>NC_082594.1:128673452-130026351 GCF_030936135.1 Gavia stellata | reverse complement strand
GCTCTCCGAATGACAGTGCGGTTGGTACGAGCGTTGACATGTGGAAGGTGCTCCGTGGCTTTGCTTTAATACCGATCTCTAAGCGAGAGCAAAATAAAACCCCTGGTCTCATGCAGCTCGTGGCTGCACGATGGTCTGCGCAGGAGAATAAAGATCTGGTTGTAGCTTATGCAAACAATAGGGCCTTTCTGCTGATACAGCTCCGGTCTCATCAGGGTGCTTGCTGGCATGGTTGGGTGTTTATTGTATTTCTCTCCACCCATCTGGCTCACATAGCTCTGACAGATCAGCTGAGGGATCTTCTGAAGCGGAGAGCCCTAGGCTGTGCTCAGGTGCAGGGGTGCGTCTGGCTCTGGGGTTGGATCAAGCCCCCGCAGGCCGATGACATAGAAACCTGCGGCTGAATCACAGCAGTTGGCAGCATTGGTGGGGTGGGAACAGGTCTTGGGTAGGACTGTGTATTAACTGCCCACGTTGACCTGGGGTAGGGACTTCTGAAGCCTGCCGTCCTCCTGGGCAAGCCGGGCGTCGTGTTACGACTCGTGTGTTACACGCGGGCACCTGGGTGTGTTCCACTGGTTTCTCAAGCCTCGGATTATCCCCTGTGTGGCTCTGTGATGAGACTTTGGGTCTGACCTTTCTTCACCCCAGCTCTTTGCCAAGGGACTTGCCGGAGGCAGCCTCTCTTACGCAAATTCCAGCAGCCTTGACCCAAAGTAGCTAGATTCACCCCGATGGCTCAGCAGAGCTGCAGCCAGTGGAAGCACAGGATGTTGTGTGTGGGGTGCTATCTCCCACGGTCCTAGGCTGGAGGTACCAGAACTGCTTGCGTGCCAGTGGGAAGTGGTGGTGTCCACTGCGATAGAATACAGTTGGGTATGCGGCTTTTGCCCGGACGGCACAGCGTGCACCTGTTTGAGGATCTGGAGCGATGCTGGGTTAAGCTAAGTTAGAGAGATGCTGCGAGGCATTTTGAGTGCTAGAAAATGCCCGTGCCCTTCTCAGCAGAGTTGGGCTGTGTCCTAGGTTGGGGCTGTTGTGAGGAGGAGGAACCTCAGCTTTCTCTCTGTTCAGAAGCAGTTGCTTCAGGGATAACGCAGGAAATGAAGACAGTGGCACCAACTTCATGGGCCAGAAGGCCAATGGAGGAGGGCAGTTGTGTGTGGGAGATGATCCACGTTGCCTCCATAGCATGCCTGGTAGCATCCAGGATGTGTTTGGGATCTGATTGTTGTGCCCATCTCTGAGGCAGAGGTTCCCTGCTGCTGCTCACACGTTCTTATCTGTGGTTGTGGTGTCTCTCTCTCTTTTTTCTTTTCTTTTCTTCCCCCCCCCCCCCCAAGAAGACAAACCTCATCCTGCTTTTTGCTATGCTGCTGACCCCGGGAAGGTACCAGGCTGCGTAGCACTGCACGTGGTACCCCAGTGGGCTGTGTGCTGCGCTCCGTGCTGCATCGCTGTCAAACTACTGCTGCATGGTTACTCTCCCTTGTTCCTCTGGCCTGCCCTGAAGCAGGGCTCCTGTTTGTCCTGTCCTGTATCTTTTCTTGGGCTGGTCACGCTCGAACCCTAGATTCTGAGAGGGCAAATGCGGACAAGGCTATTGAACTGTCTGTTTATCGTTACAAAGTGATGCGTCAGGTAAAAAAACTAGACTAGACCCAGCTTGTGTCTGCTGCCCGCATAATCACTGCTAACTTAATTGAACTTCTGCTAATGTGTCACCATAGTATAATTGAACTTTAGCTCAAGATAGCGAATCCGTGCTCCACCAGGATTGTCAGCTTCTTTACCACTATGCCATCAGTGACTCTTCTGTATCTGGGACTGCTTGAGTAACAAAAGGGAGCAGCACACTTGCTTGCCAGAGCTGGGAGAAATCTATACTTTAGAATGTTATATTCCTCCAGAGGGAATCCTGAATCTGCTCGTTGGGAGCCAGATAGCCAGTGACCTGACACCCTTGCCAAAAAGATAGTAGGTATGTACTGGAGAGAAACTGCTGCCAGACCCTCCTCCCGCCTGCCAACAAGAGAGGTGTCCGCGGCGTGAGCATGCATAGTGTTGAAGTGGGTAAAACGAGCCTGAGCAAGGACAGAGCAGAGCCAGCTGTTGTGGCAGGGCAACACAGAGGCATCTATTTGTTTCTGAACTCTGGGGCAGGAGGTGGGACCTGGTGTAGGTGCTGGGGCTTGTGTTAACCTCACAGCTCAAGGTACAAGTGTCCATCTTGCTGTTGCTGGCAAGCCAAGACTTTGAGCCTTTTTTCAGATGCAGCTTCCCATAAAAGAAATTTTTCTCATGTCTCGTGGTCTCGGAGACCACAGAGGAATGCAGGCAGCCCTTTGACCGGGCACGTTCCTCCTGCTGGTACTAGAGTTCCTGAGGCCAGCAGTTCTCTTCTTCCCGTGACCCTGGCAGCTTCCCATTTGTTCCAGTCACTGATTATAGAGCTGAGCAAGAGTTGCAAAGATCTAGAAATACTTCTTATGTTTCCAGGGATGGAATGAGATATTTAAAAAAAAAAAAAAAAAATCATTATAATTAAGCCTCACATCTTTCCTCTGCACCCCATACAGTTTCCTGTTGTAGTTTTTGAAGGGGTAGTGCATCAGTTTTAGTGAAGGGCAGGAATACAGCAGGTAAGGAGTCTATGTGGTGAAGTTGAAAGAAAGAAAGCTGATGGGTTTGATCTGCCCAAGGAGGAGGAACATGCTGGCAACTACAAATGCAAAGGCCCTGGAAGGAGAGATGTGTGCCATGTGTTGTAACTCACATGAAGATAATAAAGCCACAACTTTGCAGCAAGCTGGGGTCAGGCATTTTGTGCAAATACTTTTCTTAGCATGTTCCTAGTGATTTGGCAAGTTAACGAACAGCGATAAGAACCACAGCCAGTCCTGCTGCTGTCTTGTCTCATTCCTTCCAGCTTTGGCCATCTGCCCCATCCTTGCCCACGCAGATCTTTGTGTGCAGCACAAGATCGTGCGGAACATATGTGCCTTTCACTTGATCATCAGTTGCCTCCTAGGCTGTTGTAGAAGGGACTACCTGTAGACGTCCTATGCTTGAAGCTTCCTTCAAGCGGCTTCACAAGTGGATGATCATGGTTGCTCTGGTGATGGCAGCAGGGTGATGCTGGCCATAGCATGCTGGCCCCAAGGATGAATAGCCTTTGCTAAGCATTGTGGAAAATGTAATGCTCTTTCCTCCTAATTCCACCAGAAGTGTCTGTGGTGACCTGCAACAGCCTCTTAAGTTTCTGAGAAACAACATAAGTGTGAGCCCTGCTGAGGGCTTTTTTTTAATCATGTTGGGGTTCCTTCTGCATGCCCACCACCCCAGTTACTGTCAGCTAGCAGTGTCGGTACAGTGCAAGACCTGAATTGCAGCATTGGCTGTTGCTGTGAATTTAGAGTAGAAAATGGACCAGGTGGATGAAAGCAGCCCTCTTTGCATTGCTTTCCTGTTTGTTGGCGGGTAAAAGATGAGCTTAGTGTAAGTAAACGTAAGCGTCATCTTTTCTGTAGTTCTCCCTCCAACATTGACCTTGCTGTATTTTCAGTGTGAGATGTTACGGTCAGTCACCCTCTCTCAGACTCGATTCACAGCTCCCAGCAGCTCCTGAACTGTGATCTGTGTAGATATCCCACCGCTGCATTGGTTGTGCACATCCTTCCTCTGCTGATCCAGCTGGGGATACGCTAAGGGGCATTGTGTATTATAGCTGGTGAGCTGGAAATGTGGTCATCTGCTTCTGCCCGTTCTGGACACAATTTGGCAAGTCTGGTAAAACACAGCTCTGATCTTCACTGTGGCTTTTGGCTTAAGGGTGCATGGATTGCCCTCATCACTGTGCACGCTTGGGGAAGTGTCTTGCAGGTGTCTTGTAAAGGGAAAAATTCTCAAGAGCTTAGTGAAATGCAATCGATACCTTGAATCTCCTGATGTGAATTTCTAGTTAATACTCTCACGCTCAGTAGAGCACCAGGAGCAGGCGGGAAGAGCTTGGAAAAGAGCCAGGCTCTTTCCAGGCGTCTGCCGTGCATGCTCCTTTCCTTCTCGCTTGGATTCCTCTAGCAAAGCCCAGTTGTGCAAGGGTTGGGATCAAAGCCGTCAAACGCCTAACTGGATTCATCCAAATTTTGTGTAAAGGCTTAGATGCAATGAAAACCAGAGTATTTGCTTTTATTTGTGGGTAGTGTTAAGCATGTTAGACAAGCATACGCTTAAGAACGGCTGTTACAGTGTGGGAAAAATGGCAGGCGAAGCTTTGATAAAGATACAACATTAGGAAATCTGCTTGCTGCCTCCCTTTTTCTTCCCCTCTTCAAACATTTTGCAAATAGTTTTCAGACAACCGTTTGATCTTAAATTTGCGTGTCAGCAAAGGCTATGCAGTTCTCTCAGGAATTAGCAAATCGTAGAACAGGGTTAGCAGGAGCGTATTGTGGGCTGCTTTTAAATTCCTCCCTTGCATGAGCCTCAAAACTGCCCTGGAAATTTGCTAAAAAGTTTATCTTAAAAAGGCCTGGAGCTATTTCAGGCTCATTGTTTCTTTTTTAGATTACCTATTTAGATGCATCTGTTTGATGTCAGCTGCTAAATTTTATCCAAAGAAGCATCTGTGGAGGAACAGGGTGGATTGAAAATTTGAGTATCTTCTATGCCAGAAGACATTCTCCCCTTGAAACATGACTATGAAAGTGTCATGGTAATTGATAGAGTATCAAAAATACCTCTAGTGCTCAGAGCGGGCACTTTGTACTTACTGAGCGTTTTGGGGCATTTTGATTTGTTTTGTGCTACATGATATAAACCTCAAAGGACATACTCAAGCAAGAACGTACAGCCTCTTGGCATGTTAAACGTTGCTGCCACCACCTGAATTGCTTCATAGTTGTTTGAGCGTCTCCCCGCTCCCTTCCTGTATGTAAAAGGATTTACACAGCCACCCCACAGCCTGGTGGTGTGAAATCCCCTGCTAGAGAGGAGCGACACGCGATGGGCTTGGCGTGCCGGCTGCTGCTTGGCAGCAATTAGTACCAGCCCGCTGGATATGAGGCTGAAGGGGACTCTGGCCTTTTATTAGAGTATTTGTAAACACGGCTAAAAGGCAGGAGAGAAAGTGTCAGCCCCCATTAGTTACTCTGTCAAATGTTGGGGGGTGTTTTCCCAGTTTTTGTTGAGATGGGTTTTGTTAGCGTTTGTCCCCTCTTGAAACTCATTCAGCCAGATCCTGTGTGGCAGGTTGGAAGTATATCATTTATTCTAGCTTCAGAAATAGGAACTGAGCTTTTATTTGTTCGAGGCTGGTTGTTCTCTGGCTGGACTCAGTTCCTGGACTGACTTTTGAAAATACAGGAAAAATTCCAGCTCTCCCTCTGTGTACACAGCGATGCACGAGACCTTAGCTGGCTGGTCCAAATGGCTATGCAGATTAATGATTGTCAGAAAAACTGGGTCTTGGTGTGAAAGGTTAGTTCGAAGTATTCGCTAAGCTCAGTCCCATCTCTGTTACGGTCCTCCAGTGAAAAACTATGGTAAACATTGTGGAGTGCCTCGTTAGAGGGGATCTTTCGTGAGGAGGGCAGAGCTCTGCAGTGCTTTTGCTCGTCTCACCGAGCTGCGAACTGTCCCCCGAGTAGGACAGCTCAAGAGCCAGCATTGCCTTGGCCTCTAGGTACGGGCTTAGCACGACACGAAAATCAGGCTGGGGTGGCTGAGCTAGGAAGGAACTGAGGCCCCCGTGGTGTGGTCGGTAAAGGGTTGTGTCTCTTGAAAATCCTTGCCTGTGTCGTGATTAGCTTTGCTCAAGCAATTCTTGACACTTTGATGCAGAAAGGACTGTTGTTCGTTTCTCCATCTTTCTCAGTCAAGACTAGGCTAGATCCTTCTTTCTAGCAAATTGTATTTTGGGAGATGGGAGTTATAGATTTCTTTTGCCTGCTGAACGGAAGAAGCTATAAGAATAACTTTGCTGTATTTAAAATAAGTTTCTTTATAGTTTCAAAACCTCCTCCCTGTGCTTTTTTGATAAATTCACCATCTAATTTGTATCTTAAGTTGATGTTGGAAATTCTGAATTTGCTATACTAGACTGGGCCCAGTGAGTTGTTAGTCTACTGACCTCAAAAAGGTGATTCAAAAGATAGGTAAAAAGAAAATATTTTTTAAGAAGCCCTTGTTGCCACTGAAGGAGTTACTTAGTGGCTTTTCGGTTAGAGACAGTTTGTAGTCTGATGTTTTGACTTTATATCCTAGCTAGTATAACCGAGTCTTCTCATTACACAGACTTTACGAAGAATGGATTTGAAAGCTGTAAGTCATTTGCGGGCAGTGTTTTTGCATGCCTAGTTTGTGCGGTAAGCTGCTCCTGAAATGTAGGCATTTCACGCCTTGAAATGAATTTCAAAAACATTTTTACTATATCTTTTGCATCCCTCTTCCCCTTCCCTGGTAGTATGTGTTTTTATGCAGTGTGGCTTTACAGGCATTATTGTCCTCAAACACAGGGGATGAAGAGTTAATTATTCACTTTTCCTAGGAAGTGGAAACTTGTACACATCTAAACCTTGTTTAAACATTGAAATCCACATTACTAGAATTCCCTTGCCCAACAGTTTTTGGTGAGGGCTCCAGCAATGGTGTGGAGTTAAAATATGCCTAGGAATTGTATGGTCAGCAGTTAAGTCCCTCATGAGAGCCAAGCAGCCTTAATCCACCTTGGGAAACAGTGGAGGTTGAAGGAAGAATTTTGGTTAAAACTCAGGGCTTTGTTAAGGGATCAAAATTTAATTAAAAATAATCTCCCCTTGATGTGGTCTCTGCGCAGCAACCTTCCTCCTACCCCCACTCCTCACCTACGGATTGTCTGTGGAAGAGAGGCTACTCTTGAACAGTGGGGTTTTGGTGGTGTTTTTTTTCCTGTGTACTTTCTTGCGTGTTCAGAATCACCTCCGAAAGTGCTGTCCCACTTGATCTCTCAGCTGAAGCAAGTATAGTTACTTCCTTTCATATAGTCAAATTCAGTTTAAGGATTAGAAATGGCTTAACTCTGTGCCCACTTTGTCAAGTCTCAGGTATTTAGCTTTCCTCTGACATACTCCAAAAAGGTAAGCGCACCCAGGAGAAGTTAAGCTCCGTGAGCGTCTCCTCGTGTGTTGCAGTGGTTTTGTTGTTCTGTTCTTTCCTGATGGGCAGGTGGACCTCTGTGCTGTGTTAGCCCGAGCAGATGCTGTCATTGGATCTTTGGGGTTCAAGTTTGTTGCAAGAACTGAACGAAATAGTCTCTTTCTACCGTTCTTCTGCTCCATTCCAGGGGA
This sequence comes from Gavia stellata, assembly GCF_030936135.1. Taxonomy (NCBI): domain Eukaryota; kingdom Metazoa; phylum Chordata; class Aves; order Gaviiformes; family Gaviidae; genus Gavia; species Gavia stellata. Next base: position 130,019,026 of record NC_082594.1, on the reverse strand, counting down.
AACCTCAGACAGGAGCTTCTCTGGCGCTCCACACATGCTGTGGCACAGTTGCAGGGTTCAGACCTTCTCTGGGTTGACCACCGTGTCCCTCGGGTGGTTTAGTCCTGTTGCAACTCGCAGACCATCACGACGCAAAATATAAAGAAACTTATCCTCAAAATGTACGAGGAGTTTACCAGATTGTATCAGGTCAGAAAGCAGAGACAGAACCAGGCTTTTACCGAGCGAGCAGACAAATTCAATGAGTGTTCAGAGAAGCTCTTTGACGTATTTTGTACGGACACGCAGACGAGAAATAAACTGGAAGAATATAGTGGAAGAAAAATTATTAGCATCGAGTGGAAATTTCTTGAAGATCAAAGAAGCAAAAGAAAAACGTACTATGAAGATCTCACAGACAAGCAAGAATTGAAGATGATGGAAAGAAGACAAAAGATATGAAGAGGAGGCTGAGGAGAGACCTTATCGCTCTCTTACAATTACCAGAAAGGGGGTTGTAGAGAGGTGGGTGTCGGTCTCTTCTCCCAAGTGACTAGCAACAGGACAAGAGGAAATGGCCTTAAGTTGCACCAGGGGAGGTTTAGGCTGGATATTAGGAAATATTTCTTTACAGAGAGAGTGGTGAAACACTGGAACAGGCTGCCCAGGGAGGTGGTAGAGTCGCCATCACTGGAGGTGTTCAAGGAACGTGTGGATGTGGCACTGCAGGACATGGTTTAGTGGGCATGGCAGTGTTGGGTTGATGGTTGGACTTGATGATCTTACAGGTCTTTTCCGTCCTTAGTGATTCTGTGATTCTTTGCCAGTTGTATCCGTAGCCTTTCTCAGTTGCTGGGGTGAGATGAAGGTGTCTCCTATTCCAAGGAGGTTATAAGTTGTTCTTAAAGAAAGGCTTATGGAGCCTGGATGACTTCTCTTTCCCTGACCTGTGGGGATGCTTGGTGGATCAGAGGGGGCCATGTACACTGTAGTTAGGCAGCTAACCTGGGTATGTACCAGAGATATTGAACCCGCATGAGTTCCGCAGACACCTGCAGACAGGACCGTGGGATCCACCTGTTTCGGCATGGGAAAAAGTGTTGTCTAGACCGTGATTAGCAGTGGTGTCTCTTCCCAGCCAGAAGTACCCAAACTGAATCTGCCTTTGCTCTTCTTCCAGACAAGGTCTGAGGACAGGGGCAGAGAGCTGTTTGGCTCTGTGAAATGGGGAGTTGAAGCTATTATGCTGAAGAGACGTGCTTGCCATTTTTCTTCCTAGAAGGGCAGAGATGCACAGCAAATACTGGCTACTCCACCTGGCAGAAGGGTTCTAGTGCCTCTCTTCGTTCCTGTCTCCCATCCACTGAGTTTTCACAGGACAGCCAGTGTTTGGAGTTTTTTTTTCTTTTATTTAGACCCAAACTACAGTTAAGCCCAGCTAATGTTTTTGGTAGCTTTGGGTTCCATGACTTCCGTATACTGAAATCAATCTATCTGAGAAATGCATGCATGTATTTGTGTGACTTAGATGCACTCTGTGCTGTTGCAGCTGTGGTGTTGTCGGTATGCGAATTGTATCAAAGCGGGACTGCGTGCCTCTGACTTCTGCTGAAAGGTTGCAGTTAGTCACCGAGGAGTCAAATGATACCATAAAGAGCGACTAGTGCTTGTGCAGGGACAGGATTTTCAGGGAGAGCCACTGCTCTCTTGCTTTGCTCCTGTTGAAACTGAGAGCTCCCACTGGCTGCGGCAGGAGCTGCGTCAGTGCTGCAGACCCTGCGTGCGCAGGCTGCCCTTCCTTGGAAATAGGAGCAGGAGCTTTGCATGTGGGGTTGGTGTAGGAATACATAGTTGTCTGGTGCCTTCCTACAGATGTAATGGTGACTGCGGGAGGCTGGAGGTAAATCTCAGCGTTATCTGTTGTGAAACAGCAGCTCTATTGTAATTTTGACATGCAACTCAACTTTTTTTTTTTTTTCCGCTCTCAGCAAATTACCTCCTACATAGTCATCTGTAAGTTTTAAGAAATGCAGGAGATGAGAAGACCTAGTGTTAAATGAAACTGGAAATGACCTTAATGAAATAATGCCATGTTTTCTCTTCTCTTTTTCAGTTTAGAGTTTCTATACCTCGGAGGGAATTTCATTACTTCAATTCCACCTGAATTAGCAAACCTGCCTTCTCTAAGCTATCTAGTTCTGTGTGACAACAAGATCCAGAGCATTCCACCTCAGCTGGCACAGTGAGTATTTACTGTCATCAGCCACCAGCTGTAATTAACTCTGAACTTTTTCTTCTGCATGTGTGCACCTGGGAGGACCTATTTGTCCTTCAGTTTGTTAATGTAACTAGACTTGAACAAGAAGATCCTTAGCATGGTGCACTGCAGGCAGACCATGAATATATAATATGGAAATCTCAATCAAAGGGTTATGGGGGAAAAAAATGTCACCAAGTGTCGTGGTTTAAGCCCAGCCGGACTAATCACCACACAGCCGCTCACTCACTCCCCCCAGGTGGGGTGGGGGAGAGAACCAGAAGAGTAAAAGTGAGAAAACTCGTGGGCTGAGATAAAAACAGTTTAATAGGTAGAGCAAAGAACACCGCGCGGAGAAGCAAAGCGAAAGAAGGAATTAATTCACCACTTCCCGTCGGCAGGCAGGTGTTCAGCTATCTGCAGGGAAGCAGGGCTCTATCACGCGTAGCGGTTGCTCGGGAAGACAAACGCCATTACTCCGAATGTCCCCACCTTCCTTCTTCCTCCCCCGGCTTTATATACTGAGCATGACATCATATGGTATGGAATATCCCTTTGGTCAGTTGGGGTCAGCTGTCCCGGCTGTGTCCCCTCCCAACTTCCCGTGCACCCCCAGCCCACTCACCAGTGGGGTGGGGTGAGGAGCAGAAAAGGCCTTGGTGCTGTGTGAGCCCTGCTCAGCAGTAACTAAAACATTCCTGCTTTATCAACATTGTTTCCAGCCCAAATCCAAAACACAGCCCCATACAATCCAAAACACAGCCCCATACTAGCTGCTATGAAGAAAGTTAACCCCATCCCAGCCAAAACCAGCACACCAAGTATACACTTTAAGGTGAATTAATAGATTTGTACAGGGAGTCCTGAGAAGTACCTGTGCAACTCAGGAAAGATAAACTGCCATGCTACCATATTCTTAGTGATGAATGCTTGGTCTGTTCTGTCTTTCACCCAAAGCCTTTTTGTGTGTGCTTTTGTGTTGTACCATCCCCTGTGTTCCCTTGGCATTTCTTACTCTAGGATCTCGGAATGTTTTAGTGTTCGTTAAATCCTACAGCACAGCTCTAGAGGATAAGTTGCTGCTTTATATGTTTCATGTTGGGGGAAAGAGGACCCTGCAAACTCTGTACGGGTAGCCTAAGATGGGAGGTGAAGAATTCAATGTGTAGATGTAACCCCAAAAGCAATTGAATGGCAGCACGGACTTTTCTGAGTTGGAATTTGATAGTGTAGTGGGATTATTTTTGATGTACAATGTCCAGTCGTGTTGTAACTAGTACTGGTTTGAGAGCACGCCTGGACACTGTGCTGGAGCATTGCATTGTGCTTCCAGAGAGGAGAATACCTCCTCCAAAAGCCAAAAAACTGCTTGTCACCCCTGTTGATGCTAGCCTGGCCTGACCTTGCTCAGCTTTTGAGATCTGGTAGTATCACAGCGCAAGGTGATGCAGCCGCCAGCAATGAAAGCATGGGGTTTTCCAGGGTTGGCTGCCTACCAGCAGTCATGTTTAATGCATGAGCGAAAGCAGGTGACTTATTCAAAGTATTGCATGGAACCATTCTTGATGCATGCACTGGGTACAAGGAAACATTATCTCCCCCGAAAGCACTCAGTTTGTATACTTTTGTTCTGTGGTACCTTTTCTGAGGGGTGTGTGGGGAATACTGAGAGGGACAGCAGCATGTTTAAGACTGTGTTTCTTTAATAGGCATTCCGGAGCTGAGCCAAATTTTCTAGGGCATTGTGTGTGCTGGAGTAACAGCAGCTCTTTTAGCATGAATTTATGCTTTAAACGGAAGAAAAACAAAAGGAAAAGAAACTGGTGGGAGAGGGGAGAGTAATCAGGTCTGTGTGTAATGCAGTGTAGAATGATTTCGCTTGCACATCTTGATTGGGTTTCCATCTCCATCCTCAGGCTGCATTCCCTGCGTTCCCTTAGCCTGCACAATAACCTGCTGACTTACCTTCCTCGAGAGATCCTTAACCTGGTTCACCTGGAAGAGCTGAGCTTGCGTGGGAACCCACTGGTGGTTCGGTTTGTCCGTGACCTGACCTACAATCCCCCGAGCCTTCAGGAACTGGCTGGACGCACAATTAAAACTCGCAATGTTCCCTACGCTCCAAGCGATCTCCCCGAGAATCTTGTCCGGTATCTGAGCTTGGCCAGCAACTGTCCCAATCCTAAATGCGGGGGTAAGTTCTCCTTAGCTGCTCTGCTTCCTGCTTTTACCTGAGGGGTTTTCTTTCCCTCTGACTTGCTATGACTTTAGTAGCTCAGTCAGGTTAGATGTGTTGCTCCATCCAAATTCTAGCTATATTTCATTGGTTCCAGATCTCCTGCAAACTTGTCTTTAGGGAACCTTGTTCACTTAGGAACGATGTTCAAAGTTGTTGTGCTGGTTTACTGTATTTACATGGGAATGTGAGGCAGTGTTTCTGTCAGAGTCTGCAGTTCATCCCAGCTCTCCGCTATGTTTTTATGGTCTGAAGTTTCCAATCCATCTGCCCCGAACAGCAAGCTTCAGTTCTGGATGGAGAAGAGGCAGGAGGCTGTAGTGCTTGGCAGTTACCAAAAGCAATTTGTTTAGCTCTTGCTTGGGACTACTAGCATGTAGTTCCTGGAAGGAGAGGAGTTTATGGAAAAGCCTGGAATGCTTGGGCTTAATTTGCCTTAATGCTTAACCTTTAGATAAAGTAAATGATCTGCGCATTCAGCCTTTAGAAGATTAAGGGGGAAAAAAAATCATTAATTAGTATCTACCCTGCAGTCATAATGTAGTCTGTTTTCTCCTTACAGGACAATATCAAAGCATGCTCTGTAAGCAAAGATGGAAGGGCTGGAACTTGTGTTGAAAGGGAAAGAAATGTTTCCTTTTTTAGAGTTTTACACAGCTTGGGTAAGGGTGGATTGGTTTTGCTCTTTTTCGCTTTTCCTTATGAACTAACACAGTACTGCAGCGTTGCTCTAACACTGCAGGAGAAAAGCTTACTCCAGACCGCTAGGACTTAAAACACCGCTGGAGACTTCTGAAAATGTCAGTGTCTAAAATCACTCGCTGTGACAGGAAGAGAACGGTAATTGTGTGTTACAGCAACACTGTTGCCATGGAAAGTAGCATCCAAACTCAGCATGGCGGCTTCACTCAAGCAGAAGAAAAGTAAAGCTATGAAGGTCTATTTGTGAACGCATTTTTGCTAGCTGGTAGGAGAGGTTTTACAAGTTGGGAAATAGAGTGGATTAATTAATTTGACATTTAGGAAGTTTGCAAATTCCCAGCCTGAGACTTCTCCCTAATGGTTAGAAGAATTTGCCGAATTCGTTGGAAGTAGCTGCCCTGTGTCTTTACATGTAGAGTGTGCTATTCTGAATCACCTACCAAACACAGTTTTACAGGATTATTATTGCTATTTTTTACTAAGAAAAGAAATTCGACATTTCCATAGATGTCTTGGTCCCTTCTCTTCCTCCAGTATCCCTTGTGCTTCTACATCCAGTGTGGTGTCAATTAAATCCTAATTTGAGGCATTTGCACCAGCCGCAACAACCTTGTAGAGCTTACAGATTTCTCCGCCTGGGGTCTCATCTGTTTTTACTGTCCCCTCTGCCCTTACAGGTGTCTACTTTGACAGCTGCGTCAGACAAATCAAGTTCGTTGACTTCTGCGGGAAGTATCGCCTCCCGCTGATGCACTACCTGTGCTCCCCAGAGTGCTCCTCTCCCTGCAGCTCTGCCTCCCAGAGCTCTACTTCCCAGAGCGAGTCTGACTCTGAGGACGAAGCCAGCGTCGCTGCGCGCAGGATGCAGAAAGTCCTTCTGGGATAAGAGGGAGCGAGAGGGGAAGACGGGAAGGAAAACGTATTTGAAAAGCAATAATGGAACAGCAAAGCATGAGCCTCTGGCCTGAAGGGCTCACAAGAAACTGTCCTCAAGTCCATGTAAGGGGCAGAACATCTTGGCAAGCCTAGACTTGCTTGGTGCAGTGCTACTTAGGAGAACTCGGTGGCATAGTGCCTGTAGGGTGCCTGGGGTTGTTAGAAACATCTCCTGTCTGGGAGACGCCCCCCCCCATTTGTACGGGCTGGGGAGGGGGATTTGTTCTCACTGGCGGATTGAGAAGAGTTTTAATATACGACACTTCACTGGACTTCAGTCATCCTGCAGAGCAAAGGAGACTGTCCAGACCTTTTAACACTGTGGTAAATCAGGAACAGGCTAATGATGCCATGTGAGTATGTATGGACCCCAGAGTTTTATATAGCGTTTTGATTCTTTGCTGTCTCCTTTGATTTCAGTTACAGATTTTACACCCATCCACTAAAAATGGGAGTTGGGTTGTTTTTTTTTGTTCAGGAGTAGATTTTTCCAAACTCTGATTACTCTGCCTAGAGGCTTAGGGTCTCTGTGCTGTTACAGGTGTTATAGCCATCATAGAACTGAGCCACCTTTTTTCTCCCTTGTTATACCAAGCTGCTCTTAGTGTTTCCTCCTAACTGTATTTGTTGTTTTTCCTCCCTCTGCCTCTTCCCATTACACCTGGAGTGTTGCTGTCTTTATGGTGCCTTCAGAAAACAAACGAATTGTTCTACTGAGACTTGGTATTACTTCAGACTTGTGGCCATACGTGCCTGTGCAAGGGACCAGATGCGATGCTCTGTATCATGTTTTTGAGTCTTGGCTTACTGGAACAAATCTGCTTTTATAGCTGTGAATTGCAGGAAGGGTCTTGATTGACGTTTCTTGTTTCTAAACAACCATGTCCCCTGCTGCCACGAGCTCTGCTATGCTTGGTACAGAGTTACTTTCCATCTTCAAGGTCATCTGCTTAAAGTAGGCAACAGCTTAATGCATTGGAAGTACTGAGAGAAGTGCTGTGGAGAATGGGTTGTTTTCTTATTCATTAACATGAGAGGAAAAGCCGGTAGGGAGGTTAAGGCATGTTGTCTTAGCATCTTGCACGAGGTGGTTTTGAAACCTCTTCCTTATTTATTTGTTTGCATTTGCTCTTGTTATAATAGCTTTGGCAGTCTGCTGGGTTGTTCAAATAACACCTTCAGTTATCTTAAACTATGTTTAAAAGAAAGCTGCAGAAAATAGCTCAGAATTTTTAAGTATCAAGAAATAGCTTATAAAAATCAATATTATAAATTGACAGGTGTCTATAAATCTACTTTATGAGGCTGTTATGTGTTTTGCTCAGTGAGAGCTGCCCCTTATTAATATTTAATGGCAGACAGTCCTTTTGATGCAGTCTTCAGATAGAGCAAATCCAACTGTGCCTTCGAATGCACGAGCAGGGCAAATGCATTGTGTAAAGAAGCTAAATGAACAAGAAAAACTTTCCTTAACCCACTTTGGTCTGAAGAGGGAAATTAAAAACCTGTGCTCTTCTCCTGCGTTCTGAAAACACATGCACGTATTTGAATATCTTACGGCAGCTCTGTGTTAATGGTCCTGTTTAATTATATTTGACACTTTATATATTAAAGCACTTTGATAATTCTGCTCTTTGTAACTAGCTTTAGTGATTTTTTTTTTTTTTATTAGACTACAGTTTTTCCTTTAATGTGACCTGAAGAACAAGGCCTGTGAAACTTTGTACATTCCGGTCTGTCTCGGTGTGCAGGCTGAACTTCTTGCCTTGCATTTCCTTGACAGCACTGCTCATTTCCCCAGTTTCCTTTGGAGAGAACTGGGATTTGAAAGAAATTATCTGCTTGTTAAATAGCACCCCGTCTATTATTAATCACAGAATCATTAAGGTTGGAAAAGACCTGTAAGATCATCAAGTCCAACCATCAACTCAACTTAGTCTGAAGATTCCCCACATGCTCAGATCCACAAGAAACTAAATTGCACGTGCTCTGTGCCTTTCCAAATAATCTCTTTAAAGCCTATTTTTAAGACACAGTAAGGTATATGTGCAAGCAACTGGATGTCACTTTAGCAAATCTTGAGGGGTTTGCTTGGGAAGAAGAACCTACAGATTTTGAGAGAAACCGACTGCATGCTGTTAGTTAAATCGGGATCCATGAGCGGTCTGTGTTTTGTTCTTCATCTCCTCTTTCAGTTGCTCCTTCCTGTCCCAAGTTAATGTCGTCATAGCAGTGCTAAAGGACAGTAGACTGGTTGCAGAGCCACGATTTTAAATTAGCTGCTAGTATAACAGTAGTGAGCAACTGAGTGATCTGGAGCTTGGCTCTTCTGCCAGTGAAAGTGAGCCACACAAGTTGAGATCTCAAGATCGTTTGAGCTCAGGGCCATGAGGTACCACCTTCCTTTCTTCTCTTTAGCAGCAGCTGTCTTGAAGTCATGCATTTCTTTCACTTCACAAAGTTAGATTTCACCACGGTTCCTGTTTGCACAGTAGCACCTCTGTGTGCGACGGGCTAAGGCCAGTGGTGCTGGTTCTAATTTAGCTCCATTCTTAACTGCATTTTCTTTCCTAACTGAACAGGCGTCCCGTTTCTGCTCCAATTCTAATCTTTTTTCACAGCTTCTTCACTGTAGCCAGGTCAAAACTTGACAGCTTATGCAGTTGATATTTCTGTCCATTTTTAGACCTGGTAAAATGTCTTGTCTCTTAAAAATTTATATATATTCCCAAATATAGCTACCAAGTTTTCTTTTTGCTGCTGGGCTTTAAAGTGCAATTCAAGTAAGTTAGAATTTAAAACAATCAGGGACCTGTAAGAAAAACAAATATTTGTTTGCTTGATTTTTTTTCCCTCAGAGGTGGATTTGAGGGGACTAGGGATGCAGATTTGTACTGCAGTGCCTAACGTACTGAGCCCCTGGGAGTCAAGTTTTTCAGCAACTGTTAGCCGCCAAAGACTGGAAAATGTACTGGGCAATAAAATAGGTAAGACACAACTTGAAAATACACTGATGGATGGTAGGGACGAGTTCCTACCGTCCCCTTCTTGGGGGCCCTGCGAAGTAGACAGTGGTTTTGCCAGCATTATAGCTCTCTTTGTCAGTTTTAAATAGTGGATTTCAGTTCTTACAGATGTGTCTCTGAGTGATGTCTTAAGTCAGTGTTTTGGTATCAGTCCCCTTGTTGCTACAGCAGCCCAGCACGTCTGGCTTTTGAAACTGTTCTTAAGCAGAGACGCAAGTGTGTGAAGCAAAGTTGCTCGTTCCCTCTTCCCTGCGGGGCCCTGCCGGCATTCATCCTCTGCCCTGCCGTCTCTCTGCCAAGGGGAGCTGCTGGTGCGTTTCTGAATGCAGGTACTTCATGTGAACAGTGGGGTCGCATTAAAAAGAAGCAAAATAACAGTTTGACTGGAAGCAACTTAAACAGTTGCCAATTCTTTTATGTTCCTCTTTCTTTAATAAGAGGTGAGACTTGAGGAAGTCAGTAATGAATATTTAAACATACTCTGAAGTGGCCAGATGCAGTTTTTCATGGGCTTCTGTCCTGGTCATTTTGAGTCTTTGAAATCTTGTGTTGAATTATAATGGGAGTGGGGAGGGGAGGGAGGGAAGAACCAGCTCCTTTTTGTTCCTTACTCTTGTTGGCAATAATGAATGGAAGGAATTTAATCCAACGAAAGTAATGGAACTTAATCCCTGCAATGTGTCTTTGTTACCCAGTTCAAAGAACTATTTTAATGCATCTTATTCACACCGTGCCCTCCCTCCCCAACTGAAGATACTTCAAATAGACTACTTCAGAATGCACACTAATACCGCAGTTACTCTGTCTTGGAAACCTTCTATTGATTATTTCATTTGCCTGCCTGACTAGAGGATTGATCTTTTACTGACCTGAGCATTAAGGGTAGAAAAGGTTCTCATCCAGCCCTCTTGTTGAATTTTTATCATGAGCATTTGTTTTAGGAAGTTGTAAAGTGCCTTATGTTTTTAAAAGTGTATTTTGCTAGAAATGTATGAATGTAGAATATCTCTAACAGTATTTCATTATGAGCTGTAAAACAAATTGCGAACACTAAACCAAAAATGTTATTTCTACAGTTGTCTGTCCATTATTTTCCGGCATCTTGATTCTAGTATTGCTGCAGGCAGAACCCTTGCAGAATTGTAAACATTAAAAATGAGGCTGTACGTGGTCGGGGAACAGATGAGAATTGACCTGTGCTGTGTAAAACCAAGAGTAGGTGAGACTTCCAAAGGGACTGCTGAAACTCTTGGCTTTTGGGGCCCACTTGTGACAGACCAGAAAGTGTTACAGACCAGACCCTGTTTTACTTCTGGTATAGTGTTGCAAAAATTGGCTCCACAGTTTAAAGGTAGAAGTAACTCAATGGGCAAGATAAATACACGAACAAGAGAAGGCGGTGTCATGGTGGAGTTTTCCAGCAATGTGAAACAACAGTTCTAAACTTCTTGAGTCCTTTCCCACTTAATATGCTAACCCTGAAACCTGTAAATGACTTTTTGAATGTTAATTTTCTGATCATGTTAACTGGGTGATGTGTTCCCATTTCTTGTGTAATCCCATGTTTCCTCCTACATCCTGAAGAGTTTTTGTGATCTATTGCCAAAATGTTTCAGATCCTGCCGTGCAATTACCAGTTGTCAGTGCAGAAATGTGGTCTATTAGAAAATGGGACAGTGGGAAACAAGAATTACTTGATACTAACTTCAGCAGGAACTATTTCAGAGATGGTTCAACTTCATATGTAATGAAAAACCTCTCAAATTATGCAGCAGCCCCATTTCAAATAACATAAAACACCGAGGAACGGAGTCACCCTGCCTGTAATAACCAAGCTGAGAATATTCTTGCTTCTTTTTGTTAACTAATTTAAAGATACCCTTTTCTGTGTCTTCTCAATACCTTTCTTATATTCAGAAACAAAATCACAGAAGTGCTGGTGCAAAGGAACCTCTGGTGGTCTCTACTCCAACCTCTTCATTTAAGCAGGACTATTACCAGCACTAGTTCAGGTTGCTGTGGGTTTGTCTAGCTGGGGCTTAGAAACCTCTAAGGATGAAGAGTCCACAGTCTTGCTGCCCCTGGTGCTATAATCTCCTCCTAGGGCAGAAGTCTCTCCAAATGTCCAACGTCTTCCTTACATTAGTTGCCCATCTTCTAATCTCGAGCAAATCTTGGCTCTCAAACTTTCTTCTCTGCTTTTAGCACTGTAAAGAAGAGAAGAGTGTAAATGAAACATGAGTTATGTAGATGCCTGAAGCAGATGCTCAGAATGTCAGATTGACATTTTAGGCTCATGCAGAAATACACAGATCTATAGGGGAGTGTTACGTCGATGCTTTGGAAGTGCTCTTCATAACATAGAGCTATACATTTCCTACACAGATGGGCTGCCTTAGGTGATCAAGACAGCTACAGCTCAATGTATGCACCTTTTCGTCTGTGCTCAGGTTGTGAGTTGCAGTTGCCAACCATTTAAAAAAAAATTATTGGAAGAAAGTTAGTCCGAGTGCTGCATTGAAGAAGGCCAGGGCCATCTGCGCCCTTAGTCACAGCCTGGAGGTGGCATGCCATGTCTGAGTGTCTCTTCCCTTTCCATAGCCACTGCTCTGTGGTGACTTGGCGAAGGAGGGTTGAGAGCGTGCGTTCTTGTACTACAGCTTGCTGCGGTCTCCTCTCTCACCAGCCAGCAAAGTGGAGAGTTTTGACAAGGAGGTTTAACAGCAGCCAAGGTCCTTTTAGGATGGAAGGGAAGGTAATCCATAGCAGAGCCCAAGTCCTGCTTCCAAATGGTCTTTTGTGGCGAGGTGAGGGTGCAGCTCTTCTGGTGTCAGTTCAAGGACTGGTCACCCAGGGAACACCCTTCTCTTTGTCCTGGCCTGGGATTTACTGGTAGCAGCTCAAAGCTTGCTATCAGACTGGCAAAGGATCTTCAGAGTGCTGTCCGAACGCCCTGTCTGTAACCCCTTCTTGACTCTGTGGAAAAAGCAGGACCTGAAGTCAGTACTGACTAACAAATTGTACATTCATCCTAAATACTGCTCTTTGATTAGAGTGTCAAAGCTCCACAAGGCTGGCTGCCATTTACACATTTCTGAAGATCATTGCTGGTGTGTTGACAAATGAGTGACTTCACCAAGCTACCTCGTTGCTTGTGTAAGGGAACGTGGCAGACCAGGAGTGTTACAAGGTCCTTGCCTGTGCTGTGACATGGATGCTGGGGAACTGGTAAGTTGAGAGGGCCAACAAACCCTTCATCTGGATGATGGTTTGGGGTGGGTGGTCCCAAGGTGAAGCCCAGCAGGTCTGCGTGTCGCCCTTTACATCAGCAAGGGCACAAACATCTATTGCTGGTGAAAGGACCTGTATGAAAGGTGTGGGATTGTTTTGTTTGAGGGTTCACAGAATCATTAAGGTTGGAAAAGACCTGTAAGATCATCAAGGCCAACCATCAACCCAACACCACCATGCCCACTAAACCACGTCCCGTAGGGTTGTCTTTGAAAGAGTAAATTTCAGCCTTAGGACTTTGAAAATGGATAGGAAAGGAAAATGCCAGTGTGGAAAAATGTTTTCCCATAATTCCTGGAGCCCTGGTCTCCACAGTGAAGGTGACTTTATGACCAACGTGCGTAATATTGAGCAAACGTCCTTTGCACCAAACAATGTTATGTTGTTGCTCTCCAAAGCCTTGCTTTGCAAATGCTGTTTTATTAACTCTGGGGAGGGCAGCCCCGACGTTCCTCGGGAACAGCAGCCACATGGTTGGTGTAGATGACTTAATGGCTTCTGCTTGTGAGCAGAGTGACACTGAACAAGTCTTCACCAAGCTGGAAGACCATGGGAATGGGAGGAGTGTGTATGGAGAGCTGGACGCCAGAAGTGAGGGATGTTACGTTTCCCTTTACAATAGTCCTCTGCTTCTAACACACTGGGTATTTTTTTTTGGAGGTGGGAGAAGACTGGCCTTTGGAGAACGCCCTTTGCATCAGGTAAACAGGTCACCACAGCTCTCGTACCTCCTTGGCAGAGGATCCCTGAGTCGCTCAGGGCAGTACTTTGTTTCCCAATGTATTACCCTGCTCTTGGTCAGAGGGCCCGCGGACCTTGCTGAACTCAACCCCCTGCCTGTAAAACCTCCCTGTGGGCGGAGGGGGCTGGTGAAAGCACTGCCTGAACCCGGCGCTTAGTTTCGGTTGTGCGTAGCGCTGCTGAAAGATTTTAAAACATCCCTTGCGTTTATATAACCACCCTTTCTAATCTAAATCAGACCTGAGTGGTTTGCAGCAGTGGTTTTTATCTTCAAATAAACACTGCAGTGTGTTTTCCAGAGTTGGGTTCCCTGGTTACTCTCTTCAGATATTTGGAGTTAAATTGCATCTTTTTGTTTGTTTTTCTTTCTTTCTTTAAAGCAGTCGTGAGTCTTCTACAGAGAGATATAATCATAAAAGGCCTTGCAAAAAACCCCATGTGACTAGGCTCGTCAAAACACGTTTTGAAACGGTCCAGGAATGCCTGAAACTTTATGTTGGTCTTTCACAACTTGCAACCCCACTGCCTTGCACTTTGAAAACCTGTTCAGAGATGACCCTTTGCCATGGTTTGTAGGGAAAGCCCACCCCGAAAGCCTGGGCACCCAGCCATGGCTCGTCCCTGGTCCCAAGCACAGCCCTCCAAGCATCCTGCCTAGAAACACTTAGTAGTGCTTTTAGGAAAGCAAGTTTCGTTTGGTGTGTATGTGGAGGGGAGAAGTATGGCCTCAGGAGGCAAAAACTTGCCTTGATCGAATGCTCCCAGCTGGCATACTCCAGGCTTGTCGTGGCAGCGGGTATTTTCATCCCTGCGCTCTGAGGTCTCTACGACTGTGGGCCACGAGGATTAAAACTGCTGTGAAGCATGTCCAGGAGCATCTCATTTGCTTCTCCATCTCTTGATAAAGGGCTCTGGCCATCTTACCCTATTGATGTAGAGTTCAGAAGTATGTGTCTGCTCTGGTTTATTGCTATAAATTTAGCCTGCATTAATAGTGACTGGCAAAGCCCTGATGGGGTGTATTCCTGCTCCTCTCTTCCCCACTTCAAGCAGGGGATTGTGGCTAGTGAATTCCCCCCAGGAAAGAGGGCAAAGGCAGACAGGGCGTCTCCCAGGGCCAGCGTGTTCCCGCAGCAAGGAGGAGCCTGAGCTTGTGCTTGTTTACCTGCACTGGTTGCACGTAAATGCCCCTATGCAATGCCATTTGCACAGCAGGGGATTAGCAGGGTTTGTCTTCCATCAACAGCATGGAAAAATGCATGTGCAAGGGGAGGGGGAGTTACTGGGATTACTGCTGGTGGTGTGGGTGGCTGTCCCAAAAACAAGCTCTCCTGAGATCTGGCCAGGCTGCTAGCGAGGATGTTAGAAGCGCACATCCCTACGTGGTCCAGGCGAGGCACAGCCCCTGGCTGAGCAATGCGCGTGGAAACAAGAGAGGCTCACGTGAGGTGCCTCCTAGGCTTAGGAAATGGCAGGTGCCTATGCCATTATGCAGTTCAGCTTTTGCACCCAAATGTCATTTTTCTTGAAGAAAGAGGTTCCTCAGCGACTGCATCCTTCAGCTCTGGGTTGTCACAGGGGCTCTGCTCCCGCAGTCATATTGAAAACGGGTGGCAAAAGTGTCACTCCTGTCTCATGCTACCAGTTAGTGAAGTTTTGTGGGGGTTCCTCTTATGGTTGAAGGAACATAGACCCCAGCATAATTCCTCAAACCCAATATCGGCTTCCGAACCAAGGGTCTCCCGACAGAGAACACCTTCCAACATCCTTTGTGGTCTCCTGGCAAAAGTACAATGCAAGGTAGTGATCTGTGCCATTCGTCACAGGATCTGAAGGTGGCTTCTGTAACAGGTGAGTGAGGAGGGAACATCCTCTTTAATGGGATTTTCTGAACTCCAGTCCCTCTCCAGACAAGCTGTAGCTTTTCAACAAATTTATGGAATATGCTGTCTATACCATCCAATACATCAGAAGTGTCTAGTGAGGGTAAGTCTCACCTGAGGCTTTTTTTTTAAACCATCATAGTGTTGTCCCCAGCTTTCTGGGGACAAAGGTGAAGCCTAATGATACTTTGACATGACAAAATGACGCGTATCTGCTCTGGTCTGACATTACTTAAATAGCAATGGTGGTGTGATGGAGGCAGAACATACTTCATCATGTGTAAAGGTAACATACATTGCTTTTTCCATGGATGGGGATGTAGCAAGTTAGAAATACAGAAATACGCCTCACAAATAGTTATTTCACATTGATCATATTAATGACAGATGAATCCTCCAGTAATATGTGGGATGATGAGAAGGCTCATGGTTATCATGACCCAGCAAATCTTTAA
Source organism: Gavia stellata (assembly GCF_030936135.1). NCBI lineage: Eukaryota > Metazoa > Chordata > Aves > Gaviiformes > Gaviidae > Gavia > Gavia stellata. Next base: position 130,003,520 of record NC_082594.1, on the reverse strand, counting down.
GATGGTGGCTGGTTCGTCACCAACGGAAAACCTTTTCATCCTTCCAAAGGCTCTCCAGACAACTGTAACAGTTGTAGTCCTAGTCCGGGCAACCACAGGAGGTGGGCATGGATCCGCGGTAACTTTGTTCATGCAGTGCTTTAATTCCTGAAGTTCAGAGTAACAGCCTGGCAACAGAAAGGCTGAAATGGCATTTGAAAAGACTGTTCTGGTCATCTTCTGCTACTGCTCCAGGTGCCAGGATAATGCATTTTCCCAAGCCTACTTCCCAGAAAGCTGGTATACCCTTGGGTTTAACTAACCATTGCAGAAGCTGAGTTGGTGTTTTATGAGAAGACGTCAATGCTGGCACTCCTGGTTAGAATGATAAAAAAATTCTCCATTGCCCATGTGTTCTCCTTGTTGTAACGTGCCTGAACATCCCAGATCCGAGAGGTTTCCGCCTGACTGTTGAATTTTACATGGCAGCCCAACCATTTCAGCAATGACTTTCTCTTCTCCTCTCCCCTTTCCTTTTACAGAAAGTCCTTTTACTTGCAAGTCCTGTTGCTTTTGTCACGAACTTTTTCATAATTCTCCAGGGTGAAAAAAGCTGACAAATGTAATGTCTTCATGATCTTTTATTCAGTAATAAGTCTTCCCTATGCAAATTTCATTGGTAAACATGTAGTCATAAACTTTTCAAAGGCATCCTTTTTTCAGTTTTTTTTGTTTTGTTTTTTGTTTGTTTTTTTTTTTAAGAAAAGGTGTGTTTCTCTTATTTTCAAAGCAGCCCCCGATTGAATGGCTTTCAAAACCTTCAGAGGGACTGAGGAGTTCACAACGTCAGGGCTGGTGCGTGTCGCTCTATGAAGTCCGTGATTATAACGCTTTTAAATGACAGCAAGCAAAAACTGTTGTGGGTTCTAAAATATTTTCCCATCTCAGTTTCTAAATGTGGGGGTAAAGCAATCTGCAGTCACTGCTTTGTGTTTCTTAGTGGCAACGAAGTGGTGAGCTTATTTATTTGAAGTGCTTCAAAGCGTAGTTAAAAATTCTGTACTAGAGATCTGTGATTTTGAGGTACACGTCCTTGACTCAAAATAACTTTAAAGGCCATGGAAAAATCTATCATATGACTTGTATTTCAGGTGTAACATGGGCATTGATCTAAATATGTCCACATCAAGGATAAGATGTACTTCAGCAGTTCTTAAATTGGGTGTTGTGCATCCACGGAAAGCTGCTGCAAAGCTGTGTTTGAAACAATAGTTCTCCTTCTTTTAAAATTTATTTGTGCTGGCTTTTACAAAGAGTAAGTAACAACTGGTTCCTTGCATGCCAGGCTTGCACGTGCCTTGTTGTGTCTCAGACATCACTCCTCCTCCTGCTCCACTTTCTCTGTTCCCTTCAGCTGACAAACTCCTGGCTTACAGCAAAGTTGTGGCCTATCTTAAAGGACACACCTTACAACCAGTAGTGTTTAATGTTGTTCAGCTACTGTTACTCAAGTCCTGAAGCTCAACCTATTCTTTCTGCAGGATGTGCTTGTCCTCCACATCATGTAAGTTCATTGTCCAACAGCTTGTGTTGATGCCATAAATGAATATTATAACCTGGGCATGAAGGAACTCCACAGCAACCCTCTCTTCTGCTGCCTTTCCCTCTCCGTGCTGCTCACCACCTCTCCATTTGCTGCTCTTTGGACAAACTGGTCTTCTCCTGACTTGGCAGATTTCTTAGAGATACTTGCTGCTGTCAGTTCCTTCAGAGACACTAGTCTTCTCTTTACCTTCCCACCTGCCCCAGTTCCTTCCTTGAACTCACGTTTACTAAATTATTCTTGATACTACAGATATCAAAATGTGAATAGTGGTTAACTTCCATTTCCTGACCCTGTTTCTTACAACCCATTCTGCCTTTGTCTCTGAAGTCAACAGCGCTGTCCTTGTGGAAGTTGAGGTTTCACATTGATTTAGCAGATTAATTCAGCCCTTCAGCCTTGCTGGCCTACCTTTACTCCCATTCCCCTCCACACAACACCCCTTTCTTCTCTTGTTGTTCTCTCTTTTGCATAAGGATTTTTCCATGACCCCATCGTAGTCCTTTTCGCATCCATTCCTCACGTTGCAGTCCCTTCTCTGGCAGCCAGCACATACGTCCACTCTGCCAAGGATCCCCACTCACATAGACATGCTTTTCCACAGTGCTTCTGCAAGTGGTTGGTGGCCTTTCTTCCTCCTGTCCTTACTTCTTCTTGCCTCTTCTTCTTCCTCCTAGTAAGCCCGGAAACACCTTCTTGCACTGCTGACCCCCAGCACGCCGTAGCTGTCCCCACAGGGATGGTAAGGACGCAGCCTGCTCGTCTCTGCTCCAGGATGGCCCGTTCACCCAAGAGCTGGCTCTGATGGCCATGGGAACCTCCTCATTCAACATGCTCTCACCAGCCTGAGGACAAAACGTTGAGCAGTGAACATCTCCCTCTGCTCCGTGTGGTTGTCAGTCTCAGGCTAAGACTGAAGCCTTAGTCTCTAAGGACTGCTGTGAGCAAGGGTTTTCCTTGGCTGTGAGGATCTGGAAAAAGGGATGTGCAGTCCTTGCCTGACAGCAGAGTGCTTAGCAGCCAGGGAGAGAAGTCCCAGACCCCCACCGTGACAAGGGACCTTCTTAAAAGGAAGGTGGTGGCTTCCAACTCTTACAAGGAAAATGCTTCAGATGTGGCAGCTAGAGCCAGAAACAAGGGATGCTTCTGTTGTGCATTGGATGTGCATGAGATCTGCTTTAATAGAAAAGGGTTTGTTTTTGTTTTTATTCTCTATTGTTAGAAAGAAATACATCTTTACTGTGCCAGGTAGAAGAAAGGACATGGTGAATAACTGAGGTGAGATCATTATATGACTTCATGAGTAGTCACGACTGCTACAATTGAAGGAAACTATCATTTACCACCTGTTATTTAGCAGATGGGCACAGCTGAAACTCAGCTCCACTGGAGACTTTATTGTGTCCCTGTCAAATCCTAAGAGGCTGAGATACCTCCCAGGAGACCACTAATCACTCCTGCGGTTGGGTGTTGCTGTGCTAAGTGAACCTTAAAAGGTTTGGTGGTTCAGATTAGCATCAAAGAGGCTGAATGCTTCTCCTGGGTTCCAGGTCATGCTAAGCCTTTAATGAAAATCCTCCACTGAGACTCAGTATGAAAGGAAAGAGCAGGCAGGCTTATTGACTGCATCTGGCATGACCAGTCCCTTACCTAAAATTAGCTAAACTGGTATCCTGTGTCAGCATGCACTTGGGCTTGGGCAAACCCCGGCTGGAACCCTCAGGAGCTCTGTCTGCAGTCTTTTCTGAAGCGTGGCACCCAGGCATGATCTTTCAATGTCTTGGAGGACGTTAGTCGTTCATTTGCCAAAAATGGGGACTGATGAAAACTGATTTTCCAATGGAAAATACAAGTAGAAAAAACAACAAGCAGAAAACCGCTTGGTTCTTCAGTTTTTTTCCTGATTTTCTATATTATGGTAAAGAAAACATGTCATTCTGTGGGCAGTTCAGTCGAGGATGCCCTGTCTTCCCACCTGCAGACCCTCTGGTTTTCCATAAGGCATGATTCTGCCTGATCCCACCCCTATGAGAGGGATTCGCCGATGTCTAATAAAAGCTGTGCACGTGCTCCTTCCCTGCGTGGGAGGGAGAACGATTGACCAGGTTTCTCTCTCTTCTGACCATCCACTGGAGCTTGTAGAAACTTAATAGCTTTGAGACTCCCAGCCTGCTGTTAAATTTGTGGCAATTTGCCAGGTGGTTTAAAAATTGTTGGTGAAGAGGGAATGCTGGACAGACAAACACGTGCACTGAATAAGCCTCATTCCCTTAGGGTATCACCCTAAAAATGGGAATGGTCCTGACTGGTTGTAGAGGATGTCATCAAAGTTGAGGTAATTGTTTGTCTCAGAGTCCCGGGACCGAATCTGTATGAACATCCTTGTTTGCCAGAGCCCGATAGGTGCTTGGTGCCTCCTTCACCAGAAAGCTTGGTCACAGCCTCCCTCGATTTCCTTACATGCTGGCTACACATCGCGGTGTAGGGTCAGTCTGCTGCTTTCTCAGGTACCCTACCTTGGCTTCTTTTTCCTTGACGCAGTACCTAATTCATAACCTCATGTTTTCCCCTTGATGCCATCCTGAAAAAATAATAATTAGAAAGCATGTGGGAAACCGATTTACGGAAGGTTGGCAATCTCTCTCCCACATCCGACAGACCGACAGAGGATTTGCTCCATCCAGCTGCCCTGCTCCTGCGGCAGATCCAGCCCCCCTGCCCTGACTGCAGGCGGGCTGATCCCCATCCAGCATTGCCACTGGCGGGGTGCAGAAAGTCTTCACAGAGAGTTTTTAACAGCCCATGGATCTGCTTAACGAGTGGAGCAGAAAGGATCAGGGAGAGTTGAAGTAGACCAGCCTTTCCATCAGCAGTGAGCACCAGCTCCTTTCTTATGGGGAAGTAGCCAAACGGTGGCTGGCAGGAGGTCGTGTCTCTGGCCCCAGCTTTCCATGACTTTGTGACCTGACCCCCTGCCAGGTGAATCTCGGATTAGCCTTATTTTGCATAAGAGACATGTAGGATGAGTAGGGTGTTGCTAGCAAACCAGTTTTCGCCGACGGGAGTGAGCTTCAATTCTAAGCACAGTGGAAACCAGGCTGGAGCTGACGTTCCCGCCCTAGGTGTGTTCTAAGTGCCATAGCTTTTGCTTACAAGGGGATGTGGGCCTCATGCCGCTCGTAGGTGCTTTTCTTCTACCATATTCTTAGTCTTTCCTTGGATTCCTCTGTTTCCCCCCCAACTTTTTCCTATTCCTGTCCTCAGCTGGGTCACTCTTAAGATCTTGGCTTGTTCACCTAGCAACAGCAGGGTCCACATCAACCATACGAAGATTGTAAGATTATCTTTTTGAGAGTTTATTTCAAATCTGGGAAGATGCAGGGCTGTGTGTTACAAAGAAAGTGGGTTTTTTTTTCCTTGCCCTGAACAGAGCAGCACTAGCTGGCCTAATAATTTTCCGTGGCAGGAGTTACGAAGTCATCCTAAAGCGGTTCACGGAAGCATAGAAAATAGGCTTGAAAGGGAATGTGACCCAGTCCATACTGCTGTCCTCAGCTGCACCTAACTTCTCCTAGCAGAGATTTCACCATCTGAATAGATGGTCTTCCAGGATGTGTTGGGAGGAATGGAGTGAGAAGTAGGAACCTCCCCAAGTGCAGCTCTTTGGCTCAATTTGCAAGAGCGAGCCACACATGTCCCCAGTTGCCTTAACAAGGCAAGCAATTATAATGGGCAGCTTCTGTTAAGGAGAATGAAGAGGAGTTAAGAAGAAACCATTTAGGAAGGGTCACAAAGCCAACAGGATGGCGTGGGAATAACAAGAGCTTATTCAAGATTTCAGGAATCTTAGAAAAGGAGAAGAAAGTCCAAGTGGTCATCTCAAAGGTCCTGTTCCTGCAAGCTGGAGGAGAGGACAGAAGCTCCTGAAGGTCTGACTGGTGGCTGGTGTTTGCTGAGAGGCTGGGTTGTGTGGGGCACTCAGCCCCGGTCCGTGGGGACAGAGTGGTGCTACAGGATGACCTGTCTGTCCAAAGCCCAGCCTCACGGGCTGGAAACGGGCTGGAAAAGGCAGGATGTTCTCCATGAACCCTGCAAAGAGAATCTTCAAATGGGCGGAAGCTTCAACAATTTAAACTCAAGGGACCATGGAGTAAGGGGTTATGTGAAATGAAGAAAATAATCGGTTATTTAAATTCCAGAATGAGAAACTTTGTTGCTAAGAGGAAAAAGTGAAAAAAGTCTCACTTATAAGAATAAATTGGACGAAACTGGTATTGCCTAAGTCTGGTCAGATGCTTTCTTCAACAGCGATGTTACAACTGCTGCCTCCTGCATGCTGAGAAAGGAGATCGCGTGTGAAAGGGATAAGGGTGGTGCTTTATGCTAATGGCAACATTACCCGCTTTAGAATGAGGGGTAACTCGAAGCAGTCTGTATGTAGATCAACACGCTAATTAGTAAAGCCCAAGAGGGAGTTCTCTGTGCACGCCTGTGTGTAACTTACTACCTCATCAGACGAGGCCCAGGACGGATGTCTCTCCGCTGGCTTATTTGCAACGTGTGAAAAGAAAACTGTATTTGCATGGAGAATTTAATTCTAGGACACGTCTGTGGAGATTGCCTGTAGGCTGCATCCGCGTCTCATGAGAGTTTCTAAGTGTGCTGGATGATGATTTCCCAGTGGAGGATGCAGCCATCCAGCACACGCCGTCTCCCTTTCAGATTTCCTGGTGATGGGTAAAGAAGAATTCGCCGTTGAGCTACAGTCAGTTAGTTGCCTGATCACAATCAATGTGAGCAAAGTCAGGACGATTGTAGGTAGTCATATAGGATTTGGGATTTTTAAAGAGACTCATTTTCCCCAAACTGAAGAAAATACAAATTGCAGTTCGTCCTGAAGAAAACTTAGACAAATTTAGTGAAATTTGACTGAAAAGTGAGTTGCTTAAGGAGATTTTAGCAGATGGCCAAAAGCCGTAGCTAAAATAGAGGCCAGTTTTGACGTTGCTTTGCGCGATGCTGGTTGAATGTGAATTCTTGAGGATGGACGATGCGTAGTTGTTAAACAGGCTGAAACCCTGCTGCTTGCCAGACCCCAGAAGAGAGGTGTTACTGCTAACAATTGGTAAGTAGGGGGTCTCATTCCACGAAAATCGGCTCGAGGCCTACGTTTTTCAACAGTAAACTTGAAGTAAACATAAAATCATTGTTGAATGCACCTTGGAGCAAATGATGTGGGCGGTGCGTTAGACTCCCTGGGGAAGGACGCATCCCTCTGTTTTCCCTCGGAAGAGGATGGGAAAAGGGAGTGGAGCGGTCCTATTGCAGCTTCCCCACTTTCTCATCTGGGACGTCAGTCAAATCTAGTAAAAGGGGGTGGGAGCTGCTGCCTGAACCGGTGGCTGCAGACTGGATGCTTTTACCGGGCTGGGGAACTAACGGGCCCACGTGTTTGTGGCAGCGCCGTGTGGCACAGCATGCCTGACAGGGCTGCGCAAAGCTCTCCGCTCCCGTTCGGACCAAGGCTGCGTCTGGGCCACGGCTCTGCAGGTTTGGGAACAGGCAGGAGTGAAAAATTAGCACTCTTCATGCCGAGGCTTGGCAGAGTCAGGTAATGAGGTAAATGGATGTGCATGAAGAAAGAAAACCTGCGCGGCTGTACGCCTTTCCGCAAACAACCCTCTCCAGGTGTGCCTGGCGCTTTGCTGCGGGCTGGGAGAGCAGCTTTGGTGCTGGCAGGAGAGAAGAGCTTTTGGAGCTGGGGAAGAAAATCCAGTAAAATGGAGTGGATGTCTTGCAGGGAGAGAGCAAGAAGTTGCTGAGGGCATCAGGGCTGTGGGAGGCAGGAAGGGAAACGGGGGGCACGGGGACGCTGAACGGGGTGTTGGGTCTGTCCACAGGACACAGAGCGTTGCTCACGCAGACATAGCTGTGGCAGTAGTCACATTGGCTTCCACTAGCCATGGGGCTGCGCAAGCAGGTCACGGAGTGCGAGGCTGGCCGCCCTCGCCTTTACTCACCTTCTCCGGCCGGTTTTGCCACAGACGTGGGGTTTTTGTGCTGCCTCAGCTGCAGGCAGCGCCCGGCCGAGACGGGTTATTGCCAGCCGGGCCGGGCCGCGTCCCCACCCGCAGCAGTGGGGCAGGAGATGGGCCCCGCCATGGGGCAGCGGGGCTAAGGGACGCGGGGTCAGGTCAGAGGGGGCCGGAGGGGTGGTGGGCCGTGCCGGGGGGGTCCCGGCTCTGGCACGGGCGGTGTTTTTGGGGGGGGGCGGACGCCGCTGTCGTGTGCAGCAGGCGCGCCGACAGCCTGAGGGAGAAGGCGCCGGCGTGAGGCGGGGCCCGGGCCCCGCGTTTCTCCTCAGCGCTGAGAAGTTCAGCCCCGGGTCCGCCGGGCAGCCGGCCGCAGCCCCGCCGGGAGGGAGGGAGGAGCGCGGCCGCCCCGGCCCCTCCCCGCCGCCCGCCTCCGCCGGGCCGGGCCCAGCCGGGGCGCAGCGGGGCGGCCGCCGGCGCGGAGCTGCGCGTCCCCCGGGCGGCGGGGGGCAGCTCCCCGCCCCGCCCCGGCCCGCCCGCCCGCACCGCTCGCAGCCAGCCCCGCAGGTTTGCACCCCGGGCCCGGGTGCCGTCCCCGCAGGTGGGTCGGGGGCTCGGGGCGGGGGTGTGGGGGGGAGAGGGGGGCCGCCTCCAGCCCCGCTGCGGCCGGTCCTGTGGTGCCGCGGCGGTAGCTGAGGCGAGGGCGGCCGTTTCCCCCCCACCCCGAGTCGCGTTTCTACCCCGAAGCTCTTTGCTTTGGAGTGTTTTGCCCCCCGTGCCCCCATCACCGCGGGAGGTGGGGGGCCGTGGGGGCGGCCCTGCAGTCCCCCTCCGGCAGCGAGGCCGTGGGGCTGAGGGGGGAAACGTGGCAGCACCCCGAGGACTCGCACTCCGCGGCGGGGTGGCGGCCGGCAGGCCGGGTTTGGGGTCGCCTTTTGGGAGATGGAGCGCTCCTCCTTTGCCCTTGGCTTGGCTTGGCGGTGCCCAGAGTACAGCCCTGAGCTCGAAAGGGTGGTGGGCTTGGGACGGCCTTCTGTAGCTCTCTAGAAAACGCCGTCCCAAAGGCTGCGAGCAGCGCTGCAGAAGGCGGCTGTGGGAGCGGGAGCCTGCCGGCACTGTGCGATGGAAGAGGGCCGTCTTGCAGGACGCGAAGATGTGAAGTTGCAGCGCTGGTTAGTGACTTCTAATGAAACCGCTGCTACCTGTGTGCATTGCAGAGTTTAACTTGTTGGGAAGAAAGGTTGCAACCACAGTGCAACCTGCCCCTTTGGGGGAGACGGAGAGAGAGGGACCCGTGTGCCCCTTCAGTGCTGGATCCGCTGTCCTGCTCCTGCTTCCTCAGGGTAAGAGCCCCCCGGGAAGCACGCCAGGATCCAGTGCGCTTGCTCTTCCTCAGCTGCCGGAGTCGAGCATCACGCAGCACCCCGGGGCTCGGGCATGTCTTGGGGAGGGTGGCCCACAGAGCCCTCACCCAGACCTGGATTTTCCACTGCCCCACAGGTGCTCTGCAGCCTGAGAGGGGCAGGGAGGAGGCCAAGGAAACCGGATCCCTGGTAACCAGGAGCTGTCAGTGTTGGGTTGCAGCTGGCATTTCTTATGCATCCCTGATGTATCAGCTGCATCGCCTCACCCGCCTGGTGCTGGGGCATTGCTGGTGCTGGGGCATTGCCTACCTCCCTCTTGTTGCAGACCCCTGTGCTTGCGCAGTTTACAAGTAGCGCTTCCCACCCACATTCGGTTGCGCCTCCAATTCTGGAGCTGCACCTCTCAACCCCTGAGCGAGCCTCGTCACCGTCTGCAGAGAGCCCCGGCTGGCGGACCTCGTGGAAACCTTGATGTGGCCCTGTCCCTTGATGGGGCGGTTGCTTTGCCCAGCAAAGGGATGAGAAGCCTGAGTGAGGGACCACTGGGTGCAGCTTGACAGCCTGCGTTACCCGGAGGTGAGATAGGTGAGCCACGGACATCTCCGGCTTTCAGAGCCTTGAATTAAATCTGACTCCTAGGGGGAAATATTCGCTGCTGCTCTATCAGCAGGGGCAAGGCGAAAGAGCCGCAGCGCTCTGTTCTGCCTCTTCTTTTGGGGACACAATATGTCACTTGATTTCCAAAATCCTGTGAAATGTAAAAGAAAAAAGATGCCAACCTTGTTAGGGTTAGCAGCCATCCCCGTGCTTGCGTCTGTCTGGCTTTGCAACCCGGCCATCCTAGCCCTGCTTGTGAAAACATAAGCTGGTGCTGCGAAGGCTGTGAGGGGCCGGTGTCTGATTGCATGAACTGTGTCTTTCTGCCAGCTTGTGAAACGGAGAGGTCTTGAGGGCATAGGTTCCATCTCAAATGTAACTTCATGAAAATATCCCCTCTGCGGCCTCTTCCTCCTCTGTGTTTGATAGCTCAGCAGTGAACAGCTTCAGTGGGGATGAGCCTCTGCTTTTTAATTAAGTCATACACACCTCAACCACAAGGTAGATCTCTCTTGTAAATCAGAATACTAAATCATCAGGCTTCTTTACCTCTTATGCATGGCGGCTCTCTAAAGATGGTACAGTTAAGAGAGGAAAAGGTAGCAGGCTACGCCTTCCCGTAAAGCTGTTCAGCCGTTGCAGTTCATCGGGCTGGTGCAAACACCCTGAAGACGGAGGGAGCTGACGGTGGGAGGGATGCTGGAGCTGCCAGCGGCGCTTGGGGCCGAGCCGTGCCTCAGAGCAGTGTAGCAGGGTGCACGCACAAAGCGGGAAGCAGTGGCGTTTCATAGGAATGGCCTGGGAAAAGGCAGGTTTTTTGAAGGAGGTTGTGTCCGCAGCTGGAGGGAAGCAGGAGAGGACCATACAGGCAATGGAGGTAACGTGGATGGGCAGGGACCCCAGGCTCTGAGCACTGAGACCCATCAATCCTGCACTGTGACGCTGTCACGGTGCCTTGAGTCAGTGTCCCAGTGGGCAAGTGCAAGCGTCACGCAGCCACAACGGAGTGTCCCACAGCATCTTTGTCCCGTGACACCGTGCCAGCCTCTGTGGGGCAGGGATGTGGGAGTGATCCCTGGCAGGGATCCAGGATTAACGAGCCCCACAGATGGGGGCTTGCCGCTCGCTTCACAGCGGCTGCCCAGGATGCAGGAGCAGCAAAATGTGAAGCAGATGCTTGGGGACTTTTGCACGCCTCCAACGTTTTCTCTCTGTGGGTGCGCCTGGCAGGCAAGAGCCGTGTTTCTGTGCACACAGGGCATGGTGGCCGCACAGTCCAGCCCTACAACCAGCCGGGGCTGTTTCTGATGAAGGTGCGGTTCAGCGTGGAAGTGGCCGTGTGTTTTTGGAGGGGCAGCCCCTGCCACCCCACTTTCAGGTCATCTGCCACGTGCCTGGTGGTTGGGATGGGGGACCCTCCTGGCCTCGGCTTGGGGACAAATGGGGAGGTTGCCCCGTGGAGGCAGAACAGCACCTATGGGTGCGGTCTCCCACTAATAAATTAAATGATTGATGAAGTTGTTGTGGAATAATGAAACCCCAAGATTTTGCCCAAAGTGGTGAAAAACCTCTGCTTGGCCTCATTGTTCATGCAGCGTGGCTGCTGGGGCGTTACGCACCTCAGCCTCCAGCCAGGGCGGCAGAGGCTTGGGCATGGGAAAGGGCTGAGGAGCAGCACCGCATCTTCTCAGAGCTGTGCTTGGGACATGTCCCCTGCCCCGTTTCAGGCAGGAAAGCTGCGCCCGCCTTAGCCCCGAGGGGTGAGGCTGCTGTCCTGCTGCAGAGATCCCACCGCCGCTCTCGTTCACCGCAGAAAGGTGGGTTTCCACCTGGGGGTACCAACGGTGTCACTTAAAAACGGCGGGAAGGAGCTTTCTGAGGGGTCTCTGGCTGTTTCCCGCTGCGGCTGGGCACTGTGCGGGGAGCCCTGCCGAGCTGCCCGGTGCAAGCGGGGATGAGCTCAGCAGGACGGGTGGCGGGGTCCCAACCCCTGGGCTCCTAGCCACTTCGGGGAGGCAGAAACCTGGAGGCTTAACACTCATTTCATCCACGCACTGCTCAGCCGCTGCCACAGCTGGACACGTGGGAAGGCTCGGGTCTTTGCAGGATTGCTCAGCGGCAGCTCCAGGCATTCGGCTCACCTCCCTGTCAGCTCTGGTCATGTTGGTCTCATCTGCGGCAAGCTCCCCCGGGCTCTTAGTGTTTCCTCCCAGTTTTCCTTCCTTTGAGCATCTCCAATCTAGTCTGTCTCTATTTCTCGCATGCCTATTATTGTATAGCAATTAGAGAGTTAAAAGCCTTATCAGCTCTCTGGTGGGAGATTGGTGAGTTGGCTCCTTGCAGGACCGCGTGGTGGTTCAAAAAAGTCATGACTTTTTTTTGCATGGAGGTTTCTTTAAATTCAAAACATAAACCACAGATTTGAAAAGAGCTGGGCGGGTATTTAACCTGCATTTAAAAAGTGAAAAAGACTAGACACAGAGCTAAACCAGCCAGGCTGGTGCCATCCTCCCGAGCTGAGGGACCTGCAGCGGACAGACACGCAGCGCTGGCGTGATCGGTAAGATCAGCGTTCAGAAGCGATTGCCGTCCTGATGGTGGGAGATGCTATCAAAAACAGATAGGATGCTTCAAAATTGCAACTAGCTTCGGTCATTTCAGGTTCCAGAGTCAGCCGGTGAGCTCCCTGTGTGTTGGGAGACAGAAGCAGCTCGTCCTGCATCTCCTGCCTTTGCGCGTAGGAAGGTCCTGCAGCTCCTGGTGGTTATCACCCATACCCTGGGCATGGGTCACAGAGCGGGAGCATCACCGGGAACACTGCCTGGGTGGGAAGATGACCCGATTTGGGCCCTGTGACGTGACCCATCGCGTGGATGTGCAGTGAGCTGGCTGTCTGTCTGCCAGGGATGAAGATATCCGAGAGGCCTGGAGGTGCCTCTGGAAATCCCAGGGGCAAGAGTGGGATGGAGCAGGAGTGTGGCATGGCCCCTGAGAAGTAGGGTGATGATGGCTTTGTGGCTCCCCTTTGCGGCTCCCCGGTGTTCCCGGGGATTGAGGCTTTCTAACCCAGGTTTTAGGATTACGTGATGAGCAGAGTTTCTTGGTTTTCTTTCTTTTTCCTTTTGTGTTTGCAGGGGAAAGTGTGAAAACTTCGATGCTGAAGTTTTAAATACAAATTAAAAATAAGCTTCAGATATGCTGTGTGTTTTAACTCAGGATTTTTAACTAGCTCCGTCGGGGGGGTGTTGCAGTAAGTCTAGCTTGTGATTTTTTTGATCGCCTTGGGGTTGGCAATATTGCAGGTTTCTCAGGTCAAACAAGAAGGGATCTTGTTGGACAAGAAGAGCAGAAGGGAAAAGCAGGAGCCTGTCTCAGAAGTGCAAGCATTTTCTGAATTGCAAAACCCCATCTCATGTCGTTCATCTCGCCGGAACAGTTATCCGGACGACTTGCCGTTTTAAGTCTGTGGCAGATGTCCTGTCTAGCTGGGGCTGGTCCCCACCAGCAGACCTCCATCTCCCATCAGCAGTGGTAGTAGCAGCACAGACCCACCATGGGTGAGCTGAAGTCCTCCTGCTCCCCTCCCAAGGCGGCAGGAGTGGCTCTGCTCTCTGCACATCACTCCTTCCCCCCTGGTTGTTCTTCTCTGTCTCTCTGGCATGCAGCAAAGCTGCAGGTCGCAGCTGGCTGTACAGGCATCTTCCCGAGACGTTCTTCCCAACAGATGTGCTTCTCCAGATATGCTCTGCTCTTCCCTTGCAGAGGTGTACATGTACCATTTCTCTGTCGGGACTGATAGGACCAGACAGGATTGCAGGGCTCATGAAAACTGGCACATTTCTGAACGCAATTGTTCTGTTGTCTGCGGTTTGACGTCTTCACTTTTCTACCTTTTGATTCACCGAGCCGTGACATTGCCTTGTTCTTTGGCAAGAAGTCTCTCTTTCAATGCTAGATCAAAAGGAACTGGTTGGGGTGAAACGTTCATTCTGCCTGCTCTGGGCCCATACATGCTGCATCAATTTTTCAGCTTCTTTCAGTTTTGTTTTTTCTTTGCTTTTTCAAAAGAAAGGTTTTGAAGGGAAGAAGAAACTTTGAGAGAGTCAAGATGTGCATTTAGACATCATCAACTGCATCTCTGAGGGATATTTATGCGTTAGTCTACAATTGCTCAGCGTTGGTGTATAAGTAATCTTGGGTCTTGATGGATTTAAAGAAACAGGTTTTCCAGCCCTGAAGATCAACCATTGAGATGACCACAAATTGCTTTTATCCAAATATTGTGTTTAACAGTCAGTGCTTCCTTTTTACATTAGAAGATGATGGTGCTAATATTTTTCATGTGGTCCAGTCACTCGTTTCCTATCAACTTCAGGCTTGTTGGATCATGTCCACATGCACGCCGATGCTCAGCCGTGGCCAAATACTAGCCACTATGACCCAACCAGCCAGCAGATGTAATACCACAGAGACCGAGGGCGGCAAGGGGAGGAGAACAAGGCGAGCAGAGCCGGCAGGCTGAGCAAGAGCTTTGCTTCACCTGACGCTGTGACCGCTTCCACAGGGTGTGTGGGCTGTCGGAAACTGCTCTCGTGGTGTTCCCTCACGTCTGCTGTTTGAAAATCAAATGTCAGTAAATTCCACTTACAGTCAGCATCACTCTCTGGCTTCCCTTTTCCCTCTGTGATGTTCAGGCTAACAGGAGCACAAGGAGGTGTTAATGCCCTCAGCCTTTCCCTTCCTCTTCCTAGGAGCTGAATTTTCTTCTGAAATTACCCAAACGGGAGCCTAATGTTTCTGGAGTGACAAACACAGAAAATGAGAACTAATTCCTCTTGGGTGAGGAAGGGATTGAGAGCAGCCCTGCGCAGAAGGTCTTGGGGATACCCATGGACGAAAAATTGGATGTGAGACGGCAATGTGCGCTCGCAACCCAGAACGCCAGCCGTATCCTGGGCCGCATCAAAAGCAGCGTGACCAGCAGGTCGAGGGCGGTGGTTTTCCCCCTCTACTCCGCTCTTGTTAGACCCAACCTGGAGTACTGCGTCCAGCTCTGGGGCCCGCAGCATAAGGAGGACACGGACCTGTTGGAGTGAGTTCGGAGGAGGGCGGTGAAGATGATCTGAGGGCTGGAGCACCTCTCCTATGAAGACAGGCTGAAAGAGTTGGTGTTGTTCAGCCTGGAGAAAAGGCGGCTCCGGGCAGACCTTATTGCGGCCTTTCAGTACTTAAAGGGGGCTTATACGAAAGACAGAGAAAGGCTTTTTCCCAAGGCCTGTAGTGACAAGACAAGAGGTGACAGTTTTAAACTGAAATAGGGGAGATTTGGGTTGGACATAAGGAAGCAATTTTTTACAGTGAGGGTGGTGAGGCACTGGAACAGGTTGTCCAGAGAAGCTGTGGATGTCCCATCCCTGGGAGTGTTCAAGGTCAGGTTGGACGGGACTTTGAGCAACCCGGTCTAGTGGAAGATGTCTCTGTCCACAGCAGGGGTCTTGGGCTAGATGATCTTTGAAAGTCCCTTCCAGCCCAAACCATTCTGTGATTCTGCACCAGAAATGATCCACCAGAACTGTTCGGCATTTTGGCCTTAAAAAAAAAAAAAAACCAAAAACCCCCCAAGTCTTTGCTCTCAAGAGACCCTCGCATTTTAAGGATGTGTTGCTGTCTGTTCCCCCCAGCCATTGCCCAACCTCACCCTGAAGAGCAGTGACCCCCCAACAGCACCGGTCCTCCTCGGGTGCTCTTCAGGCCACAGAGCAGCGTTCCTGCCGGCTCTCACGAGAGGCAGAAGCCGAGCTGGAAATGCCTGTTGCCTTTCGGCGACAACCACACTAGTGCTTGCTTTGTTGCATACTAATGAGCGCTAATTGGTTCAGCTTGTTATCAACGTTGCGCGGGAGCTGTTTGCAGAATAGTGGGGTGGGGGCTGGGGAGACCCCAAGGGGCTCCTGCCCTCGGCCGAGCGGTGGCTTCCAGGGGGGGTGGAGGCTGAGCAGATGCTCCTTGTGGAAACATCTCCATTTGCGAGCCACGGGAGGGCCGTGCCTGCTGGCCTCATGCCAGCCTGGGTAGCGGTCCACCTGGCAGGTGGGCTCCCCCTCTGACAGGGCAGGAGGTTACAGGGAGTGATAGGGATACTCCTTGCCCTTAAACACACCTGGGGGCACGGGGAGGAGTCGAGCCCTTTGGGAGGCTGGGCAGCACTCGTCTACATGTCTTCTCATCGTCAGAGGTCCAGTGCCCCTCTCCTACCCCTGTCCCCGGGTGCTGCACGCAGCCCCTCCACCCGCTATCATCTCATCTTGCAGTGTTTCCAGTGTTTGTGCCCAGGTGGCCAAGAAGGGCAACGGCATCCTGGCCTGTATCAGAAATGGTGTGGCCAGCAGGAGCAGGGAAGTGATCATGCCTCTGTACTCGGCTCTGGTGAGGCCGCACCTCGAATACCGTGTTCAGTTTTGGGCCCTTCACTACAAGAAGGACATTGAGGTGCTGGAGCGTGTCCAGAGAAGGGCGACGAAGCTGGTGAGGGGTCTGGAGCACAAGTCTGATGAGGAGCGGCTGAGGGAGCTGGGGTTGTTCAGTCTGGAGAAGAGGAGGCTGAGGGGAGACCTCATCGCTCTCTACATTTACCTGAAAGGGGGTTGTGGTGAGGTGGGTGTTGGTCTCTTCTCCCAAGTGACCAGCGACAGGACAAGAGGAAATGGCCTCAAGTTGTGCCAGGGGAGGTTTAGGCTGGATATTAGGAAGAATTTCTTTACTGAGAGAGTGGTGAAACACTGGAAGAGGCTGCCCAGGGAGGTTGTGGAGTCACTGTCCCTGGAGGCGTCCAAGGAACGTGTGGACGTGGCACTGCAGGACATGGTTTAGTGGGCATGGCAGTGTTGGGTTGATGGTTGGACTTGATGATCTTACAGGTCTTTTTCAACCTTAATGATTCTGTGATCCCTGAACTGTTCACCTGGAGCCTGTCTCCTCCTCTCCACTGCTCTTCTACCCTTGTTGCAGTACCTGGCATTTGCTGCAGCAGCTGGATATCTCCTGCAGCCGTACCCCTTGTCCGATTGCTCAGCCTGAGCAATGAAGGGCATGGAAACCTCCAGAGGACAGTCCTGCTGTGGGGAAAGTGCCACCATGGCTTGCTACAAGCTAGAGAGAGAGGAAGGCTTGATCATGCGTGTAAAATCCTAAGTCTGGCTAATGTGTGATATTGTGTTTGTAGGACACGGTGAGCTGATCTCGTGGTGGGGGCAGTCCTGGCACAGGCAGGATGGCGTCCACAGCTACGGTACGTTGGGGCTTCTGCCAGCGGGAGAGTTGCGGTTGTTGCTTCAGAGGTGGCTCTGCTAATTTTGGACGAGTAGCCTGCTAATGTTTTTGGGCTGGGACTTGTAGGCGACTTCTCTAAAGCTGAAAATCTGTTTACGCGAGCTGAGAATGACGCCTGTAGCTTTTCTGGCGTTTGAATCCTGATTATCCCCCGTGAAGAACAGCAAGTTTTAGACCAGGTCCTGGTGACCACACTTCGTTTTAATTTACTCTTTCTTTGCCTGCATAATGACGGGAGTTCTTCCAAAGAAAGGACTTGTCGGGAGCAGCAGCAGGGAAGGATGGAGCACTGGCCAGGCACAGGGGATGCTCGGCCGGGGAGCAGCCCTGAAGAGCACGATATGGATAATTTTTTTTCTTCCCACCTGTTGTTAGGAGGAAATAGGGAGTGAGTTATTGCGCTTCCTTCCCAGCTGCTAACGACGGGAGACTTGCTTATGGTCGTGCGCTGGAAGCTAATTAAAACCGGTGACAATGGTAATTGAGTAAGGATGCTTGAGGATAAGTATGACCTCATGTCTAAAATGGTAATGAGGCCTATTAAAATCCCCACCAAAAAGAGAAATGAAAGAGGGAACAGAGGCAAAGGTGGTGCGAGGGGAGCGGGCGCAGGCGGGGACAATACCTGGCAGCCAGAGTGCTGGGAGGCATGGGGAGCACGGAGGTGCCGGGCTTTTAAATCTCCTTATTAAACAGCCCACTCCTCAGCTAGCCAGGCTGCCGCTCGGGCCAAGCCAGCCAAAACACTTCGGTACGCGTGTCATTCGAGCGTGTTCCTCCCTGGCTCGCCCAGGCCGGGGTTTAGGTCCCATTAGATGATGGCAACACTTGTTGCTGTTTGTTGTTGTCTTCACTTGCTGGGTCTTTGCTGGAAGAAGGGACCGCGCCAGGAAACCAGCAGTGGCTGCCAGGGAGGAGGGGGGGACCTGCAAAGATACGCCCTGAACTTGCACCGGTGCGGGAAAACGCATTGGCAAAGGAAAGCTGTGGCGAGCTCGGGGTGCTGGGGTGCGACGCTCCGGCTCGGACCAGCACGGCACCTGGTTTCGGCTCTGCAGCTGGGGTGTAGGGGCCAGGGGCCGCCGTGACCCCGGTGTGTGTTGGTTTGCAGGATGGCATAGCAGGGCTCGGGATGCCACCGTGCTCCGCAGGGACCTGCACCCTGTGCTGACTCGCCTCGCTGCAGAGGACACCCTGAGGGACGCCAGGAGGTGGGCGCTCCCCATCCTGGCTCTGGATGTACACAGCATTGCTTTGGGTAAGCTCAGCCTTGGGCTGCCAGGCTCCTTCCCTAAGCCCTGCTGACAGCGGGGAGATCTGGTGTATGCCAAAGGCTTCTTGTTGGAGAAAGCCAACCCTCATCCTTCCGGCAGGGGCGAAGGTGCGGCTGGATGACGGCTGAGGATGTGCTATGGAGCCGGGATTCAACTGCTCTGAGCTCTGTGACGGCAGCTCCAGTTTTGGCAGCCAGGAGCAGCAGCAGCGGATGCTGCAGGAGCTCTGCACTGTCACGGTGGTATGTACAGAGGCGGGGGAGCTCTCTGGGGCATGAGGTTTCCTCTGCAGAAGTGGATTTGGGTGAAGGGATGGAGAGGGGGGCACAGGGGTGCAGCTGCCAAGCAGTCCTGGTCCAGCTGGAGGCTGCACGCTGTCACCACCTGGGATGGCCTCCAAGACAAGCCCTGCCGAGATGACACCCAGCAGTTAGGCAGAAGGTGAGGAAGCAGCCACGGCAGCCAAGTTGTGTCAAGCAGCCCTCCTGTGTGTCAGCCGGCGTGACAGCCACTTAGGAGTGGCCTGGGATGGCATCCTCTGCCCTTGACCATTCCCATCCCCTGGAACTTCAAAGTGCTTTTCAAATATGAATAGAGCAGGATTTAATTAAAAGTCATCATCTGTAATAAATGGTACCTCCCCGCCACCACTAAGCCAGTAGAAATGACACCGGGATGCACTTAGTTGCAGTTGGCTCCGCATGAGGCTGCTGGATGGACCAGCGAGGCTTGGCCCGCTCAGCTCTCCACCACGTCCTGCACGACCACGGGCCTTTAATTAGAAGACCGTAAGCTGCTTGGCTCCCCTGGCTCTGGCAGCTGCCTTACAATTAATACTCCCCCTGCTAGGGCCAGGATTTATTCCGCTCAGCGGGAAGTGAAGCGCTCCATCAACTTCAAGTAGCATCAACATCCAGGGAGGCAGCGGTCGGGGCGTTGGGGGGGTGTGTTCGGAAAGGAAAGGTGGAGACCACAGGGGTGTTTCTGATCCCTGGGCAGTTGCTGGGAAGAGGGTGCAGTAACATGTTCGGCAGCAGCCGGAGGTGGAAAGATACTGCTGGTGGCTGCAGCTGGGAGCGAAGTGTGAGAGCCCCAGGATGCTGAGTCCGCCCTGCTCACCTTACTGGCAAAAGCGGGGTGTTACCCTTGGGCTCGACCAGGAAGGACGCAGAAATAGGATGGCATTGCAGCCTTGTACCGGCCCTGAGCAGCCCCGTCAGCCCTTCCGAGCTCCAGGCAGGTGGGAAGATGGCCCTGGTTCGTGCTGAATGATGGGGTTTTTGTACAGCGAGTCCTGGTGTAAGGGGAGGGGGACCGACCTGGCTGACCATCTCCACTCTCTGGTGTGATATTCATTTCCCAGAGAGCCAAAAGACCCCCCAGGGGATGGGGAGAGGGAAGAGGAGGTGGGAAGCAGTTTGCGGGAGGGAGGTGAATATCTCCCCAGGGATCCCTCCACGCTGCTGCAAAGAGGGGGTTGAGCTGTGCGTGCAGCTGCATCCCAGCATAAGGCAGCAGCAGCAGCAGCTCTCGACTCACTGTCTCTCCCAGCCAGGGGTTTGCCTTCCGCAGCAGCCCTGCGACCAGGGCGGCCAGGAGCCCACGGATCAGCCACGCTTGCATGGCAGTGACACATTTTTGTTTTAAGAATTACGTGTTGGCTCTAATTCTCCAAGCTGTGCCTTGTTCTCGCTCGCCCAGAGGAGATGGAGCCCGGCTGGGGAAGAGGGAGATGAGGCATCGGCTTGAAACGACTGCCTTACTTCTCCCTGCAGATTTATTTCTAGCAAGGCTGGAAGCAGAAACTGCTCAGACCTTGAAGGAAGAATTGGGAATTTGGGGCAGTGGCAGTTGTTGGAAAAATAGTCTTCTGCCGTAGAAATTGGGTGCAGGTGAACTGGAATACCTGAGAAAGGACTTAGCACCAGAGAAGTTCGTGAGGAGGTGTGTGATCCCAGCTCAGTCCCTGTCCTCCTCCTTCCCCTTCAAGGGGATGCACCAGCAGTTAAATAAAAGTAATTCTTTTTTAAAGAGGAAAAAAAAAAAAGATGTCAGTAACATGCACACATAGTATGTGTGAATGAACCCACACATGCACGCCCTGTTAAAAATGTTGGAGTATTTTAGATTCGCAGCGGAAATAAGTTTCTTGTTTCACGTAGGATCATATTATCCATCCTAAGTTAATAGGGAGATAACAGAGAATATTTTTAAATGGGGATTTAAAACCATAAGGCCGCTTGTGTGCAAGGAGAGAGGTGCCTCTGTCATACCCGCTTTGGGAGTGTCCCTCAAAAGCCAGTTCTCAGCTGATGTCTACCTAGGACCAAGTTAGTTTCCAACCAGCTGGGAGACGGGCGGAGTCCAGCGCGGTGTGTCACTGCATAACGCATCTGAAAAACGCTGTCCCGCTCCCTTTTCTGTGTTTTCTGCACCGACTGGCAGCTCTGCTGCTGGCTCCCAGTCACATCAGCCGGCTGGTTGGTTATCTGCTGCATGTAGGGGTAAGGGTGGGAGCCAAGGATGCCCTACCCAACTTTCCAAAGAAGCGTGCTACAAACTGGGGTACTGTGAGGTCCTTCTCCAGAGGTTTCTTTCCAGAGAAGGACAGCGGTGAACCGTTGCCCATTTTCCCCTCTCCCACAGCCAGGGCTGTCTGAGGTTTATGAGTGGCTCGTATGGCTTCATTATGTGTTTGGCTAGTTGGCCATAAGAGGAGGGCTCCCGTACCGTCCTCTCTTCCTGTGCGCTCAGCAAGTGGCAGAGTATGTGTCCTGTCTACACACATCTCCTTAGCCCTGCCAGCGGGTCTTGCTCTAGTGCCAGGGTGGCTGCTCATGAGGAGGGGTTTGGGAGATGTGGTTTTGAGTCCTTTCTGGCTGAGCAGGAGCACTCGTGGGAGTGACCATGCCAGCGATGTCTTCCTCCTCATCCCTTTTGCCTCCCCCAGACATCTTCTGACCGCAGTGGGAAGAGCTCCCCGTCCTTCTCTGCTGCTCTGCTGGGAGTTGTGTGGACATTCCTGACCGGAGGAGTCCTGCTAGCACTCTTCTTTCTTGTCTTCACAATTCGCTTCAGGAAAAACAGGTAAGGGCTTCTCTCTTCTGCCATGAGAGCTCCCCCGAGCTGGGGCAGCGGGGTCGGGCTCCTTCAAGGCCAGGCTCTGAGCTGATGGCCGGCTAAGGATCAGGAGGGTACAAGCCTGAAGGAGCATCACAGGGCGAGCAAGGGCAATGCCAGGGATATTGCAGCTTTCCCCATCACACCCAGTGTTGATCGCTGGTGGAGACAGTCCTGCTTGGACTGCTCCCTTCCTCCCCAAGTCAGAGAGCTCTGAACAGGACAAAGCATGGATGCCCTCCGGCGTAGCAGAGGCAGCAGTGCATGATCTCATCCCGAAGGTGCTATTCAATAAAACCATAACCAGGAGTGAGCAGAAAGAGAGCTCCTCTCCTTCCCCACTCCACAGTCTCGAGCGCATCACTTTGAGCAGCATAGCTCCATGAGCAAAGCCATCATGCTCTCCACAATGCGCACATGTCCGTCCTGCTGTTGGGCCACTCGTGGTTTGAAGATATTGCTAACCTTTTTTGATCTTGGTGGTTGTCCATGTTGGTGGGGAACATGATCTCCATTGGTGAGAGAAGCTGGTGGTGAAGTGCAGGCTTTCCTTGGTGCTGTTCAGTCTGCACAAAGGATGTAAAAAAAAAAGTCCTGCTCCCCTGAATGCAGCATAAATCAAGCAAAAGGCTCAGCAGTTCCTCGTAGCTCAAACTGTCTCTGCCAGCGCTTAGCCTTCCTCAGCAATTCTGGATGTCTCACCTGCCTCCTTGCCACCTTCTCCTCAGCTTCATTGGTCCATTGGTCTCTCAACTGCTTCCCCCATAGAGATGCATCCCTCTCCCAAGCTTCACCTGGCAAAGCCTTTGTGCTCCACGTGCTGTTGGTTTGTAGAGAGGTGCTCCTGTGTGCAGCCCGGGCTGCTGCTGTTCCAGCGCTCTGGTTGTGTTAAGGCTTCTTACAACCACCATACAGCCAGGAGGGTCCTGCTCGTAAGGGTTTATCTCGAGCCCCGTGCCTGCTGCGGTGCAGTAGCTGCATGACCTGCATCCCGGTCTCAAGCACTTGATTTACTGAAGCAGAGTGGTGTTGAGGACGGTGGCCACCTTAATTGATTACCAAATTATTTAGGTCCCTGAAGATAATTCTCAGACTGAAGCTGTAATGAATGTACGTTATTTATTTGCACTGCAGCAAATAAATACGGGTCTGCATTCTCAACTCAGGAGTGCAAAGGAGATCTTTTTCAGCATGCAGCTGAGAGGGTGAGCTGATAAATGTCTCTCTGCGCAGGCTGAGGCATGGTGAGGAAGGCAAGGAGGGAGAGAGCCAGGTTGAATCCCAGGCTCTGTGTGCGAGGCAGCAAGCCAGGAAGGAGCTCAAGGGTAGAGAAATGCAATGACTTAGCAGCAGATTGAAGGGATGGAGCTATGCAGGGGGATGGCAGGAGCTACAGCTTTCGCTTGATGGGCTTGCTGGAGAAGGGTGGCAGGTCGGGGGAGATTGGTGGGTCAATTCTCCCCTCCCTAAACACAGTTATAGGATTATGAATGATGGGGTGAAATTACAGAGGGGAAGTTGTAATGTGAACGTTGTTGGCAGCTTCCTGAAGTTGAGACTGTGCTGAGGGTGGAGGTATCTCCTCAAAGGAAGGAGCAGTGGAAGGAGCCTGTTCCTGGAGGCATTTGTAGCTGCTGTACCCAAAGCTTACTGCTGGGGACGGTTGCCCCAGGCTGCATTGGTGAGGTTTTCCACTTCTGCCCCTTTACAGCAGAGTACAGTGGAGGAAGATGTCGGCCTTGAACCTGGGGGGCTGAGATGGGCGCTGCGCTGTATGCCACCTGCGTGACCATGGGGCATTGCTTCCCCTGGCTCTGCGGGGATGCATGGCTGCAGCGCGTGCTGGCGCCGCTGCACAGCTTTGCATGCCTGGCACGGGCACTGGTAGCAGAGACACCTGACTGTGGTGACCTTGTCTGCTTTGCTGCTAAAAGCCCATGGCTTCCCACAGTTCTGTCCATAAAGATGCTGGCTGAAGCTGCCCCAGGGATGCTTTTCTGTGCCGCAGACCCGTGCAGGGCATGGAGGTGCCATGGAGTAAGCCTGGTACCCGTCTGTTTCGGGGAGGAGGGATCTTGGTGTCCCACAGGAGTGTCAGGGTAGGGCAAAATGAATACTTTAAGAATAGTGAAGCACGCCAGCAATACAGGGGAGAGGATGGGGTATGCACCATGGAGGGGATGGGGTATGCACCATGGAGCAATGGCTGAGGTTTTGGAGGAGCTGTGAACAGCAGGGGCTGGGGGGGGGACAACAGCGTGTCAGCACTCCTTATGGCCATCATCATCCCTGTAAGGGTACCTTGCCCCTGTGCTGCCAGGTTGTGACGCTCAGTAACTGTCACCACCTTCCCTGCTTTGTTTCCTGGAGGATCGTGAAGATGTCCAGCCCCAATCTGAACATTGTGACCCTGCTGGGCAGTGCCTTGACTTACACTAGTGCCTACCTCTTTGGGATTCAGGAGCAGAGCCTGCCGTCCGGAGACTCGGTGGAAAAGCTTATTCAGGTTAGCAGGGGGGTTTGCTGGGACGGGTGCCTTCACACACACGCACACGTGCAGGTACATGCATGTTTGTACGTGCTCTCTCTTAGCTGCAGCCTGTCGCCACCTTGCTGCTGGGCGCATTTGACCAGGCTGTGGTTTCCACATACGCAAAATGCAACCAGATGCTTTCCGTCTGAACGGCCTTCCCTGTTTGTGCAAACCACAGCCGTATCGGGGCGGGGGGAGGCAAGGCAGGTCCCCAGGGGAGAGTGCAGCGGCTGCGGCAGCTGCCTCATGGGCAGACAGGCTGCTGGGCTTGTAAAAGTGCAACAGGGAGAGGGGAGCCTGAAGGGTGATAGGATCCTCCACACAACCACCGCCCGATGTGGCACAGGTGCCACGAGGTTGCAGGTGAGGCTTTTTGGCTGGGGCAGCCACCCCACCAGACCGGGGACTGAGCATGCACCCGGGTGGGAGAGTGGGACGTGGGAGAGAGCACACCCTGCCGTCCTGCTCAGCCGCTGGGCTGGGGGTAATTAACGGAGATGCCAGTGAGTGATTTATTGGTGCTGGGACCCTCCGTGCCCCTGGCTCTCCCTGCCTGCTCCTCCGACGAGAGCCTCTCGGGCTGGGGAGGAAAAGGCAGGCAGCGGGCATCCCTGCAGAGGAATATGTGCCTTTTAATTTCCTTCACCCTGTGCTCAGCTTTCTAGTATCCGATATGACCCTCCAGAAGCCGGATGACCGTAGACACATCCCCACCCCTCTTTATCGCATCCCTGGGTGGGAGGGTGCGGGGTGTCCCTGCGAGCCCCATGGCTGCCCCGTCAGCCCCCTTGCTCTGCCCCCCCGGCAGGTGCGGCTCTGTCTGCTGTGCGTGGGGACCTCCCTGGTGTTTGGCCCCGTCCTGGGGAAAAGCTGGCGGCTCTACAAGGTGTTCACCCAGCGGGTGCCGGACAAGCGGGTGGTAAGTACACAGCTCCCAGGGGTGGGGGGCAAACTCCCCAAGGGGGTAAACACCAGCAAGTCCCAAAACAGTGCGGGATAGCAGATAAAACCCGCACATGACGGGGATGGGTGCCACAATCACAGGTCTGGTTTCACACCTAGCTGGGCTCGGGCTCCTCATTTATTCCTATGCAACAAGGCAGGAGCTTTTCCACTCCACAGGCAAGTGGGTACCCTGCCAGGCTGCCTGTTCCCCAGCGGAGTTCCAGCCCCATCTCCAAGCGAGGTCTTGTTCTCATTTTACGTCGGCCATGTGCCATCATTATGCCACACACCAGTGTTTGTGTCCAGGTCTGGGCTGATTGTTTTTGCAGGATGAAAATAAACCAGGTATCCTCAAGGGCGTCTGATGTAGGGCCATCCTCAGATGCATCCAATCTCCTCTTGAAGGGAGGGAGGGAGCACTGGGTATTCCTCTCCAGCACTGAAGGAAGGGGATACAGCAGCTGGGAGGGAAATGAGAGCCACCTATATAAATTTGTGCATGTAACAGTGCGCTTACAGCTTTCAGTGGCCACTTTCCAATGGCAAAAAAAGTAAGTCTGAGTTGAAAGGTGAGATGAGAGGGTTTGCAAGGGAACCACCTGCAACGTACCAGCAAGGACTCCCATTCCTGAGGCACTGGGATCTGTGTTAAACTTGCAAAATGATAATCCTACCAGGTTTTTTTCTCCACCCTTTTTGTCTCTGCTTGTGATATGGGCATAAGGGATGATACTTTTGGAAGAGCTGTTTTCTGTCATAGCATTTACCAGCTAGCCACACCTTTGGGGAGGGTTTATACCTGGCCCCAAGCCTGATTAGGTCTCCAAGAGTTTGTGAGCTGGAGACAGAGATCCTGTGGCTGACTTGGATGTAGGTGAGCCACTGGATTCCACGACGGGGGAAGTACTAGGATGAATATGGCCCTTGGAAGAAACAACCAGAAAGATACCCAAGGGGGTGGAGGTTATTGGTGTCCATTTGCCCCCCAAGGTAACGCTTACTTCTTGCGTGTTTGCAGATTATCAAAGACCTCCAGTTGCTGGCAATGGTGGCAGTGTTGGTGCTGGCAGACGCCGTATTGCTCTTGACGTGGGTATTCTCTGATCCAGTCCAGTGTTTCCGAAGCCTCAGCGTCTCACTGCGGGTAAAGGGATGAGGAGGGGCAGTGGAGGGTTGCGCCATGTCCTGTCTGATCTCTGTGGACAACGTTGGTGGATGGTTGGGCGTTTGGAGGTGCTGTTTAAAAAAACAGAAAGAAAAAACAAGTCAGAAAGCCTTCTGGGTGCTCTGGGCTGGGTTTATGTCTGGTCTATTACAGAGATGAGGGTCCACTGTAAAATTTCCAGATCTGTGCAGGTCACCTGGGTGACACAGGAGGGGTCCATGGCATCTGCAGGTGCTTTCAAGAAAGGTTTAACCAGCCCCGTTGGCAGCAGAGTGCCAAAATCTACCTCGCTTTAACCCTCTTCCCCTGGCAGCACCAGCTCTGCCTTTCCTTTTAGGAATTTACAGAGGAGACCTGCTCAGATGCATACACCCGTCTGCCCGTCGGTCTGTGCCTGCTCCCGGGCCGGGGCAGGAGCCTTCACTTCTGCCTTCCCCTTGCCTCCTAGGCGACAGAGAAAGGCATGACCTGCTCAGTGAGCCGGGTGCAGTCCTGCGCATCTCTTTATTCCGATCTTTGGCTCGTTCTCATTTTAGGGTTTAAGGTATGTAACCTCTTCATTGATTCTTGCATTGTATCTTGCCTCATCCCAGTGTCACAACCTAGACTGTTTAGCAGCAGTCGTAGTTTCGCTGCCCTCCCAAGCTACATGCCTATTGCAGATTCCGGCTACTCCTGTTCATCCTGAAAGCCCTCCCATCTCCAGTCCTTCCCAGCTTGACGTTTTCTTGCATTCCCTTATAAAAGCCCTGTTAGCCACTTTTTCCCTGCCTCACCATCTCTTTTACGTACACTGTGCACGTGCTGTCTCTCTAGCTCTATCCCTGCAACCCCCCATGCCTCATCTATCTCCTTCTTAAAACTTGTGTCTTACTGTTTTCTAAAGCACGCTTTTTCCATAAAGCCTCAGATGACCGTCCACCGCAGTGCTGCGCTGTGTGGCTCAGCCCCCGAGTCCTCTCACTCCAAATCAAGGAGGTGCTGATGACAAGTGCTTGGTGCCTACCTTTACAGGATGAGTATCAGCTTAATTACACCACTGAGGTCCACTTTCACTGGTGTAGCTTTGCATGTGGCCGTTCTTATTCCCGCAGAGTTAGTTACACTGATGTAACTATGTAGGTATAATTATCGCTGTAATTATCTGTGGTCTCATGTGTCTCTGGGTTGGCAGAGGTTGGACGCGTTTCAGAAAGCTGATGTTGATGAAGCTTGTGAGATCACAGCCTTTCTTTGGGAATGGCTCCATCTCTGTGTGCAGTACAGGCAGTTCCTTTCTGACTCACTGTAATACAATACTCATTGACCATCTACGCAAAATCGTAGGAAAAAGAGCAGAAAGAGACCTCACGACACGGCCAAGTCCTTCTCCTCCCTACACTTCATTTTAAAGACATTAGTCTAGTCTGTCCTTAAAAGTCCTTTGGTGCTAGTGATTGCAGGCGTTCCCTGGGCTTTCAGTGCTGTGTCTCCACCTCTGATTTTGTCTGCAGTTTGTGTTAGGGTTTAGACAGGTAACGCCTTTGCCTACAGCTCCTACAAACTGCTTTTTGGAATAAAACATCCCCATTCCCAGTCACAAGTGCTCTTTGTTAGCGTTGCGTTGAACCTGACCCTGATCCTGTCTACCTACTGGGGGTCATGGAGTTATTTCTTTAGTGGTTTCTCTGGAGTTAATCTGGATTTACAGTAACGTGAGAGTAGGCTCTATCTCTGCATGTACGTAGCACTTGTCTTCCACGGCATTAATGTGCTCAGCCCTTTGTGAAGCCTCTCAGTGTATTATCCTGATTTTACTGGCACAGAGCAATGAACAGAAATGACTTGCCAAAGACATGCCTGGAATTAGGAGCAAAGTCCTCTGCTCAAGATTAAAACAAACGAACAAACAAACAAAAAACTTAGTCCTGTGCTCACTGAAAGTCCTAGTTTGCCAGAAGGTAGTGCTGTTGTCTGTGTCCCAGATAGACTATATGAATTTTAAATGGGACTTTGGTGCTGGTTTTTTTCTTGCTTAGGGATTAGGAGTTGGTTTGCTATTGGGCCATGTATTTGGAGGTGCCCCATGGTGAATGTGGTTATGATCCAGTGCAGATCCTACGAAGCAGGGTCGGGCATCAGCCTAGTTCCCAGCAAGGCAGGTCTCACTATTACAACCCTCCCTTGAGAATTCATGGTGCTCTGAAGTTGGGAGTCTCACCAAAGACCGTGGACATGAACCTCTCTTGCCTGTAAGAGTGTCCCTCCAGACCCTAGCCCTGGCAGTGGCCATCGCAGTCATCAAGCACGGAGGGGTCCAGAAAGGTCTACAAAACATCCGCACCACAGGTCACAAAGCACTTCTTGATGCCCAAATAACAATTTAATGTCTCATAGTAAAAGGCCAACAGTTGCACTTACTGGGTAGCACAGGAATAACGTAAGAGTCATGTTCCCTGTATTCTGGGTCCTTGCAGGAGCAGGGATTTTGTTAAATGGTATTTCCAAATGATCCTGAAGGCAGACCATGCCCTGCGCTACAGAGGCGGGCAAAAAATACTCGGTGTTTCCTGCCAATGTGCCCTGGGGAGGGAGGGATTCAGCCTGCCGGGTAGTTTAATCCTGAGTACACTGGAAAGATGCACGCGTGGGACACTTGAGGGGCAGCGCGGTGAGGAAGCCTGTTCTGAAACAGCCGATCTGCTCCCGGGGAGGGAGGGCCTCTGTGTACGGAGCACTTCTCTAGCCCCTTTCACCGCTGCTAGAGTCAGGCAGGAAATGGGAGAAGAATTGCACCCTGTAGTTTCCTGGATTTCTATTTAGAGGCACCAACTACATCCTCTTCCCTCCAGTCTAAATCTCCACTTCTTCTGCCTTGCTTTTTCCTTCTGAATGTCCTTCTGAATCTCCTTCCTGCTCCTTCAGAGGTATGACGTTGCTCCTTGATGGCACCCCACCACTGCATCCCCACAGGGACCTCCGTCTCTTGTCTGTCCGTCTTTGCTGCTCCAGCTCCAGACTGCCCAAGGGGAGGTTTTCACGCCTTGCCTCTCCTGGCCGTGCCCTGCTCCGTGGCATCGCCTCCCGACCTGACCCTCAGCTCCCCGCAGCCCTCGGTTGGGACCCCCATGGCCCACCAGCACCTTCGTTCCTGCCCTCTCTCCCCAGCCCCACTTCTGACCTGCAGCAGCGTGCCGGGCATTTGCTGTGGCATCACCACCGCACGCTGAAGGTCTGCATTGTAGATCAAAGAGCATTAATTAGGATTGCGCTGAGTGTATCTGAGCTCACTGGGCTTGGTATGAGGTGGGGGTTGACATCATCAGGCTGTAATTTTCCACACTCTGGAAACCTCTTTTTTCTGCTTCCAGAGTATCCTCCTGCTGTATGGGACCTACTTGGCCGGTCTGACCGACAACGTCAGCTCCCCGCCAGTCAACCAATCCTTGACACTCATCGTCGGGGTCAACCTCGTTTTCCTGGCTGCCAGCACTGTCTGCTTAGTTCATCGTTTCTTCCGCGCTTGGCACAACTTGCTGTTTGGTTTTACCTCTGGAGGCATCTTCGTGTGTACAACCACGATCAACTGCTTCATCTTTGTCCCACAGGTATGCTGCCACCTCTGTCTGGCCACCTGGCTGGAAATGGGCACGTTTTCGGAGTTTAACAACAGCAGCCGTGTGGGCCAAAGCACTTATTTTCCTGCCTCTTCCCCCAAATGCTCGGGCTCACCTGCGCAGCTCATCCTCCAAGCCCCCGGTGGCACTGCTTCCCCAAGCAAGTCCCCTAAGTCTCCAAGGAGTGCAGGCGCGTTGCAGAGCTGCTGCTCAGAAACCCTCCTGCAAGAGCATGCCACGGGTGGCAGCCACACAGTGGACACACGTGATGACGTGGGGGCTGCTGCCCTCCTCCTCCTCCATGTGGGTGGTCGGTTTCATGCAGTTGTCCTCTCCTCATACGCCACACGCCTGCTCCCACCGAGGGTTTCCGCCCATGGCAGGGATGGAGCCAGGCTCTGGCCATCCAGATGGCCTCACCAGGCTCAGAGGCTTTATGGTGGTCTCCAGGGGAGGCTGTCCTCCTCTGCGCTCTTGGAGAAGGAAGCTGGGCTTTGCCGCAAGTGAGGAGGAGGATGCAGAGATGTTTGAAGGAAGCCTTTTGTGGTGAGGCGACGCTCTTCTGCTTCCCATGTCCTCCAGGAGCTGCCTGGTGTGCCTGGCCACGATGTTAGTGGGGAAAAATGCTCCCATTGTTACTGGGAGAGGAAACAGTTGTTTACTCAGTTTAATGTTTAGAGGGATGTTTGGGCTCAAGGAAATGAGGTGAGAAAAGGAGGAAGAGGTGAAGCTGAAGAAAGAGCACATCTGTGCAAGAGAGGGCTCGGGGGATCTCACCAATGTGTATAAATACTGATGGGGGTGGAGTAGGGAAGGGGGAGCCAGACTCTTCTCAGTGGTGTCCACTGACGGGACAGGGGACAATGGGCACCAACTGAAACACAGGAAATTCTATTTAAACATCAGAAAAAGGTTTTTTTTTTTCTGTGAAAGTTGTAAAGCACTGGAGCAGGTTGCTCAGAGAGGTTGTGGAGCCTCCATCCTTGGAGATACTCCAGACCCAGATGGACACGGTCCTGGGCAGCCTGCTCCAGCTGACCTTGCTTGAGCAGGGTGGTTGAACTGGATGATTTGTAGAGGTCCTACCTCAGTTGATGCAGTGTAATGGCAGAGTCCCAACCCACTAGATGAGCAGCCCTTGGGAGCAGAATCCAAATGTCCTCTGACAAGCACCAAGCCTGCTGGCGATGCTCTGCCAAGCGCGAGGTCTCTCGGAGTGAGGGCAGAGGAGCTGATGGGCTGTACTTGCACTCTGCCTGTACCATTTTTCTGCTGTAGCCTGGGGGCCTTGAACTTTTTATTTAACTTGGATCTTTTAATTCATGAACTTGTTTTTCCTAATGGGCTTGCTCTTTTATTGCTCATTTGAGATCGATAAGCAGCTGGAGCTGGGCTGCGCAAGGCTTCCCCGCAGACACCAGATGAGAAAACAGATACTAAACATTGCTGGTTTTCAGCTTGGCACCGGTGATTCGGGGATAAGGAGGCGTGCGTGACACTGTCTTTGTCTGTCACGGAGTCAGGGAGGGGGGAGAAGAGGGAGGGGGCTTTTACAGCGCGCTTAGAGCCCTCTCTGCGTTAAAAGCTGGAGCCAGGGACAGGGTAGGGCTCAGATGGGTGGGAGGCTCCAAGTGACACTGCAGCCCCTCGCTCAGCCGTCTCTCACCACCCATCTCTGCTCCTCCATCACACCCTGCCTTTGTCTCCCCTTCTCCGTCCCTTTGTCTCCTTTGAGCTCAAGCTGCGCCTGCCTCCCCCATGTCGGCAGGGGCTGTGCGTGCTGCGCCAATAAAGCCCTCTTCTACTCCCCAGCTCAAGCAGTGGAAAGCCTTTGAAGAAGAAAGCCAAACCGTGAGCCACATGGCAAAATATTTCACCAGCCCAAGCAGGAGCTGCCGCTCGGTGTACAGCGAGGAGCAGCTCTACCAGCTGATAGGGGAGAAAAACTCCATGAAGCAGCTGCTCACTGAGGTACGGGGCTCTGCCGGTCCCCCTTGGCTGCGCCAGCTTCTCCCCTTCCTTTTTGTGGGCTGAAGGCTTTGCAGGGTGGGAAGCCCTTCCTTACGCCATGGTCTGCACTGGCACTCCCCCTCTGGCCTCTTCCCTCTGGAGGGGAAGAGCTGCTTTGTTTTGTCACATCACTCTGCACCCCAAAGCGCCAAAATTTAGGCATAATCTGGAGGGTTTAAAAAAAACATGGAGGGAGAAGAGCAGGAGAGCCTGGTTCCCACAGCCCAGTCAAACATGGTTAATTTAGAGGGGAGATGCTCTGTCTCAGGAAAGCCCCCAGCCTCCTGCTCTCGTGCCTGCATTGCATGGGCGGGAGCACCCTGGCTTGGAGAGCCGCCTGCCGCGGTGCCTCCCTTCCTGCACTCGCATCTGGGGGACTCCGGGGTGCTCCGGGGGAGGACGAGGTCATACGCGCTGCCGGTTTGGCTCTTGCAGGCCTGCCGCTGCGCTGCCTCAGAGCACCTCTCCGTGCGGAGAGGGGCGGTTTGTTTTCTGGCAGCGCCTGCTTCCAAATCGGCGGTGTTTTCGTACCCTCTGCCCGCCCCGCGCTTGACAGGCGTTATTTGTTTGACGCAGAAAAACGCCGTGATCGAAAGCCTGCAGGAGCAAGTGAGCAGCGCCAAGGAGAAGCTGATGAGGCTGATGTCTGGGGAAAGCGGCTACGACCCCCATGCGCCACCGGCACCTCCCTGCACCCAGAGTGCGGGGCAGCACGGGGATGCACCGGGGGACCGCTGCCCTCCGGATCCGGAGCGAGACGAGTGGCAGCCTCCCTGCTTGCTGGGTACACTGCCTCTTTGCAGCGATGCTGAGGACCTCCAGAAACATGTGAGCCACGAGCCTGTTTGTTCTCGGGCACTGCTTTTTGACATGGGGGTCAGCCTTGAACGTGGCCTGAAAGACATCCAGGAACATGGGATGCCTGTGGGGCAGGGGCAGGCTCCGGAGCAGCTCCCCGGCCAGGACTTCTCAGCTGGCGTGACCTGGGAGTCGTTCCCCAAAGTCAGCTACGTGAGCAGCGAGAAGCTGCGGGAAATCTTGCAAGAGCTGAGCCTGGATGGCAAAACCTACAGCCCGACCTTACCTGCGGGGCCCCCACACGGCAGCCAGGGCCCGCCAGGCAAGCAGGGAGGAACATGGAGGGCCCAGGAGGGCTACCCAGGCATCCGCACGCCCCTCAGCCCCTACCTGGCGAGGCGGCGGCGGAGGATCCCATTGCCCCCCACCTCCACTGGCTTCTCCGGACATGTGTCCCTTCGTGCCAGCCGCAGGGTGAAGGAGGCAGACGGCTGGGGCCATGGGGAGTCGGCACCTAGGTCACTGGGGAGGGAAGAGGAGATGGCTGGCGGAGGACTCCTTCACCCACCAGCACCATCCCCTCCAGCCATCCCTGGGGAGGTCTGCCTCCAGCCAGAGGGATGGCCAGGATGGCTGGAGTCCCAGGGCACTTCCCCATGCATCCCACGGGAGCAGCGGCGGCGGCAGCAAGGCACCCCGAGGGGACCCGCTGAGCCCTCCCTGCGCTCGCTGTACTATTACCCGGACTCTGACTCCAGCAGCAGCAGCTCCGAGGAGATGTTTCACGGCTGCCACCGGCCCTGCTGCGAGGTCTGCTTCCAGAGCCCGCGTGGCTCTCTGGGCAGCAGTAGCACGGACACGGACACAGAGCCCAGCAGCTGCGCGGACCACCGGACAGAGCATCACGGTGGGCCCCAGCCCGTGGTGAATTTTAAAGAAGATCTGAAGCCCACCTTTGTGTGACTGGGAGCACCCCTGCCTCAAAGGGAAGTGCACTCCCGCCCCCCCCGAAACGCTGCACATTTTCAGCAATGCTAAAGCCACGCGTCCCTCCGAGGGATGTGTCTCTGGCGTCTGGGGGTCGGGAATAAATCTTGCCCTGCTCAGGGTTGCTGTGCCAGCCCCAGCCTGGTCAGCGGTGACTGCAGACTGTGTTTGGCTGAGAGGTGGTTGGCAGCACTCGGGGAGGTGGCGGTGGTTTTGTCCCGGCTGCTCCGGGCAGCTGCCTGTGCCCCACAGATACCACATCCATCCCTCCCGGTGCCGGCAGCAGAAAGACTGGGGCTGGGTGGCGTGCGAGAGCCCAAACTTCATCATCTCAGAGGGCTTTCCCTGTGAGCGTTGGGTGATTCGCACCAGTGGGGAGCAGCACCGCATCTCAGAAACGTGTAGCTTGTTGCACACGGCAGACAGACAGACGTACAGAGGACTCCTTCCCCAAGGCTGCCGATGCTGAGCCTCCCACCAGCATCACGTCCAGCTGGAGATGGGAGACAGCCGGACATCAGAAGCGCTTGCAGACCGCCGCTCGCCTGGGGCACACCGCTCCCTCGGCAAAGCAAGGGCCTCGGAGCAGGGTGCGCGCAGAAGAATTTTGGGCGGGTTTTTTTTGGTAGCGTCTGAGTGAGAAAATGGAGTCCAAAGGTGACATCCCTGGAGGTGTCTTTGCATTTTGTGTAGTTCAGCTGCACGGTCGTAGGTGAGACTTAGGTCAGAGCCGAAGGGAAAGACAAGCTAGCAATCGTAAAAGAGAATCTGGAAAGGTTTTTATTTTCTTTTTTTGCCTTGTTTTTCCGAAGCTTGTGCCCTTCTGTATGCCTTTGTATGGATGACATAGTCGGGAATGAGGTTTGTTTAAATTAATATGGTCTGTTTAATTTTTGTCTTAGAAATATCAAGAACAGTAAATCCAGTGTGGCCACTTTTGTTGGGGTATTTGTGAAGGCATTTCAGCGTATTGTTGCCTCCGCAGAAGAGGTTTGGGATGCTGAGACCTGACGCTCAGTGCATAAAAACCCCTCTGGAGAAAGACTTTGTTAAAAGGGCAGGTGACAGGAATCCCAAACCCGGTTTTGAACGATGTGTGTTAGCGCTATCCTTTCTGATGGTGAAATCCCTCACTGCTGTGCCCTAACAATATTCCCATAGCCCCTCTTCATTCCTGAAACGAAAACACCCCGGAGGGTGATCCCAATTTTCTTTTTGTCACCTTTAACGAACAGAAACCAGTTCCCTTCTTTTTGTTTTTCTTTTTTTCTTTCAGAGCTGCCTGAGCACTTATGGCTTGGGGCTGCGCGGTAGGCTCTGGCTTGGGTGAAATGCATTGACTGGGTGTCTGCTACCACTGCGGGGCGAATCCGCAGCGGGGGCCAGAGACGGAGAAGCCCAGGCAGGGTGCGAGCGTGGAAAGTCTCCTGCGGTCCCAGCAGAGGGGAAGGCTGCCAGCGCGGCCCTTGCTGGTGCAGGGGGATGCTGAACAAGCCAGAGGTGGGTAGGAGAACAGGGCTGAGGTTAGGCATGCCACAGCATGCCCCTCCACACTACTTTCTTGGGCACCCCCCAAAAAGCAGTTTTTACCATCTGAATCCACCCTGTGCCATGCCAAAGCCGCAGGGAGCTCACGTAGAGCCAGAAAGCACCGTGCGGCCTGGCCCCAGGGGAGCAGGAGCACCCTGCGAGCATGCAGCAGCCGGTGGTTTATTTATAACCATCATTTATTCGACAGGCCGGAGCGTGTCTGCGGAGCCGGCATGCCAGCGGGGAGACCCCCGGGATGCTGCAGCCCCGGGCGGGGGGCTCTGGCTGTCCTCTCCTCGGGCGAGGCTGGGGGAGCCCAGGGGGGTGGTTCCTGCACATGGGGCTTGGGGGGCTCTTTCCCCACTGCCTCCCCACCCCAGGGCTGGGGAAAAGCCGCCTGCGGTTTGGTAACGCTCGCAGCGGTGGCTGCTGCCACCATATCAGGTGCACGAGCAAACCTCAGAGTACCCCATGCAGTGCATCCCATGGCATTCCCACACTGGGACAACGGGTGGGACAGGGAAGTGGCTGGGACACTCTAGGGTCTCTGTTAAATATGGGGCAAAGCCACTTTTCCAAATTGGGGTTGATCTCTCCCCAGCCCAAAGCATGTTTAGTGTAGCACTTTGCTCTGGGGCTAGGAAATATTGCAGCACGGTCATAGGAAATGATCAACCACGAAGCCACCTAGAAGCAGCTGATATAAAAATTAACTTAAAATCCACTAGCGAATGCAGAAAAACCCTCCAGAGGACTTTGAACCTATGGTTTGTTTGGAAGCTCATCACTGGAATTTGGGGCAGTTGCTTTTCTCTCTGGTGACCAGCAGCCATGAACTGAAAACTGCACGTCACGTGGACGCGCGTACTAAGAAGGCCAACGGCATCCTGGCCTGTATCAGAAATGGTGTGGCCAGCGGGAGTAGGGAGGGGATCGTGCCCCTGTATTCGGCGCTGGTGAGGCCGCACCTCGAATACTGTGTTCAGTTTTGGGCCCCTCACTACAAGAAGGACATTGAGGTGCTGGAGCGTGTCCAGAGAAGGGCGACGAAGCTGGTGAGGGGTCTGGAGCACAAGTCTATGATGAGGAGCGGTTGACAGAGCTGGGGTTGTTTAGTTGGGAGAAGGGGAGGCTGAGGGGAGACCTTCTCACTCTCTACAACTACCTGAAAGGGGGTTGTGGTGAGGTGGGTGTTGGTCTCTTCTCCCAAGTGACTAGGAACAGGACAAGGGGAAACGGCCTCAAGTTGGGCCAGGGGAGGTTTAGATTGGATATTAGGAAAAATTTCTTCACCGAAAGGGTTGTCAAGCCCTGGAATAAGCTGCCCAGGGAGGTGGTTGAGTCACCATCCCTGGAGGTATTTAAAAGACGTGCGGATGTGGCACTTAGGGATATGGTTTAGTGGTGGACTTGGCAGTGTTAGGTTTACGGTTGGACTCGGTGATTTTAAGGGTCTTTTCCAGCCTAAATGATTCTATGATTCTACTTTACACACACACACACACACAGAAGGCTGATGCAGTTCATACACGCACGTGCATGTGCACACATAAAAACTCACTGGTGCTCTTGATGACTCCTAACTCTGGCCTCCCCCTGTATCTAGCACGGAATATGCATTTGATTCAGGTGGGGAAGAGTCAAAACACTGTGTGATGGATTGGGCTGCCTGCACATGAGAAGAAAGGACAGAGCAAGACAGTGGGCTGCCTTTCATTGCCATTACTATTACGGGATCTTTGCACCAGGCATTGCACAGGCACACAGAGGAGCCTTCGTGCTGCTTAACTTAGACGCCTGGCTTAGGCCCTGAATTCGGCATTTGGTTCCGCCACGGCTCTTCGTTCAGTCTTTAAAGCAGCCTGTCTCTCCCCATTAAGCCATTCAAAGCATCTTAATTAGGGCTTTGCCCTGAATCTGAGGTTTCTGAGCAGCTGTAGGGGCAGTGGTGCATGTTCTGTGAAGGTGGAGAGGTAGCTGAGAAGAAGGTTTGTGGCAGCAGGACCGGGAGTGCCCTGATTTATAACTATTTTTCTTGCCACTGATGATGGTTATAGCCTAAAGAGAGTGCATCTCACCCAGGGGGGCTGTAGTATCAATATCCCACGTGAGCAATTCCGTCTCCAACATATCTGCTGTCTAAATCTGTTCCTCTTAGGAAAGGCTGTGCCTCTTTGCAGGTCAAGGCAGAAACTTTCATCTTACAGAAATCAAAATGAAAGGTAAGTGACTGGAGGAAGGTCCCCTGCCTGCTCCAAGGTGAGCGCTGGACTCACCGTCCCTACAGATGTGCTCACGGCTCTTCAGGGCACGTGAGAAACTCCTGCGACCCAGAAGCTACAGAGCAGCCCTTGGCAATCCTGCACACCTTATCCCAGCACCCTGTCCCCATCCAAGCAGTATCTGCCAGCAGAGAGGTTGCCTCTTCCAATGACACACGGGGCAGCCACGGCAGTTCATGGTGATGAGGTCCTTTGAATGTTTTTAGCTTCCTGAGCCGTGTTTCCAAGCCATACTTCCCCTTCTAGCAGTGTACCTCCGCAGGCTCCAGCTCCGCGACTCCTGCTGCTGTCTGCAAACCGTAGGAAGAGAGGACGAGTCCACCTCAGCCACCATCCCTGAGCCCTGCTATGCACAGTGCGATAGGAGACGCTCCGCTGAGCGGAGCTTTTCCCTGCTCATGGGCCCGTTTACAGATGCTGCTCCTCTGTTTAAAAGCTCCGCAGCCTGCACCCGCTTCCCCTGACTCCAGCGATGCACTGGCACCTCTGTGCCCTTTCCATGCTAATGGCTGTTTAGGGAGGGTCACGTCACAGCTGGTGTGACATGTCCCTGTATGCCTGCTTGCTGGGCGTTGGCAAGAGCCGGGAAGGCAGGAAGCCTTGAGGCTCTTGTGCCGCAACCACCTGCCATCGCTCAGTCTGCCTCTGTTACCCTGTCAGCTTGCGACTGTTTAGGCAATAACAAAATTGATCTCAATTGTGATTCAGCTGCCTGGTTCAAAAAAATAAAAGGGGGGGGGGAAAGAGCTTTGTTAGCTACGGCAGAGGGGGATTAAGCCAGGCTCTCTGGGAGAAGAATGCTGACTGTTGGCATGGAAGTTTCCCCGCTGCCTTGTGTTGGCGTTGGCAGCTGGGCTCTGTGGGGAACTTCTCACTCTGAGCTTTGATACCAGGGGCAGTTATTAGAAATAATGGGTATTCGAAAGTACTACAAGAGCGAAAACCCACAGGTGTCCTTGGCCCGGGGTAACCAGACTGTGCGACCCATGGAGACGGTGGCTGTACAGTTGTGCCACATCTGTGCGGGGACATTACTGTGGCACAGTGGGGAGCAGCAGTCAGGGGCCCTAGGTCTCCAAGTAGCCCGTGCTGCAGGTTTTGAGGAGGTGAGGGAGCGCCCACATCTGTACGTGACCTCCACAGGTCCAGAAGAAGCTCCAGAAAAGCCTTCCTGAAGTCTAATAGCCATGAGGGCTGTGGAGAAGCACTCTCCTGCCCAGCGATGTTACTCTCCTGAGCCCAGAAACCAGGTCTATCTCTTACCTTATCCAGTTTTTCATGGGTGCCTTCTACTTGGCCTCTACCTCTAGCTATGTACTACTGAAACTGCAGCTGCTGTCACCCCAAGGTCTGCTCTTAGAGCCAGAGCAGCAGAACTGTAGATGTCCAGTTGTGAGGCATCAAACGCATCAGTGTAAGCTGCGTCCTGATTGCTGGCCTTCCGCTGCAGAAAGTGATCTCGTCCTTGGGGGACTCCTAGGAGACAGGAAAAAACATCATCGAAAGAGTTGTGGATCCTGGGGTGGCGGGAGAACGGTGGATGTTTTAGCAGTTGATGTTAATTGCAGGACCTGTCTGCTACATTACATGATCATGCCCTGTGGAAACGATCCCTGCACGCACCTGGCTTAGCAAGTGCATGGGATACCTCCACGGGGTTCCAAGCACTGAGTTTCTTTCCCACGTTAAAATTGTGTATCGAAGCTGCTGGAGCGCGTTGACCTCGGAGCGTCTACCTCTCGGTGTTTACAGCGAGGTCTCTTGCTTTCATGCCCATGCCACCACCTTTCCCCTGTGTAGAGAAGCCTGTAGCTCAGCTGGTTTTCTTCTAACTCAGGCATCTGTAGCTTTATGCTTTATGCTGCCAGAGCACAATCATTTACATAAGGATTTTTTTGGGTTTTTTTGTTTTTTTTTTTTGTCCTGGAGGTTCTTGCAGACAGGATGGGTGCGAGGGACTTTGTCCTACCAGGCAGCTATATAAAGCACTCAGTGATTCAGCATTTACTGTGCTCTACACAGATTCCTCTGTTATCGTACGAACAGGAATGCGGGGCTAGAAGGGATCTCCTAGTCATCATCATATTCCCCAGCTATGACAAGCTCCGAGTCATAAAGTCCCTCCTGTTAATTTATCACAGTCCATCTTAAGAGTCATCAGGAATTTTCTTGGCAGGTTATTCCAGAACCTCACTCTGACAGAAGGAAACTAATTTCTGATTTGCAGCCCACATTTTTTCATATCCTATTTTTATCTACTTGTCCTCATGCCAGTGCTGTCTTGTAGTTAGTAGCTGTTCTTCCTTCTTGTTCGCTAACCCACTCTTTTACATGCCGATGAAGAACATGGCCTTTTCTTCCCAGGATCCCTGGTCTACTTGGAGAACAGACTATCTATCTTTAGTTCCCTCTAGCAGCTCATACCTGCCCCTCTTCCCGTCTGCAGAGAGGCACTGAGGGAGAACCTTGGTTTCATCGCTACCAGGTCATACTCTTCCCGTTGCAGCAACATAAGGATGGCTGTAGACGCCGCTCCCTGCCTCCAGCTGCAAAGCAGGCTGCAAAGAGTTTGGTGAGGTGCTAGAACAGGATTACACTCACCTTTTGAAAAGCGCTTGAGAAGAAATACTCATTGGTAGGACATCAGGCTGGCCAGGAGCAGGCAGATTTCGTGTGGGGTCAGCAGGAACTTGACGTTTTCTCTGCAAGTCTGCAATGGACGTGGGGTTCCCCAGCACCCATCGGGTTTACCGGCAGTATTTTAATATTCTCACAGAGCAAGGCCCGTTCATCTCTAATGTTTCCTCCCAATACACCTCCTGCAAGCGCTGGGAGGTGCATCTGTGCCTGGCAGGTGTAGAAACCCTGAAGAGCCTTCGGTTCTTGGAGCTTCCCATGGCTTAGGAAATCCACAAGGACACGAGTTCCTTAGGAAGCCCCTGGTACCTCTCGAGGGGCCCGCAGGAAGGCAAAATGAAGGCACACCCTGCGCAGTGTCCTGATGACAGGATCCAACACAGGAATGGCATGGACATTTTATTGGACAAGGTGAATATAACTAGCAGGGCACCCTTCTGGAGTTGTGTGCTGGTTTCCAGGCAATTACATCTCGTATCTAACCCAAATGAGTCGGGCGGTATTTCAAACCAAAGAGAACTGCAGGAATAATATTAGCTGATGCAATTGCACCTTGAATTTACAGCAGTGCCAGGCAGATCCATGAACAGTGGGCTACTCTGTACATGATTACAGCAAATTCAAGCCCTTGTTTGAAAGCAGCTGGTTTTTGCTTGCTTTTTTTTTAACAGTCCCCCAAATACAGGTGCTGGATAAAGACTTCCTTTCCTCTGACAGGTGACTCTTTCATTTGATGGTGGATTACGCTTTTGCAGCTATCAGCTCATTTTCTCGCTATTACAGCCTTTTTCATACCCGTAACAAAAACACATTTAGTGCTCTTTTGCTTCTGCAATCCATTCTTGACAACTCTCTGATGGCGAGGTCTTTTTCCTAGTTCTCCTAATACCTGATACCAGCATGCTGCAGTCGATGGGGGAGGCAGGCTCTCCCGTTCCTGGAAGCCCGGCGTTACTGGGTACCTGCTGTGCCACAGTACGACACCTTTGGGCTAAAATTCCACCCTCTGATGGAAAAAAAAGCTCTCAGCCCCCGCTGCCTTCAGTGACAGCTGCTTGAGGGCGACTGAATTTAGCCTTTAAAGCAGAAAAACCCAACAACAAAAAAGAGTACCCAAGGATGATGTGAGGTCTAATTTACTCAAGGAGAAGACTCAGGAGTCAAGAGCCTTGTCTCCTCTACTGACCATTGGGCTCATCTCTGAGAGGAAAACCACAGTCTCTTTTCTGTCTTACTGGCATCTGTCATTCAAGTGAGGACAAGGCCACCTGCCTGAGAGACTTCTTCAATATGTTTGCAAAAAAGGCTTTGGGTGCTTCACCAGGAAGACCTGAGAGACAGGTCGACCCATTGAAGAACAGGAAAAAGAGAGCTGATGCTCCCAGCTGGGCCCTGGTAACTTCCTCAGCCAGCAGGTCTTGGACCTCAGGGAGAATCCCAAACATACTCCAGAAAAAGTGAGTGAGAGGCCAGAGAAGGTGGGGAAGGAGTTCAGGCAACAAACTGGGATATCAACAGTGGAGACCGATGTTTTTGCCGTTGAGTAATCAGTATTTGCTGTATGTGGATTGTTTGATCACAACAACAGGTTTTAAGGAATTAAATCATATTTCTGTGCATGCTCTTGCATGTATTTGTGTCCTTACACAAAGGGGAAACATCCTGATTTCTCAGGATCACCCCACTGCCTGGAATAATTGCAATTTGACAATCATAGATTAGAAGGAGCCAAGAACCCAGCTCCCCATTAGCAATTCAAGCATCTGCCAAAGCAAGTATGAGACGTCTACCACTAAGTGGAGATTTTTCTAGATAATGACAGCAGTAGAAAAAACTCCGCAAGCACATGAGATACATGTGGTAAAGCGCTTAAATAAAAAAAAAAAAATCCTCTTGCAGCTTTCCCCTGGGAAAAATAAGTGCCCTGCTATGCAATCAGACCCTGGGCTGCGGGGGCCACAGTCCTGCAAGGAGAGGCAACGCCCCTATGCTGGACACAGCAGGGACCTGTTTATTTTGCAGAATTGGGCTATCCTCCCCCTGATCCAGACAGCATCAATCTTGCGGCAGCAGCAGGAGGTAAGGTAGGTTTTGCACTGAGCACCTACCTTCCGGTACAGCTGGAAATATAGGAACAATAGTATTTCAAAAATTATTCATCAGGTTTCAAGATTGGTGCCAAGCTCTGTGCGGCCAACAGCTGAGCAACCGAGATTTTGTCTCTCCTTTTACAGGATTATTATAAAATAATTTCCCTCTGTGACCAGTTTAGGCTGTTCTAATGCACAGTCATAAATGAGACATTGATTTTTAAAGATCTTCCTACCCTTAGGGTGGCAGATGAAAGAACAGGTCACAGCTTTGTTCTGCCGCAACATGCCTGGAAGTGTTGAGAGACATGCTTTCATTACAGGGAAATTTCCACTGTCTCATTGGTTTTTGCAAGTTTGCAACCTACCTGTAGAGTGTAAAGGAAATGCTGGGCTGACCGGAACAGATATAAAAGACGTTGATTTGCTCATGCCATTTAGGCAGCAACAGCTATCCTACTGATGGCTGTGTCCACTGGAAAGAGCACAGTGACTTCCACCTGTAACGTAAACCTCGTGGCATTTTTCAGCAACTCAGCAAGCATGCCCAAGCCCAGGATAACATAAATTCATTTAACAAACCTGAATATCATCTTTGCAAAACAAAGTGATCAGTGTAAGTGAAGTCCATGATGCTGTGCTGGGGAGGATGGATGTTGCTCAGACTGATTCAGCTGCTCAAGCAGATTTCTCCTTTAACACTGCCTATGACTTAAGTCCCCTGTTTAAGACCACTGTTTTAATGACTCTGCAGTAACTAATGGAATCAATTAATTCAGGGGATGTTCAAGATAATGAGGAGTTTGTCCTGCAGCAAAAAGGTCTCCAATGAAGAGTAAAATGTTAGAGGCCCAGAGTATGCAGCAATTAGCAGATTTTTGATAAAAGGTGAGAATGGAAAGGAGAAAAACAAAAGTGAAAGAAAGTTAAATACTTCATGATTGCATTATCTGACAGTGAACATCCGTATGCATAGGGATGCATAATATCCCCTGCATATTAAGGCTGCACAACATTTCCCATAAAAATATCTTGGACTCACTTGCTTAGAATTTTCTTAAAGCTTAAGCATTATACCAAAACTTTCATGCTGAGTGTTCTGGAAA
Organism: Gavia stellata; assembly: GCF_030936135.1. Taxonomy (NCBI): domain Eukaryota; kingdom Metazoa; phylum Chordata; class Aves; order Gaviiformes; family Gaviidae; genus Gavia; species Gavia stellata. The sequence goes on along the minus strand of NC_082594.1, from coordinate 129,960,543 downwards.
GTTAAAATGAAAGTGATTCAGGTAATTTCCAAGAACAAGGCTAACAAAAATGCATTTTTCCCCATTCAGAGCATGTCTGTAAGTTTTTTGTTTGAGACGCTTCATCTCCCTCACACCATACAAATTGGAACTGTGGCTTCTACGGGTCTTGACAAAACCCATCCAAACTGGACCGCAATTTATGACTTTGAAAAATCATGGGCCACACAGATTTGTGGAGACTTCTTAGCATTTAGTGGACAAAAAGCCATCCCCAAATCATCCCTGGAAACTCCCCCGGGAGTGCTGCTAGAGCACCCTGCACCTGGGCTGTCCCCGGGTGGTAGCCAAGCCCACCCCACCTGCGAGTCATTGCCGGTACCATTGTGGGAGGGTGCACTGAGCTGAGAGCTAAATGGGGTTTCTCTCATAAAGGTGACGACCACCAAGCTGGCAGCGAAGCAGCATGGCAGAAGAAGTGGTCATCAAAGTCAGTTGTGGGAGTAAAGTGGTAAATCTGGTTGAAGAACCTGTTGTGACTGGAATAGCTGGGGGAGGAGGTGGTGGAAGAGGGAAAGATGGTGTGACTGGGGTAGTGGGGGGAAGATGGGGACCTTCATTTTCTGAATCAGCAAATAATAGGAATGAGGATAGAGAGAAGAATTAAACCACCAAGGATTCAGGGTCTGGGAGCAGCTGTTGGGCAAAAAAATAAGGCAAGGGAGTAGGGGAAAGAGAAGAGGTGAAAAAGCATGTGGTGGCAGGACAAGCCAGGTGACTAGGAGTGGGAGGGGGACAGAGGCAGGGTAAGGGTGTGACTTGAGGTGGGATGCAATTAGTGAAGGCAGGAGAGGGGAGAGGAGAGACACTGACTTGACAATAGACAATAGTGGGGCAGGAGGCAGAGGAGGGAGTGAAGGAGCTGTTTGTTTTCAAGGGTCTGGAAAAAATAGGACTGGAGAGAACATGGATGGAAACAAGCAAAAAGCTCCTGGTGGCACGTGTTGCTCTCCAGAGTTTGGGAGGGAACGTAGGTGTCCTGAGACTCTCATCTCATGCGCTGCCAGCATATGGATTTGAAAGGCAAGTCTCTGATGCTGGCCAGCAGCGCAGCGATCTCTTCCTACTGCCACCCTTACCTTCATTAGTTGGAGTGGGCACAGTCACCTGGGTTGCCTCTGCCAGTCCCTGGAAGAGGTCCTTGCAGTGGATCTGTTACAGGGCTGTTGATGCACCTCGTGGATGTGCGTGTTGTGGCATCCTTGCTAGGTTGAGTTGGCTTTAAAACAAACCAACCAGGATCCTAAAAAGCAGCACACTGTCATCTGTGCCACGGCTCTGAAATCAAGCATTCAGAAGTTAGGGAAGGCTGGAATTAAAAGAATTTGTGCAAACTTAATTTGGCTTAATTTTGGTATGTATGACTTTGTGGAAAACAGGTCTGGAAGGGACCTCAAGGAGCCATCTGGAGATTCCAGTCCATCTCTTTGCCCCAAGGCAGGACCAATTATTCCTAGACCATTCTTGACAAATGTTTCTCTAATCTTCTCTTGGGAGATGGACATTAGTGACATGATCACATACTTTTTCTTAATGGGATCCTGCCTCAGTTCATAAAATATACCAGGACCATGCTGTGGTGGAGACTGGGAACACAGCTGGTGAAAGGACAGGCTCATGGTTCAACTTGTGGCTTGCTGCCCTGGAGAACTGCCTCTGCTTCAGAGTTCCTAGGTGGTCATTTAAATCAGGCTTTTCCCAGGTGGTCATTAATTGTGTTTTCTCAATTTTCTGCGTGCTCAGCTTGAAAATACTGCCTCTGATTTAATTGTCCCTGCTTTGATAGAGCATTAGGGCTTTAATTTTTACCACCACCACTCAAACAGCCCAGCCCATGATGCATAGGTTGTCACTGGGAAATAAAACCGAAATTCTTATTCACTGTGCTCAGCACTGGCTGTCATAAGTCACTCATCTCCCACTTCTCATCTGACCCTGCCCTGTGCACTCTGTCAGCCTCCGTCTCCCCACACCTTGCTCATTCTGCTGAAAGCTCATGTACAGAACCTCACAGTCATGAATGACGATTCCCAGTTCCTGTATTTTGTTTGTGGACAATTCCTCTATTTTATTAAGTTCCGGTTTCTCCATAACCACCTCATCCTCAGAGGTATATGCATTCAGTGTAATTAATTACACCAGTAATGTCTATAATTGTCTCAAGGAAAAATCAGCGAAATGCATAAGAACTGACAGCATATGGGACACCAGGAACTGCTGTAGCAGGTCACAGAATCATCACAGGACTGTGGAGGATGGAAGGGACCTCTGGAGATCATCTAGTCCAACTCCCTTGCTCAAGGAGGGTTAGCTGGAGCTGGTTACCCAGGACTGTGTCCAGTCAGGTTTTGAATATTCCCAGAGGTGGAGACTCCATAACCTCTCTGGCCAATCTGCTCCAGTCTTTGACCACAGTAAAAAGAGTGTTTTCTTGTGTTCAGGTGGAGTTTCATGTGTTTTAAATAGTGCCTACTGCTTCTTGTCCTGTCAGTGGGCACCACTGAGAAGAGCCCATCTCCCTCTTCTTCGTTCCATCCCAGCAGGTATTTATACATATTCATGAGATCCCCTTGAGCCTTCTCTTCTCTAGGCTGAACAGTTCCAGCTCTCTGTGTCTTCCCTTATATGAGAGATGCTCCAGTCCCTTAATCATCTTTGTGACCCTTTGCTGGACTCACTCCAGTGAGTCCATGTCTGTCTTGTACTGGGGAGCCCAGAACGGGGCACAGGACTCCAGGTGTGGCCTCACCAGTGCTGAGTAGAGGGGAAAAATCACTTCCCTTGACCTGCTGACAATGCTTTTCCTAATGCAGCCCAGGACGTTGCTGGCCACCTTTGCTGCGAGGGCACACTGCTGGCTCATGGGCAGCTTGATGTCCAGCAGAACCCCTCAGGTCCTTCTCTGCAGAGCCCCCAGCATATACTGGTGCATGGGATTATTCTTCCCCTGGTGCAGGACTTTGCATTTCCCTTTGTTGAACTTCATGAGATTCCTCTCGGTCCAATTCCCCAGCCTGTCCAGGTCGCTCTGGATGGCGGCACACCATCTGGTGTATCAGCTCCTCCCAGTTGTATAATCTGTAAATTTGCCAAAAGTGTACTCTGCCCCATCATCCAGCTCATTAATGAAGATGTTAAACAGTATAAAACCTAGTAACAGGATACACCACTAGTGACTGGCCTCTAGCTGGACTTTGTGCCACTGATCACGATACTCTGGGTCCAGCCATTCAGCCGTTTTTTTGATCCACCTCACTGTCCACTTACCTAACCCACACTTTGTCAGCTTGTCTACAGGGATGTTATGGGAGACAGTGTCAAAAGCCTTACTAAAGTCAAGGCAAAAGACATCCACTGCTCTCCTCTTATTCACCAAGCCAGTCATCTCGCTGTGGAAGTTTGTCAAGTTGCTTGATTTCCCCTTTGTAAATCCATGCCATCTACACCCAACCACCTTCTTGTTCTTCCTGTGTCTGGAAATGGTTTCCATGATTCCTTGCTCCATCGCCTCTTCAGGGATTGAGGTGAGGCTGACCGGACTGTAGTTTCCCAGATCCTCCTTCTTGCCCTTCTTGAAGATAGGCGTGACACTTGCTTTCTTCCAGGTCCCAGGAACCTCTCCTGATTGCCGTGATCTTTCAAAGAGTGGCCTTGCAACGACAGTAGCCAGCTCCCTCAGCACTTTTGGGACCCCTGCTCAGGGGCCCGGGATTCCTGAAGGACACTCTTACCAGTAAGGCTTCCTCCTAGGTCACCCACCCCTACTTCCACCTTTTGTACATTTCCTTTTTATGTCAGAGTTTAGTCAGGAGCTCCTTCTTCGTCCACGCATGCCTCCTGCCACCTTTGCTTGATTTTCTTCTTGTCAGGATGAAGCACTCTTGAGCTTGGAGGATATGATCCTTGAATATCAAACAGCTCAGCCACTGGTTTCTGGTCCATTATCTTGTTCCTGATTGTGGTCAGGGCAAGATGTTTCAGAGTGTTTTATAAACCTTTCCATACTTGGCAGGTGGCTATATATCCCTCTCCATAGAGATAGAGTGGTTTGATTTCAAACAGCATGCTTCATATGAAAAAAAAGGGGTTTAATACTACCTACTTCAGTGGTCAGTATTATCCAGGTATTTGCCCATCAGTGATATCCCGCACCAGTGATCAGTTAGAAATATAACTATCTTCCTGTCACCTAGTGGGAGGCTTCTTATCGCAGGGCCCCCTTACTAGGCAGGTATTTCTAGGGTCCTTCCATAGGTGTGGAGAAAAGAGGCTCCTCTAGGTGAAGTTTCAGGGCAACCCCACTTTAGAACTAGAATCATCTCCCGGCGAAGTCTCTCACCTTCCAGTGACTAGAAAAACCTCCTACTTTAAGTACCTGACATATGCGATGATTGCTTAATTTAAAAATACTTCTTTCTACTGCTTTTGAAAGTGCCTGTTAATTGCATCGTCCCTTTGCTCCCGTGCTATGAGGCAAAGAGAATATCCCTTTGAACTCAGAATGGCATCATCAGCTTGATATGGCTTAAATCCAGCCCAATTAAAAATAAATAAATGTAGCACTTAAGTCAGCTGTCCTGAAATGACCCCTGTACAAAAAGGCGTTGTTGATTCCAGCAGGCTTTTTCTGCTTGTAGCTCTTTTCTTAGGGGTCTTTTGGAGTGACTGCTGCTCCAATCACCCTAACCTTCTTTAAGTTCACCCATTTTCCTTTCTGTGTCCTTACATGCCTACTCATTGTTGCCTGTTGAGTTCAGCTTTGCTCTTGCTGCTGGCCTGCAGCCTCTCGCAAGGTCTGAGACGAGTGCTCATCCAGGTCTTGCAGAACAGCATGTGAGCAATAGAGGCTGGGTGAGATTGGGAGATAAGCTCTGTTGACCATTAGCAAAACAATGGACTGTATGCTCACTGCTATTAAATACACAAAATAAACAGGGAGGGAAAAAAAATGGGTTGCTTGTAACAATCACGGTCACAAAATGTTCAGGAGGAAATGAGATTCTGGAAAAGATTTTTTGTTGTTGTTGTTTAAGGAATGCAGTTGTTTCCATGGATTTCTAGGGCTTTTTGGTGCTTTCATGCTACTGGTTTCTTGTCACCAGCCAGTTAGATCTTGCTGCCTGATCCTGAATCCTGCCTTGTAGAAAGGCTTTTGAATTACCTCTAACAGGCTGAAGCAAAAGCAACATGGGTTGTTAGTCTGATCAAATTAGGAGGTGTGCTCTGTTGTGCAGAGTGTAAAAGATTTTGCCATGTCAAGCAGTTGAACAGGGAATTAGGGGAAATAGGCATTTTTAATGGGAAACACCCAGGACTCATGTTTCAAAGACACAGCAGCGAGTCTTTTCTGTTCTGATTCCTCTGCCTACTTTTAAGCTTTGTGTTTGCAAACCCTCTAGCCTGACCACATATTTGCTAAATTTTTATATTTGATAACTCGGTTTCAATGCCACATTTTCCCAGATGTTTTAGATTTGGGAGAGAGCTCTCCTTTTAAAAACAGCTGTCTCTCCATCTCAGGGCGAGGACAGCTGTCAACACCAGCTGTACAATGCAAGATGCAGCAACAATTAGTAACCATTTGCAAGCCAAAGATGACGGAAGTAGTGTGCGATGGTGATTAGTGAGCAGCCAGGGACAGGGATCATTAAATCAATTAGAGTGCTTGGCAAAAACTCAATGAACAAAATGAAAATACTGTTACATTTTTGGCCACTTCATAATTAACTGTGCATTTTCTCCCAGGTTCTGAGGAGAATCACCACCTTTAATTCCGGGCTGCAAACTAAAGACCCCCAGTTCATAGGTAAGACGTACAAGAGTGCATGTTCACTACTGTGGCTGATGCATGTAGAATGACCAAGATTTCATAGCGTTATTCAACCATTTTGCTCTATGTTGTATATTGCAGAGCAATCGTTCCTCTCTGCAGACATGAGTGTATTATACACCCCACAGTTCGCCTTGCGGATATCAGGAATGGCTCTAACCCACCAAGCACTATCGTCCCCTTCCTCCCCCGGGGAGCTGGCTGTCCTGGGGAGACCCGTACCCATGCAGTTATTTTCAGTCAGGGTAAAAGCAGCTGCGACAGCAAGAGCTGGATGAGCATTTCATTGCAGCTAAGGATGGTAATTTCAGTTGCAGGGAGCCCTTGCAGCGAGGACAGCATCCCGGGCAGGCTCCACCTCGCGCGTCGCTGCCTTCTTTGCTTCTTTGACAATGCAGACGTCTACTCCCAATGGCCCTTTCTCCTTCTGTTGGCACCTTGTGCTGTACGCAATGCTTTCTTTCCGAAAACTATTTCAATAGGAATTAGCGAATCCTCTTCCTGTGTTTGTGAGAAGGCACCACAAACCTCATCACCCCGGTGCAACATCCCCCAGCTGCCTGAAGGAGGAAGTGGAGGAAAATCTCCTCTGTCTGCTGTTGTGCTTGGCTCCCTGTACAACTTCTAGGTCACTGTGACAGCTTGGAAACCCAGCCTGGGTCTTCTCCCCTGCCCATGCCTCTCCCATACGTCTACCAAGACCCAGGTAAAGAGTAGTCCTAATCCCCTGTCTCAAGTTAAGCCTTCCTAGCCCTACAAGACTTTCTTGAATGGACTGAAGGCCTCAGGGATCAGTCTGGCTTTAACTCTCTTTATTTAAAAAGTCTCCTCAACAGCCAGTTTGGAAGTCGATCGGGGAGGCAGGGAAATAGTGAGCATGGCACATTTATGGGCCCTTCCACCAATACTGCTGTACAGAGAGCCCCAGTACACTCTGGGGAATGGGGTCGTTTTAATTTCCAGCTGTAAGAATGACCCATCTGCTCCTTGGTACCCCCTTTTCAGAAACAGCCCGACCTGCTGACAGCACGGGAAAATACAAATAGAAAGCAAATGGATGTCAGTCTTGGGCTGCTTGACTGAATCTAATGTGAGGGAGATGATACACACAGAAGAACCCAATAATTTTCTAGATTTGAAACCTTTCAAACTCCTGAGGAAATGGGCATAATTTTTGCTTTCCAGAACACAAATGTCTGGAAGACTCGTCAAAGGCTCATGAGGCTGACAGAGCTTCTCTGGCTCTGGACACTGCGATTGTCCAGGGTTATTTATGAAGAAGGTGTGGTCAGACAAATGCTGGAGCAAGGGAAACTGTCCAACTGAACAAGATGTTCTCCTGGCACAGTGGGAATCCTGATGCCTCTTTCAAGAGCCAGCGGGTAAGACCAACCTTAAACCTGTGTAGAACATCACCAGGGAGGTCTTCCACAGAAGAACGTGTTTGCCTGCCTAGTGAGTCACCGATGTTTTCCGTGTGTCGCAACGTTGCCATGAACCTGTATTCGGTATCTGCTTGTTCGACTGCGCCACGAAATCGGGAAACGGAAGTTGTCCATAGCTCCTGTTACATTACAGTGTTTGGATCACTCAGCTCCACTGGCTTTGGAGAACTTACCTGGAGTCTTGCAAGGCCTAGGTGCACCCACGCACATCCAGACCAGCAAAACATCAGCTGTTCTCTGAAGCAATTGTTGGTGATGACATATTTTGTGACAGGAAATAATTGCAAAATGCTGGGTTCTCAGGATTAAAAACTTCTGTCCTGCTCAGAAAAAGCAATGCAACTGGTACATTCTAAACATAGATTCATTTGGATTTTGTTCTGGGACAAAAATCAAAACCACCTTTCAGGATTTATTGTCTAATCATTAACGCCAGGGCAGTCAGTAAATTTGTTACTGTTACAATCTCTGATTTTCCACTGGAAAAAAAAAGAAAAGTTAAAGTTCAACCATAACCATTGAGTTTGCCTATGCCAATCAAACAAGAGACAAGCTATTACAATATCTCACTAAATTGTTCCGTGGATAATTCCCTTGGCAATATTAAGGATTTAGATGCAAGACTGGTAGATCCATTAATTTCGTTTTGATTCACTAGCGTAACAAAGTTCAAAACAGCCTCGAATGACTGCATCCTTATCAGGCTAGCGGAGGTGGCCCTCTCGCCGTGGCTTCTGGTGGAATGACCCAGTAAGAACTGCAAGGTAAGCAAACAGAAAAATCTTCCTGCTGATTACCCAAGAAAGAAGCAATGGAGAAAGAAAAAGCAGGAGTTCCCTGCGCAGGAACATGTCTGCCGGTGCACGTTGGAGCGGACCTATTCAGCGTTTGATGATGATGATTGGTTTTGAAGTTTATGGTGATATATGAAATGTAAACACATGAAAACCCCTAAACAAACAAAAAAAGCCTCCCCTCCCACTGCTGCTGAGCTCCTTAAAGCTTTGTTCTACCCAGAAATAGAACCAATTTTCCAATTCACTGCCACCTTATGGCATTTCAGAGAGATAACACTTCAGTAATTTCTATCGGATGCTTCGTATTTTCAGGCAGCCTCCCTGGGAACTTGGATGTTACAGAAATACAGCAGCTGTACGACTGCCCATTGCATCCAGATTTGGAACAATATTAATGCCTGAGACGCTGGATTATTCTTGCTTGTGAAAACTGATCATTAAAATGTCAATTCTATTTATATTTGCAGATTCTAAAGAGAGGTCATTTCATCAGCCAAGGGGCCAAAAATAAATACGAACTTTGCAATGTTGTGAAAAGAGAATCTTTCAGTCTAAAAAAGCAGCTAGCTCACTCATGACTCTCCCAAATGATTTTAATTGTCAGTCCATTTTTGAAATTGAGGATGAAAGCTTCACAGATGCCCTCATCGTCTGTTTAGGGTTTTTCTGAGAGTAGTCTTAGCTAAGGAAAGAATCTAAAGACTAACAGAAATTGGGGATGCTTTATAGTCTCCCATACCTTCAAATAAATAGTAATCCTCCTTTAAGCACACTTGTGTGGTTTCCTGGTAGATGAGAAGACGCTACGACTTGAATGGACAGCCTTTGGAGAGTTGGCTGGTTAATTATTACTTGGAAATGTGGGCAGGATTGCCTAATAGGAAATAGAGCAGCTGGGATTTCTGTAGTGTGCATTCCCCAAGTGGATGGAGAGGCTTGGTATTCAAAAAAGTGAGATTAGCAGTAACCGAGAGTTTTGGGTTTGGTACGGATTGTTTTGGCACCGAAGAGGAAACTGGGTGATTTTAGGGAAGGGCTATACCGTATACAGGAGGACAAGCATGAAGCCATTTTCCCAAGGTAGCCTTGTTCTCTGTAAGTGAATGAAGTTGATTTCCCATTTGTATTATCAGGTTGTAGACTTGTTATAAAGCTTTGAGGGACATTTTTCAAACGGACACCGTCGGTATAAATTATGCATTGGTCTGATTTTTATTTACTGCTATTCCGAGTAACAACAAATGCTAAAGCAAAGAGCTCACCCTCCCCCACCTGCTATTTTTCAGACTGCCAACTTTTTCAAGTAACAAAGCTCGGCTGTCTCTCTTAAGTCAGTTCTCCTGTTTATGCAGTCTTCGGAAAGAACTTTGTCAGAAAATAAGAAAATGCGATTTGCGTTGGCATTTTGATGCTCAAGGCCAAAAAAAATAATTTCAGGCTCATGACTGGAATGTTTGGTGGTGCATTTCAGGTAGAAGAGAGCTGGACACTGCCTAGTTGCATATTTACTTTGTCTTTTTTTGTAAGAAAGATCGCTATTTAGAGAACTAATCCAATCTGTAGCCCTAATTTTTGACAAATAATGATGGCTGGGGTCAACAGCTCTACCAAAACAGGAGAGAAAATGTCATTTTCATGGTTGGCAGCTTATTGAGACTGCGTCTCAGCAACGTGTGATACAGTGGTGTCTCAGAAGGGGGCTGGAACTATGAGTATGGTAGGGTGGGCTGCGGTGGCTGCAGTACCACTCCACTACAGTGACTTCAGACTGCCTCTTTTAGTCCTTGTTGGGGCACACCACTCTCAGCTGTCAGGTTTCCAGCTGTACAGAGCTGCACAGGTAGCTCATGATGAATCAAACCTTAAACAATCCTAGGTCCTTTGTAGTAGGTAAAACCATTCATCATTTATCAGGCAGGAAAAAAGATTTCCAGCAAACCAAGCACCCTCGGGTGAGCAAACTGCTGAACAGGACCATTTTGAGAGACTGGGTTTGTTTTCTGCTTTGGAAAACAGCTCTTGTAAAGGTTAAATTTTAGCTGCCTTTGGCCAGGTCTTTGTTTGCTCGCATAGCAATGTCATTCAGAACGGGACTGGGGCAAAAAAAAAAAAAAAAAAAAATCTGGCAATATTTTGATGCCTTGAAAAGAAAGCAGCAGCTCTTAGTTAGACTCTAACACCGGCAAAAAGTGCTTCTGCTAGTCCAAGTTATTTTGTTTGTGGAATAAACTATTCTGGCCAGAACACCTTTTTTTTTTTTTTTTTTAATGGCATAAGCAAGCGGTGCTCAACTTTTGCTGAGGTCTGCTGAGTAATTTTACTGAGGTCACAGCAGGGAGCAGTACTCCAGTGCCTGCTTTGCCAGGACTGGGAACTGATGCCCCTGGGGATGCTCCAGAGCCCTGAAGAAGTTCGGGCTCTTCCAGAACACTGCCTGGGGCTCTGGCCAGAGCAAAGCAAAACCCACTTGTGGTGGCACTGAGAGGTGGATACAAAGGCCATTTTAATGGTTCTAATACTAAGTGTGTTTCCTGTAAGAAGGTCTTGCTGAGAACAGCTGAATTGGGAGAACTTTCTAAGAGTCTTCATCTTCTTCCCCCAGTGCTCGGCTCAGTTTCTGCAAAATAGGTTTACCATCACTTCACGTGCCACCTCTGCGACTTCCAGCATACCGTTGCCGTATTTTTTTAACGAGTCACCTCACCACATCGCTACCCCTTTCCCGCGGCGGCCGAGCGTTTGCACCAACCACACCAAAGGCCTACAGATGACATTGCATGCCGTAGCAAGGGCCGGTGTGATGTCTTTGTCTTTCACAGCTCGCAGGCAGGCCCAGGGGAACTTAGTCCCTGATGGTTTTAGGCGTAAAACCCCTACTTTGGGGCGTTCAGGCTGGGTTTCTTTTGCGCCACTCCCTCGGCTCTGCGCTGCCCAAGCGGCCTTGCCTCACGGTGGGACAGGTCTCGGAGCCGCCTCCACAGGGCCTGAGGGGCGGTGGCCGCCTCCCCTCAGGCGCGAAGGGCGGGCCCGAGGGCACAGGGCGGCGGCCGCCGCCCTGTGCCCTCGGGCCCGCCCTTCGCGCCGCACTGAGCATGCGCACTCCTCTCCCCCCTCCGGCCCCGCCCTGTACGCCCTGTGAGGTCATAAAGGTGAGCGGCCGTGCCCCAACGGGAGCGGGCGCTGCCCGCGGCCCCGGGTTTAGGGATTGGTCCGTCGCGGAGAGCTGGATTGCGTCTTCGGGCCGCCTCATCGCCGCGAGCCAATGGGAGCGCTCCGCCGGGGAAGCCAATCGCAGCCCGCGCCCGTTCTCCGCCTCGGGCTGCGGCTTGAAACCGTCCCAGGGCTGTGTGAGAGAAGCAGCGCGCCCCCTGATTGGCTCTCCTGCTTCGGCTTTCTTCGGGTTGGCCCGGCAATAGCCGGAAGAGAGGGCTCCTTCCTATTGGCTCCCCGACCGCGCTGCTAGGGCGGCGGCAGCGTTTTGCGATTGGGTCTCCGTTTCGCTTCGGCGAGACTCGGCTGCGCCCGCGATGACTTCGTGATTGGTTACGACCCGTTACGGGCATTTCCGTAACGACCTCGGGATTGGTCCCGAGGAGGCTCGGATGTTTCCGTAAGGGCCTCGGGCTGGGGGCTAGCGAGTGCGTCGGGCTCTTCGGCTGGGTATTCACAGAAGGTGCTTAGGGCCGTTCCGCAGCGTAGGGCGGCGACGGGCATAGGCGGCTGCGCGGCTTTGGCGCACACACAGAGCGCAGCAGCAGGAGCCCGGCACGCAGCGGAGGCAGCAGCGGGGACAAAGAGACTGATCGTCAGAAACGGGGAGGGGGGCCCGGCGAGAGGCAGCCGGCGCCGGGAGGGAGCGGCAGGAGGCTTCTGCCGGGCGGGCGAGTCCCATGTGCCTTGGACGCCCGGGGAAGCAGCAGCAACAACCGCCGCCGCCAGCGCTCTGAAGCCGGCTGAGGAGGAGCCGGGGAGCCGCCGCCGCCGTCATGGCCTGCGCCGCCGCCGCCGGCCGCCGCCCGCAGTGCAGCGTCCCCAGCCTGAGCCGCCGCCAGCTGCCCCTGCGGGCGCAATGAGGAGCCGCGCCGGAGCCGCCGCCTCAGCGCCGCACTGAGAAGCCTTAGCGAGAGAGCGAGCGAGGCCGCCCGGGCCGCTTCACCTCCACTCCGCCCGCCGCGGATCCCACCGCCCCGGCCGGATCCCCTTGCGAGCGGCCGCATCACCTCCTGTCGGCGGATCCGGGAGCCCCGAGATCCCTCCGCCGGGGAAAAAATAGTCCCGTTCCCTGCCGCCTCCCTCAGAGGCGAGGGGGAAGGAGAGGAGAGGGGAGGGGGAAGAAGCGGGAGGAAGAAAAAGAAGAAAAAGAAAGAAAAAGGAGAAGCCCAGCGGCGGGATCGCGGGAGCCGGGCCGTGAGCCTCCGCCCCATGTGACTGGCGCCCAGGGTGGGGGCAGCGAGGCCTAGCAAACCCCCCTCGCTCGCGGCCGGGAGCGGGAGCGGCGCCGGGGGGGCTGCGGACTGGGCGGAGGCGGCTCTCGGACCCACCGGCGCTGCCGGGAAGGATGGTTTTGTGAGAAACGGGCGGCCGGAGGAGGAGGAGGAGGAGGAAGCAGCCGGGCGAAGAGCGCGACAGAGACCGAGAGGGGAGGGGGCTTCCCCGGGGGGGGGAAGGGGGGGGGGCCGGCGTTTCATGTGGCGCGTCCCGCCCGTCTCCTCCAGCTGAGCGAGCGAGGGAGCGGCAGGCGGGCCCGCCGAGCTGCCGGGGCGAGGCGGAGCGGGAAGGCAGGAAGAGAGAGGTGATCGGGGCAGAGCAGGAGCGGGAGACCATGTCCGGGCGGCCCAGGACCACCTCCTTCGCGGAGAGCTGCAAGCCGGTGCAGCAGCCCTCGGCCTTCGGCAGCATGAAAGTTAGCCGTGAGTATCCCGCCGCCCTGCGCGGGGGGGGGGGTGGCTGTCTGTCTGTCTGGCCCTGCCGGGGCTTTCCCCCTCGCCGAGACGGTAAGGCGGCGGGCGGGAGCCCGGCCGGGGGCCGAGCGAGCGGCCCCAGCCCCGGCTGAGGCAGCTCCCTTTTCCTCCCCTTCCCCCTCCATTAACCTTGAATAGGCGCACGCCGCCGCTTCGTTTGGGGCCTGTTGGACAAAAAATGCCGCTTGGTTTGTCCTCCTCCTTGGCCTCTGACCGCTGCCAGCGTTGTGAGCGGCCTCTCTGGCTAATTAAAAAGCATTTTTTTCCCCTTTGTGAAACGGATCGGGAGCTCCGTAGCCTGTATTTCCCTTTTTATTTCCTCTCCGAAAGGAGGAAACGAATTGCGGGCACACAGGTATGGCCGTGACATTCACGTTCATTATGTGTTTTTAAGCACTCCTGGCTCTGAAGGAGAGAGCTTGGAAGATTTTTCCATGCACCCGTAGATCGGGTGTGAGCACCTTTTAGTCCAGCCCATTTAAATTAAAAAAAAAAAAAAAAAAAAAGAGGGGGAGGGGGGCTTACAAAAGGTCTCTCTTTAATATGCTCCAGCCTCGGGTAAAAAGCCCCATAGAGGGGATAAGAAAATGGTTATTTTGACATGTGAGCCTATGGAGCAGTTATTTGAAGCTCGGCATGCCTTTTCCAGCTTTCTGATCAGAGGAATATTTCTAAGAACGAGGCCTGTGCTTTATTCTGCTAAGGCATGGTGGAAATTGTCTTTAATATGTGCCCATCCTTCGTATTCTAGCTTGTGAGATTAGCTGGTTTATGTGAAATAAAAATATGTATTAAATCTGAACAAATGTACGGTGCGAATGGAAAACGGCCCTGTTCTGAGTCGCTAAAGATTGGCTATATGTTTATAATAGGAAATCTCTTAACTCCTATTTGAATGTGTTCATATTAACAACTAAATTGTTCTTCCAGATTCATGTTAATAGCATAGTTTTCAGAGATATTTTCCTTTTTTCTCACAGAAATGCAGGGTGGTATCTTTATGGGACTTGATATGCATTACCATTCAATTGATCTATTTGATACTTGCGTACAGCCACACCTGACGTGGCTCTGTGTGTGCATGCGTGCATATATATCACATCATTTTATGCGTTTCATGCCAAAGCGCTGTAAGATTGTGAGCTTTTTGACAGATCAGAAATTCTGACGTTTTTCTGCACCGAAATGTCTTCCACTGCGGTTGAAGCCTTGAAGAGAGCATTTGGCTTGGGGTCTGTAGTCTACCTTGTATCTGCATGATCAGCGTGCCTGCAGCACTTCAAAAAAACATGGGTGCAGTTAGCCCATATTATCGGCGTAAGAGCCTATGTGTGATCAGGTCCAGCATTAGCATTTATTAAGGATTTTTGATTTGTATGGAGAAAAAACTGTGGGTGACTCCATTTTAATTTATTGATTTACTTTATGCAAGTGTGGAATAGGAAGCGGGTCTTGTTGATCGGTATTTCTGCAGGTGGCTGTCTAAACCAAGCGAGACCTAGACCTGTCATGCTCAGCAACTAAATTTGTCTTATTCAAGCTCTACAGCTTGATTCTTGAAAGGTCATTGATGCTCTTTTCCCATTTATTTGAGGTCAAAGACTAGACAGATGCTTGCCTGTGAGGAGGGTGCTAACTGATGCAGACTAACAAGTTTGCAAATAGGATTCAATCCCAAGTGTATAACACTGAGGGAGAAACAAAGGCCGTAGCATAAAGCACACTCACTTGTGATAACCCCCACAGTTGCTCTAGTCATGTGCTCCTGGTCCTTCTGCTGTCTGGAAAGAAATGTCAGAACAAAGCAAGACAACCACATACAAGGACTCTGTGGGAAATGCAGTTTGTATTTTCAGTTAATCCATCCATGTAAGACAGTCCAGGAAGTTAACTTTTTTTTTTTTTTGCTTTGTAAGAGGGAAGAATTCCTGGGTGTCAAAAAGGGTTATATTTTTCTGGTTCTCATGAGTTTTGGTAGCATCTCATGGCATGATGTAGCAAGTTATTTACTACCAGTGTTGAGTGCTTAGAAAAAAACCAGAAATCACTTGTGTGGTGAACAGAGAGTTTGGTTGGCTCTTTCATTTTGCTATATATTTACAGACCGATACTTAGTTACATTCTGAGCCCTTATGAGTGAAAGCTGGGACAAAAGAGTCCTTGTGAGGCAGGTGAAAATCGATGGATCAGTGTCTTCCGAGTCTCCTGGACACCTTTGGTACCTCTGTCTTGGTGCAGGTCTTTTCTGAGTCATCACGGAGCAAAACCTGACTTGTTTGATGTCAACCTTCTTGCTTTCATTTATAAGCCTGCGAGTAGCAGTGAAATTAAATGATGAAGTCACTCTTGCTCTGGTGTCTCTGTAGCTACTGCTGCTCCTGGCTGAGCACTGCAACAGTTATCTAGGAAGGACGGATCCAGGCGATGACGAAAAGATTGATAAAGTAGTGGAGGAGGGCTCACTGATATTTGTGTTACTGGGAGGAGCAGTACTAGAACCATATGGTAATTGTTCTTCTCCCCAAGGTATATGGGGGAGAAAGAGTGCGCAAGGGTTTTTTAATCTCTTCCCTGTGTAATTTATTAGACTTAATTTATGAGACTTTGTTCTCAGAAGTTCATAAGAAAGCCTTAGCCTTGAATGAAAGGATGGGAGATTACCAACAGCTGCCTCTCCTCTGGCTGTTGGGAAGGATGACTTCTCATGCATGCTGCTCTTATTGCTCTGTAATAGACGTTACAAGGGTTTTAACATCTCTGCAAGAGCAGGAGCCCTGTGGCTTTCTTGTATCTCTTTCAAGCCATACCAGCATCAAGAGTACCTTCTGAAATCTATTTTTTGTTTCTCTATTTATATTTTGGTGGTTTTGAAATCACTCCACCGTTCTTTCTACCCCACCATATGGATTTCTACATTAAAGTAATTCTCAAGTAGGTTATTCTTTGTGCAGGTCTGTATTGCTGGGTTTGTAGGCTTTCCCTGCACAAAAAAAGTGTGTGTGCTCCTTGTGTTGAGCCTGTCCCTGCAAAGCAGGGAGCTGGGCTTCCAGTTTTCCACTTCCTGATACTATCAACCTGCTGGTTACAGTATATGAGAAGAGGTATGAGCTTGAAGCTTTCTTTTGTTCTTCACCTAGTTGTTCTTGCAGATGTACATTGTTTCCCAAATGGGACAAAAATAATCTTGAAATATAAAGGGTAGTCATGCAACACATGACCAAAAATATCTGTGTAAAAATAGAAATCTTGAAGTTTGCAGTTTGAGAATTTTCATCTAATGACTGTGGAATTGATTCCCCCCCCCCCCCCCCCCCCCCTTCCCTCAGCTTCTGGAAAATAAGTTTTTCAAGTAACAGCAAGTCCTTGTAGACAGCAGTAGTTATTATAACTGTAGTCAATTGTCTTGTTGGTCTGCAGTAAATAATGTCATGGCTAGTGCTTGCCATGAAGAGGTTTTTGCTCCATGTGCGAGTGTCATGGCTCTGTAATTGGTTATGCAGAACTTGTTAACTTGGAGGGTGAGGAAGGCAATTTTAGTTGCTTTAGCTAATTCTGATGTTGCACACATACTCTTGGTTGCAAAATCTAAAGGACAATCTTGTAATAATCCATTCTGGACTCTCTGGAAGAATGTTAGAGTGGTGCCAGACTTGGTTTTTGTTGAAGTTTTTCTTTTCTTCTTAGAGTCACTTCTTTTTGTACTGTATAATCTCCCGAAAGCACAATAGCTCAGTAAACCTATATTGCTGTGTACTGTTCACACATGGTACTACTGCTGGCATTTGAGCGTGATGCATCTTTCATTAGTGTAACAGCTCTTTAAAAGGTGATTCATGAAGGAATAAAGTCTGGGAGTTTGTTGCTCTGTTAGTAGCCACTCCACAAGCCAGGACATAAAAGTGACTGCTTTTTAGGTAGCGTGTGGTGTCTAGGTGATGGTTTAATTTAATACTGTGTGATGTCTAGGTGGGTATATAGGAAGAGCCTTGGAAAAGAGCACCCTTGGAAAAGAGCACAACTGCAGCGAGAAGGAATGAGTGTGGCTGTTGAAACTTAGAAAACGATTGAGATAATGCCACCTTCTGTTTCTCAACCCAGTTAGGGTAGGGCCCTCTCTATTGCTTTGATAGCAGTTTCTGCCTAATTGGTTTCTGAAACTGGAAGCCGCCCATCCTGCTCTCCTTGCTGGAGAGAGGAAGATCACTCCCTTCCAGAAGCCTGCTGAGCGTTATGTGTCTGGCCGTCGCTGATCCTAGCCCTGTCCAGCTTTCTGGCTGCTGTTGGGTGAACAGCTTTCCTTGTGCCTAAACTTGAAAAAATTGCACCAACGGGGTCAGCTAATGACCGCACGCGCTACAGTGAAAAGTGTCTCACGCTGTAGTGCCCCAAAGTCATGCCTTGCACTCTGAAAAGGAATAAAATAGCTGTCTGCTGTGCTTAATTCTAACGCTGCCGAACTATTTTCTCTTCATTCATGTTGTTGGGGTAGTTGAGCAGAAAAATAACTAATAAAAAAAGTGAGGCCTGTCAATGGAACCTGTCAAATTATCATTTGACTAATTATTTTGCTGTGTCCCCCCACATCTTACTTCTGTGGGTTGGTGCTTTGGTTGGGTTTTTTTCTTGCAAGACGTATTAGGGTTTATCCTGAACCTTTTCTTCTCGTTCCGTCACTGTTCTGCATGTTTCCTCTTCCGTACACTGCATCCTGGAGGTGATCTCCTATTGTATTATCACTTGATCCACCTTTTGTATTTCTTAGAAGATGGTTAAAATATTGTTGTCTTCTTCACCTATTTACACAGCTGTAGAAACCCATATGCCTTTTGGAGTATGTTCCTTGCCTGTGTGCATCCTGGCTTTGGAAGCTGTATCGCTTCATCCGTTAGCTTGATAGGACCTTGCAGGTATCACAAAGCTGTTGGTGGTTTACGTACTCTGATCTTTTTCTTGGAGGATAAGAAAAGAAGTAGTTCTTCGGCATACATTGCTGAAGACCACCCCACAGGCTGAAGGGTTTCCCTCTATTGCCCCAAGAGTTCTTTAATTTTGATGTAGTGTATTTTTTTAAGTGCTATTTTACATAGAACATACAGGATTTTTCCAATATTGGTGTCCAGTTTAATCATCACAGGTCTTCATAATGATACAAATCCGTGGGATACGATACTATTGCTGTTCCCTCACCCCATGCTCTTTCTTGAACTGGATGGATGAGTGATGTGAAGAAGATTCTGAAAGCCTGCAGGGTATCTGTGTCTGCAAAAAGCCTGCAGTTAAAGCTTTGTGCTGTGACCAGCTCTAGCATTTTCTGAAATGAATTAATGCTAAACCCCTTGGTTATTTGAACACATTAGCTAATAATGTGCAAGGTGATTGGAGAGCACTTGCAGCCTCTTCGTTCAAGCTGTTGGAGACTCTTTGTTTTGAATGACTTGGCGAGTCCCATTTTTAAATTGGAAGGTCTGTTACCTTTGAGTTTCCAGAAATTTCTATAGACTTAAGACTTGAACATTTTTCTGGAGTTCTCTCCCTTTTGTTTTTGTTAAAAAAAAATTTCAGTTTTACTGTGAGGACTTTTAGTCACCCATAGCTAGTGTGGGAAGTGCTAAAGTGGCTGTCTCCTGCAGAAGCTCTATGGCTGGTGGAGTTACTTGGCTGCTTTCTGAATTTAATGAGCATCAGCCCAGTGCAGCCTTGAAAGATGAACAAAACTTTTAAAGTCAAGGAGCTTATTGAAAGTTTAAATGCCTCGCAAAACAGCTCTCCTCCTTTTTCTTTGACCCAAGTCCATGTAAAATCCAAAATTTTGTCTTGTCAGCACTTCCTTCAGTAAGCTGCACAAGTAGATGCCCTTTTATTTCTGTGTACTGAAAATAAATGTTAATTACAGCTTTTACAATGTGGCAAGAAAAGATACTCACTCAGACATAAAGGTTCAAACCCACAGAGTGCTGTACGGGTCAAACACCCTCTCTTTAGGTGCAAACTAGGAACCCCCTTGGCACTTCTCATCTGATGGAGATTGTTGCTGAAGCGCTGCATGCTGCCATTGGGGAAAACAAGTTTGGAGTCATGATGGTCTATGCCACTTTATGTTTTTGAATTGATTTAAAGTGTAGTCATATATCAAGTGCATTGCAGCAATCTGGTCTTAAGGTGAGAAAGGTGTGAGACGTGGTAGCAAGGTACACCTCTGTGAGAAATGGCTGCAACATCATAGTCATGCTCAGACGAGGTGTTCTGGGTCAGCGCTGCTGTATCTCATTAAACAGAAGCCTGAAATGAAGCTCTATCTGAAGCTTTTGGAAACTAGATTTGGATAACCACTGTAGGTGGAACTACTGCTTTCACCAAATCTTCGGAACCCCTCCTGCCCTCATTGGTACTGGTTTACCATGCCGTAGAGAGAGTCTTGGTTATCTAGGTGTGGTCCATGAGACAGCACACGTTCGACTCAGTCCTATATCCTCTAACAGTGCTGCTGTGTGATGTTCTGTCTGTGCAGGAGGAGAGATGAGATGAGGTGATTTCAACAGAAATCCATGTTGGAGACCTTACCGAAAGCATTTCTGTATCGCCCTCTGAGAATTGTCAAAAATATGGATGCCCAGAAGTCATACTGATGTGCCTCTAGAAGAAGTGGACAGTGATTTTTCTTGTATGATCA
This sequence comes from Gavia stellata, assembly GCF_030936135.1. Classification (NCBI taxonomy): domain Eukaryota; kingdom Metazoa; phylum Chordata; class Aves; order Gaviiformes; family Gaviidae; genus Gavia; species Gavia stellata. The sequence goes on along the minus strand of NC_082594.1, from coordinate 129,940,801 downwards.
GTGCTATCAAAGAATCTTTTCATTAGGTGCTCTTGCCCCAGATGACTTGTCTGTTGTTCAGAAAAGAAAATAAAGCGAAGCAGTTCATTCTGTACTTTTATCTCTTGCAGACGGGAAGTAGATCTAAGCATTTAAGGCAATTTGTGTTCTCACCTAGTCTGTCTTATAATGGAAGAGAGGAAAGTGGCAAGATAGCTTGTCAATGTCAAGCACTAAGGGCTTTTTTTTTTTTTTAAAAAACAAAAGCCATACAGCAACAGCTCCTTCTGAAGGGGTGGCACCAGTCCTTGCCAAGAGGACTGCCACTTCTCCCGTAGCAGCGGACCCAGTATTTTCTGGCTTAGCCTCATCAGCTGGGGGGCTGTTAAGTTAGGATCAGTACCAGTGCTTCCTGCACATGCACTTGACTAGTGAGTTGATATTAACTGAGCGAAAGTGAGTTGCCAGGTATCTTCCACGGGATTAATTTCTTGATGATTTGCAAGGCTTCTGCATTGGTAACGTGGAGTCAATTTAGCTGAAGGAATAGTGCTGTGGGGTGGCAGAGGGCCTTGGTGCCTGCCATAGGAAATTCACTTTAACTTGCTTGGAAGTAAGAATTCACAGCTAAGAAAAATATAGTTTCGTAATTTTTTAATAGGTCTGAATAGGGCCGAGTGTCTCTTGCTTTGTAGGTTATAATGACCAATGTAGTCATGTTGGAAGTAGTGAATGACTGTTACGGTGGTATTATGATAAGGTTGAGTTGAATTATTTTTCCTTTTTTTAAGTAGCTTCTGTTGATTTTATTTTTGAGTCTGGAAAGTGTCTCTTAAACATAATATATCACAGGAATGTGTAGTGGTATAGTTAACATTGCTTGACATGTCTCTTCAGCCAGTTGGGTGGATTTGAAGAAACCTGTTAGTAGTCCCAAGTGCCTGACAGTACATGATCGTAATAAGAGACCTGCTCATCAGAAGAGAAAGGGAAGGTGTTACTGACTGATACCACTGGATAAGTAATGTTGTAGAGGGTGTATGGGACTTAGGAATACTGTGCTGCTGTGCGTGCTTGAAGATAAGCGTTTGAGCGTAGCAGCAAAAGTTGCCACAGGCTTTTGGATCAAAGCACTTAGCAGGAGAGAAGTTGGGTGTTGGCTCTGAAGCTATAACCAGAAGGGAAGCAGCAGCTGAATTCTTCCAACCAAGGCAGGCTTCTTACAGCCACAGCTGTAGAACATCGTCTGTTTTGACTTTTTTAGTAGGAATATAATTCTTGTCAGCTACAAGCCCTGTAGTTAGAAGTATCTTTTGCCAGGAATGCAGGCGATTGTTTAATTTTCAGACAGGTCAAGAATATGTTTTGCAGAAAGATAAACTAAAATGTGACTATTGCTGCAAAGAAGAATTTGATTTTTTTTTTCTTGCAGTGTAGAAAGAGGAAAAAATATTTAGTCGCAGTTGATAGTGCCAATCTGTTTGGTTTTCTTGATTCACACCCTGCTGCAAACAGTTACATAGAACCTAATTATTATTTGTATCCCATCTCTCATGTGCTTCATTTGTTTTAAGTATCTATAAAAAAAAAAAGTAACACAATGAATTGACCTGTATGAGTGGGTTTCCTTGAGGGAGGAGGGGGACACAAATTCATCAGCCTAAATAAACAGAGTGTTTGGTTGTTGGCCAAGTAAATATGAATCATTTGGCACAGATTTGTATCCCCGTGAATGAAGTCCATAGTCATAAATGAATTTTCCTACATTTGTGGGAGGTTGAGTATCAGCATCAGAAAAAATGTTTTGTACCTTGCTGAGAGAATAAAAGCTTTCTGACAAGGCATGCTTTTTGCAGGTGAGTAGATGTAAGGCTTCTGGAATGGTTTTTCTTTTGTATGTACAATTGCTCAATTGAAACCTAAAGAAGCGGAAAATAATGTTGTCCTTGAGAAGATTGTATCCGTTGATCATTTAACTTCTAATCTTGCAATCTTACTCATGATTGTATGTACTGGCTTGGGAGCCACGGTTATGTATAGTGTAATGCAGTGTAATAGTTACAAGTTAACGTTTTTTTCTGTGTTCCTTGGAGAACGGAGAAACCTTACTAATCAAATCTCAGTTTTAGAGACTTTGAAATAGGTTTACAAAAATTGTTAATTTTGGATTACATGATTTAGTAACCACAACGGACTGCAGAGTTGATTTGAGTCTTGGGGAAATGCTTTAAAGGCCCGTGGAAAGCTAGGTGGTTTTTTCTGTTTGTCTGATTTTGTTTTCTAGTGGGTCAATTCATGAATGTACTAGAGACAAAAGCATGAGGTTTGTGCAGAGTGGAAGAACTTCACTATTTCAGAAATTTTGGCCCGAACTTCAGATGATATTTGTCAGCGGAGGGCAGGGAGAGCTTTGATTGCAACTCCCAGAAGGGAAGGTACTGGTGTTTTTAGATGGAGCTCAACTTTGAGCTTGCTCTTCCTTGATCAGTGCGGTAGGCATGAGTTAGTTCGGGGTTGTGTATAGATTTTTGTTATGCGAGTGACATGGGGATGGCAGTTGAGTATGTCTGTTGGACTCTTTACGTGTCTGAGTAATAAAAGTTCACCAGCAAATTCTCTGAATGACATTCAATTGGAGCGTTTTAGAAATGTAGTTGGCTAAATAGAAGATCTTCGTAGGGTAAAAAATACTACCAAATCTGCAAGTCTCTCTTCTATTTTGTGGTAGGCTTAACTTCAATGGACTGAAGCTTCTCTTTGGCTGGAGTTACTGGCTTTCAGTGTCTGTGGAAGTTGACAAGGGCATTGCTGGGATCTGTGATAGCAAAAGAATGGCGGCTGCTTTCCCAGGAGGCACAGCTGAAATGCCTGTGGGATTTTTGCAGACAGGTATAGATATTCCTGAGGCAACAAACAACATTTTCTGTGCGGTGTCAATGCTTTGGCTTTATGCAATAGCCTGTGGATATTTTTTTATAATACACTAGATTATTTTTTCACTGGTAATGTTTGAGCAGTTCATGGTTTACTGTAAACTTTTATTATAGTGGGCCAAATCTAAAAGGGAGTAGTGCATAGGCGTTTATACTATGTCCGTAACTTCATAATTATGATACTTCAGAAATACTCATATTGAGACAGTGACACTGCCTGCATTTCCAAATATCTAGTGAAATGCCACTCTTACCTGGTGGCATAATGACAAAATGTAAATTTCTTCTGTAGTTACTTTAGAACATGTAGTAGCTACGTATGCCTTTTAGTTTATTCGGACATTGTTTTGGGTGGGTTTTTTTGTTTATTTTGTCTCTTTTTCTTTTGAAGAGCAACTGGAATCAGTAAGGGGTTCCTGGCAGACCAGGTCAAAATCAGTAGATTCCAGATGAGAACAAATAATGATAAATTGTCATCTAGCAGCTCCTTTTAATCTGTTACTTCTTACATGTATTTGTGAGTGTAGACACACACATATGCATTGTCAGAAATATGATATGGAGGGGAGGAGATGATCTAGGTTTCTGAGATGTGGAATTTAAACCTAGACCATGTGTGAAGGCTTTGCTTTAGAGTTTCTGCTTTAAAGCCTTTACAGACTGCTTTAAAATGTTCTGCCAAATCTGGGTTGACTAATTACATTTCTGCAGACCAAATTTGGCAGTAATGTTTTAATACTTGAACAATAATTGTTTTGTCAAAAATGGTGAACCTGTTTCTTATTTGACTTCACATGATACGTTCTGTGACTTGGTAATGTCCTATCCCACTAGCATTAACAATTAATTTTGATGCTGCTAAGGGAGCTCTGAAAGAAGCTGTGTTGCAACCTAATGTGCTGTCTCCTATCGCTCTAAATGCCTTTTGCCCTTTGAGTGTTGTGACTACGGGAGACTTCTCTCCTGGTTGCAGATTTTGCATTTAGGTTGTCAGCAAGCCAATTATTGAAGAACATACTGGTAAGGTAGGAAGTGGGATTTCTAGCTTGATAAATTGTCAAGATTTTTGTGTTTATGTGGCTACAAAATTGAGTGTTTTTAAAACTCATAAGAGATTAGTTTTCAAGTAAGGACATAGTGACTATGTGACTTATAAGACTTTCATTCAGGGAGTTTAAAAGTTTTTGGTGTAGGGGGAGGCTTGAGACACACGTAAAAGTTTTGCAAATACTTGCAGCACTAGTTAGTGAACCTGTAACAATCTGTGCTGAACACTGGGATTCAATACCCGTGGATTTTTCAGGATGTTATTGCAAAAGCAAAAAAAAAACCAAAAACCCCAAACCATGTATAACCCTACACCAGTGGTAGGTGTACATCTGTCTTTTTTAAGGAAATTATAGTTTTTCTGTCACTTTTTTGACTAGGTGATTCAAGCATTACAGTGAACCATTCTTACTCTAGTGTTGCTATATATAGAAAAAGCATGGGAATTTGAAAATGCTGTTGATATTTCAAGCTAGGTTTGTGCTAATGTAGCATATACTGTCACAGAAATGCTGCAAAAACCTGTGGCCTTTTCTTGTCATAAATTTTGGGTAGTTTGATTTTGCGCCTTAAGGTATGAGTATAAAAATTTATCTTTACTTTCAAAGCTGCTTATGGTATTCTTGTTTGAGTATCTGGGAAGACTGGTAACACGTAGGTATTAACTTGCTTATTTTGGCTGTTCACACTTACTGTGCAGCCCGGTGTCTTCTGTACTACGGTGCTTTCACCTCTCCCAGCATTCTTGTGTACTGCTGTGCTTCCAGTGAGTTCCCAAAGTCGTGGTGCACTGAGCTTTGCTGGTGTATGGATTCATCTGCGGGGGTGAACAGCCCTCACCTGCTACTTTGCAGGTATGCCCTGAGTCTGTGTGAATGGAGTAAGCAATTCTGGCAGGGGGGAAAAAAAAAAAAGGCTAGTAGGAGTGGCATCTCTGGTGTGCTAGTATGCCAAATGTTTTTCTGGGAAATGTGAGGAAGAAGCGTATGAAAAATGTATCGGTAGTCCATTAAATTGTAGAACTGAGGCAGGGTGTTTATGCAGTAAGGAGAACAAAGTGTCGGCGCTGAGGACTAGACTTTCTAGAAGGCTGCTGTACATAGAGTCTTACAGTTTTGCTTTGAGTCTACAGATGCAATTTTTTGACTGTAGTATATTTGAAAGACCTGTTATTTCTAAGTATAGTGGAGAACAAAGGCAAGTATTACTAAAACTCCAGATAATGTCCAGGATTTTGTCAGGAAAAATAGTTAATGAAGGGGTGGGGAATTTGTCTGCAGATGAAGAGGAATAATGAGCTTTCATCTGACACTGAAGAGAGCAGATGTTACTGAACTTCTGGAGATTTGTTTGTTGAAATCCCTTGAATTGCTCTGGGCATCTCTTGTGCTGTATGACTTTTGATTTCTCATTCTGTCTGTATTGATATGAAACCCGCTCACACTTAGAAAACATACAGTGACTCAGTGTTTATTTGACCATTGTTGTTTCTTACCACTTTCTTCAACGCTACTGTATGGAATTATTCTGAGTGTGGAATCGGCTCTGCTGTATTTATTAGTAGTTTTTGTGCTTGCATGGAAAGTAAGTCATTAAACATGAAAGATACAACTACCTCATAGTAGCCTTCCCTTGTTTTTGAATGAAAATACAAAGAGTTAATGCAAGAATACTACTATTCTGCCAGATTTGTAAATTATGTATGAAATGTTCTCCTTTGTAAAATGTACCTGTTTGGATGTCTTGAGATAGACTATATAATGTGTAACTCTTCAAATGGTGTGAAAAATGGAGCTGAACTATAGTGACGTATTGGAAGTGGGACGATCTGCCTTGAGAGTCGGTGCTGCTACTGCAGGTTCAAGAGTGTATTTTCTTCTGTAGAATGCATAAAGGTGGGCTGGTGCAGTTATGAATCACTCTTGCTTCATCTTGGCATAGTATTAAGAAAAAAAAATTCCTTTATGCTACTAAAAGAGAAATAGCTGAAATCCTCTAGAAGTTATTCAAAACTGCCCTTTTAAAAAATATGGTACTGTTCAGATCCTTACAAAGTGACCCACCCCGTGGCTGTTCTTTGAAGAAAAGGATATGTAGACCACGTAACTGAAACCTCTTAAAAGAAGATCAGCTATGGAACATGCTGGTAAATGGAGTCAACTGTGTGGCATGAAAGTGCTTGTTTAAAAACACATCCTCCACTAAAAATTTCAAATGTGTGCTTTATGGAATACTGTTAGTTTTTCCTCCAGTAATTCAGTCACAGCATCATTTTCGGTTTTTTTGGCTTTATGCAGCTGAGAGTTCTTTGTTCGCATAAACTGATGTTGGACACGGCCAACAAGATGCAGTGCTGGAGAAGGATGTAATTTATTGTTAGGTAAAGCTACTGGATGTGCTTAAAATACGTGGCATATGTGTATATATAATTTAAGGCGTATATGCATACCTCCTGTTAATTGCTGTGGTGTTATTCTTTGGGTGTTTACTTATGGCTCCTCTCGAAGACAGGAAAGTGGATTAGGCAATGCCTTGATCTGACCCAGTATGTCTATTCTTACAAACGAAATGTCTTTATATTGTACGTGTTCATTTTCACACCGTTAACTCTCTTATATATCCTGGCAGAAACTCCAGGCTTTTGTTTGTCTAAGAAGGGTCTGTAGCCATTATAAAATAAATGTTCCTTTGAAGTTGGTCAGGACAAGTTGTGGTCAAACCAGAAGGATCGGTCAAGGGGGTTCTGCAGAGTTTTCTTAGGTGTAGTAGTAAGTTTTTTTGCAACTGATCTGAGTAAACTTTCTAGACTTGGGGGCTGCATTTCCTTTAGAGGTGCTCCAAGGACTAAAGACCATGTGTTCAAAATGATCTGGACAAAGCAGTGGTACCTAAGAAGGGTGAAATTTAGCAGGGGCAGATGTAGTCTGTTAATCTTCAGTAAGACTTTGCTGTGCAAATAACTGGGAAGGCAGGAGATCTGCAGAGAAGAACCTGGAGTTAGATGTTTGCATAGTGGCCATGAATCGACTGATGTTGCAAAAGCAGCACATTTTTTATTTGGTCTATTAACAGCAATGTAATGTAAAATACATGGAGTTAGCCTTCTCACTTCTCAACATGCTGAGCTTCAACTTCAGCTTATTAGCACCTAGTTTTGGTATTGTACTGGGGGAAAAGTAATCTGCAGGCAAATGGGAATGATCAGAGATCTAGAAAATGTGCTCTAAGGGATAGCTGAAGGCACTTTGGATGTTTTCTTTTAGAGGAGACTGAAGGGAGATTTCTTATGGTAACGTTCTCTAAATACGTTAAAGGTGGTTGGAAAGAAGGGACTAAGCTGTTGTCTTCTCCGCTGGAGATGAAACAAGTTGTGGCCTTAAACTGCAGCAAACATGCTTTAAGTTAGTTGAGTCAACTTTTACGAACAACGAGAGCACTGGAATAGATTAGGAAGGCCGTCAGATTCCCGGCAGTGGCTGTTTTGAAAATGAAGACGTTTGCCAGGTAGTTTATATATAGAAGTTTGGAGAGATTTTAATTAAGACAGCCTGTGGTCCCTTACGGTCTTACTTTCTGTGATTCTTGTTATTTCTGCATGGTCTCGGGATGAATTTCAGTTACAGTGCACTGATCCTGTTCCTTCTCCCCTTGGGATGACGTAGCCTCCTGCTACTGGCAGCTTGCTGGCAGTTAGTGAATGTGCAGTTGAGGATCTGTGAAACTGGCCACAGCTTTAACACTTAAAGGCTAGACAGATCATCTTAGAGAGGTTAGCTTCAGTCTGGGAATTTAGCATGGGCAATGGTTTGTCCTAGCCTTGGCACGTAGCTCTAATTTTGAAAGAATTGTAGAATAGTTTGGGTTCGAAGGGACCTTTAAAGGTCATCTAGTTAAACAGCCCCTGCAATGAGCAGGGACATCTTCAACTAGATCAGGTTGCTCAGAGCCCCATCCAGCCTGACCTTGAACGTTTCCAGGGACGGGGCATCTACCACCTCTCCGGGCAATCTGTGCCAGTGTTTCACCACCCTCATCGTAAAATATTTCTTGCTTTATATCTAGTCTGAAAGAACTTTGTTAGTCTTGGAGTTTAGATAAATGTACTGTATTTGGAAAAGCTTAGTATGGTTGGGGAGTCTGTATTTTTAGTTAGAGGTTTAAACTGGCTCTGAATTTTGTTTTTTGACATAAGTGCTGTTCACATGAAAGCTTGCTCTAGTTTAGTAGTCCTGTACTGCAGCTGAGAACCACAGACTTTCTGTGGGGGATCTCTGGTGCTTGCTTCATGTGGGCCTTGAGAAAAACAATTGCTTTCCTTCAATTTTTGATCCTGTGGTTCTTACTTCAAGACAAAAGAATTTAGCGCAAGTGAAGAACTGCTCAGAGCTTCAAGTGTAGACCAGGACCATATCGGAGTAGCTTGTGTAAGTACCAAGCTTATGATAGGGGGTGTGTGCCCAAAAGAACTTACAGTATAAGTAAATTATTTTGGTGTGTAATGCCAGTGCATGAAGAATATTCATCCCTTAATACATAATTGTCTATTCACAGTAGTCGCTTTAGTTTTTAATTAATAAATGGGCAAGTGTCTGAAGATCGTGTGTAGCAATCAGATGTTGCATAGGAAATGAGCCAAGGAAGAAAATCAATTCCAGGTCTTGTACGTTTATGGAGTGTAGAAGGATATATTCTTTTTCTTTTATTAGTGTTCTGGTTCAAAGGTGGAAGACTTCATGTGGACCTTGAAAATCAAAGCGTTGCCTTTTGTCACTTCTTTATTCCCTAAAATTTTTTGGGATTTTAATTGACACATACCTAGCTTTTTGACATAACAGTTTCACACATCCCTCTTACTTGTAAGTCTGGAGTTCTCACATGAGAAACTATAAAGATACTTTGGAGCAAAAATGATCATCTGTACTGGTATGTGGTTTCCCATTTGGTGCAGAAACTTTGAGAAGAGCTAAACAAATGGGTTTTTTTCTGTGCCTCTCAAAACTACGGTCTTATTTAGTGTACGTAGGAGGTTACTGTGGAAGGCTGGAACTATTGTTAATATAACTTCTTTTAAAATTATTATAATTTTGGTTTAGATGCCTTGCTTCCATATTCCAAGTGATTTTGAGTATGCAAAAATAGATCAATGTCAGATTAATTTTTTTCCTTCTAATCTGCTCAAATGAGAGAGAAGAAATGATGACCCTGAAGCCTTATGTCAGAGTCTTCCTAAGGTACGATAATAGTCCAGAATGCCTTTTATTTTTTCCCTTTTAAATCTTTGGCTGATGAAAGGAGTAGACCGTTAGCTGCAAGAGAGGCTCTTGCTGGAGGCTGTCGTACTTCATTTCTAGGCAGCGCTTTGCTTAAGGCTGTGCTTAATGTTTGCTCTGACTTTGACATGCACAAAATAGTCCATCTCTTAGACGGCTTAGACTGTCAGGGCGTACAGTTCTTTTTTTGTCTGTAGCTGTCATCATCTGCATGATGGAAGAGTTTACAACTTAGGTATTGTGGAAAACTTGTTCCTCTTCCCTGTTGATAGCTGTGAGAGACTGGGGCGCTTCTGTGGACGTTCTTCAGCTTCAATGCTGTGACGGTGACAAGAAGTCAACAGAATAACCTGGCATCAGAAACGGCTGCTAGGAAAGAAGTAAGGTAGAGCCTAACCAAGTGGTCTTTTTTGCGTATTGGACTAATTCAGATTAATTGAGTTTTCTGAAAATTGACAAGGCTTTAAAATAAATAATAACAAAAAAATCCCCTCTCTGCCCTGAGCTTTTTTTTTTGAGTTCAGGATGCATTAGATGAGTGTGAGACAGTTGGTATGCTAACTGAAATTGTAAGTTAAAGCAGGTCTTATTATTGAAGTAACATTTTCATGGAGAAGAAAAATTGGAGGGAAGTACTTGTTCCTTCTCTTCCATATTTGTCAAAATATTATAACTTCTCTTTGTGTATAAAGACTCCTTCAGTTTAAATGGTCTCATCTACAGTACTCTTCCCCCAGTACATCTCACTAATGGATGAGGCATTGTGGGACATGGTTTAATGGGCATGGTGGTGTTAGTTGATGGTTGGACTTGATGATCTTCTAGGTCTTTTCCAACCTTAGTGATTCTGTGATCTCCCTTTCTTGCTCCTTTACCTTTGTTGTGGTCCGTATTTGCGCTTGAAACTGTGTGGAACCACAGCTCTCTAATAGAGTTATCTCTGGGAAATGTTGTGTTTATTGCTTGTAATGCCAGAGTTTAGCTGATGTTACACTCACAGATTTGTTGTTTTTTTTCTGGTGGGTTTCAGTTTTATGCAAATATGTTTTTCAAATCTAAAAATGTTTTTTGAGGGAAAGGAGTAAGTGGAATGGCAAACTTGAAAATGGGTCTGGTTTAAAGAATGCAGCGATGCACCTTTGGATTATAAAATAAAGCAATGATAATTTGAAGTTTCAGATCCTACTGTCTTAAATACGGGTTTTTTTAAATGTTTCAAACTTTTTTGATACTGGCTTTTGGAGTGGTAGAAGCATATGCAAATGGACTAAGTCTCTGGATTTGGACCAAAATTGATGTGCAGATCAGTGGATCCAGCTGCGAAGTTTTTAATTAAGCATGCTAATTAAGTCATGCGGTGTACCCAAAAGCACAAGAATATCAGAATGACTGGGGCATCTGAACAATACAGCTGCAAATGTGGTAAGTGATTCTGGGTGGTGTACTCCAGTGGAGACAGGGAAATGAGCGGAGTCCTAGCTGCTGCTCCTGAGGCCACATGTGGGGTACTGCACACCCGTCTGATCGCTTGGGCTCCGCAAAAAGGGAATTCAGTCTGAAGCACAAGCCAGGATTATCGGGGGAAAGGCGAACCTGGAAGTGAAACTCATGATATTTGTCTTAACTTTAGCAAAATAGAGAGGGTGTTTATTGTATTTTTTTCTCTGTAAATACTTCGAGGGCAGAGTGAGCAAACATCAGTTTAATTATTGCTTTTACATCCCTCAAGTACAATGCTTGTGTAAAAACAAGGACACTGAAGTTATAAAAGGATGTATTTTCTGTCTCAAAAATCTGTTTTCTGTGCTCTCCACCCAAAGAAAAAGAAATCTTAGAATAGCTTTCCTCAAGAAAAGGTAAACACCTTGAAGATTTACCTTGTTTGAGTACACATTCAGGGCTATACAATATAGTTTCCCTCAATAGGAAGAAGTTGGACTTGGGGACTTAAGAGATCCTTTTCATTTTTCTGCTTGTTATAAGAGATACATATATATATGAAAAGTTAAAGCTGAGAGGCTTTCATGATTTTAAAACACCACCAACAAAACCCTCAAAAAAACAACTTCAGCCATGCTGAGGGGGATGTTCTGGTATATATGGAGACATCCTTTGTTGTGGCTTGAAGAGAAAGCCTTGGTTGTTCTCGTTAAAGAACAGTTGCGTGCCTTCATCTAGACCGCTAAAGTGGCTGGAATAAAGCTAAAATGAATAAATAGAAACATACTAATTTAGTTGTTCGTGAATGTGTATGGAATGTTTCTTTGTGGCTGGTGGTAACTACAACAGCCGTGCAGCTTTTATCAGATGTTGAGTCGTCTTGACTTGCATTGGGTTTAGGAACTTTCTATACCAGCAGACTTGTTCTCCAGTTTTTCTCCTGTTTAAGATTTGACACTGGCACAAAAAAGCATTTTGTCTGTATGATAACATCAACTTTTTTCCTGAATGTTTTCCGTGAGGAGAAAAGAAGTAAAAGAAATTCTACCCTGTATTGAATTTGTCCGGTTTGTCCAAGTTTTCTATCATTCTTTAAGAGGCATTAATATTTTTTTGTTGTTCCCTCTAGCATATTAGGAATGCTCACAGAATATTTAGGGGAACCCCCTTCTCATTTTAAAGTTCATAACTACTAATGTTCTGGTTGTAAGCTCAGGGACTAAATGAGTATTACGCAATTAATTATGTTTCACTTGAAGTTTAAATTGCTTTTAGCTGTCACCATTTGTGCAGCCTGGTTTGAAGTTGGATTATTTGACATCTAGAGGGGAGTTGGATGTAGTATCTGACATGAGAGAATGCACTAGCTAGTACTACATGTTAAGATGTAGTGGAAACCAAGTTGATTTGAAAATACTGTAGACATGCCTTACCTTCTGAAACTTAAGGTACAGTTAAATTTCTGTGGAGTTCTTGAGAGGAGTGGGGTTATACTGATAGAACAGTCTTTTGTAAGTCATCAGCGTGGATATTCAGTGTTTTACAGTATTTGTGTATAAAGCCAATATATGGGAGAAAAAAGTGGGCGAACTACTTACAAGTCGTGTTTAGGGTTTTTTAATAGGGAGAAAGTACGTGTCGGGTTTTGTGCAGATGTTCCTTACCAAAATCATAAGCCTTATAATGAAGGCAGATAGATAAAACTTACTCGAGTGCTATATTAAGTACATTTTTACATCTCCATCCAGTTTTCTCTTCCATTTGTTTTTTTATATAATGAATTTTTTAAGTGCCTCTTTGCTTTTAGCGAAACTGTTGTATTTTAGGTGTGGATAGAAGGGTTCTGTCTCTGATATTCTTGACCTCTTTTCTCAAAGGATTTTATGAAAAAAAAAAAATTGAAAACAAAAAACTGGTTTTGGTCGGAATGCCACACCTATTTCCACTTACTGTTCTCAAGCACCTGACCTACTAACAGCAAAATCTTTTCTTGAGAGCTTTTTATTTCAAGACATCAGGCAAAAATCTTGGACAAGTTAAAACTGTTAGTGTTGAATGTGGTTTGATTGTGAAAATTAATTTTCTAATGCTTCTGCAAGTGAGGAGGTTCAGCATCACGTGTACCCAAACAAGATCCGAAAACCTTCATTTTGGCCAGGAGTTAAATCTAATCAAGTAGTGAAACATCAGTACAGTTTGTGCTGTGTTTCCAAGCATAGGTAGCCTTGATGAGCTTTTATTTGGATCATGACTTTCTAAACTTTTCTTTATTTCAAGTCCTGTTGGACTTTTATCAAAGTGCAAGGGTCTGCTTATCACGGTTTATTTATTTTTAATGTATCGTTGAGGTGTGCCAGTTTTTCTTAAAGTATCTCCTCTTCTCCCTGTTGACTCTCCCACCATGGTTCTTCTGCATTGAACATTTTGGCTAAACTCTTGGGGTGGTTTTTTTTTTCCCTCCAGTTGACATCTCATAAATGGATAAGCACAGCTTTAAAGGAAACATTACAGGGAAATTTTTTTTGTTGCTGTTATGATCCTTTTAGTAACATGGAGTGATTGTCCTTGGACAGTTGAGCTTTATGCCTTAACCAGTCTGGTGACAGTGTTGCTTGTTGCTGGAACAGAGGCATGCCTCTGATCCTACAGGATGCTACCAGATAAACAGCATTGGGAAGACCTACCATCAGCACACTGAACTCTTGCTGAAGATGTGTGTCTGTTCCATGAAAATAACATGCTTTCTTGTTCCTATCAAGTAGTGCAGAGTGTGAGTGCATTTTGTTTGTAGCAGATAAAAAGAAATTGTGATACGTAAAAACGAAGTACTAGTTTAATCTGCTCTTTGAGGGCGTTTTTGCTGCTCTTGGTTATTGTGAAGCTTTAATGCAGTGGGCAGTGAAATTAATTGTATTTACGAAATAACCACTTGGTCAGTGGGAGTAGCTTCCTCGCTATTTGGTAGCTTGATCACTTAAGGGTTTGGAAGAAGCGTGCTCAAGCCCTAGCACAACCCTGCAACAACTTCTTGAAAGCCTGGCAAGTCGTGTCTTCTGGCTATGAGGTGTCAGACTCTTCCAGTGCTGTCACATACATATAGTTTATAACCGGACGTAAACATGCTTAAACTTCAAACCCTGGCTTAAAGAGTTCTTTGTTTGGTATGTTTTTTTTATTTTTTTCGTGAAACCAAAATACTTAGCCTTTTTGATGTAGAACCATCTGGTTTTGAACTTGACTACGAGTTAGTCCACCAAACCTGCAGGTGGAATCTGAGGTGCTGAGACATGTAAGTAGCTGCATATATCTGAGGGTGATGTTCCACCTTGTTGTGAGGCCGTAAAATAACCACAGTTATAATGAAGGTGTAAAACGCTCCATGTGAATTTTGCGGGTGGCCAACCATGGCTCTCCTTGGTTTACTCTTAACCGCTAGCACGTTACCTGCTGGTGGGTCCAGAAAGAGAAATTGAGGTTGTCTTACCTGTATCTATCTTGAACATGTGAATTCAAATTAAACTTTCATTTACAGTCTAGGAACAGAAATACTTATTTTGACCTAATTTTTGTAAATATGCTTTGTCCTTTTTTTTGCTGACAAACCAGGCTCTTAATCTGATTTTTACGTAAAAAATTGTAGTTAAAGGAATGTAATATCATTGGTTGATATTTTAAAATATAAAATATTAGATAAACATTTGATTCTTTGAATGACTTGCAGTAAGAGCTAGCTGCTTTATCTCAGTTGGAAACAGTACAGAGCGCATGGACTGTATGTCCCTCTACCTCCCGATCTTGGCTTTTGTATTTCACAGTGTGTGTTCAAACTCTTCTGTTTTGCTTCCATACTTCCCCCAGTACACATCCGAGTTACAGTTGTTATTTTTGGCTGTGATCCAAGGTGCAGAATTTATTGTTTTGCAGAAAAATAACACTTATCTACACAGAATCCCTTGAAATATAATGTGGCTGCCATCCATTGTTCTGAATGTGAGGCTGATACTGTACTTAAATAAAAATGCCTGCTTTCAAAATGTCCCATTTTTCTCTCTTCCCAAAGGAAGTACAGTTAGATTGCCATCAGATGCTCCATGTTGGTCCTTGGCATTCCTCTTCATGGTAGACTTTAACTTACTGGGAAAAACAGTCATTTTGAAAGTCAATAATTATCTGCGGAGTTCCCTATAAAGAGATTTTTGTTTGAAATGTTGATGTCTAAAATGATGGCTGTAATTATCGCTCTGAGGGTGTGAAGGGTTTCAGGTCTTTCAGTGTAACTAGCAAAGAACCCAAGTATATTTGGGCTTCATAAACTGTCTTGAGCAGCCAAGACAGTTGGGATCTCAGGCTGATGTGGGGTATTAGGCTTTTTGAGGGCTCTCAGAGGACTCTTGCTTTCGTATGTGTAATATTTCCACCTACAAATTCTGAGAACACGCAGTGTGCTTAG
Source organism: Gavia stellata (assembly GCF_030936135.1). Classification (NCBI taxonomy): domain Eukaryota; kingdom Metazoa; phylum Chordata; class Aves; order Gaviiformes; family Gaviidae; genus Gavia; species Gavia stellata. The sequence continues at coordinate 129,925,682 of NC_082594.1, read as the reverse complement.
GGAAAGCCACTGTTAATTAGTTGAGGCAACACTAGTTTATTTACACAGTGGAGTGGTTGAATCCTTGCTTTAACGGTAAAAATTTGGCTATATACTTAACTTAAACATGTGGGATAACAAATATTGCTTCTCTAAACTTTAAAAATGTCTTCAGTATATTTAGCTTGTCCTTAGGAAGCTTTATTCCAGCAATCAACATGGTGAGTTTCTGTTATGTTTGGGATATTGAAATAATGAGGCACTTAATTTTCTGCTATGGAAAGAGTTGTGAAAGTATGTATTGCTTTTTAAGAGTTGTTTTATGCATTGGGTTAACAGCTCTAAAGATGTTGCCTTTGGAGTCGTCAGAGTATTGCACAGTTTTCTTTGAGACTCTGTATGGCAACCTGCATACCAAATCTAATGGTTGATAAAATCTTGACTTCCATTCAAGTTTCTGCCTTGTTGACTCGCTGTCTCATGATTTATTTAGTTCTCTGTATGTGGAAGACTGCGGTCAAAAGAAGGTAAAATATATAACTTCTCTTCAAAGAGTTGTCCTATAGCATGATGAGTCTTTAATGCAAAACTTAGTTTTCATCTCTAGGGTTGCTGTGCAGTAGCTGCAAGTCTTCGGATGACACGAGTTGAATGTGTTGCTCACTGCCATGGAACTGATGGGAATGCACTCTCTTTTGGAATAAGTTAGTGTTACTTCACTGTGGTAGTGCATATTTTGAGGCTGAAGGTAGAGTTGGCAGCTGTGTAGATAGCAAACATCTTATTCGTAAGTAGTGGAAAGTATTCGCTTTTGAAGAGGCACTGGTCTCCTGAATTTTTTTCATGTAAATGTGCTTTACTTCAGCAGTGACAATGTTATTTCATCTCGGTCAAGCCCTGCTACAGGCAAGGGCAAAGTGGTTGGACTCGGAGATGTTTAATCTAAACTAGTTGTTCACGAATTTGGGTCACTAGATGGGTTGATCTGTGGTTGGCAGAGCGCTGTGTGCTGGGGAGCTTCCAGCTCCAGTAAACCTCTACACGGTTAGTCATTTTTTGCCTTGTGGTGATGGGGGGAACCAACATCCAGGGTTTTGCCCGAGTTTGTAGTAAAATCACCTTGTGGTGTTGTGATACCTTCTTACGTACTCTAGCTTGGTTTCATTTTATAGATGGGGAACATTGGCGTTTTCAGCTTCCCTGCCTGAGCATGTACTTTTCTGATGAGCAAAAGATAGCAAGGTTTTCTGCGATGCTGTGTTTTATACTGCGTCTTGTCTTTTCATGCCACGTGGTATATGTTTTCATACTGGTTTTATATAAATGGTGTAACAAAGATGTGTCCCAACCCCAAGGCATACTGAAGTTGTTACAATGGTCATATGTAGAATTCAAAGATTAAGTGATGGTCTCTTTTTTTCCTGCTTTAATTAAACAAGGCTTATTTGACTGAAAACTGCAACATGTTGGGTAAAACCACATGTTTATTTAAAAGCGGATGTTGGTTCTTTTTTATTTATTATAACTTATTTTTCTTCCTTCATCTACTCATATATGCTTCTATAAAACAGAAGATACAATTTTACCACCTTTTGGGATGCTGGGGTTTCAAGTCCCATGTTCTGCGACGGGCAGCCCTGTACATTGTCTTTAGCTGGTGGAAAACCATGATGCTGGAGAAACCTACATCTGTCCTTCTCAGACACTTAATGATATGGTGTGCCATTTATAGTAGGTTCTTCTGATAGAAGTCTTAGATACAATATAGCTGAATGACCAAATCAACCAAGACTTTGATTTGAAGAAGCAATGAGAAGTTCTTTAACGATGTGTTTATGAAATGAGTAGTTGTCTAAACACGTCAGAACAATGTTCTGCTCAACTGTTAAGATAAGTTCTTTTAACTGTGATTATAAAGTCAACCTTCTCCTTGTGGAGATAAAGCAATTGCATTGACCTTGGTTGAGCAGGTCAAGGTATATTAAAGATGAGTTGTGCATACCTAACTTGAAGTAAGAATACCTGTGTGTCACATGTCTCACTTTAATCTTACCTAATTTACTCTTTCCTCAGCCCTGTGTAGATAAGCCCTTAGGATGATTTTTATATTATATTTTACTAGTTCAGGTAGCTGGTTACGGTGTTAATATAGACGAGGGAGCAAATGGGACAGGCCGCCATACCTATATAAGAGCCTCACAAGTGAGGAATCCAGAATGAAAGCATTCACAGCAAATTATGCAAGGTATACAGAGGTTATCAAGTTGGACAAAATGAGTATTGTAAATGAAATGGTTAGGCCTCATAAGATAAGAAGTCAGTGTTCAGTGTGTGTTTCTACTAGAAGTTAAAGACCAGCAAAGAATTGAAGATATTACCGGGTGTCCTATTAACCTAATTTCCCTAAAACATTGACATATTTTTTCCTTTTTTTTTTTTTCCTTCTTTCTGTCCTCAAATTACCACTAGAGCTGGGGAAAGGGCACTTTCACATTAATGAACTGACATTCAGCTGTAACCAGGTAGATCTGTAGCTGCCTTGAATTGACCCTGACCTGTGACGTTAGCATGCCTGAGCTCATAGGCACCACCACGCACTTCTAAGAATGTGCCACTGTGGAGTCATTCATAGTTCAGAGTCCTCTCTGTTGAATTTCACATCCTCCTACAAAATGTTTACAGGCAGGAGCAGCAGGCGAAGCAGACAGAAATAGAAAACCAAATTGTCAGTTCTGTAGATCTTGAACACTTTAAAACATGTTGGCTTAGCTTTTGTGTGCCTAAAGCAGCAGTCTGTTCTAAACTAAATGTAACGGTTAGGACGTTACTTGTTCTGCTTGCTGTCCTCTTGATTAGGAGGAATTGACATTTTTATTTTTTTTTTAGAGGTTTGTTGCTAAAGATTTCCTTCTCCCATTTGGAACTATTTCCTGTCTAGTGGTGTTCAGCTGGATTGTGTGTGAATGCTAATTTCCCAAGCTGTGTGTAGGTTGGTCCCTGCATGTCTCTGAAGTACTTCTCCCAGAAAAGCATGAGCATTGTGGGGTTAGTGGCTTCGCTGTTGAAGCCTGTTAGATGGCAGTAGCATTAGGAAAATGAAAGTAGTCAGCCCTCGCCAGCGGAGTTTTGAATTCACCATAGGGTATTGCATAGAATTGAGGTAGACTTATCATGTTAATGTAGATGGGTCTATTTTAAGCTGTTACCAAGTCATTGCCAAAAATTTTTTAAAAAGCAAAGATTACTGTACCACGTTACAGGCTATGGTTTGGAAATAAATTCTCATGTTAGAATTACATTTACCTTGCACCTTTGGCCTCCAGAACCAATATTCTGCTTCTTAATAAGACTTTTGGGCCTTATTTACAGCTTAGAAGCTTTTCTAATATTTTTATCTATCACTGCTTTTATTATGGCCTGGCATGCATAGATTCTGTGTAGGTAATAATTGGTGGCAGAGATGCCCAGTGGTGTAACAGAAGCACTCGTGGGTTGTAGTTATAATTCAGTTTGCAGTCTGAATACCTGTAGTACAAATAAAGTGTCTACTTCGTGCGCAAATACATAGGTGTAAACACAGAGTGACCTTACTCCGAAAGATGTAGCTCCGCTATTACAAGTTTCCTAAGGGTGCATTGTCAAGATCTTAAAGCAGGTTGGGTGAGACTGGGTGGGTAAAGAAATGAGGTCAAATGTAGGTGGAAGCAGAGCTCTGGAATGCTTTAAAGCAAAGGTTGAGGAGTTTGTGGACATGTATGGCACAGACTTCTGAGCAGTGGAACTAATGATGCCTCCTTTCTTAAGGATTTGTGCAATTTTATTTATTTATATGCTGTAACTCGGTGACCTTGGGTTTCCCTCTCTCACAGGCATGGAAGGCATGGATTTTTGGCTCGTCTGAAGTAGACCATGTTTTTGCTGGTGCCTGGTATGTGTATGCTGATCAGTTGGCATCCTGCTGCCAACCAGTGTAAAAGAGCTGAGGGAGCACTTGCTGGGTTTGCTGGTTTGACGGCGGGTCCAAAATGTCTCTGAGATTTCTGCTCTTTCAGACTAGGCTGATAATGGCCAATGAGGTCCAGGTCTTTTGGTGGTGGTAAAGAAAAACACATGGGCAAAATAGTGACCACATAAGCCTAATTAGCTTAAAAAACCTGTCAGCCAGAAAGACTTATCCACTATATGAGGCTTTTGGTTCAGTCCCCAGGTTTATCCTGGTTTAGTCTTGCTCTACTGTCATGGGGACACTTTTTCATTAATAGCAGAAAGACAAGAGTCGGCTCGTCACGTACTCCTATGTTATGACGCCTTGTGTGAAACGAACTCTAAATGAGCGCTTGGTTGCAGAGCTCCTGCAGGCTTTGGTTCTGTCAGTACTGGCAGGGAACAGACTAAAGAGAGCAGGGTGAAGAGCATCAGCAGTATCTTAAGGTGAAGTAAATGTGGGAGTGGGGAGGTCTGGGTTGAGTTGCCGCTTCCTGCTTGCTGCCGTCCTAAGCAAGCTGCATATGCCTGCCTGCCATCCTGCTAGCTCTGAGTTTTTAACAAGCAGTGCTTATTCTGTTGAAAGCTCTGGTGTTGTTGGATTGTGCCGGTATAGAGAAACTTTATATCCTCACATGCGATTCTTATTCCATGTGGAAATGGCTATACCAATGTAAAAATGCCTTTATAACCTCGTGATTGTGTCCATTGGTAGGGTTTTTACTGTTCAGTCAGTAATGCTGTCTGATGTAGGCAAATACTGCTTTATGCAGTGCCCCAGCTCAAAAATGTGATGAATGGCCTTTTCTTATCTTATCAGATATTCTGAGGGCAGTTACAGATTTTGAAGCCCCTGTATATTACAGTAATAGGCACCCAAGGGTACGGACACATGAACAATCATTGCAGGTCAACTGAGTGAAACTCCACTTTCTGATAGAGCCTATACAAGGAAAATAAACTACAGCGAGACTACCTCAGGGTGACTGTGCAGATGAAATGCTGTAGCGCACTAATTATTCCATAGTAAGTTCAATCATGTGTTTTCCACACAGTGGCTCGTTTGTGTGTCCGTGTTCTGAGAGAGAGAGTCGCAGTCCGCCTGAAATTGTTCCATTGTAAGGCTTTGGAAAGGGAAGTGCAGCAGTGGGTTACAAGTGTTTCATACGTAAGGACCTAGTTTCAGTGGTAGCAAACGTGAGGGGAGGAAGGAGTGTCCTGAACCGAGACAGGAACAGGACACTGTAGCACTGCTAATACCTCCCAGGCTATACTCCCTTCTGGGGCCATACTCCGATTCCTCCCTCCCCTTGAGCACAGAGGTATTGGTTGCAGCATGCACAGTTGTATAGGACTTCTCTGTACAGCCAAGGGGATGCCACCAAGGGTTGCTTAAAATATATACACATCTACCTTTTTCTAAAGGTCATCATGTATCTGGCGAATAGTTTATAAATAATATGAACGTGGTAACAAAGTTTTTGCTTTTGGTCTTTTTAATTAAGTACTGAGGCACTGTAACCCACTATACATTGTTTTACACAAGTTTGAAGTAATTTGGGTAGGAAAAGGTAGGGCAGCTTCATCTCCAGTACTTCTGGGAGGTACTGACTAAACATCCTCTTCCTCCCCCTGCTCCTGAATCCCTGCTGAGTACAATTACTTCATATTTTGTGTCTGTGGTCTCCTCCCCTCTTCTCTCTCACATTTGTTAGTTCTAATCTGTTTATGGAAGAGAAGAAATCTTTTGAGTGTACTTCTGAGAAGTTAAGGTGACTTACTTTCAAGCCAAAGGCCCTGCCTACTCAGATTTGCCAACAGAAAGCATCTGAACTCAAAGCCTGACTGCTCAGTCCCTTTCATCTGTTCCATGTTTTCAGTCTTGCCAAACACAGTGGATTTTTTTTTTTTTTTGAGGCAGAAGGGTGCTTTTTGGGATTTCGATTGCTGTGAACTGAAGCATGCAAAAACCATCCATAAAGCGCTCCCCAAAAGATGAGATTATAGCACTTTTTGTCTTCCTGTTTTCACATATGATACCCACTTCCTTGTCTAAATGACCCTTTTTTGCCAGTTGATTGGAAGTAATTTCATTTACGTACTTCAAAAATCTAGTAAAGGATGTGGCATTTCATTTTTCTTCTTTTCCTTTTGTAACCATACTTTCATTTTCACTTTTGGCACATTTACTCTCTTCATTTTCCTTCGTTGTTCTCTGCCTGCGTTTCACAAAATACGTTCTTCTTTCCCTCGCAGGGCGGATAACACTCCTTTTATTCAGTATGATTCTTCAGGAATCATCTGCTTCTGTGGCTACTCAGCTTTCTCTTGTTGGCTTGTCATCTTGCACATCAGGTTACATTGATACTAATGAAGTTTCCGTTCTTGTTTCTATTTGTAAAGTGTGTGGGATGCCATTCTTTCAGGGCAGTCTGTTTTGTGATACATTGGCTGTAATTTCTGTTTTTGTCACTGCTTGTTTACCACGGCAAGTAAGGATTATGAGAAATGGTGTCTATCCTGACTGGAGGATGAGTCATACTCACACCTAACATAAAGACAGTTTTTCATCACTTCAAGTAATGAATTTTGGTCATAATAGCTGTACCAAAACACCTGATGCGAAACTTCTGATGAAGTCAGTTTTGATGAGCCAGATCCCACAGGAATCAGTGAATTATAATGAAATAAGTTACAACAACAAAATAATTAGCTACTTCTCTCTGTCAGTACCTTGCTCACAAGAGAGGAGAGACCCGGCAGGTTATTCTTCTCAGTCTTTCTTTTTTTGAAAAGTGTTGACCAAGTAAGTGGATGCCCTCAAGAGGGCATTGGAATTAGAAGACTCTATTGCCTTAATGTTTTTCTACTCATAGAGTTCACACCTCCAGTGTATTTTAGGCCTAGAAATTACTTTTCTAACTGAAGTACTTAGGTCAGGGCTTATTTGAGTTTGCCCCTAAAAGTAAGTCTTCTCAATCAATGAAATTCTGTAACAGATATTGAATCACCTTCCTCATTAAACAGAAAATTACTTTTTTTATGAGCAACAGATAGAAGCAGTAACTTGTATGTGAGGTCAAGAGTTGCCCTTACATGTTTTTGAACCCTTTGAAGTAAATGATATATATTTTTATATATGATACTTTTATATGTATGTATGCACAGACACTATACAAGGGTGCAAATATAAATGTATTTGGCAAGGCCTTGGGTTTTATTTGAAAGTCCTAGGTTGTAATCTAATTCAGTGCTTCTCTTGAATGTAGTTTCTTTTAACATAACTTTGGAGTGGAGTGCATTTAGCTGTTAGTTCAGCAGAAGTGTCTTGTTGCTATCAAAATGGGGTTCCACTACTGGCCATATTCCTACTACTTCCTATATGTGGTCTCAGTGGAGCTTACATGACCACACAGCAAGCTGTTTTGAACTTGCTTATTCATCAGAAAGTTAACTCAACGTGCGAGTAAACAGTTTTCTGCCGGGGTAGCGAGTTGAATTGGCTTATTTTTGTAGTTATGATGACAAGGGATGGAACGGACTATATGGCTGGTGGGAGTGGGGGGCAGAAAGGAGTGTCCCTTTTGGTGACAGCAAAGTATTAAGTATTAGGTCATCTTAACAGCCTTGTCTAACCACACCCGTAACAACATAGTTAAAGACTAAAGGCCACTTACATGTTTGTCCTGGATGGCTGGCAGACATCGTTCCTTCAGTAGCAGTTTCCTTCCTTGGATGGAAACCTGCAGTCAGATTTTTTCAGATGCAGGTCTGTGTGCAGACGACTGGCCTCATAAAGTGGAGAGAGTAGGCTGAAACTTTCTGTGCTTAGAACTAAGGTTTATCGTGCGTGACAGTGGCTGGAAACACTACTGAAACAGTTTTTTCACTATTGCATTCCTACTGATAGTTAATTGGAAAAAAAAAAAAAAAACACCTAAGACAGCAAAGACTGTTTTTTTGCAAGCAAAAGTGTATAGTTATGACTTCAAAACAGCAAGGTTTTGGCTTCATTCAGTTAATGGCACTTTCTTTTTTTAGATATGCTCTGACCTTCCCTCTCTCCTCTGCAAACAGACAAACAAAAAGCTGTAAAGGGTGAGGTGCTTGTCTCCGGTACCTATGAAGCCTGCGCTTGCATTGCAGATTGTATCAGATATAAGGAAGGGAGAGGGATAGGAGATGTGTGCACTTGCTGAAGAAATACTGCCAGTGCCTAAAGATCTTTGTTGGCCTCACCATTGCTTTTTAAGATAATGGAATAGGTAGACAAGCTTCAGACAAGCCCTGATATGTGGGGAGCTGTACTTGGCAGCTGGTTACTTGTACCTGGAGTTCTCTTGGAAGAAGAGCTATTCTGGTATACCAATTGACTTGTTCAGTGCTTAGGTTTTGTATTTAGGGATCATCTTAAATACAAACATGATGTCTAGTTGGATACTGCTGTCTGTATATATGGCATGAGAAAAATATGTGGTTCATACTTTGTGTATACTTGTGACTAGTTTAAAGGTGAAATTAACACCATTTTAAAGTTCGGTAGACTTTTGACACAGCAATATTAAGTTAATTCTTTTTATAACCGTGCAAATAATTTTGGGGAGTCATTTGTATGGAGGAAGTGGTTTTGGTGCTTATGGGGCATTTCAGATTTCCAGCTTTTCCTTTGCAAGGTGGACATCTAGTCTAGTGGAGATCAGTTGTAAGTTAGCATTTAGAGTAGTTGCATGCAGATGAAGGGTTCACCTCATCTGCTGAAACTTCTACTTGAAGGGGGGAATTGGGAAGCCTAGCTTTCTCAAAGCTCATATTCTTCAGCCGGTGCTAGTAGTGTTCCAGTGTTTCTTGTAACTACGCTCAGCTTGGAAAAATCAGTCAAAAGAAGCTGATTTCCGAAATTAAACAAGCAGTTCCAAAAATTATGCACAATAAGTTCTGCTGTTTGCCATCATCAAAGTAAACAGCTTCTCTGTTCCAAATTGGCATTTGGAGATGTGGGAATCCAATTAAAAGTGCGAAGCTGTCTTAGTTTAGAGACAAGCATGAAAGTTAAGTGTTTTCTGTAAGTAGTAGCGTTTGTTCTGTGCAAGTAGCTAGAGAGTGGAGACTTTGTCAATGCAGGGTGATTCTGTTTCGTAGCAGTTTCGTGATGCTGCCTACCTAAAACTTCCAGCATGAAATCATTGATTTGACTGATGGCTCTGCACTGCTTGGGCACAGCTCAGCGCTCTCCCCTCGCACTGTGCTAGTTTCTACTTCCACCCGAATAGTTTAAAAAAGCCTTTTAAATACATTCTCCTGATATTCTTAGGTGTGTAAAATTCACGTTTGTGTGTTTTACATAATGTTGAATGCTGTGATGAGTGAAAAGAAGATCTGCGGTTGTGATATGACAGTGTGGTGTTTGAGCCTGTCTTTTTCTAAAACCTCATCTGTATTATAAACACATCTTAAACAGCCATGTGGATTACAGGACAAAGTGAAAAGTGTGTAAGAGTACAGAGGTACTTTAGGTAAAGAGTTCTAGAATTTAGTATCTGTTTTGGGAGAAGATAACGTGTTTTGCTATACAAGAATAGGAGATGTTTTGAGTTGCTTTCCGTCTGCTTCTTATGTAGAGAAATACAGTTTACTCAATGCTTCCTCGTCCATCCTTTCAAAAAGCATATATGCTGAAGGCAATCAAAATGACATTTGAAAGCTGCTATAATTGCTTCCATAAACTTGAATTAGGAGCTTTAAGTGTCTTATGGGTTCTGGAAACCTTTACAAGCACTTGCGCAACCTCTGAAGGAAGAATACGTTGTGAAAACAGGCATTCGCTTGAGCAGTAAACATGTGCAAATACCAAAGTGACACAGCGGGTGATGTACCTGGAGATACCACCATTTGGAGAGGACACCAGTCTCACCAGTACGAATGGGTTGTTGGCTGTTAGGTTGTTCGCCTTTGGTGGTTGGAAGCATGTTTTAAAAGGTAGCCAGAGGCTAAAATTGAGTCCAGCTCTTTTCAGTGAGTTGACTTGGATTTGAACCTAATGGCAGGCTAATAATTAGCTTTATGAAAGCAGTTTCTGGCTTGCTAGCTCGTGGCCCTCTGTCCAGTCCTGGCATCTCTGTTATCTCTGGCTTTTGTGTTTCAGGAGTGCCAGACCAGGTGAGGGGGCTTCAGCCACTCTTTCTTTTTTCTTCTGTGTGCTCTGCAGTTTGGGAACTGATTTTCCACACCCCAGCCTTTAGGTGGGATGAATTTAAATTCTGGGAGAATTCAAAGCCTAAAATGCATGAGTGGTATCCTCACACCACAGGCTATTTGTGATTGCTTGATTAATGTTCAGAAAAGCTGAAAACTTAAATGTTCAGTAGATGTTCAGTTAACTCTTCCGGGAAAAGGATCATGCTGTTGGCACGCCTGTGGGCAGAAGTATGGGAGTGTGAGTTGTGATCAGTTCTTTCCCAGCTGCTGGATGAACACTCCAGAAACCAGCATTTGGTTGTGCATATATCTGGATGGTGACGATTTGTACACAAATTCAACTTTGCTTTTAATCACAGGGAGGCTGTATAGCTGCAAGGATGGCTGAGGTAATGCCAATGACTTCATCACTCACCTCTTGAGACAGGTTGGAATAGATGATCGGGTATGAGGAGAGATACTCCTTCCATTTGAGGGAATTGAAGGGGGCAAACTAGAGGTTCCTACTATAATTCTGAGTGACAGACAAGGAAGAAGCAGGGTAGGACAAGAGCTGAAAGGAGCAAAATAAATCTGAAGGGGCAATGGGAGTAAACAGTGAAAGGATATGGGAATACAAATTAAGGAAGAGATATAATGAAACTAGGTAGAATAAGGTTCTTGCAGATGGAAGTAACTGGTCTGGAACACTGTGCAAGTGTGTTTGAAAAATTAATTTAAGTTCAGTAACTCCACCAGATTCGTGAAGTGAATGTAGGGGAGTTTTATAAGAATTTGAACTTGTGCTTGCCCTCTGAGTAAACCAAAGTGTGCTGAGCTCTAGTTGGCTATATTTTGCATTAAAACAAACAAAACCTGCCTGTTGTACCTAATTTTGTAATTGTCAACTGTTCACAAACAGTGCTGCTCAGAATTACGACACTACCCTAGCTTGAAATGGGAGAAAAGAAGTTTTTGTCTTTAGGGTTATGCCTCTTCATATTCCCCAGGGTTTCTGCTTAACTCTAAGATGAGAAATGGGGGTTGCTTTTAAGGAGAGCTGAGTTTATTGTATGATCAAGTGACTCCAAACTCTATAAAAAGAATACTACCTATTTAAGGTAGTAGTTATAAATGTATGGCTTGTAGCCTTTTCAACTTTGAGGTATTTTATCACCTTTTTTTTTTTTTCTTAGCTGTGTTAGTTAATTGACAGAAACTCGAGTGTTTGTGTGACTTCTGGACTTCTCTCCTGTTCTGTTGTCTCTGCCCAATACAATGATAATAATTCTCAGTGTTTTGCTTTCTATTTTTGTTGCTTTGATTTCTGTTCGGAAAAGCCCCCAAAATCACAAGTACCACATTGTTTGGGGATCTTTTGGAAAACTTTACTAAAATAAGGGCTCTATAGATAGACTGCCACATGACTAAAGCAACCACGGAAACCCTTCCTTCCCAGTTCCTGCAGTTGAATACCTGAAGATAAACATACTGCTGAAATAGATTATCTTACTGCTTTCTGTTCACTGGCAAGTAACTGGAAGACTGTTGGTGCCTTATGTCATAGACCAAACTACTGTTTCATTTGAAACAAAAATGTGCAGCAGGTGTAGTAAAGTATTAACAGGTCAGCATTTAGTGTTAGTATATGGAAAATTCTGTGCTAATGTACTACTGAGTTAAATACTTAAAACGACTAGGATATACTGCAAAAAACATGGTCTTAGCATTGTCCTCAACACTCATCCACCAACACATTGAGGTTTTAACAGCCCATGAATCTGAAGAACTGCATAACTTGTAGAGCAAACAAAAATGCATAGTTTTCTCATGGTGCTTTAATTGTGATCGGTGATACAGATTTAAATTGTATGCATTTAATGACTATAAACTGGACTTTGAACAGTGTATTCTTTCCTTTGTTGTCTTCTGCAACACGGTGATTCCATCCGCATCCTTGTGAAGGAGTTGGGAAGGCTGTGTCCTGCTCTGCAAGACTCTTAGCACAGCTGAAATTCTTTTTATGCTTGGATTGGAAATACTCTTCCAAAACATTTAAAATCTAAATTTTGCAGCAGAGTGTTGGGACATAACAAACGAGTGATACCACATATTGTATCTTAATTTTAGTGGAGTGTCATTTATGATTTTTCTTTTATAGGGTCAGCTTGACTTTTCCTTATTTTTGGTTTGGTGTGTTTTTCTTATTTTCCAACCCAAGTATAAGCTGAGCAAAGACATTTAAAAGTATATTTGTCTTATATGAATTGCAATATTTGAGAAGTGTTGGCTTTTAAGATACATGTTAAAATACATGGGTAGAAACTGACTAATAATTTAAAAAAAATACTAAATTCATTTTAATTCGATAGTAAAACAAAACTTGTTGCTTTTATACCTACTTGTTGCAAGCTGTGTGGATGTGTTTTTAACTGCTTAAAATGAAAATCAAAATGTTTAAGTGGAGATGAAGCCATTGGTCTTTTTAGTGCTTTTGTAGTGCTTAGGGTATTCACAGTGCTGTATATGTGATTGATCAAGTGCTGTTGTGCGTAAATATGCTTCAGGTGGTTCTTTGTGGTTATAGTGCTTCAGGCTGTGTTCTTGTCTTTGCGGCTTAAATGGGTCATTTTCTTTCACCGGGATCTGAAGACATGGAAAAGCCCCAAATAATTTTTTCTTACAGTTCCTCTATTGTTGCTGTGGATGGTGGTTCCTCACAGCCTGCAAACGGAGGGAGAGAGGGCACGGTCTTGCAGCAGGTTCTGCTGGTGGCTGGTTTGGTCTCCCTACAGCCTCCCAGGGCCCTGGAAGGTGTTGCTGAGCCCCATCTGCAACGGGGATTGGGGTGCTGACCCAAGGCAAGAATTGCACTGGATCCGTTGGTCCTGCATGCACCACTGTTTTCATGTCCAGCGTCGCTGATCAGAGCAAATACCAGTTCAGGGTCTGTTTGTGTTGCCAGGTCTCAGCTCAGTCCAGTGCTCCTGAACCGCTTTGCCTCAACTGTGATTCAGACTCTGAGCACCGGATAAGAGAGTTTTATTCTATGCAACTCCTGTCTCAAGGTAAGAAGAGGTTGCGTGCTCTAGGCCTGTGTTACAAGTTGTCCATCACAATCTCGCGTAGTATCGAAAGCTGCTTCCAGACTGTCTTGTAAGGAGCAAGAGACCAAAGCCTTATTAAGGTGTGTTTGCCAGGAGTACTGGCCCTGTACTGAGACAGACACCCCCGCAGCCCCCAGTCTCAGCCCATGGAGGAGTCAGCTCTGACCAGCTGTGGAAGACCCAGTAATAAAGCACATCTGCCATCACCTGAAGATATTTCTCCAGGGATTGTGTCAGTCTCAGTGCTTTCAGAGCCTGTCTCTGCCTGCCTCTCTTCTGCCATCCCCTGTGGTAGGAGCAGGAAGCAGTGAAGCAGAACAGCTGGCTGCTTTGAGGAAAACACGGGAGGAAAAGAAGCCACCTGCATCTTAGGTACTCAAGAGGTCTGGTTCAGAAGAGCAGGCTGTAGACCTGTTCAGCAGCAGAAGTTAGGATGAGAGCCTCACTACCTCCCTGCTTCCGTGGTGTTTCCAGGGCAGAGAGGAATACCAGTGAGACTGCTGTATTTGCTAGTATTTGAAACCAGCCATGTACAAATGCTTAACGTGGCCTTGTCTCTTCTTGAAGAAACTTCTGTGGCTGAGATACTGGGCAGTGACTCAGTTGTTTTAAGCTTGTTTTTCTGTCCCTCCTAATTTAAGATTTGCCTATAGAGGACGGGCCTTCATAGAGAAATAGATGTTGCCTTTTAAAGGTGTGTTTTACTCGGGGTGGAATTCCCTTGAGATGACATCAAGGAACTGTAACTATGGTTGGTCATGCAGCCGGGAGCAGGCAGCCCACTTCTAACCTGGGCTGCCTTTGCTGACATTGAAGCTTTCAGAGATGGAGCCTGTGGCACAGAGGTGTGTAGCTGTTTTGGAAGCAAGCTTTTTCTGACTGCAAGTGCCCAGAGCAATGTATAATTGAGATAGCTAAGCTTGTCGTCTTCCTGTTCATTCTCCTCCATCCCAAAGGCCAAGCTCCTTGCCACATCTAACTTAGCATCTGTACTTTTCTTCTCTGAAGTGGGCCTCCTTGTAAGGGTATAATGGAAATTAGATAATTAAATTGTATTTTAAGATGTTTTTCTGGTATTAAGTCAGTTTGAAATATTGCACATTAACATTTTCCTCTCCAGTTTTGATTTAGAAAGTAAGAAATACCATACTGGATCAGGTCACTAGTTCGTGTAACCAAATATGTGGTCTTCAACAGTGGCAGTGACATTGCTATTTAGGGAGAACATGTGAGCATGGCCACTCTGTGACTCACTGACCTCTTACTGTTCTAGCATCCAGTCATCAGACTGGCAGGATTAGAGGCTATATCCTTGTCTGTTCCCTTTAGTGTCTGCTCATGATCCTGAGGCAACAGATTCCCAAAGTTCCTTGCCAGCAATGCTGATCTTACGTACTGCCATGAGGTTTTTGTAAGCTTTGAATGTATTATGCCTTCCCACCCCTCATCATCTTGCATGCAAATTGAAGAGCCCCAGCCTCTTCAGTCTTTTCTCCTAAGGCAGCTGCTCTGTCTCTTTAATCCTTTAATTGTCCTTTTCTATACCTTTTTGAATTCTGCTCTGCCATGCTTGTATGCTGTTCTTGTCTTCACATCTTGATTCTTAAGATTGTAGTGCACTAAGTGCAAAATTATTTTCTGCCTTGTTCTCAGTTCCTTCCTGTTGATGTCCAATATCTAGATGACATTTTCAGCAGACGTTGCACATTAAGCCAGTAATTTCAGAGGACTATCAACGATGACTCCAAGATCACTTTTTTGAATTTTAAACTTCAGTTATAAATTCAGCATGGAAGCACAACTTAGGTGGTTTTTTTTTTTTCTTTCTCATATGTATTGTCTTAGATCTGTCTGCATTGAAGCTCATCTACTAAACTTTGCTTGTTCAGTTTAGTGAGGTCCTGCCAGAGTTCATAGTCATTGCCATTGCAGCTGAAAAAGCTTAGCTTTATCTGCAGACTTGGAGAACTTCACTGTGCACTATTATCCAGGTCCCTGAAGATGTTGAATACAGTAAGTCCTAGCAATGCTGCCAGGTCAGCTCCGCTATTGACTCTTCTCCATAGTGGAAAGTTGACTATTAAGTGTCTTACCTTTGCTTCCTAGTCTTTAGCCATCTTTTTGCCTATAAATGGACCTTTCCTCTGTAACCAGGCAACTTGATTTCTTGCCATAGACTGTTAAAGAAGCAGCCTGGGCTTTTTGACAGTCCAAGTATGTGTTTTCCTTGGATCCCTTTTACCTGTTTGCTTGGCGTGCCAGCAGGGTTTCTCTTTGCCAAAGCCATATTCGACTTACCCCAGCAGGTTGTTTGCATCTGCAGTCTTGCCGTGAATGGAGATCCCGTTACCAGTCTGTAGCTCTTAAGATTCCCACTGGAGTCTTTTTTTGGAGAGCCCACCAGGCCAATTATCGAAGAACTTGAAAGAAACCTGCAAGTAATGAGAAGTTTCCTCTCCTGACCCAGTATGCCCAAAAGCACAGGCTTGGATATTGTGAAGTGAAAACTCAATTATAGCTAGAGCAGTCCTGCAGACTTTAACTGTACTATGTTATATGGCATATTAGACCCAAATTAGGCACATGGCTTCATGTAAATGTGTGTATGACTTAGAGTTCTATTAAGTTAATACTGCATAAATGTTTTGTTCTTTTTTTTTTTTTAAAAAGTGAACACTGATCTGCTCTTAGCACTTGGGTTAAAGGTAAGTGTTCTTATAGTGGCAGTTACCTGTGTTAAGGCTGACAAACCTCTTACCCCTTGCTGCTTTTTTTTTTTTTGAGTACAGATTTACATTAGTTTTCCTAGTGGGAAGGCTGCTTTCATTTTCCTGTCTGACCATGACCTGTTCAGTCCCCCACGCTGGTTTCTTCCACAGCTGTGCTGTGAACCCAATCCGTGAGGTGGTCCAGACTTGCAAGTGTATGTTTTTTATTAAAAAACATGGCTTGGTTTCCTTCCCAGATTACTTCATTGATGTTTATAGCATAGTCACACAGTTTTATCAGCATGATTTAGTGCGTGATGAGTTATGGTAGTAGGGAGAGGAGCAAGTTGCCGTGGTGTGTGGGAGACTTCTTAATCTGACTTAGCTACCAGAGAAAAGCAATGTGCAACTACACAATCAACTGTATGTAAAACCAGTAAATTAGGAGTCCTAGCCATATTTTTCATACAAAAATACTTTGCAGTTGTGGCTGCTGTGATGATGGTGATGTTACTTGCATGAAGCTCACTGCTACCTTTTTTGGTACAGTGTCATTGTTTAAGTGCAAATATGTAATAGGCAGTAGATGTTGACTTGTGGCCATAGAGTATAGTAATAGAATATTGAACTCCTGTAGCATTGCCTTGATCTAGGAAGACTTGTGTTGGTAACAGTAAGTCATTATTGAATCCTGATAGGAAATACGGAAGATAGGAAATTGCTTTTCTGCTCGAAATATCCTTCATGTTACATTCAGATTGTCCCTGTTGATACTAAAACTGAAATAACGGAAAGTAAAAGAACGTGTACTTGTAAAACTGAAATACGTTGAACCAGCGTGAGACTAGGTACTTACAAGGGATGTTCTAGTGCTGAAGCAGAGCCATCACGTTGGAGATGGGAATGATGGCTGTAAAACCCTGCGTCTCAACTTGGCTGTTAGATGCTTACAAGCATCTGTATATTAAACAATTCTTGTCGTAAGGGAAAATTCCTGTTAAATGTTATGTTTCTCATAATTGGACTGGCTTAGGGTATTTTTTGAAAGGCAGATTGCCTGAGTTAATATTTTGTGTTGAACATGGCTACAGATTTTTCTCTTAATCTGAGTGTATTTTGCATTGGTCTGTCCTGTGTGGCTTCTGTGGGGACTTCTGTATCTGCTGGGGCAAATGGTAGGAGGATTGTGAAATTGAAAGGAGTAACTTACAACTATTAAATACCAGTGTGTACATAATTTATTTCTTACGTTTAAAACCACCAAAGTGGTTTTTTTAGGATGCCTTTTTTTAATTGTCAGAAAACCTGTGAATGCTAACCCTGTCAGTTCTGGTGACTGATGTTTTACCTAGTGATGTTTCATAGATTAGTGCGAAGACCTAAGATGCTTTCTGTTTTTGATCACAGTGAGTTTGCAAAGCCTGTATTCAGGGAGTGTGTTCTTATCTTAGCTGTAGATCTTTCTGTTTTAATATATCAAGGAAATAACTTCTTGGTTTTAAGAAATGACAGTATAGTGAATTTGACAGTGGTGTCTTGTTGCATAAGCAACTTTCTGCTTCCAAGTCTTAAAGGCCACAGGTCCCTGTAATGACCCAAGAGCATTTTCTCCTCAGGATAGGCTTTCTAATGCTGTAATAAAATGCCCTGGCTTTCCACTCTTGAGGCATAATTTTGTTTCTAGATTCTTTAGCGATGGAGAGACCTTCTGAAGTACTTGGAATTATGGAAGAAACCAATCTGTATTTGTCCTGTCCATTTCTTCATCTGATTCTAAGTTTCTGAGGAACAATTCTACTGCCTTGGCAAATGAGCTAAGAGTAAAGGTAGATGAAGATCCACCACTGGGATGGATGGCGATCAGTCATTAAACTAAAAGACCTGTCTTTAACTTAAACTTCAGTATTGCTGTAATCTTTGGTGTTGGAAAGGGGATGAGTTTGAGTTTGAATATTTCCCAGCCATGTAATTTTGATGAACCTACACATTAACTCCCTCTGATGACAAGCAATATATATAAAAATATCTACAGGTTTTTCTTTGTTCCTTCATTTGTGAGGCAGGCAGCATGCATTACTTTCAGGAGTTTGTATCTGCTGTATCACCTGTCAGACTCCTCGGATGTGACAAACTGAAAGGGGCAATAATTGGATTAAAAAGTAGATCATATTTTTCAGGTCATCTTACAGAGGAAATAAGTCTTTTGAAAAAATTTTCACTAATTCGAAAATTGTACCAACTCAATTACATGTCACTGTTTCAAAGAAAGTAAGGAGAAACAGCTCTTTCCAGTATTTGCACACTGAATTATAGTGCTGTTTGATTTATCAAGGATCTAAAGTGAAATAGTAGATTTTTTTTTTATATGCAAAGTGTGACGGAAAACAGAATCCTGGGTTCATTTCTTGGCGGATAAAGGAAAATTACTGATTTGATTGTTAGAAAAACATGTTTGTTCAGAAGAATGTTTTTACTAAAGGAAGAAAAAAAGAGTGTATTTTGTAATAACTTTATCTAAACTGAAACATGAGCAAATTTCTCTGCTTTTTTGTTGGGTTTTGCCATAGCTTTTTAAGATGATGAGTCTCATCTTGCCGTTGCCAAAATCCTTCTGTGATAAGTTTGATTTATGCATTCATTATCTCTGCTACGGTGCCAGGCTGTAATGTCTTAATATAATTTCACTGCGAGTTTCTGGGTGAGTGGCTGCTACTGTGGAAAATAACTTCTATTTAAGACTTTACTTCCTGTCTCAGCCAAAATGCAAGCATTCAAGCATATTCTATATGTTCCTTTCCAGTCTTGCTTTAGTGAGAATTACTTTCTTCTCCACACTACTTGATCTTTATCGTACGTGATCTCCTGTTCCCAACCTCATGCTAAGTGTTTCTGACCTTACTCTGTTTAGTCTGCTTAAAGATGTCAGTCGATTTTACATTATATTGTTTCTGTCCAATCCCAAGATGAAAGATGAATTTCTGAACAAGGTGAAGACCAATCCTGTGTAGTAAAAGCTGCCTGGATGCTGCCTACTGTGCACATGCCTTAGCCACCCTGGACTCTGAACAGAACGGTCACTACTTGCTACTGTAGAACCTGAGATAAAATTTCAGCTTTCTGCTAGGTAGTCCTGACACTGATATGCTTTAGAGATGTCACTTCTTATGCCTGTTCAGAAATGTTTGGTTGGCGTATTGCATGTAGTATCTCCAGATCTTGGGCTGGGTTTGCAAAGACAGAAAGAAAAATCCAGAGATACTGCCTCTGGCTTGGGAAGTTCCCAAGCCACCCATAGCTGGGGGTTGGGAGAGTGTGCTGGGATAGCTGTCCCTGCAAGCTTATCCTGTTTTATACTCTTCCTTAAACACTGCTTGCTGCTATAAGAGATGGGAAAATGGGATAGATGAACCTATGTTTTGTCTCCTATGTGCTTCCTGTATCTTGATAGATACCGTATTTGAGTATCTTTCCTCTATCTGAACCTTTTTAATAAAGGAATTGTATTCTTCAAAGTGCTTTATTTGTTTATATTAGTTACTGTCTTCTGAGCTAGGTATATAAACCCTTGTCTGCAGAACATTGGACTGCTCCTCTTGTCTTTACTCTCCTTTGAGGTGGGTGTCTGTATTGTTGCATTGACCTGGACCCAGATAAAGCATTGCCATTATTCTCCAGTCGTAGCAGCAGTAGGGAAACAGTAGGCTCCATCATCTCCATCTAGAAGTGGAAATCTTTTGCATGTACCCCCAGTCTTGGCTTCATAATGCCTGGTTTATCTTGCTTGAGATTCCTAGGATGAGGGGCATATGTAAGAAGAGAAGGGCGAGCTGAGCATTGTTGAGACTCAAAGTCTATTTTCACTCAAAGACAAATAAGAAAACTTGCTGCACTGCTGGCAAGAAAGCCTCGGGTGCTTTCAAAACCTACATAGATCTGGAACAGCAGCCCTTGAAAAACCTCCGCTTCTGGATAGGTATGCAACTTTTGCAGACATATATGTAATAATTTCTCAGAATTTGCTCTCATGAGTTTTTAGGCTTATCTTCTGCTTAGTATCACTTATTTTCTGCATTGTACTTACTTTCTGCTTTGTCGTATCTTCAAAAGTGATACTCTTTTTGCCTAGCGTGGAAACTGGCAGAATCTGGGAAAGGTCTGTTTTTGCTAGTTATTTTTCTTCTTGCCTGCGTAATTGAGAGGAAGTTTTGCTAAAATAGTGCTGCTCTCCTCTCCCTGTTTCCAGATACCTGTCTCTATTTTAGGATTTCAAGCTCCAGCAGTCTTCCTTAACAAACAATTACAGGAACAGTTTTGAGAATTTCAGTTATATGTGTAGAGATTGTCCCTGAAAGCCTCAGTCTGCTCGTGTGCTAGCAGAAGGGAATTGAATACCCAGATGTCTCGGCTCTTTCTTACGAGGAGAAATATTCCTTTTGTTCATGTTTTTCTTCGTGGAGAAAACTGATCCCTGTTGTGTAGGATTTTGTTTTAGTAAAATCTTTATATTGCAATAAAATATTTGGGAAATATCTTCTGTAGTTTGAATTACATTATTGTCCTTTCACTGGGGAAAAAAAGTCTTATTGAAGTAGGTGTATTGTTTCTGAGAGAGGAAAAATAAACTTATTAATAGGTTTGAGAAGCCTTGGGAGAAAATACTACTTTTTATTAGCTAAAGTATGCATTTTAAGGCAGGATAGTTACTGTCCAGAATAAATGCCTGTACTGGTGTAATGTAACACTTTTTTTTTTAACCATAGTTGAAGTATTATTCAGTTGTTTGACAGTCTGAGCTTGTGTTTTGCTTTGAGAAAGCAGTGGATGTGGTTCCCCGGTGTTGTATCACTTTGGTTCGCCCAAGCCTGCAGTTTGACTGCTTCAGCCTGCCCTTGACGCAGGCTGTCATCACGAGGAAAGGCTTTGGCCTTATTGCCTGCTTCCATCTCCTCCCTCTGCCAGCCCGAGCACTCGCATTGCTGCGGGGTGAATCAGGGCAGGGAGTTTTGTTTCTCCAGAAGCGGTTCTGATCCACCTCACTCACTGATAGCAGCTGTTCGATACCCGGTACCAGTGCAAAGCGGTGTCAGGGCACAAGGAGGGACGGGAGGGCCAGCGCTGCCCTTCTGAAGGCAGCCTCCTTTGCAGGGTGCAGCTTCGCCATGGCGTTGAGTCAAAGGGTGTGGCTTTACGTTACACTTAGCGTGGCTTATCTGGGAGTATAGGCAGTGAGGAACAGTCTTGTTCTCCGTTCTGCACCTTGTCAGATCGAACAACTGCCTGTCCTCAAGATGAATCGGTTCAACTTGCTGATTTGAGGCTTGTTTTATTTTGGAGATGGATTAGTTTGTCAGATCAGTAAGCTAAACTGACTCATCCTCAGGCTACAAGATTGCCAGATTTGCCATGGCGGGAGCGTGAAGGTGGGAAATGCGACCATCTGTTTCGGCAGTGGCCCCCCACTTTGATCAAATTATGTATAATGTGAAAACGAACTGCAGTTTCTCTGGTTACCCTAAATAGTTTTAGGTATGTCCAACACTTAATTCTCTTGCCCTTCTTGTCCTATTGTTTTTATTATTTAGAGGGGAAAAAAAAAAATCAAGATTTGCCAATGACGAAAAGCTTATGCATCTAGCTTCTGAAATGCTGCCTCATGTGTAATAAGAGCTCCTTCACCAAGACAGCTATTTCTGCCATGGAGAATATCTACATTACATCGATGGCATGCCTACAGTTTCTTACTGTTAACTGAGATAATGCTCTCCTTGAATTCAAAACTGTCTTTAACCTAAACCGACATGTTCCATTTCCGTGCAGTTCTGTGACAGAATCTAAAGCAGTAACGTGGGACGGATGCGGAGGCTGCGTAGTCTCTTAGAGCTGGTCTGTGTTCTGCAGCGTGAACCGGACAGTGCAGCACAACTTGTTTTTGCTCTCTACAGAATTGGCAGCAGTGCCCCTTTCGCTCTTAGAATAGCGTTCAA
Source organism: Gavia stellata (assembly GCF_030936135.1). NCBI lineage: Eukaryota > Metazoa > Chordata > Aves > Gaviiformes > Gaviidae > Gavia > Gavia stellata. Next base: position 129,903,746 of record NC_082594.1, on the reverse strand, counting down.
CCACAGGTCACGGTTCAACATAGGGATTCAGATTAGCTACTACTCACTTTTTGACTTTTTTTTTTTTCCACTGTACTTCCCACCCGAGGTGGATGTTGGTTCTGAACAGCTGGCAGTTTTCTTACTCCTCCTCCAGCATTAAAAGATAGGCATCAAATGAATGTCTCTTCATAACTAGCTTCATCTGTCTTTCTCTTTTGGATTTTGGCTGCTGTTGTTAGATTCCAGACAATCTGTTTCTCGCTGTGATTTCACCCTCAGACTAATTCACTCTCTGGGTTGGACTCTGGGTCTGTGAGGATGTTTCCTGGTCTTACAGGGAATAGCATGACAAGCACATATTGTATTCCTGTCCAGTTTTCAGTAAAGTTGGAGAATAAGAAAACATATGAAGTCCTAATAGGGCAGAAACTAATTGTGGGGTACTTAGGAGAAGGGAGAAGCTGCAGAGCAAAAAGTAGAGTCCTCCGACATCCTGAGGAGGAGAAAAATGTATCAGAACCCAGGGCTCTGGCTGGGGCGGGAGAGCTTGGTCCTCTGCACTCCCAGGAAAACTCCACAGGTTCAAGCAGGTGTTACTTTTCATTGCTCCTGGGTTTTCAAGGCCATATTGATTCAAGGCCATCACTGTATTGATAACTACAGTAATTGCTCTTTTTTTAGGCAAAAAAAGTTGAGGTTCAAGGATGCAGTGTTGTGACAAAGATCAGATGCTGTGGCAGGTAACTGCAGTGGTGTAATAAAAGGGACCCTGCTGAGGAGACTCCAGCAGACACGTAACTACACGCTTCTTGCCCTGCTCCTTCCTCCACAGCTCCACGGTCTGGCTAGGGTTGCAGAGGCCACAGAGAACCTGCCAGAGGCTTTGTCGGCCCGGGCTCCTGTGGTGGTGGTGACAGCAAGCGCTTTGTGCGCTCGGAGAACTCGTTTGGGGGCTCTCTCTGTCCAGTGTTAATCTGATAATAGTCTTGCTCCAAATTCCCTTCTCTCCTTCAGTCTCTGCTCTTGCTTCTGCTTCTCTCTGCTTTTTCTCTTATTAGCGTGGTTCTGATGTTGTTCTTGGGTTTTTTTTGGGTTTGGTATATTTTGGGTTTTTTTCCCCTGCCTCTTTGCTGTTCCTTACCTTCAGTTTTTTCTTTTTTTTTTTTTTAAAAGCCTATTTCCTTTTTGCTCTTTTCTTTCTTCATTCCTTCTTTCCTTCTCAAATAACTGTGGCAGTTGCCTGAAACAACTGGCCATTATACAGTTTCCTCTGTGGGCTGTACTGTCTCAGCCTAGGTCTGTCTGTCTGCTTTTTCGGCTGGGCTGCAGGCGCGCCGGGGCAGGAGCTGTCTCTTATTCCCGGTGCTGTGCCTAGCACAGTGGGGTCCTATTCACACTTGATACTTAAGCTTTCTTATTTAAACCCCAGTAGAAGAATGGAGACTCCCTCTAAGAGGTATTAAGATGTTCTTAATTTGTGCAAGTGTGTAGTAGGGAGGGTCCTGGCAGCTTGCAGCTACTGCAGGTGCCTATCCTATGGGTTTTGCTTAATGGTACGGTCTTGTGCGTTAGAAACCTCTTACTGGATGCAGAGAGATAATGAAAAGGAAAAAAACAGCGATGATCTCTGTTCTCAGGGATCAGAGATGTACTTGGCTCGGTGACATATATGTACATTTAACTGGATTCAAAAACTACAGCAAACGCAGTTAAAATGGAGCCAGAGAGGCCTCCAGCAAGTAGGTAGTTTCCTACTTAAGTGGTTTACAAGAAACTACTTTAGTGAAAGGTTTACAGGTCATACCAGATATTTTGATGGGAAGATTGTAGGCCTTCTAGGAATTCCCCAAATGTGCTGTTTATTATTTGTTAGTCTTCAAGGGGAGGGAGATTCAGAGTCTCTGACAGTGCTCTTAAAGGAGGTGTGCCAGTAGGTGCCCAGTGATGGATTCACTGTATCAGCCTTGCTAGAAGACGCTGATAGACTCGTTGAGGGTCAACTGTTGAATGGCACGAACAAGTGGGTAAATACGATCTGTTTGCAACTTGGGGTTCTCCGGTGCCCTGTCAGGGCTCAGTTACAGGGGGTTTATAAGTTATTACGTGTCAGCTGAACTGCTATAGTTGTCTTTGGCAAATGTTTGCTAAATCACGTTCCCTGATGATGTAAGAGGGAGCAACAACTAAAGGAAACTTCACATAAGAAATCCTAGTACTGTAGAGCCTGGATTTCTCAGCTAGCAATTAACTCGGAACTGTATAGCAAAGGGGGGATACTGTTGAGGCCCCAGTCTCATGTCAAAACAATGTTGTGATACTGTTTCCACTCACTCCCTATCTCTATCCTTGTCTTCGGTGCTGTGTTTAATCTGTAAGCTCTTTGGGGCAGGAATAACCTGACCTGAGATTATAAAAACAAGTGTTGTTATGATCGCTTCGGTACTCGCTTCCTAATCTGTGGAATCACCTTACCTAAATTTAAAGTTGATTTATATAGCTAAACAACTTCCGTGGGGTGGGTTTGTCTGTGTGTGTGAGGTGGGTGGGGAGAGAGGAGAACAGAAAGAGTGCCTACTAAAAATAACTTGTTAACAAGCATGAGACTGCTTATGAACGCCCCCCAGCAGCCAGTGTTTAGATTATCTTAATTGTATGTTTCTGTATTTTTTTTTCCAAAGCAGAAATTTTAAGTATAAGCATTCTGGTGGATATTTTGTTTAGTAGCAGGAAAAAAAAATAAATCTTTTAATGCTACTCCCTAAGATAATAGGGTAGGGTTCCCCCCCACCTCAGTGTTAAATGCAGCTTGAGAAAGCACTCTTGCTTAGAAATTTGCTTTGTTGGTCTATGTTTGCCATGACAGAAAGAGTAGTTGAAGCAAGCTATGTGTTAGAGAGGGATGGTTAACACAAGCCTTAGCTGTGCCTCAGAAAGGTGCGGGCACCACCTTACGCAGTGGTAGGAAGAAAGGCTTTAGTAAGATAAATCTTTTCTTCAGATGCTGCAAGTAAACATCCCTTTTGGATTCAACTGCTTGGTTTATAAGTCAGTGGGATGGTAACCTGCTGGGATTTTGTGGTGGTTAATGTAAGCAGCTGGATGTTGGAATCCCACCTGCCACAGTTGGTTCCGGAGGAGGTTGTCTGATGGCCAATGTGATAGGCATCCGGGCTAGATCAACAGGGCTCTTCCCATCCTTTTTCCTCTTGTGTTTTTGTTTTGTGTTTTAAATTGTTCAGAGTCAAGCTTATGCTGGGGCAGACTAGCACAACTGCGTGGTCAATGATGTGCTGTGCTGGCTTTGACTTCCTTAGTTAAGGGCTAAAAACCCGTAGAAAGTCAATGCCTTAGAGCTTCATGTATAAAATGACCACTACAGTGGACATCTTAACAAGCCTATCGTGTGAACGTTCTGGGACCTGCAAAGTACCCTTTTCAGTTTTTTTTTTTTAAAGGTTTGTTTACAGCCTTTAGGATTGAGCTTTCAAAGACAGTGAATTGAATGCCCCTTCCAAAAAATTATGGTTACCTCTAGAGGGACACTTGAAGCTCCAGTGGCATTTGGGATGACTGAACTCGGATGCAGTAAATCCAGATGCTGTTTCTTTAGTTAAATTTTAGGGTTTTTTAAAAAATAATAATAATGAAAAAAATCCCTGCATCTTAATGTCATTTTCTGTGTTTATTTCATGAAATGTATGCATATGAGGCACGTCATTACCTGTCACCCTTTCCTGGAAATATATTTAGTTTCTCTTTCCTTGTGACATACTGACCTCAAAAAGACATGAAGACAGAGGTCAGTTGAGTGACACACTATTTCATTTTTATTATTAAGTTATGTTGTCTTTCTGAGCTGTTACTGCTTCTTGTGTACTGATGGTATAGTTTGTTTTACAGTAGCAGTGACTGACTTCTGTCTAGTGTTTACTTTTTACTCCATATTCCAGTTGTCTCCTGCATAAACTTAGCACTTAGTACTCTGAATTAGTAGTGCCATTTTAGAAGCTGTTGAGCAAAATGTAGAGGTACCTACAGTTTTTTGGGGTTACAGGTTTTGCCTTCTGGAAGGTTTTGAAATTGACTGACATTTAAAAAAGCATTACTATCGCTTGGTGCAAGTGGAATAAATATTTTCTTTTTTTTTCTTCTTTCCTTTGCATCCAGCTAGAGGCAAAGGCAACTTTGATTTCAGGATGGAGTGTTTTAAAAGCTTTTTTAACCTTAGTGGTCTTTGGTTTGGCAGTTGTTGCTGAAATTTGTCCTGATTATTTGTCTCTGTATTGAACTGAACAGAAATGAACTGACACATAATTAACCGTGACTATCATTTGATCACTAACAATAAAGCCAAAGAATGCCTGCTTCACCGTTTCATCATTTATCACTTTACTATGTTTTTGCTTAAATTGAATGCAGATTTTGGCTGTTGTGGAAAGAAGCATATTCGGTGTTGAGCTATGACACATTAGTGCTGGGTAAAAAAAAAAAAAAAATGGTTTATGTGGGTATTGAACCTTTCTGACCTTCTTAAGACCCAGGGAGTCATTATGTTCATCCTGTGCAGGCTTTCTTATTTCAAGCCTAGCAGTTGCGGTTCAGCTGTACTGTATGCTTCAGAAAAGATTCCAATCCTAAGTAAAAATCTGTGTTGTAAAAATAACCTTAAATTTCAGAGTTTTTTAGAAAAAATAACCTCCTTATTAATTTTGTCCACCCACAGTTCTGTCCCAAACTTTGGCAATTTCTATTTCTAGTCTTTATGTGCGATATCTTCTCCACTAGTGGATCAGAGCCCTCTCTGAAATATCTGGTCCTTAAATGGGTAGCTTTTAGATATAATCCTCCAGCTTTCTCTCTTTGACTTAAATTATTTGACTTCTTAAAGTCTCACTTAATGTATTTTTCTGGCATTATAATGTCTGTGGCTTCTTTCTGAATCTTTAGTGTTTTGAATCATTGCTTCTGAATTTTGGCTATCACGAGTGAGCACACTATTCCAGTAGCTGTTACATGGATGCCAAATAGGAAAGAGAAGTCGTTTTTTTTGTTGGGGGGGTGGGGGGTTGGTGTTGGGTTTTTTGTTGCCAAGTAGGAAAGAGAAGTCCTTTTTTTGTTGTTGGTTTTTTTGGGGTGGGGGGTTGGTGTTGGGTTTTTTGTTTTGTTTCCTGGCTGATGTTCCCCTGCTTATACATCTAAGGATTACTTTAGGTCTCAGTAGCAACATTGTGCTTAGGCACTCTTGTCTGTGCCAAGATGCCTTGCAAGTCAGAGTTGATGACCCCACTCGGTGGGTTTACCTGGTTTGGCTGTATGGCCTATCACCCTGGGTCCTGGACCCTGGATTTGATTAATAATTTTGTTTCTTTCTGTATACATGTTTCTTCATTAGTTCAGGATGTGATAGCAAGTCAGAAACCCTACAGAAGTCACAGTGCTTTTGCATCAATGCTTTTTTTTCCCCCTCTCTCTTCCAAATGAACCTGTAATCTCTCAATATGGAGTCCAACAATCCAGTCTCTATAAACCACCTTACTGCTTCTTTATTCACTATCAAAGTAGCTGATACAATAATTAATCTGGAATTTTTGTCAGATTTACAGGATCGTTTGGACCATACCATCCACCTTTGAAGTTCTCAGAGTGTTCTGACTCCTTTCAAAAATCAACATCACTTCTCAGACTTCTTAGCCAGCTCTTCCAAAATCCTGGGATACAAATCATGAGATTCTTCTGATCTTAAGTAATGTCTGATAGCCACTCTTTTATTGCGGTATTTAATTACAGTCAAGAAGTCAGATGACATTTCCTGTGCTGAAACAAGTGTGTGTGTATATATGTATTTATATATTTATGTTGAATGCTTCTGCCTTCTCTGGGTGATGATTGGCACACTTACAAGTTTTTGTTCAATGTTTGACCTGAGCTATTTTTGAAGTTTCAAGGACTCCTTTTGTTTGGGATAAATTCAAAACCCAAAACCAAAAACATTGTATTTTGTTCAACTGCTTTCTTTGATTCCCTCAGTTTTTCTGATTTGGTCCTTGAATGTTCATTTCTGTTTTCTGCTGTATCCCACTTGGTAATGTTCACGCAGTTCACTGATGAAGAAAGGAAGCTGTCTAGTAAAACAATTTGTTAATACCATTTTTATACTTTCTCCCCTCTACTGGCTCATAATTATTAGCTTTTTGTGAAATTAACCTTCTAAAAAAATGTAGTAGGTATCCATGGTACTATTTCAAATTTACTTATTTATGTATGAACGATGGAATCATGATGTGATTGCTTGCACTTACACAACTACTGAGTTGATCAGCTGGTTTTTGTCAATGAAGGTCTTTTCCAACCTTAGTGATTCTGTGATTCTGTGAAAACTTCCCTTGTGTGCAGGGAAGATAATTAGAAAAATGTCATCTAGCACTGTGACTTCTACTGCCAACAGCATATTACCTCAAGCATATGTTGCTCACACTGTAGACTCTTACAGCAGCTGATGACCTCAAACCTCCTTCTTCCTTCACATGCCATGAACAGATATCTAAGAAGCCAGGTGTTTTGTTTCACAGCGTAATCTGATGGTCTGCATCAGATCCTCACAGATAACTTTTCTTGTGCTTTCTATTAAGACATTTGTTTCATGAAGTATTCAGATCTTTTGACCTTCTCAATTATCAGTGACTGAAAAAAGCCAATGCAGTTCTGATAGACTTCCATCCCCTTCTGGTCACTCGCTCTTCTATAGATAGTTGTCTCAGCTGCCGGTTGTAACTGATTTAAATTGGCACGGACTCAATCCAGCAGTGTAGGGTTTCCACGGAAGTGACTTGTTGACTGTATTGAACATTGAGCAAATTAAGATGAAAGTGTGTGAAGAAGCCTTAGACTTGGGAAGGGTTATTATTAAGTCAATATTGATTTAATAGTGAGCCATATCTAAACAGGGAGGTGACACTGAGAATTAAAACAGATCAGTGTGGATATTTGAATTAAGTGGAAACAGACAGCTACATGACTTCAGACATTGTACGGAGTGTGCTGCAGGTCTGTGAGATTTTCTTTTAGGACTTAAAACCAACCTAAGTAACATCTAATGGGAGGACCTGTGTGCATGCCAGCGAGGAGTGTAGCAACTGGAGGAGGGAAGCAAGAGGAGACAGGTAAAGTCAAAAGAAAGAAGAAAAAGAGGAGTTTGTAGACAGTGCAAAGGATTGAGGTTGCATTTGAAGTAGGAAGATAGCAGCTGTAAACATCCTACTATTTCATTGTTTCTTCCTTTCAACTTCAAAACTTCTAACACCCTTCTCCTCCTCTTTTATATGTAGTTGAAAGAAAAAAGAATCATAGATCTCTGCCTATATGTGCATTAATGTGCATTTGTACTGCTCTGCCAGAAGCTAAACAGCTGAAGGGATGTAGGGCAGACATAATTTTGGACTTTCTCCAGGCCCATTCAATAGAAGGCATGGGGGCAGTTCTGATCACTAGCAAAGGACATCTTTCATGGTCTCTGAGGGCTGAAGTGAATTTTACTGACTGACAGCTATGTTTAAGCACTGGCAAAAAAGTATACACGCAGTACACTTGTAGAATCATCAGCTTTGAGCTGGCGGTAGGGATCTGCAGCTGGTGGGGTATTTATGTGATGAAATAGTTGTCCAGTAGCAGAATCCCTTTGCTCACCTGGGTAAACATCTGCCACCATTTTTTTGAGATGCATGCCTCTTGTTCCCAAACCATACGACTATTTCATTAAAATAATACTGATCCATATTCATTTTTGTTTAATTGGTGAATTGTATAAACAAGACAGAATTAAATATAATCAGCTTTTTTTGAGTGTACAAAATTTAATTACTACTCAGCTTGAAAGGTTAAGTGGCCATTGGCATTAGGTGAAATGATGACATGAGCCATTCTAAAGTTTTACCAAGATAGTGGAAAATAGATTTGGAGCTTGCACGGATGCTCTAATAAACTGTAGTCTTAAGTGGAGTATGTTCTTTCTCTTCCCACAAACTGATGAGTATTCTCTGCTTTCAAACCACTGACTTTACCTAATGCTCATGATCTGTCCCATATGGTCATCATGTGCTAAAGGTGGAAAGTGAGCTGGAAAGATGAGAGCATTTGGGAATTAAAATGTCTGGATTTTGTTTTCAGTTGCACATCAGACTTCTGGCATAACCTCTTCATCAAAAAACACCCCCAAATACCACATCGTGGATGTTAAACATCAAAACGGTGTGGGGAAATGCTTTAAGGGTTTGCATGAAATGTACCAAGTGCAAATACAAGTGTATTACAGAGTGATGGCTATTTATTTTTACTTGTCCTTCTGTCCTGGATGTTAAAAAGCTGGTTTGCCTAGATGATGGTTGTATAGTCACATGAATCTGCTTCTTTGTTACTTCTGTGCTGCAAGAGCTGTTTAGTGTTTTGGTGTTTGGTCCTTCCTTCCTTCCTTAGTTTTTCAATTTAATGTTTTAGTTCTATTGTAGACCTACAGTCGAAAGTGTCGAGAGTATTGTGTGTTTGACAATGCCTGCTTATCCACTGGGGCCACTGAGTCTGACAGTCTGAAGCAAAATAAGAGGTGAAAGGGATGAGATGAAAACTGTCTAGGCTTCTCATTAAGACTCGCTATGGTATAATGTTTTTTGGTGTTTGCTGTTAGGAGTCTCAATTCGGAGGTCGTGAAGATTGCTGGAAAAGGGTGTTTCCTCTCTGCTGTCTTCCGTCACGCTGAGGCTAAAACTGGTATTTCCCAGAGCTGTTCAGTGAACTCCTTCATATGCTGTTTGGATGGCCAGTCAACTCTTCCTATCCAGACAAAAAAAAAAACTGGGATAACCACTCTGAACTTCAGTGTATGGTCTTCTGAACAGTACATACATGGATGTAGTGCCATGAGTGGCAAAACAGGCTTGCGGCCCCTGGATGCTGCTGTGATACAAATACGTATTATTATTTGTGTACTTAGAAAAGCAGTGAGATATTTTGCTCTTTGAGGTCAAAGGTGCAAGGTGAATTTTACCCCTACAGTCCTTCAGGTTCAACTATTCTGTAATGGAATGTAACTGAAACTCTAATGGGCTTACTTTTTGAAAGGTTGGAGTCCTTATGGTTTCTTTTGTGGCTGGGTTTGCAAGAGTCGTTGTTTATTGAAAGAAGGAAGCTGGGAGAAACATCTAGGAGGCTTAATACTCTGTAACATTCTGGTAAAGAAACAAGTAGTTCTTCGTGTAGCTAATTAGAGTCAGTGCTTACACTTTCAAGCACTGAAGATTTTAACAACTTCAGGTAGGAGCTGTTTTTCCATGGACTTAAAGGAAAGTGTGTAAAGCTGACTGGCTTCTCCTTTGAGCTCCGGAGAAGTTGGCCAGGTTGCTGCAGCGCCACGTTGAGAAGAACCACCTGACGTGGCCTGAAGTTCAGGGTTTGCTTCTGTGGTTGAGGAGACCCCTAAGCCAATTGCAGCTCTGAAGAGTGTTCTTAGAGCAGATCTCTTGATACCAAGTACTTCAAATCTCAACCAGTATTGCCAGGGACGATTTTTTTTACCTCCTAAGACTTCAGTAGTCTTGATTTCTGGGAAAGCAGGGAACAAACCTCATTAACAGTAATCTTGATACTCTGGCCTTGTGACTGAGGCCAAAAAAAAAACCCCAACCAACCAACCAACCAAAAACCAAAACAAAAAACCCAAAAAAGTAGGGAAGAGAGGGTTACCGTTTGAATTATGACGATTGTTGCAGTAAAGGAGATGTCACCTATTTTGTATGTGCTGAGTTAGAATGCTGATCGTAGAATAGTTGGGCAAATAAAATGCAGGGCTGCTATCAGAATTACACTTTCCACTTGTTTACCAAAAAAAGGGTTTCTTGCTTTTCCTGGCTTCCTTCCATTTGGTTCTTACAATTATCAAAGAGGAGGGTGAATTTTCCATGCAGCTTTAGTCTGCTTCCATTTATGCTCCTTTCTCTCCCTCTGAGCAGAAATTCATCTCACTTTCCAGTTTTTCTTTTTTTCATTGTTGTTTCTCTGTTTTCTCTTCAAATGTGTAAATCTGCATCTCACCTTCTCATGAATGTTTTTGGGAAGGACTATAGCTGCTGTGTATTGCTTGGCAAGTAATTGGCACCCTTTGCACTAATGTGGTCTATTTATTTTTAATTTGATCATTTGTTTCCTGGAGCAGCTGGATGCGTAACAGCAAATATTTGTAAGGACCTAAAAGGTAACACAAGAGATGAGTAACAGTTAATGTGGATTTTTCAGGAGCAAATCATGCTAAGCCAACCTACTTTTCTTCTGGATCTTACAGGTACAGAAGAAGTAGTAGTAGATGTGTGTATCTTGACTCTGAAGTTCTCAAACTAATTTTCTCATGAGAAGCCTAGGAAAACAATAGATTACTGGAAATCCCCGGAAAGGCATGTGAAATGGTTTGGTTGTTTTGTTTGAGCATAACAAGATGTTCAAGACAAAATTAGGATGAGATATGTAATGGGTTTTTGCAGAGTTTTTAAGCAGTCTCACAGGATTCGGTGGTTTTCACAGATTTGTTAGATAAACTTCAGGTAGCATCGTGAAATGGATCTCCTCCTGGTGGTGACTCTGTGCTTGAAGGATGTGACAAGCTGGCAAAGAGTGTTAAGTAACCTTGGATGCGGTTCAGTCCGGACAAATGCAGAATATTAGGCTTTGATAAGAGTAATCAGGTGTGTAAGTGGAAAGTGGACAGGGATTGGACAAGCGGCAGCTTTGCAGAGGAGAGTTTGATACGCAAACTGACCATGAGTCAACTGGGTTGAAGCATTGCACAAGCTGCAAACATTGTGCTGGGCTGTACAAACAAGTGTGTTGTAAGTCGGACGCGAGAAGTCACCAGCACGCTGGGTAGAGCTGAGGTGAGCTTCCTCTGCAGGGTCTAGTTTTGGGTACCGTACCAGAGAGACTTTTAGCAGTGAAGGGAGAGGTTCCCCCAAAGAGAAGTAACTTCTCCATCATGGTAACTTTCTTTGCAACAGCTCCTCATGTATTTGAAGGGGGTATTTGAGGGAAAGAGGGCAGGGGGAAGCTGTGCCATTTTCCATGCCTTCTGGGAGCAGGACGAGGAACAATTTGCTTAAACTGCACTAAAGGTGATCTGAGCTACCTGTTGGAAAAATCTAAATGCATGAGTAGAGAAGGACTGGAAGAGGTTCCCTGGGGAAGTTGTGGAAGGAAGGTTTCTTAATAAGCAGATGTGATGAGCATCTCTTGAGTGCAGTTTCTGTAGAGTTGTAGAGTGATTGCTGTGGAACAGCAGATTTCTTCTGTTTTTTCTTTACAGCCCTATTCAATTCTGTAACCTGAGCCACTGTAATTGAAGGGCAATAAATGCCCAGTGTGTGCTTGCAAAACGTCTAAAACTTTGGTCCTATTACAAACGCAATCAGACTTTGAACAAGAGGAAGCACAGTTGGTGATGACAGTTGTGCTAAGAGTAGGTAATAGCGGCTTTGTCTTTTGATGGGAAAGCGACTGCTTTACTGCGAGTACACGTGTGGTTGGCTGCAGACTGCTGAAATGTATAGCTGCTGTAGCTGCGCCAAAGTGCATGCACCTGTGCAGCATCCACCACGATCTTGCATCCTGAGTGCACGCCCCTGTCTGCATTCTGGCTCATGTCAAGATGCGAGCTAAGTGTGTGCCATCATCATCCTTATCCCCCTTCCTCCTCCTGCCCCAGTGAGTGCCACCCTTCTTTGCAAGGAAGTCCGGGTGTGGAAGAAGGGAGGAGCAGGACTGCGCTGTATGATGCAGCCTGGGTTTCACTTCAGGTGCACGCAACCAGTTTTGACAAAGGTTTTGCTTCCTAATGCGTGCGTGCAAGCTGAAGCTTTACATGTAGGTGGGTTTGTAACAAACTTTGTCAGTGCTTCTGGGTTTTTTTGCCAGATACATGCCTATAAAGGACAGAGGGCTGCTCTGCAGGCTATACTGACACTTAGGTTTCTTCAGTTACAGGAGAATATGGGGGAAATGCTTAATTTTTGTAATACAAACACCACTGTGTTTAATACCACTTATGTTAATCAGATGTGGAAATAACTTGTCTTAGTCATACATCACATTTTGTTGCTCAGCTATTCGCTCCTGGAAAGGGAATATTTTTGTTAGCAATAATCTAGATTAAAAATTGTCACCACTTAATATATTTCAGTAGAAAATATGCTCTGGGTTTTTTATCTTTCTCTGTAATATTGAAATACACATGCTGATTTAAATCTTTGCTTTACACCCTCCTCTGTTTTCAATTTTGTTGGTCATCTTGGGTTTATGCATGTATATTGATTATCTGTGTTTCTCTTGCTTCCCAGGAGACAAAGATGGCAGCAAAGTGACTACAGTAGTGGCAACTCCTGGACAAGGTCCGGACCGACCACAAGAAGTTAGCTACACAGACACCAAGGTGATTGGAAATGGATCTTTTGGTGTTGTGTATCAAGCCAAACTCTGTGATTCAGGAGAGCTTGTGGCCATTAAGAAAGTCCTGCAGGATAAAAGATTTAAGGTGAGCCTATGCATAAGTTCAGAATATTTTCATGAATGTTATCTCATTTTCCATGACTTTGATGGCAATGTTTTTGATTATTCTCATTTATTTTCTTTGGAGCACATAAATGCACATAAAAATTTCCAAGACTAAAGATTAAACAGATGGTTTATGATAAAGGGATATAGTTTAACTTGAAAATCAGTGAGTCACTGTTGTTAGGATTATCTGGATTAGTGCAAAACAGGAAGCTAAAAATCCTGATTTGATGTTGTGCTGCTGTTTCCAGGTTGCAGGCTAGATTTTTTCAGACAATGAGCTGGGGAAACAAGGGAAAAGCTTGTCTTATGCTTACTTTTTTCTAGCATAGACTCTTCTCTAGTCATTAGTAATTAAGCTGCTGGAAGGAACAGAAGCCTTTGGGCTTTGTTCCTGGTTGTTGCACCTACAAAGTGGAAGGCTGTGTTTGAGTAATCTGGAAAGTCCCCAGGCCAGGCAAGAAGATAACAACTATTGAGCCTGGGGCAGTTTGGACTGAAGGCGAGTTACTTCCCTTTGTTATCTGATTTATAAACGTGATATAGTCTGGTGGTTTTAATAGACTAGTGATTCTTTATTCTCAACGAGTAGCCTTCCAAAAAGGAAGGTTGTATCTGGGGATATTTAAACCAAATAAAAGTTAAGGACTATCAGCAACCTCATGACTGCTGTTAGTCCTCTGCTTGGCACTTGGTGTGCATGACTGCTTTCCCTGTAAGTCAGGTGTCCTGCAGCTAAACTTGTGCAAGCAGTGAACGATAGCAAAGGTACTCGTTTTAGCATCTGAAATTAATGGTGTGGGTTTTAGCATCTGAAGGCCACAGCTTTCATGACTATGGAAGCATAAGCTCAATATATAGAGAACGTGCCACGGATAATCTTGTTGACATGGTCTAGATACAAAACCTTCTGAGCTTAAAAATAGGAAGCTGAAGCATATTTAAGGAAAATCAGCAATTTGAAACTTCTTTTTTTACAATTTGATATTTACTGTTAGTCTTAGAAATACTTCTAAAGGCTATTAGATGACACTTTATTAATTTCCTTCTCAGTTTTCTCATTTTTTTGGAAAGACTTCACGCACAGCTAGCTTCACTGGTAATGTTTGTAATTTGTGTCCTGTTCCGGTAGCAAAATCGTTCTTTTGAAGTGTTTTGAAGGATCTGGTGTATGCCTTTTCCTTGAGTCTTGAAATTGATGCTGTCATCACCACAGGCATCAGCATATCACAGATGCATTAGATGAAGAATGGAAAAGGAAAGACGTTTAAATTAATGTAATCATGCAGCATTGTTTAACCTCTAACTGAGAAAGGCGTGTAAAGTTCTTACATTGTTCTTGCATCTGAGTTATTTCTGGACTGTATTATGTGTTGAAGGCAATTACTACTGGGGAGGCATGCAATATGATGTAAGAGTGGGTTATTTTAGAAGAATGGAAGAGGTAGAGGAATAACAAAAGCTCTAAACCTAGCCATGCTTAAAAGAGCTTTTTGATCTCTTCCCATTGCATAGTTTTAGGGGGAAGGCCAGGACACTTCCCTTACCATGCCGTGCTTGGTGGATGTCAGCTAGTGTTTTGGACCAAAATCTTTGATTTCTTTAGTCTCATGACTGAGGTTATGTAGGGTGTCAAAGTGAAAACTTGACTGAGCATTTTAGTTCCTGCCCATCAGATACTAATAGTTTGTGGCATCTTAATTTTTTTTTTAATAAATCTGTATTGGGCGTCTAGAATAAAATGTAGGTCTTTGAATCGACTACTATAAGAAAAACAGTGGCGTTTTGCTATCTGACTATCTTTTTATTTTGGAGTGTTTCTTTAAGTGTCATGGGAAAAACATGACATTTCTTGAATATTAGCCCTCTTTTTGTTTAAGGAAAAAACTCCAAAAGTGAAAAAGCTAAGTAGGGTGTTTCCCGTTTGGACTCTGAACTAATTGCCCATGTATGATGACATAAGCTGAGAACATCCAGTACCTGGAGGCTTTAATACCCCTAAACTAGGTGGAATTAATGGTTTTACAGATAGATAGCATTAATTTAAAAATACTTTCTTTTTTAACTTCCTAATTTGCATGGGTCACATCTGCAGTGGTACCCAAGTTGTGCATTTTTTCATGTTCTTATCCCAGACTTGTATCCCAGCTGCACAACATCATCTACCTTTGGTCTCAGCTCCTTAGTTTTTCCCGTCATTCATCAGTTTAGTCCTCCCTTCCTTTTCACATTCTGATCTGGAAGTGTATGTTCTGTTGGCAGGAGGTGTAAATTCCTGCAGGCTGGATGAAAGCCTCTGCCTGGACAGATTTGGAAGCTAGAGACGTGTATCTTATATCGAGAATAGCATACAATTACTTCAGGGTATGCTACTCTTTGGGAACGTCTGATCTAGGTTGTAAATGCTGGACCAGACGCTTTACCAGTTAAACAGGGAACTTTGAGTGTCTGTTGGCCAAACAGTTGGATCGCAGCGTAAGAGCGGACCAGCTCTTCTGTTTGGAGAATTGAGCTGTGGTGTGCAGCTCAGCGGGGCGGTAGCTGCCCCGGCACGGCTGCCTTAGTCCAGATCCAAGCCCTGGTGAGTGGAGTTTCTTAAGAAATCTGCTACTTCTTCCCTCTCGTTAATGTACAACCCTGCTTTGGCAATGATGAGGAAAACCCTATCGTAGACAGCCAAAGGTGGCAGTAGCTTGTTTGATTTAAATCAGCCTTATCAGCTTCTGGGGGAAGAGAGGGAGCACTTTAGAAACACCTGTCTGCACTAGTCCCAGTGGTGGAGAAGCAACAGGAGGAAAGTAATGCATGGAAGTTGCTTCCTAAAGTGTAGATCATCAACAAAATTTTCAGTGGTATGCTTCAAGCTCTGGTGCCTGCTTATCTCTATATCCTGACGGCTTTGTCTTGGTACACGCAGTATAATTCCTTTGTTGTGATTTAGCTCTGAGGGAAAAAAAAAAAAAGAAAAGCTTCTACAAAAGCCAGCAGGAAGTCTCGAAACTTAAAAGGGCATGATTCAGAAACTTCAGGGAGTCCCAAGAGAGTGTAACTTCTAGGCTCCTTCTGCATTTTGTGAACGTGGAGGGAGTTTATTGTGAAGATGTGGAAAATGCACCACAGTTGCCAATTTTTAGATCTCTGTCAGGAAGTTGAGATACTTTTATCCAGGCTTAAAGCTAGCTTGAAAGCTGGAATTAACAGAGGGGGGTTGTCTTTTTTCCTTTTTCCTTTTCCATTACTATGACAAGTTTCTCGGCAGCCTCCACTGAAGTGGAAGCAGCATTGGTCTATGCCAGAACGAAGGGAGTGTAAAATCTTTGCTAAAGAGTTGAATATTACAGTTTCTGTGATGGTAAAGATAGTTTGCGATGCTCCTACTTCTTTCTACTCCCTTGTTGCAGTTTAGTGGTTCTTCAGCTTGGCAGTACAGTGGCTGTGTTTTTAAACAGAATCTCTGAAGTGTTCTGGGTTTTAAAATGAGTATGTCTAGAGTTCAGGGTAACCTAGAGCAGTAGTATCGGTACACTAGAGATAGAGCCAAATGGCTGAGGGGAATAAAGAAAATAAAATGTAGTGATTAATGCTTAATTTTGGTTTGCAGTTATTCTGCCTTTATTAAGCTAGATCTCCATATTAAGCGTGAGGAACTTAAGTAATGTAATTTTGGACAATTACGTGATACTTAGGTGAGTAGTTCACAAACTACATGTTGTTTATCGTTCATCTGTAGGACCACTGAATTTGTCTCTAGTCAGTATGGAGGGTCATATTTTCTTCGGGTTTTTCTCAGTTAAAAGTTTAACAAGGGTAAGAGAGAGATGTTTCTCTTTGAAAAATGATGTTAAGACAGCTATTCACAAGTTTTTGGGGCCAAAATCCATTCAAATGGCAAAATTTCCCAAAGACTATATTCCAGCTTTCATAGATCTACACTGTGTTTCTGCTCCTATCCCATAGATGCATAAGAATAGGTCCTCATGCAAAACATTGATACAGATAGGTGCAGTTAAATTATTTATAATATTTTCAATTATTTTCATCTGTGCAGGCCCTGAACTAACACAGCCTAAATGTGATGCTTGAAACAAAAATATTGGTAGCATAAATTTTCTTGCACTGCTTTTGTTGGCATGTTCATTGGAATATTTTTCAGATTAGACATCAACATGACTGACTCTTAATTCTGCAAAAAGCAATGATAAGCAAGCAGGTATGTTAGCACAAATAGGAAATTCTTAGTCTAGTTTTTGTTATTTCTGTCATTCCATGCCCATTCTTAAGAAATCCTGTTGGAATGAATGCATGAATTGCTAGAAATATTTCTCAGCTGACTGAGAATAAATACTTAAATTCTTTGTATCTGAATTGTGGTACTTTAATGTTTCGGCTTTAGTGCTAGGCTGTCGCCATCTAAATGATGAAGAGAGCTCTCAATAAGCCTGCATCTTTTCAGACATCCTAGATTGGGCATCGCATTTCTTGTTAACGGCTTGCATAGACCTGAAGTGTGCAGCAAGAGAAAGCCAAATTCCTGTAACGAGAACCGTCATGCCATCCAGTCTGTCAAATTGTTCAGGGACTGCCTAGGTTTAGCATTCCAGCTGTGGGTGCCCATGGCTTAGTTGCCTGAATTATTCAAATAGGCAGATCTTCTGGAATGTGAGAGTATGTCAAACTAGGGCCCTGATGGTCCATAAACATCGAGCCGTGCATTGATAAAGCTGAGGCCACTGAATAGTAGGCAGTGCTCTTTCCTGTTTTTAGCTGTGGAAGGAATATATGTTGTGACCATTTGCATGATCTTTTTTTTAAATATGTAAAATCACAGTGTTAATCTGAGCCTTAAAACCCAGTAAAGCAGCAGGATGGAAAAATAAGTTTATGTTGAGGTTCTGGTTTCTTTCTTTCTCTGCTGGGTGTGTGTACTTTGAGCTGTTTGAAATGCTTCTGAAAGAGCAACAGCTTTCCTTCAGTTCCTGCCTCAAACATATCAAGCTGCGAAGTATAAAAAGATCCTTTTACAAAGCAGCCCGTATCCACTGTTTGTGTTAACTTAATTACAGGAACTTTGATCGTAGGAGCTCACATGAAAAAGGTAAAACCGCAAGGAAGAATTCCTGTTGAAAAATGACTAGGTGTTTAGGTTCTTTAGTTCTGTTAACTTTTCAAGAGACTTTTCTGCTTAAAGCATTCAACAATCTAAAGATGACCCAGTTGTTTTAATAGGTTGTGTGTCTCTGCTTGTGGTTGAAGGTGTCATTCTGTGAACACGCATGTGCAAAAAGTGTGAATCTGTTGACTAATGAGTTATATATCTTCTGCTCTCAGGATCTCAGTGGTTAGCAGACCACCATGGGAGTCTGACTTCAAATCAGGTTTAATTAGTTCTGCTCTTGGCTGACCCTCCCTGGCTTGTTTCTTGGCTCTTGGTTATCCGTGGCTGTTTAAGATACAGCAGGTACCAGCATTATATTGAAAAAAGGCTGCATTTTCAGGGGGCTTCAGTCTACTAAGGTCACTGTTAGTGTAGCTGATCTGTTTTGAGGATGGATGTACCTAGTAACCTGATAGAACTAAAAGTTAAAACAAGTCTTTCTTTGCAGTCTGTAAGCTTGGGCTATAGATAGTCATGTCTATAGACTGACAAACAAACAGGAGTTTGACATGTGGCCTCTTGATACGTGTTGGAGAACCCAGTTGGAAATCTTTGAGGGAAAAGGTGTCGCTGTATCCTTAGCGCAGGTTTGGTCTCCCTTCGCCAGGTTCAGACAGGATGCAAGAAGCATCTTGCCTTTTAATGTTTTAACAAATGCATCTTCCAGGCTCCTGTTCCTATGTATTTTAGCTTTGCCAAGAATGAGAACGTTAAATGTATAGTTGAAGAAAAGCCATCATCACTGCTGAAACTTCAGATATCGCGTAGAACTCTGACTTCCTTTGTCTGTGTGTGCCTGAGCTGTAGACCCTTTCAAGCACACAGTGGCTGAGTGAAGTACTTTACCCCTTTCTAGAGAAGGAATTGGAAGTTATCAGAGGTTTAGAATGAACACTGTCTTCATCTTAAGTCAGCGTTTTAAGTCTTGAATACAATGTAGAGGTTGGATCTGCTCTGGTGTATTCATGATATTCTTTCTCTGTGACTTCTGGTCATCTGCACAGGTTTCCACTGAACTAAAGACTGCACTCTTTGTTAATTTAATCTCTTTTGTGTGAGCTAGGTGAGCTTTCTCATATCTCCATCTAAGGATTGCTGAATATTCAAATGTTAATCTGTAAGGCCTTCTCTCAAAACAATGTCTTTATTTACCCATCTCATCTCCAAGGACTTCCCAGTTGAGTTGGAAGCACCCATGGGATAAAAAGTCGCCAAGGAAAGACATGGCACTGAGAAATAATAATGTTTAAGCGCCTTTCTTATAAGTCTTTGAAGACTTGCACATCTTAGCTACTTTGAAGGTCTGAGGAATAGTGAATCACTGTTTGTAAGACCATTATGGAGGTGGTACTTTTAAAAGGATGCCTTAATTTTATTGTTAAATATCTACAAAGAACACCCAGAACAACAGATCTGTCTTCTGACTACTTTAATGTGATGGCTTGCGTTTGTATCACAAGTGAGGAAGGAAGGCTGAAAATATTTTCCAGTAACATTAGCAAATATTACAAACTTTTGTGAAACTAGAAGGAAGATAATTCAGCTTGACTCAAAGCTTTTCCAAAACTATCCCTCTAGTCCCCCTATGCCCATCTGAGGGAATGCAGTCCCTCTTAAAGACTGGGCTATCAAATATGATTTGCAGAATGGGACATGCCTGGGCATATGTTCAGGATATTTTTTCATCTTCTGAAGACCTGGAGGGCTGTGTTCAGTTCCAGAAAGTTTCTTCAAGTCTGTGCTTTAACTCCTGTACAGAGGCCAGATTTGTAGCTCTGGTCCAGCTTAGCTTAGCCAGAGACGTTTACCGAGATAATGGCATTTCTTATAGCAGTACTTGATCTGTCTGTCTCCCGAAAGCTAGCTTATCGGAGCTAATTCTGTCATTTGGCTGTAATTGCAGTTGCAGTGCCTGTCTGATCGCAGCACACCAAAGAGGCTGGGTCGATACCTGAATTCTCACTCACAACCTTGTATTTCATTCCATTTTCCAATTTTGGCAAACACCGAGTTTTGCTAGCGAACCAAAAATCTGTTCGTATCCTTGCTTTTGGAAGCCTTTGAAGTAAGCAGTGTACCGTTTGTTGTAGCCGCTGAAACCTCCCTGGATGTACTTTTGTGGCCTAGAAGAGATCTAAGAGGGCTAAGAAGCATCATCTTCACTTTGTATTGTGTTAAAGTCTATATAATAAAATTATTTCTAGTTGTGTTATGACGGTTTCTACAGATGTTTTCTAATCTGACAGATAAATTGGATGCATAATAGGTGTTAATGCAAAATAGGTCTTCAGTTTGGCACGTGAAGATGAATTGGAGTTTGTATTAAGGGCATTGACTTCAGTTTTCTTTTTTTAGCTGGGGAGTTGGATTTAAAATTGCTGCCCAGGGAATGCAGCATCATCCACTGGCCTGGGGAAGAGGAGGAAGTGCTCTTCATCTGCAGCCATGGCTGCCTGTGCATGTAGAAATGTGTTTCTACACATTACTATGTGGAAACCCACATGTTACAAGGGAAATATCTGCCATAAGAATTTGCTTTCTGAAAAAGAAGGACTCAAAATAGCCCTCCAGGGCTTTGTTCCGTCCCCCCCCCCCCCCCCCGTGGATGCTAGTATGAGGCATCTGTGTGGATACATGCTACAGTTGAAGTATTGCATTTATGTTGGATTTTGAGCTTTTCTATTTCCATAAGTGTTTTTTTTTTTTCTGTGGTACTCCTTAGACTAGGACCAAAGATAGGATTTTAAAACAAGATAGCCATTTGTGGTCAACTTTCTCTCTTCTCCTCCACTTCTAGTGCTTAACTTGAGACTAAAATTAAACCTATCTGTCCTGTGTATATCTCCTGACCAACAAAAAGAAACTTATGATATATTAAATTTACAAAAAGTCTTTTGCTTCACTCATCCAGATCATTATTACAGCAGCTATAGGAATTATTTGGTTTATTTCCTGTTGTCTCTCATGGCCACTAAAGGAAGTGAGTTCCTATGTCTGATGTTCATGAAATACATATATTTATATAGATGCCATGAAACATATATGGAACATATATATATATAAAAATATTCCTAAATTAAGCTGGAGACTGCTTTGAGATGCAGAGGTTAAAGAATAACGTAGGGATGCTATTCTGAAATCATGACATTCAGAGTGCAGGTTACAGTTTAAAAGAATTCCAAAGACATGAAGGTATGGAAATGTGTAGTTTAAAGCACATAAATAACTGTAACTCTGCCACGTACCGACAGGATACTATAGCTGTGCGAGTATACTTGAAGGTGCTGCAGAATTCCTGATCTGGTCACATTAAGTTCCGTTTTTAAAAGACACTGTAATTTCCTTTGACTTTCCAGTTTTGCTTCTTAAGTGTCTTGAGAAGGACTGGCATAGAGAAACTAATTCTGCATGCAGTAGGGATATAACCTCTTTATTGTTCACATTTGTAAATTGAAGTTTTACTTCTGGGTCATGCCTTCTGCTTAGAGGGAGCCTTGTTCCTGGCACGTATTTGTTGGGTCTGTGTAACTGAGGTTGAAAGCTGACTTGAAACATTCTTGGGTTTTTTGGGGTGCCGTGCTGGTGTTCAAAATCAGTTGTGAAAAGTGTGGCTGTGGTGCTTTATGGAAAGATCTGTGATGGCCTTTCAGGAGCATTACCATGTAGACTATATATCTTTGTTTGCCTGAGAATATATCCTCACATTAGATATGCATCTCTGAGATTGGTGGATTACAGGCTGGTGGAGCGGATTTTGCCTTTCTCATTCTCATTTAAAAATAAAGTATTTAATGGCTGCCACTGGTACCCTCTTAGTGTGGCAACGGAGTAGTCTTTCTAAGTGTGGAACCTGTCGGAAGCAGAGAATCGAGGGCTGCTCTTTGTGTTGTGAACGCAGCCTGAACTTGGTCATTTAAAAAGAGCAAAGTCACAGTAAAATTCCTGAAGTCCTTCCGAAGCTCAGGGGATTAGTGATACACTTCTGTGTGAGGTCGTACATAAATTCTAAGCTGGATTTATTTTTTTTCATCTTGCAGTTCTAGCTAAGACGAGTAGGCAGGTCTAATGCTCTTGAGAGCTAGATAACACTGCTGCTGTATAGAGCTTGGGTATTAAAGCGGATGTTGGGTGGAAATGATGTCCCCGTGGGAACCTTCTACACCTGTCTCCCAGTTGGGGAGGAGAGTATTGTGTAGGGTATAAATAGATTAGCTGATGCTTGTTGAGATAAAAATGGTACTTTTGAGTCTACTTGGATGTTTGGTGCATGCAGTTACTTCAAGGCTTTTGTTGTACCATTGTGTATTCTCTTTTAGAAGTCCCACAGTGTGAGATTGCCTGGCTACGGAAGACTTCGCATAAACACTTTTTACGTATGGCAACATTGCGTGCCTGTGGCTCTCACTTGCTTACTTCATTCTTTCTTGGTCAAATTATCTTCGGTGTAACGCGCCCGTCGTAGAGTGCGATTGGAATATGTCATCAAATAATTTGGCTTCAATTTTTGCCGGTGAACACAGATTTTTATCTTTAAAATACTTGGCCGCTAAATCAGGCGGTGGTAAACTGTGTGTCCTTTCTGAACTCCGTATTTGTTATTTATTAAAATATTCTGCTGTGGTAACTGTACTCTTGAGGGGAAAGAAGGGATAGCTGATGAAACGTGAGACAGGGAGGACAGGAGAGATCCACCTGCTGCTAAACGGAGGCTTCCTGAAGCAAAGAGGGGGGGACAGCTCTTTTCGTTCATGTGTCACCAAGACAGCTGAGCTGGGCCCTCTGGCACTGTCTTGTGGTTCAGCCCTTTCAGCTTTGTTTAAAACCTTGTAAATGAGCTGCTTTTTTTTATTCCTGGTTCCTACTTGAAGAGGGGTAACTCAAATTCAGCAAACAAAATACGGAAGGTTTACGGAAACGTGGAAATGGGAATAATTTTTGATTGCCACTTTGTTTTGTTGAGTAGACCTGACATTTTAGAACCAACTGGCATGCTGCTTATGAGAAGCGTTCAAGGCCTTGAGAGCCATATAATGGATGATTGTTTCCTTTGCTGCTAAAGGCGATGTGCACTGCCCATTGCTGCTCTGAAAGGTAGTACCAAGACGTGGGAAAAAGCTATTTTAAATGTTTTGTCAAGCATCTATAGTGCAGAGACAGAGACACTTCAGACTGTCGGGCATAGTCTAGAATTAGCAACGCTGCCGGTTTTTCCTGTGACTTGGATACTTCCTGGTCTCTGGGACGGCTGAGAAGGTGAGATGTGAGTGACAAACACAATTATTTTTAGCCTACACAACACAAGGAATTACTTTTCTGCTGGTTTACATTGCACGTTTTTGAGAAAAGCTTGTTTTGGCTTTATGTCCCACTTTGGTTTTTCCCTCATGTTTTCTGTCTGCATTATGCAGTGAAATTTGGCATATGGTGCCCAAGACTAAATTTAAAGTATCATGGAGACAGTGAGGTTTTGTTGGATAACCTCGACTCCTGTGTGTTCTGCTGCAGGAAGCAAAATCGAATCTGATTTTCTTTGAGTGGCTTTATAAGAGTTGTATCATCAGTAATAACCCAAAATAAGAAATCTTTCCGGAAAGGTAATGAGAAACTTACTCCACTAAGGAAAATTCTAATTATGGTGCTTGATGCTTTGGTATTGTGTTGATACTTGTTTTAAAATATAAAAAGTGATGCCAATAAAAAGGTCCTCATACATTTGTACTGTTTTTGGGACAGGAGTAAGGAAGGGAGCCACTCAAAATCCAGTTCTTCTTCTTTAGGGTGAGATGTGAGGTGTGGTGTTTATCTCATTTTTAAATATATGTTACAAACTTTTAACTAAATAGAATGCAGTCTGCTTTCTTCAGGGTGGGTTTTTCTTTATGTAGCGCCTGGTATAGTGAACTGGGATGAGTAATTGAGGCTCCTATATGTGTCATGATGCAAATACCCAGACTACATACATCTATATTCCCTGGTTCTTCCAAAATCTGAAGCCTGGTCTAATTGTTACAGGCCCAACAAAGGTGCTCATTCCACCTCTTCATTTGTGATGTTCCTTTGAAAGCCCAGCCATGATGATTAGACTGCTTAGTCCTGAGCTAACTAGTCAAAATACAAACATCCAGTCTGAATCATTGAAGCATAACAATACGTATGTAAAAGAAGAGCTGGATCTAATTTTGATTATTTATTTTTTTAATTCAAGAGGCACTCTGTCACAGAGAGCTAGAATGTATTTCCCTCCTTGTTTTCCTCCCTAAATTTTATCAAATGAGGATGAAGACAGAAATGTGACTTGATGTCTTTTAAAGATCCATCTGCTTCTGTGTTCTTCATTTGAAGATTTGTCCAAGGATCTGCTTACCAGACTGAGTTTGCAGGCCCCTGTGCATTCATCTTCGTTTTCAATGTCACCAGACACATGAGTCATAAAGGTTGTACCAAGCTTTTTGGGCTTAAAACAGGCATCCCATTTATACCAGATGAGTGTAACAGTGCAAGAATGTTGACTGATTATAAATTAAATCATTTGTCGCAGGCTACTTAGTCTGTGAAATGGGACGGTGCAACTTAGCTGGGTGTTGTGGTGGGACGTGCATACTTCTGCCTGAGCTCTCCAGCTGCGTTGTCCACCAGTCGCATTGCTGTCACTGCAAGTGTAGAGAGAAGGACTTTTTCCTTTCTTCTTCGTCTTTTTTCTTTTCTTTTCTTTTCTTTTTTTTTTTTTTTTTAAGTAAAATCCATTGTGGATGTTCATGTTGCCTCTGTGAACCCAGTAAGGCACCTTAGTGGAAAAGTTTGGGTTTACTGGTAAAAAAACCCACAAAACAACAAAAACAGCTTTAAAAAGATGTGTTGCTGACTTCTTTTAACATGGGAATTAGTAGTAAGTGCAAGCGTGGAAATGAGCACTTTGGAGTTTGCCGCTCCAAAATGTAGTGCATGGGCTAAGGAACTGCAGGAAGATTCAGTTCAGTGTCTTACACGGATGCGCTTGTTTTGCTTTCTGACCTTGAGCAAACTGTGTGAGCACGTTTGAGATCGAGACTGACAGAGGGAGCAACAGGATGTAGAGCAGGAGATCTGCAGTAAGCACAGATTTCTGAAGAATTTGTAAAAATAAGGATAAATACTTACTGTTTTTCTTTGTGGACATACTTTATAAATAGTGAGCAATTCTGAGTTACAAAATTAGGAGGTGGTAAGAGCTGATAATTTTTAGTTGATGCAATGACATTAGAAGCTCTGTAGGTTTGTTTTTTTTTTAAAAAAAGTAGTGCTATATTCTTTCTAGGTTAGATTCTTCTGTTAGTGCAACATCAGAGTAAACTGTACTAGAATTGCCTGTCTGTGAGACCTGGGGCTTCTTTGGTTACACTGGGGTTATTAAGACTATCCACTTGTCATTTAGATACCTGCAAAAAGCTGCAGCGTGAGAGCATGTGAAACAGAAATGCTCTTTCCCTGGTGTGCTGGAAACCGCAGTAGGTGATTGGAGTTAGCATTTGAAGAGCCAGAGCAAATAGTCAAGAACTTGGTACAATGCATACTTCTATTTTTTTTTCTGAAAAGTCAACATAACTTGGAAAAGGGCGAAAAAGGACATGGTTTGCAAATAATATAATAGATTTCCTGGTAGGCAGTGGCTCTGCTGCGGTAGCTGTGCATAACAGGCATAAAGGTTATCTACTTTCATGCAGGGCTAACAGATCTAGTAGGACAAGAGAGTAGTATGAGACATAGGAAAACTAGGGCAAGTTGAGGGTTGCCTGCAGTGTTGGAGGCATAACAGAGTTGGTGTGCTCATTGAGCAATCTCTGTGGCAGCACGAAGGCCATCAATTAACAGGAAGGATAAACAGCACAAGGACTCTTGTTTGGAGCTAACCTGATGAGTATCTCTTGGAAAGGGTCCACCTCGCCAGTGGGAACGGGCTGTACCCAGCACAAATGCACAGTGCTGCGTGCAGGTGGTAGTAGAAAGTCCCTTCCTGGTGGAGCACTGAGCTGTGGCATCCTGTCCTACTGGCTTGTCTGCATGGATCTGCTTGTGGGTAATGAATCCGTAGGTGACTTCTTGAGTAGATTCCGTGCTTTCAAAGGGAATTCAATTCGGCTGAGACCCTTCTGAATTCAGCTGTCCAACTAAACTCTGTTGGAAGTTTTAACTGATTCACCTTTAAAATTTATTTGAATTAAATTTTCCTGAATGTAAATATAACTGAAGATACGGTGGCTCTGTCTTAATCTAACCTGTGTACAGTAAACACTAGAATGTGTGGAGAGCGATACTGTCTTGCCTACATAAGCGGCAGTACCATGTCCACAGCGGGAAGTAACTCTTCATTATTTCATGCTGTTGGGATTTTGAATGCAGAAGGGTCTCGGCACCCTTTGCATAGAGCTTGATTTCAACAGAATGTGGAAAAGCATTGTTCACTCTTCAGGGGTGGGGCAAGGAATTGAGTTCAACTCAGAAGGCACAATCCTGTGGAAATACGAGGCAGCTGATAGTATTTTGTTGCATTTCCAATGAGTATGTTGCTGCTTAATGCCTCCTGTCAAGTAGGGGCTATCCTAAGAACTTCCCTGCTAAAAGCTGTATCTGCTCTGGCTGCAAAGAGCAATAGTGCAAACCTTGCTCCTGTGACTGTTGATCTTGATCTGCAAAGACTAACTCGGGGTGGTTAGAGAGATGAAGCTGCTGGCATTTGATCCTTGGTCTCTTCACTTCTGATAACCAGAGACTCTTCTATAGCCTGCTCTTTCTTGAGCACCAACTTTTACAACTGCAGTTCCTATGACGTAAGGTACTGTCCAAGTACAAGATACCTTCAGTTGCTTAAAACTGGGTTAAATTATTGCTTACTGGGACAACAGGTTTCATGTCTTGCTTCCCCACTTCTAAAATGCACAATTACATATAGTCCATGACATATAATAAAACAAAACCTTAAAGGGATATTGAGACGAGTTACGTTTCCATTGGCTTGTAGTCATTTTTGCGGGGTCAATTCTGTAATGTTTTTCAATGTGAAGAGAAAAGGTTCAGAATTTTATTTTAAAACATTCAGTAGGATACACGTAAAACATTATGGAGCAAGTTTAGTTTTTCAGGCTCATAAAACTGGCGGTAGAAAGCATTCTGTATGGAAATGGATAGTAGAGCACTTGGATTTAACCTGTCTTTTAAGCTTTTTTTTAACCCAGGAAAATTTCAGCTTCTCATAAACAGCCGAGAAATAATCTTGATTCACATGTGCTTTGACCCACTGGGTTTGTCTTCCTGTGCAGCAGCCCTGCTCGATTTATTTCTGGCTGTGGAATAAAGCTGTAAGACTCTTGAACTGAGGAGGAGAATATAATGAGAGAGAGACGGTCTTGTGCGGGGGTTCCATCACTTCACCTGGATAAGTGTTTTGGGCTGCTTTTGAAGGCAGCTGGTTTTTAGGAAAATGTTGAAATTTGTGCGCATCCTCTTTGGTGCGGTCCTGCTTAGGAAAGCTGCACCATGTTTTCTATATCCCGTAAAGACTTGCTAAGGACAGGTAACTCATGGGAGGTGCTGATTCAAATTGAATTCAGTGCCTTTGCTGTGATTTCTCATGGAAGTATTAAATAACGCCTAATCCCTAGTTTTAAGAGGTGCTGCAGAACAATGTAGGCCCTAACGTCTAGTCTAATGAAGGGTGCTATGTGTGATAAAAGTGAGAGGTAGGCCTTGTTTGCTTCAAGGGGGCATAAACTAAATTTTTCTGTTACTAATCTAAATGTTAATGCCTTGGTTGTTCTAACATACGTTTCTCAAAAGCCAAGCAAACGATGGGAAGAAATAGGGGTTGCTGCTTTTCATACCCTTCAATATCAGGTCAGGAGAGAGAACGTATCAAGCAGAGAATTAAAGTATTGAGGGGAAAAAAGCTTTAGCATAGAGATACACTATTGTATTTGGGTCTGGAAGCTGTTACTTGTGATTATCTTGATTGCTTTAGGTAGCAGCAAGTTGGCGGTTTAAAAACTTTGTGTTTTGTCTTTCAAGTCCTCCTCTCAGTGAATAAAGTTAGTCAGAGGTATACCTCACCATTGCTATGACAGCGAGGGCTTCCCTGTGGAATGAATCCCTGTTCTTCCCTTCTGGAGCACTGTGATCTTGAAGTAACAGTCCTTAAAAGGCTTTTGATTTCACTGGAAGCTACCAAGTGTTCAGGAGATACTTGATAACTTTTTCTTGGGCTTAGGGTCCTTCAGAAACTTAATCTGGGAGTAACGAGGGGCCCGACTGGTTTGGCAGCTGGATGCCACCATTTTTCATGTCCCTTGTACCTCTGAATATATCTAGCTTTTTGAACACAGACCAGAAATAGTTAACAACTTCTTCCATCTAGTCAAAACTGTGTGTTTTCTACCTTGGGCCAGGACAGGTGCCCTGTCTCTCTTGGTTATCTCACATTCGGTTTCCTGATGTGACTTCTAAAGTGCAGACATTGGGAGGTTTTTTTCCATCTGTTTCTGTAATGGATACAGGACAGAAGAGGCCAATTTTGGCTTTTTGACGGGTGTGAACATCAGTGGTCCTATTGATCTCTCTCTCATGTGTATTTGATCGCCATACTTTAGAATATTGAGCTGGGCAGAGTAAAACAGATGTAATGGCTTCCTGGATAAACGCATTAATGTGGATTATTCTATATACTAGTAGTAGATTCAAGTCCATTTTTCACAACACTGTATTATAAAGTGCTATGACTGAGAGAAGACCGTTCTTGCTGTTTCTGCAGTTCCTCACCTGCAGAGCTTTTCCCTCTGGTAACAAATGAGGGAAGGGTCTTAAAAACAAATCTCCTTTCATTACTCAACTCCAGTTCATCCCCACAGCATGTCTGTTCTGCATGATGTATGCGGTGGGAGACCACGTTAAACTATGGAAAATAAGATCTTGTTGCAGGAAGTAGATGGCAAGGTCAGTGAAAGGTTTTGCACCTTGCATTACTAGTAACAGTGGAAGTTTTAATACCTTACAAGAATCTCCTCTAGTACTGTAGGTTAGACACAAGAGAATGTGTAGTCCATTGAAAAGGTGGTAGGTGATGTAGGAAACACTTTCTGACATAATTAATGTGATTGACTTGCACACAGTGTCACAAAGTCATTGAGTCTCTTGCGTTTTACCAATGCATTTTTGAAAATTGTTTACAAGTTCAGTAAAAGAGGTTAAACGTCCACGTCTTCAGGTTTTAGGGTCCCAGATGACTAGGAACTAAGCTTTTTTGAGCCTTCCTTGGAAGCATCTGGTGATGGCTGCTGTTGAACTGTTGGGTGATGTGGTGCCCAGATGATTGGTCTGACCAAGTTGTCTTTGTTCCCTCCGTCCCTTGGTTTCACCAGTTCTCCTTCTGTTTACTTCCTACAGGGTTATATGTAAGTTCCCATTTTATTCTGGAAGTAAGGTGGAAGCCAGGATGC
This sequence comes from Gavia stellata, assembly GCF_030936135.1. Lineage (NCBI taxonomy): Eukaryota > Metazoa > Chordata > Aves > Gaviiformes > Gaviidae > Gavia > Gavia stellata. The sequence continues at coordinate 129,874,565 of NC_082594.1, read as the reverse complement.
TCCCCAAGCTACCCCTCTCTCACACAGTGGCAGTGTCACTACTGCCCAAGTTCCCAGCTATAACTTCAGCTTTTTGTTTTTTCATTCCTGAAAACTTGCTGGTCTAGCATCAACTCTGTAGTTGTGCCCAGATACCTGACAGTGAAGCCAGCGAGTGGGTGCTTCAAAGAGCTGAAGAAAGAGGACTTGCAGGTGGGATGGCTATTGCACTACTGCCCCTGCAGCGAGACAGCTCTGAATTTAAGCCTACCCCAGGGTAAGCGTCACAACCAATGTCGTAGGAGTATGTTGTGATGAGAGTTAGCCTCCAGGCCCTGATTCATGAACAGCAGCAGCTTAAACTCGCAGGGCACAGGTAGACCTCCACACCCAGCTGCCCGCCCTGGGGTAGGCTTAAATTCAGAGCTGTCTTATCCCAGACAGAAAAGGGAGCAACTGAGTCGATAGCATTCCTAGATCTTTGCAGAGACTGGGGAAGAAGGGCTGAGCTCCCCAGGGGTTAGGTTGGCCCTGCCCTGTGTCGGTCCAGCTGGCCCTGGCCCTTGGGAAACTCTGAGCTTGGAGGCCCGTGAGGTGGTAGTGTAGCCTTTTGAAATGTGGTTAACGTGCACCCCTTTAAATTCATGGTGCTCACCTGACATATGAAACCATTTCTCTCTGCTCCCTTCCTTCTTTTCAAGCTCTCTATTACTTTCTAGTGTGACCAAGTGGCGAATCTAACCATAGTGCTGTGTATCTGCTATTAAAATTTGTCATTAAAAACGCACTTTGCTACGTAAATACTTACTAAAACTTACTCGTCTTCTCTGTACTCTTTCACTTCTAGCCTAAATTGCCCCAAAAGAATGTGAAGATTTCCTAATCTTTTCATTTCAGTGCTGTGACACCCTTTAGCCTGAGGAAATGATTTCTTGAAAAATGGGACAGTGTTCGAAAAGCGCTACTGCTGACTAAGGGAAAAAAACCTCAAGCAAGAAGACTGATAACCTGTTTTATCAAACTTGAACACTAACTCTTCTAGTAGCTTAGAGTGGATTTGTACTTTGACATAGTTGGCTTTCCCTTTCAAGTGTATGATAGATTTCTTGTACGTAGCAAAGGTCAACTGGTGAAATTATTTTGCAGTTACCGGAAGAATGTGCTGCTACCTTTTAGTATGAAGATATGTATCTGGGGAAGCTCAAATTGGTTTTTTCTATATAAAACTATGAAAAACGAGTGTTGAAACATTCTTATACACGTGTGGCTATGATCTGAAATTTGGTAGGGTATTTATTATCTTAGGCTTATCTCAGACCTGGTATTGCATGTGGTGGTTTTAAATTATAGCAGTAACTAATAAATGCTGATATTTGCTCATGACAAACTTACCAAATCATGGGGGTGGGGAGCCCATCAGGAATTTGGGGAGAAGGGCTTACTGTATACGTGCATAAGGTAAGGAGTGCAAGTCCTCATTTTAACGTCGCTGCTAGGGTTGAGCCGATTTCCTCTCCCATTCCCCCACACCCAGAGGAGGAGCTGCCCCGGCTCCCACAGAATTCAGTGGGGAATGCTTAACCTTTTAAAAGCTCGGTCATCTGGGAGCTCATTATTAAGACTCGTACTTCTGAAGGATTTAATTCTGCTTGGCAAATAATCATCTGCAGGCAGCTAATTCCACTTGCCAGTTCCGCTCCCCCTTTGCTCCCTGCCTTAGTCTTTACCTGTCGTTTCCCTTTCTTGAGTCCTTCTAACTTGGATGCTTCCTCTAGGGTCTTAGGGAGTCAGAAATGTTCATTTGGATTGAAATTAAAGCCCCTAATGACTTCTAGCATCAGGCATCTTCGCGTCATGTAGCAATAGTCCTGAGACGAAGGAAGACTAAACATTGGAGGCAGCACTTACCTGTTCCCTAAATAAATAAATAAAATCTTTTGGAGGGTGAGGAGAAATTATTTTTGTTTTGCAAGTCCTTTGAAATCTGTCTGCATGAAACATCTGCTGCATCATGCGTAAGAAGAGAAGGCCAAGAGTAATAAAGCATTTCATTAATGTTTAATAACATAGTGATTAGCAATCCAGCAAATGTCTTATGCCCATGGGAGAGTGGAACTTATTTGATTAATAGATTAATTGCAACCTGTTCCGGTTGTGATTGCAGGTGTAAGTTTCTATGGATGTTGCAGATGCCCTGAGGACTGATGTTATAGGCATGCTTACACTTACTTTCTTCTTCCTAGTTGAAGAGTTAAAGATCAAAACATGAGGAAAAAAATCTGTCTGCTGTTTCTATGAAAGGAGAATGTTTTTTACTGTAAGAGTTTTGCAACAGAGATCCTCTGTGCTACCTCTGAAAAAGAATGGCTATTATCTCTGAAAGCATAGGGCTGCCTTTTAGAAAATACTTTTCCTTTCAATTATTCTCCTTCCTGCACTTTCTTTCAGTGTTATAATGGACTTGAACCAGCTCTCTGAGTTTCAGACTTAGTTCTGTTTTTCTGACTTTTATCTTGGCTACACTGTAATTCCTCCTGCATGTGGACTCGCCGCTGGCAGAGCACAGTAGATGCTGTAGAACTGAAATGAGCTGTTCATCAAGTTACAGTATTTGAAACAACCACTTGAAAATGATTAAGTGAATTTCAGGTTGTGGTCTAGAAGTGTCATGATGCTGGAAATCAATTTACGTTCCAAGTTTAGTCTCGAGCTTCCTGAGCTGGCAGGAATTTAGAGGTGGTATTAAGTCTCTGAGAGGCTCTCAAACTCCACTTCCATTCAGAGAGGCAGCGATGAGCTAACGAAGAACTGGGCTCCCATCCTTCAATTAACCGCTGAGGTGCGGGGAGGAAATAAAAGAAGAGTCAGAATTTTTCTTCTGCTCTCCCAAGAGATTGAGGCATATTGTATGTTCTCTTAAGAACACAAATAAGCCATTTCTGTCTCCAGTTACAGGAAATGATGTGTAATAGTTGTATGAAGCTCGAGTTTTCTGCCTGGGGACTGTGTCTGGCATTGGCAAGAGCAGGCTGGATATAATGTTATACGGCACTTGCCATTGCTGACTGCGTAGGGGAAGAGTTAGGAAGTTGAAAGCACGTGGTCCCTTTGTGAGAAGGGATGTAATGCCTGAGTTTATTGGGGGCAGTACTACAACAGAAGGAATTAATAGGGTGGAAACAAGGTGTGTGTTTGGTATCTCAGGTTTTCATCCAGTATGCCTTTCTGTCAGCTCACTCATTACTGCGTGGTTGGGATTCAAATCTATCTAGCTCTTAAGGGGTTAATGAAGTCTAGCTCACATTTGCAGTGGCTGTGTGACTTTTTGCTTCACTCATTATTCTAGAGCTTTAGTTTCAGGCACGTTTTTTTCCTCTTGCTGCCCCGACAGCTCTTTAATTTCAGCCGAGCTGCAATAAATCATGGGTTTGCAAGTTGGGAGTGTGCTGGTGGCCCCACCTACGCTTGCCTAAACCCCGTGCCTTCGGCTTGCCCTGGCCTGGCCCCAGCTCCAGCCCGGCATGCTCTGCCCGCTGGCCTCTCCACGCAGGTCCTGCCTGCTGCCACGTTCGGAGCCGATGCTTTTTGCCCTGATCTGTACCCCTGCCAGGGCTGAAGGTCGCTGTGCTCAGTAATAAATTTTGGCTAGAATACAGCTGACGCACGCGTTTTGTGCCTCTGACTCTTTCTGGGTGTTTGCAGGCCAGCGTTTCAGAAACATTTTGCTGTGCAGCCCTGCTGTGGGTCTCCGTTGTTTGTTCCTTCAGGATCTTAATTATCAGATTTTTACATGAGGACAAAGAGTGGAAAGTTTGGCAGTGTTGTGGAACTTGGTAGCGAAACGAAGCTGGTTTTGGAGCCTTTTCATTGCTTTTAGTTTTGTAGTAATACAGAGCATGATGCAACTGCGCTTCACAGAAATGCATGCGCAGGCATTCTGTATCTCGGACCCCCCATCAGCTTCCTCCACTTTTCCCGCTTGCGTGGCACAGTGCACGTTAACTCATTATTCTCATGTTGTATAGGCACTTAGCCTTTGGGTCTTCGCTTGCGTGAGGGTTGGGATTCCTATCGATGGCAGGCAGGGAGAGGTGTCGAGGAAGGGGAGTGTGTGTCTGATATTTAAAGCAGCAAGTTTGTATTTATGCTGTAAACTGCTGATTGCTATCACTGATTTCTATTTTTTTCTTAGGGAAGCCCTGAAGGTTAACAGGATAGTAATTGGTATTGTATCTATGTCTCTAGGATTTTTTGGATGACAGCAGTCAAAGCGCTTTTGCAAGCGCTAACCCTCAAAGCTGCTGCTGTGCACATCCATGTGTTACACATTGGTAGAGGTTGGCGCAGGACACGGTATCTGGACTTTCTGACCTGTGCGTTAGGCCTGCTGGGCTGCAACTATTTAACGATCGTCGATGGACCAGCACTAACTAGATGGTGGTGGTTGTGGCATTACAGCTCTTGGTATGTCATAGATACAGATATTTAATAAACAGTATTTATTTGTTGGTATAGTTGTGTATTTCTGGATTAAAGGTCATGATTGTGTGAGTTTGGGACTTAACACGGGTGCTAAAAATGGAGACCTTCCCAACTTAGATCTGCTGGTGTTGGAAATGTGCCGTGCCTGGCAGGAGAAGGAGACTGGGGCTTTGTCTTAATCCGCGCCTCAAATGTAAATGACGAAAACTGTGATCCCTGTTGACATTTATCTCTGCTTGAAACTGCTTGCCTACAAAATGGACTTTTCATGGGTGGCTAGCTATTGATGATTGGCACGGGCAGATTCCCAGCCCAGGCCTCTGTAGTTAAGCCCCTTTTGCACTTTTTCCTCCAAGCACTGATTTATTTCAGTGATAGCTTAGGGCAACTACAGGAGAATGTAGGAATTAGCCTTTATTCTGTAAAATGACTCAGTTATCATATATCTGTGAAAGACAGTTCTGTAAGCCATAGAATAATTTCTGTAAAATTTTTGCTGACAGCAAGGCAGTGTTAGAAGTAGCCTTGTGATTGATGGTGTTTGAAATCCACCTTTGGAGGAATGGGTCAGGCAGCTTCAGGAATTTTTAGAGAAGATGTGCTACAGCTTTTATTTTCCAGTCTGTCCCACTAAGCTTAGGAGAAACCAGCCATACTAGGGTTGGAGCTTTAGTAAAGGTACTAGTGAAAATATGCTCATCTTGGTGATGCCACTACCCCTTGGTAGCCTGTCAGGTGCTATTTCTGTACCACAGGCAGCTTATGGTGAGAACGAAGGCTTCCTCTGTGGTCTGGAGTGTTTTGTCTTGGTACATTTTACAAAGCTGAGCCTGAGAGGCATGGCTCAAACGTTGCGCAAGCACCTGTCTCTGCAAGGCATCAAGCTTAGCTGGCTAGGATCCCGTTGAAAGACCTCTGTCAGCATGCGCCTGCTGTCCTGTGCTTGGGAGTCCAGCCTTTTTCTTGTGGTGGGAGATGGTCAGGATAAAGAGTCGTCTTCCTGCTGTATGAAAATGCTTTAAATCTCTCAAGGTCTCAGCCTGAGCCTGTTTTCCTGGGCAGGCTCAGCAGTGCGGCGGGTGAAGGTGAGTGGAGGTGACTAGTCATTCAGGCTGCTCAAGTGGAAGGAAGCAGCGGGGTAAAAAAAGCAAGCCCTGCTGCTTCATCACTGCCTTCATGCCTCCTGCAGGAAACCAGTTCCTTCCCCAGCTTTGCCTGTGGCTCCCTGCTCCGCCTTTTCACTGTGGGGAAAGCTTTGACTGAAGAATAAGATATGTGGTAAAATGGAGATGATAATGGAAGCAGGAGAAAGGAGGAAACTGTAAACATGACATGTGCAAGAGGAGGAGGATTGTGTATACTCAGAAATTTGGATCTACCTGTATTGCCTCCATCCATCTGTAATGCCAGAGTTCATGTGACAATTACCCTCCATTTTCTGTTTTTTCCAACCTGATAGAAGAATGCAAGATACTGAGCTTCAGCATTTGAAGGTATTACCCTGAGAAGAATAAAAATCAGTTCAAAAAGTGCGAAAATGAGAATTAGCTTTAGTTGCTGGCCTTACTTGTTTTAAGCAAGAAGACTGTTGCTGAAGTTGCTTGTTGAAATAGATTGGTAGCTTATCCCTGCCTTTCCATCAAAAAGATATCCTCTCTTAAAAGTACAAGATGTATGCAATCTTACCCGTTCACAAGAACCAGGTCATGTCTTTGGTGTGGCACAGGTCAAAAATACGGATTTCTAATTTCTCCCATTTCATCTGCTTTGAACATAATCCTCAGAGAACCTTGCTGAGACTTTAAACAGGCGTTTCAGAAGAAAAAAGAAGAGCAAAACCCAGCATACCCTTTAGCTAAGGAACCTCTGAGGAATTCTCTTCTGAACTGGATCCGGGTGATATTTCTACACTTTATTGGGTAGATATTGATAATGTCTTGCTGACATGAGCTGCACAAGACCTTCCACCTTCATTTGCTCTGGTCCAGTTCAGAAAGTTGCAAGTCCATAAGGCGTCATCTCTGATCCAGTCGTTTTATCCCGTTGTAAAAAGGGGGTGGGGGGGAAGAAGGAGGGGAAAAAAAGAAAAAGCAAAGATCCAGGTTAGGTGTGATGAATGCAAACTGGCATAGCTCTAGAAATCTCCGGACGCGGAGGGAAGGGAGTGCGTGGGGGGGGGCGATGGTTATCCTAGTCTGTAATAGCAGATTACAGTAGTGAGGCAGAAATGATCTTGCTTTGGTGGTTTTATATCAACTGCAGCATTAGCACGGTTACGAGGAATTGGGGTTGTAACTTTGGAGAGAAGGCATGAGTCTTCATGCATGAGCTTTATTGGCTATGTTTTGAAGTTATAAATCTGATGTTGTCTTGGCAATCTTTAACTTTGATGAGCAACCAGATTTCTTCGATATAATGAACAGATACAGGCAGTCTGGGCTAAGAAAGTTGTCTTCAGAAGTGATGAACAGGGCTTTGTCACGTTGGGTTTGCTTCAGTAGTTAGTGAAGGGCTCAAATGCACAGTTTCAAAGCAGTCTTCTGGAGTTGTGCGTCAGCAGCCCCTTGCCTTCTGGATAAAGAAATCTACTTTATCTAAAGAAATCAAACTGCAACAGAAATTTGCTAAGTAACCTGTTCATAGTCCCGTTGGTTTGCGGCTTCTCAAAGGAACGTGTGCTGCAGGAGCTCTGTGTTTTGGTGCAAACAGAAGTCTGCTGGGTCCTCTGTCGTGGTGAGGCTGGCGCTGAAGGGTATTGCTTGCATCACTGCTTACCAGGTCTGATACTCTCAGTAAGAAAACGAAATCCTTCTCTTCGTGTGAATGGGTGGGAGAACAGGAAAGAAGAATAACTTCCTCTTTGAGTCTTTGACTTTACATCCATGTCTCTTAGAAGAAGACAAAAATGATGAGTTAAGGGTAAGCACAAGCTTTATGTTTTCATCCACCCTGTATTTTTGATTATGCACTCTCAGCCTTTCTCATCAGCATGTTTTGAAATGGTTTTAGTTTGCATTATATTTAGACGTGCGTTTTCTCTCTTGTACTCAATGTAGGACATCTGTCACTGTTCACTTCGCTAAAGGTTCCCTGCTTATAATCTGATAGTTCCCCCTGCCCCCAGTGCGTTTGTGCACTGGTAATTAACAGCCTACATTATAATGTGAAAAGGCTGTTATTTATTTAAGATGTATACAGGGAAATACATGATGAAGTGAAACTACTTGACGTATTCATCTGAGAAAAAATTAATTCTTTAAAGCATCAGTCTGTTACATGAATATCAGTTGGTAGCGGTTCCCCCGCCACGTCCAATTCGAGCTTTGCAAGTGTTTGAGTATTTCCAGTTTTTATTCCACCAGGGAATGGTGATTAGAAGTCAGCTTGATTTAAAGGTGGCTGAGGTGACTGTTTGACTAAGATGACAGTTTCCTTCTGCCTAGTCGCAGGATGCGAGATATAGGTTACTGTGTGACCGGTTTATGAGTTATCCCTGATATTAGCACCTCTTGAAGCATTGTTGGTGCAGCTGCAGCAGATGGTCAGGATGAGAGCTGAAGGAGATGGATCGGAGTGGAAGGCATCAAAGTGGGCACAGACTGTGCTTGTGCTAGGATGAGACACCAGAGTATAAATATAGCTTCAGCCTAGCGTTAGACTAACTTCTGCTGATTTTCTTCCCCCCACACCCCCCCAGTGTATCCAATCAGCGTATCCGTGCTAACTAAAGAGCACGAAGCGGTAACCTGATTTAGAGTATGTATGTGTATTTTAAGGAGCTAGTAGAGATATTGCCAAAATAATATCTGCACATTCATGCTTAGTGCATTCATGTTTCTTCCAGTAATTCCATGAGATAAAAGGTGCTATCCCCATCTCACAGCCAGTGGGAGAAAGGGAGGCAGAAATTACCATCCTTACATTGTGCTATGAATTGCTGGCGGAATTTGGTTGAGGTGCTGGGACTTGCAGTGTTAGGTTCAGTCCTGTAGTAAGACTGTTAAGCACTGTAAAAGCCAACTGGAGAAATCAATCTCTTGCCATAATTGGTGTTTCAGTGACAGATGGGATCTCGAGCCATCCCTACCTCAGCTCGCTAGTTGAAATCTGCACGAGATTGTAAGGTCTGGGGAGACACCGCTGAACCGGCAGTGGCTTGCGGTTCAGGCAGGATGAGAGGAGGAGGTCTTTCTGTTGGTCTGAAGTCTGAACTGCGCTGTGCGTCACAGGAACCCCAGCCATGACTCTCAAAATTGACTTTTTGGTAGCATTTAATAAAGAGTAAGTGGAGAATATTTGAGCTCCTGTTCCTACCAGGAGAACTCTTTTCTCTGTGAGATGTGAAGGTGTGTTGGCAAGGTTATGTGATGAAGCCTGTATACCTCTTTCAGAAACTCACTCCATGGGATTTCAGGAAGTACATGAAAGCCGTAAAGGTCTCTCCCTGCTTTCTCTTACTTTCTCTCTTCATCCTTCAGTATAGAATAGGCCTGTCTCGGTGTGCACCTAACAGACTTAGGCTTTAATCTGTTCAGAAGCCGGGCAGGCTCAGGGAAGGACTTGCTTTCTCCTTAAATACTAGCTGGATAATTGCCAACTGATAATTCTGTGAGATGTCACTCGTGTTTGTAAAGAGCTGGCTAATACTGAAGTATTTTTTCCGTCAGCGGGTGGCAGGGATGGTAGGATTAATGATACTGCATCCTACCTAACACCTTTTTTTTTAAGGCTACATGGCTTAGAGGAATTAAAAGCAGAGTTCATAGCCATGTTCACATTAGAAGCACTGAGTGATTTTTGTGGAGTTCCTTAAGCTTTAATCATAGTGATAGGCACCGTACGTGACCCTCTGATACACAGAATATGAAATCCTTATTTCGACAGCAGCACTGCACAAAGTAGGTGTTTAGCTTTGTGCATTTAAGTATGAAAATGTGTGGTGGCTAAGGAATTTTCTTCCTAAATATTCCTGAAGTTGGCCAGAGTTAATGATGTTAGTAGGACCAGTGTATTAGTCTAGTGTATTGGTCCTAGCTAGTTAGGATGCATGATCAGCAACTCTGTGATCCAAGTAGAAGTTGGAATACCTTCTATTTGTGAAGCTGCAGATTGTAGAGACTATGGAATGAAGTATAACAAACATAGCTGTGCTAATTTTACTTGCTTGGTTTTATTCATACCAGCAATTCAACATTTCACTCATTTTTATCTGTTAGGCTACAAGATCCCTCATTTGCTTAGGGCTCGGTTACAGTGGATATTGCAGTAAAGTCCCCAGTTCATCATGCGTGTAACGAACTGATTTTAACAGCTGTTTCAGGTTGATATAAAACAGAAAAATAACACTGTTGTTCTGTCTGCCTAAACCTGGTTAAACCTTGGTTGAAGTGGGAACGGAGTTGCCTACTCGATTTCAGCTGCTTTTTGTTGCCAATAGCAAAGAGAATGGTAGGGGAAATGACCTTCCATCACAAACCTCTTTTGCAGTGTGGAGGAGGGCAGGTGTGTAGGTGGAAGTGTTATGTTTGCTTTTACATTATTTTTACGGTGTTGAAGGGGGATAGGCTTCCAACCGTTCGGGCTGATATATTGCATTATTGTAAGATCAGAAAGTAAAAATGGAAAGTTAATGTCGTCTTGCTTTTTACCACTGAAACTGGTAATGTAAGTAGGTAATTCTTCAGTTTTGTGATGGATTTGTGGACCTTTATTTTAGAGGGAAAATGTGCTCAAAGAGGTTGATATGCTCAGTGGTAAAGTAATTGGAAGAAAGACTAATAAACTTATGAAAGCTGTTGCCTCTTTCCAGCTTCAGTTGTTCTGTGGTACCTTGATTTTGTCAGTTCCTGTATCTGTAAATTAAGATGTTCATTACAGTACTCTAACTTTGTGAGAAAAGAGTTTTTCTAATCGTTTGCTTTCCTCTTGTTACAGAACCGAGAGCTCCAGATTATGAGAAAGTTGGATCATTGTAACATTGTCCGATTGCGTTATTTCTTCTACTCTAGCGGAGAGAAGGTAAGAATGAAAAACAAGGCAATGCCTTCTGGTAACCATCTGGGGTATAACCGAACTGTTTGCACTTCTAGAGACAGGAGCGTGAAGATAGTAGATGTGATAACATTGAGAAAATGCTATAGTGGTGCCCCACAGGTCATGTTGGAGCAGATCTTCAGTACGGAAGTGTGTGGTCCATGAGGCGTAGTGTTATTAGTATAGCACAACAATAGCGTAATGGATTTGGATACATACCGCCTCTTTTTCAATTTAGTGAAGCACAGCCAGGCTTCATTTGCACGTTCTAGTGCTACCTTTCCATACGTGCAGATACGTTTTCTAGGATTCGGCGTTAAGCACTCTAGATCTAAAGCACTTCTGTGACTCTTCCCAGACTCAGTCTCTGTATGCTTCTGTCCCCCTTCCTTGTGTGTCTGTTCTGTAAACAGGCTGAGTTTCCAAGCCCAGACGAAAGAATAATGTACGATCACGTGATTGTAGCATTTGTCAGAACACTTATGCTCCAGAAGAAGGAGCACATAGCTGGATTTAATAAATCTCAAGAAGTAGACACTGCCATTTTATCGTTCTTTTCAGTCCAGGTATAGAAGTTCCTTAGGTGTTTTTAAAAAGGGGTTACAAAGTTTTGTTTTAATGTGAAGTTCTAACAGCTTCCTTGCTTATGTATGTATCAGCATTTTAGGAATCGTAGGAGAATTCAGGATGAAATGGACCTCAAGATGGCATCTGGTCGAACCTCATGCTTAAAGCAGGGTCATCCATGAAGTTATAAAAAAAACCAAACCCCAAATGTGTTTCTGGCCCGTGTGGGAGTTAATGTAAGCTGTGAGGTGGGGAAATGGGGTAGACGACCTTCTGAACTTCCTCTGATCTTTTTATATATAGTTATAAATATTTCTATAAATTGTATCGTAATTTTTATAGATGTTATGTTCATTTTCTAAAGCAGATTACAGCCTTAGTTGTCTTCAGATTCCAGTACATGTGTCTACAATGCTGTAAAGGACTGTATAAGAGAGCTGATAGCTACTGGAAGGCTATTAACTGCTCTTGCCACAAAGTGGGCCAACAGAGTGAAAGAGGCAACCCACCCGCTTCATGATCTTTGGAGCTAGAGAAGGAGCTGACATCTCCAGGATAAGTTGTTGGTGGCAGGTCGCTGCAGTCTCGTGCAGTGCACAGAGGGGTAATTGGAGGAGCTCTGTTGTTACCTCTCTGAGAGGTGCTTGGGGGGCACCTGGCCCTGTGCTGTGCCTGTGCTTATGGAAAGCTTGCAGAACCACTTTGCAGGAATCAAGGAGAAATGTGATTTAATTTTTTTTTTTATCAGCCTTTCCTGTTCCTTCCTCCCCCTTGCCTGGTGATAGCAAGCATTTCCAGTGTTATATGGCTGTTGTTGTTTTGTTGGTAGTGCAGTGAACTTTTTTAAACTTTATTGTGCTCATTTAGCATATAACCAGAAACTCATCAAGCAGCATGAGTACAAGAAGGGGAATACTGTGAAGGAGGGCTTGGTTTTGGGGTTTTATGTTTGCTTTTTTAACCAGCTTATAACTTGGCTAGGGTGAAGTAGAATTTCATGAGACAAGCAGAAGACAACTGCTTTATCTAATGGCTTTCAGAAACCTCCTGCAAACAATGGAAGTGTTAAAACATTTCAGAACACTGTTCCAGAAAGCCTTTATATAACAGTAACTTGAGTAAAACTCTTGGAAATCTTTAACTTGATGTTGAGCTTGAGACTGGATTTTCCACTTAGCTGTTTCAACTCCACGTGGCTGATTCTTGGCAACGCTAGTTTTGTTTTTAAAAATGTGGTCTCTATCCATGACCAGTGAATCTTCATGCTTCAGTGAGAAGTTCTCTTTCACATTCCTTTCTGCTCTTCCCTCTTCATGTCTTTTTGAGATTTCCACTGCTATCCTGTTGCAAAACGGGACGAATGCGAACCAGTCCCTAGGGCAAAGGTGCACCCAGCAGAACATCAGCAGCGGTAATGTCGCAGTTCAGGTTGCAAGGTCTCTTTGCAGTTCGGTACAAAATGATACATAATTGGCTTGCAAGTATTTCCACGTGGGTGGCAGCAGGTGAAGATAACTGTGTATGAGTTTCTTGGCTGCTGTTTGGGAAGACCTCTAGAGAGCAGCAAGTTGGTGTTCTGAAGCTCATCTGGGAAGGAAGAATAATGTTTCTTCTCATGTTTTTGTAAGTTTGGGAAGCAATAACATCTTTTCCTTCAGATTACCCCCATAATCAAGCTGGCTCTTTGGAGAGTGGAAGAAAAGGGAGAAAAGCATGAGGTCCCATCGGGTAACCAGGCAGGAGATGTAGGAAGCTGTTGCAGATTTAGATGCTAGGGACCCAGAGCTTTATAAAAAGTGATTCTTGAAGCCAAGCCCAATGGGAAGAGTAATGTAAAAATCCAAGGGATGTATAGCAGAAAATGCAGTAGCATAGTGATGAGTGGGGCTTGCAATTGTCTGTCGTCTTCGTGAAGAACTTAGCATAAACCCAGATTAATGGCAGTGAACTGTTAATTGCTCAAGTCTAGCAGTGATGGTAAAATTTCAGAGGTAACTATAATAGTGCTGATCCCTTTAATGAAATAGTTCATCAATGAACTTAATTTTGCTACCAATATATGAAGCATTCTCTTGCATGAAGGTTTTCATGCTGCCGTCATCACTCCACCTGTTTGTTCTAGTGTTTCTTGGACTTCTCCCTTCTTCCCTGGTGCGTAACACCAGTGCATCTAAGCCCAGAGACTTTTCTTTCTTTGTTTTTTGGACAATATCTGAGAAGCTTAAATCTGTCTCCATTTCAAGATACCTCAAAGGATTTCTCCAAATCCAGTCAGACTGGCACTCTTTGAAAGCCGTGTGCCTAGTAGTTGCTTTAGTTCATTTTAATCGTTAGGCGTTTCTAGGCACTGGGCAACCTTAAAACTGGCTTTATTCTAGGAAAACAGGGGGTTTAATTCTTTATTAGAAAACTGGAAGCAATAGAAAATAGCATCAAATAGAAAAACAATTCTAAATAACACTCGCTGGTAAGACTATTCCTTAGCTGCATCAAAGTTGTAGCTACTTTGTAGAGATTTGGAGCGCTCTGTTCGCTTTTTCTAGGGGCTATCCATGGAACTGGTTGAAGTGCTTGAGCTCGCTATCTTTTCTTTTTCCTTGTGATGAACTCTCCTTTCTGTGTCTCCCATTTGCTTAAACTTTTCTTCCTGCTTTTGCCCAAAAGCAATCCAGCATTAGCACCATGGAAACCTTGTATCAAACACGGCTTTGACTGATTTCTTCTCCCTTGTTTTCTATGACTGGGTGACTGCCTTTTGTCTGAGCATCTTTGAATTTGTATTGCCTTTATGTAGGTATACCCTATATGGGGGGGGATGTGTGTGTATAGATGCATGCACGTGCACACATATATTTATACCTTTATATGTGTGTGTATATATATGAAAGTTGTTTTGAGTACTGACTACATATTAATCACGTTTGACTAATTTCTAGTTTAAAAGAGCTCAAAGAGAGCACGTAATGTATATTAATATGACTATTGAGAGGCTTGGCATTCAGGTTGCTTCTATGAACTATTTCCTGCTTGGTTTTTTCTTTTTGTAAGTTCACTGACGTTTGTCAGACCTGTTGGATAACCCAGTTCTTCCAAAAGACTCATCCTTAATGAATTTGCGAGAGTAGATTCTGATTTCTTTTTTTTCTGAGGCTGTATAAGATATCTGATAGCAGGACACTGACTTCCGTAGCTGTAATGAGCTTTTCAGTAGTCCAAAACCTGTAATTATGACTGGTGGAAACCAGAGAGGAAGGAAGAACAACCAAATAATGGGCTGAGTTGTGTATGGAAGATTCTCTTGGTGGAAGTAGTCACAAGTCTTTTCCATGTATTTCTGTGATTTGTGGTTTTCTAGGTAATTCTTTGAGAAAATGGGCAGGATTGTAGGGCTAGCCAACTCTGCTGCGTTTGGTAGTTTCGGTATTCTGCCTTAGGATGAGTTCTTGAACAAGATGCCTGGTTTGCCTATCAGCTTGCCACTGGGATATCAGACCGCATTAGGGAAGCGTACATTTCTGGTTTGATTTTTGCTACTTTTCCTTAATTTCAGGGACTGCCCTGCATTTAGCATGGCATGTAAATGTAAATGTTGATTTACTGAAGCAGAGGGAGATGGTCTTCTTGCCTGCCCTTTTCAGCCTAATTCTGCTGACAACCTTCTGAGCCATGCTCCAAGGGAGCAGACATGGATATACCGAATAATCCCTCTGGATCCTTTGCTGAGAGTATTCCCTGATGTTTAATGGTACGACCTGAATTCTTAAATCAGTAGCTGTTGAGTAAAATTGTTCAGCTGTGTAAAACCTGAAATGAGTTCCTAATCACCATTTTTTTTTTTTCTCTCTATTTCTGGTTTAGAGCTTTCTTTGTGGCAGTTCGTAACTGTTGGGTTTTCTTGTGTGGATGTTTTTGAGTGTTTAATAGCCTGATAGATCTGTATCCGTACCCAAATGAGGAAAAGAAGTCACTGGAGAGATTTGTTCCTGCATCAAATCGCATAAAAGTAAAGTAAATGCAGTTTTTGTTGAGTAATTGCATCTCTGGTTATGTAACTTTTATTTTAACCTCTCTAAGGTGGCTTGGTATTCAGAGGAGTCAAAGCGTATATGGAAACACAGAGATCACGAATAGGAAATATGCTGACTCTATTTTGGAGGCTGAGCTGGCCCTTCTGCATGCTCTAATTGATTTATAATCTTACTTAGCCTTAGCTGTAAGGGCATGCAGCCAAAAGTCCATGCAGACTCAGGATGGAAATTTACTCCCATAGAGTAAGGCTGAGGTTTAAAATAAAAGTGCAGGAGAGAGTGTACAGCAGCTTATAGATGCAGCTCAACGTGTATCTCACGTGTGCTTTGGCAGCGGTGTATTAACTGCAATGAAGAAATTTGGAAGAAGGGAGCAACTGGCTGATTTGCAAGTTTGGGCTTTGCTGAATGGTTGGTACTTCTCCAGGTTCATATCCCTGTTAGGAAGAGATACATCCTCCACCTTCAAAGAGGCACCAACATCACCACCCTTTCTTGTGGGAGTGTTCAGATGAGTCCTTATGTAAGGACCATCAGTTCTGTCCCTGTTAAAATGGAGTACTTTGTAGTTGAACCATTTGGTTTCTTTAATGAACTTGTTTTAAAAAAAAAAAAAAGTTCTTGCACAAAACGTTCAATTGACAGAGCCTTTAGCCCAGTTTTGAATGGACAGAGCCTGTGTGCGTGTTTTGCACCAACCTAGTAATGTGCTGAAGGGCCATCACTAGAGATGAATTTAGTCACTACGATCCATTTAATCCTTGGCAGATCTGCTGTGCTGTCAACAAATGAGCAATTAATGCCAATTATGAGGAGTTTTGTGATGTTGGTATCTCTGTAGTCCTTGCCTGAGGCCTGCCAAGCTTAGTTCAAAACGGGCACCAGTCATCAGATAACAATTATCAGTTACTGCTGTTAGGGCTCGCAACATGCTGGGAATTTCCTTACTTGTAGTTATGAGCAGTCTCTGGTTTTGAGTAGGTTGTGTTAATAGAAATAACAGTTTTGTCTGCCTGTGGTAGGGCTTTACAAGAGCAGAGTAGGCAGCAGTGGCTAGATCCTCCATGGGGTACATGGTGCAGTGGAAATAGGAAGCTCCGTGATTTCTCTCTACACCAGTGAACCGTCCAGTACGTCTGGTTAGTCGCTTCGGTTCTCAAGTCATTCCTCTACCAGCTCTAGCCACTGCTCTCATCTTCCCATGTTGGATGGCCGTTAGGAAAGCAGATTGTATTGTTTGTCCTGAGGCAGGTGTAGTTTGAACAATTATGGTGTATTATCTTGCCTAGTTTTCTGTCATGGATATATCCCGATTCAGGAATTCCTACTCAGCCTGGAAGGTAGTGTGCAGGCAAGAAAGTAGTGGATCTCCAAAGACTCTGCTTTTCATTTGCATGGTAAGGTATGCAGGACAGCTCAGTGATCCCAACATTATCCGTTAATTTTCATCTTCTAACAGAGTTACTGCCAGCCTATGGCACAGTCCGTGCTTGGGAGATGTGGTTCAAATATCCACAGATCACCTGGGTCAAAGATCGCAAATCGATCCTACCTTTTAGATATCGGGTGGCTGCTTCCAACTTCATAGAAATACTTCTCCTTGGAAGTACAGCTAAAAGCTTAAGGATTTTACAGGGCGTAAAATAAACAAGAACTGGCAGAGATTCCCAAATTCTCCTAATGAGTGACCTTTTTCTTTACTATACTTTATCTCTTTAGAGGGGAAAACTATGACAGAAAATGTCTGGTGTGGTTTTTTTTTTTTTAATGAAGGGGAAAGGCTTAGTGCATCACCTAAGAACCTAGGCTCTAAGTGATCAAAGGTAGACAACGCAAACCAACTGTCTTAAAACAAGACCCAGGAAAATTCTTAAATCTGAATTATATTGGGAGGCTTGACTTCCGCCCTTATGCTACCATCACAGCTGACCCAGTCGGCTGTTCCTACATCAGACTGTGTTATGTTGAAGAGTAATGAACATTACAGAACAAGGTGGTAAGTTTTGACAAGTAGGTATAGGAACAGAAGGCTTGGGGCAGATGTCATTTCTCAAACTCAGTTGTGAGCAGTGAGGGAATAGGAAAGGAGGTGTTTTAGCCAACATTTACAGTACTAACAGAAGATACTGGTATCTTTCCGAACACTGAAGTTGAGTCTTCAACTGCTCTTACCCCCCTGGAGTTGTCCGAGTGAAACTGCAGCTATACATCTAGGCTTACGGTTCCTTTATTTTGGTGGCAGCCACAGCTCAGTTTTGAAACAGATGTGGTTATAAACTGCGAGTAAAAACAGGCACATGTGGCCACTGGATGTCACCATTCCTTCATACAAATAAGGTCAGCTACAACATTTTTTGCATTTTCAAATTTTTCCGTGTATCGTGGCTACTCAGTAGTTAGAGTAGGAAGGCTGCAAATTCTCACTTTGTCTTTGAAAGCGGTTCTGAAGTCTTTGTATCTTTAAGGTACTATGTCAGCCTTCAAGATAAGAGAAGGAAGGCGGGTCTTTTGTGGCGCTTGATAAGGGTGTGTGAAGCGCGTGCTGGTCGTAGATTTAAGAAAAAGTAAAATAACCTTTTTTGAATCTAGGGCAAAAACTGCGTGACTTTGAACCTTGTATGTTGTCCAAATCTAGATGGCTAAGCCAGGGTGAAGGGCATAACTTACCTCATGCTTACACTCTGGTGTTTAAATAATGCACTCTGAAAGAAGGTGTAATCCATGTGAAATGCTAAAATCAGTTTTCTTGCATTCCAAGTTAAATCCTTCAGCGCTTTTTGACAGAACCCTTGCGTAGCCGCCATCCAGTCAGTAACAGCTCCGCGTGTAGCACCTACCTCTGAAACATCATCGGTGGGGTGCTGTCGTATGGTGAAGAAAATATGAACCCCTTGAGTAAACTGACTGGCTTATTCACCTCATATAGCCCCAGTACTGACGCCTTGGGATAATTTCAGTAAGTGTATTCTGGGGGCATATTCCTTAATTTTAGGTTTGTCGCTTATCTGTATGCTTTTAGCTTGAATAGGCAGGTAGAGCGAGTTTCTTCAGAGTGCAGTTCCACGTTTATTTCTTGAAATGCAGAGTTAATTTAAGAAACATTTGTGTTGTTCATCTTCTCTCAGTTGCGTGCATACAGCTGATCACATAGAGCCTATCTGAAAACTAGCTCAATTAAATCATCTGGGTTTTTTAAAAAAAAAAAGGGGGGGGGGGGGCCAAAAAACCACCTGCAAACCACACCAGAACCACCACCACACTGTTACTGATCTGCCAGGAGGTGAAAACTGAAATGAGCATGTTCATCACTTTTTTTTTTTTTCTCCAAATGCTGACCAGTAAATTTAGAAGAAAGAGCGCACGGAATAGTTTCTTAAGCTTTTTAACCTATTGATGCTCAGGGAAATTTTCTTTACATTCCAGGTAGGACTGACAGTTCAGGAGAACTACTAACGTCTTCCTAGATGCTGACATACTCTTCAGAGTATGCCCTGTGATTTTTGATTTTGCCCTTGGTCTGGTGTTTGGCTTGTGTGAACTTCCTGGCTTCTGTCATTGTTTTGGTGGTAAATAGGGGAAATATCTGGACTGTGGCTGGCTAATGTTGATTACAGTTTTATACATACACGTTGTAAATGTAGTGTGTGTGTGTAATATATGAAAAAAAATTAACAATAGCTGGGGTGTGTTGGGGCGGGGGAGGATCAGCGAGAAGGAATATTTGTACTTTCCCTGCAAGGAACAATCCAGAAGAGCAAATCGTTGAATTCAATAGCTGTTGCTTTATATTGGCCACAGTTAAGCTCAGGTGGATGGTCCTTAAAACGGATTACTTGTGTGGATTGAAGGACAGAAGAGTTTTAAAGGCAGAGTTTGGGACCTCCATGCGGCCTTTCCTATGTCAGCAGGGTAATGTTTTCAATTTTGCTCAGTCTTCAGCCACATAATGTGTAAGGCTCATGTGCTAGAGTAGTTGTACTTGCAGCTGGTTTCATCTCCAATTTCTGATACAAAGAAAAAAGTTAAGTTGCTGGAGTGTTTCGGCGCTTGTGCCCTACTCTTTCGCATGCCTTACTTTGTCATAGTCTGTAATAGTATCTACATACATGAAGTGCTTCCAACCAAAGGGAAATGGTGCCTGAATTGTCAGTTCTTGAGAGGTGCAGAGCGTTTCGATGGCAAGGCAGTGGTTATTTTGCTCTGGCTCGTTTTGGAGCAGTGTTTGTCAACTGAGGATTTATCTGCCAAGTGACAAAAGAGCAGCTTCTAACATTTGAGGCAATTGCAGGTACATGAGCTGCATTGCTAAAACCAAAATCCTTATGAAATACATTGATCCTGTATTTCAGGATCTGGGGCCCTGCCCTCCTTCCCCTTTTTCATTTTAAAGAGTACATGGTCATAACCTTAGCAGCAAACACAGGAGAACGTGGATGCACATAAACATTTGACCTGCCGAGGAAAGCTAATAATTTTTTCAATCCCGATGTCTGTAAGGAGGAGTGAGTTATTAAATGACATCTTGTTTGCTTTCCATCATTTACATGACGCAGTCTCCTCTGGACCTTTCTGTTCTCTGTAGAGGCGTTTCAGAGGTGCTCCTGACGGTTAGGTTACCTGGTTGGTTCCCAGCCCAGCGAATTTGAAACAGCAGTGTGGAAACAAGTCCCGTGTGGAATACGTGGTGAGGTTTGAAAAAGGCTTCCTGTAATGGAAGGATAAGCCTTGATCCTCCCGCTTGATCCTCAAGCAGTTGCCCTCATTTGGCAAGCTCTTCGAGCTAACCCTATTTCCTATTGCAATACATCTGGGTCACTGGAAAAATATGTTTAGGAGGAATGCATGAGGTAGGCAAACCAGGTTACATCATCCCCAGAGCTTGTCAGGCCATGACTGCTTTCTAGCTCGTACTGAATCTTGTTCAGGGGAATCCAGGTAACTTGGATGTTATTTTCATCCAGTTCATGCTCACGGAGAAGGGTGAGGGCTCTTGAAAACTCTGTTCTGAGTGTTTATCAGACTTGTGCCAGGTTACATCAGGAGGAGGTAGGTCAGAACGCTTGAATCATCTTTAATTCATTCAAGTAGTCATTTAGGGCACTTCTGAAGTGTCAGTTGCTTGTGGTAGGAGTGGAGTACGCTGCTACTTACTTAGCCAACACCATAAGCCTTGCCTTTGTAGTTGCATATTAAAGTTCTGGGTACATCAAATGGTACGTCAAAACTTGTTTGTTGGTTGGGGGAAAGGTTTTTGTGTGCCTTTGTGTCTTCTAGGTGATAATGTGCAATACACATTTACACAGGAGCAATACCATGCAAAACCCATGTAGTTTGTTCAGATACTGTGGGTAGCATAAAAACTCATAAGGATTGGGGGCAAAACCTCCCCCTCTACGATTCGGATGCCTTGATCTTCCTGTGCTTGTGCCATGCCATGCCATTGAATTAGTCTCATTTCCAACAGAACGTAAAAATCAAAATGGAGGAGAGAAAAGTAAAATAAAGGTGGTGTGAACTAAGTCGAGTTCCGTAATTCTCAAAACTCACTGTTGTGAAGTAGCGTAGATGGGGTTTAGTGTCCATATGTATTACTGGTTTACATGTCTCCTTTTACTTGTACTATGAGAGGATAATGAAATCACTGTAATTCCATTTCTACTCCTTTTTTTCCTGTCTCTCTAATCTCTCATGTATCTTTTTAACACATGGAACATGAATCCTTTGAATGAAAGTAATCAACATCAGTAATGGAGTACTTTGTGCGGTGACTTGTTACCAATAAGACTTTCCCACTCTCCAAGAGGAGGCAAGCATTAAACATATTCATCAGGTTGTATCTACACTGAATCAAACAGAATTCATATTCATGAGACTGTTTTTTTTTCTCTTAGTGTACAGGTTGCCATACCAGGCATAATTTAGCTTTGATTTTTCAGGACAATTATTTTCTGTATTTTATAATTACTACCTTGAAAGCCCTGACCTAAGAAGAGGTGGTGGTGGAGTTTTCTTGGCTTGAAGTGAGAGTCAGGGAAGGAAGAGCTTCTCTTGTTGCAGAAGGGAAAGTGCTAAAACACAAGGATGTATTTTTCTTGCATACATTTACACATCCTTGGAGTTCCAGAGCTGTCTGGTATTCCCTCTGCATTGCTGGTAATTGTCCCTCCTCCTCCATGTCAAAAAGTTTGTTCTCCAGCCTGGTCCCTAGATTCCTTCATGTTGCTACCCGGTTCCTGGGGTGGTGCTGGGAGAGGCACCAGCATAGGCATGGTTTTGGAGGCTGCTGCTCCGTGTCTGTGTGGCAGAATTACCGTAAGACCAGATACAAGTTAGTGGGCCATTGGCATTTGCTTAGTGCTGGTGCTATTACCGCTGTCATTTAAACAATGATATTAAAAAAGAGCATCTTCTTGTAGGGAAGAGTGATGTAGGCAGGCCCTTGCAAGGTCACTTGGTCTATTAGGAGGTATTGGTAAGAGCTATTAAAATGTCCTCAAAATACAAGTGTTTATTATCAAACAGCGGTGAACAGAGATCTTGAATTCTGAGTCTTTAACAACACGCAAAACCAGCAGTTCTTTGCCTGTTGTGTATTCAAGGTGTGTATTTCTGTGTGTGTTACCACGTACCATTTCTTTACTCGTTGGAGATTGCTGCTCTTTGCTGAGACAGGATAGAGACAGGTAAGGAAAACAGCATGGTGAGAGTAACACACCATGCTCTGTGCTCAAAATGACGTGTTAAGTCACAGTAATATCATTAAATTGCTGTAGCTAAATGAGGTTTGTTTTCGGGTATTAAGGTACGTAGCCAGTGGACCTGCGGACAAGGGACTCCAGTTGAAGACCTGGGAGTTCGGTACTGTTTCCAACCAAGTAAAGTCTCTATGTACTGTCCTTCTCTATAGAAGGATCTAGCTGTTAATACAGCAATAGCAGGAGAGGTTAATTCTGGTTAATTCACCTAGCTTTCAAAAATAATTTTTCAGGTTGATATAGTTAATTATACCCACCCCCCAACGTTAAATGTATTCACAGTCTTGATAGGATTTGCACAGAAGACTGCATTAAAATATCAGAAGTCTTTTTAAGACCTGTTTTACTGCTGAAAATTCTCAGTTCCACAATTAGGCACTATGTGATTACAGTACTCTCTCATTTAATTCCTCTTTGTTCCTTCTTTCCTTTGCTAACGTGTTCTGTAACAAAGTACCTTTTTATAAAGGGATGTTTGTTGTTTCTCTGTGTTACGTTCACACAGACCTCTAACCTGATCCTAGATACTAAAAGTGGTACTTGAGTCTTTGTTTTTGTCTTCTTCTGTTTTGCCATGAAGAAGTTCACACGTTTAAGTTGGAGATAACTGGGACATCAAAATGCGTGTAAACAGAGTGGTTATAAATGTTCACACTGGCTTACTGTAAATGATTGGTTAATATGTATTACTAATCCCTTAATAGTTGGAAATTCAGTAAGATCAAAGTAACATTTCTAAAAGATGCAGGACTTAAAACTTTTTTTTTGATGTGTAGTTGTGGGATGTGAGGTTGGGACTTTGAAATTTGCCCTTCTTGGGTTTTGGCGGGGAAGGGACAAATGGGTTAATAGACTGCTTTAAATAATGATGCAGGTGTCACCTCGAAATATCTCCTAATGAAAATATTGAATGGGGAGAACAATTATATTCTTGTCTGCATTCATAATCAGAAAATGCCTTATGTTGGAGACCATATTAATTAACGTGACCTTAAACATAAGTTTGACCTAAGTATTAGTGCACAAGTGCAAAGACTAAAGGATAAACAGTTTGGCGGCAGCTCACACTCCCACTAAAGACATGTACTTAAAACGTCCACAGCTTTCTCATCCTGTTGGCTTCTCTGAATGCTTTAATTATACTTCATGCTTCAAGTCTTTTTTTTTTTCTTCTTCTCTATTCTCTTTCAGAAAGATGAGGTGTACCTCAACTTGGTGCTGGACTATGTTCCTGAAACAGTATACAGAGTTGCCAGACATTATAGTCGGGCCAAACAGACACTCCCTATGATTTATGTCAAGGTAGGTAACTGATAGATGTGGTTAGATGAAGAAGGATATTATAGGCATAGACTTTGTGGATACCTCTTTTCTGACATAACTAGTTTTCTGAAATTTTTAGGAGCGCACATCTCGAGGCAAGGAAAAAAAGAGATTAAAATAATTACTTGTTACGGTGAAGGAAAAATAAAGGCGAGAGGCTTAAAGTGAGCACTCCTGATTTCTCACTTTACAAAAATCTGGGAATGGGTGGGGGCGACTGAGTGGGGGGCGAGTGTTTTGGTTTTTAAGCAGTTTAGATAGAGACTGACACCAGCCAGATTAGCAGCTTCAATTTCCGGAGATGATGATGACACAAGAGTACAAAGGTCAGGAACTGAAAGAGGATGTCAGGAAGAATAGTGTTCTCTTATCTGTTATCTTCCCCCTTTCCTGGCATATGAGTAAGAGTTCGTGTGCTTCTGTTGTGGGCATGAAAGGCATATTTTTGTGCCCTTCCCTGCTCTTGGAGCTCAGTGGCTCTTGTCTTGAAGAGCTATGTGGGGCAAGATGTTTGTATGCACGCTGTAGCCTCAAAACCTCACTTCAGTTGTCTGAATCTTTTGTCATCTTTTACAAAGTGGTTAAAACAAACAAAACTACTTTTTTTTTTTTTTTCCAAACATGGGACCCTTCTGGGTCTCGTAGTTCCGTTTCATATATTGCGATCACAATTCACACGCTAGTGAATGATCATATTTTCACATGGTGTTAACTTGTTAACATGGCATCCAGGTAACATTAAGTGGAAATTAGCAACAAACACTCCTGATTCATATGGATTTCTCCAGATTCCTCTGGAGTGTAATGCTTTAACATGAGGATGGACTTAAAAAACACCTTTAATTTGATTGAAAGAAGATGAAAGTTACAAAGATGAAAGTTAAAAATAGTGATTATTTCAATAACAAAATGTTGTGACATAATGGTATGTGCAGAAATTGTAAATGGCATGTCTCTGCAATAGCCAGCACTGGTGCCTGTTTTTAAGAAAGCACAGACTCTTACTGTCCAGCAATAAAGAATTCCGACTGCAAGGTCATTCTGTTTGGTCTGTTGGTGGAACAGCGTGTCTTCAGGTTACATGCTCCCCAAAATGTTAGCTTAGCTTTTGCGAAATTGTTTATATAGCTTTTGTCGGTACTCTTGACCTAATTGTTCTTCATTGTGGGGACTTGGGAAAAAATTGTCCTTACTTACCTTCTGAGAGAAAATTCTGCTTCAACTCTTTTGTCTTGCTGGATACTTGGGACTTCCCGTTCCAGGTAGCCTGGAAGGCTGTTGTTATTTTTCTGGCAAGGCAAGCCTTTCTCGTAATCCTGTATTTAAAAAGATCATGTTACCTTGATGTCATTAAAACTTTTGCAATTTTCCAGACATCTTGGCTACACAAAGGTCAGATCATAGCTATTTGTTCACTTCTGATTGATGCCTAGGCAGGCAGAGAGCTGCTATTCCCTGGGTAACAAAGAAACTGTTAAAGAACTGTACGGAAACTTTTCTAGTAGTCTCTTTGTTAATTTTTATTTGTAACTTCTAACATGCTGTAAGAAATTCTTGGAAATTTTGGGTTTGCTCTGTGGAGATGAAAGGCATACTTTCTAAATCCCGCGTGTGTTGACTTGACTCCTCAAGTTAGAGCAATCTTCTGGATTATTTTGCAATACGCTTGCACAATACATTCTTAACGTGTCTAGAACAGGCAATTCAGAAAACATGTTTGTTTGCTTTTCTTTGTGCAGAGTTGTGGTTTTGAGAAACAAATAGGAAAACTAAAGACCTAGAGCCAAAATTCAGGCGATTCTCTTCCTGCTCCTACCTTCTCCACCAAACGAACAACAAAAACCAAGGGAGAGAGAAAGAGTGAAAGACAAAGATAGCGGTGAAAGTGAGGCAAACGTGGCCTGATAGCAATATCTAGCAATTGCACCCAGTTTTACAGACCATTAAAGGTGAACTGCGGAGAATGAGCTTAGAAAAGGAAAGCGTGGAGTTGCAACTCCAGTCCAATGTCCTGCCTGTAGCTTGATTACTTTCTTTTTTTTTTTAATGGAACCTGGGGGAGACACAACAAAGATAACAAAGGCAGCCTGCTGTCAACCTTGAAACAGGGCTTCCTATGCCTTTGTGACTGTATACGCTATACAGTCCTAACTGTGTCCAGCAGCTTTTTATTCTCCATAGCCAAAAAGTGCGTAGCTCCAGCCGCTGGACATCCTCCCCTTGCCCTGTAGTCTTGCCCTGTGAAGCTTTTGGCTTCATAACACCTCCCCTTGCTGTATTCCTCCTTGCTAAGGGGCTGCTTAGCCTCGGACAGGGGGCAGAGCAAACCCTCCCTCAGCATACTTGTTTACTGTGCCTTGCATAAAATTATCCTGAGCAGTTGTTTTTATCTGCCCTCTCTTTTTGTCCAAAGATTTGAAATTAAAATGAGTCTGTCCCATCACCAAGAGAAACTGGGAGATTCGCTCAAGTGACAGGCTGAGACGCTACCATACTCCTTGGGCAATATTTAATATGTTGTTATTAACTTCATCAACTAAAGGGTTTTCTTTGTTGGTTGTTTTGGGTTTTTTCTTACATAACCTGGAATACTTAATTTCTATGAAGAGGCTGATTTAAAAAGCAAACTGAAACACCTTTATTTTGTGTATGTTTTTTATGACTACCATTATTTATAAATGTTGGAAAGCTGGCACAATTATTTTTTTGGAATTGTGCTCATTTTTGGAAGGACAAACGAACAAAATTGAACTGCATGTGTGGGTATGTAGCAAAGGGCGGTGGGAAAGGTATGAGAATACCTTGCCCATCTTCGTAGCACTAATATGCGCTCAGTAGGGTTGTTTTGAGTGATTTTGTTTTTCTTCTAATGAGAGTTTGTGCTAAATTAATTGTTTAGCCTGTTTTGACTGGGAAAGCATGCCTTATGCAATGTTTCTGTGTTCCAGTTGTACATGTATCAGCTGTTCCGGAGTTTAGCCTATATCCATTCCTTTGGGATCTGCCACCGGGATATAAAACCACAGAACCTCTTGCTGGACCCTGATACAGCTGTTCTAAAACTCTGCGACTTTGGAAGGTAAGCGTGTCTGTGGCCTGAAGCCTGGTGAAAAGAGCTTCTTTCAAAGTGAACCTGTGTACAGTTATGCAGAGGAACCCTCTGGGAAGGTCTTCATTTGTAGTTTTGAAACTACAAATCAATATGGAGGGAATTAAAATTCAAGGCTGTTATTTGTGCAGGTAGTCAAAAAATAAAATAAATATTCCATTGTGTAGGGAAAATACTGTGCCATGGAAAAATGCAACCAAATATTAGGGTGAAGTGTGTTTGGGAAAGAGAGGACAGGCGCAGTGGTATAGTAACCTGAAAAGGCTAATGTTACACTTTGTTAGTCTACTTGTATGTCCACCAAGGTATTTAATGTTTCAAATGCTGTAGAGGCTTAAGATCAGAAGCAAGACTTCTAATTGAAGCTCTTTAGATAGTGGACGTTTATATCCTAGGTTCCAATGGCACATTTATTTCCAGTATCCATTCAAGTGAATCACCTTTAGAGTCCAGCCCTCATCTTAGGAGCTGATACAGAAATTCTGGGAATCCACACTGAGACAGGAGACAGATTTCCTTCTGGGAAAGTTCAGTCTTTAGATTGTGCTATAACTTTGCAGGCTAAAATAGTTAGGGCATATGTGCAAGGGGTCACTGAAGTGGCTGTTGCTAAATTCGCTTGCCCGTAGTGAGTGGGAATGTCAGACGGTTGTTATTCAAGCAGTGCATCGTCACGCCTGGTGGCTCGGGAATCTCCTGCTCAGCTCTGCCTCACCGGTGTAGGAGCAAAATAGGAATTGCATTGAAACTGAAAAGTTACAATGCATAAAAAGGTGGCAATTCCTCTGTGTTAACAGAAAAAAACCAAACAAACCAACCCCTGCCCAAAAAAAAACCCCAAAAACCAAACCAACAACAAAAAACCCATCTCAGTTCTGGTGAGTATCCAGAGCTTTCGAACCTTAAAAGATGATTATGTTCAGCTGAACTGTATTCTGTCCTCTTTTCCTTTGTAAATAAACCTTTGTACCTGGCAAAAGACAACTGCCAGCCAAAAATCTGACCCTATTTATCGCCTAGATTGTAGTCAGAATTTCCTTTGTGTCCAGTTATAAGGTAGCTGCTTGATGGATTGGACTGATTTCTCAGTAAATCATTGGGTCTGCGGCTTGCATCAGCTTAGAAGAACACGGTACTTTAGCATTTAGGATTTGGGGTTGGGTGAAGAGTGCCAAAGCTTAATGTTGGTCTGCACTGCAATACTGTAAAACTATTAATTACTGAAAGATTATTATTTTGTTTCCTTTTCAGTGCAAAACAGCTGGTTCGTGGAGAACCTAATGTCTCATACATCTGCTCTCGGTACTACAGGGCACCAGAGTTGATCTTTGGAGCCACCGATTATACCTCCAGTATAGGTACGTATGTATATTTGCTGACATCTGTACCAGATGTGGTTTTATTCTGTGCTTAAGTGTAAAGGTTTCCGGAGATTTTGGATATGATCCCGAAACACAGAATTTCATTGTAAATGGTCAAATACCACTTCTTAACTAAATACACAGATTTTGTAGATGGCTGCTGTGATTTCTACACCTGTTGAGATTTCAGTGTCGGTTGCATTAGGAAAGGGGCTTTTTTAATGTATGGGGGGAAATCTGGGTTCAGACAAAACATTTTCCAGCTCTCTGGGTGATTTTTGTTATTTAGTTTAAAAGTAGGTATGAGATCTCAAGCTGAAAAAGCATTTGATGACTGAAAATAACTGTAAAGAAGGATTGTAGAAATATCAACTACTGCATCTGATATGCTATGATTTAGACATGAATAATTCTGTCATTTATTTACTTGGCTTTTAGTAAAGTGGTTTTAGTGGGAGAGAACACGTGGCCTGATGATTGGCTTTAAACTCTCTTGACAGTTTTAATGTTGCATACAGTAGTGTTTCTGATTCAACTTACACTGTTAATGACTAAAGGACAGCAGAAGTTAATTTTGAACACGAAGAAGCCTTCTTTCTAATACCTGGCACGTAGCCGTGTCATGGAAATGTTGGGAAAGCTGGAGGTTTTGGCAGAGTACAGGCAATAGCTGTGTTTTCATACAGTGGAATCATAAAAATGCACAGCAAAATGAACAACAGTGTGTTGGCTGGTTATGGGTAACTTGTTCAGGTTTTTTAGTCAAGATATTCCCTGGGCCCTTTCTGACGGCTGGTGCTAGAGAGATGAGATTTGGCTCTCGGGTTCCCCACTATTGTGCTAAGCTTTTACCTTGCTTTTGGACCTGAGTCGCTTAGGCAAGGTTTAATGTGTTCAAAAGGATTTGGAGATCATGATCAAGTCTTGGCAGAATACGTTTATAATGCGTTAAAGTGTGTTTAAAGTTAGGATGTTCTAACTAGTATTAAACTCATTGGCTGGCTGGTTTGTTTCAACTCTGCAGTTCTTTGAAAATAGAAGACTTACCTGCTCTTGCTGAATTTTTTTCCCCATTAGTTATTCTTCAGTATGTATTATAGCTACATTCACATATCTCCCCTCCTATAAAAAAAGGCATAACTGTAAGAAGTCTGGGGAAAGCAATGGCACCAAAAAGATAAAAAGGCAGGACTTATTTAATGGTTGGCCACTGCCAAACGTGGCAGCCCTAGCCCTACTCTTTCTTGCCCCTGGATACCCTGGCTCTCATGGGTCACTGTTTCATGCACCGATTTGGCTTCAATTGACAGGAGACTTTTAGTTTGGTTAGATTAACTTTCTGCTACATTAGTGAGTTGAATTAACGTTACTGTGTGCTCTGATAAGCAGCAGAGCCCAGGTAAAAGCAAAGAGACGGGAGCTCGTGAGTGAGAGGAAGGCGGCTGATCCTGGTTGACATCTTTTTGACAGCTGAGAGCTAATAGATTGGCTCAGCTGCATTATCAGAGTGCACTGAGACAACTTGTTGCAGAGGATAACTGCATAATATTTTAGGTGTCACCAGTAGAGACTGCTTTGTAGATAAGCCTGTGAAATGTCTCTTGCTCCAACTGTATAATGACTTTAATCTTGCACTTTTTTGCAGAACCTTTTTAAAGTTGCTCTTTCCATTTTTGTTTTCTTATCTGCTGGTTTCGAAAATAATTCTAATAAATCAATCGTTCTAAAGTGAGGACTCCCTTTTCCACTTGTCAAAAACATCATTAATTTCAAGCGTTGTGGTTCAGACTTTCTCATGCCCCGCCAAAACACCTTGTTCCCCCAAGCCCTTTCTCTGAACAAATCAATCTAAATGAAACTAGCACAGAACAGCTTGAAAATGAAGTTCAGCAAATACTCCTTCCTTCCTACCCTTTCCTCCCTCCACTTCCTTATCAACAAAATCTTTGCATTTGGGAGCTGGGAAGTAATGAAATGCTTTTGCAAACTTAGTTTGCAGTTTCCCAGTGTCCTGCAATACGTTAGAAATTCTAGGGGTTTAGTTTTGTGATGCTGCTGCATCCAGTGGTGGTAAATACCATGGTTTTCCTTAGTTCTTGCTAGATAAGGCAGCAGCAGTGCTTAGTGAGAACTATTCCGTATTCCACATAGGATTACTCATCCAAACTCAACCAGCAGCATTTGTATACCAACGAACCGGCACAGATAGATAGGTTTCTTTAAAAGAGAGGGAGAGGAAAGAACACTAATTATCAGTAATTTATTCATAACTCAAACTGTAGGAAACCATGAGATGCTTCAGTATTGTAATACTGCATTTGAAACCTTTTTTTTAATGTGGACATGCTTGTGTTTTCCAGTTCTTGTTTTCTTCTGAATTATTAGCACAACAGTCTTTTCCTGCTGTAGTCTTTTTCTCAATGTAGGAACTCACATGGGGGCAGGGGGGTAACAAAAACTGAGCTTAAATGTGATGTAGGAATCTTCACTCATCTGTTTAAATATGCTATGTTAAAACTACTTTAAAAATAGAATCGGAGAAGAATACGAAGCCCAAATGTGTTCCAAATAGAACCCTTTCGTACGTTATCTGCGAGGCATCCAGCTGTTTTCCTGAGGTTTTTTGTTTGCTGACATTACTGCAAGGCTTAGGATTTTAACACACTGCACTATAGTAATTACTGGAAGTATTTCTGAGCAAACAGTGCTTTTTAAACCTAGGCAGTGACACTGTGGTGGCCCAGAACTGACAGCACAGCCAGCCTGCATCATGACCATTTCAGTAGTTAGTCATCTGGTTTTCATCTAGGTTGTCTTTTAACACATGAATTTGTCCTTGCAATGTTACTTGCTCTTCAGTGTAGCAGAAACTAAAGTTGGTTCCAGGATCTGCCTTTTCATCCTGGATGTCACAACAGAACTGTAAACTGGCTTTTAACTTCTAGGGTCTTGATTATTTCATCAAAGTGCATGACTTAAAGTCTAACCCAAAAGGTCTCTTTAAAAATAACTCGCAGCCAGGGGTAGTGTTTCTTGTGCTTTTGTAAAGTACTGCGTTAGTGCTGTATGTAAATATATATGATAGTAAGAGTAGCATCAAAACACATTTACTGCAGTTAATGCCTCTGTGTGTGTCACCCGGCAGACCTGGGACTATTATTAAAATAATGACCTGGGAAATGACCTACTCAAGTTTTTAAATAATCCCTGTTGCCACATAGCTATAAATCCAGGCCCATAATAGCTCTGTCGCCTGCCTGCGTTACAACTTTAAGGGATTTTTCAATGGTCAGGCACATGCATTCATGTCACTTGGTTGCCTCCATAGCTTGTAGAGTTTGGGCCTGTGTGCACCTTTGACTATGAATTCTGCAAGTGTGTGCGTGTCCTTAAGGCTTGCTGGGGATAGCTCATAATTTTGCTCCTGGAGCTGATTTGTAGGAGGTTTGGTTTGGGGTTTTTGGCAAACCAAGCCCTTCAGCTATCCCTTGACAGCGTTTTGGCCGAAGCTTCTTCCTTGCAGGTCCGTATGCGTTACGCCATCCCAGAGTACGTTGCCGGCATGCTGCTGGCTGCGCTGGTCATCTGGGTGCTGCTGCCTGCTAAAAAAATGTGGGATGGCTGCCCATATTCCCCTACAACGTCCTGGGACAAACAGAGGCGGTGGAGCCGGGGTGGGTGCAGATGTTTCTGATGCCATGTGATCCTCTTGTATAGAAAGAAGCTGTGCAGTTAAGCTTTACCCCCAGACCATGCATTTTATTTTTTTTACTGGGTTAGGTGATGGGACAATGAAGAGCTCACCAGAACGCGATGGCGCTTCTGGATAACAAGGGTCTGCTGGTCTCGGTGCGTTTTCTCTGTCACTGCGCTGGCAGGAATTGAGAGCGTTCCAGAGGGAACATTTATAGCTGCTGGCAGGGAGAGATTGATCTGCGTGGCTGTATCGCTGGCTTCTCTTGGGGTGTCCCAAAATAAGTATCCCAAAGTTACTCATTCACTTTCCTAATGAGCGCTAAGACAGAGGGAAGAGAGGGTTTCACCTCAGCGGTCTGGAGCAGGAGCTCCTCTGGAGGCGTGCGTAGTCGGGCTGTCTCAGAGCTTCCCGGGGAAGAACCATCGCGAGGTGTGTCCCAAACCTGTTGCCGAACAGTGAAAAGTATTTGCCTCTGTATCTCAGATAGCAACTTCCAATGCTGAAAATAAGCACAGGCATTAATTTACTGAAATAGTCTATCACTTGTCATTGTAGTTTCATCTCTTCCTTGCAGAAAAATAGACACACCTGTGTTTAGCTTTTGTTCCAAGTACTGGAATGAGCATGGCTTTCCAAGCATTTAAGGTTTCAGCCTTATTCTGTCTCCATAATCTGTGGTAGCTTGAGGTACAAAACTTGCACCGACATAGCACCGCATGCCCGTAATTCAGAATTTTGCTCTCATTCTGACA
Source organism: Gavia stellata (assembly GCF_030936135.1). Classification (NCBI taxonomy): domain Eukaryota; kingdom Metazoa; phylum Chordata; class Aves; order Gaviiformes; family Gaviidae; genus Gavia; species Gavia stellata. The sequence goes on along the minus strand of NC_082594.1, from coordinate 129,842,479 downwards.
TCCTAAAAAGTGTTCCAAACAAGCAGCGATGAAAAGCACTTTGTGCTCTGGCATTTGGCAACTAGAAGCTGCTGATTTTACGACTTCCTAGGGCTGCTTTTCTGACTCCTGGTTTCTTCCCTACTAGTTTGTTTCCAGAGCAGCAACTCTGAGTCACTTCCAAGATGGAAGAAGTCCATCAAGATCAAGGGATAGTGGGGCAGAGATGAATAGATGAGGGGGGAAAAAAAACCATAGAAAGGTAAATGTGCCCCATAAAGTGTCTGATAAAGGGAAGTTCTTAATTTGTACTAAATGGATGAGAGCAGGCTCAGCTGGTGGGTTTTCTGTGGGTTTGTTTTTTTCCTTCGTGTCCTCCAAATAAGAAGTTAGAGGAGCTGGAGCATAATAAAATGAGCGGCGCTCGTGCTGTGAAGAAGAGGGCCAGCTTCTCAGCTTGGAACGGCAGGGTTGGAGATCACAAAAATGAAAGTCGTGGACGGAGTGTTCTGTCACAGGCAGCTGGAAATGGTCATTGCCCACTTGCACAATTCAGGCTAAGGAGGGTGTTTGGCAGGTTGTTCTGCTGGATGCCTCTCCCTGAACTAAAGGGAAATTTTCCTTTTCTTACCTTCTTTAACGCTGAAATGGCATTCCAAAGCAAGGGGATTACACAGATGATATTATTAGATAAGTTAATGTCCACTTAACAACTGTGGAGATCAATAAAGTAACAGAAACTTAATTTAAGAAAAGTTTTGTACTATAGGAGGCTGTATGATTCTTTGTGTGCTTAAGTTAGTGCAGGTAGTTCACGTAATAATAGTATTTGTCTAAGCGTTCTTCAGTCTGCGAAAGATGTGACATTAGCTGCTACTATAATGTGTGAAAGCTATCTGAAATAAGCTTATTTGAAGGTTGCTTTTGGCTGGCAGTTGCATTTACTGTTCATATTGTTTAAACTACATTTCACTGAAAGTATGAAGAAAGTAGCCTTGCCTACTTTCTTCTACTTAAAATTAATAGCTTTCAGTATTTTCTCCTAAAATTTCACACTGTCCCGACTAGTTTGGCATAAAGGTGATTTGTTGCCTTGATTCTTGTTTTCTGTTAAAGTTCTCTCTTACCTTGTTTATTAACAGTTTAAAGCATGTGAATGATAGTCATATTCCGCCTTAATTAAATTGCACATATTAAAAAGAAATAGTTCAGAAAATGCTTCTTGTCCCATGGGAGTGGGTAGGTACACCACAAACTTACTCTGAAAGATTAGTAACCTGTAATAGTTAGCTGTGACTGTGCTAAGGCAGAAAAGGGTCTGGGAAGGAGCTATCAAAAGCTAATCTTAACTACCTTATCACTTGTCTTAAGTACCATGTCTTTAAATATAGAATTCAGTACATTGTTTACTTCAGGCTTGAGAAAAATGTTACCATCCAAATTTGGAAGATAAATTTTAAAATGCCAGATTCAAAGGGGAGGGGGAAAAAAAAAAAGGGCAAACTACCCTGGCGCCAAACTTTAGTCCTGTTAAAGTTGATGGCATAAATTCCATTGAGTTTCAGCAGAGCTGAGATTTCCCAGTTTCTTCCATATTGTACATTGCTCACCAGGGTTCTATAAACACCTATGTAAATTGTGTTTTGTTGCCATCCCTGCTTGGAGCTGCTGAAGTTAGCCTCCGCTCTCTGGCTTTCACCGAGGATGCTTCAAGGGTTCGTTCACTTCCTTGCCCAGGGAACATTGCCCAAGTCCTGATTTGGAAGTCAGTGAAATTACACTCCTGGAAAAAAGTTGAGTATTTTGGAATGCCGGTAGCTTATTTCAGTGCGTGTTTAAAGTGTTAGCGAGGAAAATCAAGGAAAATTAAATAGACTTTTGACAAAGCATTAAACCACCTGGTTTGGAAGATTTCACTGCATGAGGAACAACTACATAGGTTTCCGAAGGATTTGTTGTATGTTTGGTGGATTGAACCCATCACAAATACAGCAAGTATTCCTCAGACTTCCCCAGCTATTTCCTCATCACCTACATCCTTTTTTTTTCCTCCCCTCTCCCCCTGCGATGCCCTCAGCTTTCTCTGCTGTTTTTGCTTGGCCTCCTTGCTTGAGCAAGGACCTTGAGAGCTTGTACATCCTTCGACTTGTTTGCAGCTGCAGTGTGGTGGTGTGGGGGCAAGCCCAGCACGTCCCACAGCGACGTGGCCCTCCTCTCCTCAGCAACAGCACTGATGCACAGTCTCCCCACGGTTTTTACAAAACTTCTGCAACGGATTTGAGACTTCTGCCTTTCAGGCTTGTCTGAAATCGGCTGACGGAGTGCGAAGGCGTTTAGGGAGACTGGGAAAAGATAAAACAGCACAAAGCCAACTTCATGGAGCAGCCAGACCAGAAGGTTATTTAAAACAGTTTTTAAAAGCCACAGTCTAATTCGGGGGGGCGGAATCTTGCTAACATAGTTTCAAAATTTTTAAAAGGAAGTGAGTTGTGAGTGCTGACTTACACAAACCCAAAGCTGACGTGAGTATGTTCTGTCAAATACTTTTGCTCCCCATGAGCTGTTTGTTTTTCAGTGCAAAACAAGGATTGAAATTGTAAATAATGATTATAGCTTTGGGGTACCGCTTGTTTTGCATATTCAGTATAGAGGACTCAGCTTTTTCAAAACCCTTTAAGGTGCCTTTAACTGGGCTTTTAAGTTACAGTACTCTGACTGCTTAGTACGTCTAATTTGTTTCTTCAATACGTCTGAAGAAATCTAAGCTATCTGTTGAACTGCTGTGTCATTTTCTATAAACCCAGTATGCATGGGATGACCTAAAAAGTGATTCTTTGCATCACTTGTTTGTTGGTACATGTTGGTCCAACAGCAGCAGCTATTAGAGAGAGACGTCATATAGCAGTTGGATGCAATTAAATGTTATTTACGTGATGCCTTCTTCATTTGTTGTCCAAAAGAGATTTTAGCACCTTGGTGGCCATATCATTTTTATTAAATATGACTAGAAAATCAAAAAGCATAATCTGATTTGTTTGCTTCTTGAAATTCAAAAGTCAAACTTCGGATTATTTCTGGTTGCTGTTTGTATTCTAAGTAGTTACTTTTTAGGATAAACCCTGATGCAATGTTTGTACTAAGGCATTATGTAAAAATGCATCTATTTGACTTAGAGGTGAATGATTTTGAAAGCTGCAGTAATGAGCAGTGCTTTTCGTCTACTGTATGTTACAATTGAACCGTATCTTTCTTGAGAGGAGGGGGAAGTATTTTTGCATAGCCCTGCTCTCTTTCATTTAGAAATGGGGCAAGGAAAAGTCATATTTGTTAGTAATCTTGAATTCCTGAATGGTTTTTTCTTAATTATTTTTTTGTACCAGTCTCTAGTGGTTGTGACAAAGTGATAATAGACTGTTTAGAGAACTGTCAGAGACGTTTTCCTTACACAGACCTTTAGCCATAACTGACAATCTTGGGTGTATCCTGCTTCCCAATGACGTAATTCAAATACACGAGGAGAATAAGGATCTCTGTCGTAGCGTGTGTTATCTCAGCTTGGAAGAGGCCTCAGGAGGTAAATTCTCTGGGTTTTGAGTCATGGTGATGCTACCGTTTCTTCTCAGGGGAAGGTTAGATCATAAAAGTAGGTGAGAATTCAAAGAAAGATGGCTGGAAGGGGACTGTTCTTGTTCTTTTCCCTTTTGGGTCATTACAGTATCATAGGCTTTACAAAACTTGCATTACCGATTGCTTGTTTGAGGTTAGATTTTAGTGTAAGGTTTCAGATATGCATTGAACAAATGATGGCTTTCCCAGAAAACCTTACAGTCAATCTATTTTTTTAGAGAAACAGTTGTCTCTGCATCTAGGTGCGATACTTTTAGTGTGTTGAGCAGCTTAAACTTCAATATTTGGTGTGCAGTTACAGCAAATTCTCACAACCATCTGCTACGCAGTGTTTACTGCATTTCCTTTAAGTTTTTTGTTCAGATTAACTGTGTTTCAAAAATAAAATGCTATATTCTGTAGTACACTTAGATACATTCTTAAGTTGCTGTTGTAGTATTGAATTGTCTTATTTATATGTAAGAAGATATATCTGTAATAGATCATGAAAATTTTCTTTGTGTAGAGGAGTAGCTGCTAGTGACTACTTGTGGCTTTTGGTATATGTATGGAAATTAGTTGATGGCTTCTTCGATGGGTGCTGTTGACCTGGTCTATGACTTGCAGTTCTGTTGTCCAGCCAAGTTTGCAAATGGAATTGGGATAAAGATTAGGTCTTGATGTGACTGAGTTAGAGGGGCTGTCTCCCAGATCCCTTAATCATCATGTACTGCAGAATACAAGTAATACTTGCAGTACTGGTTCATCTGCTAGTGTATATAAGCTTTCAATATATGCATGAAAAGTTGAGTCTATTCAACATTCAGAAACAGTAAAAACATCAGTTGTTGTGGTGGATGATACCTATGCATAGTTCACGATAAGTGTGATCCAAAAACAACCCAGGGTTTTGGGAAATTCTGAATTTTCAGATGGCAAATGTTCTCAGGTCTTTCCCCTGCATGTGTAAGTTTTAATGTCAATATATTATGGTGTTTAACATTATTTTCCAGTTCTCATTGTCTCATGGTTTGACTTCCAAGGCTGTCTGCCCACCATTGCTTTACATCAGGTGTCTGTGTTTTCTAGATTAACATTTAGAAGAGGAATGTTTTTTAGTTTTAGCTGTGTTATATACAGTATTAAACATGGCAAAGAAGAAAGTAAGTAGCTTAAAACTGTCAGTTTGTATATAAATGGCCTAATATGTACCTTCTACTGATACCTTTCCCTGTCCTCCACTTCTTTCCCCTTTTTAGATGTGTGGTCAGCAGGCTGTGTATTGGCTGAACTGTTACTAGGACAACCAATCTTTCCAGGTGACAGTGGTGTGGATCAGCTGGTGGAAATAATCAAGGTATGGAATTCAAAGTGGTTTTTTGACTGCATTATTCCTTGGGAATCAGCATGAAAACGTGCACTCTTACAACTTTGTCAACATATATATTCTGTCACCATCGTACAGGATGTTGCATGTAAACCGCATTTGAAAACACTTAGCACGCTTCTTTCAGAACTTTATGATCTTTATGCCCCTCTTGCAGTAATCCATAACGATATATCATCTTTTAATTATATAGGGTTTTTCCCCTCTTAAAGGATTGCACTTTCAGTGTGCTTGGAAATAGTGCTTACGTACTGAGCCAATATTTATTAATGTGTGATTCTCATTCTTGAAGAATCTGGCTCTTTTTCCTTTGTTGCCTGCAATTAGTACTTGGCTTTGAAAACAGTGTTATTAAATTTCCTTGTGCCAGATTCTTCACATATGTAGCCGCCTTCTATTCCTTCCTTCCTTTCAGCTCTTTGAGGTGAACGGTTAGAAAGGGCACTCCTTTTTGCAGATGGAGAATGAGGAAATGTAGGGCAAAGATACCTTCTACCTGAAGAGTCTTGTTTTTTCAAGTGAAAAAGACCTGATGTTTCAGAATACATAACATTGATATATCACTTATGTTCAAACACAAGTTGATTGATTTCATTTGGTAAGCTGTGAATATTCTGTGATTCTCAAATTAGAGGCATGGAAGAATAATTCATAGCTTAAAAGATTTGTGTCTGACTTCCCAGCACCCTAGCCTCCCCCGCCTCCTTCAACTTCTGCAATGAAGGAAGCAAGATTTCTAGAGAGAGCAGTATATTTTTCCTCTCAATCTATACTATGCTTTTAATAAGAGGGGAATATTACAGAGGATAAGATGTATGCACACGCTGTTTGGCTTTATTGATTTCATCACCACGAGGGGACTGTATTAAGAGAATTTCCTCCTTGGTTCTGCCACTTAACTGCTACCTTGATACATGTGTGTTTGTGTGGCATGCATGTGAAAACCCCCTCAAAACCAAAATGTGTGGTTGAAAGAGTAGAACTTCCTATTTGCATCTGTGTTACTCACTAGAAGAGCTGCTGGTGTCTTTGTCCCTGTCCTACAGAGTGTATGACACCAACCCACACCAAGTTGTCACTCTCCTGCGTGGAGGACATGGGCTGATGAGGCTCAGTGTTTCTGTAGCCTGCTTTATGGTCTCATGGGGTGTGCTCTGCCCTTTCTAGGCTCTTGCCATGTCTCCACCAGCTTTTGACCATGTAAACCTCGCTTCTATTACAGTGGGTTTCTGTCTGTCCTGCTGGAAATCCTCCAGTCATCTCCTTTCCTCTGGAGGCTCCCTGTCTTGCACTTACTTTTCCTATGACTTCCGTGGTTTCTTATTACTGCCTATCTGCTCAGTGTATGTCAAGCTCAGCATGTCCAAGTTGGGTCAGTTTACGTAAGAACCACCGATGGGAAAACTAGAGTTGCTGTCAGGGCTGATGATGGTACAAGTTTTCTCCTTTTGAGCAGTGTCTTGGAGCGGTGCACTGCTTTCTGCTACGTTGCTTTTGTGAGGTGTGAAGTGGTCCCTGTGACCACTTCAGATGGCCAGAGTTCCTCAGGAGTTTGTGCAGTAAACTGTGGCGTTTGCCTTCAGACGTTTTCAAAAAGTCCTGTTTTGTTTCTTGATTAATAACTGCAATCCTGAGAGACTACATCTAATGAGTTTTTGTAAATACAACTGTTTATAACCCGGTGACAGTCCTGTAAGTCCTTTTGTAGCTCAGTTAGAAATCTGAGAGTAGAGGGGCCTTACCAGCAAAACCATAGTGCTCTGCCTTACCATTGCTTTGATTTTCACGATGTGGAAGTAAAATAATCAGGAAATAGATGCATTTTCATTATTGACACGCTTGCCAAGCAGAGATTGTGATTTGGTTCAACGTTTGCTAGAAGCTGTTACCATCAGTTGAACGTTTTCAGTTCTGCAGTATTGGAAGTAAACATCTGTGAATTAATAATTTTATAGCACGTATGTGCTCCGATTGTGATGATTCTGCTTTGTTTACACTTGAGTTAAGTTGTATTGAAGCAGAGGAGTACTTTAATAAAATTGCTGATAGCCTGTGTCCCATCTGTGGTTTCTTTTAAAGGCTACTACTGTGAGTGGTGTGATTAACTTTTATTGACCAATTCATAGCTGAATACATAGTACTGGCAAACTAATGTTATTTCTCATGATAGCTGAAGGAGTATCCAGGGTAAAGGCTTAACTTCAGTAAATTATAGCTTGAGATGATGATTTTCACTTCCGCAGAAACAAATTTCTGAATCATTTCTTTACATGTAGAAAGGAGGATACTGAATGATCGTCCACACACCTGTGTTGCATTGGGGTTTTCTCATCTTCTGTTAGATATGTAGCCCCCTACGCATAGAAATGAGGTGAAACAACTTAAATGTAGGGATAACTCAATTTCATAGTAAGCCTGGTCTCTTCAGTTAAAAGGTTACAGTACTGAGACAGTATGTTTTAGGAAAGTCTGAGAGAACAAATGCTGTAAATCTTACACTAGTAGTCATATGAAAGGATGTTCACTGAATCGTTAGGGAAGCGTGATGGAAAATGCGAGTCCGAATGGGTGGGTACCATGAATATTTTTCTGCCCATATATTTTTTTACTGAGGCAGCATATATTCTCAAGGCAACACTGGAAGAGAAAATGAGTGCAAACTACCGAAGCCAACTGTTTTTCAATGCCCTTGTCACCAAATCTTGTGTTGTGAAATTCTGTAGCAACTATTCAGAAAAGCCCTGGTAGAAAGCTGAGGTGAGAATACAGAGAGAGTTACAATTGCGAGTACTGCATTCAAAATCAACAGCTATGAGACATTGTCTAGAAAAGTGCAAGAACTGGGCAGATACCGACCCGCAGATATTTCCTGTGCTGGGAGTAGAGGGAGAACAGCACAATTACCTCAAATTTCAAGTCATTTTTCCTCACTTCTTGAGAAGGTAGAAAAAGAAAGTGAGGTCCTCAATTTTCCATTCTGCCAGCTGTTGGCAGGGATCTGTCCCATCTACTCTGTATCCCTTAAAAGTGACCAATAATCAAATTGAGCAGATCTGGTTTTGAAATCTGCAAAAAAGTCACGAAACATTCTCCTCTTCTCCACTCCCAGCATGATGCTTAAATTCAACTTAGATTTGAAAGTTTAGCATAAAAATGCAACCTGTGTTCATTGAGCAAGCTTGGGTTCTGCAGCCGCAATACAGTTGAAGACATGCAACTCTGCAGCATAAAAATTGCCAGAAACGTTAAGTCTGGGGCTCAACATGTAAAATGTTAGTTTGTATAAGAATTCATTTAGAATATGTTTCATTTAAAAAAAAAAAAAAAATTTTTACAGATGATGTCCACCACTTCCATTTGCTGCCACAGAATACTACTATTTAAAACTTCCATTGTAACACAGACTTATTTAAATGCTAACTGGCTGTAGGAGAAGCAGAGCTGTGGGATCTGCCAGTTGTAGAACGCCGATGAACTTTGTAGAAGGTTGCAGGTTGGGACCTGCTTTTCAGACTAGCTTCCTTGGAACTATGTCTGAGTATGTCTGAAACTTAGGGGCAGAGAAAATGGAGTATTTTAAACTCCCAAAAAAGGCTATAGTAAAAAAAATATTTATCCACACATTTGGAAATGCATCTGACTTTCATCCCTTAAATTTACTTGATTCCACTGCAAGAGAGGTCAGCTTAGAAACTTTTCTGCTGGTTCCTATCAATTCAGGATGACTGAGAGTCACAGTCACTCTTGTGCATTTTTTGAGCCAAGATAAATTGTTCAGTTGTCTCTTCAGTTGCTTACTCAGCTTTGATTATTCAGAGTTCATTTCACAACAGAGCAATTGGATGCTACACCTGGGTATGAAGCTTTTCCATTAGGCTGGAGAATGACTTCACAATGCCATCACATTAAACCAGTCCTCCTTTCTCATGCAGTTCTTGATGACATCCCCTCGGTAGCTGTGTTCATGAAGATAGGATTTCTGTGGTATGTCAGTCCGGCACGGCTTGTCCTTCCTGCAGGCTGCATGCCCGACATCCTCAGTTCCTCGCTGCATCAGAAGCATTTTTGGCTTTTGTCAGGTTTGGATTCACTTTCAGCAGGCTTCACGTAGTTTCATTTCAAGCAGTCTTGCAAGATCTTCTCCAGCCAGTTGCACTTGGAGTTTCTCCAGGCCTGTTGCATATTTGCAAACTGCTCCAAAAACCTCTGCCCCTCTAGAACCACAGCATCATGTTTGTGTGAATCAAAAAACAGTCCCTTTCTTATTAGCTGCTTTTTCTCTAGTTTCTATTTCTTTCAAGACAGTCTTTCCAGATGTTCTCAATCTGGCTGGGAGAGAGAGATCTTTGACGACTTACCCCTGACAAAATGATATTCGATATGGGGAAATACTGTCTTGGAGCTCGAGCTGAAGAAATAATTTAACCCAAGTACATTCTTCTTGAATACTTATACCATTACAGGAGAGAGATCATGTGCTGTGCTTTTTCCAGAGTTTGATCTTGAATGGTGACTCTTCCTCCTTATTTTTAGCTCTTGCTAGCTATTCCAAATGTTAGGTTATCCTGTTGCTGGGAGTATCTCAAGTGGGTAACCTGATATAATCATTAAAATTCATGTCCCTACGGGCTTTCGAGTGACATCTCGTTCAGAAATGCGCTCAGTTTGTGAAGCAGGCGCAGTGGCAGTGTGGGTTTCATCAGTGGTCACGTAAAGAAATGATGCATGAGCAAACGCCATGCCTCAGAGGAGTCGTACAGTTCTGTCCCCGATGGAAGGGTGAAACACTCCTCCTTCCAGCAGCCCGGGAGGGTGGCAGTTGCTGCTTCCCGATGTAAAATCCACTGTGCAAGTGGGATACCGCTGAATACAGCTTAAAAGAAGAAGCTTTCAGACCACGACAGGGATTTTTTTGAGATACCATCAGGGCAGACCCCTCCGTAAATCCGTGTGCGCACGGCTTGCAGTCCTGTTTGTGGGACTGCCGTGCCCCCTGCGAAAGCTTGGGAGGTCGGGGATCCCTGCCTCCCCCCCCGTAGTGCTCCGAAACCATCAAGGGAAAACTGGCTGGGATATCCCCCCGCAACCTAAACCATCTCCAACTACAGTTCCTGCAGACAGTGGTTACTCCTTATTCCCCTGTGCAAAAATAAAATCCTGGAAGCGTAATGGTTTTGTTTCTAACATAATCATTATCTTCTGAAAGGTTCTGTTTAGTACCTTCCTACTCCCCTCAAAAATGGAAAGAAAAAAAATCGTCTCTGTCAGAAGAATGAAGCAGCAATAATTGTCTGAGCAGCCCTGGGACACGGGGAGGACAGCATCTGCTGGTCTGCCTTGCGTTGTCTTTGCCAGAAATATTTTCTCCGTATGCTGCAATCTAGAGTATGAGATGCATAAACTAACTTGTGAAAACTATAGGAAAGGATTATGGGGTTTTGTTTGTTTGGGGGTTGGCTTTTTTGTTTGTTTTGGGTTTTTTAATTCCCGCTGGACTGTGTGATTATTCCTTGCACCAAAACTGGCATTTCATAGTTATTTAGGAGAAATAATAAAATCTTCCCATAGTTCTCTGGGTTAGGAATGAGGCAAGGGGAAAAAATGTATTCAAAGACAAGCTCAATAGTATCAGGAATCCTATCCATGTGTAACTTTTTGGTCTCTGACAGTTTTACTGAGCCGAATGCTAAGTATAGACTCAATTATAATATATGGCTCATGCTCAAATGTCAAGGTACTATTTTGGGCTCAGTTTTTGAAATAAAATAAATTCAGTCGCAGTAGTTAATGGGGAGAGAGGAGCTGTCTCTTCCGGGAGAGTAAGCAGTAGGAGAGAGTGTTTCATTGTATTGGATGTTGTCCTGTGCTGAGGACCTGCCTGCATCTGACACGGGCTTTCACGTGGGTCCCCTCTCCTCGCCCCTAAGGGAGGTCTCATGACACTTTTCCCCAGTGTCCCTCCACATCACAACTTGGCTGTTCCTGTGCCTGCATGTAATTCATCACTTCCAGTGCTTGCAGGCAGTATAAAAAAGTTGATGAGCAATTACATTCATGTCAGCAGTGACAAGGGGTTTCTTCCTATTCCCGATGTCTAGCTGCTCTTGTGTTTGTGAATAGAAGAAATCTCTATATTTGGTTGGCTTTCATTTTGTTTGACAAGAGCGTGTTTTTGAAAGGCAGTCTATATAAAATGGGTAAGTTTTTTTTTAATTTTCTACCACAGACCTCTTAAAGTATTATTTCAAAGCTGACCCATGTTTACTGCTTGAGCTGTCAGCACAGTGAATTTTTTTTAACTAAGTGTTTGGGACACCTCTCACAACTTTCTGAAGAGGTGCAGACATGTTTGCAGAAGTATTAAGTATGCCATCTGGTAAGTCATACACACCAGACTTCCTGAAGCATGTTTCCTGGTAAACTTGCATGGTTTTCCCAGGGAAGGCACTCTACCGCTGTAACTATGGCTTTCTAGGGGCTTCTAATTTAAATAACCACCTTCTACCCCTTTAGTTCACTGATCACCAGCCAGAGCTTCTGAACCCTGATATTTACGTTTCAGCAAAGGTTTAGCAGTAACAATGGTTGTCGGAGCCTTTATTCCACTGGGGTTTGTTGAGACCCTTGCAGTTTCCTCTTCTTCTGGTGTTGCAACAGTGGGGGTTTGGTCACAAATAACTCCGTGCAGTTTTGCACCGTGAAGCCAGGTGTGGACAGGAGCTGTCTTCAGTATTGGGGTGTAACTAAGGTTTCCTTTGGAGACGTTCTTCCATCTTTTTCCCCTATGAAAATTCGCTTGCAAGAACATAAAGTGAAGATCTTTCATGCTATTTGTAGTCAAATGTAGGGCACATTCCAGGTTCAGAAATCTCCTCCTCATGTTTGTTAAGGATGATATTATTGGGAGCCTATAGCTTTTCTTTAATTGCTTGAGATATATACCATTACCCTACCTTCACGAACCTTGTTCTGGAATAAAGATTATTTGGGGAGCTTCATCTATTACAGATTAATGTCAAGGAAAAACTTTCCAGAAAACACTTGTGAAACTTGTTGCATTCAGTTTTTTTCCTAAGAGAATCAGAGCAGTATCTGTCGTCTTAGTGATTGGATTCTTCAGTTAATCTTAGTAGATAATCATAGAATCATAGAATGGTTTGGGTTGGAAGGGACCTTAAAGATCATCTAGTTCCAACCCCCCTGCCATGGGCAGGGACACCTTCCACTAGACCGGGTTGCTCAAAGCCCCGTCCAACCTGGCCTTGAAGGTTTCTTTTTATTTTTGTTTAAGAGATGATGATGACAATCAGAAATGAAGAGCAAAACTAGTTGACCTGTTGTCTGCACTTGGAGGAAGATTTCTTGTCATTTCACATAGACCCCCTTCATTCATTCAAAAGTTTAGTCTTCATTCCAGATGTAGTTGTCTGATGGAATCAACTTTATGTATTATTCAAGTACCTACTTTGTTTTGATTCTCACTTTAAAAAAAAAAAAGTGCCCAATTAAAAAAAAAAAAATCAACTTTTTCCTTTGCAGTATCACCTTTCATAAGACTGTCCCCAAGAAGTAGACTAGTATACACTAATCTGCATAGACCTGAATAATTCAGTATTGGACCCTGTATTTCTTAAAAGTTCTCTGTCCGTGCTAGATGAGGGGAGATCTTATCAGTGTGTAGAAGTATCTGAAGAGAGGGTGCAAAGAAGAGGGAGCCAGGCTCTTCCCTGTGGTGTCCTGTGGCAAGACAAGAGGTGATGGGCATGAATCCAAAATACGTGAAATTCAGTCTGAACGCAAGAAAACGGATTTTTCCTGTGAGGGTGGTCAAACACTGGAACGTGTTGTCCAGAGAGGTTGTGGAGTCTCCATCCTTGAGACATTCAGAAGCCATTTGGACGTGGTCTTGGGCAGCTGGCTCTCGCCGGCGCTGCTTGTGCAGGGGGGTTGGACGAGATGCCCTCCAGAGGTCCCTTCCAACCTCAGCCATTCTGTGAAACCTCTCTCCAAGGAACATCTGCTCCATAGTATTTTCAGAGTTGGTATAGCAAGAGCAGCTGTTTGATGGAGTAATTCTGCCAAAAAATGTGCAAAGTAATATATGCTGCTGCTTTGCCTTTCAAACGGAAAGAGCAGTCACATACGTGACATTTTTTAAAAGAAGAGGTTTGCCCAATTTCTGCAATAGCTTAAATGATTGCTGTTGCTCACCAAGGTTACTTGAATGTAATCCTGATATACTGGAAACTCAGTGTAAATCAGTGAGGTACAATTTAAAAATCACGTAACAAACGGTGTTGGGGCATTGGGGCGGCGGGGAGAGGAGTTGTCCATTAATTGCTACAGGACCTCTTCCAGATGTGTCAAGTACCAGTACAATTTTATAGCTTATCACTTTATTCATCCCCCATTTGAATTTGACACAGTCTTTAAAGCTTCCATTCTTCTTCCTGTCTACTTTCCTTTCCTCTTTTTTTGGCCTTAATCTGCCTTCAGTACAAATTGAAAGCCCAATCTGGCTTTACAATCCAGAGAGAACAAAGTAAATACACTGAGTGGCTAATATAAGTCACTTTTCCTTTTGTACAATTATTTTGTGTGTCACAGGCTGCTATGTAACTGAAAGGTCAGGCGATCCTTTCTTTTAGCTGGTGGGATCCCCCCTTCGGTACCTTCTTTTCTAAGCGTTCATGAGACCTTAAGTGCTGTTTGCTTAAATGCCTGTGCTTGAGCTTAGGAGTTGCTCCCTCTCATCATCTGGAGTTACAGCTGTGTTTTTAGTGAAATGTATGGGTAGACATTGTCCATGGGTCCATTGTCCATGAAATTGCCCTTGCCTGTCTAATCTGAATTCTCTCCGATGCTACAGGCAGTCTTTAAATAAAGATACTTGCACTGGAGGCTCCTGTTCTGAGCAGCCTTGGGAACTGAGCCAGCTTCCTGAATTTTGGCTGGATAAAAAAATCTAGTCTTCGCCTCTTCTAAGGAAGGCAATGAAAGGAATTTTTTGGGGGGGAGAAGGGGAAAGCAGGTAAACGTATTATGAAACAAGTCCTGTTTATACTAGGGAGGCCTGAAAACTTAGCCTTTAGAAATGGTGGGACAGCAATACAAGTTATCCATGATTTTTCAGGAAGTTAATTTAACTAATCCAAAAACTTCCAAAGTTTTAAAAGTGACTTTTATCCTGAATTAGGATGAAAATAATATTTGCTGGTGTGAAATCCCCTCGCCTTTTAGAACTGGAAAGCTTTGAGTGCAGCGGTCATGCTGGCAGCTGGGTGGCCAGTGCTTTGGGGGAGCCAGACAAAAAACCGGCAGGGAAAGGGCGCGTTTTCTTGTCAGCTCTTTTTTTTCCTTTGAAAGTTGAGCAAAATGCATGGAATCCTGCAAACACCCTCTTTTCTACCACCTGAGCAAAGCCAGCGTTTTCAGACACGCACAGAAAAACCTTCTGTCAGCTCTGAAGGTAACCTTTGGCTTTTAGAGTAGGTGGGATTTAACTCCTGGTTAGCGATGGGAAGGCAGGAGTTACGGGAGTTGTTTTTTACAACTTGTCACTTCTAGCTGTTATCCAAGAAGCAACTGTCTGAACAGGTTGGGGGGTTTATTTCCACTGCTGTTTATTAAGATTGTTTTGTGGGGAGGTATTTTAGTTTGTGCCGTACAGCTCATATTTTAAAGAATAAAGAGATACCAAGCTCCTTCCGTAATACCTGATGATATATATGATGATGTATACCTTCTCTGTTGCACGAATTAATTAAACAGTGATACTTGCTCTTCTTTACCTGACTCCTTGAGAGTGCATTTGTGTCGTTTCCCCTCTTCAAACAGAATGAAAATGCTCACAGATACCAGACCATGTAACCAAATATTTCTTTATCAAGCAGTAAGGCAGAGTGCTAACGTCATGTTTTAGATTGTTTGTTTCCTGACGGTGACAGTGCAGTCTCATGAGGTGAGCTGATAACATTATGCTAATCTGTACGGAGAGAGATTTGTCACGGGGCGAGAGTAGCGTGGCTACAGGGTTCCTATAGGAAGATGAACCGCAGCTTAGCATAGAGGAGCGACTCCTCTGCCTTCTGCCCGCTCCAGGTCTCTCTGCAGAACAAAACGATACCCAGCAACCGGGTGCAAACAGAAAACAACGGGATTCTTTGAACCTGCTTTGCAGTTTTTGTATTTGGGTAGAAGGCGATGGCTCTTAGGCTTAGTGCTAACTGAACAGAAAGCACTAATGCCGTATTGTCCGGTTTATCCCCTGAAGGGATTTCTGGAATCCTTTCAAAATCTATCCACCCCTACAAAGAGATGTGCAATTGTATGTTATTTCTCGTACAACTACTAATTTACATGTATAAATGACATTGTGCAGGTTCTGGGAATGAGAAATAGAAATTTGTAAAAGTAAACCAGGGAGTGGTACGCATTTTAGATGCTTCCAGGTTAGGTTTAAACTAAGTTTATGTTCCATGTGGAAATACTGGGGTGGGGAACCACTGCCACCACCAAAATCCCCACGCTTTGGCGGGAGGCGGGAAGGGAAACCTGGCTGGCTCCCCTCAGCAGTAACTGGCTGAGCTTTTAAGCTCGTCAGAGGGCTGCTGTTGGTGACTTGTAAAATGCAGTCTGTGCTAGTGGTCTGATCCTTAATCAGCCGTAGGCAGTGAGCTGCAATCCCCGAATGTGTTCGGCAGTACTGCTTTATAACAGTCTAATTAGAGCGAACTCTCTTCCCCATTGAAATACCACTAAGTTTGAGAAAGATGCTTGAATTTTGTGAAAAACTGTAGAAGAGAATTAAATTTTTGACACTAGGCTGGGAGCATGAACTGAATTGCCAGCCAGAGACTACTGAAGTTGAAGCAAGGGCCACAAAGATGATTAAGGGACTGGAGCATCTGTCATATGAGGAGAGGTTGCGGGAGCTGGAACTGTTCAGCCTGGAGCAGAGAAGGCTCGGGGGGAAGTCTCATCAATGTGTATAAATACCTGGTGGGAGGGAATGAAGAAGAAACAGCCAGGCACTTCTCACTGGTGCCCACTGGCTGGACAAGAGGCAGCGGCACAAAGTAAAACACAGGAAAATTAATTTGAATGCAAGAAAACACTTTTTTTTTCTTACTGTGAGGGTGGTCAAAGACTGGAGCAGGTTGCCCAGACAGGCTGTGAAGTCTCCTTCTGTGGAGACGCTAAAAGCCTAGCTGGACACGGTCTTCAGCGACCTGTTCCAGTTGACACTGCTTGAGCAGGGGGCTTGGATCAGAAGCTCCCGGGAGAGGGAGGTCCCTTCCAACTTCAGTGGTTCTGCAGAAGTTTTCTTGTTTTGTTCTCAACACTGTATTAACTTACTAGTTACACAGATTGAATTCAGTTAAGTTGTCTCAGTATGTGATAGGTTACACTGTGCTCTTCAGTACCATGTGAATATGAAGCATATCTAAACAATTTGCCTGTTGTTTTATTTTTCTCTCTCCTTTCTAGGTTCTGGGCACGCCTACAAGGGAGCAAATTAGAGAAATGAATCCAAACTATACTGAATTCAAATTCCCTCAGATTAAGGCACATCCATGGACTAAGGTGAGTCTGTATGAACTGAATAATAAAGACATGTGGGCTGGAAGTAGAAATGCAAAGAGTTCAGTTTGTTCAGTGGCTTGGTGGCTTTCAGTCTAAACTGGGTGCCTTTAAGCTGGGGACCTGGTTACTTTTGATGTAGATAAGGAGTAGAAGGTATTGAAGCAGTGCACTGTAATATTTATTGGTCTGGGGTTTTTTTGAGGTTGCCTACAGGTGTTTGGGGGTTTTTTTAACAATGGTACGTGCGTTTATAGCAGATTGCAATATATCTAAATCCTGTCATGCTATAAATTGATGTGCACAAAAGTCACTTACAAATGAGGACATGTTCCAGTGATTCCTGTGACACGTTGGTAATGTTATTACATAATGTGACGAGGGCTGACAGTCACTTTCTTAACTGGTGTTCACATAGATATTGTTACCTTTGTACTCCTATAGGTGTGCTGTTGAGGGGGGTTGTTTTTTCTTGGAGTTACTTCTTAAGACTGTTCTTGTTACCTAGCTTTCACAAGGAGACGCTATTGCAGCACATACAGACAAAGGATCAAAGAGGAAGCTGTTAACATTAAAACAAATACATTGCCACACAATTAAGCTGTCTTCCACAGGTGGAGGAATGACGGATATTTGATTTGGGACAGGGTAACAATTATTTAAATAGCCTCTTGGGTGCGGAATAAGTTAAATATTGAGTCTTAAGCAGCTGAAGCCTGGGTAGTTAATGTTTCCTTTTTGCTGCTTGAGAAATGGCTGACATAGTAGCAGTATATTATATCTTAACGGCTCAGGTTTCCTTCTGCTAAGAAAGTAGTGTGCATGCGTGGAAGGGTCACATTCCTAGCTGAGCACATGCCAGGTCAGACTCTTTAGGGCCAAATGCTCTGTGGTGGTAGAAACTCGGTATAAACTAGCTGGATCTCATTGAGGGTCTTTGCGGTAGCAGGCTGTGTACCCACTAGGTACATGCCAGGCTAGGTACTGCAAGTCACTATTTTTGTGATACATTCTCCAACGAGTTATGCATCACCTAAAGTCTCCCCTTCCCCAGTAATCCCCAGTTTGCATTTCCATATCCAAATTTATTTCTGTGGGTTGGCTAAGTAATTTATAATAGTATGAGAGGTCAGTAAATCCATCAAGGCTTTTTAATACCTTATGTTAACGGGGGAAAAAAATCAGGGCAAATGAAATCCCTGGGAGTTGGTCTTTTCAGTTTCAAATTGCATCATGGGGGAGGTTGCAAGAATAAATCCAAGAGCCTTGTAGCATTGAATACTAGGGTTGCATCTGAATTCCTGCAGGGAAGGTGTTTGGATTAGGAGGGGTTAAATTACTATGCAATGGACTAGGAGTGCAGAGATGTAGTGTAGGACACAGAGCGAGCATCTAAGCTATCTACGCAACTAATCTTCTGCCTGATCAGTCTTAATCATCTGTATGCACCTGACAGTCTGTTAGACCGCAACAGAGATCTTTTGGCAAATGGAAGCTTCAAAAAGAACCTGAGACTTCCTTCTATTTATATGAATGTTTTTTGGTCATTCTAAAGGACCGCAAGTGAAATTAAGTCGATTATAAAGCGTTGAGAGGAGCTTGCCAGAAGATCAAATCTGCATTCTTCATGGGACACAATTAGTTTTGGAGAGCTGTGCTTGCAACATAACTTCTCATTCTTGAGTCATTCTGCACACAACTCTTCCTGACATCGGCTGGGTGTAGGATAGCATGTAAACCAGTCTATTACGATTGGGTTAGGTGATACTTCATTTATGAGATTTGTACTTTTCTTATTATACAAATGCTAAATTAACAAAATAGATTATCCAGCATGGTGTTGGTAATGATGATCATCCTCTCAATGTATTACTTCTAAAGATCCTTTCCTTTCAACGTTTTGAGCATGTTGAGCCCTGAAAGATTTAAGCGGTAGTATTATGTAGAATTCGTCTTCCTTACCCAGCTGTATTGGTGTAACACTGATGGCATGGCAGTGGGCATGTGTGTCCTCTTGGAGCTTCTGTATCTTAGAATTGAAAAGCGTGGGAGAAAAAGCACTTCTGAACTCTGGCTGTCTAATGAGCAGAAAAGGAATGACTGAAGAAGTGAAGTGCAAATGTGTTTTTGTTCTAACGATGTATGTAACTAGAGTGCTACAGATAGTTGCCAGTAGGACTTGAAACTTAAAGTTCAGCCTCAAAAGCACAAAGCTTTGCCATCTAAGCTAAAGAATTACTGCAGATTACAGTGCTTAGAAGGTTGTTATTTTTGTGAACTAGTTATGACCAGAGGACTCAGGAGACTGAAGTTAAGGGGGTTTTTGTGTGGAAGAACTTCCAGGCAGCTAGTTTTCAGGATCTTTGAGAGAGAATTACTGAGAATATAGCCACTCCCTGCTATAAGCTCTTTGACATGAGGGCATTCTCCTTGTTGCTTCATGTTGTTTAATACAACATGGGTATTTTTCAAAGTTGAGGGTTTTGTAGGTCCTACTTGGAGTTAATGTCATGCAGTGGAGATGCCCAGTGAAGGTGCATGTTCAGCTACCGTCTAGATGTTTAACCTATTCTATGCAGTCTGGAACTGGTTGCATCCAGGCCAATAATCTAAACAAAAGTAAAGTCCATGGTTCGCTCTTGTTTTCACAGAACTTTCTTGGTCTGCAAAAGTGTGTGCAGATGGCAATTAAGAATTTTCTTTGGAAGCTGTAGTACCTATGGGTTGCATTTGAAATTCTGTGGTGCAGACTTCAGTCGAAGGTACCTGGTTCTAGTCTGCTCTCCAGGTATTTCTGGCAGGCACTGATACGTTATTTTCCTACTCAGTATATCACTGTGGTGGTGTAATCTGCTACACTTTCTGTTACCTACTAGGTGAAGAAGAACGGTGGCTGGTGCTGTTGCAGAATGAAATAGGTTCTGGGTTGGTTTTGGTTTTTTTTAAAGAAACTGGAGAAATTGTTTGAGGCTGAATAAGGATGAGTCCATGAAGGAATATTGTTTCTCGGATTCATTCAGTTTCAGGCTGAAATTGGAATTTTGAGCACAAGTTTTACGGAAACTTGAAGTCTACCTTCATATATGTATCTTAGACTTTTCAGTGGAAATGGATTGGTATCATCCAAATACAGTATTGATACTCAATGTGATGTAGCAGTATGAAGAAAGAGATCTCAAATTAACAAGGGTCTGTCTTCATAGATTAGGAGAGAAGTCAAGCTAACACTCTAAAAAATATTTTTCTGTGCTGCAGCAATAACGAAAGTTTATAGTGCAAACTCTTCTCAGACTGGTTTTTCAATCTGTTGACAATTTGAGATTGAAATACTTTTGTAACTTAAGAGCTGGAATCTCTTGTTATAAAATGTACAGAGGCCTCTCTTCTCTCCGATACAGTTCTGTGTTGCCCAAGCACGTGCGTGTTTTTATACCAGTTACGTGCATGATGCAAATGATGATGGGAGTTCAGTGTGTCCCTGGCTAGCAAAAGAAAAGAGAATCTGAACTTGCCAGGAATCTTTCGAACAGTTCTTCCGAAACAGGACTTCTCTCTTCTTCCCCTCTGGCACCCCAGCCCCAAAAGGAGGAATCTGGGACACTTTGGTTCTTTTGGGGGGGGTCGTCTTCAGAATACCAGAGTGTTTAATTTAGTAATGTAGCTGTTCTTTCCATCCAGACCTCCCTTTGTTTTCATTTAGTATAGAATATTTTGTATTTATGGAGGCGCATTCTACTGCTTGTCTGCCTTGGTCCGCAAGTAAGTAGCATTAATTTTAGAAGAGGAGAAGCAAGGTTTTGCAGGGGTGGGAATATCTTTTGACTGACTAGAGTCAGAAAAAATGGGTAGGCTTTTAGACACACAGTCGTGTCTTCAGGTTTATCTTGGATTGGAAAACCTGTCCATTTTTTCCAACTGTATCACCTCATTCTGGAGGCTTTGTTGCTGTTTACTAGGTCAGAACCTTCTTTCTCTGTCTTTCGGGCACCTCAATGCCCTGAGCCTTCTTTCTTCTTGGAAGTGCAGTCTGATCTCTGCTACTGATCTTTACACTTCTTTCTCTTCTTCTGACTGAGCTTGCTCTATACTTTATAACTGTGTGACTGGAAAGCCAAGAAGAAAATCTGAGATCGAGTGCAAGATTGTACATCACAGGGCTGTTGAAGTTCAGCTTTAGCGATTAGCTTTCTCTGAAGCTTTTGGCCCCTTTGGAGGGGAGCAGGGACAGTGGGGCGGCTGATGAAAGGTCTAAACACGTGCTTGATAAGCTTGTGTTAAATAGGTGCTGCTTACCATGGCCTCATTACAGCTGGCCTTTATCCTAGCATTACTCAGATGCTACCTTCAGATCTCAAATCCTTTGGGTTATGAAAAACAAAGGCAGTGCTGTGATTATTTCCAGAAATATGAAGAATGTCCATCTGTGATGGCCCACCTTTCCCCTTGCATCCAGCTAGTAAAGGATCTCATTTGAGAAAGGTTGTAGTAAATGTGATATAATTATGTAGTTTAGGCCTTTTCTGCATGGGGGAGATGACTCACTTGAATTTTTTTCCCCTACCAAGGATTCTTCCACATGTTTACCGGTAATGGCATTATAATGAACTGATTTATCTACTGAGCTGAAGGCATGGCTGTGGTTCATAATGGCAGAACAAGACAACAGGTTGTGTCAGCAAAGGCTGTTTTCTTTAGTCAAATCATAACCTCTGCCTTGTCTCCGTTGTATAGACGTGGAAGCAGTTTCCACTGCAGGCAGCTCTTTAAAATGGACAGTGCATCTCTTCAGCATGCTGTAGTTTTAGTGGCCTTTGTTTCTGCTGTTCTGAAGATACTTGCACTTTTTAAATACACAGTCGGTGAGATAGGTTTGAGTGTACTCAAAAGGATGGCTTCATTCACCATCCCCAAATCTATAGCTAGCTGGTGTCCGAATCATAATTTCCAAGTCAGCGTTGAGATTGAAAAAGACAGGAGTCATTTGTTTAACAGTGGAAGAGAGCGAGAGAAAAACTGTCATGTCTAGATTGGTTTTGAGCATCTCTGCCCTTCTGCAGTGCACTCTTGTGGATGAATACACGAGGACTTCTCTCTGCAGCACTTTGCCATCATAGGAAAGTTGCAGCAGGTTAGGGCAGGGTCCCTCCCAACTTCCTAAGTGCTTCCTTTTTTTTTTTTCTTATTTATACTATTCAGAGCGCTCTTCTGTCTGTGTCATCAAGCCAAATTATTACAGCAGAGCAAAACAGTGCCTAAGATGAAACTTCAGGCTCTAGCTCATCCCTTCTGGCACTTTTCCAAAGCAATTGGCCGCTCCTGGCTGCAGCTGAAGTTGTTCAGAACCGCATTTGGTTGTATTACAGAGTAGCTTTGGATATTGACTTTAGGATCCATATTTCTGCCTATATTATGAAATAATTTCTGCTAATACTATAAAATACTTGGCAAATAGTCTGGTCTGAGTGTCCTCTGTGTGTGTGTGTGTATATTCCTTGTGTACGTTTTACCAAACTAATCACTTTGATGAATTTTTCTGTGCTTGTAGCAGGCAGTCCTGTTGTCTTCCCCACACTCTGGGACTGGGACATAAAGAGTCTGGTCTCTCTCATGAGCATATTTTTCCACCCTCCAGAATCAGTTTCATGTCTTCATCCTGTCCTACTCCCGCTCTCCTGTTTCTTGTCTGGTTTTTAAGCAGATTGTTTTGCTTGTAATGCTTCCAAAGTGACTGCTCATACTGTAGATTCGAGGAAGAATACCAAACAGTAAAATGGATAAATACATAGCTTGTTTTGTCACTTCTAATTATAACTGATGACAAACGAAAGCAAAAATTCCTTTGTCAGAAGTCTTGTAAGTAGACTTGCATTTGAATTAAAGCTGAAAATGCAAACTCTTCTTTCTGAGGCTGGGGTCTGCTCTTTTGTAGAGCTCCAAAGGTACCATAGAGATGAGATGTTTGGGTGCAGTTTCATAATTGGCATAAGTTCGTCATGGAGTGGGGTCGGTTCTCCACCTCCCACCTGCATATTCCTGATGCCTCCCTTCTGCGTTACTGTTTGTATAGTAGCAAAAACCTCTTGAATAACATGAATGTTCAGGATTTGCATCACCTTTCCTACCTGCCTGACCATTCAGCCCTGACTGCAAGTGTTGCGACAAGGGAACAGGGCAGACCTGTGTGGCCAGAAGGGCAGAACTGTCTCTTCCAGTGTGTACTGGAGGTGATTTGTGCCTGTTGTGAAACTGTGCCCTGACCTCTTTCTGAAGAGTACAGTTCTGTTTTTCACTTGGTGTGTAACAACTTTTTCAAGCAAAGAGTGAAAACAGCTCTGCTGGAGACTAACTTAAAAGGAAAAAAAAAAAAAAAACAAACCAAATTTTTCTGGCAAGTTCATGTTTCCCAGCTCCTTTTGTAGGACCAATGATTTTTTTGACCGTGTAAATCTCTTATCTCCATCTAAAGCATGAGAAAAGAAGCCAGGTTTGTTGGGCGGTAAATTACCCTGCCTCTGCCCAATTTGTATGCAGTAAAGAAAGCACTGCTTAACAATAAACGAGCGAGCACTAATGTAACATGAAGACATGATTTGCATTGGTGCAACTATGGAAATCAAATGCTAAGTTTAACATGTCTTCTGCAATCTACCTTCTGTTTAGCCATCTCATTGCAACACATCTGTCTAGGCTGTTCATAGCGGCTGTCCCATCAAGGCTGAGAGCGATACCAGAGGTAGATTTTTGGGGGTTCTCTCTGAGAAGAAGGGGAGCTGTTTTGTTCTGGTTAGCTTTGTTGCTTTCCTTTAGAGCTTGATAGAAGCAGAGCACATGCACTGGGTAATAAACGCGAGCTCGTTCTGTCCCTGCCCGGGTCCTCAATGGAAGGAGCCCAGTAACAAGTGTGTGGTCTCAACAAGAAGTAGCTTTGGAGACAGGTTCCTGGTCCTGTTCCCAGTTCTGTGTTGGCTCATTTGTAAGCCACTTAACCCTTCTGTCTTTATTTCATTTTCCTGTCTGTGGAAGTGCCACCTGACAGGGATTTTTGACTAATAAGGCGTTTGCTATTTCTGAGCTGCTTTTTAGAAAAAATGTAGGGGGATTTCATCAGAGAAGGAAGTTGAAGGGCTTATTTTAAAATAACTTCCAACACCAGTGCCTCTTTGGTGGACTTTTTAACCTTCATTTGTTTCACATGAGTTGTAGGCACTTCAAAATAACCAAATGGCGTATTTCAGAAATCGCGTTCTGAAATCTTCAGCCCCGTGGAAGAAGACTGGCCCCAAGGCCAGAGCTTCAGCCGCAGCTTTGGGTTTCCTTGTGTTAGGTGGAGCTCAGTGCAAACACTGCTCTCCCGCATGTGTCTCTTCCCTCTCCTTTTGTGTTTATGAATGTGTCGTGTTTATCATAAGGCTTATTGTGTTAAACTTGCCTGACCGAAATACCGCTTCATGTCGTAAAGTGGTGGTAATCGTATTGTGCGATGGCATTTTTAAAAAGTTGATTTGAGGGTCGTGTCCCACATCTGATGACTTTGCTTATAAACAGTATGAGCTTTTGGTTGAAGGGAGGAGCTTTTTCTCTTACCTAATGTTCATGTGCCATCAAAAATGTGCTTACAAAACTGAAAGGAGATGTGCACAGACTGTCAGCCTGAATCGGTGGTGTGGG
The DNA here is from genome assembly GCF_030936135.1 of Gavia stellata. NCBI lineage: Eukaryota > Metazoa > Chordata > Aves > Gaviiformes > Gaviidae > Gavia > Gavia stellata. The sequence continues at coordinate 129,818,256 of NC_082594.1, read as the reverse complement.
TGGTTCTTGGCAGAGCGTATGAGTCGCTGAAGCTGGTGAGGAATTTTTTAACCGTGGTGTCACAAACTTGATGCGTTAGCAACAGATGTCATTTTCATAAGCCTCTGCTCTCTTAGGGAGCACAGCATGTGAGCGGTATTCTCAATCTGCATGCAAAACGCACAGTGGTTGATGGCATGAAGTCATGTCTTTTAATACACGCTGGCTAGAAGAGCACCTTGGTGTAACATTGCGAAGCTTTGGCTTTGGGGCTTAATTAGACCAAGATGACAGAGCTCCGTGTCGTGCATGGAAAGTCTGTTTGAAGAATGTCAATGAACTGAAAGTCAGAGCAACCATTCTGTTAAAACAATACTTAGCTCTTGCCCCGCGTGGTTTTATTTGAGAGCTGAATGCTGATGGGAGTGAAGTGAAACAGGAGAACCCTGTGCTTTCCATCCTTTTTCTTTTGTCTTTCCATGCATGCAACAAAAAAATAAAATTCAGAAGGGGCGTGAAGTCCCCTAGACTGGTGGGAACTATTTCAAATTAGTAAGATAAAATGTGACTGCTCTGCTACTGCACAAAGACTTCGTCTAAATAGAAGTCACTTGGGGATGAGAGCCGCATAGTGCGCCAGGGGCGTTTAAGCCTGGCAATTGTGTTTGAAATGTTGAGGATGGCGGTAGTTCCAGAAGAATGAAGGAGAAATAACATAAAAAAAAAATTCCCATCGATAGCAGCGTAACTTAGAAAGGTGAGAGGAGTGTGTCTGGCCTTGCTGTCTAGCTGCTACGGTCTGTCAGCATTTGAGCATCACCAGCACGCCTGAACAAAGAAAGAACTTGCACTGGTCCCTCAGCTTTTTGGTGAGGTATAGATTTATTGGGATCTGGAGGGGAGGGGAGGGGAACAAAAACACCAGAAGCGGTGCTTTTGGATGAGTCAGCATTTCCATTTGACATGATCATTCAGAGATTTTTGTAACTCATCCAAAAAAAAAACCCCAACCAAACAAAAAGCCAGCGACCTGGGTCTCAGCCTGAAATTCATTTGCTTTGCAGAAACAAGAGGTTTTGAGTTATGCAAGTGCAAATTTTCCTTGAAGAATATTGTATGTAAAGCCTTTTTTTTTTTTTTTGCATTTGTTTATCTCCAAAACAGGTTCATTTTTTAAAATGAAAACTTGAGCCTTCGGTCCCTCCTGTGGACAAATAGCCTTACACAAGGTCTTGTTTCATTTTAGAAAAATGAATTGCTGCGCCGGTGGGGTAGTATTTGATTGCTTTAAAAGTTCCTGTCAGTGTTTTATTTTTGTTTTTTGTTTGTGGACTTGCTGTGCCTTTTGCCCGGCCATATTTAGTCTGCATACTAAATGTTAGTCCGCCCAAACACTTTACTTTGTGCACTTAGCTTTTTTCCTTTTTTTCCTTTCTCCTTTTTTCTTTCTTTAATTTTTTTTTCTTTTGCTTTCACCCAGATGTATTTTAGACCGAGACAGACTTTGCTCCGATGGGCCGGATTTTAGTCCGTGCACTAAATTTTAGTCCGCAGACTAAAAATAATCCGCGGATTATTTACTAAATTGATTCCCTCACTGAGAACTACAGAGACCTTAAACTCCCGCTGAGCCGTACGCGCGAGGGCCTTCGTGGCTCACAAGTCCCACTGTCTGTCTGTCCTCCCACTCCTTCCCACCACGGAGTGCCGGCCCGGCATTGCCTTGGCGTCGGCGCCCCGTGGCATGGAAGTGCTGGCGGACCCATTGCTGCGGGCGGCAGCCGCTCGTGTAGTTCTCGGTGGGCGAATTGGGCAGCTTTCCCGGTGGAACTGTGTTGAATGGGAAGAGCTAAAAGATGGCAGGGGGGTTTGCTTTTAGTTCTTAGGGCGTTATTCAAAAGGGAGGTGGGAGGGGACAAATTGAAGGGAAAAAAATTTCTTAAGTAACGGGTGCGACGGGTATGAGGGGGAATAAACCCACAATAGAGAGAAATTCAGTCCATACCCGCATTCCTGAGGTGGTACGTCCAGTTCCTGAAGAATCCTAAAGAGATAACGCCAGCAAACAAAATCCAGTGGCGGGGGAAGTCAATCCAAAATGGAGAATAATCCGCGGCGGCCTGAGGCACTCGTAGCTCACGCAAATTAAAAGCATCCAAATTCAAAGTACAGATCTCGGATTTTTACTTTCTCTTCAGCACAAATTATAAATTGCTAGGGGTTTGGGTTTTTTTGGGGGGGAAAAAAAAAATCCAAAACCCAAAACAACCCAAAAGTTTACATTGTGTCTCTGGGACAGATTTGCAAGTGGGGATGCACCTTTGGGGACGAACTAATCTGGCCCCATTGTCTGTGGACGTTTACATCCAGGACCAAGGACTGAAAATTCTTTATGATGGGAATTTCAATTACCCTTTTAGTTCAAGTTAGAGTTTTGATTTCAATTTTTTTTATTTTTTTAGTAAATGCACTGGCATCGGAACATAAATTTAATATAGAAATGTTTCTATACTATGCCTCACCATTGCACAATCGATTTTTTTGGCATACACTGTGGTGAAGTTGGACTTGCTGCTATGGAGACTGATGTTTAAAGTTTCTAATTGTATAAACATTTTCTATGTCCCCCACACCATGGATTTCTTATAATATTGGCTATATTTTTCCTTGCTGGACTATTCTCTTTTGGATTGACTCCCCCTGTTTGGATTATTTCACTGCATTATCATCTTTAGGACTCGTCAGGAACAGGACATTTCACCTCAGGAGTACGGGTATGTACTTAAACATTTTTTCAAATTACTAGGCCTAGCCTTGAAAAAAAGGAGAGAAATGCTAGAAGTGGAATATTTGAGTTCAAACCGCAGCCTTGAGGCAGCAGCCAGGCGAATGTTGTAACACAAGGTGATAGAGATGAGGTGGGCACAGACCTGTAACTCACGCCGTCTGTTAGTCACCACTTGTTGCAGGAGGAGGCCGGGTGAGGCCTTCTAATTTATTTTGTATTTTTTCCCTCCCTGGTTTGAAGCAGTTAGGGCAGACTTTGGGAACTGCCGACCCGAAGGGACTAATTTCTCATCCAAAGGCAGGCTGAGCAGTTCTCAACAGGGTGTAGGAAACAGATGTCAGGGTTTCACCGACTTGAAAATGAGGAGTGTAAGAGTGGACAAACTCCTTCTAGACTTACTCCTTTTACAGAGGGCAGATTTGCAACTGTCTGCCTACTAATTTGCTCACGATAAGGGCTTGTCGTCTTTGCCTCAAGAAAAAAAAAAAAGATTTTTTTTCTTTTTAAAAATCTTTACAGTAGCTGATATGTGAGCTGTCCTGAGGGAAAAACACAGCTTAAGAGTGATGTACTTCAATTTCAAGCTGTGGTAAATCAAGCCTGTTAAAACATCAGTGAGAAGGTGGATGAGGGAGACCTCAGTACTTTTACATCACGTTAAATACCAAGCAACTTCACTTCTGTGGGTTTACCTCAAGACATACTCAATTGTGCTACTTACCATGGGGTTAAAAAAAAAAAAAAAATAGAGGGTGGGGTTTTTTTGAATTGGAGACAGTCCTAGATTTTGTTCTGGTCAGGCCGTGACTTGGGAGTGATACTTGCATCCACTTTGCACTGTGGTCAGCAATCCCGGCTCTGCAGGCAATGGGGCTTGGCACTGAACTTGGAGCTTCTGCCCCTCCGTGTAACCGTATATTCACGGCACGGTGGTCAGCAGAATTCTCTGCTGGCAGCGTTAAGCTAAAGCCTTTCCTTTTGTCATTATAGGCCTCCTGCGAAAGCTTTTTTCGGTTTGTTTTGCAGTAACCTGCTAGTGGAAATAAATTCTGCTCTTTCGGTACCTGGCGCTCTGACTCCCCGAGTCAGGATTCCCTGCCACGCAAGTTAGTACAGCGCGCACTGCAGCAAACCCCCGTGCTCCTGAGCCAGCTGGGCACCAAGGGGAAAAAATTTCAGTCCCCAGAGAACTTTGCATTTGTGTTTGATTCTCATTAACGAGAGCAATATGTCTTTGGTTTAAAACCTACTTAAGGAGTGCCTGTGCAAGTGCCTCATCTGTGATTAGCTAGCTTGTCATGCACTGACTTTTTCTTTTTTCTCCCTTCTCCTTGGTGCTGTGTGGCTTGGGTTCGCCTGCAGTGGTGCAAAAGCATTTTGGATTAGGTCAATTTTTACCAAAAATGCTGGCATCAGAACTTAACACTCACACCCACCCCACTCCCTTTTCCCCAGCCTGCGTATCACGCGCAACGTAGCGAGAAACAAGTGCTTGAGGAGGCCATCCAGGTCACGTACATGATTAACTCATATTTTGCTTTTGACGTAATGAGAAAGGAGAATGGGGGGGGTGTGATTAACGGAGGGTAGAACCGTTCTTAGAGGTTTAAAACAAAGCTGCAGTGAAGAACGCCTTTTTGTAATCACTCAAGGTAAAAATCTTTTAGAGTAAAATAGTCGGTTCTCTTGACGCAACTTTCAGCTGTCCTTAAAAATACCAAATGTGCAGGAATTATCCCAATAAACTTCTGGGAATGACTTGCCAGAATAAGGTCACAGAAGGAGTAACTTGCAAATTAGAGCTAGACGTTTCCTGCACCCCACCCGTGCTTTCCTTGTTGTTCTCCAAAGTTGAACAGCAGCCTCCATAGCAACAATCTGACCTGCCTGCCTGCAAAAGTCCGTGTTAGTACGACTTCATTCACTAGCCAAAAAAAACCCAACCCAAAACCGTAGTGGGGCCTTATTCAATTTTTACATTTGGTGAATCCTGCTCATTTGAACCCTCCTCTCCACCTTCACTCCACCCCATATGCATGGCTGGTAGCACCTGTGTGTGTTTGTCATGATTTTTGAATGAGTTTCCCCTTTGTTCTTAAAGTTGTTTTTCTGAGTGCGCTCTCATGAAGTCTCTTGCTGGCATTGCACCTTCACTCTAGTGCAAGATGTTGCAATTAACCCTTTCTCAACCCCAGGAACTGGATTTTCCCATCCTTACGGGAGGACCTTGATTAGCACAAACCACCAGTTTGTTCCAGCTTGTGGGGCAATGAGAGGTTTAATTGCTCTGACTTGCTTCTGGTCAGCAAAGAAAAGAAACATACCCAGACAACCTGTTTCTCCTTGCTTGTTGGTTTTTTTCAGGTCTTCCGGCCCCGCACTCCACCAGAAGCAATTGCGCTATGTAGCCGTCTGTTGGAGTACACCCCCACTGCCCGCCTGACTCCCCTGGAGGCCTGTGCGCACTCTTTCTTCGATGAACTACGGGACCCAAATGTCAAGTTACCAAATGGGCGAGAGAAACCTGCACTCTTCAATTTCACCACTCAAGGTAGCCTGGGAGCATTGAAGGATCCCTTCTTTAGGAAGAAGCACTGGGATAAATGTTCGCTCTAATGCGGATGTCACTCCCTCAAAAGCAAAAAATCTCCAAGCAGGACTGAGGTTATCAAGCGGTTGCTTAACCGGCTGTCCGTTTCAAAAAGAGAGGAAAGGGACTTGGAGAAATGGGTTATGGGATGTTCAGGTGCCTGGTGCCTTCGATTCAAATTCAGTGCAGGGGACTGAGGGTTGTTACTATTGAATTGCATCAAGAAGGCTTATGTTTGCAGTTCAGTGTCTGCGACCTAGCTGATGGTTTTCTGTGAAGTATCACTGTCAGTGGACCGTGGAGATTAGATTATCGTTCTGGAGATGATCCCGCTCCTTCATACCTGAAACACCATAGCAAGGAGTAATGCATATTAGGTTTGGCAGGGAGGTTTGTAGTGTTGCTGCCCATTTTGGTTCTGGATGTGAGATAAATATAGAGGCTTTAGTGTCCAGATTTTATGTGCTGTACAGTTCATCTGGCATTACATTGACCCAGTCATTTAGCATCTGTAAAAATGACAGACAATTAAATTTTTTATTTGAAGCCAGACTGGTATCAAATTTTAAAAGCATTCATGTATTTTTTTTTTTCCACAGAATTCAGAAATGTAAAATTGATAATCCCCCCTAGAATGGTTTTGCCTGCCAAGACAGAGAATGTGAGAAGTATGGCATACAAATATGCTAGTAATTAATTTTACAGCACTTTTTTTTTTTTAAGTGATTAGCTGCCAGTTCTCACCCTTTGAGCAAGAACAGATCTGTGTGTGTTTTCTGTTGAAAGTCTAAAACACCTTTTGGCTCAGTTAGCATCAATGTAATTTTTCAAACTCTTTAGTGCATGCAGTGCCCCCCTGCTAAAATGTGAAACAGCCCTCTCCTTCAACATGTGGAGCCCTTTTATTTAAAATAAAATAAAAAAGGGGGGGGGGGGCAAAAAGCTTTGTGTCTGTACAAAGTAGTTTTTTAACCTGCCTGGAAATAAACTTTTAACTTGCTTTGAGTGGCTGCCTTGCAGAAGGTAAACATATTGAATACACTAAAACATTTCTGAAGCATGAACACCTTAAGGTGTTCAAGAAAATAGCTTGTGCTTCCAGGTCACTATCCTCTGTGCAGATTCCTGCATCTGTTGTTATGAATTTAGTAGTTATGTTACAGGTCCTTCCTCGTTACAGTACTCATAGATTGCCTTTTCTTTGCACTCGAAGGCCACCTTCCATAGCTAAGATAGTTTTGATCCCAGTATCTTAATACAGCTTCACCCCTGTTCTTTTTGAAGGTATTTCTTACTAATTGTTCCTTAATGATGTTAAGATTGGGCTTATCTACTACATGAAAACAAGGATTTTAAAAAGGGTTGAGAAACTCTATAGTGAGTCTTCTTAAAAATCCTTAGGGGAAAAATAAAAGTATGTATTGGCTGTGTCCCTGGTTTCCTCCCAGGTAGTGTAGGAACTGCTGGGTAAGCTACCCTAATGCTCAAGCAAATTCAAAGCTCCTCTTTTGCCATGCTAAGGAGCTGATGTGCTCTCCCCTTGCACAGTGACTCATGGGAATGACAAGAGAAACCAGTTCCAGTGGAGCGATTTCCTTAAGATTCAAAAAAGCAGGTTTCTGTCGTCGGCAGGTGCCAGTTCTTCCATCTAAAAAGGGAAGGCAGGATGGAGGCTGGTCATTAACGCATTTCCAAATAAGCTCTGTTGCAGGTGACCAGCCAAGCTCAAAAAAAATAACCATTAAAATAAATATATACATTGCTTAGTGCAGTGATTTTAAGACCTTTGTAACTAATAACCGTGCAGCAGCAGTCCTGATGACAACCTCAAGATACACAAGAAGCTTTTGCTCCTCTTGTGACCACTGTGCAGTCCTCACTCTTTAGCCAGACTGTGCAAGGTCCCGTCAAATTGGCTAGTCCAGAGCAGAATTCCCAACTGGGAAATAGATCAGGTCATTGGAAATTAGATGATGACTCATGTTAAGACATCTGTGGTAATTTAAAAGGTAATGAAAGACATCCTTTTGTTTCGGATGACATTTGTTTTCAACAGAAAATATTAAGTTTTAGAAGTGTTTTATTTGGCTATATCCAGTTGCCTGAAACCCATGAAGTGGGAGGTAGCTGCAGAAGGCTTGAAGGCAAAACTGTTAGAAATAACAACATAAATCTGACCATTAATGCATTGGATTGATTTTCAGAAAGAACCTAACCATCGTACCAAATCTGCTGATTTTGGGCACCGATGCTGCTCAGATATAGTCTAGAAAAAAAGCAGTGAGAGTATATGGAAGATAAAGATCATGGTCTTTGGCTGCCAGCAGTAGTTGTGGGGCATGTAGGTGCTTACTTTATTGTAGAGATGAGAGCTGTCGAAGAGAGCTTTATCTGGTCATTCTTAATGTCTTGCCCCTAAGTTTCTCTTAGTATTTAAACAAATGTTAAATGCTACTTGGGGTTTGAAGAAATTATTTTGGCCAAGGAGGTATCTCCACTAGCCACAGAGCTGCAGTTCAGTGGCTTAGACCTGCAAGACAGAAAGCACAGAAAGCAATTTTTCTTAGAAGCTGAATTTTCAAACAATCTGTGAAATGACTACCATTTCCTAAACTACTTCTAAGATGTCGGTGATTGTGCTGGGTCGCAAATGTTACTGTCGCTCCATGTTGGCCATTAAAGACTGTAAAAGTCTTCTGTGATTCAGCGCTTAGGAATCGTTATCATGCTTCTCGATGAAAAATGACTTTTTTGCTAGAGTCTGGGGGTTTTGTGTAGGTTTTTTGTTGGTTTTTTGTTTGTTTGTTTTTTTAAATGAGCCTAGCTGGTGACCTTTAAAAAAAGACTATATATATATATGTAAAAATATATATATATCTCCCCTTCATTTCTAACCAGACTGTTTCATTGTGACCAGAAATCCTTGGTGTGACCATTTGAGTGCCATGTAGGTTTTTTTTAGACAGATTATTTCTGCTCAGGGCATGTGGAGGGAGGGAAGAAAAGAAAACGATGAAACTTCTGCTTCCGGCACTCTTCTACGTTGAGGAGAAACTGCTGGAATAACTTGAGTTACATGGAAAGTTTGTTACTGTGACAAAGCAAACATGATACAAGACTAATATTTTCCAGGGGCTTCTGGGAGCGTTGATACATCAAACATAACCATACTGAAAAAGAGTGCTGCACTATTTCCCAACACGAACCATTTTCTTGCATTTGGGGAATGAAGATGATCTGATGTTCTAGTAAAACTGGACATTTTCATTCCTGTTCCTTATTGGAGTTGTAAACTGGCTACAAATGGCATAATTTGATCTGGAGAAAGCCAAAGGTGTTCTCCCAGCTGATGTGAATGGGAGTTGGCTCTCATAAATGAATTGGGATAGCTACTCTGTTCACATCATGGTATTGAAAACTTTGTCTGGATTGCCTTGATCACAATGCCTTCTTGAAACAGTATTGGTTGTAATGAATCCAGCCTTGAATTGCAAGTTTGATTTAGATAAGCAGGCTACAGTTCAACAGCTTCTCCAAATACTGTGGTGGAAATCACTGAGAACAGAGATTCTCAATACTTTGTAGACTGCAGATACCACAGGTCAAGCTTGTTCCTCGCTATCAACATGTCTCATCCTTACAGACGGGATAGCTGCAAAAATATGGCAGAACAAAAATTCAAACATGTTCTCAAGCAAAGCTGCTATTAAACTTCAGCCAGAAGAGTTTGATTTACTTTGGTTATTTCTTGTCTGAATTGACCTGCTGCTCTAAGTGAAGTGTCAAGACATTCAGAGCATGCCGAATTTAGGAAACTTCATACCAAGAAAGATAACGTAGGGTTTGAGAGGAAGGGAACAAGATCAGTCTTCTAGTCTCTATGCAAGTTCTTTAAGGTAGCTTCAGAGAAATAGTGGCACTTGCCTTAAAAACAACAAAAAACAGTATACTTGCCATAATTGGTGCTGCAAAAGGAGGTGTTCTGATGGCATTAGATGAACATATGGGAGGAACGAGAACGGGGTCGAAGTGCCATTGCAAGGGCGTTGTTCTGTTGGATCAGATGGTTCTTTAGCTACAACGATGCAGGCAGTCTGTAGCTGCATCCTCAAGGCATCGCATGGCATCGGAAGGTAGCAAATGTCATTTGGTTTCCTTGATGTTTTAGCTCTGCTTTCGTTTGGGTCACAGCGCCATATTGCTGCCAGTGATGAGCAGAAAATAATGTGGGGATGATAGAAACTTTTAAAAGAGCGAGGTAAACAGCAGTTTGCCAGTAATAACAGATTTGAGAAATAGCTTTGCAAAAAATACTAAAGGAGCTACATCTTCTCGCATGGAGCAGCTAATATCCAAATTAGTGTTAAAGTATAGGTTTATCGCTGGTGTTCAGCTTTGACACTTGAGGATTCATGTTTCTTCGGTTTATTTTTCCATTTAAAATGGAGACTTAACGAATTCTGAATTCTATTACGAATGTATGAATTGTGAATTATTCCCACATGAATTTGAGGATTAGTATTTGTACAAATGCTGTGAGTATTGAGGCTTTGTAAAAGGACTAGCTAGGTCTGCTTAGACCTGAATGCAGCATTACAGGATAGATTGGATGGATTGCAGGTAATGTAGCAACTTCTGTTTGGTTCTGGGCTGGAGCTTGTGTTCATAAGCGCTGAAACACAGTCTCAAAATGTGTAGTAATAAGAGGCTTGTAAGCAGCTGAGAGCCTTCTGCATCTTGCCCTCCCAGCAGTAAAGGAACTTAATGTAACTTAATGGAGGGGAAAAAAAATCGCCAGGTAGACTACTGATCCCTTTAGGCCCTCAGTTTAAAGCCTGCGTTAAAGAAAAGCAATAGGCTCTTAAAAATGAGCCCAAGTAATTTAAGACTGTGTACAAAACCACCTTACTGAACCCATGGCGTGATTTGGACTGGTTTCTGTACAGCCCTTGCTATCTGGAGGTCTTATGTAAAAAGCTGTCTATTCTTATTTCTCCTCCAGATGACCTCCTGGAGCTCCAAAAGTCATCAGTCTCCTTCCGTGAGGTGACTGTTCACATCCTTTTCACCAGATGTTGCTTTCTCAAGAGACAGTCAGTCACTCCTGTTTCTGAAACAAACAGGACCTGTCTTGTCTCGGCTCAGTCCCACCTTCTGTGAGGCACTAGATTCTCTTGAAAGGGTGCCAGAAGATTGTCATTCGTTGGCAACGTGTTGCCCTTAATCCTCCCACAGTTGTGGCTGTAAGATGCCTATTTCTTATTCTGATACGCGTTGAAGCTATATTAGATTTGGAGCCTAAAAGACATGACTATTTTTTCCTTGGATAATGTCTTCAGAAAGAATGGTTGCATCATTTTGTTGTCATTTAAATTGCCCAGCACACCAATTCCCTTTGCTTTTCACTGTGCTTTTAAATGAGATGTCACCTCTTCTTGGCCTCGCTCAAGGAGACTGCTGCGAGAGATTGGTCTTGGGTTCCTGGGTCCTTGAGAACGTGATGCTTGAGCGAGCCAAAGAACTGAAGCTCTTGGAGCAACTGTGGCAGCTGCTTGCTTGCTGAACCAGTGCCCAAAGCAGCACCACTGTTATCAGCCTTTGCCCTGAGACTGATTGCAAGTGGGTTTGTGAAGGGAATCCTTCCAGTGCTCAGAAGGAAGCAGCGTTACCAGGCTGTTGATAAGGAACAGGCTTGGCTGGTTCTTTGCTAGCTCCCAAGCCGCTGACCTTCTCTAGGAAATAATTCCTTTGCACCACTACCTGTAGTTTTGACAGTCTTGCTCTGGAGACTGCCCTGACGAATATGGCTGTGGTTTCCTCTCGCTGGTCGGTGAAGAAGAAAACGTAACGCGACCTTTGGCTGTAAGGGCATGCATTTCACCCAAGGTTGCTGGTACGGGGGGTAAACCTGAGGAGCTGAGCCTGCATGCAGGGCTCTTTGTGGACGATGAGCTAACTCTGTTTGTTCCACCTTCCCTCCAGAACTGTCGAGTAACCCATCTCTGGCTTCGATCCTCATCCCTGCTCATGCCCGGAACCAAGCAGCTGCTTCAACCCCTACAAATGCTACAGCAGCCTCAGGTGAGAACATGCGCCTGCCTGCCTCCCTCCTTCCCCACCCTCACTCCCCCTGCCCAGGCACCTTCTCTCTGCTGTGGTCCGTGAGCCACCTCGGCCCTCAGGGTGAATGGGGAGGAAGGGTTCGTTCCAGCATCACCTGAAACTTGGTAGGTGGTCTTTTGGGTGCTAGCTGTGGTCACCAACCCAAATCCTAACCTGGGGCAGCTCCATGTTTGACTGTTTAGTTTGTTGGTCCCTCTCGCTCAGACTTCCACTAGTAAGAAATCATTACCTCCCCTGTTTTTTAGCAATCCTTGTGGATTGGTTTGCACCTAATTTCTGAGCTCTCAGACAGTCTGAAATTAATACTGACTTGGAGCATGAGTTTGTGATGCCTAGGAAGAGGAAAAAATGGTTAGCTTCAGTACACGTGGCCTCCGTGGAGTGTGGATGGGGAGGATTTTTTTCCCCAATGGCAATAGCTCTTAAAAGTCTGGTTAGGGAGTTCAGTCAGTGTACTCCCTGCCTCATCTAAGTAGTTGCAGTTGCTTCTTACCGAGTTCGCTTGTGTCGTCTTCGGGCATGTGGCAGATGGTTTTGGCCAGCAATGAGTGAATGTCTTTTTTTGCCTCTCGCGCTCTCTCTATTTTCTGTCAGAAACCTTTTAAAAGCTCACTGTTGGCCTGTAGCCACTCCATACTGTATTCTGTTTCCAGTGAAAGCTTAAAAGCTGGGTAATATCAGTTGGGAGACTCCCAGAGAAAATCGTAGGTGCTGCAGGATGTGGCACTCTTCCTCTGAGTCAGCCCTGAGTCAGCACAGCAGCCGGCTGTCTCAGGGCTTGGGAAACCAAAGGCAAGCCGCAAAATGGGTGTGCTTCCATACGTACCCTGCGCGCACATCAGCCCCATTTGGCGAGGGCTGTGACCCCCTTTTGAGGTGCAGGGCACTTACTCAGTGTAAGATAGCTGATAAGGAGAAGCCCTAATTAAAAAGGTATTCTTGAAACGTGCAGGAAAGCCTTTGCAGGTTAACGTGCCGGACCGTTACCTGGTATCTGATGCGCTTGCTCCAGCCAGTGCTGCATAGAAAGCATTTTCATGCTCCGGGACAGACAGATGCATCCAGGTTTGAAAGATGAGGCTTCTCTCTGAAAATGTAGCAGCAGTAGATAAAAGCTACAGCCTGTACAATTTACGTGCTCTGAATTTAGGAGAAAACAAAATTGCTATTTTCAAATTTAGTATGTTTGTTTCATGCACTTGGCAGTATTTTGCAAATAGTCACGTTCTCTGTTTCTCTTTTATGTGCATCTGTTGCTCAACAACGAGTCGGGGGGGGGAAGCAGATAAAGTAGTAAAAGTGATTGAAAAAACTACAAAATACAAACATGGAAAATTATTTTAAGCCCTTCTGAAAAATACTGTTTCACTTAATGCCCTTCTCATGCCTTTTAAGGAGTTCTCTTTGCCAAGAGCCAAGTCTTGAGGAGTCAATGGGGTTAAGAAGTCTGTTTTCACCCAGAGAGTTCATGTGGGGGGAAAATGGCATTAGTCTGAGTCCTAAATGTGAAGTATACTAAAAGAAAAACCAAAACCCAACCCCACCTTACTGATGTCAACATTTTTAGACCTGCTGTTTGCAAGCACTGCACTGAGTTGGGGTAGGACATCTTATTCATAGTTCAAAAACAACAAAAAAAAATCCTTGCAGCTTGGAAAGAAATTGTGAAATTAAGTTCAGTGTTGGGCAACACACAGCTTTGGGTTTCTGCAGCACAGCTGGTTTGTAGTTTCTTACTCACATGGGGTTCTCACAACAGGCAGTGGGAATTTCATCAGAGTTGTGATTTTTAGGATTAGGTCCTGTATGAGGTTGTGTTAATCCGTTGTGTTTTGCATGCTGATGCTACACTTAGCAAGAGATTTTCATGGAAGGGGTCCCTTCTTTCCCTATACCCCCAGCACATCCCAGAGCAGTAAATTTCTAGTTCTTCAGTAACTACAAGGACAGCATGGGAGGGACTTTCCCACCTAACCCAGTGCATCCCGATAGGCAGGAGGCGTTCCTGCAAAACGTTTGCTGATGTGACTAAGCAGTACAAGTCCAGAAACTACTTTTTTGAGTAGCGATGAAGCTACAAAATGTAGCTCTCAAGGCAATTCGAAGGGCAAAGCAAGTTGTATGAACCTGTAGTCCACATTATTAGTGTGTAACTCTTGTCTCCCTTTAGCAAGCAGAACTGGTACTGAGGTTCAAGTGTCTGCTGTTATGTCCAGCATAGCTGCCTACTCTGTAAGCACAGGTGCACGTACACGGAAACGCGGTGTACTAGTTCGTCACTGTAGATAATCCAGCTGGGCTGTTGTTACCTGCTTGCGGACAGTTACTCCATTTTCATAGCTGTCATGTTTGGTGTGCAGCCATATCAGAATCTCAGCTTTTTGATAAGGTGTAAAGCACTGCTTTTCATCGTGCACCAGGGCAGGGTCATAGTTAGAGAATAACTAAAAAAATGAGATCTATTTGTCCGAAGTCTAGTAGTGTGTTTGCCAGGAGACTTAGCAGTGGTGTGGTGTTAAGAGATGGAAACATTGGCTTTTCAACTTACCACGTTAACAGTGCAGATTTCACCACACCAGCAATACTAGCCCTTGTGCTAACTGATACGACACGCATCTGCGTTTTTAAAAGTTACACAAAATGAGTAATTTTTATTAACTGATAGATTCACAGTGGTGGTTTCAACAGCCCAATGCAACAGTAATCCTGGAATCATGATCTTAAATGCAGGGGGATTATTGTAGCTAATTTTTGAGTGTTAAAAAAATGTATTTGTTGTAAATGTCTTCTCCTTTTGAGGCATAAAGCTGGACTCACTGTACTAATGGAAGCTGGCTTTGCAGTGGGAGTATGAAGCCTTGCCACATCGACGTTAGTAAATTCACCTAAATGTTTATGAGAAATTCTCTGTGACATTAGTGGCATGTCTAAACCAAAGAGGAGGAAAAGGAAGATGGGAGTTACTGGCCCCTGCTTGAAATGGTGTGCTAGCCTTCTGTGAATTGTGCTGGCCATTGATTAAAAATGCCAGTACAGCTTTATTCATGTGTATGCTGACTTGATCTACCTGGAGGAGGATGGTTTCATCGCCGTGCAGCCACAGCATCTGAGAGGGGAGCATGCACACCAAGCCGAAAGCATATCTGCTTGTGTGTCTACATGTTTTTCTTCCTGGATCAGCCAGCAGCAGTAGTTACCTCTCTGCTAGTCAGCCTTAAGATGGGAAGAGCGTAATTGCCATCTGCAGGGCAGTTGTGCCTGCAGGGATGCTGGGGTCATCGTCTTCGGCATCCTGCTGTGTTGATCCCGTGTAATCCCAAATGCGATGGTGTGCCTGAACTTTCAGCAACAAAACAGACTAGAGCTGGGGTTACCTGCTGGTGTGTGGCAGTTGAAAAAGCCCACAGTGCTCCACAAAATAAGATTTAGTGCATTTACGGTGTTCCCATTGAAGGAATTTTGGAAAACTTTAATTCCTTAACCAGGAGAAGAGGGGCAAGCAATTTGCTCAGGCTTCTGCAAGCCCAGCATAGGCGTGAGTCCGTGACAGTTAGAGGAGTAAAACTTGCGCATTTCAGGCTCGCCAGTTTTGCTCTGAGCCCTGGATTTCTACATCCATAAGCAGGCACAACAGGAAAACCAGGCTTTTCTCCTCCTTCCACTTGTCTCCTCAGCTGTCCTGTGAGGACTCCCAGGCTGGTGGTAGTTTTGTTTCTGTATCTTTGTAGACGAGTGGCACAGTCTGTCAGCATTACAAATCCAACCAACTAATGCTGTCATTAGTGCTAATGGGCTTTCGCAGACTGAGTTGGCGTCTCTGTCTTGCTCTGAACTGTAGCCCCATCTTTCCTTTCCGGGAGGTTTCTAAGGAGTGTCACGTACCCTCCAAGAAAGCTGAGGCATTCCTCAGGGGGAAAAGCTGAATTGGAGGAGGTGCTCTACATTGATGAGAGATACTTCTGCCCTCTGTTTGGAAGAAGTTTTGGAAGCGGCTGACACTTAAGCCCTAATGTGGTTTCTTTGCCCACACAGACAGAGGTGTGTCAGGAGGGCAGTTTAGGGCAAAGAGGCTGCCCTGACCTCAAGCCGCAGTTTGCTGTGCAGTCATCTGGCCCTTACCAGAAAGTTGCACGTCAGCTCCTAGCTTCGCTCCCCACGGCTTCCACGGTGTCACAGGCCACTGCTTTGCAAAGCAGATGTTTTAGCAACGTTGCTGAAGGCCTAGATTTTCTTCTCTTATGCCCAAATTGGTAAGGAGGAGCCAGTGAACGTCCAGAGACCCTCATAGTCCAGTTGTGCTCTTTTTCTGGCACTTCAACAAAGAGATGCTGGAACAAGCCCCGCTTTGTTCCCCAAATGTCCTGTCGATGCGGATTCAAAGAACAAGCTGGAATGTCAAAATACTGCATTTTCTTGCAGGTTTGGAGCCAGTAGAGCCTTGGGCAGGCTCTGCACTCTCTCCCAGCCTGGGTCGACTTCTATATATTGCAAAAAGCCCCATGTAAATGGTCTTGGGCTGCGTCACCTGGTTTATTTCCTTTTTAACATGTGGCATATATATTTCTCAGGAACTCCCCCAGTAAAGTGATGATGGAAGAGGAGCATATGTTACATGAAGTAGCTCCATCCCCTCCTCTTTTTTCTTTATCTCCGCTCAGTAGCAATGTAATGATAACGATTTCAGGCTCTGCTGTCTTCAGGAATAGGAGATCAAAAGGCACATTTCATTTCAGCAAATGAAATACAAGCACTTTTTGTACACGTACAGAGAAATCCTCTGCCAACAGTACAGACTCCAGCTGGACTGCTTGCATCAGGCATGGCAGATGTTGCATTAACTGGAGTTTATCCATACCTGAAAATTAATCTAGAACAGGCACAGTGAGAGTTTAAAGTATGGAAACTATTACCTGTCTGGCTGGGTCACTTTGAATTTCCGTGGTCGTTGTTGGTCTGAATGCACGTGGGGTTTGGGAATTGCTCCTGCAGGGAGCAGAATTATCTCCACGTAGGAGGGAGTCTCTTGCGTGCAAGGCTAGCTTTCCAAATAACGTTGGTACTGTCGTCATGCTGCCTTCGTGCTTTAACTGCATGAGGTTTTTTTTTTATCATGGTGGTCATCCCTTGGTGAGGGAGGGGTTGCAATTAATTTGGGGTGAGAGGAAAGGGAATGGGAAACTCCCAGAGCAGTCATCTGGCATCCTCTGCCCACAGGACAATTTCCTTTTCTTCCCACACGCTCCTCGCAGCATTTCCTTTTCCAATAGGCATCATCCTCTCTTCCCACTTGCCCCTTGTATCCCTGGATGCTGCTGTTTGTTTGTTTTTCCTATTTTTGTTGCCATTGTCTGTGTATGTTACTTAATTTGTTGCTCAGCAAGTGCTGCCCGTCTCTAGACTCGCCTTTGTGGCCTTTGCTCGCGGCTGCTCTTCTAACTACCGTCAGGTCAATGTGGCAGGAGAGGAGAGGGGTTTCGTTAACAGGTGACTGTAGAGCATTGCCCGGCTGCTTTCCCTCACGAGCTCTCCTGTGCTGGGGAAGTATTGCTGCACCCCCACTGCCCGCCAGTTCTATTTTGTCGTGTCTGTTATTTATACATGCTGTCCTTCAGTCTGAGATCAGTAAATCTATTCTTTCTTTTTATAAGGCCTTTTCCCCATGTCTTTCGAATGCGCTGTTTGCCCAGTCTGCCCTCTTCTGTACTGCCATAATAAGTCTTTTTTTTTTTTTCCTTTTGCAGTATTGATAGCTTTGCAGTTAACCTTACTTAAATTAAATGGGAGAAATGCATGATGGTCTCTTGTAGAAAACCTCACTTAATATCTTTTTTCCTATCGTGTATTTATTGTGTCGAGTATTTTATGTGTTTAACCATTCATCCATTTTCCTTTTTGTGGCCGTGCTAATTAGATGCTGCATAGGATGGTTCCAGATTAAGCTGGTGCATATTTTTTTTTTTTCCCCTACCAACTCCTCTAATACTGAGAACAATTTTTTTAGAGCAAATACCTGATGTGTGTGGCCTATGAAAACACAGTTACAGTGAATTTCCTTTCGGTATTTCTTTGCAAGCCCTGCGTTTTCTTGGAGTGCACTTGGGCACATGCCCATGATCCTGCGACTTGTCTCTCTGCGGAGCACTGTCCCTCCCAGAGAAGAGAAGGTGTTGGAGACCGTTTACTGCAGAGACCCGATCCTCTAACAATGTCGTATGCTTGTGTAAACCTCGTTACTGGCTTCAGGCCTTGATGTTAATATGCTTCAGCAGTTCAGAGGGTGGCAGATCCAACTTTGGTTGAGCAACACAGAATAAAGCAGTAGACTTGAACAACGTTTTCTGAGGCAACAAGTGCATGAATGACACATGAACACACTAGCTGTTTCTGCCAGGGAAGCAGGCTCCTCGCCTTCATTGTCTGCGCTCATTCACACAATTAACAGACGCCTTTGTTACAAAAAGGCCTAACAATACGAAACTTCAGCGCCAACGTGAAACCTTGTAGTGGCCACAGATAACTTGATGCATTAGCTTTGGTGAGGTTAGTGTGCCTCATCTTGCAATTAGAGCTACTGGGAAGTAACGTGGGCGACTTACCGCTGCGTGAGCAATGTTACGTCCTGCAAAATCTGCTAGAGCCCAGCTGGGTGTTCGCGTGCCGGCCTGCAACCCTCAGCCCTTGAGGTTGCCTTTGTCCTGCTTAAAGACTGTACTCCCACCTTATCCCCAGACCAAACTGTTCCATCTGCATCCCCTGAAGTCAGGAGAGCATCCTAACCAAAGGGCACCTCAGTGGGAATTGTGGGTTTCCCCGTGCGGAGAATGTCATAGCTATTGTTCCAAATGTGTCTGTATTTTGGAGGTAATACTGGTTGTTCTTCTCTCTTCCCTTCCTCTTGCCTGTTGTTTGCAGATGTTAACGCAGGAGAACGAGTTCAGACCAATAGTGTAGCTACAGCATCAGCCTCCAACTCCACCTGAACCGGTACCAAGCAGCCAGCTGCACAGGAAAAATCACCAGTAATTTGAGTCTTGCTCAGCAACACTGGTCACATTTGGAAAGAAAATTAAAAAGAGGAAAAAAAAAAAAACAACAAACCAACCAACCTGTTCATTTTAGTGTTCAATTTTTTATTATTATTATTGTTGTTCTTATTTAACCTTGTAAAATATCTATAAATACAAACCAGTTTCATTGTATTCTCACTCTGCAGGGTGTCCGGGGCAGGGGACTAGGTGGGGGGAGGAGGGAAAGCGGAGCAATACAACACACCGATGTCTCTCCCCTCGACAATCTCTTCATGTTGGAAGTTTGCTGTTGTGTACTTCAGAACCAGGACTCTTGCCTCATGCCCCCTCCCACAACAGAAAGAAGGAAAAAACAAAACAAAACAAAACAAAAAAACCCAAACCTCATTCTCTGCTGAAGTTCTGTTTTTTTAACCTCTTTTTTTATTTTCTTTTTAAGTGAAGTTTCGGACTTTGATGTAGTGCACAGCTTGAATTTGGTCGGGAGCTTAGCAGGGGTCATTCAACAGAGCTCAGCGTTTCTTGTCAGCGAATCCATATCCCAGGTTGTCTGAAGAACTGCCCCGGCTCGGTATGGGGAGCGGGCGACGTGGTAGGAAAATAGGTTGCCGTGGGGTGGGGGGGAGGGTTTGCCGTGTGTCTAAGGCTTGAACCGCTAGTGGAAGCCTTTCATTTTAAAAATCAGTGCTAGCAATGAAGAAACATGCAGCTTCGTTATGGGAAAAGTCTTACCCACGTGGGCTATATATAATATAATACACACACATGCACCGAACACAAGCGGTTAGCTTTACCGAAGCAGCTCCTTTGCCCAGCCGGAGCTCCTGCCCCTCGTGTCGCGGGCAAAACAGCCGGCAGAGGCGGCCGGTCAGCTCCTGTCTTCAGCAGAGAAGAGCGGACGAACAAAATCCTTGGAGGAGGCAGGGGCCCAGCCGGGGACGTTAAGGGACTTTTTGGAAAGTGGCCACTGTGAAAGCTTGCTTTTCTTTTCTTCCCCTCCCTCCCCGCCCCAGGCTCTCGATTTGAACAGGCTTTCCTTCCCCAAGGTGCGTACAGGAAAAGGACACCAGGGTTTATAATGTGAACTGTAACAGTCTACTGGTTTATTTTGTAATATTTTTTTTAACTGCAGTTTTAACTTGCAGGATGCCACATTCTACGATAGTTCTGATTTTAAATCCACAGCTAGAATCTGTATTTAATTTCATCTTTTTTAACCTCTTGCTTTTTTTGATCTCTATTTATTGATGCGTGTTGCCACATCGCCATTATGTTTTTACATTGGTAGAATATTAATAAAATACACATCCGAGTGCTCTCGACAGTAATTTGTACCTGCTGACTTGTAGGAAAGCTGGCTATATATGAGTGTGTGTGTATATATATTATATAAATATATACATGTATACATAGATAAAATACTGCTTTTTTTATTTTGTCTACGATCTCGAAACAGTCTGACTGAAGCGCGAGGTGAATGCTTGTTCTAGTCCATCTGTCCAGGGTCCGGGTTTCCTCCCTGCGACAGCGCGTGGTGTGAGCATCCATGTCTCTCTTCCTGAAGTCAAAGCAATATTCCTCGGGAAAGGGTCAGGTGAGCGGCCGGACGCAGCCGCAGCGTAGAAACGAGACTCTTGGAGACCTGATCTTGTAGGCTTGCGGTTGGTGTCCGCTCCGGCCTTATCCTCCTTTGGAGAAACTGTAGTCGCCTTTGGTGCTTATCGAGCTGCTATTCGACCTGCGGATCTAAGGCAAGCGGTTGCTTTTTGGGAACACGTGGAGCTTCGCGCGGCCTGGGGGTAGCCAGCGATAGCGGTGTCGGCAAGCTCGGCTGCCACAGGGACAGTGGGGGTTTTGCTTATGAGCTCAGCGTGTTTCTTCTTGTACCTTTTATCCTGTTGACGTGGGATTTTTTGGAAGCTCTCTCCTAGCAGCCCTGGAACTGATAAAAGCCCTGCCCTCTCCCTCCTGCCTGACACACGGGGGGTTTCGGGGAAGCAGGAGCTGTTTCAAGAGGTGAGCGACCACCTACCGTGAAACCGATAAACCCTCATGTTATACCCCTCGGCTCGTTGCTGTCGGGCACACACACGAAAAAAGGCTTTAAAGCTTTTAGCTGTCGTTACGTTCTGGCTGGCTGCAAAGGAAAGCACACCCACGTTTAGAAACGGAAGGCTTTCCAAATCCTTACGTGCAACTTAATAGAAAGGGCTGAAGAGCATCTTAATGCGAGAGCTCGGCTAGTCAGTGTCCCGAAAGGTAAGTGAAGGGGCTTGGTTGACCCAGTGATCCAAATAGATGCAGGAGACTCAAAAAGTAGGACAGTGGCAGGGTATGGATCCGCTGTATAGGCGAGCCTGCTGAAGCGTTGCCCACAGATGCTGTTGTTTGGAGGCAGTAAATTACTGAGTCTTTTAAAAAAAAAAAAAAAAAGTAATAAAAATAATGAAGAAAAATTGCTGCTTGTGCCAGGAAATGTGGCTTTTCTTCTTTTTCGTTTCATCTTCTCGTTGAAGGCTGGCGGAGGGGAGTTAGGAGCTTTTCTCTCTGGTTTTGTGACTGCAGGCGTCTGTGTGTGTTCTGTGTGTGTGTGTGTTAGGCTGCGGGGAGGGTCGGGGGTGCCCCTCTGGTTTTATTTCTTCTTTCTTGTTTGTTTTTTTTTTTCCCAAGGATCATGGCAGGATCACACACTCTTTTATACAAGTTAGATCCAGGTCTTTGAATAACCTTTTTTGTAAATAAGAAAAAAAAAAACCACACAAAAAAACCACAAAAAAAAAACCAAACCAACAACAAAAAAAAACAAAGCTCCTCACCAAATTCAAGCTTGTACATTATTATTTTCGGTTGTTTTTGAATTTTGAGTTTTATTGTTTTGTATGTAAATATGTGGACCCAGGAACTGTTATTAATGAGCAAAAAGTTACCGTTCAGGGCAGTGATTCTGTTTAATAATCAGACAAAATGTAGACGAGCTTTTTAAAGCCATATAGTTTTAACTCTGTACAGTAGGTACCGGCCTGTATTATTGTAACAATAACTCTAGCGATGTATAGTGTATCTATATAGTTTGGAGTGCCTTCGCTTCCATGATTTTGATTTTTATTTCCCTTTCCCCCCTCCTTTATTAACGACGTCTCCCACCCCAAACCTGCATCTTTGCTCCCCCTCCTGCCCCCCACTTTCAAACTCTGAGTGCTGTAAGGTTTCAGTCATAGCCTGATCAGTAGCGGAACGAAAGGAAACCGTCTCCGCCGTCACTCATTTCACTGGAGCTGTGGCTTTGTTCTGGATGTCTCCAAGTTGCCCACCCTGCCCTCTCCTCCTCCCGCTATAGCAGCGACCGGTTTCGTTCGGACACTTGCCCTGGCAGCTCGTTTCGGCTTTGCTCATCTCTCCCCACCCCGATCCTGTGCCCAGAAGTTGTCTGGGCGGCAGCAGCTTCCAGGAGGCTCGGCCTTTCCACCCTCCCTGCGGCGGTGCCGGGGGCAGCGGCTGGGCCCGGCGGGCGGAAGGGACCCCCGGGGAGGGAAACCCCCCGCGCCCCGCAGGGATGCTGCGCTCGGAGCCGTTCGGCCGCGGTAGGAGCGGGGCCATCGCTGTAGGAGACCGTGGTGGTTTTTTCTGCCGGGGGGACTTTCTGTTCCCTTTCTCTTCTCCCTGTTTTTCCCCCACGCCCCTCCCCAAAGTCACTTTTGTTTTCTTGAGGTGATGAGTTTAACATGACTCTTGATTTCTTGTGCCCAGCACGAAGGCCTTGTTTCTAAAACTAGTTTGCTTGTGTTTTACTACCTTGTTAGTATTCCACATAAGATTGTCTTGAATGGGAAAACACTTAACTCTTTACCAAACCAAAGGTTGCTGTTTTATTTCGAAGCATCTCGTGTTCATTCCAGTGAAGCAGAGGCTGCGCTTTCTTTCTGGTGACACGAAGGTCAGTGATGCCAAGCTGTTGGCGGCGGTCTGCTCGGAGCTGTCCCTCTCTTCTTTTACTCTCTTTCGGGCTTGTTTTTAACCCAGTCCGGTCTTGATCTGTCCTTTACGTCAGCCCTGCTGTGGCGTGGGTCTCTGAGCCGGACTTAATCGCAGTCTGTCTCCCCTGATGGACGTCCGGCCAAGATGCTGGTGTCCTTTAATATTAAACTGATCTACCTTGCTAGGTCAAAAAACAAACAAAAAAAATTACCTGCAAAAGAAAATTGGCTGGTAGAAGATCCCCGAACACTTTGTCCCCTTATTTCGAAGCCAAGCTTTACCGAAAATAACGGCAGGTGCCTGCGACTTGCAACTTAAATTTCCCCCCTGCTTTGCAGTACTGGGAAAAGGAGAAGTCAAGCAGCCTGTCAGACTCGTACTCCTGTACTGGGAACCTCAGCCACCGCGGAGAAAAAGGCAAAGCCGATGAGGAAAAAGCACAGTAGGGTATTCAGTCCGGGCTCTGCCTCTCGGAGACGGCCGGCGGGTACCCCGGGGGTGGCAGCTGATTTCCACGGGGCTCTCAGCCGGTTCTGGTCATAGTTGGCTTCGTTTTGCAACACTGCAATAACGGCAAAACGACAGGAAGGGAAAACAGTACCTAGGGGGTTAGCTCGAGAAAAGTAGCTTCCTTGTGTTGGTCTTTCTCAGTTTATTTTTAATATATATATATAAAAAATATATTTATATATATATAATTTGCTTGCCTGTAAAATTTGCGTTCATTAATGTGTTGCTGATGGATCACTTGGGCCTGTACACACCAATTAGCGTGACCACTTCCATCTTAAAAACAGAAATCTAAAAATATATATATATATTAAGGACTGTGGGTTGTATACAAACTATTGCATACACTTGTGCAAATCTGTCTTGATTTAAAGGAAAAGCAAAACCTGTATAACATTATTACTACTTGAATGCCTCTGTGACTGATTTTTTTTTTTTTCATTTTAAATATAAACTTTTTTTGTGGAAAGTATGCTTAATGTTTTATTATTTCCCCCGCCCCGTTCCCCTTGTAAATACGTTTTGTTCTGTGTGACTCGGTTCGGAAATAGTTAACTGGTACTGTAATTTGCATTAAATAAAAAGTAGGTTAGCCTGGAAATGAAATTTAAAAAATACCAAGTGTGTGGTCTTTATTTCAAAAACTTGCCCCTTCCTTTCCTCCTCCTCCTCCTCCTCTCTCCCTTCTCCACCCCTTCTTCCTTGCCCTCATGCCTCTTTCCACTCTGCAAGAGTAGGTGGACGTGGATCTTTGTAATAATAATGAAAAGAAAAACCGCAAGAAATAAGCATGTTTTCTTAAATGAACTGTGTTACTCCATGCTATTTTTCAAGAGATGCCAGCTTGTCTATGATACAGTTTGATTTGATGGAGAGAGGAACCCTGGGACATAAATATTTCAAATTAAAACCAACCAATCTTCCTTTACCGTCCACCTATAGATACGAACTTAAGAACCTGTGTAAACTGCTGGCTTTGAATCCTGCACTCATGGTTGTTTGGGGTTTGGGTTTTTTTTATCATTTGATCCCATTAGTAATGTTATTTGGTGGTGATCTGTAAAGTTTGTCGAGACCACGTCCAGTGGACCGTTCCTCCAGCAAATCAGCACGTAGCTATCTCTGAGTTGGGTTTCCGGTACTGGATAATGTATGTATTAAACATGACATGTCTATTAGCGCAAAAGAAAAAAGAAAAAAAAAATTAATCCTTTTTTGGGCTGGCTGACCTGGCCAAATCCATTCTGTCGCTATCCTAAAGGCTAGATGCGAGGTCATGTGACTGCTGCTTCAATAAAAACAAATTTATATTGCAAAGAGGCTCCTCTTGGTTTGTTCGTGTGCCACAAGCCGCGGTTGTCCAGATGAAACCTCCTCTCCTGGGCTCCAGCCTGGAGCCTCCGCTCTGGAGCCGCTCCAGGAGAGGTGGGAGCGGGGCGGGAAGGGGTGTCCTGGCCATGTCCTCTCTCGGGGAAGAGACCTTGGTTTATTAGAGAGGCTGCCCATGCCTGAATTCGGTCGGGACCGGAGAAGAGGCTGCTGGTACCAAACGGGTTGGTGTGTTAAAGGCCTGAGTGAGTGAAGCCCAGCACTTCCCGCGGAGCAAGGCCCCCCTGCTCCCTGGACCAGGCAGCCAGCGGTGACAGCATAGTTGATGTCTTTGGTGGGTCTGCACCGTAAGTGTTGTGCTAGGGTCCCTCCGATCCCCCCGCTGCTATGCATCGGCTCCCCTGCACCAAGCCCTTTGTGGGCTGTTCTCGCCCTTCCTGGCTACTGAAGCTGCGCCCCTCAAACCAGGCGCCAGCCCGCCCCGGCTCACCCATGGGGGCATGGGTCTTGTTCTGCTCAGCCTCTGCTGCTCCGGCAGGCGCTGGGGTACCAGGGTGACAGGGCCAGGCAGCTGGCTACGGCCCGGCTGCCCCAGAAGCGACACAGGTGACTGGCTGCTGTCCCTTCGTTTACGTCGGTCCCACAACGTCACCGGGCTTCGGGCTGCGTCTAATTCATGTGCCAAGACCAGGGCTGCTCTGCTCAACCAGTCCGGCCCCTGGCATTAAGGGTGGCCAGTCACATCTGCAAAGGCATCGCTGCCTGAACTACCGCACCTCGCCAGGTGAGTTTATGGATTTAAAGTTTGCCGCTGATGGGGACTTCATCACAATCCTCAGTAATTTGGGGTGGTGGTTAATTATCCTTAGGCACTTTTCTTTTCTAGATGCACATGCACTGGGGCCTTCTGTGTCTTCTGAACTTCTCTCACTGCGAATGCGAGCTGCGGGCTCTGTTTCTGCATTGTCTCTGCACAGGAACCCTCTGCTCCAGCCTCAGGTCTCTCTTCTGAGCATCAGAGTCCCTTGACCGGGACCTAGTCACCTTGTAACTTCTTGCTAAGCTGACTGGAAGGGGATCTTCAGCTCCTTCACGTCTTTCTAAGCTTTTCAACTCTATCCTCTTCTCTACAATTGTTTTTAACACCCTCCTTAAGCAGTGGGTACCAAAACAAGCCAGAGATTTCCTACAACACTCTCCCCAATGTCAAATACAGGCGCTAGAGAGCACGTTGCAGCTGGTGCCTCCCCGTCTCCTTACCCAAGGATTGCATTCGCCCTTCTGTGCGGAGGCTGCAGTTGTCCAGTTCATCCGTCACTCCCTCCCATTGTAATCCCTGCAAACATTGTCAATGAGACTTCTATAGTTTCACCCCAACCACCATTTAAAAAGAAATAATGAAACACCTGAGCGTCAGTAGCCAGTCCCCCACAACCTCCCAGGGAACAGTCGTTCTGTCACCGTTCCCCATGCAAAAATACCTTTTGAGACCTGTCTGTAAACCGGGTTCAAATCCACTTAGTTGTTGGTCACTGACGCCTTTGAATGATTTAAAACGCTAATCCAAAAGCAAAGCGGTACTGAGCTGAATGCGGTACAAGTCTGCTCCACTGATGTGCTCTGCCTTTATCGACCAAACTTCGAGCCATCTGGGTGCTGGAATTAAAAGTCAGCGTCAAGGCTACCGGCACCGTTTGTTATCTGGAAGGTGGCAGCTTTCAGGCTGCCGGTGGTAAGGTCCAAGCGGCTTTCACTTTCTGTGAAGGAAGAACAAGAGCCACAAAGGAGGAGGGAAGCAAGCTGCAAAATGCAGAGGGGAGAGCGGGAACACCGCGGTTTGTGTCTGAAGCGCCTAGTCCAGTTGCTTGGAGACAGCGAGCGCGGCAGATGGTACACAACCTCATTAGCCAGACTTGAACCTCGCTCCCCTCCTTTGGCTCTGGGAAGGGCTTGGCTGGGTCGTTGTCCTGTCTTCCCTCTCTAGCCTTGGGGGCATTGGCGTTCCTGGGGAGGGCAGGGCTGCTCCATCTTTGCAGGTCAGACCCAACCTGCTGCCAAAGCCGAGCTCTGGTGGGAAAGGAAGGTGCATAGGTAGCAACACCACGCGGGGCAGGGCAGGAAACCCAGGCTCACATCTTGGCATGAATGTCATACAACTGCTGAGGCTTTGGGGCAGAGACCGGTCCCCCAAACAAACTGCTGCTGGTGCTCATCGCAGGAGACAGTGCAGGTGACAGTGGTCAGGGCTGTAAGGGAGAGCTGGACTTTCACAGCAAACACCTGCCTCTGGTTGACGCTGGAATGCAGTCCTGGACCTTGTTGCACGCCCAGCTAACTCCTGATGTCCTGGCACAGATGTTTTCTTCTTGGTATATCCTACTGCCCCCTGAGAGTCTGCATTCAGCTGGGTCGGTCTCCCATGCGGTCAATGGAGTTAAAGCCTTCTCTTTCAGGGATTCCCCGCTCTCTGCATCACCTGTCTCCGCTCGTGCTCTCCAGAGGCAAGGCTGGGTCCTCCAGGACAAGGTAGGTGGAGAACAACCAACCTCTTCCCTTGTGGGAGCTTGCGAGTGGCTGCAGCAGAGCATTTGTGACCAGGGTGCTCTGGTAGGAGAGCCGTAGCCGGGCAGCCTGCCCGAGTCCAGGGCATCCTGCAGAGCCCCCTCGCTTACCGCAGAGTGAGAAAACGTGGCCGTGGGCAAAGGAAACCTCATCCCCAGGCAGAGCTGCCTGGCCGAGCACAGCCCCTCCCAAGCAGAGGAGCCACGGGCCCTGCGTACGGTGGCAGGGCCCTGGGGTCTGGGTGTGTAATGGATTGCCAAGTAGAGAGACGGAGGGGTTGGGGTTGGTTTTTTGGTTGGTGGGGTTTTTTTCCCTAAGCAAAGTTTTTAAAAATTGGTGGAATCCAGGAGTTAGAACAGGACTCTTCATCTTAGCTTGTTGCTTGAACGCCCTGTGCTTTACGCCTCCACATGGTGAGGGTTCGCGGGGTCCAGACGCCGGCTGCTGACACAGGAACACGTGGGAGGTCTTGTCAGAGGGAGGCCGGGGCTGCAGGGACTGAGGCAGGGTCAGACATACGGTGGGAACGGCTTGCGAGCTTGAGAGGAAGCAAGAGGTATTCATCCTCCTTTCACCAGCCCAGCAGCTACCCCGTGTTTCCTGCGGCGTGAGGGCAGGCGTGTTCTCCTCCCTTCCGCATCTCATTCCTGTAACCAAATCCTTTGACAGGCAAAAGTGTTGAGGAGGCGAGTGGTGACTGCTGGCAAAACCCGGCTTGTTTGAGGGCATTTTTGCTCAAGGAGATCACTGACGTTGTTCGGGATGCTGTCATTTGCTAGCAGTCTCGGGAAATGAAGGGGGCTACCCAGCTGGGGAGTCTCTGGACCATCTCAGTTACACCTCACTCCTCTTTCAAGATTTTTGCTTCATGGCACCAGGCCTAGGAACAGGTTGGTCAACGGAAGCTGTTTCTGCTGGAGACAACAAATTTGGGGCCTGCACAGCCATGAAAAATGGTTCGCATTTGGCTGGAGGTGGAAAAATTACACGGGCAAGTGGCGAAAGGCTTCAATAGGTAAGGAACCAACACAGTGTTTGCAAGAGGCTTTAAAGGGAAGGGCTGGCTATTACTGGCTCATAAATAAAAGGGAGATTCATTCTTACGATTATTCCTACAGCAACTTAAGGAGGGGAGCGAATGCAGCTTTTCAGTCTCCATAACGCGGGTGGGAGCGGCTGCTTTCCAAACACTAGTGATGCAAAATGGTGAGCGAGCAGATGCTGGCCGAGGAGGGTGTTTCGGAGAAGGTTTAGTGCGCTCTCAATTTAGGGGCTCCGTAAGAGCACTGGTTAAATATTTTAGGCTTCTTGCTGCATCTGTATTCAGAGCACTGGTTTCGTTCACGCTCAGCGCTGACGTTGTCACCAAGAGCAACAGCATCGGGTCCTCGCTGCGCAGCTGCAATTAGCTCACTGCAATTTGCATTGCAGGTAGCACGGCACGCTTCCAGCCGCTACCCCAAGGAAGAGGATGAACATCCCCGCACCCAGCACCGACCGAGGAGCTCCAGGATGGGCGAGGAGCGCAGGGTACTATGAAAGCTCCCCGTTGGGGGAACTAGATGTGATAAATCGCAGACGGCTGGGCATGGGCTGGGCTGTGCAACAGGTCCAACCAGCCGTAGACTAATGGCCAGCCGCAATGGCGAGTATTTGCAGGGGCAGTCACAGCTCTCGGGTCTGTTGGGGATGGTGTGCTGAGCCCGGCTGGCTGGGCAGGGCTCTGGCCCTGAGTAACAAGTGGATACATGTGAGCAGCCCAGGAAGGAAAAGGGAACGGAACATCCCTTCTGAGTGAGCGCTGCATGAAGGATTGGGCTTTGGCACACAGGAACGGGCCAAGAGAAGTGGCCTGGACTCCAGCCACAGGAGGTGGAGGAAGAGGTGCGTGGGGTTGACGCAGCATATGGGAGAAAAGGAAGAACGAGAGGGAACGGATGATACAATCGGAGCAGAGAGCCAGAGCTGCTTCTCCTCCCCGGGATTCAGCGTACACCTTTCCCATCCGCCCGCTGGGGTTTTCTCTCTCGTGCAAGCAGTGTCTGTTGAGGTGCTTTCCCCACCAGTTCTGCTCCCGGCAGTGGCTGGGAGGAGAGGTGGGCGCCGCAGTCCGGGGTGGTCGCAGGCAGGTTGAATTTACTGGTCTAGGTGTACATGTTACGTCTCGGGGAGTTGGCAGTTTTGGCAGATGTTCAAAATGATTCCTGCCTCTCTGGTGGGGTGGAAGGCATACGTATGAAACAACAGCTCCTCTTTCAAGCCCTGGCCCGACTCTGGAGGGCACTGAGGTGAGGGGAGGCTGGTGGATGCCAAGAAGATACTGACTCACCAGTCAGAAAAACGCAGGAAAAGCTGCATGAACAGGATTTTTGGTGGAAGCCGGGAGACAGGACTGGGAGGAGGTGAAGTTAGTATCAGTGCAATTGGACCTTGTTAAAAGCCTTTAGCATGTGAGGACCATACTTGTAGGCTTACCCACCCCCCCAAAGTTGTGTGAGGGCTGAATTGAGCCCAACAAAGCAGCAGGCAGATCCTGTGAGCTTGCAAGACCAGGAGCACAAAAACAGCAGCGCTCAGAAAAGTGCCAGGAACTCCTTTAGCAGCACCGCAGCCAGGTCTACAGCAGCAAATTTTGTGATGGTCATGCTGCTTTTAAGGGAGGCAGGAGAGACGGGAGAGCATGTGTTTGTTGGGTTTTTATGTTGGCAAAAGCATAGGTATAGTTAAGTGTCCAGTGAGAAAGGTGCATTGGCTTCCAGTTGTCCTACCGAAAGTTCTTTTTGCTGGTCTGAACTGTAGTTATTGCGATAGGGTTTCCTCCTTCCACACTGCAAGAGCCGTATCGGCAGGGAAGACCTGAGACAATTTGCATTCATTAATTTACTGCAAAGAGACCGATTTTTCTCATCATTCTCACAGCGCAGTGACCCCAACGGCTCGTTGGGTTCAGCCCGTCTCCCCCACCTGCCAGGAGGCAGAAGCCGGCAGATCGGCACAGCCAGGCTCCCTCCCAGTGGGCAGCTGGTGAAAGAAAAGCGGGACAAGCAGAATTTCCCTGGTGTTTCCACTGTATTGGTGCAGCCCTGGAGGCATCTGCTGTGTTTGTTTCGGGTACGGGCTCTTCCCCAGGGTTGTTCTGGCTCCTGCTAGGAGAGGGAATAGTGCATTCTTGTGCTGTTGATTTATGATCCCAATTCCCTCTTGCTGTGCTCATTTTCTTTCTGAAAGCACATTCTGCAAAGCTTGGGAAAAAAACCAAACCCGCACATGACAATTGAAAGCAGTTTCTAGAGCAGAGTTTCCTGCAGGAATCCTGCTGTGGCCTTCAGTTTACATGCTAGGCAATGTCATGTGGAAAAGATGGCTTTACCCTGACAGCGTCCCTTAAATCATAACAGAAGCCAAGACATTTATAGCTCAGCCTGTGCACAGCATCTGGAGTCCCCTGCCCCCTCGTTGTCGGGCAGAGGGTTGTATCCCTGCAGAAGACCAAAGCGCGGCCACCTATGTCTATTCCCACACCTGCTGGAATACTTATCTTTCTAAAACCACGTCAAATTGTACAACAAGCCACATGGAGAATGTTTATTTCAACATACCATCTCAGAAATACAGTAAACGCCTCACTGGATCGGTCTTTCTGTTCTACTGTTCTGCTGCATCAAGTTTTCCATGTCTCTCTCATTACATTGGCTCTTGTGATTCATGTTATCCCCCCCCTCTTTCAACCAGGCTAAATTTGTCCAAGCTGGCCTGAGGCAAAAGAGCAGATCCCTGCACAGCTTCTCCTCCCACACTGTGAGAGCGTTTCTTTCTATGTTTTTTGCATTTGCTACCTTCCCTTTTACTGACTAGCAAGGTACGCTATGAGAATTTTCCCAAACCCTAAGGGGGGTCATCCTTAGAGAGTCCTAACTGAAACTCATCACCCATCTCTGACTCCTGCCAGATTCTGCAGTACTTACGGAGGCTGCCTGACCCCACCAGTCACCTGGTGCCTCCGGTTCAGTGACCTGGACACCAGCAGTAGTTTCTTGGTGCAGCTCCCATTTTCCTCTCTCCAGTTCTTATTCACAGCTCAGTGGAATACGGGGGTATTCAGACTTTTTTTTCTCCTCTCTTCTCCCTGCCCACCCCGCTCCCCTCCTGCCCAATCCACAAACCAGAAACCTGATGCAAAATTTTCCCAGGAATGCACTAATGAGCCTGAATTTTTGACCAGCTGCTGGGTTGTGTTTTGAAGGAGCAGTGCTATGGTCAGGGTTAGCTGGACCACACCGGAGGCTTTACCAGCAGACCCAGCACAAAGAACGGACTATCAGTTACAGAGAAATGGTGGAAGTACACAAGAGATCAGCCCATTAGCACGTTAGCGCGGAGAGCTAACACTGCTATTTTTTGCATAAGTTGTAGCCAGAGCATCAGTGAGTAAGCATTTTGGGTGTGGTGGTGTGGCTGTGCCTGCTCCTCCAAAGCTGGTGTGTTTGATGTTGGTGTAAATGTACCTTTCGCATGCTAAACCCACAGACCTCAGGAATTTTAACAGGTGAGTGCTGGAGAGCTGAGCAAGTCCCTGACAGCTCTCTGATCAGCTGCACTGTGCCTGTCTGCAGCCCGCGGATTTCTGACATCCTGAGCTGGAGCACCCCCATGCTTGCAAACAAGGCAAAGCGAGCATCCTGCCTGCATAGTCCCCTGGAGCTGGAAGCCAGAGTGACTAACACAGTTCTAAGAAAAATAAGATTATTTCCAGAATTGTTCTCCTTTGGGACGATAAAAAGCAAGAAGAGGTCAGCCCAAAGAGTAACGTTTCTGGAAAAGCCGTAAGCACTGGCTAATGGGTTCTTTGCACAAGCGACATCAGTCCCCGCCATGTCATTCTGTGATTACCTAGGCTCAGTTATTAGAGTCAGACACTGCCTGATTGGCAGGAACCACTCTGCTGAGGTCAAGAGCGCCTTTTCTTTATGCAAGGAATAATTATGTGAAAAGATGATGCAAGATCTGACCGTTTTCGTTCAACTTCAACCCTTTATTAATAGCAGTGCTAATGCAGGAAGCTACTCTTCGCTTTACTCCACTAAGGAAATCAGTGGGACATGCTTGAGAAAAGACTCTGTGTATGGTCTCAACACAAAAATTTCCCACTGCTGGAATATTTACTCATTTAATGTCATTGATGCACGGAAATACCATCAAAAGCCCAGGTGCAGATCTTTATTGGTCTGTGCCAGGAAAACAAACAAGGAATGCTAACACTGCTTTCTCACTCAAGTTTCTCTTAATAATCAAAAGAGGAAAATTAGCTAATGAGGTCCATAGCTAGTTGGGAAGGGGGTGGAAGGGGCTGGACTGGGGCTGCCACACCAAAATGTATACAGAGGGGTTCCAGGACAACGTTGCTGGCAGGCAGCAGGAGGGACAGCCCAAGGGAAAGAGAGGATTTTCCATTCTGGGTGCCCTGAAAAAAAGTAAATATAATGTGCTTCCCTCTCCTTCACTGTGCTCCGAGCTCAAATCGCAGAGGGGAAGGGAAACTCACCTGGCTCACCTTCTGTCTCTAGGAGGCTGTGGGATCCTTGTCTGATCCACCAGAAGGGTTCACTGCTGTCTCTCCTGGGCTTTCTTCGCGTGGAAGTTCAGCTACTTCGCGTGCAACTGGGGCAGAGCAAGTGCTGCCAGCTGCACTTGCTCCAGCAGCTGTCCCGCTCAAAGCAGCGCTAGCTGTCCCAGCAGCAGGATCTTCCTTTTTCTTGCTGCCAGATGCCTCCCGATGTTGTGCCAGATCAGCCACTACCTTCTCTATGCCCCTGTGGATAATCTGATGAGCAGCAGAGATGTGTTTTCTTTGGGACTGCCTCACTGTGCATAGAAAGAGGTAAGGCTTTTACTTGGAAATGCACAGCAAAGTGTTCTCCGTAGGCGAGAAGGGAGGGATAGCTTTTAGCCTTCCTGCAGCTGTGGAAAAGCCTATCCCAGGGAAAAAAATCACGCCCTTCTAACTTCGGCTGAAAGTGTTCTACTGCCACCTAATAGCAGCAACCAACTTTGCATTTCACTTTGAAGACTAGCCCCCCACAGTGGGAAGCACAGCCAAAGTGTTTTCCTTTCCAGCTTAGGGCATAGCTGCCCAGGATGTGTTATCAGGCTTTAAAATAACTTCTCCTTCAGTGTCTGTTAATTGCAGCAGGTCTCTGGAAGACTGGAGCTGAAATCTGTCCTCTCCTGTCTTATGATTTTGCCTGCACTGAGAAACTCTTTCTGAGTTCAGAGTAAGACCTGGAAACAGTATAGACACATTAAGTCACCTACCTTACCATCTCCCTTTTGCTACTGAAGGATTGTTCTTTACTGTGTTTTACAGTTTTCATTCAATCTCGTTTGCATGTATTTCCAGCCCACCTCTTGGGAAATAATGACTCGAGCCAAAGCATTCACCCCACAATTCTCTTCATTGCTCTTCACTATTCTTTGTTCCCTCTTTCTCTCTCTAGACTTAAGATGCTGGTAAACATGGGGATTGAGATACTGCGTGCCTGTAAGGAGGGTGTACGGAATGTTGCAGGAATGAGCTTTGGCTCTCATCGTGTCACTGCCTTGCAACAGTCCAAGACTTCCTTGCTGCTTTGGTCTGTTCATGTTGTAAGGCTGAGCTGTACTTTAACTGTGAATCTGAACCACTGATGTCTTGCATGCTGTCATACAGTTCTGCATGCTGTCACTGACTCAGTCGCCCAACATTACTAACCCATTCTCTTTATGTTTATCCATCTCCCAGGTCCATTTTGTCGACACTGAATGCAACTGGATCTCACTTGCATTTGAAAAGCTGACCTTCACCAGCCAGCTCTCAATTCCCAG
The DNA here is from genome assembly GCF_030936135.1 of Gavia stellata. Classification (NCBI taxonomy): domain Eukaryota; kingdom Metazoa; phylum Chordata; class Aves; order Gaviiformes; family Gaviidae; genus Gavia; species Gavia stellata. The sequence goes on along the minus strand of NC_082594.1, from coordinate 129,784,511 downwards.
GAGAGCTTTCTCTACCCAAGGCATTTTGGCTTCCATCATATGTGCATGAACTGCATCAAATATACCAGGAATACTCTCCTGGTATTGCTGCGGTCCCTTCCTCCATCCACAGTGAATTCCAGCTAAAAGAAAGCAGGCTCAAATTGGTGAGTGATTGTCCTTTTAAAAGCAAGTTTTTTCATATCAGCACATTGACTTCTACTTCCTATGAGGGAGGGTTCAGAAATGAGGTGCAGAGAAGTTTCATGATAAGCCAGTATTGGATAATCCCTGCTTTTATGCATAGGAATGTGACAAAAAGAGGAGAAAAAAAAAAAGAAGAAAAGACCAGGTAATGGCAAAACAGAGATGTTTAAGGGGAAGCTAAAGTGCAGGCAAAGACTGAACTTGCAGGTCCTCAAATCTTTGTTCTACGAATGGATTTGCTCCTCTGGCAGGCCAGACAAACTGCGCTCTTAGATCACTTCCTGCTCATTTCAAGCAAGGTGTCTGCTCAAGCATGTGCCATGTTGCTATAAAACACAGTTTCATAATAATAAATAATCTGGCTCACGATAGGGAAAGCTTTAAAAGCTGCCACAGAAATGCAATACACTGATGTGCTTGTGAGATCTAATGCCATTCTTTGATACTATTTCCTTTGGATTTACATGGAACAGTTACTGATTCTGCTTCCTTTCACTGTGCAGGAGGTTTACGGCAGGGTGTGCTCATCAGACCGTACATTAACCTCTCTCTTAAGTGTATGGAGTCCCCTCCATCCCATGCAGCAATAGCAGAAGAGAGTATGAGCCACGTCTCTTCCAGACGTTTGATGCCTGCTGTCACAAGAATATTGTGGCAAATTTCACCTGACCACATTTGAAGGAGGTCTTGTACTTTATCACCTACTGCTCTAGCTCTTCCTCTAGCATCCACTTTCATTTTTGCCTGGGTCTAGCTCTGCTTTCCAGGCAAACCCACTGTAGCTATCACAGATTTTGAAGATTTTTCTTCCTCTGTTGCTTGAGAGTGCTTCTGAAGTGCTTTGTTCATCAGCTGCTGTTGCATTTAAGCCCAGCACATATTTTCTTCCTTGTTGGTACCTCTGTATGTCCAGAATCCTAGGCGATCTCCAGGTCTTCTTTTTCTCTTCTCCTTTCTGAGACAGGCTAACCTGCGTGTGTTAGTGCCTCAGCTGCAGGCTTCATTGACTAAAATTACATCACCTGCTTTGGTAGGCTTGCAGAAGCAGGGCTAAGGAGAAGGGAGCTGATGTAAGCTTCTGCAGAATTGCCAGCTGCTGAATAGATGCTGCTGTTGCGACAAAAATACACAAACTAGGAAGAAAAAAGTTTGCACAATTCAGAGACCACAAAATGTGTTTGCAGGGTTTGTGTTTTCATTCACAAAGCAAGGAAAAAAGCAATGAAGTGCCTTTGTTCTCAAGTCAGAGAAGTTCACTGCGGCAACGACCACTTCAGACTCTACTGTGATACAGTTGCTTTTCTTAGTTTATATCCATTTTCTATGGGTGACTGGTTTAGTCGTGGTCTGAGTGTGCTGGTCAGTGGAAACATCCCAGTTAAGAACAGCCCTTTATTCATGACACTCAATGTAATACACAGGTTTCCAGGGCCCTCCCTTCTGTATTTTGACAGATGCTATTCCATTTTGGCTAAACAGAAGCATCCTTTACAAGTGCAAGATTATCTACTTAAAATACTACGGCCAACCCTAAAACCTTATCTTTGCTTCTAGCTCTCAACCAATTGAGGGAGGAGGGGGAAAGCATATAATCTTCCTTCCACATATCGCATATATTTAAGTAATCTGCCTGTTAAAGACTTGCACAGTTTTTAGAAATTGCCATATAATAGACAATTCACAGCCATGCTACTTGGAGACTTTTCCTAGTTTGTTTTTGAAGGTGCAATGGGCTGTTTCTTCTCATGTAGTTTTATTGTTGCAGATACACCAAATTGACATCAGGTCTGAATTCAGGCCACCGTTTTAAAAGACTAAAGCTACTGGGAAATTGGTGAAAAAGGGTCAGAGGGCTTAACTTTCTACCTGCAGATTGCAAAAGAGGAATCTCAGAGAACTGAGACAACTCTTGGCACTGCATCTTTCCTTTCAGTGAGCTAGAGTGAGGAGAGAGAACCAGTTCACAAAGAGAATAAAGTTACTGTACTCCTTACCTTTTTCTCTGACAGACATTTTCTCAGCTTCTGGAATCAGGAAATCATAAACGAGCTCTGCTACAATCTCTTCTGACTGTAGGCGAGTTCGACTACAGAAGAGATGCAGAGTGGTATTAGTATTTTAATTTTCTCTCCAGCTCACTTCTGCAAACAGAGGCGTCCCTCGTAAATATTCTCACTATTTTCAAGGGAGTGTATTGTCATGGCGCTAATTGTCAGCTGGGTCTCTCTTTATCCTATAATACGTGACAGTATGACTATTCTCCTTTGCACTGCACTGCCAATGTGTCCAATACTGCATTGGAAAGCAGTATTTCCAGGGAGAAGATCACCCTAGGCTCCTTATCCTTGAACGTATTTAGGAGCCCAGTTCCCACTAATGACAAACTGAATTAGACACGGAGATACCTCTGAGGATTTGTGTCTTTGTCAATTTAGTCTTTGGCCCATTGCTGAGTTTGCTAAATTCTTCCCTTTTGTGACTCTGCATTTGGCTGGGCCCCATGCTCTTTTCCATGCCAGCGTTTGGTGGGTTCCCAACTGGCCCAGGGGCTGCATTCATTATCTACGCTTCATTCTCCCCAAGGATTTCAACATTCTGGTTGTATTCATCTAGTTACAAAATACACAGCTGCTGTACCATAGGAGAGTCACTGTGTCACTGGGATTTTTATGGCTCAATTCCAGAAAAAAAGCATAGAAACTGAACTGGAGGTTTGGCAGGTCCTAAAAAGTATTCACTGCTGATGCCCCAGCCAAAGACAAAACTGTGGTGTTCTCAACAACTTACTCCACTCAAAGTGCCTTGTCAGGCAGCCATCAATATGACTGACCCCCATGGAAATTGGCAGTTTCTTAAAGAACAGCCACCCCAGAATGAAAGCCTTCTGTATAGCTGTATCTTTTAGCATCTCTTTCAAACCGATTTTCTGTAGTAGTGTAAATAAATGAAAAGACCAGTATGAATGGGTATTGCTTTAGGCAGTTCCCAGATTCACTTAAAGCTCAGTCACAGCATCACATTGGCATGGAGAAGTCTAAAAAGGGTGATTCACAGATCCCACAAGTGATTTGCAAAGGGAATCTGGCACATGCTGTATAGAAATAAGGCTCTGATGGACTTCTATGATGTGTGTACCAGGTAGTAACAGTGTGGTTCCCATACAGCAGTCACACTAACGAAGCGATCATGAACAGTATTGCTCTGCCCTTCCCATGTCTTAGATTATACACATAACCACAGATGCAGATGGTCAGGCAGGTTCTAAAGTGCTGTAAACAGCCTCTAATGTGCCATTTAATAACGTACCGACTTTCCATTTCATAAGCAATGTCATTGATTTCTACAGCCATTCGCTGAATCTCTTCCCTGGCTTGTTCTTCAGCTGTGTTCTCCATGCTACTCAGGATAATGTCTTCCAAATAGGAGTCAATAGTGCTCTGGTGCACTTTCACCACCTGGAACAAAACACTGAGAGATTGTTCCTCTGCCTATTGCTGTGCCAGGAGCGTGGTGGAAGCAGATTTCCAAAGAAGCAAGAAACACAGATTTTCACCAGACTCTTCACTTCAGGCAGACTAGCCGGAGATTTGGTTTCAGAGGTGCTTTCTGGGAAGAATAACTTGTGGACAAATTTATTTTCTAATAATTCTTTCCAAGAACTAATTGAACAGAAACAAGTGCAGGAAAGAACCAGTGGTGGAAGAAAAACTTATCCACAGATCCAATTCTGCTGCAGCAGGTTAGTTCTGTGAATGCAATGGCAGTTGCTTCCTCAGCTCTCATGGTCCCCTAAGCAACAACTGCCAAATAATAACCATCAGTATTGACTTCAGTAAATTAGTCAGCTTTCATTCAAGCAAATCCTGAAGGAAAAGGTTCCATCAAGCCAGTCTAAGTAACATGAATAAAACCAAGATAAAATTATTGGTTTCCTTATAATGGATGTAGAGGAGAGATTCTAGAAATGGGTGTTTTCCTTTTGCGAGTCTGAAGGGCATAAGCTTATGGCACTTTGAACCCTCCTTGCTTCCCACTCAGAGATGCAGAAAAGATAAGAGGAGAAGCTAAAATTAGAAGAAAAATAAACATGATGCCAGACTCTCTTGGTATTAACTTCCTCCCACAAAGTTTGAAAATTATTGGTTTAGTCAATTAGGCTCCCACTCCTTCCTTCCAACTGGGAGAAATATGCTTCATGCAGTCAGGAGCTAGGGAATAGGAATAGGACTATAGACTAATTATGGAATATGGTAATTCAGGATTTTTGTTTCTGGACTTCAAGGTTATGTTATCCATTATCATTACTTCAGAATAATTTCTGTACCTGTTGTTATTTGCAGTCCACCTTGTGGGGGGCAAAATCTTTCCAAAACCTTGCTTAAAGGCATCCTTCCTGGGAGAGCACCTAAAAGTTCTGCTGGACAGACCAAGTGCTGACAAAACATTATTCCTAAAGATGATCTAGGTACATCTGTTCTCCATAGGTGTTTGTTGTGGAAATTTAGAAACCTACATCCGTTCATGATATGCCTAACAGAACTGTCTGTAGGGGTATTCAGATCATCCTTAATTTAATGGCATTACCCTCTCTTCACTAAGCCTTTCCCCTCAATTTTAAAACTAGCCATCACCAAAGTCAGAGCTGAAGCACTTCCCTTCCATCTGGACCTTCCCACAAGGAGACAGTTCCTACAAACTGCCCACAGTCTCGCCAGTCTCCCTCTCTTGCCTGTTTGAAAATCTCATCTTCTTCCTGACGCTGCCTCTCTTCCACCTGACGACGTCCGCTCTCCTCCGCTTCCCACATCCGCCTCTGCCTCTCAGCCAGCATGACAAAAGCGTGGATCTTCCGTTCTTCTTGCAGCCTCACCAGCTCTTTGGACAGGAAATCAAATATGTTCACCAGTATCCTTCCTTCTTCCCTGGCCAAGTGGTTTTCCACTGATGACAGCTTTAAAAAACAAAAATGCAAAGAATTGTGTCACAAACCTCAGGAATGTTGGTTGAAGTCCCAGGACTACCACAGGCACGTGAAACAGCTCTGCAACATCCACTCAGACCAGCCACGGGACAACCCTAGGAGTTTTGCATTCTTGTTGTTTTTACATGCGCTGGCCTGGATTCTGCATAACGTAATGTTCCTGTATATAGGGTCTGATGGCATAAAGAGATTAAAAGATAGCAAAGCTAGTCAGGGTGGGAATAGTCCTGATACAGTCACACTAGGACAAGCAGCCCCTATGCTTGCGTGGGTGGGAGGAGATAAAGCACTGTATTCCAGTGCTTTATTCCAGGTATTATGAACTGCTTTTGTGGCTATGAGTATAACCAGAACAGTTGCCGAGGCCATCTGCCTGTTACTGGGGAACGCTCCACTGCCCAGACCAAGAAAGGGGAGGTATAAAAGTGACAATGAAATGACTTCAGCTGCACACCCTCCACCTTTCTGTAATAAGCTTAGCTAGACCAGAACAGAAAAATAGGATCAAAAGTTGCAAATGAAGCTTCTTTCTAGCATTTGGAAAGTAAACCCTCAGTCTTTATGAGTAGGAAGCTTGAATTAAGGTTTAGGAAACTGTGCAATTGTGAGTACAGTCACATTTCTATCCTCTGCTAAGGATACAAAATGCCTGTTACAGTTCAAAGCCACCTCAGTGACATGGTACGTCTTTGGTTGGACATTCATGATGCAACCAAAGTGAATCAACTTGCTGAGATAATACAGCAACCATGAATTACTACCTAAAACTGTACAAGTTACTAACTGCTAACAAAGTCAAATCAACAGTAATTATACTGAGTTTGCAGAAGTGCAAATGAGACCTCAAAATTCTAGGTAATGGAAAACCAGAAAGTCTGTGACAGAGCTGAGACTAGATTCCAAGTGTTCAGTGTTACTGTGCCATTCACTCCTTGTTCCAAGCGCATCATGTTTTATGGGTTGGGTATGCGTGATTGCACTTCAGAGAGCAACAAGATCTATGGTAAGTTCATTATCTCCAGTACGGACTATGAAGCCACAGTCCTTGGCAGGAGGGAATGTCTGGAACTGACTGGGATGCTGTGTCTCTCTTGGAATAAACAGGCAGTAACAGAGCAGACCTGAATGTAAAACTCAAAATGGAGCTGAAATATCCCAGACAAGTAGTAATAAATCAGTTTTCTTATACTGCTGTGCCATTTGCTCACGCAGTGTTTCAAAGAAAGTAGGATTGTCAGTGTTGCACACATCTAGAAGTGACAGTGCGTAGCCCGTGGGTGTTTAAGATGGAGGATGGCAATGCAGTAACTGCAGCAGCCCACAGGGAGGGATAACATGGAACTAACATGCTGCTTCCTCTTTATTGCTCCAGGTGCTGTGTCTAAAACTGGTGTGAAATGGAGGAAAACAACCCAGGAAAAAAACTGCGACCACCAAAACCTAAAGAACTGTGAGTCATGACTGACTTTCTAAAATAGCCACGCACATAGAAAAATCCTGCACAAGCACTCCAGAAAGTTTTAAAGTTCAAAATGTTTGAAGACCTGAGCTTTTGTGTGCCTTCAGAGACATAAAAAAAAAGCAAGAGTAGAGGAGGAGGTAGATACCAGCAGAGGGGGATAGTGGCTCTCCCAAAAGGAAATTCTGAGATCAGAGGTCAGCATCTTTACCGTTTGCTCTCTCTCCTTCTCTATGAATGTCATTATGGTGTCTGAACTGCTCTCTCCTTCACTCTCACCTGGGCTTCCAGAAGAGAAGGAGCATTTCAAGTTCCTAATGCCTACGGCTTTTATTTTTCTCTTAATTCCTCAGTAGAAAAATTCTGTATTCCTGCATTCCGCACCTGGGCTCCCTGTGTATGAGGGAGCATCTGGAAATGACAAACAGTAAAACATAGTCACCCAGTTCAATTTTTACTGACATCTGAGGGGAAATTCTGTTGCTGCCCACCCAGCAGGAAGCAGTGATTCGGCTTCACCTCTGCCAGGCCAGCGGGCCAGCGGATGCTGTTATCATAATCTAGAACCTGCAGAATTGCCTCACAGCTGGTCCCTGAAAAAACAGGAGAGTAGTAAAAACTATAGGAAAATCTGCAGGAATGTGGGAGATACTGTGTGTCTGAGATGCAGTGGAGCCTGGACAAAATTTCTTTATGATCCATTTCAGACCAGCATCTGCCATTTGATTCACTTTGCTCTGGAAGGTTGTAGCTGTGCAAGGAAATAGGACAGGAATTTGCATCCCCAGCTCTCACTAGATCCTTGGCAGAGGATGGAGCCCAAAATTTCTCTGCTCTCCATAACAGCGGCAAGTACAAGAATGTGACACCATTGCTAAGCTCCTAGAAGTCTCGAGCCCAGCAAGATTTAAAAAGCAAGTCCGCTTTGGCATTTTTTTGTGATGTTTTATGCCTGAGGAAGAGCCTGAGAATGTGCAAAGCCAGAAAAGGAACAGGGAAATGACAGAGCAGTAACACACATTCAGTAAAATATCTGACAGATGTGAGTGACAAGCATGTATTGTGATGCCAGGTCACAGCATCAGTCAAATGGATTGAAATGTGGGAAAACTGAGTTTTGTCTGACAATGCAGTTTGTTCAAAGCCCTGTAAATATAAGTGCATGCTCTGTCTGCAAACAAAGCAAGTGTAGCCTGGGTAGCAGCTGTGGTCAGGGTGCCTCAGTCTGTTTCTGAGATTCCCCAGAGCCCCCACAGCAGTGAGAGAGCAATTTCAGCCCCTCAGGCATTCAATGCTTGGCCTGTGCTAGGAGAGCATTTTTGTTACTTGGGGTGCTTTCTGTGCTGTGGATAATAGAAAAAACCAAAGAAATTAAATGGGAGAGTGCTGGTGGTATTGCAAGCACGGACTGCCTGGTCAGGACAGTGTTGTGAATCAGCCTTTCCATCTATACAGGCAAACCTTGTGCATTTGCAAGTCACGCTGTTGCTGTAGAGCCAGTGTCATTTGCTCCTCTGCCTTCAACAGCAGCTGTCCATCCTCCTGGAGTGCATGAGTGGTGCGCAGCTCTCGGATCAGTTCCAGCCGCTTCTCCTTCCCTTCGAACATCTTTAAAATAAAGTTAAACAACCAAGCATATTAAATGGAGAATATGGATCAACATGTTTTGCCAGCAGAGCACGGTCTTTTTCTCCGAGTTGCAAGGTCAGCTGTTTCCAAGACCTGGTTTGCCGTAACGAATTTGTGGCCCCATTTAGGCAAACACTACAGCTGTCAGGTACATCTTGCCTAAACTCTCCTGCATAGAAGATGAAAGTTGAGACCTTCTGCTGTGGAGTATAGATGATCCTTTGCTACTTTATTATATATATATTTTTTAATTCTGTTTGGCTTCACCCAGAACTCAAACCACTGGAATGCGGAACAACACTACCAATGTCAAGTGAAAAGGGCAAGAGCCTTCTGGATATCCTGTTATACCAGCCTCAATGTCAAAGCTTCCCAGCGTAAGCATTGCCCCTTCTCCTCAGTCCAGGGTTAGATGTCTCCTGTTTCAACATCTACTGCTCTCTGACCTTTGTTTTGAGGGAGTCCAGCAACTGCTCAAAGCAATAAATTGGTGGGGAGGTTGTTGAAACTGCTGCTGTCCCTGTTATGGGGTTATGTGGCCCAGTCCTTCCCTGACACTGTCTTATTTGCATTCCCCCTCTCTTCCAACAGGACTTCCAACAGCAACAAAGGATCACTCAACCGTGCTCACGTCATTCTCCAACTGAGTCATATATTTCTGATCCAGTAGTAGCTGGAAGCAGATTCCTAAAATGATGGGATGTTTCATGATGTGAAATTCAACAGTCCTGCAATGGCATCGAACATCCTTCTCATAGATCACCACAGAACTGGAGAAGACTTGAGAAGTTTATATTCCACCTCAAGCCACTTTCACAGTATTGTATCATTTGCTAAAGCTCAGGTCAGGGTCCCGCCGGGAACACTTCACAAACGTTAAATAGTTAGTGCAAGAGAGACTATCAATTATATTCTCAGCAGGCATGACAACAAACCTTCTGGACTGGTCTGATCAAAAGTGATAGACTTGCTTAATATAAAGCCCACGAAGTATGGCTACTCAATTTTTACCTAGACCCACTTCTGTGCCACTGAAAGCAGAATGATGGGTCCTGCATTTGCTGGAAATCATGGTGGTATGCTTCAGTTGCTCCTCATCTAAGGTTCAGCTCACCATCGCAGGGAACTGGAAAGATGGTATGAAATACAAGCCACCCTGCCGGGATGTAAGAGGTTTCTTGTGCCTGGGATCTTGGCATAATCAAGGCAAAATGTACTTACGGCCCAGATCTAGTCTAGAATTTGCCAATTGAGTAATTCTGCTATGAAGCATCTAATTAAACAGCTGAGTGTAGGGGACGGCAGGAACAGGGAGACACTCACAGACAAGTAAGTGTAGGAACCCAGAAGTTTCTGTAAGAAATTTGGGCTAGAGAGCAAAGACTTCAGCTTTGAAGGACTCCAGATAACATACAGGAGGATATGCTGCACAAGCCTCATTACCCTTAATTAGTGCTGTAGAAGAAAGATTGCAAACATACTTTCAATCATTCCCACCATCATTCTGAAGACAGACATAAACAAATAGACACAGAATACCATGTTCTGAATAGCCCTGCCTCGGAGCAACTTCTGCAGACAGATCACTGCCAGTTCTGTTTCCTCTTCCTCCTGCCAAAACAAAACAAATATCCACACAATAATTAATTATTTCCTTGGAGACTGAGATTTCTATAGTTTATCCATCTAACTATCAAAAAGTCTAAGTCACATCCAGCTTTTTCTCAGTTGTTTCTGTACACCGTTCTTCGAATTTCTAGGGAAAGGAAGGTGAGTCAGAATAATCCGTACTTCCATGTTTTACAAGAGGTGGGGGAGAAAGGCTGCATAATTAGATTCTATCTGAGATTTTAGAGGGTCTTTAGAGATGAGTACCTAATGACAAGGAGATGTTGATGGAGAAAATTATTGTATGCGTTAGAAGTACTGTTTGTAGCTTGACTGAATCTGAGTTTGCAAAATGAGCATCAGCTACATTAATTTAACAGGTCAAGACACTAAGGGGATAGAATTATTATTGAAGGAGGTACAAGAGAGCTGTTAACCATAAGTAAAAGGATTAAATTAAAAGGGAACATACACAATTTTTCTTTTGATATTTATTCCAGTGGTGACCTTTATCAGAGTAACTCAGTAAATTTAAAACTCAGAAAGTGATAGTTTGGAAGTAAAATTAATTACATTATATTATGATTTGTCTCTTTGAGAACTTTACTGACCTAGCATTGTGTGACTGGTACAAACTTGGAAGAATGATAGAGCATAGTGGGAAAGGGAACATGACCATAGGAGGAAGAAAAAAAAAAAAAAAAGGCTTATTTTAAATAGAGGAAGCACAGCTGGCAGCATTTTTTCTTGCTGAGGGGTCTTCTAGTCTGGAGTAGACAGTAGCAGAAGTAAAAAGCCCATTGGGTGCCTGGGAAAAATAAAAAGAAATCTAAAAATTGCAAGGAAGATTTTTTAATGAAGAGCATATGAGGTCTGCATTGAAATGTGGTATTTTAGAGGTGCTGGAAAAACAGGGAAGAGCGTGGGATGAGAGAAGTGGTGTGGGCTTGAATCTTAGTATCTGTTTTTTCTTAGGTGTGAAGATAAAGTTTTCCAAAAGCAAAAAGGAAGCATTCCTGCCTTTCCACACCACCACCCAGAAGGAGCAAAGCAGAATTAGCCAAAGGACTGCCTTATGATTAGGTATGTTCTTTTCATCTGGAAAGAAGGGATGAATTTCCAGTCAAGTTAGAGAGCTAAACTGACCGTATCACCAGGCTACAGTGTGAAAGCCCTTCAGGACAGAGTTTTGGAAATGGAGATGGCACGTATACTGGACAGGTAAGCCAAACTGCTTGGTTTGATATAAACTAAGATTTGGTTTAAATTTTTGTGGGGTGCATTTTTCTGTACTTCTGTTGTTCAGTGCTGCAAATGATGCCTTAGCAAGGGTAATTATCAACTTTTCCATCTCCCTGCTACAGACCAGCAGGAAAGAATACGGGGAGATGGAAAGCCTATCATGCCCTGCAGGGGGAAAAAAAAGGAAATAAGGATATAGAAAGATCTAGGAGCAGGCTGAAGTTGGTACTTTATCTATGTGTGGCAGGAAGAGAAGCATTAGCAACAGAGAAGAGCTTTGCTTTCAGTGCTCCTCACAGCCATATCTATGTGTGGCAGGAAGAGAAGCATTAGCAACAGAGAAGAGCTTTGCTTTCAGTGCTCCTCACAGCCAACTGGTAGGAGAAACTTTACGTGGATTCTGTAAGGCAGGAGATGTTAGTGCTGCTCTTCAGTGGCTGAAGTAGCCTGATTTTACAGATGGAGCTTCACTGGAGAGGTCCACTCTTCTATGTGTTCACACATAAAGATACTTAAAAATAAACCGAATGTTGACAGAATTCATTTATGTGGAATTCTACTGTATTGGAACTCTTTAAAAAAAATATAATCTGTAAACACATTCAAGAATGACTACAACTGGTGGATAAATCTTTCTGATTTCTTTCCATTTTACCTGGAAATACTTAACAATCTGCTAAACTGGTAAATCTAAATAGTGTAAATCTACCACTGCAATACAGTATGTAATACCTAGGAGTTAGTAAAGCTGTGGAAAGCTTTTCCCAAGGAGATATTCTTGTTTTAGTAATCTTAAAATAGACTGTATAAACCATAGGACATCACACTGCACAAAGGAAGACAGCATGGATGATCTAATAAGACTTTCTGTCTCTCACTTCCATGGTTGTGTGACTCTTGAATTCACAAGTTTAAATGGTAGTGGTGTCTGATTCTTACTACATCATGAAAATGGTGTTAATAAGCAGACAAAGCAATCCACTGGGGCAACCACCTCCTAAGTACGTTACTTTAAGAAAGGAAAAGAAGTTGCAGCTCCCCTAAAAAGTTGTTTTTTTCCTACAGTGCATCACATCCCCCATGACACATCATTACTGCTATTTCAGTCTCTACAGAAGAATCATCTTCTGTGAACTGAAACATGCTCATCAAAGACTGCATCCTGCATGATGACAAGAGCTTCACTCCTGCAAATTAATGAAGTGCATGCTCAGTGCTAAGCGCCCAGAGCTTCACTGACTTCAGTGGGACTAAACTTAATTGCTCCACTAGATTACAATAGTGTTGTCACATCAGAAGGTTGGAAGACATTGAATAATAATAATAATAATATGATTCTGCCTTTTTGTTACCCAAGAACAAGGGAATAACATGTCTACTAATTTATGCCTTTATAAAATAAAGTTCATTTAAGGATTTGGCCAACAGATATTATAAAGATTTTCAATTCTCTGGCTGCCAGTATCTCTATAGAATAAAGAGACCCTAAGAGAGTCTTAAGAAATAGTGATGCCTATTTCTAACATGAATGCACACAAAAAAATAAAGCTTACTTCTTTCCTTCTCTGGGCATTCCTTTAACAACCGCGTAGGAAACAATCAGGGATCAATAGGAAAAAAAAAAGTGCTAAAACCAGCCCACTTACAATTGATGGTTTTTCCAGGATTGGAGTGGGTGGCCGAGGAACAGGCTTTTCTATGTTTTCAAGGAAACAGAGGGGCTTCTTTGGCTCCTTGACTTTATTCTTCTTCTCCAGTAGTGCCTGGAATGGACATACAATTTAATCAAAACTGGGCTACATAGAACAACACAGTCCAGTCCTCCAGATGCTGACTGTTGCTGATCACACTGACTACAGGGAGCTGAAAGTATTTTGCACTTTGCAGGCTTGTGGCTTCTATTTCTTACTGCACGTGAACTGAAAAACTGCATATGGTCAGGAGATGAGGCTATCGGTTGGTCAGAAGATACTGATGGGAACTTCGAAGTCATACGTAAGAAGGACGTGGAAGTTATTTTACTATATATTTACAAGGAAGTAATCAGCAATTGCATAGGGTGAGTCACCTAAAATTAATCTAAAATCGGTGCGAAATTACTCACTAATATAATACATTGTTAAGTAAAAGCATATTTCAGATTTATTTTTTTCATTTTAAAACAGGAATTTCATTGAACCAATTAAACACTGACCCATATGCAAGCAGAGGCAGTTGTGTGCGTTACTTCCCTTATGCAATGACAAAAACATTAATTATTTTACTGTAAGCTAGAGGTAAGATTCTTTTAAAACATGAAAAATGGGTAGGAATATCACAATTTATTTAGGGTTTACATATCACTACAGACTGGTTATAACTCTTTGCCTTTAACTATAGGTATAATGCTTGTTACTGCGGGTTAGAAACGTTATGCGGTCAGGAGGTTTTATGAAGGGGGTCATCTGAAGAGCATTTTGTCACTGTTCTGTGGCCCTTCCTCAGTGAAACCTCTTTGTATGATACGCTGTTAATGCGCAGGGGTGAACCAAATGACCCAGGACCCCTTCCTTGCCAAATATGTCTTGAAACTCTACTCTGCTCATCTGCAACTGCCCAGCAGCCCACTGGCACCCACAGCAACTGTACGAGTGGACTAAGGGTGAAAGGGAAACTAACTTGCCTGAGAACTTCCTTCTACCAAGAAAATCCACAAGCCCATTAATAGTGGGTTTTATCTTGCTCGCAGCTCTTTGGTGGCAGATGCCCAACCTTGTCAGCCAAAACAGGCTAGGAGTGGAAATGCACCACAGCCACAACTCTTTCAAGACATTTTCAAACTGTTTAGGGAACCAAAGTCCTTCCAACTTCATATCGCAAGCTACTTAGAACAAGATATTCAGATAATAATTTCCAACTGCAAGGCAATGCTTGCTTGCTGTAGGACATCACACCGGCTCGCAAAGAACAGGGAAGAGAGTATGTATGTTTAAAGCTCCTTCAAAATGATAATCCTACTACTGTATAGGTTGGATCTGTAGTCTTTATTACTGAAAGAACAGACATATTCCAGCACGGAAAAGTGTGCCTTTTTCTTTTCTCACTCTCTCTCTTTCAAATGTTCAAATACAGTATTTCACTAGGGAGAGAAACCAAAGAAAAACTTAAGAAAAATGTAAGAAAAAAATCCCATGATGAATTTCTCTCTCACTTAACAGGAAATTGATGGTGCTTGCACAGAATTTAACAGTGAAATTAATGAAGTTTTGAAACTCCAGTGGTCATTGTTCAAAACTCTTCTTGCATATTGGATCTGACTTTTCAGGCCAGGATAACTAATTGCTTCAGAAAAGGAGAGCGATTTCTAGGTGGAGGGGATAAAATGCTTTATTATTGAAAACTTCTGAAATGGACCGTGTTAATACTGCAAGAATTAAAACCTATAAACTGCTTATAAGCCACGTGAAATGGTTATAGCTCAAAAATGTTGAGAGATTTTCTGAACTGTTTCTTGTATTTGATGACCTTAGAGCTCTCTGGCATGAAGATTATAACAGTGCTTGCTATGATTTATAAGGTGTTTTGCATGATGGGGGGAGAAATTGAAAGAAAAAAGCTGCTGTATTTGTGATTCTTTCGAAAACAATGGCTCCTATGTTTATTAGTACAATGTTGCATTCATAAGAATTTTTCTAATAAAACCTTAGCCTCCAAAAATATTTCTTGCTAACCAGAATAACAAAATACAACCAGAATAACAACTTTTAAAGACAGAAAAATCTATGAGCATTTCGGATAAGAGGGAATTCTTATTAATGTAGATTTGAGAAATACTGCAGCTCCCAGAAGTGGTTTTACATTTTTATGTCAGCACAGTCTAGTGCCTGCTTTACTATCTTTACTAAGTCAAAACTGCTTACCATTTGCTTTCTCTAATCTGAGGTTTTAAGTTATTTTAAGACTTTAACATAAGAAAAGAAAAAGAAAATATGTTTTTTGCATAACTGGTTTTGCCTAATTCAACAAGTTACCATTTTTTGAAATAGGGAGACCAGGGCCCAAGAATCGCTGTAAAATACTTTCTTTAAAAAGAAAGAAGTGCTAAATTTCTGAACAGCATACTTCAAACGTTACTGCCTATGCATCACACTCTAATTTTTTTGAGATAGACTACATTACTTTTTTCAGGTAATAGGTTCAGAGTCATGGTATAATCCGGTTGGACTGGACAGTGAAGGACCACCCAGTTCATCTCCTTTTCATTTTCCTGGCAAATGCAGTGAACAGCAAATGGCACCCATGCTTCTAGCCATATGCTTTCGCTTCTTTGCTAGCTTCTGATAGAAGCAGAACTCTTGACAGGATAGTGGCTTGAGAAACAACTCTCTGTTCAAAGAAATAATTCTTTAGATTCCATCCTTCTTTCTCTGTGATCCTCTCCTTTTCACAAGAGACTAGGTATATTTTATTTTCGTGTACAGCATAGAGTATACAATTATGTTTCGCTTTCTTCCTTTTTGTCCGCGAATGAAGAAGGTGAGATCATCAAGGACAGACTGACTACCTACTTTGCAATGCAGCATGGCTGCTGCATCTTGGCTGATCAAGACTGACATAATAGCTCTTTGAGCTTGTCTGAGCACGAGCCAACTAACACTGTGCTGGAGATCTGTTCTTGATGAAATAACTGCTTGAACAGGTTTTCCTACGCTTTGAAGTTGGCAGGGATTTTCTCCAGAGACATTCCTGGCGCCCCTGCTTCTCTACCTTCTTCCAGCAACCGGATAAAGGAATGAGAGTTGCACTTAATGCTGAGGTGAGAGCTTCTTTGTTCTGACATCATCTTGATCCAGCACTTTGAAACTACCTGACACTTCACCCCTCTTGAGTCAGCAGAGCACACAGGGTCAGCCTAAAGTCATGCATTGTTCTGCACTGGGATTTCTTCTAGCAGCTCCTCCGTTCCTTGGTGTATTCAGTTACCTAGTTGCACTTCTTTCCTACGGTAATTACCTATATATGCTACCTTCTCAATGCCTTGGATTTTCACACAAGGCTGCCTATATAATGGCTCACTTACATTTCTTAAAGCACAGTCATCTGTGCTGGCTAGGAACTAGCTTTCCTTGTCCTTTTACAGATCTGGCTTAAGATACAGATCATTGTTTTTACTGTAAATCCTGGGTCACCCCTGTTTCTGCCACGCTCTCTTGTTTTAGAGAATTATTCAAAGAATACTGAGTGTACATAATACTCCTGTAGAAGGCTTCAGGATGGTCCTCAAAAAGTCTGCTTCTAAAATCATTTATTTTTGGCTTAGTTTCAAGTCTGGAGGAAGATGGTTCTTATTCTCAAGAGGACACAGATCCTTTCTGTAGTTCCTTGGATAATTGCTTATCCCTTCTTACAAGCTTTAAGCTTAGGAAAACCCTCAATATGGCAAACCCAGAGGAACATAATGAGGAGGACTAGTCCATCTTGCCTCTTGTTTGGCCAGAGAAGCAAGCCTTGGAAACTTCCTTTATTAAAATTAATTATTTCTGAGGCCAAAATCTAGCACTCCTCCTCCATTTGCCACCTCCTTCCACAGATTATCCAGGGAAAATGAAAGAAACTCATTCGAGAGCTAGAACACTGTGTACTCTCTGAATTTTCTAGAGTTATGCTTTATTTCTAGGATTATGGGAGAAAATTTATAGATTAGGTGTGCTAAGACAGCACTAAAAAGAGGCTTTCGAAGAGAAAACCAGTAGAAATAATGCAAAGCAACACAGTGCCCTTCCAAGATGATCCCTAATTGCCCGCTTTAAACCTCTTTCATACCGCGTATGACGCAGGTTGTTGGCACGATTGGGACTGCTTTATGCCAAGTAGTCAGACAGCTGGCCTCTCAAGTGCTAAATTCTGTTAACTCAAGTACTCTGCACCCTTTACTGCCCTCTTCTTCACAGCTCCAGCAGCTTATGAGGTGGACCTGTCAGAGAGGCCCTGCTAAGCCAGAGCATGCTATAGCCACCAAACTTAAGAAGCAAAAGACTCTGATGGGAGAAGTGACCAGTAACAGTCTCACAGAGCTCAAGCGCTAACTAGGGCAGTAATTTCTTGTTGCTCTGAACAGAAAGTTTATTTAAATCTAACGGTGGCTGAGGCAGTCTGGGTGTTTCACAGTGTCAGTAGTTTCTGCTTGTCTGGACCGACCAGTCTGGTGTCTACTTCTGTGTATCTAAAAGCAGCAGTTAGATTTTGCATAGTGGATTTATCATCTTTGCCTGCAAAGGAAATGCTTTGTGATTCTAAAAGAATATACAATTTGCCTTTTTGTGGTGAGGAAATGAGTATTATTTATGTTAACCCCTCAGCTGGTACAAATCAATGTAGACCAAGTGATCTACATTGATTTAAGAAACACAATATGCAGAATTGTCTGCTTTTGTTCTGCATCCCACCTCCCTTTGGCCACCAATTTTTCTTTGAAGAGATGTTATTGTGTGAGCAGCCAGGACTAGGGCATACTTCTCTGTGACTACAGTTTAGACACTCTACCGTGGTCTTTCCAACCATGAGAAGTATTTTGAACAAACAGAATACAATTGCTGTAATTGGAATTCAGCTCTGAAAGCTTGGACTTACATTCTGCTGCCTATGAGAACTGTGTTATGATCCAGATTATACATAGTCACTGCTTGAATTTTACGCAAAAAGCACCCAAACTCAAAACCCTTCAATACTGCTGTGTCGTCTTCTCTAAAACTGTGGTGAATTAATGTCCTTATTTCTTGAACAATTCCTGTAGCACTCAAGATTTTCTTTGAAAATTTTCCTTCTGAATAATAATCAGATGCAATGTCTCATCTTTTACAAGATCCAGTGGAATTTAAATTTGAGATTATATGACTGATTTTTCAGAACAAGATTTTCATTTAAAATTCATTAGCAGAAAGTTACTGTCTGCATTGAGAGTATTATTAAATTACACTAAACCAAGAAAGCTATACACATAATTTCCAATTATGAAATACTTCTTCACTAAATAAAGCATAAGTGAAAGTTGCCAAGCTTTACAAATGAAGTTCAATATTTTTCAGAGATGCAGCAGCCAGCCAAGAATACGCCTGATTTTAAAAAAAGGTAACCCTCAACAGCATCACAAGAAGCGTACTTAAAAGTACATGTAATTTACAAATATTGTGATTGTAGATGCAAATGAGGCACTTCTTTCCTCAGTGGTTAATTGCATATATGGACACCTCATCTGCATGAACAGTTGTGATAAATTAAGATATGCAAAATACTATTAGCATGTTTGCAAATCAGATGCTGTTGTTAGGGAACAACAGTGATGTACATCCACCATTTTGATCCGATTTTATGAGTGGGGTCATTTTAATCACGCTTTGCTGCAGGTGTTTTTGCAATATGTACTTAAAATGTACATTTTAAAAAATGCACAGAATATTTAGAGTATGAATCCAGGTTTGGTTTATTGAATTATTAGTTGTTTGACAGTGTAACCTGTAGGCTTGCCACTTCTGCAATATAAAAGCAAGGGAGAAACGAGAATGAGCAAATGGCAGGAGAGAATTTCAAACTGACATAATATGTTCTGATCCAAATACCTGATCTGCAGGAAGGCAGAAGCAGCTGTGCTTGTTTTCTATAGGGTTGGAGCAGAGGCACAGATATGAGGGAGAGAGAATACTGACAGACTGAGTTCCAGAGCAGTACTGGTCATGCCTACAGCAGTCTGAATGTTTGATCCATTCTGTCCTTGAAGGTGTCTTACAGAAAATAGGAATTTAGCCCAGGAAATTGGGAGAAAGCTTACACACGTGTCTTCCCAATTGCATTTCTGAGCAGTTCAGATCTAAGAGGAACTGACATGCTGCCGGATGCAGCTCCATACCTGGTGAACTTGTGCCAGCTCCACCTCTAGCCTTGCTGATCTTTTAATAAATCCAGTCTTAGTGGTGGTGTACTTAGGTTTTGGAGCTTTAATCTTGACCTGGGTGACAGAATCTGGGAGAGATGCTTCCAGTTCACACAGTCCTAAGAAATACAAACAGCGATTAAGTAATGGAGTGCTGGGGAGAGAAATTTGAGTTCTGTTAATATTTTAAGTATCTCATACAAACTGAGTCTTCCAAAACGCCTTACCTGCAAAGGTGTTAAGATAGAAGTTTTTTACCACATAGCGTTCGGAATGGTTGTCTGGGAAATAACCAATTCTAGACATAGGAGCGTATGTTTGTGTTGCAAAGTCAGTATACTCCTTGATGATCTCTCGTTTCTCCAGCTTCCCCATCACATTCTTCCTCTTAGCTATCAGTTTCCTGAGCACTGAAAAGGAAATACAAATGTCAGAAGGTTCTTCATACAAATAGTTCTAAAAAAAGCTGTATCTTTGGAAATTCACAAGAGTTTTTGCTAGTTAATATAAAAACATGACCTGTTTGACCAGAACAAATGCTGGCCATGCATATCTATATTGTGGAAACAACCCGTTTCATCTTGAATAAAGACTGCAACCTTGTGAAAATAGAAATGGCTTGTCTGAAAACTAAGTCTCATACTGCTCTCTCCCTGTCTTTCAAACTTACTCAGTGCACAGTCATGCTGAATCTTTTTTATTTTCTCTTCTTTAGCCTTCTGACAATTTTGCCAGTGGTCATCCAAGCGCTTGGCATCCAGCTCATTCTGATTCTCCTCTCGCCTCTGCAGAAGCTTCTTTAAGACTTCCAGTCGAATCTCCTGCAACCTGCAAGAAAAGAAAAGGCCAGGTATGACCTACTGTACTCTGCAATGTTCTGTGCAATGCTGTCATCACCAAATCTTACATACCAACTGACTGCTTTACACACAGTTCATATTGCATATCTCGTATTTAATCTTTCATTTTAAAAAATGAGTTTAGCACTGGTGAAAAGTATTGTGGTAGCAGTCTCTTATATTAAATTTAACAAAAATATCCCTTCCCAAAATCAGGGGATTTTCACAGAAATAAAAGGCTTGTACCCTTCAGCCAATCCCCTAAACCTTCTTGTTCCTTCTCTATTCAGTCAATAATTAAAAGAAATAAAGGGTATAATTGGACTCCTACTTTTCTATTTCCTGTTCTCTAAAGGCCCACTCCTTCCTCTCCATATCATCCATCATTTTCCTCCTCTTCGCAATTTGTGAGGCGTTGTCCATGGCTGGAAGAGTTGCTTCCCATGCACGTTTCTCCCGGGCACGTTCAATCATCTCCACCTCAGCTAGTCCTGCTGGTAGCCCGCGACCTTACAGGGACAAGAAGCAGTAGGTCTTTGGGAGAATGGTGAATCCAGCAAATAACCACCACCAAAATGTATTAGAGGGCTGGATGGGCACAAGCCCGTACGTTAAACACAAGCAGAACTGTCAATAGCCAGAAGTAAATACTTCTAAGGCCAGTAAAATTCTACTGTATGAGGAATGGTAGGACCTGCAGTTGCTATAGTTTAGTTGACATTAACATTAGCGCTTCATTCCTCTACTGCAGGCTGCAAAGGAGGAAAAACTTTTCCAAGAAGACACTTTCTCAGAATGAGTACTTTCTTTGGCATGGCCAGTGTCCACCACTATTACAGGTGGGACTCTGGGAAATGAGGCTCACAGGTATATCCTGGGGCAGCAGTGTTCGCACTGGTTTTTTACTGATGTCTAACTCAGAACAGCTGAAGAACAGTGGGTAAATGGAAAAACTGCTCCTAGTTAGTATTTGTAAAACAGATGACCTTTTTATATTGAATGAGCTCAAAACTCTTTATAAAATGACCCAGAACAGTGCTATTAAGTAGGAAAATATCATACCTATTTTAGAAATAGATAAAATAATGTGCCCCAAAGGAAGACAACAAAGGGCTGCCAAAGCTGGCAATAGACTTGAAACCTGACATGGAAAAAAAAAACCCTCCTGCTAAAGAGGCGACATGATTATTATCATTTATCTTGATTTCACAACTCACCCCAAGTGAGTGAAGCAAGTGTCAGAAGTTCAGGGACTGAGCCACTGGGAACTACATATTCAGGGGAATAGGGATCCGTTTGGGCTTCACCATCCCTGTAATCTGTCTGTGTGCCCAAAGTTCGTAACTTGGGACCAAAGACCTTGCTGTCTCTTGTAGCTGAATGGACATCGGGCTCTGTTCTAAAAAGAGATGCAAGATGGAAGAACATTTGTCTCATTCCTTTAAAAAAAAACCAAAACAGAAACACAACACTAAGGCAAAGGTAGGATATCCAAATGTGTTTTGTTTTATATTAACATTGCTCTCACTGATGTTAACTCCATTATCTTTAGTAAAAGCAGACTGAGGCTACACTGAGTCCTCTGAAACCTCCCTCCTTAGGTAAATAATCCAGAAATCTTCTAGTTTCAGCTCTCATAAGTTATTACATGCAAATCTTCCCTATGTATCCATTCTAAAGCATTGCTTTTAATGGGCACAAAAAGTGCCCATGGTTGAGTGTAAAATGAAGTAGGACTGCTTCAATTTAGCTTACGTACATGTTTGTCTTTCCAACAATTCCAGAACAAAAAATTCAATGCTGATGTAAGCACTTGCAACTTTCATTGACTCTACTACAAACTGAATCTTCTTATGTCCCCTCAAAATTTGATCCCCACTGAAAACCGCATTAGACTTCTTCATGGATGCTCTGCACCACTGAACAGTATTGCAAGTGTATTACAAGTTGCAACAAGTTTTACAATCACGGAGATTGTAATAAAACATCAGAAGATTTTCCAACAATATTGCTGTATTGGAGAATCTTCTTTGCATCGGTATCTCTTCTAGAATTCAGAGACACTTGGCTTTCTGTTTCAGGCCTCATAATCATAACACACTTGAGGCACTACTTTCATACTGCAAGCAAATTCTGAAACAGTCAGTCACCTGTTTCCTCAGGAATTCTCAATGGTGAACAAACCCTTACCTCTTCAAAAGTTTTTCCTGTTGGTTCATTATGAACCAGCTAAATAGTTTCCCAGTCTTTTTCTGGTGAGATGTGACCCGTTACAACAGTAATGTTCCAGAACTTGCTACTTACTTTGCTGTTGCGTAAGCAACATTTAGCGGAAGGAGCATATTAGAAGGGATGAGAGGTCTGAAAAGAGAGAATGCAGATGTAAGACAACAACCATGAGCGTAAAAGATCATCCCAGTTTAGAAAAACTGCAGTCCACTAACTTTAGTGGAGTTACACTGATTTTCCACAGCTCAGGTTCTGTAGTTGCATGTTTAAGAATTGTGCCTGAATTCTGATTCTTGAAATCCTGAAATGAATTCCTACAATCAGCTGGTAAGGTAGGTAAACTCGTTTGGACTCATCTAATTTGATTGTTTCCTTTTTTGCAGTGTTTTATGAAGTACCTTGAAAGTGATACGGGCTTAGCGACATAATACTAATTCCTTCTTAGGCATTCTTGTAGTTTGCATATTGTAGTTCACTATCAATTTCCCATAGCCTTTGAGAGACTTTAAAGCTTAATTTCAAATTGCAGAAGAGAACATTGTCTTTGCACTTTTTTTGTTGTTGTTGAAAGAGCCATAAAGAACTTAAATTTATTAAACTTGGCCATTTTTTTATATTTAAAGTGGACATATTGGCCAATAGCTGCTGACTATAATAGTGAACGTAATTCGAAGTGTATGTGACTAAGTTGAGAATGTTTGTATGCTAGCTGTTGCTTCAGATCTTGAATCCTTTGCTGACCCGCAGTGTCACTCTGGAAGGAGCAGAGCAGTCCTGCGGTAGAGGACATTAATGAAAAGTTAATCGAGGATTCCCTTTGCTCCCTTTCTGCTCCTGGCAGAAACTGGGAGTTAAAAGGTTCCTTCTTAAGAAGGCAGCTTTTCAGAAGTCTGGAGAACCACAATGGCTTTGTGAGCATCTTCTTCCTTTGTGCAGGAGGATCTACAGCCCAAAGCTTTCTACAAATAATTATTAAGTACAGAATGTTTATTCAATTATTAAGTACATATCATTATTAAGTATATAATTATTAAGTACATTTGCTTATATGGTAACTAATTACCTGAAAATTCTGGCATAGAGTGCATTTAAAAAGACCTTTTTATTACTATTTGGTTACTAAGATTTGGTTACTATTTAGATTTTCCACAGCAGTGATCAAAGAACTGACAGAAAAGACAGAAGAAATAAGGTTCTGGCATTTATTTAGGTGCTCTTTAAACTGCATAAAAGCAAGCTTTTGAACTCTGTTTCAAATCAGTTCATTCCTTACCGTGCAAAATATTTGTAGCGATTCCTTCCACTAACTTCAGGATCTTCATACACAATTTGAGGTATCTGAAGAGAAGACTGAGCTCTAAAAGCCAAAATACAGGATATAATTTAAGAAGTACATTCAGAGCAGTTCTGATCTTTTCTTCCTATGGTTTTTTTTTTTATTTTAATCTTCTCTCTCTACTTCTGTGGTTGCACAATCAAACATGCACACTACAAATTCCACAAAATCCCCATATGTATACAAGCAATTATATTTTGCTTTTTTCATACTTATATAGATAGCAAAACAGTTTGCCACTATGTGTATTTCCCACTATGTGTGGGCAAGAAATGGTCATTTGCTGCCTTTAATAAAAGTTTCTTATGTGCCTGTTGTGGAAAGGATTAGCCACTTGTAAATGCTTGACCTTGTAAAGTAAACCACTTTTATTGGGAGTGGGGGGAGCAAGCTCATTTCCTTAAGAGTGAAAAACTTTTCATAACAGAAAATATGTGTAAAGGAGTAGATGAACAAAGGGGAAGACTACCGCTTTCTACCTTTCAAAAGTAGCTAAAGAGATTTTGAGCAAATGTGGAAAATTTTAGAATCAGCAATTTCAATCTGAATTCTCCAGTAAAGGAGAAAAAATAGGATGACCATGTGAATGTTTCAAAACCTATGCTGGAACAAGCATATCTTTTGCAAGACCAGTCTGTCTTTATTTTGTCCCCATTTTGATTTTAAAGTAGGCAGACTGTTTAAATTTTTCACTATAATATCTTGGAGGGTTTTATTTATTTTAAATCTTTGGAAGAACGTGAGGTAGACCTCATTAAAACAGTCAGTGAGAGAATGGGGAGAATTGAGTCCTTTAAAAGCTACGCATCAGGATTGCTATTTGATTTCACAACCACTTTATACTCCAGTCTTACGCTTCTCAAGCTGCAAGGTGGTTAAAGTCAAGAAACAGAAGTTCTTTAAAAAAAAAACCAAAACCCATACCATGGCATTATAAGGTAAGTCATTTCCTTAAGGTATATATATGGCAAGGCCTGAAGGTCATGTTTTACGTAAGACCAGTTTTAGCAACTTGTAAGAATCCTGGCCTCAGATGTATGGGATTGTGGGTGCTGGATTTGGTTGCTGCTGCTTTATTTTATATACAGAGGTATATTTACAGAGATACCATTAACAATATGTTACATTGCTCGACAGCTGGGATCAAAACAGAGGATTGCATGCTGAGATCAGTTGTCTTCAAAGACCTCACCTAAGACCTGCGAGCTGCGCTGTGAAACTCGGGGAGCCACAGTATGGCTAACCGCTACAGCAAAGCCTATAGAGAGATGCTTCATTAACCTCCCGTGGCATACAATTTACTGCCAAGGTAAGTTTAAAGTCATCTCTTCCCAGCATTTTCAGTCATATCACATAACAAAAGAGAGGGGAATGTTTCGAGATGCAGTGCAGTAACCTGAGATACTTGCTCAGCACTAATCAACCTATTATTGTGAAGTTATGTTTGTAATTCAAATGAGTTAATTGAGCTGATGGCTAGTTCCACTAGCTGACTCTTTACATATCAGACTGTTGCTCCATCCAGATGGATTTGTGTTTCATTCAGCACAGGTGGGCACTTATTCTTATGATCTAACTTTATTAGCATAAGCTGTTCATCCTATTATGGTATAGTTATAGGCACAATGGGAACCCAGTGAAATAGCCCCTGTTATTCCACAGATCCTGCCTCTTGCATGTCCTTGACTTATATTTGCTGACTTTGCTGAAATAAATGAGCATTTATTCCTGGTAACCTTGCAGAGGCAATACAACTACTGAGAAGACAGCTGGGAAATAGTCTATCTTCTGTATCAGCAACACTGTCAATCAGTGCAGGTTGAAACAGAGGGGACGTATTTCTCATTTTTTGTTGCAAGACATTTTGCAAATACATATTGTTGAAATGTAAATCAATTTTAAAGCAGCGCAGGTGTCAAATAAGTTCTTGTTACAGAGTAACAAATTGTAAGAAGCCACTGAGGTTTTTCATGTGCTGGGGACAGTTTGAAATGCTGAAAATAATAATGATAATAAAAAAGGCTCCAAAATTCTTACTTTATTATGGAACTGAGAAGAATATGCTTTCAAAACTGAACAAAACTAGGTGTGAAATCCGCTGTATCACTCTTAAACATCTTTGATTACTGTCTGGCATGTGGTTACCAGCAACCCCAGCATCATCTGAAAAGCCCATGGTCTAAAGTTAGCTTGTTAATGCAGCAAAAACCTCTGAAAACAACAACCTAGGCTGATGCCTGCAGTCTTGAATACAGCTACAAGAGGACTCCAAAAAACGCATGGTATGGCAAACCACATAAATGTTTTTTTAAATATTTGCTGAATCAGAAGCTCAAATTGTGATGCCAGGAGAAAGTTCAAATAAGAAACCCCTGTACTAAAAATGTGGGGCCCTGGTTCAGGCCCTTGAATGAGCAGCAAAAGCAACTAACTAGTTGCAACTGCGCGGGACTAAAAGGAAACCGCTCCTGCTGAAGTAACACACGTGAGTCACTGAAGTCTTCATAACTTATCTGATCTGTAAGAGATTGAAATAACTCCCTTCTCTGTCCTGGCAACCGCTGCAAAGCAGATAGCACAGGGATGAAGGAATGTGCAACATCCACCCTGTAAGAAACAGATGGGCAACCATACTCCACAACAGCTGCAGTCTCTTCATTTCAAGGGAAATATAAGTAGGAGCAAATTGCACTCATCTCCACTTCAGTGTGCATGGGTTTTTATTGGTTTTGTTTGTATGTTTGTTTTAAATTATCCAACCACAGAACACTTACGCAGCAAGCTGCTGAAGAGCCTCCAGGCGCTGCTGAGCCCTCCCTCTCCATCTTCGGTCAATAAATGGGGGCGCTGGATCTTTGCCCACCAAGCACAGACTGTAGTCCGGGAAATGGATCAAGCTACTAAACATACTTCTGAACATTGGTGCCTTTACCTAATGTTTGTGTGGACACAAAGAAGAGAGGCAGTGATTCAGCAATTTCAAACAGCATTAAAGAGAGCAGAACTTCAGCTTGCTGTGATTTAGAGGACTGCACCTTTGGGATGGGGAAAGAAGGTGGCATACGTATGCTAATGATGTCAGCTGGTTAGATGGTACTTCTCAAGATGTGGAGCATGAGACTAGCAGCAGATGCACAGATATGTCTTCTGGCTCTTTCCCAGTGTCTAAACTTATACTTAACATCAAAGGGTCTAACAGTTAGTTACATAAAGAAGTTAGTGTGCAGCAACTGTGAAGGTGCAGTAATGTGAACTTGTAGCACATTACCCCATGTAACTCCCTCCTATTTCATGTGCTCTAGAAATGAAGTAACATATTCCGCTTACAGAGTAAAGTTACATTATTTTATACTGTAACAATTTTAGCATGTGTTAAAAATATGTTGACGGGAGTTGGCACACAAAAATGATCACATTAAAAATCTACACCCTACCTTCTAAGCACTAATTTCCCTGGGTAGATATGCCTTGAATCTCTAAATTTATGGTTGCCAATAAATCTTTGCAATTGTGACTCAAGTATAAGTGATGTAGCTATATTGGCTTGAGCTTCTGTAAAGCCTGAAATCAGATTTGAATTGTGAAATGCCCCTTTCATTTCAGTGGGTGCTAACTAGGGAAGTGGTGACATTTCAAGTACACTAACTCACCAGTGTCATAGAGTGTCAGATAACGAAGAACTAGGCACCCTGCTATGAGTAGCTGCTTGCTGTGCATGAGACTGCGTTTTTGTTTCACTTCTCTTCAAAGGGAATTCAACTTTCAAGAGGTTGGAAAACCCTATAAACTAGTATTATCACAACCCTGTCCACCCCATTTTGTGATGCTATAGATTAAGAATTCAAAGTTGTATTGTTTTGAATTGCACGTTATGCACTTGCTGATTCATATGCTTAGCACATGTTTTATGCAAGTCAGAGTCTGTCACCATACCCATCCGCAACATCACACATATGACGTGACGACGTTAGAGACAGTATGCCTGCTTACTTTGTCTGGCTTGAACTGTTAACACAGCCATATTCTTGCAAGGATCTCTATGATGACAGGCAATGTTTCCAGCTCCACGTGTATGTCTCTCTACAGAGAGGCAGACAAACATACGTTGTTTTCATGTAGGTATAAGAGTCTGAGATAATGGGATAAGAGACATTCAGAAACATTCTTCAAAAAGCTGTTTCTTGATTCCATTGTTGGAAAGCTGTTCAGGGATTTCCTCCTCGCTGTACAGCAATGGAGTTTCAGAGTTCAGAATATCTGCCTTGCAAGCTCAGTCAAGTGCATAGCTTCAGGAGGACTCTTTGTTTAAAATCCAATTCATTGTGCAGTTGTACCAAATCTGTACCAAGTCCTTTGGCATTCTACCTATATGCAGCCTGTCCAGACATCAGTCACTGCTGTCTAAAGGTGTGACTGCAACTCCCACAGACATGCCCTAGGCTGGGTGAATATTGATAGCAGGGGAGCAAATGCAGTAGGGAGCTAAACACGGGCTACCTAGCTAAGGAAGTTAAATTGCTCTAAGCTAGTATGGAAAATCAGGATGGGTCTGCAGTCTTTACAGGCTGCTTAGCTGCTGCCACCTAGTTAATTTTAAACTGTCTAAGTATGCTACCTTGAGCTATAGTGTAAGTATATACCAAGGTAAGTGAGGAGGCACTGTGTGAAATAATGTATTTTAACAGCTCTGCTTGAACAACAGCCCAACAACTGTTGAGTTCTTTTATTAGATATTAATAACATATACAAGCTATTGTTAACAGCATTTGGAGATATTCTATTAAAAATACTGACACACAATTTAGGAAATCACTCAGTACATGGAACTGGGCATTTCTAGGCTGCTGCTACAGTCACCCTAGGCCAGCAATCATGGTTACTGCCTGCATTAAGTCTTGGTTTAGATAAAACTGCTTCCTTTGCTTTGTTTTTTACTGTTTCAAGGGAGCAGCTTAGAACTGAGAGAGTTTCTACCCATGTGTATGCATACACACAGAAATATAAGGTGCACATGTGAGCTGTCTTTGGCCAACACCTACCACTTTATCACCGACAAGCTGAACACGGACATTTGACTTTGAATGGTTTTTCTCACTTGACAGTGTGTACAGAGGGCCTGAAAGATAAGTGAACAAATGGAACTAGTTACATGTTTGAGGAATCAGCATGAATCATCAGTCAGGCTCCGCTTCCCTCTTTAAAAGTCTGTCCATAAGAGAGTATAAAACAAACTAGGAAAGAAAAAAGAAGGAAATACATCTCTCCATGTTGAAGAAACTTCACCATCACACAAGTGAGCCTCAGAGCTGTGAAATACTGCTGTTCTGTGGAACATGCACATGACTGAAGAAAAATCTGCTTTCTTTGGAAGCACTGCCACCTTAAACAGAAAATGAAGACATGAAACAGAAAAAACAAAGCATGGTGCAATGGTAATCGGTAGAAATATCATACTGCACATGATGCTTCCCTCTGGGATATCTAGCTAGTGCTGGCTTTCCTCCAGCTTGCAAATGTTTCATAGTCCCAAGCCTCTCCTCGCTCCTGATGACTCCGTTACTGCTGCCGACCCTAAGGCTTTACCATTAAGTGGCTCTGGCCGGCTCCTGGGGCGGCACCCATCTTCCCGGCTCCAAACCTGCTTTCCCGGCCTAGCAAGTCACCGGTCGCCCAGTGACAGCCTCTCGCCCAGCTCCGGCCACGCACCTCGTCTTGCACGGCGGCTGGGGGTGCCTGCCTGTGCCCTTCGGCCGGAGGGAGAGACCCGGGGGTGGCAGCCCAACCGCTTAACGACCCGCACGCCGCCCCCCCCCAGCTCCGGGCCCGGCCGGCCCCGCTGGACGCGGCCTCCCTCCCCGCGGAGGGTGTCGGGCCTGGCCGCACCAGTCCCCCCGCCCCGGGGGCTGCAGGCGGGGCAGAGGGCGCGGGGAGGACGCTGCCCCTCCCGGCCAGGCCCGGTACCGTAGGAGCGGTCGAAGGTCCGGCCGGGAGCCGTTTGGCCGCGGCGGCCGTCCTCGAGGAAAGGGGCCAGCACCGCACCGGTCACCGTACGGCTCATGGCGCCTCCGGCTGCCGTTCCCATGGCGACCGTCGGCGGGCGGGGCCGAGGTATGCCACGCCCCCCACGGCGGGCCGTTACTGCGCGGGCGAGGCGCTCACCTTCCCCGAGGGTCCGGCGGCATCTCGGGTCTTTGCCCGGGGGCAGCGTCGGCCCTCCAGCTTTCCCCCTCCGCTTCCCGGCGTGCTGCTGCTGCTTCCTCCAAATCCCCGTGGCCGGGGGTTGCCTCTGCCCCGCGGGCCCAGCTTTCCGGAGAGCCTTAAGGCCTGTGAGGCGGCGAGGCCGGCCCGCCCGCCTCCATTTTGTGCCGCCGCAGAGGGAGCCTGAGGGCTAGCGGCGGTAGCGTGGGCGGGAAGCTGAGGGGGTGAGGCGGCCCAGCGCTCGCCTGCTCCGGTGTGGAAGGTGGGGACGCAGGTCTTTTCATCGTTCCCCGCTGCTGGGCCCCGTGCACCGGGCAGCCTCGGGGTCAGCTTCGCTCCCTTCCCTGCTGGTGACCCCCTCACTGCCGAGCGAGGAGCCGCGGAGAGCCCGTGCTGTGCGCTGCGCTGTGGAACAGGCGTAGGGGAGGCTTGTGTAGTCTGAGGAGGTCAGGGAATGATCGACCGGGGTGGGGGGACAGGGCCTAGGAGTTTCTGCTTTTCAACAGCTCTTGTTCAAGTTGTTGTATGTGATGCTCTCCAGTTCCCTTGGACCCTCAGTGCTTAAGAAAACTGGTTTAGCAATGACAGTGGGGGACTGGATTCAAGCCTGGATATTCTTATTCCTGGCTCTGCTTGTTACTACTTAGGACTTCTGCTGCCATAAAGTGGCGAAAATAGCATGGTATCTACCTCCCAGAAGGGCTGCAGGTATTTTTGCATTTGTAAAGCATCTGGAGAGAACTGCACAAAGCATTGCAAATAAACACTACGCTGTTATTAAGATGCGTTGCTGTTTTTGCAAGGAGGAGGCCTTCCTCTTCTATGAGGAATGAAGTTGGAAGCTTCTTCATGCTGTTAAGCAGGAAAGGCCAATGCTTTTGTCAGCCTAAAGAGATTTGGAGGCAATGCTGCCAAGGCTTGTGGTATAGGACACAAAAAGCAGCAGAATTGCAAATGGGCCCTTTCCTCTGCCTATGATCTTGAAGCAGGTCCCTCACGTTAGTTATTTTGTGTATAAAACTGTGTATATCAAGGAATTCCTCACAGCTTGCCACATCTGACATAAAATTTTGGCTCCTCAGTGGTTCATCACAGGAGAGCAATATTAGGACCACGGTTCCAAGTTCCTCGGCTCTGCCAATGTACACGTAGACATTTTATTCAACTTTGAATGCTGGTTTACTTTCTTAAAGGCCCGTCACTTGTTTGAAGCAACAACTTCTTTCTAAGGGTATTTTATCTAAATAGGTCTGAACTAAGAAATGCTGTCATAGCTTTGTTGCTGACTGACGTCTGTAGGATGTTACTTTCCACAATGGCTTGATCTATGCCCTAAAGATACCCAGCAGGCTGTAAAGGCCCTCATTTTACTAAAGAGCTTTACAAAGTGATACCTTATTATAATTATTGACAGGGGTGGCGAAGGTCACTTGTTAATAGAGTTGACCAACATTTCTCATGATTGAGTTCAGTTTTCCTTTTTTGTGTCTCATTTCATTAGAACTTCATAATTTCCATGCTGAAATTTTTCCATGCTGGACATCTGCCTTGAGGTAGCGAGGCGTGTAAACTATATGTTGGCCAAAAAATTATTCTTTGTCAGCTCCACCCTCTCAGTTTTTCCACTTTAAGGTTTTCAGAGATGACTGGATACAGGTGGTCTGGACTTCTGTTTTTCTGATGAGGAAAGGAACCAGATGGAAACCAGGTAGGGAAGGAGCAATGGAACAGTTACATGAGTTGTTGACGGAGTACA
The DNA here is from genome assembly GCF_030936135.1 of Gavia stellata. Lineage (NCBI taxonomy): Eukaryota > Metazoa > Chordata > Aves > Gaviiformes > Gaviidae > Gavia > Gavia stellata. The sequence goes on along the minus strand of NC_082594.1, from coordinate 129,753,142 downwards.
ACAAAAACCCAGGACATAGCCTAACAGATGAGTACTCTGGAGTTGTGGAAGATCGAAAAGGTGCAGTCCCACCATTAACTTTAACCACATTAAATTGGTCTAAATGTAAGATATTGCCAACAACTTCTTTGTTCACCATGAGCTGCCTGGCCCCACTGCTTCTGATCTGTTGGTGTTGGCAGCTGAAAGACCATGTGGCAAACAATCTCAGGAGACTGATGGGGCTGAAAACTAACCTGTCAGAAAATAGAAGTTTTCAGGTCACTGCATAGCTGCCTGAAGACTAGTACTCACTCACAGGAGGTGACAGGTATATGTGGCTGAGCTAAAAAGCTCAAGGTTCAGGTTTATGGAGCTTGCTTAGATTAGATTGGGGGGGGATGTGTGTGTGAACTACTGGCTTATTTTTAACTAATGTTTCTGAGAAATCTCTGTGAATTACAGATGTGGGCAGTGAACAGCCTTGCAAGTGTTGAAAGATATGTTGATTATTACTATCTTGAATGTTCTTTGCCTGAAGTCTTCATACTCCTATGGACCTGCAGCTGGAGTGAAACCTGGCCAGCACCCCTGGCACGCTGGTGTGTGCTGTGGAATACACTGCAAATGGCGAAGCGGTGAGGTTTGGTCTGAATCAGTCTTCTTTTTTTTTGTTTGTTTTTAATGCAGATCAGCCATTTCCAAAGGAAAAGATCCCAAAACACGAAAGGCTCTGAGAAAATGTTTGATCCCAGGCAGTAAATTCTGGCAACCTAGTCTCTGACCAGCACTTTGGAAAACGGACTCAAAGCTTATCTGGCAGGTCTGTCCACGTCAAGGACGCATACTGTCACTCTGGTGAAAGTGAGCTGAAGGCAACTAAACAGTAAGCAATCAAAAAAGATGCCTGTTTCTTAGGTACAGTTTTCAAAGAACTTGACTGATGGGATTTCTCCTCAGAGCTGCGGGCCATAGCATGATTTTTTGGGTTGGTTTGTTGGGTTTTTTTCAGAAATAGCTTTTCCAGAACAAGACTCTGTAGCTGAGCTGGGGTGCTGTCTATCTGATGATTTTTTTTATAGCCACTTGGCTCTGAGGGGACATCAGGTGCTCAGATGGATGAGTAAACTGTCCACACCTTTGAGAGTTACTGTGCAGTGACTGAGTGGACTAACTCTGTGCCGGTGCTTACCATGTTGCAAAATTGTGGTAAAGTGCAGTAGTTTAGCTGTCTGTGAAAGAGGCTGAGCCAAATGCATTTCACCTCACATTAACCTTGAGGTAAGACAGTGTAATTTGCTGCAGGATGAATTACTGCTACTCTGTTGATGGACTTGTTATGCTGTGATGACTTGCTGATGTGTTTGAACTGTAAAATCAGACAAAAAGTAGTGGAAAACTTAGACAAGATGGGTAGGATTAGGCATTAGTTGAGAGCAGAGTAGTAGCTGGACAAAGAGATTGGACATGAAAGTGTGGTTTTAGAGGAGAAACTTGGCTGGCCGAGCAAAGAAAAACTAGTAGGAGAGCACGGTGATAGAGCGGGAGGAGGGAGAGACAGAAAATGACTAGAAAATGGGAGACCTACATGAGGAGCTGAAAAAGTGGGGTAGGGTGTGGAAAGGCAGGACTGGTGAGGAGAACCAACAAAGTTGAGCTAAACAGATGATGAGTCTCTCTGCTCTGTTTTCCTTCTGTCCTCCAAAGCTTGGGAGGGAACTGGGTTTCTTGAATGTGACTTTTCCCCTGCAATTCACGAGGATCTATGAAACCCCTGGCAAGATGTCGTCCATCTGGCTCTAAGCTTAATTATGTGGATGGTCCTCTTCTGCTCTCTGTTTGTTAGCAGTTGTCAAATGACAGCACTGTTGGGGTGCTGGGTGCATGTGATGCTTCATGGCAGCTTTTTTCTAGTTATTAAAAAAAAATCTTAAGTTACAGGCAACAAAGTTATAGCATTAAAAGCACTGTTGAGACTTTGATGGCAGGAAATGCCAAATTTTAAGTAATCTATTTAAAATTAGTAACTGTTAGCATGCCATTTCCCATTCTTGCCACAGGATGTCACAATTTCTCTATGTATGGTCCATCACAGTCTAACCTTGATGGTGCCATTTCACCACTTCTATTAAATGTGACATGATATAAAATGAGTTTGGCCCTTGGACCCATCCAAGGTAAGCCCTAATTTCCATTCGCTGTCCGATCTCCACATGGTTTACTAACTGTGTATAATGAACACCTCTTTCCAGATGTGTAATTCAGAAGGAGCAGGAAAGCAGCAGCATAAGGCTGCATTCAATGCAGTTGCTAGGTTTTTAATCCAGGAGAAAAGGCCTTCCTCCCAGCCCATCAGAAGAGATGGTGAAAGGAGAGTGAGGAAAAGAGGAGGAAGATGTGGTCGCTATTCCTGGGAGGAAGCAGAGGTAAGTCTCGAAAAGATGTGAGAAGACAGATGCGGTGAAATCTGATGTTTCGTGGATCTAGGCCTTGTCTCTCTGCTGGCTTTTGGCTGTAGTAAGGCATTATACGCATTGTGGAATAACTCACTTGTGACATCTTTTGTAAAAATGGCCTTGGAGTACTCATTGTGGTAAACAGAGCTTTGCCAAGGTGAAGTCTTTGGTTTCTTCGTGCCGTTTTTACTAAGAGGTCTACTAAGAGAGGCATCTTGAGATACAGCTACTGAAACGGAAAAAAACAGATGAAAGTCTTTGTAGGAGACCTGTTCTCTCTTGCTTATCTTTTTTCAGTATGACTGTTGGCACGTTTCCTGTGCTAAAAGTAATCTGCAGATGAGGATAGCCTAAAAAGTCAAAGTTGAAAGAAAATGAAGTTGTAGTACTTTGTGATCGCAGTTTAAAGGATTCATATCAAAGCCTGCTGAAACCGTAATGGTTTTGATTAGCACTTAAAAAAAAAAAAAAAAGGAAGGTGGAATTAAGGACATTTTCTGCCCATGATTCAAAGAAGTCCAATTTGTGATAAACCCCCAAGTTTACCAATACTTCAGGCATCCTCTGAAGGACATTCATACACTTAATTTCACTTGGATGAGCTTTGGATGAGATTCTTAATGAACAGGGACAACATTTGGATGATTTGCTGGGCTGAAGTCAGTAATGTCGTTGTCTCACCTCAGTAGGAAAAGGATCTTGGATTTAACTCCTTAGGGAACTAGTGAATTCCTAGTCTTCTCACTCCTTCCATGCCATACTCAGATGAATGAATGGCAATGCCAACATGTTAGCTTGCAGCTTTCAAGCTCCAGTGCATTAAGACTTTTTTTTTCAAAATTAAACCTTAGATTCCCTCTGTTCCTTGCTGCCCCAATCAGTGGTTAAATCTGTAGAGGAGGTGCTACATCCCAGTCAGAGCACAAGAGGTAAGAGAACAGCCAGAGGAACAATGTGATGGAAGGGGAATATTACATTGACTTAACAGACAGGATTTCGTCCCATATTTCTGGCTTAGAAGTTGGGATGAGCTTGTATCTTCAAAACAATCCAGTTACTTCTTGCTTCTGGAAACCTGATGAGAAATGTGCTTATAGCTGGGTTGTGATCAGATTCCATATCTGCTTTTCATGAGGGTTTGGCTCCTGCCTTATCATCGGTTTGTCTATTTAAAAAGCAAATAAATTAACAACTGTATTTGCTGGTAGCTGCCTGTTGAGCTGAGGGGAAGAGAGAAAACCCACTGACTGGGAAAAGGGAGTCCAAGCGCAGGGAGGGAGGGAAGGCAGGCAAGAGGCAGCTGTAACTAGAATGAGCTTGAGAAGGGATGGGAGATGTTTCAGGGAGTGGAAGGGGTTCCAGCCACCACTGAGTTCTGGTGATACCCATTTCTGTCAGCTCCATGCTAAGCTGCGAGAGGACAGTTCTTTCTTTAAAAGGGCCATCCTAAAAACCATTTGAACCTGTTAATAGTCTGGATGGGATAGATGTGAATTGCCCCATTTTACCCAGTCAAACCTGAGGAGAGGCCCTGCTGAAGTCCTGCTCTCCCTAACAATTGGCTGGTGGTGCCTGTTCAGCCTGCAGGGATGCAGGGAGGATGCTGTCACCAGCCACGACCATCCTGGCCTGGCCAGTCGATCATGCTTCCTGACTCTGCTCTCCCCCAGACTTGGCAGGGGGCTGGCATGACTAAGAGGGGTGGTGACTCCCTAAGAATGTCCGGGGCTGTAGAGAGAAGGTTGTCTCCTTGAGCCAAGGAGATCTCTCTACCCAGAAGCTTGGGAGTTCAGTACCTAGATTTTTACTGGCTGCTTGATGGATGGTTTTACTAAAGCCCATAGTAGCACAGGGTAGCTTAACAGTTCAGCAGACAGAGAGCCATGTAGTATGTATTTATCTGATACGTCAAAAAAATATGAAATGGAGTACCTTGCTGACCTCTGCAGCATTTCTGCTCTCCTTGGTCTTTCTCCTATTGTTTGTCAAGGTGCCTGGTCAAGTCTGGCTTCCAACTAGTTGGAAAACTTTTCCAGGGAGTGAATGTCTGTGCTTGCCTGACCTGAAGGGGGAGCATCAGGGACTCTTGATTTTCCGTGACCATTTTAGCCACTCTCTTCATGGAAAATAAACAGCTGGACAGAAGGACTATGGAGTCTCATTTCAGCTTCTTATTGTAATACAGTATAGCTCTTCCATACGCTACACTCTTAATTCTTCTTAAACAATTAGTGCAGCATGATCTTAATCCTGTCTATTAAACCTTTCCAAAAAAATATTTACCTATCATCCTTTAATTGCAGTCGCTGGACGGAGGTCAGCTGAGGGCTGGCACACATCCAAGGGCCCCGGGGAGGCCTACCAGAAATAAGAGTGAGACAGCAGTGACAGGACACTCAGGCCATGGGAAGAAAAAAAGCTAGAATCGGATGGGGGTTGAACAGAGCCCTTTCAAGGATTGGGGAAGGATGCGTAAGTATCGCTTCCTTCATGTAAGAAAACAAAGCCTGTGCTCTCTTCAGTCTTGAAAGTTCCCCTATCTTTCCTGTCTGTCTTTGCCTGAACCCACAGAGCCCTTCCCACATCACTTCCCAATCTCAAATGGTGGAGACTGAACAGAACACAGTACAGGATCTAGAGCATGTTGCTGGTGTCTTGACATATCAACTGTGAAAGCACGATAGGAACTCAGCATCTAGCACGTTGATCTGGAAACATCCCCGCTTTGATCCTGAGTTAGTCTTTGGATGGACCCCTAGGAGAATCAGACCTGCGAGAATCCATTCTGGGTTTTGAATAAGGGGCTGGAGTAGTTGAAGTTAATGATGTGCCAGTCCAGACAGGAGACATTGAGTAAAATTTAGTGTTTGTTACACTGAGTAAGTACCAACACAAGACACTCAGTACTTGGAGAAAATACTGCACAGCATACTGTACAGCATATTGAAAACCAGGGCAAAATAGTCAGGATATGGGCTTGAGCTGAAGGTTTAGATGAAATTTTCTGCCATGTAGATGACTTGTGTTCCTGTGTCACTTTGTCAAAAATAATTGTACTCCAGATACATAATGTGTTTAGGAAGATGTCAGTGTAAATAGGCTCTCTTGAGAATCCTTCCACCTCCATATGGAGAGGCCCTAACGCTTAAAAGATCTTTCAAAAAGTGCCAATAATGCCCATTGGACTCACTTAGAAATTCTTCTTCTGGATCAACGATAAGAAAAGCAGAAGAAAATAAGTGCAAGAGAATTAAGTGATGAAAGTCAAAGTCTAGCTTGACCACTGATGTGAAATAAATGGCTTAAGGGTGACTGAATTTTCTACGTTATTTTGTAACTTTGCGAGTAACAGCTGTGGGGATTCTAAATGGATTCAGAAGATATGTAATGTTGCAGACTCTTTTACAAGCACCTTGCAGCACTGTACAGCATATGTCTTGATGCAGTATTTAAAAGGAGTGAGCTGCTGGGATGTGAGTACATAGAAGTGTGCAGCTGCAATCAGTGACATCTCAAAAATGGAATGACTCATGTATTTGTAAATACTAATGATTCCTTCTAGGCTTCCGATTAGCTCCCGCAGTTTGTTGTGAATGTTAAACTATTTGCTATAGTGGAGCTTCACGTTTCATAAAACATGATCAAGAGAGGCTTGGATAGATTCAAACAAGCCAGATTTGCTACCGACAGAGACATCAAAACGGCTTGCCACCACGCAGAATAAAATTCTTAATAGCAGCAATGCTTAGGGGGAAAAAAAGGACGACTGGAATGTGCGCAGTGGAAAAGAAGTGGACTTAGTGTGTTGCTGCTTCTCATCTGATTGACATATTAACACCATTCATCAGAGTTGTTCAGAAACACTGCCTGTTTTGCAGCAGAACTGATCAAGGTTATAAGTTTGTATTATGGAGTATTTTATGGAACTACAGTGAGGCATTTTTCTTCAATACACAGGCAAGTGGACTTGGGTTCTGAGCAAGATTTCCTGTAATGCATAAGTACAGACCTTAGGCAGCATTTGATTTTTGTGGGGTGACTAAACGGAGATCATCCATGCATGCATGTGACGCTATATATTAACAGTGGCTCAGCTGTCAGATTGCTTGGGGTCACATTCTGATCAGTTCTGACAATTCATATAGGGGTTATGCAGAAGTTTGAAAGTCTTACTCTTTCAAGTCAGGAGAACTGAGAATGAAAGAGGTTTCCTATTTGGAAAGAACTATATAGGCAGCTGTCTCTGTTAACTCTGCAGTGGAGGAAAAAAAATATCTGAGGATAGCAAAACTTCCCCCTGGGTGACTAGTGTTTATCTTCTTCGTGCCTAATCACTTTTAAACCTGGGCTATTTTTTTCTGATTTTTGACTGAAAACAGAGAGGTCTGACTGCAGTGGAGGGAAAGACCTTTGCAGAGTCATGTCTTTTGGAGGATTAGTGATGTTATTTTCCAAATGCAGGTTGGGATTTTCTGAGTTATGAAGCGTATAGACTGTCAGACAATACACACTTGTCCTTTTCAGCTGTGCTCTTCTGTTGTGTCAGTAGCACATGCAGCCATTTCAGTGCAAACCTGGCTTTTCCTTCCCACCAGCCTGCGCAATGGGATCTATTCCAGAATGCTTGAATTTTCATGGGTGTTCCCTCCGCAAAGGGGAGCAGCTGATCAAGGCATCCCAGCAAACACTGAAGTAAGCCTGACCAGGCTTGAAATGTATATCCAACATCAGCTGCTGCACACCTGCAATGTGGAAAGCTACCACGTGTCCAAAGGCTCAGTTGTTCTTGCCTCCAACGCATGCGGAACAGGCAGGTTACTTTGTGGCATGGTACGAAATGCCAGTTTCCTTCTTTCGCCATGTTACCAGGGAGACTGCATACTGAATTTGCTGAATTTGCTTTTGCAGTGTTGCATGGCAAATTCATAATCTTTACTAATATGTTTGGATATGCTTTCAGTGGGCAGTGAAAAGAAGAGACATGACATGAAAGTGATGATAGTCATAATCTTAGCACAAACTGGGGAGGGATGTGCAGGAAAAAAAATTGTGAGAAAGACATAAATATCCTTTAAGCTTATAGCAAAAACAAGCACTGATGTATTTTTTTTTTTCTCCTGCACGAACACCCAGACTTCACTGGAAAAGTCATTCATCACTGGAAACGGTGTCTCGCCTGTCCCATAAAAACATTGGTTTCTTAGCACAAGCAAGCAGTGGTGGCAATTCTTGAAATTAGTTTTGCTGCAAATTTTGATTGGGACAAGAGTTTCTGCTCCGCCTGTTGTTGTAGGAGGGTCGCTGTCTGCTTTACTGTGGAGGGCTGGGCCATAGAGTCCTGGTCCCAGCATGAGACCCCAGAATTTCTGGGATGCTGTGGGCAGAGTCCTGCAATGTCAGAGATGGCAGTTCTAACGTGGAAAGTGGCTGCAGTCTTGCAAGCTACCTTCCACCTCCAGCCTCTGACGCTCTGAAGATTTGGCCGAATTTCTGGCAAGAGATGTTCTGTTGCAGTATTAGCTCGTAGGGCATTCAGAGAGACAGAAAGGCCTTAAAAGTAATCGTGATTCTACTCTTGTTTCTTTAAGGGCTTGCTTGCCAGTATGGAAGGAGACTCTCTCCATACAGCCTTCTGTGGTGATCTCCCAGGAGGGGATGGTTCAGTCCTGTGGTATAGCATCCCTGCACACAGTATTCATGCCATAGTCCTGAAACATGGGGATTTGCCTCTTCAGCCTGGGAAAGGGACTTGCCCATAACTTGAGGTTATTTTAGCCCAGTGAACCACTTGCCTTCACCTAAAAATGGAGTTTGAAGCTTAGAGGGGATGTAGTTAATCACCTTAGAGTCTGTTCCGTTGTATTGGCCCAGAGCAAAGGTCCTTCTATCCAGCATTCATCCTCGGTCAGGTCACACTGCTGAACTGATAGTATTTGGTAGTTGCAGGTCTGCAACACTGATCAGAAAGAAAAACTCTATCCTGTACTCGGGCAGTTAATATAATAGGCAACAGGGCCCTGACAAGTCGTCTTGATCAGAGGTTTGAAGTCCTTTCTTTCCCCCTGGGTATCTAAGCGTTGACCAAAACCGCAGACAACTTCTCTGACAATCAAACACAGTGTATGGTTGACTGGGCTGCTGGAGCAGTGGCTGTCTACTAAGTCAAAGACAAAAATATTTCTCTAGACCAATATCAAACAGGTTTCTTTTTTCAAGATGGTAAAGGGTTAGTGGTTCCTAGAATAGGCACTACGTGGAAAATATCAAAACACCTTCGGCTCTGTTTAACCGCAGATTTTCCACAGCTAAATTTACTATCATGTATATTAGAAGTGTGAGAAATCTGGAAAACCCCAGACTACCCCAGACTGTTACTTTCAGCTGACATTGATAGGGGCTTACCCTACCTAACAGTAACAATTAATGTAAATATATTTTTGAGGTTGCTTGAAAAGTCTATCCATTTCAGTCTTTCTAACAGGCAAGTATTTTTTTTTGGACAACCATTCTTTTAGTGGGCTGAAACTGAAGATGCAAGAAGCCAGCGGCTTCATGAGTCCCTGCTGTATGTTCTTTAATTCTGATAAGGGGCTGTAGAGGGAGAATAATTTGGAACCCCATGGCAACTGGGCAGCCCTCTAAACCCAGAGCTGTAAATGTCCAGTGTCATCTGTAGTCCTTGTACTCTGACGTGTGGCACCAAACTGCGAAGTGACATTATAGATTGAGGGAGGGTCTTTTTTCATTCTTTCAGAAGCTCTGAGATTTTCACCGAATCTCCTTTCCCGGGTACTAGATCTGACAGTTTTCCAGCAGTCTGAGCTCAGCAGCCTGCCCTCAGCCATTCCTCTTTGACCGGTAGACGAATCTGTTCGTTCTGACAGTACTCTAATATAATTCTTTTGCCACTGTCAGCAGGCAGAGGACAAATGGAAAACAAAAAGCACCAAGTTAACAGTCAATCGTTACACACAGTGTAATGTCAGAAGAGGCGAGGCTGTGGTCCCCTCTGCACTGTACTCCAAATTGGTGCCATCAGTATGGAAATGTCTTAACTGTGCTTTAATGGCAATTATCTTTTTCTGCATCTTATTGCCGACGGCAGGGCCCAGGCAGGCTGGCCCCCAGCCTTCAAACACCAACAATTCTTGTTGCTGACGATGATGGCTACGGTTGCATGTGCAGTACCTGAACAGCCCTATGTTCTTCGCTCCCACAGATCTCCAGTTTTTGGTGCACAATGACGATAAAAGAACTGAGCCCCCATTTTCCCCACTGCTTAAGTAGGAAAAAAGATCTTTAGCTGGCTACAGCTTTCTGATCACGGAGCCTGGCTCCGGCAGAGCTGAAATCCTGCCCATTGCGGCATCCTGGCTTGTATCAGAAATGGTGTGGGCAGCAGGAGCAGGGAGGTGATCGTGCCTCTGTACTCGGCGCTGGTGAGGCCGCACCTCGAATACTGTGTTCAGTTTTGGGCCCCTCACTACAAGAAGGACATGGAGGTGCTGGATCATGTCCAGAGAAGGGCGACGAAGCTGGTGAGGGGTCTGGAGCACAAGTCTGATGAGGAGTGGCTGAGGGAGCTGGGGTTGTTCAGTCTGGAGAAGAGGAGGCTGAGGGGAGACCTCATCGCTCTCTACAATTACCTGAAAGGAGGTTGCAGAGAGGTGGGTGTTGGTCTCTTCTCCCAAGTGACTAGTGATAGAACGAGAGGAAATGGCCTCAAGTTGTGCCAGGGGAGGTTTAGGCTGGATATTAGGAAAAAGTTCTTTACTGAGAGAGTGGTGAAACATTGGAACAGACTGCCCAGGGAGGTGGTGGAGTCACCATCCCTGGAGGTATTCCAGGAGCGTGTGGATGTGGCATTGTGGGATGTAGCTTGATGGACATGGTGCTGTGTGGTGTTGGGTGGGCTGGTTTTTGGTGTGTTGTGGTTTGTTGTTGTGTGGTTTTTTTGGTTTTTTGTTTTTTTTTTTTTAAGGTTGGACTTGATGATCTTACAGGTCTTTTCCAACCGTAGTGATTCTGTGTGATTCTTGCTAAGCTGCGGCCCTCGGCAGCTCCCCTCAGCAGCTCCCCTCAGCTGCCGACGCCATTTTTCACCCTCCCGGCCGCCCCTTCTTCCCTTTTCTTTCTGGCTTGTGACGTATCGGGTGTTCCTGGGGAACGCCTCTTTCGACACGCCGATTAATTGCTACGGAATCGGGATCCGTTTACGTCATAACCGCTCACCCTCGCGCTGGGACAACGGTCGGCACTGTCACGCGAGAGAACGGGAGAGCGCGGCCCTCGGCGGCGCATGCGCACGCGCCGCGGGGAGGCGATTCGGACGCGGGCGGAGGCGGGGGGGGGCGCGGGCGGAAGGAGCGTTGCCGAACTACATCTCCCAGCATGCCGCGGGGCCGGGCACCCGGAACCGACCGAGCCCTCAGGGCCGCGAGCGCTGGGGTGGAGGAGCGCGGCTGTCTCGCCCCGTTCTCCCCCGCAGGCTGTGGCCGCCGGGGAGCCGCCCGCCATGTCGACGGTTGCTGCCGCCAGCTGCGACGCCAAGGGCGCGGGGGAGGCGCGAGAAGAGAAGAAGCCGCTGAAGCCCTGCTGCGCCTGCCCCGAGACCAAGAAAGCGCGGGACGCCTGGTGAGGGCCCCCACCGCCTCGGGCGGCCCCGGGGTATTCCCCTTCGCAGGCTGGGCCTGTCGTTGGGCGGCTGCGGCGTTTTAACCGCCCGCCCGCCCGCTTCCGGCCTGTGTGCGCGGCCCGGCCCGGCCCCGGGGGACTTCCCTCCCTGCCCCGCCCGTTGCGGCCTTCTGGGAGTTTTTGCCCCTTGGCAACGTGCTGGGGTGATTTTGTGAGCCCACCCCGGAGCGAGGGTGCTGGAGCATCCGAGAGGGCTGGGAGAGGGAGGAGGGAGGGTGTGGAGGAGGGGGAAATGTCTTAAAAGGATGAATCAGAAATGAAGAGATTAATATCTAATAGCCCTAGTTTAAAACAGGTTTCAGAGATTAGCTTTTAATGCTGCTTACAAATCTTTGCTACCGTTGACTGACTGAAACAACAAGTACCAGCAGGTAGTAACACTTTTATTGTTTAATTGATTGTAAATGCTATTCTCTTAAATAAAATACCTTGGTTTTTAGGTCTCAGAGGATGACATTTCTCACACAGGTGCAAAATTTGACAAGGATGTATATAGCTGCATTTGGAACTGTAGCCCTAGTCACGATTATAGGATCTATCAAATAGCATGAAACGCACCCCCAAAATTGAGTGGCTTCGTCTATGACAGTAAACTACTTTTGTCTCGCAACCGAGCTGTCTTTTTTTACCTGACAGGTGGTACAGGTCGTTCGGTAGGTGACATGATACTGGACACTGTATTTTTGCCAAAGTTAGGGGTTGTGTGCCTAGTTACGTGGTAGAGTGAAGGTGAGTCCAGGGCCCTCTAAGAAAAGGGTGATAGGATGCAAGTCCCAGGTCAGATAGAGCTGCCGTGGGCAGCTAGCACACCTGTCCATACTTAATGTAATAAAACTTAAATGATGAGGAAAATAAGATATTTTAGTTATTCACAATTCAGTAGTTTCTTCCTTTGGCAGTAAGAATAGTGTAATGTGGCGGAGGAGGGCTGATCAGACCTGTGACCTGCGCTCTGCAGCGTGGTGGAGTCCCCACCTCTGGGGACAGGAAGCGTTCCGCAAGTCAATCAGAGAGCAAGTCTGAACTGCTTTTGTGGTATATGTGCTATACCAACGATGGCAGGCTCTTACCAGTGTTTGAATATGTATTAGACACTTGGATGGATGAGTAACTTCAAAAGTCACCATATGTGGTAAATCATCTTTTTAAGAGGAGCTGGACATTTTTTTTGCTTCAGGTTCCCTAAATACCTACTGAAGCTGGACTGAAGTGTCATTTACTGGTCAACCTATTCTGTATTGGTCTCTTAGTGGAGAAATGATGTTGCTTCCGTTACCGAATGATTTGAAACTGGTTGCTGACAAGATCAGCATACTTGAAGTGATGCGACAGCCTTGTGTTGCATAACAAATCCCGGTCTAGACTTGCCCAGAATAGACACTGGCCTGTTAATAGGACATTCTGTTACGCATCTCATCAAAGTTTTAAGTGCACCACTTCAGGCTTGGGCACCTTTTTGAGATAGTATTATACTTTCCAAAACAGCGTTAAAAGATCTCTGGAGCCTAATAGGGTTTTTTGATTGTCCCCAACAGCTTGTCAGTCCTGTGGCCCTGACTAACAGTAAGCTAACATTTTGTTGCTGAACCTTGGAAATATTTTTGTTTTGCAGCATCATTGAGAAGGGGGAAGAAAATTGTGGGCACCTAATTGAAGCTCACAAAGAGTGTATGAGAGCTCTGGGCTTCAAGATATGAGTGAGATGAGCAGGACTGTGGATATGGTGAGTATAATAGCCTTCAGGACCTCTACCTCTGAAGTGCCCTGGTATCTTAGCTGGTGTCTCCGGAAGGCCCAGGGTAGTGTTCATCATGGCAAAGGTGTCTTCGTACAGGAGGGGAGGCAAAATAATCCTCATTGATGCTAGAGGAAGTACTGCTGTCCTTGAGAGGGTGGTGAAGCCTTCTGGCAGCGTACAGCCTTTGTGAGTAGCTCTTTGGCAGTAGAGTACGGTTCTGCCTCTGTTGCCTTCTAATAGATCTGAACTTCAACTTAGGTTTCTAATGCTGGGGCAGCGTGGGGGTTGGTTTTTGTGGGATGTTGCTGGGACTTTTTTGTTGATTGTTGGCCTGTTCCTCAGTATCCAGTGGAAATCCATGTTTTGTGAAGCTGTTTTTCCTCTCTCTTCTAGATGATGTCTGTGGTGTGACTGTGTTCTGGAAAGCTGCAAAATAAATGATTTCTGCAAGTTACTTCAAAGAACAAATATAAACAAAGAATCTATTTATATAAAGAGTCTAATGATAGCCTGTGCGTCACATCTATGGCTTTTCCCCTGTTAGCTCTTGACCGCTGCTATAGAAAATGTATTTTTTCCTCTTAATAAAAGTCTGAAAATGACCAGCGGTCCTGACTTCTGTCTCTTTTTAAGAAATGCCAGTGCCCTCCTCCTTGAAAACGGTGTGCTGTAGGAATGGAGAGAATGAGAAAGGCCTGCTTACTCACCGCCATGAGAACATTAATTACTCTGGTGTTGCAGTTGAACAGATGGGCCCTCGGTGGGTTTTCCCGCTGATGCAAATGGAGAAACCGTGCTAGTAACAGTGCCCTGTTACTGCTTTCAGCAAAGTCGTGCTGACGCTTGTAGTGCCGTTTGCGATGGTAGGTGTAACTGTATTTGTACAAAGACAATGACAGCCCTAAATAAACTTTCCTTAGAGTCAAAACTGGATTTGCTTTCCCCTGTTGGAATTCTTCCAACTTTTTTTGAATAGCTTTACCCTAGGATTCAAGCTTCATTCTTTATAATGAAGAATAAAGTACTTTCCGTATCAAACTTGAATTCTTGAGCCAGTAGTTCTTCAAGGGAAGGGGAGCAGAGGACTACAGGTGTATGTACAGGTCATTTGCCTGAAAGAAAAGCTTTTTTTTTATGGCCAGTTTTTGTTGAGTTGGTCTTGTGCTGGGCGTGCATGGGCTTTTGTTTTCTGGCTTTTTTCTCACCTGTGTGACATGACAGTGGGAAGGTGATTGTGGCCTTTGATTCCTTCTAATCTAGAGCAAAAAAAGTGCAGTTTCTGGTTTGTTACATGTGTGGACTTTTTTGGCTTCACGCTGTGTCTCTGTGCAACCCTGACGTTGTTGTTCTTCCTTTGGTGAGTTGACTTTGTGTGAGATGGCATCGCTGATTACTTCCTCTCCTCCTGCTGAGTTTTCTTTTCAGAAATTGAAGATAGGAAATCTGTGCTTTGTCTTGGTTCTTCTCTTGGCTTTGATCCTGTTGGAGGGAGGGGTGCAGTCATCATTTCTCTGCCTACTGGGGCCTGCATGTTCTGAGCCAGCAATGAACAGGCTGTGAATGTTTTGTATGTGACACTTGGGATTGTCTCTGCCGAGACTCACGAGTTGTGTGAGGAGAGTTTAGACTCTGCTTTCGTGAATGTTTCATGAAGGTCCTGGAGTCTGAGGAAATGGACTCTAAAAATGCTTGCGGGGACAAGCCAGGCTGTTAGACTTAGCTTTACGCTGCTTGTCTACTCTCCTGGCCTGAGGTAAGAGTTGTGCTCATGTTGGCTTCCAGCCTAAGAGAAGAGACGCGGGTGTAGCTCTGGCAAAAAGCGTTCAAAGCAGCACTGTAGCTGGCTGGGGAGCGGGACCTGGTGCTCCTTTTGACATTTATTATTGCCTTGAGGTAAGAAACTTGAATAAGGTCATTTATTGTTGAATGAATGGGCTTGAACTGAAGAGAACGTTAAAGGGTGGATGAGCACCAGCTTTGTGGTAGCATGTCCGGTCTGGGTGAAACTGGAAATGGTGCCACACAGTTAAGAGGAGGGCAGTGGTCAAGTAAGAATGGAGTGCTATTTAAAGCAGGTCAAGAAAAGAAAAAAATGGGTCCTCATACAATTTTACACAAATTCCAGAAGCTTAAGAAATGGGACATCTAGGCCTGCATGAAGATAAAAGCTTGGTAGATATTTTAGAAAGCTTTTGGAAGATGATGAGTGGGATGCTGCCATACCTGTGTGCAACAGGTACAGAAAGGATACTGGAGAACTCTAAGCAACAGCGGAGAAATCACATTTCTTGCTGAGCAGCTTTATTTGTTACCGCAGGATTCCTGTGGAGCGGATTCAAGGCTTGATTTGGGGGTTATTGGCACTGTGTTGCTACTTAGCGATGGAGCTGGTGACAGGCACTGCCCTGCACAGGGTGTTTGGTGCACCTGCGAGGGCATGAAACGTGACTGAACTATAGAGCAGTACAACTAAAAACTTTGTCCCTTTGTGATTCACCATGAGCTTGCCTGGAGCAGGCTGTAGACCTTTCCCAAGAGTTGTAAATTGAATGTGATGTGAAACACCAGGTGGATATTTTGGAGCTACAGGCTTTATTAGAGTGTAAGTAACAGTTTTGCAGACTAATGCCAGCAATGCGCTCTATCATAAATCAAAAAGGAGATGTCTGATTATGCCCTCTCTGACTTTAAGCCACCAAGGTCTTAGTGTCCTCAACGCAGGTGATTGGACTAGTTTGCGGCTTATGGGATCAGTAGTGAACCTGTAGACTTCCTGAGGATGGGCAAAATAGCCAGTCGTTTAGCTGCTGTGAGATTTGGGACTGATAATCCCTCAGTGCGGTGCTGCTCTCAAGGACAGAGGATTTATTTCCCTAACATAGCGCAGGCTGCACCTGGATTGCACCATCGCATGGGTCTAAATATTAATGCTACAGGTTGAATTCATTGTAAGTGGGGAAGTCAGTGGAGTACCTGTTTACACACTACCAGTTTCGGTGCTGAAAAGCTTGACATCTATTTTTCTTCTTCACAGACTCATTTTGTTGTAATACCTATATGCCTTCTTCCAGGGAAGAGTCTTAATGCTGCTCAGGTGTTTTCTATGCACTTGCTCTCCTGATTCCAAATTGGTTTGGGCCTTGGTATCTCCCTTTTAACGCTTGTGTGGCTTTCCCCTTGAATCAGTATTGGCATTTGAACACTCATCTCAGATGAACCCCGGCATCCCTGGGTGGAAGGCATGTATTCTCATTCAAGGCAAGGCATGAAAATAAAATTTCTCTTTGGAAAATTAAGAGCTTTTTGAATTCTTGCTGGGTGGAAAACTGGAAGTGCTGTGAAGACAGTCTGTATGGCCACGGTACTCTCAAGGGAGAGAGGAAGATTTGAGCCTTGGTGGTTCAACCACTTTACAAATCTTCCTTTTAAAAAATGGCCTGAAAACACCTAAATTAATCTCTAGCCTGTGCTCAGAGATCTACCTTTTAAAAGGCCATATCATTCTCTCTACAACGTCACGTTCAGCCCCGGCAGAAAAGTTGTATAGTTTCTAACGAGAGCTTTGTGCTGTGACTGCTGTGGGTTGAAAGCTTCCTGTCTCCCTTCTGCAGGGAAGGCACAACAGACCATCCTCACCCGCCGCGCTGGCCCCAGCAGCACTGCCACGCCGGCACATGCCTCTGGGGTTACTGCAACGCCACTGTCCGTGTTCTGGAAGATGTCAGAGAAAGCACCTTCTTTGGGCTAACGAGTCCTTAACATTGTGTCCCAGAGTATTTTCTATCTCGGGAATTTACCTAACTGAGGAGGGAAATTAATAACCTTTTTTTTGGTCATTTTCTTTGATGTTGCCACAAACGTGTTTTGGTAGTACGGAAAGGTGGGAGAAATTGCAGTGTTGCTTCTCAGAATGCTTCCTCTAATGTAGTTCTACGTTGCTATTCATAGCAGTTCATTTTTGTCTCACAGATCTTACGTGAAGTATCCTTCCCGTAAGCATTCCCAATCTTGATATCCCAACTCCCCATTATATCAAATGTCAGCCTATCTGGGAAAGAGGGCCCCTTACAATAAGGATTTTTTTGCAGAGGCCTAAAGGTAGACAAGTTGTTGTCGGGATCATCTAGCAAGTACGTGGCAACGGTATGAAAAACAGAACTTGGCTCCCAAGATTTTTACTGTAGTGCTTTGGCTATGAGATCGTTCTTTCCTCTTTGCAGAGAAGGTCAAGAGAAATTAAGTTCTTCATTTCCCCATAGCTCTTGCAGCTGAGCCTCGTTCTGCTTCAGTCAGTAGGATTTACTTCTTCACTTAAATAAGGGACTGCTGGAGACAAGGTTCCCTGTTTTACTTCACCCTTAACAGAAAGCATCTTGCCAAGTGGATCGTACTCACCCCCTGCGCAAAGCTCAGTTTGTCTTGTTTCCTTCCCACATGGCAACCTGTCAAGATGGCACAGCCTTTGCTGCTCTTAGGAGTCGTACCTCTCCGTGTTGCACGTGGACTAATCATTGTAGAGATAAATTGTACTGTCCAAGACCACGACGAATTCTTTAAGGTTGCCATAAAGCATTGCTTCAGCCTTGCCCAGTAGACAGTGTTATTCCAGAGCACTGCTAGTAGAAGAGGCGATTAGTGTGTCTTTAAGTGAATGGTGCCAATGGGAATGGCATGTTAGGCAGGGCAGCTGCAAGCTCGGCCTGAAACACGACCACCCTTGAAACTCTATCTCTACTCCACTGACCCATGCAGGCTGACTTCATACTGTTGACTGACCGTACGGGTTGTGCCTGAAATGGAACTGCTTCCTGGCAGTTTGGGGCAGATCCTGCCTGTACGACTGATTAACGTGTTACTTGAAGCAGGGGAGAAATTGCATTTATGCATCTTTTCTGTGGCTGACCACGGAGGACTGAACTTGGCGAGTCCCTCTTGTGCCTGTGTCCCGGGTTACCTGAGTGGAAAGTGTTCGCTTTCCTCATTGTGCTAAATGAGGGCCTGGGGGGGCGGTCCGAATAGCTATAAAAAAAAGAAAATGTGAGATGATGTTTCCCAAGGACTTTTTCCAACAGAGCCTGTTATCTGTGGGGTGGGAGAATCCTCCCTCAACTAGGATTTCCCCACAAAACCCACGTCCATGTGTTACACTCCCAAACTTTTATGCAGGATAATCCCTTCTGCACTAGATAAAGCTGGGTCCCAACGGCTCATTTACTCTAGCTTTATACCTTGTAATCACAACTGCCTGCCCACGCAGAGCTTTACCTCGTGCCCCTTGGTCTAAAACACCCCATGAGATGGAGCTGCCTGGCGCAGGGGGAGGCTGTGCTGCAGTGCCTGGAAAGCTTTTCCCGAGAACCAACCTCTCTTCTTTTGCTAAGTCCCTGCCACCGCTACGAGCCACAGTGGGAGAAGGGGATGACCTTTCTCCTTTTTTGTGCTGGGTGAAAGTCATTCTTTTGCAGGAGCGCAGCGTGGTGCGGAGCCCCGTGTGTGGCTGGAGCTCACCATGATAAGCTGGTTGTTTTCCCCTCTCCTTTCCTCTCCTGGTGCTGCACCGGGCTTATCTGGGCGCCTGAGTTATGTTAAGTAGCGGGTGCGTGCCTGCTCTCTGTTCTCCTCGCTGCTTTTGCTCCTTGGATTTCAATTCCAAACATGGTTATCCATTTGGGGTCTCTCTCCTTTCCGCTGCCAAGTGATACACATTCCACATTCAACACCAGCTCCCTCCGCTGCTCTCTCACAGTCGCTATTTCCAGTGCCAGAGGGCTGGGGAGAGAGGCAGTGCAAGGAGATCTCTGTCCCGTCTGCGAGTTTTCCAGCTAATGGCCTCTACTCTTTCTCTGACTGAGCTCTTTTGGCCTCGTATTGACCAGCTTCTTTTCTCACTGGTGTGGCTAAGGAGAGGGCCAGCAGCTGGTTTGTGAGCCACGAAGAGGAGAAATGAGCAAAACCGTTTGGCGGCACTTTAACATGTCGCTCTGAAGCACACTGCTGTGGGACCAGCTGGCGCTCAAGAGGAGGAGGAACAGCAGCTACCCAGCAGCTCTGGTTTCAGACCTCTGCAGCACCCTTTGTGTATGACAACTCGTTTTGAGCGCAGGACAGCCGGGGAGGGTGGGGAGTGGGGAAGGATGAGCTCAAGCAGCCTCTCTTGGGACCAGGCTGTTCTCCGGCCTCCGGTGTGCGATGCCTGGAAGGAAATTATGGAGGGAGCAGCCTACCAGCTGGCCAGCTGCATTGTCCTCCTGGGTTACATGGGGGGAAGTGGCATCTTTGGGTCCCTCTATATCTTTGGCCTCCTGGCCCCAGGCTACTTCTGCTACGCTCTGTGGGGCTGGCTGAGCGCCTGCGGGCTGGATGTCTTCGTCTGGAACATCCTGCTCGTCCTCATCTGCTTGCTTCAGCTGGCTCACCTGGCTTACCGGCTCCGCAGAAACACCATCCCAGAAGAGTTTGACCTTCTCTACAAGACCATGTACCTGCCCTTGCAGGTGCCCCTGGAAGTCTACAAAGAAATTGTGAAGTGCTGTGAAGAGCAAGTCCAGTCGCTAGTAAGAGACCAGAATTACGCGGTGGAGGGTAAGACGCCCATCGACCGCCTCTCGTTGCTGCTGTCTGGCAGGTAAAGGCTCTCCTGTTTCTGAACAAAGTCTGACAGCAAAGCTTTGTGGCTTATGTTGTATTTCACCCTCTGTAGAAGCTGGGGTGGTGATTGTTTCCTTCCTCTGAAAGGGCTCTGAGATATGCATCTGTTTGTTGGGGAGGGGGGTAATTTACTTTTGATGTTGTTTTTGTTTCCTTTTGTTTTTCTAAATGAGAATATTTCAGGGAACAGTTTGCAGAATCAAGCTATGTGCAATGAAGCAGCCAGCTCAGCCTTGCTTGTGATACTGTTGGGGGACGCTTACCTCTTTCTCTGTCATTTTAAAGTGATCTTATTTCTGATGGGAGCAGTCCAGCTGCGAGAGAGTGTTTCTCAAGGCAGGAAGGTGGTGTGTCTGGACCTGTGGCCTCTGGGGGTACCAGACATACCTCTGTGATGTGAATTGCCATGCACTGAGTATGCTGAGTTAGGAGTCCTCATTTCACCTGCTCCCCTTAGCCAGCAGAGTTCAGGCAGAGGTTCCACCCCTGTTCCCAAAACCCCAGCCCTCACAGCTCCAAAATTTTTCACTTTGAGGGTCGTTTTGCCAAAAGAAAGAGAGGTCTCCTGTGGTGGATCCCACCTCATCAGGCCTATGTCTTTCCCTTGTGCTCTCATGCATTCATGATGTTCCTTCCTCTGGACCACCGAGGAGGACCTCAGGGTCTTCTAGATAGTCGCACTGGGGATTTGATTATCGAGTGAACTGTGCTGATGAAGCACTGGCATTTGTTCACCTGAGATCCTGTGTCATGCCTTTATGAACATATCTCTTAATGACTTGCAAAATCCAAATGCAAGGCAAACAGTAACGACACTGGCTTCCCAGCTGCTGCCAGGTGCTTGGCACTAATGTCAAGTCAGAGTGGGAGAGGAAGGAGATCTGTTAATGGGAGCAACGCTCAGCTGTAAGAGGTGTGTCTCACAAGGATTTTATTTTGGGAAGACAAACCCAGCATCACCTGGAGCTCATGTTTTACTGTGGTGGTCCATCCTCTCTGGTGAGGGTGAGGGGGTGTGTAAAGAAGAAGGGTCGTCCTTCCTTTTTTTTTTTGGTGTTTGTCCCTTTTCTAGGATGTATTAAGAGCATCCTGAGACAACTGACCAGTGCTGAATGGCAAAGCACGGGGAGGAAATTGGGTACATGCATTTCCATTAGGTGTCTTTCCCCTTACCAAAAGTCTGTGCTGAGCAGCTTGCTCTGAAGTTTACCATATCTGCAAATAATGTTAGCAGGGAAGAGTCTGTGCTTTCTTGCCCTGCACTAGATAATCTGATGCTGCTCTGTGGGCATGAAAGTGCTGCAATGGACAGTAAGCCAGTGCTGGTGGGATAGTTGTTCTGCTCTCTTTTGCAGTGGGAAGTATGTGTCTTGGCTGGTGTAGGATGATCTATGGAGGTGGAGTTGGGTTTGCATTTCCTGGTACCCACTCTATTGCCTTGTGAGGACCTTGCTGACCCAGCAGAGCATTGCTACTGTTATGGTGGCCCCCCCTTAAACTGAACAATAGCAAGACAAGGGGGGCTTGGAAATGTGGAATGGAATGTGCCTGGATCAGGAAACCTGCCTTGTGATCCCTGACCCTTTCAGGCAGCACTCCCAGCTGACTGGAAGTCAACAGTGAACTGAGCCTTGTAACTCCTGAAAGCTAGAATTGCCTTTGTGCATCGTACAACGGGGGAATGTGGTGGCAGGGAGGCAAGAGGCCCCAAATCTGGTGGTGCAGAGCTACAAACAGAGCTTCAGGGTGCCCTGCCATTGCACCAGGCCTGTGCAGCTCTCCTTCTGTGCACCCACAGCCGAGCTGGGTGCAAGTTCGACCCAGACATTGATAGGCAATTGTAGCAAAAGTAGGGGAAAGGAATACTTGGAAGGCAAAGAAGCCAAGAGAGATTGAATGGTAATGTGCAGCAAACTATGAGCTCACAGCGTGTTGTGTCAGGAACGATGGCCAATGTGATTTTGGGGGGTTCTGGGTGTAGCAGCTTCCCAGCATCGAGGTTGGGAATGCCCTCATGCAACTCTGAGGACAGGAAAAGGTACAAGTACAAAGAGCCACAGGCTGGCTTAGAAGTACCTGAAAAGCAGCAGCAGTCTTGCGGGCTGAGAAGTCCTGGTTTAGGACCAAGCATTGCACCTGTGAGGGCTGGCTTTGTAGAAGGAAACAGAAAGCAGATGGAACATGGAGAAGTGGCAGCAAATATTGTATCCCACAGAGAAAGGGGGGACAGCCCCATAGACCGGAGCATTTGCAGCTGTCCCGGAGAGGGTATGAGACACGGGTGAGATGGGGAGAAGTTCTTTCCTCCCTGGTGGGACCGGTGGCCTGCACGTTGTGTGAGCTGATCAGGTTTGTGTGACATCTATTTTGCGGCCTAAGCCTGTGCGCCTCACCTGTCCTCTCTGCAGGGTCCGAGTGAGCCAGGACGGACAATTCCTTCACTACGTCTTTCCGTACCAGTTCCTGGACTCTCCAGAATGGGAGTCGCTGCGACCCTCCGAGGAAGGAACTTTCCAGGTAACCCCACACGGCCCCGCAGCAGCCCGGCTTCGCTCCTTGCCGCTTTGTTGCGTGCCTGAGCAGGGGACAGAGAGGGCTCTTTATGCTATTCAAAGCTAACCAGGAATACCTTCCTCCCTGTCCGCATGGTTTAGCCAGCACAGGATGGTGCTATCAGCCGTGTTATCTTTTTTTCTGCCTCCTCTGAGGGTGGAGCATGGTGCCCCTTCCAATTTAGCAGAGGCAAGGTATCGGATTGCTGGCTCACTTCCATTACAGTCCTCCCTTGTACCGGCATTGATGCATTGTCCCTGCACGCTGCTAGCAGGGTGCATCGTTCCAGCATCAGGATGGCAGCCACGGCAATATGTGGCAGTGATGTAAATCCATAAATATCCTGTTCCTCACAGAAGTTTCTGAGGGTGATGTGTTTGGGGTGGAGAAGCAGAAAGGATGATTCACACCCGAATATGGTTCTTTCTGAGCAGAAGAATCCTTTGCTGGGAGGCCAGACCAGTTCTTACTTGCAATAACTGAAAGGATTTTGCTGTTGCTGTCAACACCACAGTATTGTTTGGCTTTTCTTCTGGAGGAGATTACTCAAGCCTGCGTCGCTCTGCCTTTAACTCACATCCCAGGACAGGCTGATCCCTGTCAGGATGTCAATCTAGAATATGTCAGTTAGGGCATATGAGGAGGGATTTTGTTAATCCCTTGGGAGTGTGGGACAGTCATGAGGGAATGATGATGCTTTCCCATGAGGGCAGCCACATTCAGACTTGGTTTAACCAGGGCAGGTCTCTGAATCTGCTTTCCTTGGGTCTGAATTTGACCCACGTACTGCGGTGAAAGGGTTGTGGCGGTTGCTCCTGAAAGCTATGCCATCGCCACTGATTACGGTCTTGCAAGAACAGTTGCAGGGAATGCCTGACCGTGTGTCTGTGGCACAGGGCTACAGCTCCTGAGCAGAAATAGGGATGTCGGGCCAAGACTGTGAGGGTAACAACAGCGTGGCTGTGCTAGGGGTAGGGGTATCTCATGTTTTGCACAGGGCTTCAACCTGGCAGCAGATTGCTGCTAGCTCCTGGATTGTATTTGCCTAAGAGTCGAGCAGAGAGAACGACAGCTGCCCAGTGCTCCTGGTGGGGAAATATTCCCTCTAAGGCAGGAAACGGCCGTCCTGATGGCATGCAACCTGCAAAGGCGTCTGCAGCATTTTCTGAGCAAATTACTGTGGACCTGAATGTTTCCAAAACACCTGAGTGTCTTTATCTGTGTCCAAACCGCCTGAGTGTCTTTATCTGTGGTGCGTGAGACAGCTCGGGAGCAAGCTGGTGCCAGGCTGCACCAGCCCTGCCAGCCCCACGCTCTTGGCCCCTCTCCTGCTCTGTGAGAGATGGCTGGTCAGGGAGCTCGGCTGTGCCTGGCACCGGGATGGGGAGGTGGAGTCCTAGGTGGGGAAAGGCTGCAGTCATGTGCTGGAAATGCTTAAAACCCACATCTGCTTCCTGAGGAGCATGAAGAAGTAGCAGATTGTGCGAGACTGGCATCCAGCAGGTGAGACTTGACAGGTCCATCTTCCTGGCAGGACATTACACTTGATGGCCGTGCTTAGCCATGGTGATGTGCTGCTTTTGGCAACTGTTTAACTCACCGGTCACTCTTACTTGAGTAGTTAACAAAACTCTGTGGCATCTCTCAACTTCATTCCCAGCATCACAATCATTTGGTTAAAAAAACGCACATTTGACTCTGGGACTTTGCTGGAGGAGGGCATGGAAGGTCTTCCTTGCCCAAGTTTTCCCCACGGCTCTCTGGATTGAGCAGTTTCAATACTGAGCCCACTGAAAAATGGCAGAAGCGTGATCCAGTCTATAAGGAGAGCCATTTTCCTTGAGCGTTCTGCTTTGGCTGTGTCTTCTTCCCACAGAACTGCTGCCTCCCAGTGCCTGAAGGAGTTGGGTTTCAGGGCTGGCACTTTCCTCCAGAGGCTGAATTATGGGCTCTGCTGACGCTGGAGCACTTGGGAGGTTTCATGATTGAAATCTGTCCTGCTGCTCTGGTTAGGAGGCAATTTTCTTATTACATCTCAATCCCTCACAAGCAGCGGAGGCTTTTGATCGCTGTGCCAGGAATTGGTTAGGAAAATGAGATTCTGGTCATTTCAGTTTCCGTGTGACCCTTCCTCCCGCTCACTTCGGCCTGGGAAAGTTCTCAGGTTTTATCTCCTATATTTCTTTCATAAGGCAGCTGCTTGCACGGTAATGGCATTAAATATCAAACCCAAGGACACACACATGCAGCCAAGCCATGTTCAGCTTCCCAGTGGCCCTCTGCCATGGTGGCTGGCCAAGGAGACCCCTGGATAGAGTGAAAGGGAGCCCCCGGGATATTTTGGCTCCAGCACTTGTTCACATGCCAGTGTCTTCATTACACTCGGATGTTCTTCTTTGGCCCAAGGCAGCTTCACCCTTCCTGTGTTTCTTACCTTTTATTATTATTAAATTTACATATTACAATATACACTCATGTATTGTATAATGTTTTTTATTATTAATAGTCTGGTCTTGCAGCTAGGGGGAAAAATGGCTCTGTTCGCATTGGCAAAACCCAAAGCAAAACAAAATTTCTCTAAAACCAACCCAGTAAAACCTCGAGTGAGTGCCCTACCTACACACAAACACAGTAAATCCCTTTTATTTCTTCTCTTGCTGAGCTGTGCCGTGCATCCTTCAAGGCCGTTCAGCCCTACAGCGCCTGGCAGACCTGACGAGACAGGATGTCCCTCTGGCGCAGGGTGACCAGGCAAGCCTTCCAGGTGGCCCTTCCCATACCCAGGGTCTTCTTGGAGCAGGGGGTGTGCGACCCAGCGGCAGGACAGGGTGGCAGCCTGCTGCAGGGCTACCCACTGGTGACTTGGGCCAGCTGGGCACACAGAAACACTTCCCTTCATAACGTTTCTATAGAGGGATAAGGCCATCTGTGCGACCTCGCTCATTTGAGCTACATCGCTCGGGTGTCAACAGGAGCATGGTCTGAAAGTGAGAGGGTGAAACGTAGCTAGTCATGTGGCTACATTAAGCAAGGGCGCGCTGATAATTGCATAGGAACCTGGTCTCTGGTTCCTTGGGGAGAGAAAGCAGAGGCGGGTAAGGATTTATCCGATTATATGGTTTGGGCGATCTGGCTCTCCAGCCCCGCTGTCTCCAAGGAGAGCAGGCATCAAAGGGGCTGGGGTCCTTCACTGGAGAGAATCACGCAGCCCCAAGGCAAGTGACCCCTACTTGTGTGGTAGGGCTTACTCTGCTCCCTCCCTGCCCCACAGGTCACGCTGACAGCCGAGACTGACTGCAGCTTCATCACCTGGCCGAGGAAGAAGCTGTATCTCCTCCTGAGGAAGGACCGCTATGTTGCCCGGCTCTTCTCCTCCCACCTGGGCTACGACATCTCAGAGAAGCTCTACTCCCTCAACGAGAAGCTCTTCGCCAAGTTTGGGCTTCGCTTCGACATCCGCTTGCCCAGCCTCTACCACGTCCTCGGGCCAGCCTCCTCTGAGGGGGAGCCAGAGGACTGCGAGGAGCCACCACCTGCTTCTGGCCAGGCTGGTGCCTCCGAGGCACCTCCGCAGCCACCACTGCCACCAGCTCCGCGCTCCCGGGCATCCCGGCCTGACAGTGACCTGCTGGGTGAGGACTCCACCAGTCTTGTCTTGGAAGATTTTGCTGAGTTGCCGGGGTCTTTTATGGACTATGTGAGCGAAGGGGAGTATATGAAGTGAGGGCACTCCTGGCACGGGCACGCCTCACCCTGTGTGGGACCCCCGCGTAAGTACCCGCTTGTGGAAGCAAGTCCTTCCCGCGATGCAACTGCCCAGGCAGAGCGGCGGCCCCCAGCCTCTCACCCTCATTTGCCACGGGTTTGCTCCTCCGCAGCGTTTTTTTGCCTGCTGCGCCAAGGAATCCCGGGAGGTGGGCTCCAGCTGTGTGATTTTCTTAAGGAAAAGCAGCAGGGTGAAGGCTCTACTCTGGGCACCAGCCGCACTGTGGGATGAAGGGACAGTAGCTCAGCCGTAGGAAGCTCTTCCCTGCCCTGTCCTCTCTCCATCCCTCAGGGGAGGCAGAGAAACTGGAACAGTGTCCAGGCTGGTGGGTGGTACAGTGGTGCCTGCAGAGACCCCACAGGGCTTGACCTGGCTCACCATGAGGTGGAGCTGTGCCTGGAGATAAGCCAGTATTGGGCTGAGGAAGGCACCTGCATGTGAGAGAGCAGACAACCCAGGAGATGCTGACAGGGTTAGAAACAGCTCCAGGGTTTACAGCAGATTGATAGTGCGGAGTTGCTGTAGACTTTGCAAGTGCTCAATCTGGGCAGGGGAAGAAAGCTCAGAGTCCTTCCTCCCCGTGCCCACCACAGCTCATCCCAGCATTTGCTCTGTCCTCCTTTTTGCTGCTGAGCTTCAGCTCAGCCAGATCAGCAAGGTATTGAAAAGACTGCCCTGTGTGGTATAGCTCTTGCCTCCACGAGCCCTGGGTGGATTGACAAGCTAAACATTGTTTTAACACACCCTAAACGCTGCTTTCCAGTGAGTGGGAATGAGATGCTTTCTTCCAAAATGCCAACTCTTTACTCTGCAAGGGAAAAATTCCCGGGCCTGGTGGATATTGGGGCAGAGGAGTAATGCAGGCCAACAGAAATAGACGGGAGGGTGACTCGTGCTTGAAATTCAGATCCAAGTGGCCAAGAGAGAAATTCCGCACTGAGCTACTTTTAGCCAGCTGCCGCATGCCAGCTGCTGCACGCCAGCTGCAGACCCCAAAATGTGCATTCCTGCCACTGCCACATAATAGCTGCTTTCTGGCATCCGGCTGCCAGACACCAAGCCTGGGACTGGGGTTTCTGTCCTAGAAGCGACCACTGTGTGTGTCCCAGTCGGGTCTGCGTGACAGGGAGGAAGTTGCAGGGCTGGGCTGCGGCTGGGGAGACCATCTTCCAGGAGGCATCCTTGAACATGCTGCACTATTGCACCCTGGTCTTCCCTGTGCCCTACTTCTGGGCTGCAAATGCTTGGGCTGTGGACTCACTGGCAGGGAGCATGAAGCAGGACACAGTGACTCCTGGCACGAGCCCTGACAAGTCTGCAGTAATCTTCCCTGCCCTGTGGTGCTGGTGCACAAGCCTCACCGCTGTGACAGCAAGGGGACCATCCCTCCTAGGTGCTCTAAATGAAAAGACTGTCTGGGTCAGACAGCACTTGCTATTTGCAGTAGGCCTCTGGTGGAAAAGACCTTTTTTGCTGTCTGATCCAGTTGCTGTTCTTAGTTTTTTGAAAACAGTAGAACTGGAAGATCTTCCTGTTTTGTACAGTTCTGCTCTGAGTTGAGTCACGTGCCTGTTCCTGTACTGCTTCCACGCCTCCAAACTTAAAATCTGGGATATGAAGAAACTTGCCAAGGAAGGAACAAGTGTATTTGGATTTGCTTGAATCAGATAAAAAGTCAGCAAGAGTTTTGCTTAGGTTTTTTTTTTTTTTTAAAAAAAAAGAGTGAGAGAGAAGAAAGAAGAAAAAAATCTGTATTTGTTTTCTAGCTTAAAATCCTAGGAATGTGAAGTCCCTGGTTTTGCTGGTAGACTGCTGGAGATAAGAATTTGCAGCTTTTTCAGTCCTTACTTGGAGAGGCAGGAACACTGAATCATTTATGAGACAGCCATCCTCCTAACTGTGAGGCATGTCTGTTGAATAAATGCAATCAAAAATGAATGCAGTTAGTGTTGTAAACACGGTGAAGTCACTTGGTCTATGCTTTGCTTGTATTTTGTCTTCTCAGCAGAAGGATACCCATTCTCAGGTCATTGGCAGAATTCTCCTGATTGTTCAAGCTCAATAAAATCAGAATTTCAAACGCAATTATGCAGGGAAGGAGGCAAGGCTTTTTTTGAACTGTTTCCACCTGTTTTTTGTAATGAGTCAATACTGTGAACATACACACAAGAGGTGTGCGTGTATGCGTGTGTTGGGGAAAGCTTGTGCTACACAGCACAAAGCTGTTCTTTCTTTCACACAATCCTTTTAAAACGTGTTGGAAGCTGGAAGCTTTTGTCTTTCTAGATGTTGTGAATGAGGCAGGATCAAAGTGTGCTGATACTTGCAGCAGAGACCTGCGATAAAAGCCCACGTGGTTCAGAGGCCGGTATTTGGGGTGGGAGAGGAGGATGATCATCCTTGTCTGTCAGTCTGGAGACAATAGCCAGTGTGGTATTTTAATTTCTAAGGTACTTAGACAAGGAAACACAAACTCTGTTTAGTGTGTCCATAACAGTGGAACGACCGCTTCCCTGTTACTCTGCTCACCACTTGGGTATGCTAATCACATCATATTCCAGTGCACAAGAGCAACTGTCACATCTGGACAGTATTCCACAGCGACTTGAGTGCCTAACCGCAAAAACTAGTGATGCAGAGGGGCTGCAGTTTTCCCTTCTGGCCAGGCACTTGTCACAGCTCAGCAGATGATCTGAGCAGGTCTGCCAAGGCCCAGGGAAAGCACTTTCATAACTTTTCCTTTAGAAGTGGTGAAAACATCCATAGTAAACAGGGTTATTCCCTGCAGTGTCATTGTTCGAAGTAAGTGATAGCTGTGGTGCCAAAGGTCAGAGCTCCCTTAGGGCTTTCCCCAGGTCTGTGCTCTCATATCCTTCCCCTACAACTTCCAACCTGGGTAATCACCTTCCAGCTCTCTAAATTCCCCATGCTGAAGTGCTTCTGTGGATCACGTTCCTTTTCAGTTTGCGTCACTGCAACGTCCACCTTGCTACGCCACAGCGCAGGAGGCAATTCTTGAATGGCCAAAGTGCTGCGAAGATCATGCTGAACAAAATATTCCTGGGACATATATTGGCCTACTATTCTTATCATCTAGTTCCTTGAAAGAGTTTCTAATCTGCTTACAAGCAAGACAGACTACCCTATCCTACTGATGAGCGCATTCTTTCTCTGAGGAGGAGAGAGATTGCAGTAACTTGCAGGCTGCCTGTTTAAAAGAGGCAGGTTCAAAACTTGCTTTAACAGTACTGCTGTATAGTTCAATGCTCCATAGCAAACTAAGCTTTATTCCTTGCATGAAAATTCAAACAACCAAAAGCCACCTGCTTTTTCCCCCCTTTCATGTCACATTTGCTCTAGTTCATTGCTGTCAAGTGCTTGCAAGATGTGGAGCTGCTGCTACTTAGTTTTTTACAGTTACATCTGGGAGCTGGCTTTCTGTCTGGTGGGTGAGCTGGATGGATGCATGCTTGATGGCCTGTGGCTTGGTAGCTAAGTTAAGTAGGAATTGGTTTATACCCGCTTTGAGAGCAACATCAAAGGAGCTGTGGGCTTTTAACTGATACTACAGAAGGTGCTTTGGAGGGGTTTGTTCTTGCTGCCTCAGGGTGGGTGGGTGGGTAACTCCATTTTCTGAATTATCACATGTTAAACAATTGCATAGTTGTGCATGCTAATTTAGGAGGGGAGGGGAGAAGGACAGGTAATGGTGAGCTCCATGAGGTTTGTGTCTTAGAAAAGTTTAGAAGTAAAAATTATTCCTGTAATAATAATGGTGCTCTCTTTCTTTCTCTCTCCTCTCTCTCCCACTGCTCTCGTTTTCCTCCTGCAGCCTCTGGAAACCTTCACCGGAGTTCTCCGCACCCTCTCTGCAAAGGACGAGCCCCTCTGGCTCCCACTCAGACCCCCGAACTCTAGGGAACAACAGGCTGTTTTGATCCAGAAGCCCCTCCAAGGGAGCGTATGCTCACACAAGTTTCTGACCAGAGAGACACTCTTTAGCAAGCACTGAGACGTCTGCCTGCAGACATGTACACTCAGGAGCACGTGAAGCACACGCGTGAGACTGCAGTGTGACACTCCAGCACCTCCCACCGCACGGTTGTTCACCAGAGCTGCCTGCCCCAGTGTGCTTCCCCGGTTTGTTTTCTAGCCCTGCCTCTCTGAGGTTTGTCGGCAGCTCTGATACCAAGGTACACCGATATCGCTGCAAGTGTTACCAGCCTACTCGCAGAATCTGTGTTCCCTTTGATTTAATGATTCCCATTAAAGTCAGAGATGAAACTATTGGTGTTTGAGGATTTGGAGAGGGAGATAATACCATTTGAAAGGCTTGAGGTGATCTCAAGGCAAGGAGGGGAAAGGACAGGGGAAAATGGGCTGCCTGATGGCTTTGGTAGTGGGCTTGCAATGGAGAGCATGATATGGAGATTTGATATCCTGCATCTCACTGGGCATCTACTCTAGTAAGACCAGAAATTACTTTTCCAGGGGTTAGGATTTCTCATTTATGACAAGCACCACTTCTCAAAGAAGTTACCGACTTCTGGTGAAAGGTCAGTTGTTTGAGTTGATTCATTTGGAATAAGAAAGGGGAGGAACTGGGACTGGGGGCAGGTGTAGGCAAGAAGCAGAGCCTGAACCCTTCTTTCTTTTTGTGCTCAATGTGCACACACTGCATGAAGAAATGAGTGAGTACAAAACATCTCTGGGGAGAGCAGCCACTGGCAGGAAGAAGTGCAATATCTTAGATGAAAATAGTGTGGAGATGGAAGGCCTCTTCCAAGTGGAGCTGCAACAGGCTTTGGCTGATGAGCTTCCCCAGCCATTTCCTCTGTCAGGGAATTGGAGATGGCAGTACTGGCAGATGAACCCTCTGTCCCACAGAGCCTGGTGCAACCAAGCTGGGCGGTGAGGGTAGGAGCCTTTCCAGGGCAGATATCCAGGGAAGGAGTGAGGAGTATCAGTCTCAGGGCGTTCTTCAGTGCCTCTTGGCACAGACATGCAGGGGCATGGCCATTCTGCGTGTGGGGCTGGCTTTGTGTCAGCCCCAGGCTGGTGGAGGCAGCCCTACCTGCCTTGCGCTGCTCACACAGGGGCTGTGGCCCAGAGACCTGTTTGGCGTGTCTCGCAAGTCTCAGCTGGGCGAGCCCTCCGGATCTGGCACTCTTGCTGAGGTCTGGAGAGGCCTCTGAAGTGGTGGGTATGTGGGATCCATGGCACACACTGCTCCTTGCGCTGTTCCCCTTTGCTGTCACCCCAGGGCAGGAGAACGGGGCTGCCCCAGGCCTGGGGATAATCCTGCTAATGGTTGTCACCACGGTCTGTTGCTGCATTCTTGCTTCAGCCTGACCTCATTGCCTTCACAGCTAGGAAATGTCTCCAGAAAAATAACACGAGAGCTGCTGGGGTCCCTTCTGCAAAGGCACCGAAATGCAGAATGAAACTGCGTCCGTTGTGCTGCTTTATATACCTCCCTGAAGTAGTGGACCGGGGTGGGCTGAATTATACACTGCCCTTCACAGGTGCCTGCTGAGGTTATACTCCAGTCTTCAACAAGATGCTCCCTGGAAACTCTTCAGTCATGGCACGAACTAACTTGGATCTCTGTCAGGTTGTCAGAGCCTAGCTCTAACCCCCTCCTGAGTGTATGCTGGAGATGGTGTTTGTTAGCTGGCCTTCCAAACAACCACATGGCAGGGCCCAAAAGCTTGGAAGTGAGTTGAAAGCATGAGCTAACACTGCAGTGACACTGTCTAGTGGAGCAGTAGTGACAGCTCATGCCAAATGACTGAGGCTTCCTCATGGCAGAAATGCCTTTAACATGTCCCTCTCTCCTGACCATGGCGTTCCTGGTGCACTTCTCTATCACCCAGTGAAGCCAGTCCAGGGAAACAGAAAATGGTCTACAGAAGATGTCATTTGTGGGCAGAAGTGATGTAAGACTTTCTCCTCTTTTATTTGTGTATGCACCAAGGTGGTGGAAAAGGTGAGGATGGGTGAGGGCTGTTTCTATGTACGTGTCTCATGTTGTAAACTTTCACTAATTCTTTCCAGACCTTGGCTGCTTTTCCAGGTCTGAAAGGTTGTGCTGAGCTCCTGGGACTAATTTGTGTTAGGTGGCCCTGTAGCTATGATGCTCCATTCTCCTCCTGTTACCTTCTATTCTGGGCAGTGGTTCAAAGCAGTGCAAAACTGGACGCAAGAGCACTGCCGTGCTCCTTGTGTCTGTTTCACTTCATAGGAGCTTCAAAGAGAACAAGCCAACAGCCAGAAGAGCTGCTCCAGGCCTGTCACGGGAAGGAGATTCACTCTGATTATTTAGCAGGAGCACTAACATGAAATCTATAGGATCTCACTCTGAAAGTGTCTTGTAGATGGGACTAGTGAGTTTCCCACTGGAGCGTTGGCTAAGAATGACTCCTTCCCGTGCCAAACCTGAATGACATAGTTTCCCCTTGATGAGGAAAAATAATACTTCTCACCTTTGATATGAAGTTCTCAGGACACTTTAATATAAAACACAAATGAATCATCCCAATACTCCTGTTGTAGGAAGATTGACATTCTTTCATACAGATCTGAACCTTGAGATTAAATGACTTGCCCGTCTCACTTTCAGAGCCGGGTACAGAATCCGTAAGATAAAAGTCCCAATCCAGTCTTTTAACTGAGAGGTCTTGCTGTAACCAAGCAACCTTGTACTCACCGATCTGCTGCACGCTTCTTTTCCTTGACATCTGGCCCTAATGCAGGAAGTAAAAAACCCATCCTGTTTTATGGTGAAAGTATTATCTTTGAGCAGCAAGCAGCGAGCAGCAATAGGTTTAAGGCTCCTTTTCGGTTTTGGGTATGCCTGCATGCTCTGAAGGCAGTGCTAGGCACAAGCAGCAGGCAGTTCATAGGAGATGTCTGTGTTGCCGGGGAGGGTGAGGTTCCAGGGCAGGCATGACATTGTCCTGCTGCGGGAAGAGCACAGGGAAGTCAGGCTGTGCTTTAGCAGGCAGAGGTTGCTATCCTAACAGAGGCAAGCAAGCTGCTGGTGGACCTTGTGCTGCTTTGCAAGGGTATGATGGACAGGGTGCTGTGCCCTGGCTGGGACGAATTGGCTGGAGGGGTGTGTATGGGGTTGTGTCCTTCAGCTTTCCACTGCCCCCTCCTAGCAGCACCTTTGCTGCTCTGCGTGCTCCCAGTTTTACGGTAAGAGTGTGGTTGTGAACCTGTGCAACTCTACAGATTTCCACCTGCATCACAGCCAGGTCCAGTGCTTCCGGGGGTGCAGGCTAGCACACCTTTAAGGCAATGTTCCATGCCATTCATAAGCGACCAAAAGCCCCATCTCAACTTTGGAGTGCTTTTCTCTGCAAAGCATGCTAGTAAGGAATAGTCCTTATGCTCAAAGGAGTGCCTGATATTTGCATAGCAATACCTATTCCTATCTGGACCTACTGGATATATTTTTACTGCCTTGTCCTCGAGTCTCCTTACTGCCCATAAGAACAGAATTTGAATGGGAGCACAGTCTCCCTTCTGCTTCTGGGTTTCCGCACTTTGGAGTGCCCGCTAGCTTGCTTCAACCTGGAGCCAGCATAAAAGTCAACTCAGAAGCAATGCGGACAGAGTTTAATGTGTCCGTATAGACACAGCTATTTTTCCCTGACTGCAAGAACTATGGATCTGCAAAACTCCTGGCAAGAATACTGTATTATGGAGAAGACCATTATCTCTCTTGGGATGAGAAGGATTTGGCTGCTTCTACTCTGGAAAAGGTAATTATGGCTGAAGGCATATACTCTACAATGCCTGTCCCAGAAAATGCAAAATGGTTGTCTTTAGCCTTAGTGTGTTATAAACCTGTGCAGTATAAGAAGCAGAAATGTGTTACAGGTCTTCTGTTGTCTTAGCCTGAAAAATGTGCGTCTGTCATGTTTCAGATGGGGGCCCACTGTAGACAGGGGGAAGATGGAGAGAGCAAGCAAGGACAAAAGGAATGCATTCTAGTTAGTGCAAGCTTCTGCCATCATTTGTGACTTAAGCATCTTTAAGATGATGTGAGTCGCAGACATTTTTCTTCTATGGCACAACACTTTTATCCTGGGGGAAAGAATCATAGAAAACTCCTAGAAAACTACCTTGAAAGTTTTTCTCTCACACAGGTAAAATATGATTTACATAGGGACACAGAGGGGATGGGAGAGACCTCTTTACATGTTCAGATAAATGGGAGAAAGAATATATTGTTTCAAACCACACACAGCACCCATAGGCTCAGTGAATCCCTGTAAGATATTCCTGTGACTTACTTGCTATCAAGAGGCAGCGGGGCTGCACAGAACCTGCCGACAATGGATGACTCATCCCTCCTCCAAAACCGATTTTTGGGAATATACTTCAGGGTCACGCTGTTTATCTGGCAGAGGGGAATTCTGTGGGCCAGCAGCCGTTTGCCCATCTCCTGGTGCTTAGGTCTGCAAGGCAGGGTGAGAGATGTGAGGGAGAACATTCAATCAACCTGCAGATGCAGGCCGCATGCAAATGTGTTGAAACACTGGAGGAACTTGGGGTATTATTGTGAAGCCCTCACATAACAAAATGGAGTGAGAAGACTCATCTGTCAAATCAGGCCATTGCATAAGAGTCTTAATGGCTGTCTCTCCATGTTTTATCTCTGTAGTCAGGAATATTTCTGCATGAATATCCTTCCTTCATTTCATCACACAGTTACAACTCTTCCTGCTATTGCCTATAGATTGAAATGCTGCCCGGATTGCTACAGAGAGGGAGGTGGTAGATAAGGTCAACATCTATGAAATCATGAATGGCACGGATAGGGATCGGTTGTTCACCATTTCTTCCAGTACAGGAACCAGGGGTCATCAAAGAAAGCTAACAGGTGGCAGGCTCAAAATATTGCACGCTGCACAGGGTACCATTCCTTTTAAGCTGTTAAAGTCCTTGCTGTGGGATGTTGTGGTTGCTACAAAGTTTACATGACTGTACAAATCATGGGAGGGGGACTGGATAAGTTCATGGAAGACAAAAGAATTGGGAGATAATAAGGACAAAGATCTCACCTTTGGCTCTGAAAGTCCCCGAGGTGTAATTAGTCAGACACTGGGAAACTATTTGGGGAAGTGTTGCTACATGCTTACACTGCCTTTTTTTATACTCTTCTCCAGGTATTTGCTTTTGACCGTGTTGAAGGTGGGATGCTTGGATACAGGGACGTTTGTCTGTTCCTATGCTCTTACCCAGGTAACACGAACTGAGAAGTGCCAGAGGTTGGGTAAACAGCCAATGACCAGAGCCCAGTTGGCCGTGTGGTACGAAGGGGTGCTGCCCAGCCATTTTAGGTAGGTGGGCCACCTCCCTTCTGTGGAGTCCGTCCAATGGGTGTTCTTTATGCTTGATCTACTTGGCACCTCTAAGAGCCTGGAGAGCATCGATTTCCTTGTGCTCATGAAGAATATGCGTGTAGCTGACTCAGGGCAAACCCAGAAGCACCTGGGTGACTGTCTGATCAGAAACTTGATGGTAGGGAAAGGGTGGAGGTGACAAAAGGGTCAGGAAGAGCCTACAATTCTGCTAACCAAAGTTGCTCCTGGGAGTGGGCTGACAGCTGCACCCCGCGTCCTCCTAGGCTAGAGTGGCCAACCTAAACCAGTACATCCAGTCTCTCCCTTAGACTGCAGTGGTAGATGCTGGAGATTTAGTGCGTCTGACTGTGTCTGGCTTGAAGCTGCCAAAAACAGGAAACATCATGAAGTTGTGGTTATAAAGGTGAATAATAGATAGAAAATGGAAAACAAAGAGAGGGGAGGCCATCTCTCTACTGCATATTGTCCACGGGCAGGATCCAGCCCTGCCCGTGGACAGAGGAACACAGCAAGGTTAAGCAGGTTGAAGAAAGTCACTCCTGGGACTGACATTTGGTCCAACCCCACACAACCTTTGGATGGATGTAGGACTCTTGGCTGGCTTCAGAAGTATGTTTTCTTGGATATGGGGGATATGCTGTGTGATGTGTAAGCAATGGCAATGCAGCTGGGAAGTGTGCCGTGTAACAACTTCCTTACTCTGTCAGCCCCATGGCAGCTGTAGGGCTCGGGGACATGTCTCTTGAGGCACTCTGAGCAATGTGGGAGGGGGTAACAGCATCCCAAGGAGCGAGATCAGAATTGATATTTGGGAGAGGAGAAGGGCAGTGTGAGGCAAGACATAACTGTGTGAGTCACTTGCTGAAGGTATGTGACTGGCTGAATAGTCCCAAGTCCCTGTGCATTTCCAGGGAATCGCAGGATGCCGCATATGCAAGGCGATCACCTGAAATAAGTCAATGATCAATCAGTGTCTGAACTGCGATGTGAGAATCTATGTTTAGATGCCTGTTCACCACTCTGAGCTTGACTGCAGTGGAGGGCTGAGCTTTGCCTAGAGCAGGGAAGTTTCTTTGCTCTTTGCTACAGTGTGAATTAAAAGGGGTATCTTCACATACACTCTCAAATCTGTAGTTTTATTGCTGTAAGCAAGTTTTTCGGTTTAGCCTTTTGCTTCCTAGGAAGGCGTTTAAACGAAACACAGCTGCTGTGCTGCCAGGGTAGGGTGTCTCTGGATAGGTTACCCTGCTATAACTCTACTGTCTCATTAAAACTCAAGGGTACAGCAAAGCCTCGGGGTTGCCTGCCTGTCTCTCTTCCCCAGGCAGCCTTTCCCTCACATGCGTCCTGCTGGACACCTATCAAACGCTGTGTCCGACAACTGCAAAAAGAAGTGCTGTACGGGTCCTGACTTGACCTAGGTGTTACTATTTCCTCCCTCCTGCATCTTTGGAAAAGGCAGTTTTGGCTTCCAAGCCGGGCAGGTGTTGAACAGACTGAGCTCCATCAGGCTGGCGTACAAACTCCACATTGCAGTGCTTGGCTGGAAATCTGTGACCAAGCAGCTATGTCACACTGGAGAGCACCCTAGAGTGTGGCTTCCCCTTCCCTGGTTCCCACCCCTACCTCCTGGATGTGACTGAAGCAGCAACACAATTAGCTTCAGGTCACAATGTTTTGGCTTAGCAGTAAGGACTGTGGGACCCAGCGCTGGAACCCCTCTGATCCCAGCAGAGCTGGCTGGGGCTTTTTAGCAGACTGTTTTCCTGCTTCCTGAGGCAGCCAGCAGCACGTGCTAGCTGCTTGTCTACTTTGCAGTTCCCAGGCCACAGCAGTGGGCAGTAGGAAGAAGTGAGGAAGACTTCTTCTGGGGAACTTCTCTGTGGTGGGGAGATCCCCTTGTGGCAAGGGCTGTGGAACAGGAGCCTGAGTCTGATCCTTTAACTCAGATACAGTTTGGAGGAGGGTGGTGCTTTCAAGAGAGTTCTGTCTGTCTACACGTGTGGTCTTGTCCCCTGGACTTTTCCCTACAATGGGAGCCTGAGAACTTTGCTGCTTTACTACAGAGGCAACAAGCTACTGAACACGTTTCTGACTGTGCAGAGATGCACTTGTCTCCTCTTTGCAACTGCTGTCCTATTGGGCATCAAGAGAAACGTCTAAGCCACCAAGTCCATCAGTTTGGAACCTCTGGTGGATGGGATCTTGCTCTAGCCATCTCTGACTGGCAGAGTAGGGTTAATAACTATCTGACCGTGACTGCGGCTTGAATTGGCACCAGGCAAGGGTATGGTGTAGAAAAGGAACCAGTGTAGCAACACCAAAGTATGCAAATTTGGGGATCCCGGAGTATACCTATTGCTTTGTGCTCTCAGGGAAGAGGTGGACCTAGCCAGGGTTACGGAGTAATGGTAGCACATGCCTGATTCTCGAGAGCATTTAAGGTAAATGTGGCGGGACTCAAGAAGAAAGGTTGTGGTTCATCACACAGTGACTGCACTCAGGGACATGAGCTATTATTGTGCCTTTCCTGGACCTGGATAAAAATCCTTACACATGGATCTGGGAAAAAACAGGCCAGAAGAATGCACTGTCACTCACATGGTGATCTTCACTGTGTCCTTGGTGCTGTTGCTGTAGAAAGTGATCTCAACGCTGGTGACTATGTTTCTTTTCTTCTGCAAGTGGAACTCAACCAGGCTGTGATGGACTGAGCAAGAGGCAAAGTATGTGGGAGTGAGGGCAGGTACTATCGGTTGGACCTACCCCTGCCAAAAAGCCGGCCTCTAGCACTCATTCCCTGGCCCCAGCAGCAGAAAGAAGATCAAACAGACATAAGAAAGAAACTAGTCTCTGTACTTCGAGAGGCACAGGGGTCAGGTCTGCATAGGCCAGTGTAAACAGACAGGCACTTTCACTACCCTTTACTTCAGTCCTGAAGCCACGTGGCTGTGTTAATCCAGGGCTCTGCCCACACTAATAAATCCGTTGGAAAGGGCTTTATAGGGGAGATGTGTAGGGTTATTGCTCTTCAGCTGTGCATCTCAGACCCTCTGGGCCACAGCAGCTGATTCTGATGGTGATGGCGGGTTCTAACTACCTGGCCTCCCCAAAGGACCTGTCACATTTGGTCAACACCCTTCTGACTCGTTTTTTTCTCATGCTACTTACCACAGAATGGGGCTGAGGGACTGGTCATTAAATAAACTTTCACTTCCTTGGGCAGCTTTTTCATGTTGACACCTGCCTGCTCCAGCAGGCCTGCAGGAGGAAATAAAGCCAGTGCAGGGAAAGCCATGAATGAGCCAGAGCAGAAATATAATTGGTCCCAATTCACCTCCACTCACCCCACCCCACTGCACTGTCTTGGAGGACAAGACCCTTTTCTATACCAGTGCAAATCAGAACAAGTACAGGTTTGTGGCATCTGTTCAACAAGTTAACGTTCCCTCTTGGTGGGGTCATTCCTCTGCTAACAAACTATGTCATCAGTTGCAACTGTGCAAAATGAGCAGGACTAAAGACTACCAAGTCAGGAACTTAGTGCTGATGTAAACAACAATGCAAACACAAGATGCTGGGAAATTGAATTTCTTGGTCAAGTGAGAAGACCACCATAACCTAAGGCCTG
The DNA here is from genome assembly GCF_030936135.1 of Gavia stellata. Classification (NCBI taxonomy): domain Eukaryota; kingdom Metazoa; phylum Chordata; class Aves; order Gaviiformes; family Gaviidae; genus Gavia; species Gavia stellata. The sequence continues at coordinate 129,714,300 of NC_082594.1, read as the reverse complement.
CACCACTGACTAGCTGACAATGTGGCTTGGTGAGATGGGGAAAGGGTGGCTGATCTGACAGCACCTATATCAAAGGAGGCCTCTCCTTATATTCCTCTGGTACCAGACTGCAAACAGCACCAGAGGACACTTTCTCTCCTCGTGGTACAGCCCAGTTTCAGAAGCCTAAAAGAGGCAACTATTAACTTCTCCCATTCCAGGGAGTTCATCTTTGGGGTGGCCATGGCAGGAATTTATGAGAAGGAGACAACACAGGAACAGTGAGTGGTTTGTAGAAGAATGGGACTTCAGGCTTGGGCTAAAATTTCCAGCTGCTTCTCTAAACAAGACACTTTTTGAGCTAATTGCCCACTTATTAGGTGATTCTGGAGTCTCTCTTTCAACTCATTTGTGGGCCCTATGAAATGTTTAAAGATCAGAAATGTTCAAGATTTTGGTGTTCTACCTTGGGCAATATATGAGCTTTTAGAGCTTCTCTATAGAAGCCTGAAAATTAAACAGCTTCTCACTATCCCCAAAGAGATCCAAAGCAAATCCTGCTCAGAGAAATCTGAACTGCGTACTGTCCTCTGCATTGACACCCATCAGGAATGTATTGTCATCTGCTCAGGTCTCATGCTGGTACTGTACCTATTCTGGGGCAGGAGAACAGGAAGGGGTCAACACAGTCCAGGCAACGGCCGGTTAAAAAATCTTGATGACTTGCACAGGGGAATGCCACAATCGGACAGGAATGTTTCAAGGCACTGACATAGAGATGTACTGCCCTCATGTGATCACAGATCAGATACTTATAGCCTGCAAGAAAAAAATGCACCCAGAGAAAAGCAGCCATGAGCCTTTCTGTTGGCCTCAATCTTTTTGCATGTTCCCAAGGAACTGAGAGTCAAAAAGCACTCTGATTCTGCAGTGATCCCTTTCCCATTAATAACATTTTGCAGAGCATCTCTGTGACTACAAGCCCAGATCCCACTGCAAGAGAAGTTACACAGGAAGTTAGAGGTGTATCTCCCAGACTAACCAAGTCCCTCAAAAGAGGGGGACCACAGGGCTGCAATGGCTTCATCAGTGTACCATCGATGGTGCCCCAGGCTCTCTGCAAGGGGATACAACAGCTTTGACTCCCACCTGTACTGGGACCCCAGCTATGGGAAGTAAGGTACCATAGGTGTCCCCTGTAACCTGACCCTCAATGCAGCTGGCTCATCCAGAACATATTTGAGTATTTATCCACACTATTTACTGTTTAAAGTCCTATTCTCTAGAAGGAAAGGGCAGCAGTCATACAAGCTGTCTCTCTAAGCATAGACACAGCTTGCAGCATGAAAACAAAAAGAAGCTTTTACTAGCAGTACCTAAGAGCCTTTCTAGCAAAAATGTTTTCTTTGTTGATACAAACTCTGCTGATGCTAGAGTTTTGGCTCATACAGAAGTGTCACCAAAATCACATCTCTTGACAGCGGTGCTGCCAAGACTCTTGAGCTGTATGTGATTTTAATTTCAGCTGCTTGTTGAACTGCTGAGAGAAGATGTGGGCCATGAAGCTCTGCTGCCATATGTCTTTTACAAATACATGTTGTCTTGCTTTGAAGTCTGCCCTGACTGTATCAGGAGCTGGTTGCCAAACAGCAGTTTCACAGGCTGCTAAATGGCCATGAAAGCCCTTTGGTCACAGAGTGTTCTCACCTGCAGAGATGAATCGGGGGCATCCTGGCTGATCTTTGCCTCCATTGACAAAATAATCGATGTGGCCTACAGGAATCCGGATCCCAAAATCTGAAAGGAGGTGAAATGCCACTTCATACTCACACTTGGCTCTTCTGTAGGCTTTACCCTACATGGGGTATGACAGACCCCAATAACTGATTGAACATTAGTAGTGCTGCACCCAGCTCCAGTGCTGGAGACAGCAAGGACAGATTTCTTGTTCCTACATGCCTGCATTGTGCAGGACCTTGAGCAGAGTGCTCCAGGCCCTGCCATCAAAATTACTGGGAACTGCGGCTTAATCACCACCTCGTGATTCATGTTCTTGAGTCTGTGTCAAGGAGAACAAAACTGACCGCAACCTTAATGTGGGATTATGAGGCATGATTGAGAGTTATGTTGGTAGAGATTTTTGTGATCTCCAGGCAAGAGGTGCGACTCAAAGGCACCACGTTATTCTTCAGCACGTGTTCTGCCTGCATAGACCCCAAGTGCTTTAGAAAAGTTACTCTGCTGTTGCACCAGTTGTTGGTTTGACTCTGTGATTTTCCACCAGCACTCGCAGTGGCACCTTTCTTAGGTCAGGTGGGAAAAAGCAAAGTGAGACTAGACATTTAAATGCCTTCCAGGCAGTAAAAGCCATGCTCAGCTGGTTCTGCATAAATTCACTCTGCTGTAGCAAGGTTAAGGAAGAAATATTTGCTGGAAGATTGGCCTCTGTCTAACCTCCACCTGTCTGTTGCTTGAAGTGCTCTGGGGTATGGATGAATTCATGAATGAGGGAATTGAATTCATCATGAAATGAATTCATCATTAAAGCCTATCTAATCAAGAAACTTCCTCAGAGTGAATCTGAACTCATGGTAATCTGGCAAAAAAGGGACAATGACCAGCAATAATGATGGCAGGAGGAACAGAAGCACAGGCCAAAGAAGATGGAAGCCAGCTTACTGTCAGTATCCGTATGAATAGCTTCCACAAAGAGGGCATCCCCAGGATCCAGACGTTCCTCAGGGCTGGCTCTGGTGTACTTAGGGCCTGCAGGATCCAGGCCTGTAACAAAATCAAACGTCTCAACAAGTGCTCTTCAGCCCCTCTCTTTCTTATTTCTGGACCAGTTATTTTATCCAAAACTTTAAAAACATTGCTAGGCAGAAGTGATAAATTATTCCCAGGTTGCACTGATTATGGTGCAGAATGGTTTCTGCCCCTGCTAACTTCCACTACAACTTCCTTACCTTGTCCTCTGCGGTTCCACTACCCTTTAGCATTTTTGTACCTCAAGTTTCTAGGCTGTAAAGTCATGACTGAGCTTCAAACAGCTCTGAGAGAGTGGGTGCAGAGTGTCTTTTGGATTTTTGGAGAAAGAGAATCAAACTTGTAACACCTTCCCTAATTTTACTGTCATCTGTATTAGCACTACAGTCTGAGAAATGTCATTGAACGGCATCAGTTAGGTGATGAAGTCAGCATCCCAGGAATTAACCAATCCAAGCGTTACAAAGGTTTGATACTGTCAAAAATCCTTAAAACAAAGAGGCTTCTAAGCCCTCTCCCCACAAATAAAACTGAGTCCTTAAGCAAACATCTACATTTTTGCCTAAAACTTGCTCCTAGAGCAACTTCTGGGGAGTCAGAGGAATACAGAAAATAATCCTTGCAATACCAAGGAACAGGTTAAAGATTTTTTTTTTGTTGCTCTGTCTGAGGTATATCCTGTTCACTTTTCATGGATTTTCACAAGATTTTTTTTCAATCCCCAGGCAACAATTATTTAAGAAGCAGCTCTGCTCCACATGCCACTTAGACTCAGAGCTGGCCAGTTTCACTGCCTTGGACTCAGTCCCATTAATTCTCTATGGAGAAGGCGACATCAGCAATATACAAACTGATGTGTCCGCATTTGTGAGGGGGGGAGAGAAGGAGGAAAAGGGAAAGAAGGAAAAAAAATTCTTCCGTGTTCTTTCTATAAACAAAAGCTAATAATGGGACAAGTAGTCAGAAGAATTTACTGCTTTAATTTTTCTTCTGTGTTCTTTGATCTTGACACATACAAAAAGCTGAGAGGTTCCCCACCTACTTCTACAGACCAAGTTTTAGTTAAAGGTTTTAAGAGATACTGAAAAGTGTTATTTGGTATAGCTTGATGTTCTTCCTGAAGAGGGAGAAACACCTAAGATGACCAGCAGTCAATTCTAGCACAGCTCTGAGGCAAGCACGTTTCTATGCTCTATTCTCCATGCCTACCTCCTCCAAGCACAAGCTGCATAAACTCCATTGAGATGTACATCCTCAGTAGCTAAGAAAACTATTCACTGAGGCTATACTGTATGCAATGGAATTCGTTCAGGCTTTTTCATTTCCTCTGCAAGTATTGAAACAAATTGCTCTTCAGCAGTTTTGGATATGGGCTGTTCATTCCAGTTCCTTTACCATTTGCTTTCCTGCACAGGGAGGTATCTGCAGGGACAGGCATGGGTTAAAGAAACTCGCTTCACAAAAATAAAGTCTGTGCTCTGATCTCTGAGACTCACTCTGGTTTTGCTCTACAGCTCTTTTTAGGTGACTGAAAACACTTCAGCAAATTATGGCTCTGGGATCACATGCCTCTGTGCATGTATGCGTGCGTGTGAGGAGGCAGGAGATGAGATCAGACATATCTTGGGTCTAATTCCACCTGTCTTCAGGCTCCTAATTCTGAACTGGAACCTGTGATGCCCAGTGTGCCTATGAAATCATAGGACAATCAGGAATGTAGAAAAAGGGTTGTCTTCTAGCAGAGTTAAAAATTAATGAATAAATAAACCTACAGAGCTTTTATTACATGTAGACAACATAAAGGGAAGACTCTCTGAGTCTGAAGTTAATTACCATGGTTTCCTGGGAAAGTGTCTGAATATGTTGCTGATCATAAAATCCTGGCGCAGGAGAGCGGTTACTCCAAGTCCCTCCTAATACAAACTTTGATTCACAGCTTAAAAAAGGGCCTGGCATGAAACTCAGCTCCTGTTAAGAAATGCCTGCATTTCAGCCAGTGTGGGTAGCTGTTGACATGTGAAGGCTGAACCAACATTTCTCTGGACTGTCCTGCTGAGTGTGCAGTGAGACCCTCCTTGAGGATACCTCTGTGAGACAGACCAGCATGGGCTGAGGCAGACTGGGAGCTGTGGTCACTCCACTGGTGCCTTTATGTCTTTTCCTTCTGGGTGGCATTTTCTCTCCTATCAAAATGAATCTCCATCCCTGGGGATTCCCAGAACTTTGCAAGACCCTCGACAACCTGATCTGACTTAGAAGGCAGCCCTGCTTTGAGGGGGGGGGTGTGTGGTGGGTGGACTACAGACCTTCCAAGGTCCCTTCTTACCTAAATGATTCTGTGACCTCTATTCATGCTCCATACCTAAAGGCTGACCAGGCCCTGAGTGAACAAAAAAGCTCTGTATGCCGTGATCAGCCTCTAACCATCTTTCTGCATAATTCCCCCACTGCAACCTCTTCCTCACACCCAGGAGTCTGGCTTTCTGTGTTTAAGGTCAGCTCTGATTTGGTACAACTGGGTGTCCTTAGACCAGCCCACTGTGAAAACAGCTGACTTGTGGGAGAGAACAGCAAGAAGCCTCATCTGGGGTCTCCCAACATTGGCTGAGGCTCTTGCCTTTGGTCCTTGCCTGAGCTGTGTTGTAGGGATGGATGCCATGCCCAGCCCTGTGTCCTGCTGGTCCTGCTTTTATCTTGCTGACTTTCTGGGTCGACCTTGGGCTTGCCTCATCGCTACAGACTTGTCTGGCGATCACTGGACTGTGGGTAACCCTGGCTCCTGTCACTGGACCTGCTCTGCTCTCCTTGCCCTGATATGGTAGGACTTGTCAGTGAGGCCACTCTCCCTGCCTACCTTGCTGTCCCCTTGGGTCTCAGCTCACATTTTCCTGCAGAGCACCTCACTCTTGCTGCTCCCCCACAATGACATGCATTGTGGGCTTTAATTTTAAGAACCACAGAGGTGTACAAAGTGGAAGCAAAACATGTGGGTGTTGTGGGTTTTCATTAAGTCACGAGGCCTTGTATTCGTTCAAGCTGGCACCAATTTGAAGAGTGGAGCAGAGGTGGAAGGACCCTTTTGCAAATATATACACTCTTTTGGTGGCATGGAGGGAACTGATGGCTGGAAAGGCATTGTCAGGCTCTTCTGAATCTAGGAAGAAGCCCATAAGCTTGGATCTAATGAGTCCTTATGCAATTAAAAGACGACTATGGATGACTCCCCTTCCTTGCTCTTTCATTCTCTCCCTTGAAGAGCAGGTGAGGACCCAAGGCTCAGTTTTATGATACCTGTTATCCGTCCCAGCTGACCGCCATGGAAGTGCCCCACCAGGCCCCCGACATGCGCACCGAGGCTTACCCCAATGATGTGGATGGATGTCCCTGAGACTCCCAGGGCCTGCAGATTGATGATAATACAAATTAATGTTTCTGTAGCAGAAAGGTGAAATACCCTGTCCCAGCCCACACAGCAACTGTGTAACACTTCTAATATAGGATTGCTTTTGAGGTGTATGGTAGAGAACCAAATAGATGTGGGAATGATGGGTATTGCCCTTTCTGTTTTTCAGAGTCTTTCTTCAGGTCCACAGATGCAAATCCAACTCTAATCAGGTCAGTCCGATGCTCTTGTTCCTAACTACATAGCCTGTAGCTTCTCTTTCCACAGCTTGCTTCAGACTGAATTTCCCTCTCTCAGCTGAGTGACCCATGTTCACCATGTGAATGATCTTTTCCTCAGTAAAGCAGAGGAAATTGTTTGGTGTTTTTTTTTTTTTTTTACTCTTATACCACCATTGTACCAATATCCTGATTAGTATTTTAAGATTATATTTTCAGAGATTAAGGATTTATCCATGGGCTGAACTGCCAGGTGAAGCACAGCCACTTAGAGCTGATGTGAGATGACCTCATCCACAGGAATTCAGCTGCCTGCAGGCTGGTCTGCATGATGCAGTACCATACAATGGGAGAGCATATGGTGCATGAGAGCGTGGCGGCAAGATGAAAAAATCCTGACTTTGAAATGTATGAGGCCATATCCTGGAGCAGTACTGAGGCTTACGAGAAGAGAATACAGTCTTAAGTGGTGTAATGATGCAGGAGAGGCTGGACAGAAAAAGTCCTTAAGTAGCTGGACTAGAGGTCAGCACAGACCCAGAATGAGTGGTGGGGACACTGTCCAGCTCAGTCATTTGTTCACTGTGTGACCTAATCAGTAATGAGGGGTGACAGTCCTCTCCCCCTCCACGCCAGCTCCCATCCTCATCCTTGTAATGACACAGCGGCTCCAAGGGTTGCCATATTTCTGGATGGAGATGTGTGACTGTGCACAACGTGGTGCATACCCAGGGACTCCCATGCTGTCCAGCCTGGGTCTGCAGTGCAAACGTTACATGGAGAGTTTATGCATAGCTGGTTAACACAAAGACGTATCACCCTTATTGCATAAGTGGTGTTCAGCTGTGCTGCACACGAACAAACTGGGACACATCTGGGGATTTCCAGCTACTGTGAAGTATCTCTGAAGCCCAAAGCAAATATAAAATAGCCTCAAATCCCACCCCCTCCAGCTCCCTGGACAAAATTTCCTGGCAGAAGAAGACAACTGTCCAGTGAAGCATGGACCTGAGAAAACCCAAGGCATCCTTCAGGTTTGTTCCAGGCTGGGGAGGCAGCTGACAACTGGGATGTTTTTCCAGAAAATGTCAAAACTCAAGAGAAAGAAGAGAAACAGTGGCATGCTCAAGCCTGGTCCGAGAGAGAGGGAAAAAAGAAATCTCTTTAGTGCTACACAGCACTCACTCTGGAATAAAGGGCTTGCTTGTCCAGCTCCTGGAGCCAGCAGGTTGTAGGCAGTTCTCTGGATTGTTTGCATGAATGATAGTCTCTGGCCATGCTCCGCCCCCGCCCCGGAAATGCACAGTAGCTTACCAGGAGCTTGCTGATGAATTGTGAGATAGAGAGGGCCAGCTGTGTGACATTTTCCACCGCGGAGGGATAGGCTCCTGTAGACCCATAAACCCAGTCTACTGCGATCACGTTCACTTGGCTTGTGTGCAGTATGGCATGGACAAGCCCTTCAATCCAGGAAGGTTTGGTACCCAAAGCCCTGTGGAGTCATCAGAAACAAGCTTGTTAGGTGTCTTCCAAAGTAGGGCATGTGCTAATATGTTGTTCACTGGTGCTGGAGCTTCACATGCCTCAGAGGAGGCTGGCAGACAGTGGCTGAAAGTTTTTTCTGGTGCCAGCCACCTGGCATTTCTTTGCAGCGGTGTAGTAACACTTTCCAGAATGGGCTGATTCAGAAGGGAACCAGATATTTTAATAAATGAGATAACATTTGCAGGGCTCAGCCTAAGATCTCATTTTTGCTGTGGTGCTTAAGTTAGCCACCACAGAGCCCATCTGGAGTAAGTGAGCTGACCAGGAACACCTGGATCCTGCTCTGCTCCCAACTGGCAGGAAGTCCTTGGTCAAATCACCTAGTCTTTCACTCCTACATTTCCTCATCTGTAGACAATTAAAAAAGACATTCTATACCCAAGAATTCAAGGAAAACTGAGGAGGCTGTGTCCTACCCACTTGCCCTAATAACATCTGATAGGGAGTGTGCTATGTCACATGAGGGCAACAGCTGGTTTTCTGGAAAGACCCTGCAACATCTTCTGTGGTTTCATCCTGGTCTTCTATGCACTTTCCATTCAGGCTTTTGCACATCGAAACAAATAATGTTACATGGTCACACCTGGCTGAAAAATGGCACTGTAAAATAAGCTTGCAGAATGGTGACAACTTAAAAAAAACTGGCTCAAATCCCTACAATTTCAAGAATAGAAGTATAATGTGTCTGGCAGGGCTCCTAAATGGCTGACTAATCCAGGCTGTTGATAAATCAGGACATGAGCTCCAAGGAGACAATTTAAAGTGACAAGAATCTTGAAGAAAAGACTTCTTAAATAAAATGGTTGAAAGAAGGAAAGAAAAGGAAAGAGATAAAGGAGGAGAGAGCGAGAGAACAAGCAAGAGAGCGAGAGAAATAAAGATGATCATTTCCTAACCTTTTTCTAGGCTCCAAAAAATGTGAAACAGATACAAATTGGCAGCTGGTCACAAACTAAAGGACTTCAAGTTGCATTGTAATGGGGGATGTCAGCAGCATTTTCCATGTCTCTGGCCCTGACCCACCAACAGTCTCCCAGACAATTCCGAGGTCCGGTTTGGGGATGAGCACTCCAGATTCTGTTCTTAGCAGGAGTTTTGCATCCAGCAACTAAGAAGGTCACAGGAGCAGGGGGTTTCCATGCCAGCCCCACCCAGTGCTTGGAATGCCCCAGCAGTGTTTAATTTACCAGTAAAAACTTAGTCACAGTGCTCTTCTTTCTCTCACCTGAAGCCATGGATTATGATCTTGGTTTCCAGGCTGCTGTTGAAGCTGGAGCTCTTGATGCCATCATCAGCTAAAATCAGCTCCCCACAGCTGGGGCTTGAGGAGGTGAATAGAAGAAATTGGACCTTAAGTTTACTGCCCTGTAGGAAATTTGCTGTCTGGAAGTCAGTGCAGTGGTCACCTGAGAGTCTGTCTGTATGCCCTGCAAAGAGAGGGAGCGAATAGCATATGTAGTCTGCGTCTGTACAATGGGAAAAAAAAGCTCATTCTAATTCATTAGGAAAATGAAAGCAGCAATCTCACTTCTATTGATAAAGATTAAAAGGATAGAACATAAATTAAAATCAGCCTATTCTGGAAACTAACTGTCTGATAAAGTTGTTTCTGTCCTTTGATGGAATTCCAGTACTGGCTGGGGAAGATAACCATGGAGGTCACGGTAGCTTTGACTTCTGAGGGTTGTTTTACTGAGACGTGAATGACGTTCTATTGTTTTGTGGGTTTTTTCCCAAACTGGCCACACATGCCAGCTACTAAGTACATTCATGAGCTGGCTATTAGATCTTTAAAAAAATGGTTGCCAACAGGTAGTCACCACTGAATGGCGATACTTCTATTCAAACTCTGGTAAGCTTAGTAGAAGGTACGAGTCTAACCGACAATTGTATCAAAAATCCAGAAATAAATATGAGAATGCTGATGACAAAAGATGAGAATGCTGATGACAAAATGTGTCAATGATAATTTCCTGATTGATTCATTTACTGGATGAAAATACTTTATGGGAAGGAAAAGGCAGCTACTGGAAGGCACTTTGAGCTGGACAGAAAAAAAAAAAAAAAAAAAATCCCAAACCTGTGGCTAGTAAAAAACTGAGCAAATTTAGGCTAGAAAGCCAACATAGAAGTTTAGCAATATGTATGGCTAGCAGTATGTATAGCTAGGTTACCCACAGAAGAGCTGGATTCTCCATCTTTTGTCATTTCAGAGGACTGGCTGCTGTTTTGGAAGACTTGTTGGATTTACTGAAGGACTAATGAGGTGAATTTTATTGACCTGCAATGAGCAGGAAACCAAATAATTGATTAAACAATCCCTTCTGACCTAAAAAGTGTTGCTTTATGAACTGACATAGTTGCATCCTGCTGCAATGACAATGCATGCACCTTCCCTTTTCTGGACTGTAGGAAGCAAAACAGCCTTGAATCTGCATGTACAATAAAATAACAATAAAAAATAAATAAAAAAAAAATCAAACAACCAGCTTCCTAACTGCTGGCTGTTCCCATAGAAGATACTTTACACTAGCTGGGCAGAACACAGCCTAAGGGTCAGCACAAAGTGAGATTCAACATTCAGGTTTCCCCTTGTGGGATGTGACTATCCCTTACTGTTGTTTATTTTGGTCTTCCTGTGTACTGAAGGCAACAGAGAGAAATGTTCTCTGAGATCAGTTCGGAAAAACGGCAGCTCATGAGCCAGCTTAGCTAGCAAGGGCAGGTTCAGTGCAAGCACAGTGTGTGTCAGAAATGGCGTAAGACGAGGGAGATTGTGAGTAAAGGTAAAGCAGGAGGCGGACTGCTGTGAAGCGCAGGTGATGTGGGGCTGTAGCGATGGTCACAAAAGCAGTTTTCATTGACAGTACAATTAAAGAAAGAAATGGAAGTGTGGCATCTCTTGATTTTCTCTCAGCTACTGCAGATTACACTTGCTAAGCTTTCAAAGCAGGAGAGGCCAGTGCCAGAGGTCAAGTGGTCCCTCTTCCGCTTCCTTACACTTCAGGGCAAACCTGGATCATTCTTTTAAATCAGGTTAGTGGAATTAAATCACTGAGACTGATTGAATCAAAGCATGGGAGAAGAAAGGACCATTCTTGCACTACCCTTTCTTCTGGCATCTAACTAGATTTTAGCAAGGACCTCTTGACACACAGGTTGTTTAGGGAGAATTGAATTCAGATCCTTATATGTAAAACCTTCAGTCCCATACCAGGAACTCTTGTCTTTCTTACCTGCTTGTGCTGAACTGAGCAGCAAGAGGACAGCAAGAACAACGAGCGGCTTTCTCTTCGGATCCTCAATCATCTTCCTGTTAGTCTGCTACAAGTACAAGGATTGTCCAGGGAAAAACAGCCGTGGTGGGTTGCTCGATCAGCTTGCCTCTGTTAATGATAAACCAGCCTGTGCTCCTCTGGGGAAAAAGGGTAGGAGCAATCACCTCTACTCTTGTTTGACCATTAGCCAAAATCTGTGTCAGCAGAGGGCTTCACTGACTTTTTGGTTAAAACCAGATGCTGACACCCCTTTCCTCCCTACCTCCCTTTCCTCAAGGCACACTTCCCACTTCAGAAATCAACAAGTGAAACCAGTCCCAGCAAGCGATAGAATTACGGTGCTTTATCCTTGCCACCTAGACCTGTCTGCCAAATTCTGACTGAGGATACTGATTTGTCACAAGGCTTCACAGTAAGTCCCTGCCAGGAAGATCCATACCAGCCTTGCATCTGTGTATTTTCCTATTGCATTGCTGTCTCTTTCCTCTATTTCTACTTTTGCCAAAGACAGCGAAGCAACAGATTGCTTCTGAAATTGAGGGGAAAGACAGGCTAAAATGTAGTGGCCATACAACGACCATATTGCTGTGATATATTCAGACTGTACATTTCTTAAGGCAGGGGCACTCTTTCTTTGGAGACTGCGTTTCAGATACTACAGGAAATAAAAGGATGATCTCAGTAATGCACCAGTATCATAAGCATGCAAATAGTTCAAACAGATCTTTGAATAAAAAGCTTTACTGCTTTGGTGTAAACAGACGGAGAAGCATAAGTGCACAACCAAATGTGTATCTAGGAGTCTGTCACACGACATGCATGAGATGGTGGTACCATCTCCCTGGCTGCATTAGACTTTCAGGTAAGGGCACACCTGTTTCCTAAGTCCCATTGGTGCATGTTGGTCCTTCTTGCAGAAGAGCAAGGCGGCTTTGCCCTTGACTGTGTTAAATGGTAAGAAGTGTAAGGAGCGAAGGAGCGTTCCCTGTCCAGGCACTATTCTACAGCTCCTTTATTTGAACAACAAAATGAAGAAATTGCTTCAGTCTGATCAGAAAGGTGACTAAACACCTTTCTGAAAGCATCAGACATTGTTTTCCTTTACAGTTATTGGCAAAAGCAGTCATTTCCTTACCCGAGTTTGCTCCAGCCAAAGGCTTTGGGGCTGTTTTAGGCAGAAGATCTTTTTTATTTCCAAGTCATTCCTGAGAGAAATTTCTCCATTTCTCACAGGGAAGTTAGGCAGCATCAGCTGCCTGGCCTGGAGGGCTACTGAAGCCCTGCCCCATCTGCATCCTCCCATAGGCACATACACAGATACATTCTGATCCTGAAGTACTTGGCTCCGCAATCAAGCTGGCTTATTGTCAGAGAAGTAGGTGCTTAGTATCTCTTCAAATATGCCATGTCAACCCAGTCGGTTTTCCAAGATTGAAAGCTGCAATACAAATAGCCAACTCCTCGCTTCCAGCCCACTCTTCATCTTTCCAACACCAGCACTCGACTCACGTTGATTGACAGATGGTAAGAAAAAAGCCCGTAGACTGCAGCGGGCCCACTCCTTCATTAAACCCACAAATTCCAATGATCTGGATAATCTCTCAATCAAGAAAGAAGGAAATAAACTTGTGAAATCATACAAATTGGCAGTGACATTTCCATACAAGACTCCAGAACAACAGCGTAATTGTGAAAATGACAAATTTCTTAGACTAAAACAAATTGGAGCACCTAAAGAAAACCAGCAAACACTTCTTTCAATTTTTTATTTAAAATTGTGGTAATAAGCTCTACTCTTTGCAGCAGGATGCAACCATTACTCTTTGCCAAGTTCTATGGAAATTTTGAAATGCCATGTAACAGTATAAGGCAGGCACCACTATTACAGCCTTAAAGTAAAACAAACCTGTGGCCGAGATGTGCAGATCTGATTTAGTTTTGCACTGCTATGTGTATTTGCAGAGTTGTTAAACAACATCCTGGTATGCTAAAAAAAAAATACATCTTCATGAAATTGAAAATTCTGTTTCCTGAGCAAGTTTTTTTCCTGTAATCTCAGATATAGTAATTCCAGGAAATTTTTTATTACATCACACACATTGTGGTGGTCCCTCATGCAAACAGTGAAAGCCACTCAGTTCCTCTGTGCTTAAAATGCTTTTACCAGGAAAACTATTTTGGTATGAAGGGTTTTCTTTTTTTGTTTGTTTGTGAAATTAATTACTCAGTAACTACAGTTATATTAGTTCAGAAACTTAACATTGGTGCCATTTATTTTACTTCCCAATGGGAGTGATTGTAATGGCAATGGGAACACTGTTGCAAAGACTTTCAAACCACATTAAATTTCTTTTAAGAGTTCCTTACAGTGTTTGATCATGAAGCACAGTGTGATTCACTTGAGAATGAGTCAGAGATAACGAAAGCAAACAAACTTGATTTTATGCACAAATTCTTTCCATTAAAAAAAAAAAAAAAAAATTCTCGCTGACTGCACATTCAAGCAAATGCTGAAAGTGCACAACCCAGCTGAAAATGTCGTCCCCCCCACCCACAACGCAACAGCTGGCAGAGGCATATAAGCACTGCAAGTGCCCAGGAGTCAAGTGGAAATCTGATCACAGGAAAATTCACTTAGACTGGAAAAGTGTTCATTGATACCGGAAACAATGCCGTCGGGGTAGCAGTGTGAGACCTTGGGGGAAACCAAGTGTGAGTTAAGCAAATGACAACTATTTAAAACCACTCCCTGTGGTCTTTGCATTTGAGGGAGGGCATGAAACACATGCAGGGCTTAGCTCACTGCACATTAAGGCCTGGATCCACCCTACTGCTGGAATACTTAATATCACAGCTCCTGTATTTTCTGTCCTTCGCCTGTGGAGTAGAAACCATGGCTTTATGTTAAGCACCTAGGCTCCTACGTATTGGTCCCAGGATTGACAGAGGAACCAGGTTTAGTTCTCACCTCAATAAAAAGCGATTCAAACTCCTGACTTTCAGAGGAATGTCCTAACTATGAGATAGTAGGAAGAAAACATTAAAGATTGACTTGACAACTGAGGAAGGGAAAACATGGGCAAGTCAGACTGGGTACTCAGTCAGGAAAGGAGGAAAGCCAGTCACTTTCTTGAGTCTTTCCTGAGTACTTTATGGTCCTTCTACCAAGTATGACTGTATAAATGTGCACAGGAATCACAGAATCACAGAATCACTAAGGTTGGAAAAGACCTGTAAGATCATCAAGTCCAACCATCAACTAACACCACCATGCCCATTAAACCATGTCCTGCAATGCCTTGTCCACACGTTCCTTGAACACCTCCAGTGATGGTGACTCCACCACCTCCCTGGGCAGCTTATTCCAGTGTCTCACCACTCTCTCAGCAAAGAAATTTTTCCTAATATCCAGCCTAAACCTCCCCTGGTGCAACTTGAGGCCATTTCCTCTCGTTCTATCACTAGTCACTTGGGAGAAGAGACCAACACCCACCTCTCTGCAACCCCCTTTCAGGTAGTTGTAGAGAGCGATGAGGTCTCCCCTCAGCCTCCTCTTCTCCAGACTGAACAACCCCAGTTCCCTCAGCCGCTCCTCATCAGACTTGTGCTCCAGACCGCTCACCAGCTTCGTCGCCCTTCTCTGGACACGCTCCAGCACCAAAATGTCCTTCTTGTAGTGAGGGGCAAGAAGGGAGAACGCATCCTTGCCACGTATCCCTGTAGTCTCCCAAAAATAGAGGAGCCTGGGTGAGGGCACCAGGCTCAAGTTTCTCTCTCACTTTCTCTGCCCCATGAAGCCCTAATAATCCTCTACAACGTGGAGCAGCTCAGTAGGAAGAACTTAGCCCTGCTCTGAGTGCGTGTGGGTGACCTCCTGTGGTTCCTTCCACACTAAAATAATCTGTTTCTAAGTGAAAGTGTCAGTCCCTGCTTCAGATTTCTCTCTGCTAACCCCAAAGATCTCATAACTTACAGGAAAGCTGTAGTGTACAAGGTGGGAGGTGGCATCCTCCCAGAAACAAGGTTCAATCCAAAGTCTCTGACATCTTGGGAGGACATTTTACCTGACAAGAGGAAGAGTCAGTAGCAGAGAACAGGTGCTCCTGCCACCAGGATATGGCAGGAAGATGGCCACATTACATTTCTGGACTAAACACTGTGACTTGGAGCCTTTACAGGGTAGGGAGCTCCCTTTGACACTTGACAGAGATTGAGAATGGAGGGGAAAAGGGAACAGAGGGACAGAAAGGCTTGTTGTGGGTTTCTGTCACTGAGCAAAAGGAATTTATGGGATGGGTCTGACTCCATTTGGAAGCCAGTCACATGCCATGTCGTTCCAACATAGCTATGGAGAATGGATCAGTATTATTCTGATTGTGTAAGAAAGAACTGAATGAGACAGCATTGCTCAGCCCAAGGTGCAGTGTTATTCTAGCTCACACTGCAGCCTGCAGTGATGAGGTAAGGGAGCTTACAGCAACTCCTAGAAGGAAGGAAAAAAAAACACTCAGTGTTGGAACATCTTCAGTCTTGATTTTGGAAGGCCCTCTTGTTAGAAGTCTCCACGGTTGCCAATTTAATTTTTTTTTTTTTTCTGAACTGCTGCAGGCACTGTTGTGTGAAGAGCAGGGCTGAGGTCACTCCAAGTGTTGGTGAATGGCCCAACACAGTGAGCGTGCAGGCTGAGTGCACCGGGAGAGAGCCAGCTGAGGGCTGAACCTGCGGTGAGAGCCTTCCCATCTGGGACTAGTGCCGTGCCGGTCTCCCCTGGGACAGGCAGTCGGACTGCTGGGAACTCAGCGTGCTTTGAGGTTGTAAGGTCTGCAGCTGGACCTGCCGGCAGTTGGATTCTTCTCAGCTGGGATAACGCACTGCGAGCGGGATGGAGGCAGAGGAGGATGAAGTATCCACTCACAGCAACTCACTGTCGTAGGAGGAAAGCTAGCTCACGGCTGCAGCTGGAGTGTTTGGCAAAGCAGCAATTTTGCAACAGTTGCTGAGTGTTTACGTTTCCCAAACCCTTGTGGTGTTTTCCCTTTCTTCCTCAAAAACACTCCGCTGTGTCAAGACACCAGTCATCCGCAAAAGGAATGTAACTTTGTTTTAGTTTTGTGAATGGGCTTCTGAGCAGCTGGTGTTGAAGGAAACCCCTAGAAGTCAGAGCTGGGTTCTGTTTTATTTATTTTCCTTCAGTCAGGCAGAAGGGTCACCCCCACGGAGGCCCACCCAGCCTTGGGCGAAATGGGTGAGCACGGCCGGGCTTAGCCTCGAGCCCACCCCTCAAACGGGGATATTGCCGGGTGGGCCCCAAAGAGAACAGTGGGCATTTTGGGGAGCGTCGGTGTCAAACACCAGGCTCCAGGGAGTACTAGGTTTAGACGACCATCATTTTCTGAGGCGGCGAGCTGCCTGTTACCTGCTGAAATTTGTTCTCCCCCTAACCTGTGGGGCTCCCACTCCACATTAAATTGATTTAATGTCAGCTTTTCAATTAGCAGAGCTGAAACTTGCCTGCTGTAAGCGCAACGTAATTTCTGCCGCCAGCGCTTGCTGGAGCTGCACCCCCGTGAACCAGAAAACCCCCTCGCCGCATCACCTCGCACCCCAGCTCCTCTCGGGCAGCCGCAACCCACCAAGAGACACCGGAGGCGGCTGCGAGGCCCGAAATCCCCTTTCCTAATGGAGGCCCGGAGTTTCCAGAAGAACCCCGGTTCCTCAGCACCCCCGAGGGACCTCCCACCGCCGGGCGCTGCTGAGGGCGGGAAGAGGACGCCGAGGAGCGCCTGAGGGCGCGGCAGGCCGGGAGGCGGCCAGCGGGCGCCTCACATTTCGGTTTCTATGTTTCGGCACGGGTGGCGGCAGCTGCCCGGGGGAGCAGCGGAGGGGCTGCTGGCTTCGCTGGGGTGGCTCCTGTTCTTCGTGTCCCTCATGGGTAAGTCGGGAGGGGGGCGGCGGGGACCCTTCCCGAGCCCTCCGCTTTTTCTCCTCCTTGCCGCCCGGCTCCCCTCAGGGGGGTCGCGGCGGGCGGGCAGCGGGGAGCCGGGCCGCCGCTCACCGTCCCTCCCCAGGCGGCCGGCCGGGCTTGTTGCCGCCGCGGGGTGCGGAGCTGGGAAGCGGCGCGGGCGGCGGCTCCGCAGTCGCCGTTCGGGTTTGGCAGCTGCGGGGGGGGGGGTTCCGGCCCGGGGAGCTGTCCCCACCCGCCTCCCCGGCCGTGCCGTCCGGCCGCGGGGAGCCTGGCGTGGCCGCCGCGCCCGTGGCTCTCTGCGCGGGGCTGAAGGCGGCTGTCCCCGGCCGCTTATTTTCTATCCTTCTGAAGGGCAGAACCAAAGAGCTGCCTTCCCCCCGCGGTTAGCACTAGAATTTTTTAGCATCACCAGTCAGCACCTTTAGGGTCCCCCTCCCCCGTCCTTGGCACGGGTAATACTTGTGGCCTGTTTGTCTCAAGCTCATGTAAACGGGAAGGTCACAGGGCGGGGAATGGGTGTGATTTTATGGCACAGTTAATTTCCTGTCCAAGTGAAGTTATTCTGCGCTACAGAGAAGGCGCCTCCGGACGAGGTACTCCCAAAGCGCGTCTGCCCCCGGTGCCTGAGGTGTATAGGAGTTTAGGAAACTAGCTGTTATTGTAAAAATATTCTTGTCATCCCCGTATGTGAAAATGCTGTTTATTTTGTGTTCTGATTTACTTCTTGCCCAAGGGAAAATCATGAAAGTTCTCAATGGTTTTGTTTTGTGTTTTTATTTTAATATGGGTGGGGCTTTTTTCTAGAAGTAAATTATTAATATTCATTTCTGGTGAAATAGTAAACAAAGGCCTTCTTAATCCAAATACCACCTGTGTGCCTGAGGAGTGTAGCCATCAGGTCCATAGCCTTTGCATAGGGCTATGAACATGAAAAGTACAAACAAAATCACTCATTTTTGAAATGGAAGACAGGTGTACAAACTTTCTCATTGTCATCAGAAGTAGCTGCTGTTGCTGGGTGAGCCACACAGCATGGCCTCTAGTTTAAGGGATTTCTCAGTGGCTTTTCTGTTGCTTTGCGTGTTTCCTGGATATGCCTAAAACAGGACCTACAGCATCCCTTTTTTACAAAAGGAACGGTCTCCTTTTACTTTTCCTGAAGGTTCTGCTACTCAGTGTTCAGAACAACTCCCTGAGATTTCCTCCCATGCTATGCCAGAAGTCTTCAGCTTGTTTTATTTAATTAAGATTGTGAGATTCTTTTCTGCAGCCAAGACTGTACAAGAGCTTTGGGACCAGGTGTGTGTGGAGGACCAGTGGGGAAGCTAGGACTCTGCATACCTGCCTGAGTCAGTCAGCCCGTGTTCAGCCTTAGATGCAATTTCTTCATCCCACCTGCAGTGCTTTTGCAGATAGTTGTAAATGAGTGCTAGTAATGCATGACTAATTGAGTATCCTCTTGTAACTTTCTGTGTGTGTGAAGGCACTTTGTTATCTTACATTACGTAAGTTGCCATGCTGCTGCTACTCTGAGCATCAGAGTCCAGGTGCTGTAGATTTATCTAGGAAATGAGATTCCAGGTTCCAGAGAACACAGTTGAAAGGGAGAGATGATGGTAATTGGGCAACTGGAGAGGGTAATTGTGGCTGCAAGTATCACGATACCCTCCTTTAATGAAAAAATTAACTAGCTCTGTTGTCTTTTCCTCTCTATAAAACCTTGATTCTGCAGTGGTTGATTAGGGTAGGAGATCAGGAATACAAATACAAACTCTTTAGTGTTGTTCACTAAACTAAATCAGCAAGATTTCACACCCTCTGTTTGTTTGTGTGTTTGCATTATTGCTATAATGTGTGGTGTCGCCTATGTGTAAATGTTCTTAGGTTGATTTTATCAAGGTAAAATAATCTGTCATCTCCGTATGAGAAAATCAAGACTCTGAAAGACTGATCTGCCCAAGTGCATAAAGTAAATCAGTAGCAGTTTGACTTGATATGCAAATTTCTAGCCTTGTAAGCACCAGGATGCTGTTGGTAGATCCTCATCCTCTATCAGCCTTCCCCTCCTGGATCCCTGCCTTCCCAGCCTCGCCGCTTCTCCCCCCGAATTCCAAGCCCTGCACCTATCCCAGTCTCATGTTGTTGAACACCTGGAAATGGGGGGGGGGAGGGGGGAGTAAAGCACGTAGCATAATTCATCCTGAAGACATGCTTCTTCATTCTCCTGTGGGAACCTGTGACACACAGAAGCTGCAGTGTGGCTGTGGCATCTTCAGGATCTTCACTTACCATGTAGGGATTACTGCTTTCCACAAGACCCTGCCAGGTCAGGTTTTTGACTCATAAAACCTCAGACTTGCAAATACAATGTTTAAAGTGTAACGGTCACATTGAGGCTATGAAGGACTTTTTGATTTTAGACCTGCAAAGAGCATGCTTCTTCAGTCATTGGAAATCCAAGCCAAAACTGTGTTCAGTTTTGGGATCCTGGAGATTGTCTGTGGGTGGAAAAAAAGTCTGTGTAGTATCTGTGGCCCAGTTTGTTGAAGGAGCCCACAGAGAGATCTTTGCACTCTCCCCTGTATGAGGCAAATAAATTGCTGGCTACCACACCAGCAGGAGGATGGCAGTGCCAGCCACGCTGGTGGGGATGTTCTGCTGTGCTGCAGGCAGCAGCCAAACTTCTAGAGACCTTAACAGAGTCAGGACTTCCCCCCAAAAGCAGAGGGGATAAGGGAGGGAAGCCAGATGAGTGAACTAGAGCACCTAGAAGCATTCTGCTTCTGTAGTGAGGCTCATCTGAAAGCCAGAGAACTCTTTCAGTGGTCTGAGCATCAACTCATTTTTAAGCAGTATTGCTGCTTTCTAGTTTTCACATATTTTGCTGGGTTCCTTAATGTTTCATTTCCCAGTTCAACTTCTTTCATAAAAATTGAGTTAAGGGGAGATGACCTGGCTCACCTAAGAGCAGAAGTTACCATATAAAATACTGAGCATGGACTGACAGAAAGGTATTTCTTAGCAACTCTCATGTTTTCTTTCTGACTTCTAAAAGTGACCAACATAGAAACCAAACTTACCTTAGTGTGGCTTTTTGTTTCTTTCCCGTTAGGCAGTTTGATAGTTTGGGCTGGTTTTTGTTTTAAAATTTCCTCCCTTTCTTTCTCTACACACAGAAATACATGCTCCTTTCTACGTTTTCATTGATCATAAAAATACCAGGATTGCTCAATGTTTTTTCCTGTGTCTTTCTACTCCATGAGAGATGTCATGGGAACCGCATCACAAGGCATTGGGATGAATGGGGAAAAATCTGGACTCCTAACAAATTCAGGTTGCTTGTAGAATGTGTTTAGTTTGGTAGGGTGCTAATAGAAATGTTAAACACAGTTTTAAATGGTATGAATGGGAAAATCTTTTCTAGTCATCAGCTGTATGAAGCTGACACCCAATTGTGTTGTCCTGTTATTTTACTCTTGAATCTTCCTGAGTCTTGTCCTGTTACCTTACTCTTGAATCTTCTGAATAAACAGAGAAAGTTCTGAATTTCTCACAAAGGAAAAAAAAAAAAGAAAAAAAAAAAAAAAGAAAAAATCCTCTGTCCTCTGCTTAAAAACTCTTGATAAATCTTTGCCTCCAGAGCTGTGGCTGTTATATCATATTAAAAACAAAAAGAAACAAATAATTTTTTGCCATTGATATTTAACACTACAGGATGAACACAGAGTGAAAAATGTTACTGATAGTTTCTTGGCTTAATGTGATTAATGGTCTTAGTCTTTAGAAAGCCAGGATCATCTCTGGATTACATGCAGAGACTCCTTTGATCTTGAGAGCTGACAGTGTGGTTAAAGTTGTTTGGCAAAAAAAAAAAAAGGATTTGATCGTGTATATGGATTTGTCATCCCTTTTTTTTTTTTTTTTAAATGGTCCTCCTGTGAGTTTAGTTTCATGAGACCATATTGGCTGTGATCAGCATGGTATGGCTGTAGGCTATCTGAGTGATATAGGGTTTAGAAGAGACGTAGGTTGTAGTTTGGAGTACATTTCAGCTGGTGTTGCCACAGGACAAGAACAGTTCCTCTCTATGCCATCTGTTTGTGCTGTTCTTTACAAACAGAACTGCGAAGATGATCTGGCTGAAGGAAAAAAGGTATTGAGACAGATTATTTTCTCAGTCCTATTGATCATATAGCTACATAAAGACTGTGCTAGTACAGCATAGAAGTGCTATCCGGATGTTGGGAGTAAGTGGCCAGAGGATCTGAACTAGTTTTTTCCTGGCAGTTCAGGGTAGGCTTAAATGCAAGTCAGCTCTGTCCCTAAGCAAAGCCCAGAGATCAAACATGATCAGTATCCTACAGGACACAGTGATCCTCTCTAATAGTTCACCGTTGCCAAAATGGGGATTCCCAGTTCTTCCCCTCCCTCCCTTGCCTCACGCTGCCATATGTTGGCCTGGGCATTCACTGGATTTAGCTCGTTGCATTAATGGCAATCTAATTTGTCAAAAAAGACTATAAAGTTAATGAATGGTATTGGCTCAGTCCAGGGAGCATGCCAATGGAGCAGGACCCTGAGACTGCAAAAAGGAGGGCAAAAGCAGGTGGAGGGGAGGGAGAGTGGGATGGCCACACACACCTACCGCCCATGAGTAGGCTCAGGTGTTTGCTTAATTGCCCTGAGCTAATCAATTGTCTGGGGCAGGGGGCACGATATTTTTAGAACAGGAGTTCTCACATTGCAGCCTGCTCCTATGTGTGACCTGAAGAAGGGCCTCGTTGGTTATGCTCTTGACAGGAGAACCAGCTGAATTCTAGATTGCCTCAAAGTATAGGCAGTAATAGTCTACTATATAAACCCTTCTGAAGCTGGAGTTAAGTGATTAAGTTATCCTAAGTTTGTATATGTGGAGCGTGTCATGCTGTAACTACAGAACATACAGGTATGATTCTATGTGCTCTCTTTCCACCATTGCCCCATATAGTACCTCTCACAGCAAAAGAAGATTTGGAAACCATGGTCCTGCAGTAACCCCTCCTCTGTATGGTGAATTCCCTGGAGTACTGCTCTGTTAGTGGACTTTGACTTCTGCAGAATAGATGAAGTTTCCCTGCTCTAGAACAGCACGTAAGAAAGACTCTTGAAAGGCAGGGGTCAGTCTGTCTTTGCCTCCTAGAGAATGTCTTGCACTTCCATAGTCTTTTATAGTAAGACAGGTTAAATCAATGATCAGAATAACTGTGACTGAATAATTATTAATAAAGTCATAATGCTGCTCAGAGGTGATTTCTGGGGACTGAGGCTCAGGACTATACCAGGCTAAAATCCTTGGGTTGTAAGGCTGCATTACTATCTGAGCGATAGGATGATGGAGGTGAATTCAGGTTTGTGCTAGATGGGTTACTACTAGAAGTAGCATGACAAACTGTATGTGGTTTGCTTAGCAGAAGTGAAAGCTCCCTGCTTAAGCCAGGGTGATGATGAGAGCCGCGAGTAGGTGAAGTTTGCTAATAATGTTGTGTGTATGTAGACCGTTACATCAGAAATTTCCCGTTGCAATTAATGGAGCGCAACATAACCAAGTATGAGAGAGGTGCGAGCGCAGGTTGACTGATGTGTTGGCCGCTGTACCACAGTACATGAAAGGTAGAGATGCTATGCTAGCTAAAATACCAGTAACTTTGTGAAGCTTTTTGTCTTGCTGTTACCTTTAGTGTGGCCCTGGTGATGCTGTACACATACCTTTATCCTGGTGTATGAACAGGCAGACTTGCTAGAGATGGAATATTTTTGTTGATGTTTGTTTAGTGTGAAATGAATAGACTTACCTAGAACTAACCTAAAGCAATGGCTTTGGCAAAAAGAAAACACGCAAATCAAGAAGGTGCCACAAAAATAACAGCCCACACTTTTACATTCAGAGAGAGGAGTATCCTTTCCAACTTGGAAATACAGCCCAGTGGATACTTCTAATATGAAGTTTATTTAGAGGCATCTCCTCAGAATTGCTTTTTATATCAAAAGTTTTAAAGCTTATGAAAATTTGCCAGAGCTGCACAATCAGTATCCCTATTGAGACGTGCACCGCACTGGGCTCAGAGCTTCCATTTTGGATCTTTGACGAAACGTGCTTGAGCTGCAAAATTTTAGATTGGACAGATTCTGTCCTTAATTCAAAGGCAAAGACACCGGGATTTCAGGTGTGCTGTTGTGAACCAGATCCTCCTGGCTCACAGGAGAGTCAGAGGTGAGTAGAGATCTGGAAACAAGTTGTGAAGCCCAACCCAGTCACTCGCTCTCTCCCCCTCAGCAGGGTGGGGTAGAGAATCAGGAGGGCAAAAGCACAAAAAACTCATGGGTCAAGATAAAGACAATTTAATAAGTGAAGGGGGGGAAAACAAGGTTCTTGGGGGGGGGGGGGGAACCAAGTGATGCAAAAGCAATCTCTCACCCCTTCCCATCAGTGGACTTCTTTGAGCAATGGCTACTTTGGAAAAACACTCCTCCTCCTCATTTTTATTGCTGAGCATGATGTATGGTAGGGTATATCTCTTTGATCAGTTGGGGTCAACTGTCACGGCTGTATCCCCTCTCAACATCTTGCCCATCCCCAGCCTACTCCTAGGATTGGGCAGAGTGAGAAAGAGAGGTCTTGATGCTGTGCAGTAACAGCTAAAACACTGGTGTGTTATCAACACTGTTTTGGTCACAGACCTAAACCACAGCACCATACGGGCTGCTATGAAGAAAATTAACTCTGTCCCAAGCAAACCTAGTATACAAGTGCATGGTAGCCGTGACCATGGCAAGTAGTAGGAAGAGTAAGACTGGGCAAGTAATCAGAGGACAAGAGGAGTGGAAGAGGCTTGAGCAGGAAGCAGGGTGGAGGGAGCCAGAGAGGTCTGCGAGGTTCAGCAAATGGAAGAGAAACGTAAGTGGGAACAGGTCAGAGGAACTGAAAATTCTGGCTACTGTAAAAAAGAAAGTCTTTGGAACTAAACTTAGAAAAGTTGTTGGAGATTTGCACCTTCCTCTCGATTCTGGTGTCAAAGTCAGCTGGTGTCAAAGTCAGCTGGTGTCTGACCCTGGTCGCACCTTTATTCCTGCAGAGCTGATGTTTTGGTCCTCTGTTTTCCTCATTCCTCTACTTCTTTCCCTGGAAGTATCCAGGATTGCCAAGTCCTTGTCATAGCCAAGCTTTTCTTCATCTTGCTTGTACCTAAGCTCTGCTGGGATCCACCGAGTCTTTCTGAAAGTCATATACCAAGGCTTTGATAACCCTACCTTAGGCTTCCCTGAGCTGTGCAGTGGGGCGTGCTCTTTCTTCCTCCTCTTCAGGCTGTGCCAGTGTGCACAAGGGAATTATAATGCAGCTGGGCCCAAGAGGGTCTGGTCTGGTCAGGACACTAGTGAGAAGTTTTTGGGCTATTCTTCAGTTGACTGCATTTTATCTCTAACACAGGAAAATATCTTGAATATGTGATTTGACTAGTGAGTTCCTGGAGATAAAGGAGGCAGCGTTTCTGTCTCGGACGGCATTTTGGAAGGCTGTACCTCAGTCCTAGGAACGTTTAGGGCTGTGAACCCAAAGTGGAGAGAGGCAAGTGCCCTCAGTGAAGTTGGTAAACACGAGGGGTTGGATTTAAGATGCAGCTCAATCCTCATCATTTCCTGGTAGCTATTTTAAGAAGTCCGCTCCAGGGCGTGAGTGTGGTCACTGCTCTCTGAGCCAGGCCTGTGCTGCTGGCCGAAGGAACGATCTTACTCATGTTCTTCCCCGGTCCACTTGTTTCCGCTCCATCCCATGTGCAAGCACCAGTGTTCTCACAGTGAGTCACATCTGGGAATTACAATCCTTCTGTGGGGTTTATTGGTTTTGTTTGGGTTTTTTTGTTGTTGTTTGGGGGTTTTTTTTTGAGTGGGGGTGTGTGTCAAGTTAACTTTCAGCGGATTGTACTCTCTGTATTTCATTGCAGGAACAGGCAGACAAAAATAAAGGAGAGGGAGGAATGGGTAAGTCATCCCCACACTTCTGGTCAGCAGCATAGTTTTAAAATGACTGGCTAACCTTTGCACAGAGATGTTGCCTGTTGTTAGGCCCGTGCTGAGGGATATAACCAAAGGTATGGATTTTGTGGTGGGGAGGGACCCAGGCTTGTTTGTGGGTGCCACTCTTAGGTCCTGCCTTTGCTGATGTGTAGAGTTCTGTAGATGCAGGCAGCCCCGTATTGCCCAGGAGTAGCAACACATACCTCTCTGAACTTGCTGCAGCATGCAAGTGAAAAACACTGCTTTTGATGTTACATGTAAGATTTGCAGTCATCCCTGCATGAATCTGATTTTCTCTTGCAACAGCCTGGGACGCTGCTACAGCTTACTGTCATCTGCATTGTCTCTTTCCTGGCTGTAGCTTTTGCCCGTGCTTTTATATCGCGGGTCTAAGTGCTTTCTCACTGGAGTTTGGGAAGTGGGTCATGTTTGTGGCCTGTGGGAGAATTAGGAGGACTATGGGTGAATATTCTGATAGTCCTTCTGGACTGAACATTTATTTCAGGGTTCTCTGCAACTGGTGGTTCTGAGAGTTAGGAGGGAACATAGCTCTCTGCTGCTTACAGCTGCTGGGGGAAGCCACAACTTAAAAAAAAAAAAAAAGCCTAAAAAAGGGGTAGTTGGGAAGTTATAAAAGATAAAATGAAAATCCACTATTTAAAAAGCCCAGCTCCTGAGGCAGACAGTTCCTTGGTTTAACCTAATCAGTAAGGATGCTGAGAGAACTGGGGTTGTTTAGCCTGGAGAAGAGGAGGCTGAGGGGAGACCTCATGGCTCTCTACAACTATCTGAAAGGGGGTTGCAGAGAGGTGGGTGTTGGTCTCTTCTCCCAAGTGATGAGTGACAGGACAAGAGGAAATGGCCTCAAGTTGTGCCAGGGGAGATACAGACCGGATATTAGGAAAAATTTCTTTACTGAGAGAGTGGTAACACAATGGAATAGACTGCCCAGGGAGGTAGTGGAGTCACCCTCCCTGGAGGTATTCAAGGAGCATGTGGACGTGGCATTGTGGGACATGGCTTGATGGGCATGGTGTTGTGTGGTGTGGGTGGTTTTGGGGTTTTTTTGTGTGGTGTTTTTTTTTTTTTTTTGTAAAGGTTGGACTTGATGATCTTACAGGTCTTTTCCAACCTTAGTGATTCTGTGACTTTTCCACCCAGCTTCAGCAGGTGGAACATTAATGTCTTAATGGTAATATGGGAGCCTAAGTGCTGCTTATCTACACCTAATATATACATACATGCATTTCAAATAGGTACTTGAGACCAAAAAAGATGATAATGATAGCATTAAAAACAAAAAGGGAATTAGCTTACAGAAGTTCTGGAATAACTAAGCCTTACATTAGCTCCAAGAAAAGTAGTGAAGAAAATCAAATCAGGTGGACAAATACAGTCATGAAGCATTTACTGCTGATAAATGAAATATTAAATTCCACTTACTCAGTCTGAACGGAACATGTGGATACCTTTAGCCTGCTTAAATGCTTAAAGAGTCAGAATTATTCAGGTGAATATTAAAACTTGAGTATAGCACACTAGGTTGTATGGGTGACCTGTTTATTCTGTGAGTGAAGGACTGTGCCTTGTCTTGCGTAGGTGCAATCCAAGCTCTGCATTCAGAGAAATGAATCGGTTAACATGGAGTTCCAGGTTACGTGCATTAGCTGAGTTGTTGTCAAACACAGGAAAATCTGAAATGTTTTCATGTATTGCCAACCAGGCTAAGATTCATGTCTTGCTGTTTGCTGCAGGCCAAATCTGTGTACCCATGCTGTTGTCATGGTTCAGCTCATGCGTGGTAGGCAGAACACTTGACTGTGGCTCTGTGTCCTGGGTAGGATGAGAAGGCTGCGCAGGCAAAGGTATCTGGCTGCTGAAGAAGTGGGAACAGAAGACCATGGAGACGAGATGAGGTGGTGGGTTTGCAGAAGAGGCTTTGCTTGCACAATGTTAGCTTCTCTTTATCAGTAACACTTTCATTATGTGATTAGTTTGGAAGGACAGAACACAAAAGACATGGCACAAGAAGGAATTTGGAGCGTGTTGAAGGAGATACAGGAGCAGGTAGTCTGACAGTTTCTGTAGAGGCTACCGGAGACCTTAGCACAGCACTACTTTGTGTGAACTTTATCTTGGAATAATAGGCTACAATAAGGAGAGAGGGAGGAAGCGGAGAAACATCATTCTTCTTTCTAGCCTTCCAAAAAGAGTGTATGAGAAAGTGTTTGGCTGTTACTTCTCCCTCTTTACTCACAGCAGAGAAGTTAACTGCTGTGGAATGAGAAATCTGTCTCTGTATAAAATGAAGTAGAAAAGAGGGGGAAGGTGTTCCTTGGAAATTTGGAAAACATGTGATGACACATGCTTTCTTTAGAAGCTCAAACATATGTGGTGGAGACCTCATGCAACATTTCTGTATGATGTACCATTTCCTTGAAAAAAGGAAGCTGACAGCATTGAGTGGGAGGTTTCTTCACATTTTCACTAGAGCAGTGAAGCAGGGAAGTGAAAATGTCTGATCCCTGGTTTTAGACAGGAGGAGATGATGGTTATCCTGAAAGGATAACCTTTTCCCTGTCTTGCTCATGGCAGCCCTGAGTGTCCCTGGGCAGGAACTCTTCAGCTCCTTGCTGCCGAGCCTTTCTTTTACCAGCCAGCAAGAAGAGAGTGCGTTGAAGAGGGCGGCGCTTCCCCATGCCTAGCTGAAGCTGTGGAGGGAAAATGCATTTTCTTTTCATCTCTGCTTTCCTCCAGTCTCATTTCTGGGCTTGAAGAAGAAACAAGCTTGGCCTCATAACTCCAACCTAGCTCTTATGACTAACTGAAAGAGAGCAAAGACATGGAGAGTTTACATGCATGAACATCCAGGCTTAGGAAGTTATGAGTGGTTGGCTGAGCAGTGGTGGCTGTCCTTGCTCATGTTCTCAGACCCCAGCAACTGGCTGCTTTTTCCTCCCAGAAGGGAGTTGCATTACCTTGCTCTTGTCAATGGCCACTGTGGCTTGCCTTACGCATGGTGACGTTAAGCCACCACAGCTTGATTGTGTCTGTGAGCCTAAGTTACTGAGAGGTAGAATTTCACATTGGGTAGAGCAGGGAGTTTTTCTCCATGCTAGAAATACTATAGGTCCCTAGGCAGTGAGAGATGACTTCTTGAGCAAAATGCACTCCTAGAAATTGTCCTTATGAAACAAAAGTCTCTAACATGACTCCAAGCTTCATCAAATCAAAACGGTGTTTCATCTTGCCCAGCATCCTGCCTTCTTGTGGTCTTCAAACACAAATGTTGGAGCTCCTGGGTTCTTATCTTTTCTGGAATTTGTTAATTGAGATGGGTGGCAAGAGACGCTCATACTGGAGCAGCAGGAGCAAGTGAGATGTTTAAAGCTGTCTAAATAGGATAGAAGACAAAGGCGGGTGGGTTGTGTTGAAAAGATGTGGGAGTGATAGCTGAGCCCTCTCTACACTGTTTACTTTTCCAGCTCCTGTGCCTGGAAGAGGCCACAGCATAAGTGCAGACAACAAGAAGTAGAAACTGTAATGGCATGAGAAGAGTACTTTCATGGGTAAATTGCAAACAAATTGGATAGTCCATGAGAAGTAAGGCACGGAGAAGACCTTCTGTGTGTGTGTGTACAGTTCTGTACTCAAGCACACAGAAGTGTGTTTCCCATTGCTTGCCTTCAGTCTCCTGTCTGAGAAAGTCTTTGTTTTGATGATGTGGCACCAGGCAGAAGAGCAGGACACTCAATATGCTGATGATCATTGTTCTTTGCCAGTGGGGAACCTAATCTTAATGACTGGCCTGGCTGACCTCCTGGGTGCTTTGCTATGGAAAAGAGATAGCCCATCTTGCTCCACAGCCTATAGTTTGTTTTCTGGACTCAAATACAGTGCAGGAAATTACTTGTTTTGATGTGATGAAGCTGTAATATCCACATTGATTTATGAACAGTAGTAAGTTTTCATACATTGATGACATGAGAAGCAAGGAGGCACAGAATGATATAGGGATTGTGGTGGATTCATGACTTGATGCCATTTAGGAATCAATAAAAATCAAAACCAAAACAAACTCAAAATAGTAGCTGTCATTTGGGAGCAGCTGGCTTGAGGAGTATGTTTCTGAAATATTTCTCTTTCATCATGCACTGTTACTGTTTAAAGGGAGGTTTTCCATGGCTCATATTGGGAATCTTGCCTTGATATTAGACCTCATTTAAATCTTAATCATGCCCTTCTTTCAACTTAGTAATAAAAAGTTACCAGCTACCATGGAGCAGAATTGAGTCCTTAATGCAAGTGTAACTTGAACTCAGTATTGACATGTTTTTGTCTATGTCTACATACATGTCTGCCATGGCAGCAGTCTTGTGATTTTTTTTTTTTTTATTTTTTTTTTTTAGAGCCATTCAGAGCTATTCAGAAGTAGGAGGTGATTGCTGAAGACTGAAGCAGGGGCACAGATGCTAATGGTTTACAGTATCCCTTCCCCACAGCAGAGTTTGGTGTCATCTGTTAGATCAGTAGATTATTATTTTTTTTCCACACATGTAGTTGTTTTTAATAAAAACTAGAGAAAATCTCTTATTCCTCTTCTTTTTTGTTGTTGTTTGTTTATTTATATTGAATGTCTGGGCCTTTTTTAGTAGAATATGATTGATTCAAAACCAATGGCAGTTAAGGTTTCTGGACAGCTCCCATTTCTTGCTTGCAGCTCTGCTAGGTCTCAGAGGTTGGGATGCTATTTCACATATATTGGCTGTGAAATAAACTTGCTTAAGTGAGATTCCCAAAGGAAATCCCTAGTTTCCCCATGATTTCAGAGCAGGTGCTTTGAACTGAATAGCAATTTTGTGTCAGAAGTGTGCTTTTTACTAAGTCTGTGAATTTTTATGCTGGAAAAATTGCAGTTTATTTGCTCAGCAGGAGCTTCAGTCTGAGCATTCTGCAACAAGGTGCTAAGATAGAATTGTTGTCACCAGCAAAATCTTCATTTCATCTTTTTCACCAGACCATGGGCAGGAGGCCTAATTCAAGTGAACAGAGGGAAAGTACTGAGGAGAGAGGAGCTTAGGATAAAGAAAAAGATCAGGACAATGATTCTACCTGGGACCAGAATATGGAAACTGGATCCCCTTCTGGTGCCTGTCACCTGATTGTACAGACAGGCTGGGTTTGGGTAATTCTTAACTGACAGATGCCTTACTCTGCAATATTGTGATGTGCTTCTAACCCAAATTTGAATATATCTGATAGTGCATACAGCATCAGTCAAGCAATAGTTTATAAAACAATTGTTAAAGTAACTTTTTTTCTTTTTTCCCCCTGTAGCACACATCCACTGTGAAGACGTGTTTGGCATCGTGGGAGAAAACTTCACTTTTCCAGTGAAAATAGACCAAAAAATAGCGGAAATTATTTGGACAAAAGACAAGGATAAAGTGGCCGAATGGGAAGAGCAAAACAATCTGATATATTTTACTTCTCTCCGTAACAGAGGCTTGCTTAACAAGGAGAATGGGTGCTTGACTATATTTAACTTGGAGAACAACGATGCTGGCACATACGTATTAGACTACTTTGATTCTCTGAAAATAAACTATATCTTAACGTTCGTACTTAGTGTGTTAGGTAAGTAGTGGAAGAACTGCATAAAGAATTTGCACCACTTTATTCACTTTAGGAAGGCTAGAAAGGGGATTGGTTATTTGTCAGGGAAGCAAACAGAAACAGAGGGGGGGCTGTTCTTTTACTCTGTTGTTAAGTTGCTTAGGCACTTTAAACAAATTTTCAAAGGTGGCATCTAATTTGTCTGTCCATCATTACTCACCTTGGAACAACTTCTAGAATGTGTGTAGATGGCACACCGTGTACTTTCAGGTAGATAATCAAACTCTTTGAGCAAGCTGACCAAATTATCCCAGGCATTATGTATCTATTAAAGATGCTCCTGCAGGCATATTATATGTGCTTGAATGTCTGTGGCATCGTCCTGTGCAGATCTACGCAGCTGCAGTAGTAGTCTTCGGGAAATATATTTGACCAGTGTGTATATTAGTCCTATTGACAATGAAGCATGAGGAGTTTTAAACTAGACACTAAAGAACCACAAACAGGGCCACTTCTAGAAATACGTTTCTCTCACACACGTGTGTGCGCACACACGCACCCCTTACACGTACACTATCTATGCACTTTCCCACTGCTTTTGTTGCTCCAGCCCTTGTCCCATGCTAAAATTCAAGGCAGTTTATAACCAAAGTAATGCAGAATGTTTTCTCTCCTTTTAGCTCCCCCTTCAGAACCTGAAATAAGTTGCAACATCAGTGGTGATGACCTTGTGTTAAAATGTACAGCGGATTTCCAGCAGCCTCTGAATTACACTTGGAAGTTCAGTAGCATACAAATCGCTCGTCAGACCCAGGAAGTTTTCATCCCTAAGGAGAATGTTGATGCTTCCGAGAAAGCTGCATGTTTCATTAAATTCTCTCAAACAGAAAAGAGCTCTGAAATCTCTTTGACTCAGTGCTTTCCAGATAAACAAGGTAATGAAAAGCAAAGGGCTTCGAAGATGATTAGGGGACTAGAACATCTTTCTTATGAGGAAAGGCTGGGGAACTTGGGTCTTTTTAGTCTGGAGAAGAGAAGACTGAGGGGGGATCTTATTAATGCTTATAAATACTTCAGGGGTGGGTGCCAGGAGGATGGGGCCAGTCTTTTTTCAGTGGTGCCCAGTGACAGGACAAGAGGCAACGGGCACAAACTTGGTCATAGGAAGTTCCATCTAAACATCAGGAGGAACTTCTTTACTTCGAGGGTGGCAGAGCACTGGAACAAGCTGCCCAGAGAGATTGTGGAATCTCCTTCTCTGGAGATATTCAAAACTCACCTGGACACACTTCTGTGCAACCTGCTCCAGGTGACCCTACTCTGGCAGGGGGTTGGACTAGATGATCTCCAGAGGTCCCTTCCAACCCCTATCATTCTGTGACTCTGTGAATGGGTCAGGTTGTATACGCAAGTCTGAGAGGCTATGTTCGAAAGCAGCATGGACTTTAACTGTATAATTTCTACTGACTTCTGAGGAAGTTGAATTTAAAGAGTAAAAAGCATCAGAAGTGATTTGTCTGCTAAAAGTGTGTTTAAGGTTCATGAAAGGTATGAGGCTGACAGTTTGATCCCCCCAGAAAGATACTTTTTGCAGGGATCTCAACAGAATAAAACCTTCAGCTGTGACTTGAAATGAGTAATAATAAAAAGGGAGACACACTTAGATCTCTTCTAAACCTTCTGGCCTTGTGTAATTAACGCTAATGACTATTGTGCTCTTTGTACTGCTTTCCATGAACTGGAATGAAACTATTCAGTCATTTCAAGTGAGTCATCTAGCAGCAGTTAGATAAATAATTTGTAATCTAGCATGTGTATGAGTTGGTGAGCGTACTTCTTTTCCTCCTTCAGAGAGATATAAAAAGGAGAAAAGAGAGTTTTCCTGCTGTTGCTTATTGCTTTGGGACAGCTTCAGCTGAGCTTCAGGTCAGCCTGAGGCTTGCTTTTTTTCTTTTTTTTTTTTTTCTTTATTTTTAAAAACATAGGATGAGAACATGTTTGGAACCATTTGGTTTGTAGGGTGTGTAAGGCAGTCCCTAACTGACAAAATTTCCCACTTCTGTGCAAAAGTAATTTTCATGGTTTACCAGTATAGAATTCTTCCTCCTTCACTGGAATTATGTGTTACAGACTTGTTAGAGATGAGGCATGTGGTGGGTTGACCTTGGCTGGCTGCCAGATGCCCGTCAAGCTGCTCTCTTACTCCCCCTCCTCATGGGACAGGTGGGAGAAAATATGACAAAAGCCTCATGGATTGAAATAAGGACAGGGAGATCACTCGCCAATTACTGTCACAGGCAGAACGGACTTGACTTGGGGAAAATTAATTTAATTTATTGCCAATCAAAATCAGGGTGGGATAATGAGAAATAAAACCAAATCTAAAACACCTTCCCCCCACCTCTCCCTTCTTCTCAGGCTCAACTTCACTCCTGATTTCTCTATCTCCTCCCTGCGAGCAGCGCAGGGGAACAGGGAATGGGGGTTGTGGTCAGCTCATTATGCGTTGTCTCTGCCACTCCTTCCTCCTCACACTGTTCCCCTGAACCAGCGTGGGCTCCCACCCACAGGAGACAGTCCTCTGCAAACTTCTCCAACGTGGGTCCTTCCCATGGGCTACAGTTCTTCACAAACTGCTCCAGCATGGGTCGGTTCCATGGGGTGCAGTTTTTACCCTTTCTTAAATATGTTATCACAGAGGTGCTACCAGCCGTTGGCGATGGGCTCAGCTTTGGCCAGCGGTGGGTCCATCTTGGAGCTGGCTGGAACTGGCTCCCCTGACACGGGGGCAGCTTCTGGCATCTTCTCACAGAAGCCACCCCTGCAGCCTTCCCGCTACCAAAATCTTGCCATGCAAACCCAATACAGGATATTTGCTGAAATTTCATTTGGCCCTTTCATAGGCCGAAAAATGGAATAACTATCGCCTTTCAAGAGGTGATGTGCCATCACTGAACTAAGGTACTTAACCATGTAACTTTCCTGGAGCAGGCTTAGGGTTTTGCTAATAACTGACTCTGGTGCATTAAGTTTTTGGGGTTACTTTTTTTAAAAACCAAATAGCTATAAAACATACTCAGGTTTATATTTCTACTGAAGTAGTGTGTCACATAGTTGCTTTTTAACTAACCAAACATTATTTATTTTATTTTTTTAAAGGAGATAGCTATCACAAAAGAAGCAGAGGTGGTCTTATTGTGGCTTTTGTTCTCTTAATTCCAGTTGTAGGAATACTAGGATTCCTATACAGAAGAGGTATGTATAGCATTTCCTAATCGAACTTAATATGCTTCAAGATTATGCTGATCTAAGGTTCTGTAGAATGTATGAAAGTTTCTGACCATGGGATGTATTGTAAATACAGTAGTAGAAACAAGTACAACTTAGGCAAAGGCTAATAGATTTGAAGGAAATAATACAGAGAACTTTCTTGCACTTAGATGCAGGGCTTTGTGTACTGGGCAACACTGTAGTTTGTATTTGCATATTTCTCCTTCAGACTGGGTGTTTCATTTACTGGGTGTTTCTACTTACCAAGTATCCCATTCCTACCTGAGTGTGTTTTCACTGCCTTTTTTGAGAGCATCATAAAGCTGCCCTCAAGATGAGATTTATTGTTGGGACAGGCTCATACCAGGGCCTGTTGAATACCTTATGCTGAGTCTAATCTGACAACTTGGTGTGCTCAAGTGATACATAGGGACTTCTGTGCCTCCTGTCAGACTGTATAGCCATCATCTTGGAGTTCTAGATTTGTTTCGTGATCCATCCCTACGCTGAATTCAAGTATCTGTCCTGGAGTAGCCTGGAGAGGAAAAGGCTCAGGGCAGACCTTATCACTCTCTACAACGACCTGAAAGGGGGTTGTAGAGAGGTGGGTGTTGGTCTCTTCTCCCAGGTGACAAGTGACAGGACAAGAGGAAATGGCTTCAAGTTGCACCAGGGGAGGTTTGGGTTGGATATTCTGAAAAATTTCTTCACTGAAAGGGTTGTCAGGCTTTGGAATGGTCTGCCCAGGTTAAGTCGTTTGGAGATGTGTAAAAGATGTGTGGATGAGGCGCTTCGGGACATGGTTTAGTGGTGGACTTAGCAGTGTTAGGTTAATAGTTGGACTTGATGATCTTTAAAGGTCTTTTCCAACCTAAACAATTCTATGGTTCTATGATCTTTTTTGTAAATCTGACAACTTATTCAGAAACGGTAATTGTAGGCTATCGCTGTGTATCTCTTGCTGCCACCTTTTTAGGTTAGTATGTCATATTGTAACTCTGTTTTGAAAAAGAGGTGTACACCGTCTCTTCTCTTTGTGTTTGAGAGAGTCCCAAACAAGAATATGTTACTTCATTCTAAGAGTGCTCTGCATGGAAAATTCCTGTTGGCTTCCAGGTTGGGTCAGCACTTGGGGGTGGCTGCAGGGTGAAGAGCATGGGATGCATCTCCGATCTGGGAAGGACTAATTGATGATATTCTGGGGGGAGGCTTTGATCAGAGCATACATAGATGTATATTGCATGTGGGCCTTATGCTTTCCTGATCATTCTCTGTTTAGTTTCTGTTGGCATGAAATCATAAAATAAACTAGGTGGGAAGGAATCACTGGAGGTTTCATCCAACTTGCTGCTCAAACCAGGACCAACTTCAAAGCTAGATCAGATTGCTCAGGGCCTTGTCCAGTCAAATTTTGAATAATTCCAAGCATGGAAATTCCTCAGCCTCTTTTCAGCATGTGTTCAAGCACTGAATCACCCTTGTGGGGAAGGACATTTTCCTTATCTCTGTTAGGGATTTCCCTTTTGCAACAGCCATTGTCTCCTGTCTTTTTGTTCTGTACTTCTGAGAGTTTCCTTTGTTTTCTATATAAGTTAGTTGTAGACTGCAATTAGCCATGCCCCTAGCCTTCTTTTTCTTTAGGCTGAAGAAACCCAATTCTCTTGGCACCTCCTTGCACAGCTCCTGCCCCCTAAACATCTTGGTGGACATTTGCTGGACTAGCTTCAGCATGTCAGTGTTTTTTCATGAATCGTGAGTCTAAAACTAGACACGGTACTTCACATGTGGCATCACAAACAATGAATAGAGGGGAAGAATTATTTCTGTTGATGGGCTGACTAGACTTCTGCTAACACAGCCCAGTATCTCGTAGGCTTCTGCTGCAAGGGTATATTTTTGACTAACGTTCAACTTGCAGTCCACCAGGTCTTCCAGGTCCTTTTCTGCAGAGCTGTTTTCTAGCCAGGCAGAGCTTAGCCTGTGCTGCTCCATGGGGTGATTTCAAGAGGTGCATGATTTTATGTTTGCCTTTGAACATCATGTCTTTCCTGCCAGCTCATTCTTTCAGGTTGTTGAAGTCCCTCTGAGTGGCAGCCCTGCCCTCCAGCATATCCCCTGCTCTCCCCAGTTTGATGTCATCTGCAAACTTTCTGAGGGCGCCTTCTGTGCCTTTGTCCATGTTGGTGATGTTGAACAACACTATGCTTGGTATCAACACGTGAAGAATGTCGCTCATAACTGGCCATCAGTTAGACTTGAAACAATTCAACTACTTCCCTTGAAACAGTGAAGGTTTGACCATGCTAGAAAATAAACTTGTTATGCCTCAGTAGGATAAGCACTGCATTGGTATAATCAAATAGATAATGTGACTTGCTGATTTAAGAACAAGACTCAGAGTTGTGAACTGTGAAACTTTCCTTTAGATTTGGTTAGATGTGTTCTTACTTGTTGTTGTTGCCAGAGGCCCATTTTGTTGATCTCTCACTGATTGTCTTTGCCCCAAAACAATATTTCACTGTTTCTTCTTTCCCCAAGTCAGGTATTCTTTTGCATATCCTCAGTGATATTTTTTTTTTTTTGTATTTGGGTTGGAGGGGTGGGGAATGGATTGAGGCTATCAGCTGGTTTCCAAAGGCACAAAACTTTATTTCTGAGTGATTTCTCCAGGTATTCTATTTGTTTTGGTGCAGTTAGAACTCAACTTGGAACAGTGTATTGGGTTTACGTGGCAAGGTTTTGGTGGCGGGCGGGGCTACAGGGGTGGCTTCTGTGAGAAGATGCCAGAAGCTGCCCCTGTGTCTGATAGAGCCAATGCCAGCTGGCTCCAAGATGGACCTGCCGCTGGCCAAGGCCAAGCCAATTGGTGATGGTGGTAGTGCCTCTGTGATAACGTAGTTAAGAAGGGGAAAAACAACTGTGCAAGGGCAGCCAGGGGAGAGAGGACTGAGAATATGTGAAACAACTCTGCAGACACCCAGGTCAGTGAAGAAGGAGGGGAAGGAGGTGCTCCAGGCGCCGGAGCAGAGGTTCCCCAGCAGCCCGTGATGAAGACCACGGTGAGGCAGGCTGTGCCCCTGCAGCCCATGGAGGTCCACGGTGGAGCAGATATCCACCTGCAGCCTGTGGAGGACCCCACACCGGAGCAGGTGGATGCCCAAAGGAGGCTGTGACCCTGTGGGAGGCCTGCGCTGGAGCAAGCTCCTGGCAGGACCTGTGGACCCATGGAGAGAGGAGTCCATGCTGAAGCAAGTTTGCTGGCAGGACTTGTGACCCTGTAGGGGACCCACGCTGGAGTAGTCTGTTCCTGAAGGACTGCACCCCGTGGAAAGGACCTATGCTGGAGCAGTTTGTGAAGAACTGCAGCCCGTGGGTGAGACCCCATACTAGAACAGGGGAAGAGTGTGAGGCGGAAGGACTGACCGCAACCCCCATTCCCTGTCTCACTGCACCACTCGGGGGGAGGAGGTAGAGGAAAATCAGGAGTGAAGTTGAGCCCGGGAAGAAGGGAGGGGTGGGGGGAAGGTGATTTTTTTTTTTTTTTTTTAAGATTTGGTTTTATTTCTCATTATCCTACTCTGATTTTGATTGGTAATAACTTAAATGAGTTTTCCCCAAGCTGAGTCTGTTTTGCCCATGATGGTAAAGGGTGAGTGATCTCCCTGTCCTTATCTTGACCCATGAGCCCTTTGTTATATTTTCTCTCCCCTGTCCACCTGAGGAAGGGGAGTGATAGAGCAGCTTTGGTGGGCACCTGACATTCAGCTAGGGTCAACCCACCACAAAAAGGAAGAGCTGCTTAGAAAAACAGTCCAGTGCATGGTTCAGGTAGGAGAGCTAGAGTGTCACAAATGTGTGGAAATCAGACTATTGCTTTGATTTGGTCTAGGCTTGTAACTTTTTTTCTCTGTGGCAGTATAGTCTTTCATTGGAGGGGTAAAGGAGTAAGTTTTCTTTCAGGCCTTAGTTGTTCTATAGAGCTTAGTTATTTTTTCCAGGTCACTAATACATACTTTCTAAAATAAATAGATTTTGTTATAGGAGAACGTCAGCTACTTTGCTCTGTGGACAGCCAAGAACAGCCTAAGTCAGACAGAGTTAAGAAACCTGTATTGGGGTATAGATGTTTTTAAACATCTGCTGTTGGTTGGAGCTGTTCTTTACTTTTTTGCAGTGTGTAAGCTTTTGAGTTGATTTTCAGTGTGTGCACACACATCCTCAAAGTTTCACTTGAGGTCCAATATTGGATAATCATAGGGACCTGCACTTAGTGGATGTGTTAGTGGGGCTGGCAGAATTACTGACAGTGAATGGCCTGAGATTTGGCTGGTCAGCAGCTCTCTTTGGAGGTGAATTCCACTTCTGACAATGGAGAATGGGGGCTGGCCTCAGGATGAGGGATGGAAAAGCGCACACTATAGGTCTGTTGGAGAACTTACTCTTTACCTGTTTGGCTGGTTTACATGCTGAAATGAAGTTAATATTTCTTCCATCTCTTTTAATCTTACCTGCCTGTCCCATTTATATAAACTTCTTTCAGAAATTTGGTTGATTATTTTTCTAAACGCAGTATTCATATCAAGAGCTTAGGGCTGGGCATGGATGTAACACATCGCTCATTCCCAATGTCCCCCAAGGCAATTTCATACTCGCCTATCTTGGAAATCGGGCAGCTAGGCTTTTTCTCTGTGCATTGCATTTGACATGGAGAGCTGGTGGTTCCAGTGGGTGGGGGTTGATGCTGTGCGTGTAGCAGTAGATTTAATGACGACTGTTGAAGGTATTATCACATCAGACTGGCAGCAGTCTGCTCTTAGTTTACCTTGGTCGTATCTTGAAAATCCATCCAAGACTGGTGAAGACAGGCACGTTGCTAGTTTGGTGTGCAGAACTCTGGTCCTTGCTTTTGGTGCGTGACTCTGGTGCTTGCGTACATCCTGTGGGTCAAGTTGCAACTGTCTCCTTTTCTTTCTATAACCCCTTTCAGTTGTTTCAGGAAAAAATCTGTTAGCAGCACCTTTTGATTCACTCTTACTCCATTTTGCAGGCCTGTCTTCTCCTTGTAACAGTCAAGATGAGGGAAGGAGACAGTGGAGTAACTTCTCACCTCTTTCCATTAGTTACCAGTCTCCTGTTGTCTGCGTTCCTGTCCAGATCTCCACTTGTGCTTCTCTTGTCCATTCTAATCCTGCTTTTTTTTTTTACTTCTTCAATTTGCAGCAAGATTGCTCAGCTCTCTGGCTTGTGGGTCTGTGTGTTGGGGTGTGGGAATCACTCTATATGGTGAGCAGCTAGGGAAGGGACAGCTCCTTTAATCTGTACTCCTTTCACAAGGGTGAATGAGGCTAACGTGTTCCAGCTTTAACGTGCATGCGTCTTGTTGCCGGGACCACTGTGGTCTGTTGTTATGAACCCAACTAAATCAGGCAGTCAAGCAGATTAGGGAGAGCAGGGAAAGACTCTTACAAAATACTTTGTTGTGGAGGTCACCAGACCAAATCCTGTTTCAATGGGGAATGGCCAAAGCTCTTGCCATCAGATATGAGCTCAGTGCCCTGTTGGAGTTGTGCTGGTTTTGGCTGGGATAGAGTTAATTTTCCTCATAGTAGCAAGTATGGGGCTGTGTTTTGGATTTGTGCTGGAAACCGTGTTGATAATACAGGGATGTTTTAGTTACTGCTGAGCAGTGCTTATGCAGAGTCAAGGCCTTTTCTGCTTCTCACCCCACCCCACCAATGAGTAGGCTGGGCGTGCACAAGAAGTTAGGAGGGGACACAGCTGGGACAGCTGACCCCAACATTATTTTATTTTATTTCATTTATTACGACAGGAGTGTTCTGGTGTTGAACTAACAGTGGCTTCATGTGGGATACTTGGTCTGGTATCTTACACGAGCTGCTGGAGTTAGCACAAGGCTGGAGCAGGATGTTTCTTGGATTGCAAACTACTCTGTCACCTTTGCAGAGATTTTCCGTTGTGTTTAATTTAATTTCTTAAGTTGTTTAATTTCAGAAGTTTCTTAATGTTTTTATGGGTTTGGAGGTTAAAAAAAACATGATAAGGTCCTTGGTGATGGGCCTGGAAAAGATGTCACAGGTAGTGAGGCAGTGCTATGAAAGCAGGGGTTTGAGTGTTTTTGTTGTTGGGTTCGTTTGGGGTTTTTTCCTCCCTTTCTACCCGCCCTGCCCCAGCATATCAAAGTCTTATGAGCTTTCTGTCAGGATTTTGGATAAAGAACTTCATTTTTCTTCTGATATTTTCATACATTTGTTAAAGCTGTCATTCTAGCCCATGGTTCAGAGATCACTGAAGTCTAGAGACTACAGATGGATTTGAAGGTGAAAAAAGGAGAAGAATGGGAAGGAAAAAAAAGCCAACCAAAAAAACCTCATTTTGGTACTGCACTTAATTTTACTTTAGAATGGCTTATGCTTCTATTAGAGATTCCTTAAGGTCTGCAAAGTGAAAGGGTTTAAAGTCACAGTGTTAGTGCAGCACATAGATGAAGAGAAAAAAGAAGATGTGGATTCTCTTCTCAGCTGTCTCTAGCTTTTTATGGCAAATCTGTGGAGCATTATCACCTTAAGTAAACCCACTTCAGAAAGATTTTGTAAAGCTGTAGGCGTAAATATAGATAATGTTTGTTATGGTATGGGACCTTAAGTGGTTGCTGGAGGGAAGTTGAAGTTGAAATTAATTGCGAGTCCTTTAATAAAGTGGCATAACATACTAGTTCTCTGGAGTATCTGCTGAAAGTGTTTTTAGCATGTTCTCAGTGTAGAGATTACCATTCCCCTGTTGGCCTAGAAAGACCTGTTGCCTTAGGAACAGTAAACGTTGATGGGTAGATCACTAGATGAGAAGTCAAAAAGACCTGGATCTTTGTGTCTGTTAAACAGCACTGGGCAAATACCTTCTTGGGCTTCAGCTTCCCTCTTGATATGATGAGAATGTTGCTGCATACTGTGTTTGCAAATCACTTCACCATCTGTGGAAAGAAGAACTAAGCATGTATGAGGGCACCTCTTTTTATAGTAAATAAGCAAATTACCCTTTTGTTTAATGTTACCTTTTATTTGCATGCAAAAGAGTGCAAGGATATTTTTATAGTATGTTGTCATGGGTAGGTGATCTTTGCTTTCTGTTGGGAAGAAACCCTCAAGCAGGACCTAAGACAATAAAACGCTGGGACTTCAAATCTTTCTTTGTATTGATGGCAAATAGATCTGAGCCTCAACACACCGATTTAGAGATAGGATGCTTACAAGCTAGCAAAATGCTAATTTGGGAGATACAGCAGGCTTCTTTCTTTAGAGAAGCA
This sequence comes from Gavia stellata, assembly GCF_030936135.1. Lineage (NCBI taxonomy): Eukaryota > Metazoa > Chordata > Aves > Gaviiformes > Gaviidae > Gavia > Gavia stellata. Next base: position 129,672,887 of record NC_082594.1, on the reverse strand, counting down.
CCATTTCTGGATGTGGTATCTTCCACTTGTTTTATGCTCTAGGAAGTCTTTTGACTGCATTCATCAGGCAGCTAAGCAAAGCCCCAGTTTTGTTTTCTTACTACAGCCAGTGTAAATTTCAGGGAAATTTTCTGGGACCTGTATTTTTTTTTCTAGAAGTTCTTTTTACTCCAGAGGGATAGTGAAATATGAACATTACAGTTTAAGTCAGCAAAAAAATTGTTTTTTTTCTACAGGTTGTTGCACTGATGATTCATTTACTCACTAACTCTTTCACCGTTTTCCACAAGTAGCTGATAATAAGGGGGTTGGAGAAGGCAGAAGTTTTTCCTGATTAAGGGAAAAATCACTAATGATGACAATAAGGAAAAGGAAACCCAGAAGCCCCTGGGTTTTGCCGCTTATTCTTTCTGCATGAATTGTAATGGGCATAGAACAGCTTTCCTCATCTGAAGAAACAGGGGGTTTGTAGCTGATGGCAGAAGTGTGGTGCACTGTGGGATTGTCTTACCACTTTTGTAACTATTTCCACATACATAGACATGGATATAGGATAAGGAGGCTTAGTTTATGCCTGTCTTATGGAAGAAAGGAGGGAAACGTACAGTTCAGGCAAAAGAGATTCACATTCATATATAAAGGTTGTCTGTCTGGATGCTAGAGGAACAAAATAATATATTTTGTTGCAGTATAGAGTGGGAACATCAGGAAGGGTAGTCAGTGCACCTTTGTGCAGTACACCCTGCAGCACCTAGGTAGCATGCAATCGCTGCTGTACAGATGATAAACAGCAGGCAAGGCTACAATGTTCTCTGAAATGTGTGTACAAAGCAATTCTAAATAGGGCTTCTGCTGGTAGCACAGCAGTACTTAACAGTTGCAGAGGAGAAGGTGTGCTGCTGAGCTCTGGACAGCACAGAGCAATGACCTATGCTGGTGTCGGGGAGAAGCAATGGAGTGTGCTCCTCAGGGACTGTAGCTCTTCTCTGATCTCTTTTCAGACAAAGAATTGAACAAGGAGGACAGTGCCCTGAAAGACAAGCAGACAGTTAACAATGGTGTAAATCAGGAAGGTAAGTGCCTGTTTTATGGAGCAGTCCTCTGTGCAGGAGTTTCAGGAGCAGAGTTAACCAGCTTTCAGGCTGTAGTCAAGAGCAGCTGTTTTATGTTCTGCTAGAGCAGAGCAAGTCTTGCATTTTTACCACCAGTGGAAATAACCCCAGCAGAGCATATGGGCCTGAAGGAGGTGTGCTCTGTAGATCAGTGGGGTTTAATGAAAAAGAAACCAACCAAACAGTTAGACTGAGATGAGAATACTGGTCAAGTGGCAGTCTGCTGAAGTGCTGGCTTCTGGTTAATGCTGCCTATTGGGAGATCTCTGCAAGGGGGCCTCCAGTCCCCCAGTGTGTGCATGTGAAGTACTTAAGTGAGGAGCAAGAGTTGATGTGACCAAGAGGAAGCTTTGCTACCTTCTCACTGGGTTTGGAGAGATTACTACTCTGTGAAATGGAGTCAGGCTGTCCGTCATTGTCTCTGGTGGAAGACAGTACTCTGTGTGTGTCTGTCTTTAACCTCCCTGACATCTGCTGGGAAGGCAACACAGCAATTCAAGCAGTCAGGAAGATGCCTGGGCAGCGTCAGGGACAACTTCTTCACACAGGCTACCTGATACACCAGCAAGGACTGATGTGCAGCTGTATCTGCTGCTCCCTAACAGGGAAGGACTGGATGGGGATGTGGTCACAAACGGCTGCCTTGGCTGTAGTGACCAAGAAACAGCTCCAGATCCTGACAGGAGTGAGGAGGGTAAGCATCAGGCCCGGTGCTTTCAGAGAGCAAATTGCCGCTTCTTCAGGAAGGTGGTAGGCAGGATCTCACAGGAGACAGTCCCGAAGAGCAAAGGAGCCCAAGAGAGCCATCAGGCCTTTAAGGAGGACTTTCTCCAAGCACGAGCACAGGCCATGCCCACAGTCAGGAAAACAGGCAGGCAAATCGGAAGATCAGCTTGGCTAAGCAAGGAGCTCCTGACAGGGCTCCAGTGCAAGAATTGCTTATACTAGATGTGGAGGCAGGAATACGCTCCAAAGGAGGAATTTAGGAACACTGCCCCGGCAGGTAAGGATGGTGTCAGGAAAGCCAAGGCTCAGGGAGGCTTGAAACTGCTATGGGATGACCAGGACAATGAGAGAAGCTTCTGCTGCTAGGTTATCTGTAAAAGAATAAATGAGGAAAATGTGGCTCTATTGCTGAACAGGGGTTGATTTAGTGATATATGATGCTGATGAAGTATAGGCTAGATGAGCAGACAGTGAGGTGGACTGAAAACTGAACATATTTCTGGTCACAGGAGAAAGATGGTGACTGGGAGTAAGCAGGATGGTTTTACCAAGCGTAAATCACAGTTGACCAACTTGACAACCTTTTTTGGATTAAATGGCTAGATCGGTGGATGAGGGGAGGACAATGGGTGTCATATACCTTCACTTTAGCAAGGTTTTTTATGCAACAGCTCACAGCATCGTTGGAGTCCTAAGTTGGGATGTCCTAGTCTGGATGAATGTCTATCTACATGGGTAGAAAACTTGCTAGATTGTCATTCCTGCAGGTAGTGGTTAATGGGTTGTACTCCACATGGATGCTGGTGGCAAGTGGAGTACTGCAGAGGTCTATTTGGTGACTTGGACAAGGGAGGGAAAACAGTGTCATTGAGTTTATAGATGACAGCAAAATGTGGAGTGCAGTCAATCAGTATGAGGGCAGGATTGTTGTTCAGAGGGAGCTGGAAGGGAAGAGGCCTGCATCAACCCCATGAAATTCTGCAGGGGCAATGCAGGGTCCTGCATCTGGGTGGACCAACAGCTTGCACTGATGTAGAATGGGGACTTACTGGCAGGGCTGCAGCTCTGCTGAAAGGTACCTGGGAGTCCTTATGGACAGTACACTATGAGTCAACAGTGCTCCCTGACAGCAAAGGCAGCTGATAGCATCCTAGGCTGCTTTAAGGACTGCTTAAACCAGTACATTGAAGGAAATGGTTATTTTCCATTCCTTGGCACTTGTTAGATGACTTGTAGAGTATTACATCTAGTTTGTGGCCCACCCAGTGCCAGAAAAGTGCTGATAAATTTGAGCAAGTTCAGCAGAGAGCCACCAACACGGTCAAGGGCTGGAGCACAATTCATCTGTGGAGACGCTGAAGAAACTGGGCTTGTTCAAGCCCAGAGAAGAGCAGGCTTTTGGGGTACACAACAGGAGCTGCCAATACCTATCTATATTCATAGATAAGAAGACCAAGCCAGGCTGTTTACTGAGGTGTATAGCAGGATATCAAGGTGATGGCTCTAAACTGAAGCAGGGATATAAGAAAAAGATTTCTGCCTTCTAAGCATGACTAATCACTATGACAGGTTACACAAAGTCATTATGGAGTCTCTGCCCTTGGAGATTTTTAAGATCTGACTGGAGAAATTCCTGAGCAACGTCTCTGGAAATGAATGTTGACCTTTCATTGAGAAGGGGTTTGGGTTAGAGACCCGCTGGATTCCCTACCCTGGAGCAAACCTGAATGATTATTACAATTCTTACGAATTATAGCTGGTAACTCATCTCTAAGTAATGACCAATACCAATGTGAAGTTAGGGGGTGGGATGTAGCTGTCCTGTGATCTCTTTTCAGAGCTCTCTACCAAGCAGAACAGCACCCTTACATCCAAGTGTGCAGCTGACCATGGTGTAACTGAGGGATGTGAGTGCCTATTCTGTGGTGGGGAGCTGTCTTGTGGGAAAGGTGTTAGCTTTCTGGTGTTAGCTGATGGCAACATGTTGAGTTGTAGCTAGTAACTCACTCTTATGCAATGGCCAGTACCTTGAAGCTGAACAAGGTAGGGGACTGCAGTTGTCTTCTGCTCTCTCTTCAGACATCTTTAAGAAGTGGAGCAGCAGCTTGCTGGCCAAGCATGCAGATGACCATGGCGTAAATGAAGCAGGCACGGTCTTTGTTCATTGTGGCTTTTGCCTAATGCTTCTTGATGTGAAGTTATGGGTGGCCGAATGCCTTCTATTCTTGGCCTTTGCAGGGTCTGGAAGGGAGCAAGAGGAGAGAGGGGAGGTGTTGTATGATGGCTCCATGGGGGCAGGGGATGTTGGTCAGGGCTGTTATTGATGCCGAACAAATGGCCCAGCTCTCAGTCAGATTACTCTTGATCCATCTGGACTGGGGAGGGGCAGTGTTCTGAGCTCCAGGATTGTCTGAGTATTGCCTTTTGTCCTTGCAGAAGCGACCGAGGATGCAGAAGGTGGAAACGGGGAGCGCCTGAGCAACTCTCCCAGCTGCAGTAAAGAAGGTATGTGAGGGTGAAGCTCCCCGTGTCTTAGGAGAGTGTGCAGACTGTCACAGAGGCTGGCAGTGGCAGTGCTGAGCCAGGCTGTGTGTGACCCCTTTTTGCTCAAGTATAAAACAGAGTGAGGATTATTAGGAGGGAGGGGATGCGTCTATGGTGGGCACATGCGTGTGTGATGTATGCTATGGAATCATATGTTTGTGATGGAAGTATTTAGAAGACCGGCCAATTTAGCCAGTTTAAAACTGTAGGATTAAATGTTACTAACATTCATTAGTAACACACCTCTTCCTCATGCTTGCACTTTTACTTTATTCCATGCCTTAACAAGTGATAAAGGCTTATAGTGGCTGAGGTATGAGTAAGGCAGCATGTTTTTCTGTCAGTAGATTTCTGAACTGCAATTCTACCTTGTTAATTATGAATGCTGTTGAACATCATGTCAAAGTAGAGATATATTGTGTAACACTGAAGGGTTTTTTTTTATGGCTTAGATGTGCAGCTGTGTTTTCTTTGGTTACAAAGAATGAAGAGTTTACTAAATTTGTGTTTTTCTTGTGGTTTGTTGTTGTTTTATAAACCTACATGGACACGGTGGGAAAGCTCTTCTAAACGAACAGTCCAGTGGGCCTGAGGACTGACACATGGAATGAGAAAACTGATTATTACTCTGTATGGGAGAATAGTTGATCAACACTGCATCTTATGGATATTAGTGAAATTGAGGCTGCAAAGACACAATGTTTCTCAACAATTGTTTCATATTCCATGAATTAGTTAGAACCTTTACTTAGTCATCAGTTCTGTATGCTGTATTTACTATGGGGGCATAACAGGCCTCCACTTAGGTATCTCCAAAGATGTTTTGCCCTCTCAGTCTGTTTTCTATGGTATGTGTGCAGACCAGAGCATCTGTGAGGTGGTGCAGCTGCTTCTTGGAGTACATCAACATGGAGAATATCAAAACTCAGATTAGTCCTGTCCCAAATCTGATAACAGAAGGATATACGGGCTATCCTTTAATAAAGTGCACAGGCAAGGGCTTACATTGGTCTGCCATCATCCAGACCAGAATACTGTTTCTGTAGAATTTTTCTAGAGTAGAGAAAGCCTATGGAATGCTAACTGGTTTCACTCTTGTTACTAATTAGTTTCACACTGTGATTCCCAAGAATATTAAAGATCATAGGTTTGGAGCTGAGATCATTGACCTTTAGTTTATAGTGAAAAGTCTTACTGAGACATCTAAATCTGGTAAAGAACACAAAAAGTTTAAGCCCTTGCCAAGAGAGCAATTACTACACTCTAAGTTTGGCTTCCAAAGCACCTGGTAGTATTGCAGAAAACCCGGCTGAACACTTATGTGTAGAAAATCCAAAGTTCCTATCTGTGAAACAGGAAGGTTCCAGGCAGAATAGTTGAAGCTGTAGCATAGTGCTATATCTCAAAGCCTTTGGTCTTTGTGACAGCCAGGTGGTGGAGGTAGAAGTAATTTCGCCAACCTAGCAGATTCAATGGCAGCATGGAGAAGTGAAATCAGCTGCCATCAATAACTGAATTTCTCAATTCCCAAGGGTTGAAGTGTGTGACCTGCTTAGAAAGAATTTCACTGGAGTTGTGTAAGATTTTCAGAAGTAAAACTGTAGGTAAATATGTAATAAAACTTTCTCATTGCTGGTGTGTCTGCAAAGCTTACGCAGATTAAGGTGATACTGAGGACTGTTGCTGAACTTTGCCTCCATCTAATGAGGGCAATCAACTTATCTGGGTTTGTGAGACTTGCTGTAACTTACTGTGGTTCAAGCATCCTTCACTCTGACTCTAGGGAGCTCTTCCCTATGGGATGGGTGAAAATTGTTCCATGTAGACTATAATTTGTAGGATGACTTGAGCCAATCTGGCCACTTACTGTCACTAAAAGTGGAGGTCCTGCTCTTTTGGACCACCTCTGATGTCCATCACGCCCGTCTGTGAGCCAGTTTCGCTACCTCATGTAGCAGGAAACTGACTCAGCAGAAAAATCTGGGTGGTCTTCTGATGGACTAATAGGTTAAATCTGATCATAAAGGGCCTTGAAAAGCACTGGGCTGGCATACTGGAGGGGATGGGATGCTGGTCAGCAGTGGATTAAAAGGGAGAAGGAAGGGCGGGAGACAGGGGAAGGGCAGGGGGGGATGCTGTTGCAGTGATATCAGGACAGGCTGAGATGCACGTGTGAAATAAGTGTTGCGTGAAGCTGTTACTTTCTCACACCATAAAGCTTTGCTGCACTTTGAGCATGCTATAGAACAGCCGTAGTTCAACTGAAAATGAGCCTGGTGGTAGAGGGCATGAGGTGGATTCCCAGAGCAGAAGCCTTTGACAGTGCTGGCTGTTCTACATAGAACATAGATAGTTAAAGAGTATTTGACAAGTAAAGCATCTGTGAAGAAATAAAGTTTTGGAGGGATGTGAAATTAAGTCAGCTATAGCAAACAAACTGAGTGCAGGAAGAAAGGAATGGATGGAAAAAAATTGTTTTGCTATTTGTGAAATGAAAGGGGTGACCTCATCGCAGTCTACAACTGCCTCAAGGAGGGCAGCGGACGGGGAGGCACTGATCTCTTTCTGGTGACCAGCGACAGAACACGTGGAAATGGAATGAAGCTGTGTCAGGGGAAGATCAGATAGGACATGAGGAAAAGGTTCTTCACTGAGAGGGTGGTCAGTCACTGGAACACGGTCCCCAGGGAAGTGGTCCTGGCACCAAGCCTGTCAGAGGCTGGTGCCTCTGGAGCATCTGGATGACGCTCTTAGTTGTATGGTTTAGTGTTAGGTAGTCCTGCAAGGAGCAGGGAGTAGGGCTTGGTGATCCTTATGGGTTCCTTCCAACTTGAGATATTCTATGAGTCTATGAAAGGTTTTGTTTCCAAATTCATTAACTGAGTCACCAGAAACTTGTTGTTTTGAAATTTTTTTATCTGACTTCAAGAAGGCTTTTAGAAAATGTGTACTATAAGCCAGTGTGTATCAAAGTATTTTTGTTTGGTAAGGAATGAATTTTGCAGATTGACTGAAAACAATTTTCCTTTCCTCAAAAGAAAAGGAAAAATGTTGTTTTGTCTGTCATATAGCCCTTAGTTAAGTGGTGTAACTATGGGCATTTCATACTGGTTTCTGCTTTTTGTGTTGTAGATCAGTGGTCTCCAAACTTTTTTGATTGGGCACCCCATCAGTAAAATTTTTTGAACATACACACCCAATTTATGTATATTTATTTATAAATTATATACATGTGCTACCATACTCAAGTATTATGTACATTATAAAACATGCACAAAAATACAAATTAAAAAAGGATTAGATAAGGATGAAGTAAATAGTATTTTAATTTTCAAATTTTATTAATGATGCGAAAATAATTTCTTCCTGCACCGCAATGAATTGCTTTGCGCACACCCCGCTTTGGAGACCACTGATGCAGATAATCCATTTAAAAATTCTCGAAATGCACAGGAATGTGGAAGCTAGTGGCACCTTACTGCTGCAGAGTTTTCTGTTCTGCTGGGTTTGATTCTTCTGTTGAATTACCAGCCAAGCAATCACGTTCAGATATTTGCTGAAGACAATGTTGGAAAGAGGAAAAAAATCTTTGAATGTGAGAAAACATGGATGAGTGAAAGGGTGGGAGAGAGGACTGAGTATAAGAAACCTGACTCTGTGATGCAGGAGAAACTGCTGATGAAATGGTCATGAAACAAGGAAACAGACTTGAAACAGGGCTGTATAGCTGGAGAGGAAGCTGTGGTATCTTGTAATAACTGAGTCAGATCCTGTTAGTTGCCAAGCAGTAATACTGAAGACCAAATGAAGTAAGTCAGCGTATTATGCATGGCCTATGTGATGTGCTGCTTTGCAAGGGCTACTTACTTGGTTAAACTGTGCTCCTATGTCATGCTTAAAGGTTTAGCATCTGAAATAGTTACGTTTTTACATCATGTCAAGAGATCAGATATAGCTGTTATTTTCTTTGGTGCTGTTTGCGAGCTGTGTGGGGACCGAACATTTTTCATGTTCTGTGGGGAGTGTGAAACCTGATGCTTATCACCACAGCTATAAAATGAGGGGAGAACACTGATTTCATGTTCAGGCCCTCTCACTGCATAGACACAGGCAAATAGCAGCCCCTGCCCCCCACCCCCCCCCCCCCCCCACCCCAGGCTGGCTTCTCGATCATGTCCTTTTAGTCTTGTCACCAAGCTGGCATAAGTCAGCTGTAGGTAAAGCAGTAAACCTGCTTGGATTATAAGGATACAAATAATAAAAATACTTCAGGCCTCTTCAGGAACCTTGTGAGAACCAGACTAGGGACATCTTTCTTTTTGTCATTGTCTACAGAGGTGAGTGCCATGTGTCACCATATGCTGCTCTCCTAGACTGTCTCTTGGCATCTTATCCCAGGTTGGAGTGATGCTGAGCTAGAGACTTGGAGTGATGCTGAGCTAGAGACTTGGAGTGATGGTGAGCTAGAGACTAGCGGAAGGGAAGGGTAGTGCTATCAAAATAGGAGCAAAGACTGAATGACAGTGCCTTGGCACGTACAGTTGGTTCCCCTTATACTGTTGCTTTGTGTGCACCAAGATGGAAACACCGATGTAAGTGGGCCTTGTGTATGCTTTATTGGAAATCAGCCTGGTTAGAGGTTGATGCATGTTGCATGCAGTGAGTTAGGTTGGGCGTGTAGTCTTGAATTTACTGGATTCTAACTTCCTGCACTGTAACTTCCCTTTGCCTTCAGTTTCCTTGCCTGTCAAATCAGAGCTCTATTTGCAATCCTCAAAAAAGAAAGCTCCAAAAGCGCCTGGCCTTACTGTGTGGAAGAAATAGCAGCAGCATCACATGCATGTGTGGTGCACAGCTGATGCTAAGATTATAGACCTGAACCTTTGCATAAAATTGGTGTCTTAAGTGCCTAGTTATGTGATCCAAAGTCATGGAGTCAGAACAGCCTCACAGGTTACCAGCTGCTTAGCAGGTAGCTGACAGTAAGTGATAAATGTTCTTAACCTGCTCCAGTTGCAGAAGAACGTGTCTAACCATAAACAGATAATTTGGGTAAAACTGCTAGTGGCTATCAGATACCACGTGTCGTCTAGCTGCTGTAATTGGATTGTTTTGGATCATGTGACAATGTCGTAATTCATCTTCACACTTCATTAGTGTTTAAAGCCTAACTAGTTCATTAGTGTTTAAAGTAGAACTAGTTCAATTTCTAGAAGAGAAGACACAATAATTTACCTGTGTGCTTTTCTTTTTCTATTGCTTCAGATCTTAAATCATAAGCAAATAATTGCTTTGCCAACCAAAGAAGAATGGAAGAGAAGCAGTAGAATTCAACGGTGAAGGAGCTGCTATCTTTTCTCTTGGAGGTTTTCCATCAGCACTTGAAGCCATCAATAAAGAAGGCTTTGAAGACTAGCTGAGCTGTTGCCAGTGCCTATTTTGCTTTTCTCAGAAGGGACAGCCTCCTTTTCTAGTGTCACTGCATGAAGAGAAATAGGCCGGATCATGAACAAAATATTTTGTATTGTTTTGTATCTGGTTTTAATAAACAGTGCTCTACTAACACAAAATGTAAGAGCTAAGGCCTTTTTTATAATTGGTATTTAGAGATTAACAAAGTCATATCCATTTGCATGAATGTGGATAAATCAAAAACTAATCAGCTTTCTATGCAATCTTGGATCAGTACCTTTTTACAGTCAGAAGAAAGACGGTTCATCCTTCAGCAGTTCCAGATGATGGATGAAAGTTTGCATTTGCTAGTCTCAGTTCTCCAACAGGAACTCAGTGCTCCAGACAAATATTCTCCAAGACCGCTATCTCCTGGAGTTGGCAGAAGACTGGCAAACTGATCATCTCCTGATGGTGGTTGACTTTGTGATAAAGCTACAATTCAGTTTGTTGTTGCATTGGAACAAAGCTGCTGCTGTTAGCAGTGATTTGGGTTTTTTTTCCTTGAACTTCTGATATTTTTTTGCACTTTTAGGGTTCTTTTTTATGTCTTAGCTTCTGCTTCACATTATTCTGAGAATGTCAACCTACTATTTCTAAAGAATAATTGTATGTTTTTAGGTTGCTTGTGACTAGAGAGAAAACTTGAAAACTGAGGCCATATATACACTGAAGCTCAAGAAGAATCCATGAGAAAAGAATACCATGTATTAATGTTTTCAAAACATCAAGCAATGGAGCGGGTTTCATGACTTTTGCATGCTGGTTGTTAATGAAAGCTGAAAGCCATTTCAGTTGATTTTGAACTTTGTATGTGTAAAGAATCATGAAAGTTTGACAAGGATAACCAGAGATCAGAAACTCCCCCTTCATCTTCCCTCTTGTTTCAACTTATGCCCATTATCTCGTGTTCTCCCACCATGCACTACTATGAAGAATATGTCTCCACCTTCTCGATGATCACCTTGTAGGTATGGGAAGGCTGCTGTTACGTACCCTTCCAAAGCCTCCTCTTCTCCAGGCTTGAGCAAGCACAGTGCCTTCAGCTTCTCCTCACAGCACAGGTGCTCTGACCATCTTGGTAGCCCTCCACTGAACTTGCTCCAATTTTATTCATGTCTGTCTTCTTGAAGGGGTCCAAAACTAGATGCAGTATTCTGAATGCAGTCGAATGCATGCTGATAGAGGGGGATAATCGCTACCCTCCATCTACTGGCTAAGCTCCTGCTAGTACAGCCCAGGATGCTGTTGGCTGCATTTGCAGCCAGGGGACACTCCTGGCTCATGTTTGGCTTGCTGCTTACGCAGATCCCCCTGCTTCCTTTCAGCATAACTGCTTCCCTACCAGCCAGACCCTAGCTTGTATCGTTACAAGTGGTTCCTCCTTCCCACAGCTTTACATTTGTCCTTTTTTAATTTTAACCTGTCTAGGTCTCTCTGACAGCCCAGCCCTTTAGCACATTGATTCTCCCCAGTTTGGTGTCTTGGCAAACTTGATGCGGGTGTACTCGATCCCACTATCTATGTCATTGATGAAGATATTAAATACTATTTGGTCCCAGTGCAGACCCTTGAGGGACAGCGCTGATTACTGGTTTCCCCTTGGACATTGAGCCATTGACTGTAATTCTTTGGACATGGCCATCCAGCCAATGCCTTATCCAGCCAACAGTCCATCTAGTTCACCCATTCAAGCCATAATCTTCTAACTTGGATAAAGAAATATTGTGGGAGATGGTGTGAAAAGCCTTGCTAAAGACAAGGTATAAAAATACTACTTTCCCCTCATCCATAAATGTAGTTATTTCATCATTATAGAAGGCAGTTGGGTTGGTGTGTACAGAAGGGTTAAAAGATGGAATTTTGGTCCGTGCATGGACACTGGGTGAGAAGTAGATAGTAGAGAAAACCGCAACATTGGGTGAGAAGTAGATAGCTGAGAAAATCGCAGTCAGCACAAGAAAACACATGGTTTATTGTCTAGTGTTTGAAATGCTGACCATAGAGATAAAGAGGCTGAGCAATACAGGGGGAGAACAGGGAGGACGTGCAGTGGTGGAGGAATACAAAGCATCGTTCGTAATTTTGCTTGCCGTATAACATCCTACTATCGGCTTGAGCATGGTTGATACATGATTGCTGGATTATGGTAATATGCTGCGTGTACAAAGCCTACAAACCCATAGACGGGATGGCTATGGCACGTGCAGCGCGCCTGACCAGCGGGCACATGTGCCATAGGCTCCCTATGTTGAGAGTCGGCAACCGAGGTGTGTTTCAGCACCCGCTGGTCACGTGTGTCGAAACCCATTCCTCTGCAAATGTATAAATAGTGGGATTTCCCGAAGAGCAGTGGGCCGGTGTACAGCGAGGTCACTGTTGCCCCCCTGGGGACGCCCATGTAAAGCTGGCACCTACCGACTGCTGGGCTGAGCACACTGCGCAAGACGACACAAGAATGTACGGACAGTCCATCTTCCTCATGGTCCTCAGGTCGGTAAGATAATTGCTTTGCAAGATACCCTTAGTGTAATGCATGTTTGTAGTTAATAAAACGCTTGGGTTTTTTTAATTTTTCCTTGTAGTCTGCGTATATATGTTTACCTTTCTTGGGAATCCTCGAAACCACTCTAAAGCAGTTGGTTAGGCATGATTTACCCTTAATTAAATGTATGCTGACTGTTCCCAACCACTTTCTCCTTCATAAGCCCAGAAATGTGTCCTAAGAGGACCAGCTCCATGATTCTCCCAGGGATGAACGTGAGACTGACCAGCCTGTAGATCCCCAGGTTGACCTCTTGGCGCTTTTTAAAAATGAGTGCACCGTTTTTGTTTTTCTAGTTGTCAAGGACTTCCCCAATCTCCATGATCTTTTAAAGGTGATATCCCTCACGGTGACATCAGCCAACTGTCTTAAGCACCTTCGAATACATCTGATCAAGTCCCATGGACTGGTGTGGATCAAGTTTTCTCAAGTAATCCCTGACTTCTGGTAGTTTTTCTTGAGCCCTTTGACTAAGCACAGAGCACATGAGACCTTGTTAATGAAGACTGAAGTAAGGAACACATCAAGTCACTAAGCCTTCTCTGTCTGATATCCTTAAATCATGCTCCCAATTCAGGAATGGGCCTGTATTTTCATCCTTTATTCCTTTATAGTTAATGTAGCAGCAGATGCAGCTCTTGTTGCCCTTGATATCCTTTGCAAGTCTAAATATAGCTAAGCCTTGGCTTTCCTGACACCATCCTTACCTGCCCGGGCAGTGTTCCTAAATTCCTCCTTTGGAGCGTATCCCTGCCTCCACATCCAGTATAAGTAATTCTTGCACTGGAGCCCTGTCAGGAGCTCCTTGCTTAGTCAAGCTGATCTTCCAATTTGCCTGCCTGTTTTCCTGACTATGGGCATGGCCTGTGCTCGTGCTTGGAGAAAGTCCTCCTTAAAGGCCTGATGGCTCTCTTGGGCTCCTTTGCTCTTCGGGACTGTCTCCTGTGAGATCCTGCCTACCACCTTCCTGAAGAAGCGGCAATTTGCTCTCTGAAAGCACCGGGCCTGATGCTTACCCTCCTCACTCCTGTCAGGATCTGGAGCTGTTTCTTGGTCACTACAGCCAAGGCAGCCGTTTGTGACCACATCCCCATCCAGTCCTTCCCTGTTAGGGAGCAGCAGATACAGCTGCACATCAGTCCTTGCTGGTGTATCAGGTAGCCTGTGTGAAGAAGTTGTCCCTGACGCTGCCCAGGCATCTTCCTGACTGCTTGAATTGCTGTGTTGCCTTCCCAGCAGATGTCAGAAGTTCACCCATATGTGCTGGAGCCTGTGAGTCAGAAACTTCCTGGAGCTGTTTAGAGAAGCCTTTACCTCCTTCCTTACCCTGATCTGGTGGTCTGTAGCATGCTCCAACCATCTTGTCATCCCTACTGGCCTTTCCTGGGATCCTGATCCACAGGCTCTCAGCCAGCCTGTCACGTGTTCTGTATGAGAGCTCCACACATTCAAGCCACTCTTTCACAGAGAGGGCAGCCTCTCTTCTCCTCCCTCCGTGACTTTCCTGTAGAGCTCTATGCATCCACTGCAGTACTCCAGTCATGCAAGCTGGCTCACCACGTCTTGGTTATTCCAATAATGTTGTACTTCTGTGAACTCATGGAGAATTATAATTCTTCCTGCTTGCTTTTCATGCTGTGTGCATTTATGCATGTACCTTCATGCCTCCTTCTGCCATTTTTTTTTCTGCTTTTGAGGTCTGTTTTGTTCTTGTCACCCTGTACCTTTTACTTTGGATCCCTATCCACTACTACTTAACTGTGTGTGGTGATCTCCCTTCCCATCATTGCTACTTGAGAGCTTTCCTCATGAGGTTGGCCAGCCTGTTGACGAAGATTTTACATTAGGTAGCTCCGTAGGACATTTAAGCTACTCCTGTGTGCTTTTTCTGGGAGCGAAACCTAACTAACAGTTGCTAACACTATGAGAAGGATCACAGGTAACTTACGCCCATGCCCTGTCCTGTTGTAGCAAGTACAGACCCTACAGAAAATTTGAGATCTTTCCTTATTGCTACACATACCATTTATATGTTTACTTCCACTCGCACAATTCCTTCTGCTCTTTGCAGCTGCGCTGCAGGAGTGTTCAACAGGATCTTTTGTTAGAGCTAGACCATCTTACCTCTACTGCTGTCTGTAAATACTTGCTCATAATTTATTAAAGAAAACTTGTTAAGATGTAAAAAACTTTGCTATATCTTTTTGTAATATATACCTACACTTTTTATTTAACCTTAAAAGTCAATAACTGATCCCCAAAATAATCTGTAACCCAAAGTGATGTATTTAAGTCACAGCTCCTGAGCCAAGTGTCCGTCTCCATCGCACCTTCAACAGGTTTATCAGGATGATGCTGTCTACTTCTTAGTAACTTTTTAACAAGTTTCCACAAAAAGATGTCCTTTTGGTTTTTATTGTGGTAAGGGTAAACCTGTAGCTTGTTTCTCTGCTTGGACAAAGGCTTGCTTTCTGTTATTAATACGAGAAATAATGGGCCAAAAAATGGTTGTTTGGAGGAGCTGGCTGAAATTTCTCCCAAGAACTATACCAGTTCATCTAATCCCCTGCATTCATCCTGTGCAATTTAATACTGAACAGCATGCCAAAGTCTCACATAGGGTGTGGCTTTGAAAATTCCTTGACACCTGGTGTCATTGACTTTGTTTCCAAAGCAAAAAGCAACAGCCTTCAAAAATAGTAAGCAGTTGTCGCTGATTAACCACAGTTGCCAGAAGACTTCAGCATAATTCATGGAATTTTGGCGCTTTATCAGAAGTAGAAAACCCCACAAATATGGCAGGTTGACGTAAGACCAAGAACTCCAGGCCCTACAGTGTCTCACTGCCTGCCTTCCCCACTCTGCACAGTGTCTGCTGTGCATGAGAAACTTCTACCCACTGGTAGAAGTATAGACTTTGCAGTTTTTAGAGCAAGAGTGAAGGTCAGGGCTTTTTTTATTGGTATTGTTGTTTCTTTGGTTTTTATGACGGGTAGGTATTTTTTTTCCATAGGGATGTGAAGCCAGACATTGGGGAGAATAAATTGACCCGACTTCCTTCCAGTTTCGGTGACAGCATTTGCAGTTCCCATGTCCCTCTCTCCAAATGTCTCCTGCGCAATAACTAAAGAAGAATAAACTTTTTTTTTCTGTGAAGAACTCGTGTCCAATCTTATCTTGCAGTGAATACGAAACTAGGCAGTTCTCAATAGCAAAGAGCAGAAGCTCACTCGAGACGCAGTTACTTCTGGCTCACGTGTGACTTGACTCCGGGAAACGCTGACTGTATTCCAGGAAGCAAGCCTGCCCTCTGCCACCCCGGAGTCCCAGCTCAAGCTGATATTGAGACCTGATTGTGGCTAATAACAGAAACTCACAGTGAGTAGAAGTTGTTGCTAAGTACTTGCGCTCACAAGACACATCCCAATTGATTCCTTGGTCCTGACTCTCCTTTTCTTTATACTAGCTTTAACCTATGGAAGCAGTGCCTGCAGGAGATGTTGCTCCTCATTTATCCCGGAATAAATGCGATCAGAGCTCGAGTGCTGGTGTAGAACTGATTTTATGGATTTTGGGCATCAAACTCAAACCACAGTTGTCAAGGCAGCTTTGTGTTGTGCTGATGTGCACAGGCTAGCTTCAGTTGTTTGCAAACACCCTGTCCTGGATCTAGCCGTGCTGGTTGAAAAGTTACACCGTCCTCACTTTATCATTGGCTGTGCAACTTGGGAACACTCTGTAATGGATTACAGTGTGAAAGCAGTCCTGTGAGTTGAAAGAGCCTTCCTCAGTGCCCAAGAGCCAGCTTCATATGGAGCTCCACAGGCAGAGATGTGAGGACTGGCTTCCAGGAGCAGGACTGCAGCAAAAGCTAGGGACAGCAGGAACACCAACAGGCGGCACGGTTGTCTTTTGAGCAGACTTGTATCTATGCCTTAAAACCAGGGGCTGATAACACCTGGCAGACTGCAAGGAGGAGGTGCACACCCTGTGTGGCACGCTGCTGCTGGAGTATAAGTTTGCAATGCTCTTCAAGCAGTTGCAGGTTAATTTACTAACACCCAAAGCGGCAAGGGACAGGTGAGCGTGTGTTCTCCTGCTGTCTCTGGGTGCAGTTTGAACTGTGGCGTAGGTACAAGAACATGAACTATTTCTATGGACGCTAATGAGCATGCGAACAAAATTCGGAGGAGCTTTGCCTTAGGGTTGACTTCAAGGGGACTTTCCTCCTTAAAAGATGGTGAGTAGAGTTGACCATGGGGCACCATGTGGGCCACTGTGGCTTAACTAGTGCAGTCATAGGAGAAATCAGTGTATCCTATGCCCAAGGACGTATCTTTATCAAGTTTCATATGATCAAATATAAAACTTGGGTATAATGCATCTTCTGCTTCATCCCTGTTGGATATCTGAGGATGGGCCTGTGAGTCCCAAACCTTGTCAATTTTTTCTAGCAGTTGGAGAGGCAGTTGGAGAGACAAACTGTCTCTGTACTTAGAAAAATTCATTCCTAGCCTTACAAATCTCAAGTTTCTTTCCCATTTAGACTGTGTTTTCCTCTTCTATCATATCCGGTTGTGCTTGTTCGCCATTCCTCTTCATTGGGGGATTCAGTGCTCTTCGAGTATGCATTTTTGATCCTTGTTTGGTTCCTGGGGGAGAGGGGGGAAAAGAGAGTGGAGAGTTGGACCAGGAAGATGGAACAGAAAGGAACTGAGTGATGACTGGTAGGTGGAGGTAAGTGCAAATAAGGTCCAGAAATTCTGTGTAACGTACTGCAAAACAGAGTGGGTTTTTTGGGGTTCCAAGGGTAAATTCATCCCAGAATCATCTCTTTAAATGCTTGTCTTATGCTGCAATAGGCTGTGTCTTGCAGTCCTGGCAACAGAAGAGCCATGCCTTTCCATTGGTATCAGCATTTCCCTGCTAGTTCTGGTTGAGAATTACATATTCAGAGGTTTCACTTCCAGTTGCAAGTTCTCAGTTTTACGTGAATGTTAAGCTAACCTAAATTACTAATTTAACTAAACTAATCAAGGAAAGTCCTTGGTGGCAATAGCATCTGTCACTCAAGCCAGAGGACCGTCCCAGGGAGACAACATTTGAAAAAGAGGCGAGAAGCTTTAGGTGCCGGAGTGGCAGCCTGAAGCTCTGTATGTCCCGGAGGTGTTGCTTTGCTGAGGCAGGACTTGCCCTGGGGCAGGACCTGGCATTGTGTGGGGTGGTTTCCCAGGTTCCCTGTGCTGTGTGGAGAGGGAGGGTTTCTAGGGAAGGCCATTGATCTGGGGAGAGAGAAAAGGGCTCCTGAATCACCTATGGATGAGGGAAAGGCTGTCGATGTTGTCTACCTGGACTTTAGTAAAGCCTTCAACACTGTCTCTCACAGTATTCTCGTGGAGAAGCTGGCGACTCGTGGCTTAGACAGGTGCACTCTTCGCTGGGTAAAAAACTGGCTGGATGGCCGAGCCCAGAGAGTTGTGGTGAATGGAGTGAAATCCAGTTGGTGGCCGGTCACAGGCGGAGTCCCCCAGGGCTCAGTTTTGGGGCTGGTCTTGTTTAATATATTTATCGATGATCTGGATGAGGGGATTGAGTGCTCCCTCAGCAAGTTTGCAGGCAACACCAAATTGGGTGGGAGTGTGGATCTGCTCAAGGGTCGGAAGGCTCTGCAGAGGGATCTGGACAGGCTGGATCGATGGGCTGAGGCCAATTGTATGACGTTCAACAAGGCCAAATGCCGGGTCCTGCACTTGGGTCACAGCAACCCCGTGCAACGCTACAGGCTTGGGGATGAGTGGCTGGAAAGCTCCCCCGCAGAAAAGGACCTGGGGGTGTTGGTCAACAGCCGGCTGAATATGAGCCAGCAGTGTGCCCAGGTGGCCAAGGAGGCCAATGGCATCCTGGCTTGTATCAGAAATGGTGTGGCCAGCAGGAGCAGGGAAGTGATCATGCCCCTGTACTCGGCGCTGGTGAGGCCGCACCTCGAATCCTGTGTTCAGTTTTGGGCCCCTCACTCCAAGAAGGACATTGAGGTGCTGGAGCGTGTCCAGAGAAGGGTGACGAAGCTGGTGAGGGGTCTGGAGCACAAGTCTGATGAGGAGTGGCTGAGGGAACTGGGGTTGTTCAGTCTGGAGAAGAGGAGGCTGAGGGGAGACCCTAACACTCTCTACATCTACCAGAAAGGGGGTTGCAGAGAGGTGCAGGAGGCTGCCCAGGGAGGTGGTGGAGTCACCATCGCCGGAGGTGTTCAAGGAACGTGTGGATGTGGCACTGCGGGACATGGTTTAGTGGGCATGGTGGTGTTGGGTTGATGGTTGGACTTGAAGATCTTACAGGTCTTTTCCAACTTTAGCGATTCTGTGATTCTGTTTTGTATTAAGAGCTGTAGGAGGCAGGTTGCTGCCCACTTACTCAGGCAAAGGGCATTTGCTGAGGGTGGGGGTGGCTTACCCTGTGGCATGGTTTGTTGCAGATGTTTTCAAAGGGGATGCTGCGGATCACATTGCTCATTGCACGTAGACTGCTGGTGTCCTGTGCTTGTGTGCTGAGCTCTGGGGACCCTTCTATTTCCCATCTCCACTGCTTTTCTTTCACCCCTCAACAACAGGAGGAGAAAAATTTTACCAGGGCAGCAGAATTTCACCACTGAGGAGTGGAGCAGGTTCCATGCAGAGTTTATTGCTCAATGTCTTTGTACAGTTGCTAAATGCCATCCGCTCTGAAGCATGCCAGCGTCCTGAGAAAAGTTTCGCTGGCTTCCAGGATCTGGTTGGTTCCTGTGGCCAATCTAGCAGCGAAAAAGGTCACTGGAAATAACACCTAATTTGGGACCGCTATTATATGATCCCCAAATATGTCAGTGCATGGAATGCAGCCAGACTATTTACTGTTCTTTGGCTCTGTCATGGCTCTGTATCATGAGTTTTTCTCAGCAGCACTGGTTAAATATGGAAGTCCTCTGGTTCAACTCTGCACTGTATCAACCAGAACTCATTTAATATGCTTTTTCTAATCACTATGGTATCACAATGGTAACAAGTGTATGGTGAACTGAAACATTGTAATCATAAGTAATGTGCTGCATATTAATAATTATTTATTATCTGGTTGTTTTTCAATTCTCTATTTCTGGAGCCAAATAAATTATGACAGAAATTCATTGTAGTGGCAAAATCAAACACTGAAAGATTAGAAAATGCTGAATTCAAGATTTTCTGCACAATCTTCCCTTATTTCCCCTGTACTTAAAGCATTCTGAAAATAGACTGGTATTTTCAGCAGATTCTTGTGGCTGGTAGTAAATGGATCCTGCTTCAACATTTTGTTTGATTTTTCTGCGTTAACTTTGTGTAGCCCCCTGGCTTTCTCTTTTAGGCATAATCCAAGATACACTTTGGAGTAATTAACTTTCTTGCATATGTTTTTTTGCGTTCTAATGTTCACACTATAGCATCTGACCATTTCACAAAGAAATTTGCTACCCTCTAAGACAGATGGTGGTATGGTCCCCTTTTTTCAGATGGGCAAACTGACACACAGTGAAATGGTGACCAAGCCTGTCAGATGTGTTCACTGATCAGGGAGCAGACACGACTAAGTCTTGGCTTCCCTGCATGCTTGCATAGTCTTGGGGCCTTCATATGGTTAAGGTAGAGCTCCATTCGCCTTCAGTTGCAGCTACAAGCTACTAGCAAGATCTTCTGTGGCACGCACAGGGGAAACAAGGAATGCACAAACAGCTGCAGCATGGTTATCCATATATGAATTCTGTTTGGGTGAAACTCCGTATGTTTAGGCAGCAGAGAAGATGGGGTTCCCTGTGCTCTGGTCCTCTCCTTTCTGATAGAAAGAGAAACAGTGCATTCAGGAGAAAAGTGGTTTATAAATGAGCTGTACAAGCTGGTGCTTTGACTTGACCAATGATGTCTGGAAATCTTGTGCTTCATGTGTGTGCAAATGTTTATGTATGTTCTATATACCTGCATCTGTGTATTGTGTACTGCCTGTACAGGGGAGGGAAGTACGCTGAAGAGGTAGATTACTAGCCTCTTAGTGCGCTGGAGCTTTTAGAGTAGAAAAGATTTAAGTTACTATGGTGTTTGCCAGTAGATCAGTGCTTGTGCTGGGCTGTGAGCTGTTTGGGGTCCGTTTTCCCTCAATGTAGTAGTCTCCACTGACTTGTGCTGGAGCCGATGTGGGGAAAGAGGTGCTTTCATCTGCTGAAACAGTAGGATGGTTAAAATCTGTGCGGCTACTGGTCCAACACAGATATTTGGCCGTGTCTACATTAAATATGTATTCACCTGAATGTTTTGGTTTATGTACAGCATGGGGGAGCTCAAACAGCAGTACAGATAACATTCAGTTCTTCAGAAAGGCATTTAACAGCCTGTCTGCCTGCCCACCTCCCACCTACATCTGCCCTGTTTATGCTGAGGATATAAAACGTCAGCCTGACAGTTAAGTGTGGCAAAATAGCAAACAAATGTGAATAATGGGAAGTCTCTAGCTGAGGCTGCCTAACATGGCATCACCTGCCATCAGTGAGAAAACATGGGTCCAAGAGAGAGTTTGCTGTACTGTTTCAGCCCCTGGAAGACCCGTGAAGATGATTGTATCCCTGTGCCATTACCAGTCTTACCCATTTTAAACTCCTGCCTTAGGAGTGTCTGTGTGTTTGTGTATGGATAGGTGTGTGTTGTTACCTAGAAGAGCTGTAGGCTCAGGGCAATATAATCCCAATCTTCTGATAGAGCTCTATTTTCTTTCATACTGTAAATTCAGAAATTACATGATACACTACCTATTTTCTTTTGTCCATATCTAAATTGTCTCCAGATTTTCGGGCTGAGGATAAAGTCTGGTATAATACGTTGTTATACATCTGTGGAGGTGGCATAAGAGTGCTACATTGTATCTCTGAAGATTATTTCTTTGGGATTTCATCTTTTTTGTATTCATTGTTTTATGAGCATCCAAGACACTGCCTCTGTGATGAGAGCTGTTTCACCTGTAGCATCATTTCTCTCTCCCAGCACAATCATAAGGACAGTAAAAGGACAGCGGTTTTGGCACCCATTCCACCAAGTTTGTGTAACAGTGGCATTATTGGCATTTTGAACATGTTTCTATATGTAAAAGGTATGAAAATTATCAGACTTTTCGAAAGCTCTCAGTGATTTGAGGTGCCTTATGTTCTTAGCATCCAACATTAGACAGGTTAAGGA
This sequence comes from Gavia stellata, assembly GCF_030936135.1. NCBI lineage: Eukaryota > Metazoa > Chordata > Aves > Gaviiformes > Gaviidae > Gavia > Gavia stellata. Next base: position 129,651,282 of record NC_082594.1, on the reverse strand, counting down.
GCTTGCTGGGATGACACTGTCCAGAATCTGAACTTTCACAGGGAGTTGCATTATCTAAACTGCATCAGTTATACCAAAGTACTAAAGTCATCTATTACCTTGGGCTTGGCTTAAAAATCATAAAATCTTAAAGAGTAAAGAAAGACGAGAAACAGCGTGGGGCTGGAGGTCCGATAGAAATAAATACCAGACTGATTCACAAAACTGGGACATTTTGTTTGCAGCGGGTAGGAACTTGGATGCCAGCTCTGCGGCAGGAACACGGCAGGGCTGGACACGCAGCTCTTCCCTGGAAATGTTTTGCTCAACTTGCCTGCAAGTTCATCCTCTGTGGAAACATTGCCAAGTGCTTCTGATATGACCGACCAGCAGGCACCGCTCTGGCATCAGCGATCCCTTGGCTGCTGTGACATCGGTTTGGGAAGCGCTCCTCCCAGTCCCTTCCAGCTCTCTTTCACAAGGGAATGCTGTGGCAACTGGTGGCTCAAGGCACCGGTTTGCCCTGAAAAGCTCAGGCATGGCCCGAGGGGGCTGTGAGCTGGGCAGTGAAGTGTATTTACCTGCTTTCTGACGCAGGGAAGGGGTTGCCGCAAGATTGGTTACTGCAGGCAGTTCTTGGGCTTCTCCCGGCTTTCAGTACACCTAGATATAGCGATGAAGTGTTACTGGCAGGTAGTTGGTGAGGAGGGAGGTAATTTTAACAGATTGTTGTTTAATGCTTTCTGCTTGGAGGTTTCCAGTGGAGCTACTAGAGTGGATTTTCAAAGAACTGGGAAAATAGACTTCCTAAGGAGACGCTTTTGCTTACTGAATCGGATTTTAGCCCTCGGCGTGCCCAGTGACTTGCAACCAGGCGCCCTTGTGCAAACACGGTTTGTGTACCCCTCAGCCACATCCGGAGACGACCTGTTCTAGTGCGCTTCTTTCAGTACAGCTGCAACCCTCCGCCCTTCCCTCCACCCTCTGGTCATACAGGTTTCGATCCCAGACTATCAAAGCAGTGCAAAAGCCCGCATATTGCAGACTAGCTGTAATTAAATTTCCCAGCCGCAGAAGTAGTTTAAACAGGTACAGTCAGAACTGACTGAAATTTTTCTTTACTGCCTTCTGGGCTTAGACCAGCGTGGGGGTCCTGCTGTCTCCCTGGAACAGGTAGGGGAAGGGGCTGTAGGAAGAGGGCAGAGAAAGACTGTAAAAGGGACAGTTTTGTCAGCTAGAAACCGATTGAGTGACCTTTCTGCTCTCTGGACTGAAGTGGGACGATTTCCTCTCTGTGCTGACATTTGCTCCAGCCCTGTCCTTCTGCCGCTTTCTTCACCTCCGCTTCACTTTGTAATTGCCTTTTGCATTGTTGGTTTACCCCACCCATCCCCATTCTCCTTCCTTTCAGCATCTCCTCTCCAGGGATTCCTCTGCATGAACCTGGCCAACACAGGAGGCATAAAAGGGACAGCCATTGCTCTGCTTTTGTTGCCCAGTCCTTCCCATTCCTGTAGGTTGGGTCTGTCTTATTTGAGATCTCATGCCACTTACAGCTTCTGTTTGAGAAGAACAGAAAGGTATGAGGATCCTTTTCTTTTTTCCCTTTCTTCTTCCTGTGCAGATCTCCTGGGGTAGTCAGAGTTTGACCTCTGTGGGTTCTCACACCCTGGCTGGAGCTGCAGGAGAGTCAACTCTTAAACAGCCCATCACTTCTTACTGATATTTTGTGCGTCACTGTGTTATTGTGTTTATGCAGTTCTTGCTTGCAAACAGCACCTTGTGAGTTTGGCTCGATTTCCCCTCCCTTCTCCTCTCCTTTGCCCCGTTCTTGTTCTCTTGTCTTTCATTTGTTCCTGGTTTTGTCATGATGTAGGCTAGACAAAGTGGAGACTTTTAGGCTCCCACAGACCCGCATTTCTGATGTAAGAAAACAAGTGGAAAAACACTCAATCTTTTTCCCTTGGAATGAAATCCTACAGGCTCCTTAATCTATTACAAAGGCACATAAAGGGCATAAGCAGCATTTCTTTTCCTTTAACGGGCATCTTTAAGGGGTGGGGGGGGGTGTGGAGGAAAGACAATTCATTTGATAAAACAAGAAACCAAGAGGTAGGATTCCGCTCTCGGAAATCTTCTGCCACTTGTTGGCTGGCTCACTCAGAGCTTGTCACTTAAATTTTGTGTCAAAGTTTACCTAACTGTTAAAGAATAGCTGTTGCTACATTTTTCTCAGGCTCTTGCCTGCAGGGGGTGATTATGGAAAAAGTAACATTTCCCTTAATGGCTGAGCTGCAGTCGATTTAATTTGCAATTTGTTACGAAACGGTAGGTATTTTTTTACCTTCCTTCATCCCCAGGCTGGGGGAATGGCACAGAGCGTTCCAGAGATAAATGGCAAGCCAAATAATTACAGACTAGGGGTGGCTTGAGGATTAATGGCTTTTTGTACAGCACTTGGAGATCCTTAGCTGAAATGTACTTTTAACTCCGGGGCACTGGGGACTGGAGGTGGTGGGTACCCCACGGCTCTGGCAGAGGTCAGCACCAGGAGGATATCAGATCTTTTGAAGCAGAGGTGCAGCTCCAGGGATGGCCAGACACAAGGCGGGGTTTATGTTAGACCTGGGAAATGCTTCTGTGTAGGATGGGAAGGTGGGAGGGAGAGGCTGTCCCTTCAGGCTCGTCGCTTTTAAACAGATGTGGCTGCATGGAAGAGAGACCTGAGGAATAAAACATCCAGTGAATGCTTCTCTATCCATCTTTCTATCAATCAGCACTGTCTGAGCCGGTAAGAAGAAGTCAGTGCTCAGCTGCCATGGATATAAGAAGAAAACAGCTTGAATTGCCTTCTGATGCCAGCCAGAGCCTCCTCGGTCTTTTCCCCTCGGGAACCCATGGGTGACCTCCATAGGGTGCATTAAGCCAGAGCACTGCATTTCAAGTGGTTTGGAGCTAGTACGCGGCAAACGACCACAACTCGTCTAGGCTGGGACATTCACTGTCATTATCACAAGTGAGGAAACTTCTGTCAGGTGCCTGCACAGTGTCGGAGCCCCAGCCTGGCTTTTACGGCCCTAGAAGGAAGTGCTGAGTGAATTGCTTTCTAATCTTGCCGGGGAGACTTTCAGAGGGGAGGCTGTGCTGTGGGAAGCAGTGTAAGATACGGATGGATCCAGCCAGCTTGCGCTTGTTTGAATCCACAAGCAGCCGCCAAGGGCCGGGCACTCGGGGAAAGTTCTCCCTGTCCCGTGGGAGGAGCACGTGCGTTTGGAAAGATCCTTGAGCGCAGCAGCTGTGGGTGGTGCAGGAGGGGAGAATTTCTCCCTGGGTCTCGGGAGTCCCTCAGGGTGGTGCAGGGAGCAGTCCGATGCTCCCAGCATCGTCCTAAGCAGCAGCTGGTGGTGCTCTGTGACAAGGCTCTCCTGGCGCCGAGGTACAGGGACTCTCAGGGGACTGAGTATATCAGCAACTGCAGCGACCATGGGGAAACGGGCCAGGTCAGGTTATGGCTGGGGAGTCTGCACTGTACAGATGCTTTGAGTCCATCCCAAGTCCTTTGCTACTCATCCCATACTGTGGGGGAAGGGAAAACAGCTTATCTCCTTCCCCCTGCAGCACAAGATTTCAGGAGCATGTCATCTCTGAGCTACAGAATATCCTCCTTTCTTTGTTGTCTTCCTGTAAAATGCATGTTTTAACCTTCTGTCTGTTCAGTGCTCAGCCCACCACGCAGCAGCAGCTGCATGTGTATGGCCCTTCATCTGGTAGGACTGTGTTCCTTGTGCTGAATGTCCCCTCCTCAGTATCTTCAACCCCCCCTTTTGGGTTTGGAGATGCCATAGATCCATGACATAAGTTCCTCTCTTGCTAAATTAGTACTCTCTGCAGTATGTCCAACATCTTCCTGCTAAAAAGCCTTTTTAAAACGACTGCTGGTAGTCAGGGACCTCACTGGTGTCAGTATTGTCCATCTAGTTGGGGAGAATTTGCTGGGGAACAGACCTGTCATCTGATCTTTGTCAACTCTTTTTTTTTCTCTTTGAAGCTTTGACTCCTGGTTATGGGTAATGCGGATAAAAGTGTCCATCCCCACCACCCCTGCTTCTGGGGAGCAGCACACAGGAGAGGAATGAAAGGGCCATGGGAATGCTACGCATCATTTTATGATTGTGACCTTTAAGGAGACAGTGGGAGGATGGAGGAGGCATACAAGGAAGACACTAAGACAAGACCACACAGACAGTGCTTAAGAGGGGAGAGCAAGCCCAAAGGGAGTTCAAGAGACAAACAGATGGGAGGGGAGGAAGAGAGATGGAAACAGGAGACTGAGCAAGACTGGCAAGGAATGGCAGAGCCACCTTCTTCCAGTTTATCCAGGGAGCGGCAGGAGCAGACCTGGGGCTCTCCGTCCATGAAAAAAACAGCCTTCTGCGCACCATTCTCCCGTTTTCCTGAAATCTTTGCTTTTGCTCCTCCAGGCAACCATTAATCTAATATTAAGCCCCTTAACCTCTCTAATTGTTCCCTTTCAGTGTCAGCTGGTTTCCTATTAACCTTTCAATCTCTCAGTAATGCAGTTACTTCTGACTCCAGCCAGCCCCGGCTCTAAAGCTTTACCTCCGGCAGTGAATTTTCCAAGCTTTCACTTTTTTTCTCTTTCTTTTCTGTAATGATTATTACTGCTGTTAAGGAGCCAGTTTGAACCAGCCTCTAAGTGCACAGGGCTGAACCAGTTGGAGTCTATAAATAGCCCTTCGCTAACCTTGCGCCTTATTTCATTAAGTTGATTGGCTTCCCTCTCTCCACTTCATTGCATCTCTGTCTCTCTCTACCCTCTCCATTATTGATGCTGGTTCTTTTGTTGCTATCTGAGACACCTGCTTGTTGACAGCAGGGTTGATCAGTCCTAGGTTTTTCTCTCCCGAACAAAATAGCGTTGTTGCTGGGGAAGCATGTCTAGAGTTTCATAACAGAGGGAAAGCAGAGGGTGAGGCAGGCCTGAAACAGCAAGTCGGAAAACCACCGTGCAATAGGAAATTGCATAGCTGAGCACCAGTCGCAGGGACAGAGTTTGCCGCCTACAGGCTGGGTTTCTCCTGTGACACTCAATGCGGTTATACTCGAACGCAGTCTCCTGTACATATCCCGTTGTGCAATATCGAAGGCAAGGCGTCTGCCTAAGGATAAATGTTGCTGCAGTTCAAATCGAGAGTGCTGGCCTAAAGCAGACATATGGATCCCAGAACGCAATGTGAACTGCCTGCTGCATCTGAGACAGGTTCTCTGGCGACTTCGACATCATTAATCAATGTACCACTGCTTGACCCTGTAACCTGGCAGAGCATAATTTGCTTCACTGGCCATCATCAAGTCGCAGCTCAACAGTGTCTTCGTGCTGTGCCTCCTCTAACTCACCTGCTTCTTCTAGTGCTGATGCGGTTCCTGAGCTCTGCTCAACCCTGGTACCTCTCCCAAGGCCTGCAAACTGCTCCTTTTTTTGTAAAATGCCATGAATGTTTGCAGTGAAGACTGCGTTGGAGCCGTTACATGAGGTGAAATCTCTGGAGTCACTGTAAATCACAGCTCAACATTACAAGGCTGGGTCTGAGCTGCGCTTGCAAACCGCTTGTGTGCAGCGATGCAGCGTGGCAAAGCATCTGCCGGTGCTTCACAAGTACTAAGGGTGTTATTGCAGTACCGTAACAGGTTTTGCCTGATGGACCCAGCAACAGCAATGGCTTCTACAGGTGGGGAAGCACCATCTTGTCACAGAAGAGCTGGGATCAGGGATCCAGCTGTGCCTCTGTTTTGTTGCGTGCCGAAGGGCAGGTTCTTTCCCCATGGAGCCTCGTTTTTCCCCGAAGAAAGAAGAGAGAGGCTCAGAGGAAGCTTTTCCAGCCTGCGCTTAGACTGACGTTTACAGCCTTTTGCTTCAGCTTGGAAGGAGGATTTGCGTGTCTAAAAGGTCCTCTGTTTTTTCTAGCTGTATCATTTGTCTAACACCAGCTGTTACCTTTCCCTGAGAGTCCTGCCTCAAAGTCAACAGCGACTTACCAAAATAATAGGAGCTATTCTCTTCCGCTCTCTGTGCGGCTCTGTGTGTTCCTACTTGCCCACTTACTGCTATTCCTTGTTGTTGGAGGGCGGATTCTGTCAGCAGTGAGCCTTTGTCTTATTTTCTGGCAAATGACCTCGGTCTGCAATAGGGCAGGAAAGACAAACAGCGAAGAAACGAGAGCTGGTAAAACTGCGCTTAAAGGAGAAAGTTAACTTCTGATGGCTTCTTTTTTAACCCCCGAGTTTGACAGGGGGAAAGGTTTGTAAAAGCACTGCGTGTGTGGAAAGCCGCCCCCTCCCAGGGCAGCTGGCACTCGCACTTGTTTAGTAATACAGGTTCTTCAGGATGGCCGCACATTCGCTTTCCATCACTCACAGCCTCCTTGCCTTCACGTTTATCCTTTTAAATCCTCGGGCCGTGCCTTCGCTCCCCTGCCTTTCGGGCGCCCAGGACCCGCCGGAATGAATGAGGCCCCCCCGGTGCTGCAGCGGGGCTCCGAGGTGGTCAGTGGGGCAGTGCCTCCCTCCCACCTGCCCCTCAGCCCTCCAAGCTACCGTTTTGGCTGCCGTTAATTACGAAGGGAGCTCAGGAAACTCTTCACGTCATGGCTCTGTGTGCCTCACGGCAAGCGGGTAGGTGGCTGAGCCAGGCCCTGGGGGTGCTTACGAGGGGCCGGGTTCAAGCCTGGGATGTTGACCCTCATTTGTGGGAAAAAGGGGGGCTCAGAGGCCTCTCTGGTCGCCGCTGAACCGTGGGGCAGCAGAGGAGGATTGGTCGCTTCTTCCCCCTCCTAGGCCTGCCAACGGGTGCCATCTCAGGGCAGGCACCATCTTGGGGTGCTCCCCTTGGTCCTGAGATGGTGCCTCAGTGGGATCACCAGAGGGGAAGGGGGTCTCCATGAGCTTTGTGGTCTGCCCGTGAAGAAGGACAGCCATCTTGCAGACCCCACCATTGGGGAAGGCCCTGTGGGGACCACTGCTGTGGCTGTGGATGGGGCAAAGCCCCTGAGGCCAGTCAGCACCCCCCTAACAGACCCCAGCAGAGCACAGCCTGGCCCTAGGGGCGGACGGGGGGCTGAGGCGAGCTGGGTACCGCTCTGACAGTGGGGTTTAGCTCCTCGAGCACCTACACTGGAGGTAGGAGAGGAAGAACACCCCCTCCCCGGGGTTACATCAGGAGGTGCCCACTGTAGATGCAAATGAGCGTTTACTTTAGCACAGCTTGTTTGCTCTCCACCTTTACTTCCCCAGAAGGAGGAGAAGGTGCGGCGGCAGAGGGAAGGGTCAGGGAGCGTGGCTGGTACCACTCCCCCCGACGCCACCCCCATGCTGGCAGGGTTTGGGGGCTGCTCGGAGCCCCTGCAAAACTTCCTGGCCCGCCTGCCCTTCATGGAGGGTCCCATGCTGCTTACGGGAAAGTCACAGCCCATGGAGAGCCCATTTGACCCTCTGATGAGAGTATTGCCCTTCTGCAGCGGGCGCTGCGCTCTTCCGAGCTGCCGGGAGAGGGGAGCAGGGCTGACCAGTGCCAGCAAGGCCTGGCGGGACGGTGTCATGTAGTTGCAGAGTGACACGGACTGCCTTGACGCCTCCCGGTCTCGCCTGCTGAAAATGCTGCCTTGCGGTGAAGGTGATCTGGAGTCCTGGGTCAGCGGTGCAGAACACATGTTCAGAGGGGAAGCTGGTGGGAGATGTAACTCAAAGCAAAGCTACCCCTGCTTCTTTGATTTGCATTACGACAGGCGAGTGGTGTCAGACCCTCCCTTAGCTATACTCCAGATGCCCATTTTCCCTGGCTTCTCTGGTCCGTCCCATCTACTCCCCTTCCCTGGGAAGATTCCTAAATATTTACCCCAGTGTTCAATCATATGACCCCACTGTGGCAATGTGATACGGCTTTAGCTGTGCTAATCAGCTTAGCTTGGGCCCATGACCCCTGTCATCTTATTTTAGGAAAAAACTTTACGCAGTGCCTGGTGAGGGCTGTTCAGTCCAGAGGACTTAAACCCAAAGTGAAAAATAGCAACACAGACTTTCGCTTTTTTATTTTGTAGCCAGAATTCAGTTTACCGTTAACAGCTTCTGATTTGTCATTCCTCTCGGAGGAGCTGAGCTTTGAATAATACACAAAGGTTTCAATTGCATGGTAAAATATTTGACTCTTTTGACTGTTAACAAAAAAATGCCCCAAATAGTAAATGTTGAGTGCTTTGGCTGAAGCACTTAAGAGCTGCTCAGTCATATAAATGGACTTGGACACTGAATCACTTCCCTCCTTTCTCCTCCCAACTTTAGATGATGTCCTTTCAAGCAAAATGGGCTCTAGAGAAGAGAGTAGTGTTTGGTGCAGGGGACTGGAAACATTTACCTTGAACCTCACGGGGTTTTGTAGGGGAGACACCAGAGGAGAGATGAGCCTAAAGATTTACATATTCTTGGAGTGTTTTTTTCTCCACAGAGAGACATCTCTATTCTGAAGCACCAGCAAAAGTCAGAGATGAAGAAGCAGCCAAGAGCCGCCAAGACCCCAGCTCATCAGCTGGTCAGCCAGTGATGCGGGTGGGAGAAAGTATGCTGATAGTTACGACCCTTTCCAAGGCTCCAGGAGAGTAGTGCAAGCCCTACAGGCATTATAAGAAAATATGAACTACATCGTGTCTGGAGGAGCTTGTTTTATTGTAGAGATGAGTACCAGCAACCTTCTCCCCACTGCATAATCTCTGAAGGGAACAGACTGGCTTTTTAAGGGAGAGACAGATAAGGGAAAATCAGCTATACTCGGGTAAAAGAATAATTGGAAATACGTTGTTGCATAAGAGGAGGGTCTGGAAGAAACTGAGCACCTTCCAAAGCCTGAGAACTACTACCAGTGACAACTTCTGTCATCAGCCCTGCAGGTGAACATCCAAGTGTGCTGCTAGACCAGGAAACATCTCCAGACCTGCCTGAGGACTTTCCCAGCCCAACTGTTAGAGCAGCCTCTGCTCCCAAGCTTCTGAAGCACCATCCAGATGCAACAGGAGGATCTTCAAACTCCCTGTTTGCCACATCTCCAGCCCTTCCCCCTCTCTGTGAGACATGTCCTTGAGTGAGTTAATAATCCTGCTTTCTCAGCAGGTGAAAAGATCCTCCTTTTTAGCATCCCAGGGGAGACATGGCAACTGCCCAGGTGTAGTAGAAGACTTTGAACATCCTCAGGGTTTTGAACTTGTATTGTCCTCTTGACACTCATGACTTGGATGTAGCCTGGAACTGATTAACTCGGCTGCTTCGATCACTGGAAGGGAATGTTCTTCCTGCTGTTAAATATTTACTTGTCATTGCACATGGACCAGGCGTTACAGAGGCTAGGGCTGCATTTGCTTTTTCTCCCCATGAATTGAAGGAGAAAGGAGCATCCTCCAGTATTTCAGTGCTGCCTCTTCCATCCTTCATAGTAGTCCAGTCATGCCCAATTCAACCTAGCTATCCTGTTAACTTCAGCAGCATCCCTAAACCCTATGGCCATGAGATTTGTAGCTCAAGCCACGGGGAGCCTACATTGCACACCCAAGAAATACCTCAGTTCCAAAGTACATTCTCAGAGAACACCATGAAGCACGTTTCTGAAAAATCACGCCTCTCTAGCACTTACAAACGCCTTTGCATGACATCATTGCTTTGGGAGAGGTAGAGCTCCCCCCTCCCCAGCCTTCCACCAGCAGAAGGACTTTTATGGTAAAAGTAATTTCTAACTTAGGTGGCACTACAGTGAGGTGGTTAAAAATGGGAAAATCTGAAGCATCAGTATGGGGCTTTAGAAATAGTGGGGTATCCCCATCTTCCCTCCAGCTGCTGTAAATGCTGGTGTGTCTGCCTTTGACATGCCAGTATAGCCGACAGGTACCTATCACCCCCCCAACACTGCTGCCCAGCATCAGACTGGGAGTCAGGGATTTACACTGCATTCAGAGGAAGAACGGACCGGGCTCCCACAGCTGCTTTGGGGCACTGACTCCTTCCCTGTGAGCAGAGAAAAAGCTGAAGAGCTCATGGAGGAAGTAACTGAGCTTATGGAGCACCCCCAACAGCCCTCTCCATGGGGACCGTACTCCTGGCTGCTCCATCCTCACTGTGGCAGGGCAGAGAGAGCCGCTCGGAAGCCAGCCTGGCCCCCAGCACACCAGCAGCTACTGGGTCTGTGACGGGGAAAGAGGAGAGACTGGGAGGTGTTTTGACTCCGCGCAGGGCTGAGCAAACACAGCAGCTTTTGCCTGGGAATAGGTGCAGTTCCTAGCCACAGCGGTGATGTCCCTGCCACTCCTCCTGGCAGAGGGAGTCTCCTGTTTCCTCTGGCTCAGGCAGGGAATCCTTTTTTTATTTTCTTTTTTTTTTTTCCCCACCTCCATGGCACCCGGCTGTTAGCTTACCATTTCAGGCACCAATAGCAGCAACCAAAAAATCATTCCACTGTACTCAGCTAATCCATAGGAAAATCCCACATCTTTACGCAAAAGGTGGAGACGCAAAATGTGGAGACGCGCTCACTGGAGACGCGCTCACGCATTTTTCCCCCAAGGGCCTTGGGCAATGGAAATTTTCTCAAGCTCCATTCATTAATGAAATAGATGAACAGTTATGTAAGGTCACGTGAGGGAAGCGGTTGGGCTTTGGTCAATGAGAGAGTTAGTCACACATCATTGAGCTTGATGGGCCTGGGAGGAAATCTGGAGCCACTCTTTTGCTTGTTCAAGGACTGAAGAGGGAAAATTTTAGCCATAAATCCTCATTACCCCCCTGAGCTTGGGCACCGCCTTTATAGATTAGGCATTGCAGAAGGCCTGTGGTGGTGCTGGGTGTTGAGATATGTTGAGATTGCCCCCACCTTCCCCTTCCCAGATCACTCACCCCTCCTCTGAAGGACTTAAGCAACCACCTGATGATTTTGGGATGCAGTTGTGCTGTTGCGCGTCCCCCCAGCCAGTCTGCTCTGGAAGCGCCTGGGGGTAAGTAAAGGAACATAATATGATTCAGTGGTCACAGTGCAGATAAAATCTGCGTTAGGGCTCTCAGGAATCACTAGGACATTACTAGGACATTCGGTTGGGGGAGGATTTTCAAGGATCTCTTCTGAAAGTTGCCCATTACCACAGTTTGTTTCTGGTTTGGACTGTTGCCTCTCCCACTTTGAATCAAAGATGGTGCCATCATACAGAATTTCCCGGGGACTGACCATAGGCAAAGCAGAGAAGGTAGGGCACTGATTGGGATCCACGCTTCGGTACCCAGTTAGATGCGGTCAGGAATAATATGCTCCCACTTCTTACTGGCTCTCATCATCTCCCCTGGGAGCCCAGCCAGAAGTCCTCCAGTCCCCTGCGTTTGGGTTACCTTGGCCCTTGGCTCTTCTTAGCTTCTGCTTTGGGGCTTGCAGACTTGACTTTTAGACAATGATGTCTTGCAGAAGACGATCAAACCAGCTTTGTTTTCTCTGGTTTGCTCTAATCCCTGCATGCTGAATAACCAGCTTCAATCTGCTTGTGTACTTTCACCTTGCAGCCAATCTCTTGAAGGTCATTTCAGACTGTTGGACTAGCAGGGCAGCAAAGTTTGGCTGGCAGCCTCCACGGGACGTGGAACAGCAGTCGCCTGGCACAAGCTATCAGCAGGACTCGTGGTCTGATGAGTGCAGAGGGTAGAGGAGGCCTGGAAAGGGAACTCGTGTGGGGCAGGTAGGGAGGATGCAAGTGTCAGGGTGTATCCAAAGCGTAGTTTGATGCCTGAGGACTGGGAATTAGTGGGAATTGTGTAAACCAAAGTCCCTCCAACATTCACTGGTCTGTCCTGAGTGCTGAGTTTGTGAAACCCTGGAAACCTGCTGTGCGGACTGACAGGGCATCCTAACCCACCCGGGAGGGGCTGCATTTCAGGGTGCAGCTTCAGCCCTCAGTAAAAGCCCAGCTGTCTCCCTGAGCAGATGGTTTCCAGGAGGGGCCACATTCCTGACCGTCAAGGAGCTGAAAGGACCGTGTATGGGATATGCCTTAAAATAGACCGAGATACAGGAACAGAGTTCAGGTCCCAGGCAGTGTGGACTTGCTGGCATCTCAGGCGTTTGTTCAGGAAGGGTAGTGCTGCTCAAACTACAGCTGCCTCAGCCTCGGCCGCAAGTGTCACTGGTAGCCCTAGGGTCATCTTCACTCAAGTAAAGGATTCTGGTTGAGATTTTTTTTTTCCAGCCAAATTCCTTTCTGTTTTATTGTTTTCTGCTTCTCTAAAAGCCAAGCTGAGTGGGAAATAGATTTCCCCCTCTCCCAAAGGTTCAGGGTATTGAGGAAAAATATGTATCTTGAATTGGGAGAAAAAAAGTTAAAAACTCTAACTTTTCAAAGAATTTATATTTTGCTAGGGGAAAAAAAGCTCTTTTTGATTTTTTATTTCAGTAACCTTAAAATGTTTTCTTCTGGTTTTTAACAACCAAGTGTTGTAAATCTGTGGTGAACTTTTTTATTCTTTAAAAAAATCTAAATGTTATGACACTTAGAAAAGGGATCCCTTCAACAATATTTCAAGCTGAGAAGTTCTTTGAAAGCAGCTCTTTCCTGGAAATTATTTCGTTGTGAGGAACCAGCATTAAAATTTGAGAAAAGTTTAGTGAAAGCTTCCCAGCAAATTCTCCTGAAACCTGTATCTTTGAGCTGTAAAGCTGTTCCTGGCCATTTGCAAACCAAGCAGTGACGAGTTGCAAGACAGAGCTTCTTGATGGCAGCTGGTGAACTCAATGAGATTAATTTCTCTTGGCTTCCTTTCTTATTCTTGTGACATAGTTTGGCTTTGCTCTTTGAAATAGTTGTTATATGCCCCCCGTCGAAATAATACACCGCAGTGTCGGTTGTTTTTGTAAAATACTCAGAGTGTGCAGAGCCCGTGGAGTTCAAAGAGCTGTCGGGACAGTGCACTGCAGGTAGGAAGACCCAAGCACCGGCAGGTCAGGGCACAACATGAGTGAGAAGAAGAAGGAGAAATCAGCTTTTCCTTACTGCCCACCTTGTACTTAGCTCTCCAGCTGGCACAGCCCTGCTGCCTTGCAGCGTCTGCTGGAACGTGTGGCACCAGGCGACCGTGTGAGTTAATTATTAAACAAAATGGAGTCACTATTCCCTGTGCCACCACCGTTCCTCACATAAATCTGTTGCATGGTAGAAAAACGATCCTGTGCAATGAGAACAAAGAAACCGTTTCAGGATGAGCAGACTTTCCTCTGCTGGAGAGCGGGTCCCACTTCACCTCCCTGGAGCTAGAAGAATGATGCACTTGGTCTCCATAAAGGAGGGGTTTGGGAAAGACAGATGAAAGTGATACAGAGACTCGCAGCACTGATTTCCATGAATAATCTCCCCAGCTGTTAGCCTGGGTCCAGAGCCATTTCCTTATCAGAGAATACATTTCTACTAGCAACATTTCAGAGTCTGGAAGGAAATATTTTAGTTACCTTTGGCATTTCAAGGCTAGCACAATTTCCACTCAGCTTCCCTGGACCTCTAGATAAAATATTAACTCCTGGACGAGGTGCAGAGGCCGCAGCCAGCTGTTGAGCAGCAGTACAAATGAGGAGACAGACTCTGGGACAGAGATGGTGAGATAGCATCCAGTACTTTAAAATCCATCTGTGACTAGTTTCACCTGACAGACACACAGGAAAAACCAAAGGCTTACAGGCAAGCTCCACAGATGCCAGCCACCCAGGAAAGGGTCCCCTTTGCCAAAATAGCTGGTCACCTTAGCTCTGGGAGGGGATAGCAGAGGTTTCTCTGCTGTGAAGCCTCTCTGAAGTCCCTTCTCTCACACAGAGGGGGAAGGTTCTCTCCTCTGTGGCTGCTAAACCTGGCAGGGGTGGGTGGTCCGGGAAGGGCATGTGCTGGGGCAGGAAGGGTGCATGGGCTGAGACCCCTGCAGAGCTCCGGCATGCCCCCAGGCTGCAGGAGGGCCCTGGCTCAGGGGTAGGCAGCTGAGATGCTGGCAGTGAGGTGGGTCAGGTCAAGGGACTCAGGTGTTGTTTAGATGTTTGGCTTGCATCCATAATGAGGCGTTTCAGGTGTTTAAACTACTGTGCGGAGACAGATGCCTGAGCCTCTGCCTTTCACCACCTGGCAGAGCGGCCCTTTGGAGGCAGAGCACTGCAGGGTGGCTGGGAGGCAATGGATGGGCAACACTGGCTATTTCCCTGGGGATTGGATTCCTGAGGATCTGTGCTCCAAGCACTTCTGCAGGCAGCCTCTGTACGTGACACAGGTGTTCTGCTCTCCCTTTCTTCACTGGCCGGTGCCAAGCCGAGTTGGTCCTTTGCTGCTCTTCTCCAAGAGGGCAGACGTCTTGTGGATAGAGCCCTCTTCCTTTGCCACATGCTGTAATAGCAGGGAAACAGAAACACAGAGGTCCTGTGGCCTAGGCAAAGCCAAAACCCAAGGTACCTGGCAAGGCTGGCCATTGGAACCAGGACTCCTGGCTCCTGGGAGCCAGCCGCTGGCTTATAATGCTTCCCTGAATAAGGGACAACACCGAGCACACGCTTGCTCCTGCTGGGCTCAGTCAGGTGTGTTTGTGATGGCTTTTGCTTTTCTTCAAGAGCTTACCTTGGCTATTTCCCTATTGCTTCCCCGGCACCCTGTGAAAGGACTGCAGTGACCCTGGTTGTCCCCTGGATGTAGAAGGAGTGTCTGAAGCAGACCAAGGAGTCAAGAAATGTGCACAGTCCAGGACTGGCTACAGGCTGGCTAGCTGTGCTTGCAGGCCTGCTAATGCCCAGCCATGGCTGAAGGTGAGGCACGCAGTGAGGTCCTGTCCCACTCCCTGCACGTTATTATGCACCTTAGCAGCGCTGTGCTGTGGCCACCTGCCTTGCCTGTGACCCCATGGGCTGCACATGGCTGCCTCTTGGCTGTGACATCGGGCATCACACCCTGTGCGGTGCTGGGCATCGCTGCATGCCCAGTGCAGCTCCTTTGATGAGGCACCAGCTTCACCGACTGCTCACGCTGCCAGAGCCACCGAGCCATACAGCGCCTCTGCTTCAGGGACGCAGATGCTGTGTAGTAACCTGCACGTCTGTAGTAACTTGCAGAGGATATTCAGCAGGCTGCTAAAGGAAAGGAAGGCTGGTGAGAAAAGGGCTTGACACCTGGAAGTCCAGGGCTGTGTTGTCCAGTTTATCACTGACTCTCCTTCACTCTGCTCCCTTATTCCCTTCTCCAGACAGCATCACAGGGAGATGGTACAGAGGGGCCCATATCTACAAAGACTGGGGAAAGCCTGGACGTGAATAAAAGGCATGGCTGAAAAGCTGACCTGCTTCAGGGTCACTGCACTGTTTTGTTCCTCACTGAAGCAAGCAAGGGCACGTCTCCATGGGGAGGAGGGGACAAAGCCCATCTTCTTGCCGGTGCTCTGAGCTGGCTGGATGCGAAATAGCTCCAGTTCAGGGGAGACACAGATGCACGAGACCCGTGGCTGAGTTAATGTACCCTGCCTCTTGGTACCTGTAGTCTGCATGCTCTCCACTTCCATATGTTTACTGCTGGCATGAGCCATAAGGGAGCTTTCCTCTCTTTTTTCTCTCTGTCTCTCTCTGAGCAGCTCAGAGGCTGTGTGTGATCACAGAGGCTCTGGACAGGAGTTAACTGCAAAAAGTGTTAAATGAATGTTGGTCCTCTATTTCCAAAATCGGCTGACCCAGAAAGCTGTAAGTACACATGGCAAAGTCCTCTCTGGTGCCCTCCCCACCGGGGTCTCTTGAAAGTTCGGCTGACTGAGGATGGAGGGACAGGGTGGTCTCTCTCAGGTAATTCTGGACTGGTTCAAGGAACGTGTGGACGAGGCATTGTGGGACGTGGTTTAATGGGCATGGTGGTGTTAGTTGATGGTTGGACTTGATGATCTTACAGGTCTTTTCCAACCTTAGTGATTCTGTGATTCTGTGACCCCCTGAGCTATGCCTCTCCCCTCTCCTCCTGCCTGCCTGCTTGTCAGAATCTCAGTCTAACTCTTGCAGAGGAACAGACACCCCTCTGTAACCGGACAGCCTGTCTTGCCTGCCTAGGACCAGGACCTTGCAGCTCAGTGCTTTGTGGACTCTCAGCATCTCCACTACTTCATGGCCAACAGGCATGCAGGCGGTTTCCCAGGACAGCTCTGCGTAAAATATTCAGTGTCCCAGCAGGAGCAGGGTGTGCTCAGTACATGTCGATTACTTAGGCTTAGCTTAGCTATAAATCACTGTTTACAGATGGATTTTGTTTACTTAGAAATGCAAGTGAATCTGGTTCACAGACAGAGTCAAGTTACAAAGAAAATACACTAATGTCATGCAGAATTAGGATTACTCTTAGCAGAAAGAAGTGCTTTCAGGTGCCCAGGATCTTGGCTAACTCATGAGGTTGACTGGTCTGTGCCCTAAACCAAGACTAAAATGCTGAGGTCCTAGGGCTTCATCTTTCCCGCCTCTGGTGTTAAAGGTGACCGAGGAGATACCAGGACTCTGGATACTGGCTCTGGGCAGCCAACACCTTCTTTCTCCTAAAGGGGAATGGACAAACCTTCTTTGCTTGCCCCTTGCAAACGTTAGCTTCCTTAGCCGTTGTGATGGGAGAACACAGAGAATTAAGTCATTTTGTCTTCCCTCCTTCCCAAAGAGCCTTTAATTATTTTTTCTACTTTACACCTTGACTGGATGTTATTCCTGAACTTGGATGTTAAAGTGTTTTCCCATGCCTGCAGCCTCCTGTAACCGTACAAGCTACAGACTAGGATATGTAGGAGATATATCACAGCAGGGGATCTGGCACAGTGTGCGTCTTTCTTCCTCTGCTTGGAAAGAGCAGGGACAAATATTAGTTTGAGATGAAAGTGAATGTCTTCACTTCGTTAGGAACAGGGCACTGATAATGACTCTGCCTCACATGCTTGGCTAGCCTTGTGCCATGCCCTGGGAGGCTGCCAAACTTGCGTTCAGCTGATCCTTCGCTATCTGCGAGGAAAGGCAGAGCCAATGCCCACTCAACGGGACTTTGTCCTCCTGATGGCAGGCAGCTTATGAAACGTCAGCCTTTGCGTGTGCTGGCATGGCAGAAAGGCTCTGGCCCTCACAATAGCGGCGTTCTCTGTGGACTCAGCTGGGAAAGGCTAGCACAAAGTTAAACCTGAGCGCAGGCAGGCTTAGAGCACTTTTCAGCAAGATCTCATCAGTTCTTGGCAGTACCCGAGGCAACAACTGCGGGTTGGATGGGCTTTCCACAGTGTGGTGTGTGCATGCACATATATATGTCTATACTTGCATGCATTTTCTGCATGCATAGACTAAAAGCCACAGGCTTTAAGAGCTGTTAGTAATCATCCACCATGTTTCATATATTCTGTGTACGGGGGACAGGGCAGTGGGGTCTGTCTTATGGAGGACCATACTCTCCGGACACCGTGCCTCGGGCTGTTGCTATCACAGCGCTCTGTGTGTTGCTGCTACAGACCCTGTTTTTAATGGAGCACATCTTTTCCAGGGCAATTAAGTCTTTCCTGTCCAGAGATGCTTTCAAACTGTGAGAAAATCCTGTTCTGGCTACTGTAGTCTTTTCAAAGGGCGGGTTTAGCTGTTGCGTTGATGCCTTTGTGTTCGAATCTGCTGCCGGCAGGATCAGGTGCATCTTCTGAGCACGCGTGGGCCCTATAGCTGTTTATAAGTAAGGGTTAATGAGGAGGTGGGGCTTTAAAGAGTGTAGCCTTGTTCCTGCCAAGGTCTGAGCTGGGAGACTTACCTCCGAGCCTACTTTGTGCTAGCTGCTCACAGAAGGAGCTCTGCGTGTGACCCGATTGAGAGAGCAGGACAGGGTGCTTGAGGCAGCTCTCTCTGGCTAGTAGGAAGGTAATTCACCGGCGTGGCTGTGGTTTCCAAAGCAATCTGCCCTTTTATTGGAAATCAAACTAGCTGACACAGGCAAGGGGAAATGTTTGTTCCATTTGAGATCAGAGGCCCTTGTTTTGAAAGCTCGGTTTTTTCCTCAGTCCTAAATTCTCTCCATACAGCATTAATCACTGGTCTGGGAACGGAGGATTTGAACCATCTCCAGAGCTATACAAGCAGATTTTGATGGCTCTCAGTAGTGCTCTGTAAATAAGTCCCAGCAGGCAGCTGTGTAAGTAAACAGCTTCTTTGCGAGCACCAGTGCCTTTCTCCGCAGGTTACTTACTTAGTGTGGCGGAGGGTGCAACGGAAGGGCTCTGCTAGCTTTTGCAGGGACAGCCTAAGTGCCACACACACAGACACAGCAGGCAGGGACAACCTGCAACTACCAACTGACAGTTTTACCACCTGCTTTGCTGCAGCTCAGCGAGAGCAGGACTTGTATCAGGGAGCCAGGAAAC
The DNA here is from genome assembly GCF_030936135.1 of Gavia stellata. NCBI lineage: Eukaryota > Metazoa > Chordata > Aves > Gaviiformes > Gaviidae > Gavia > Gavia stellata. The sequence goes on along the minus strand of NC_082594.1, from coordinate 129,632,853 downwards.
CAGCTGTGTCGCAGAAACAGCTGTGCCGTGACATCATCTTTGTCCCTTGGTGCGTATGTGTTTCAACATAGGCTTTAATTACACAAGCGTGAACTCACCTTACCTACAGGGCCAGGTTTCTTACAAAGCAGTTTGTGCCTGCTGGAGGAAAGGCATGATTTTAGGATGAATGAGTGAGGGACAAATTCTCTTTTAATGCTTCATTATAGACATCTAGAGCAGGGTGTTCTGGTGCAACTGAGAGGAATATATGCCCCGAGACCTTGCCAATATTTTTTTGAGTATTCCCTGTAGAAAATGACTTTTTTTTGACCATTTGCATGTAACAGTTCAGAAATTCTTTGTGCGCATATGCATGTGGTTGAAAATTTAGAGAAAAGGTATGCATTTGCCTTTTAAAGTGTTCATTTCCATTAAAAGGCTATTTTTCTCTTAAGTAATACATGTTGCGGGTTTTTTTTCCAGCTAGACAATATTGCCTAGCCCTCGGGGGCCTGATGCTATCAGGCAAGACTCAAAGTATTGAACCACCAAGGATATAAATAAATGCCACTAAATGGTTTAGCTCAAAGGCCTTTGCCCTTCCTGGGGGATGGAGCTCATCTTCCATCAATATGATTAGCGGAGGAGATGATTGTGTATTGATTAATTGTACAAACTCATTTCTCATTAGCTGGCAGTAGCCTGTGATGCATGACCTCTCCCGCTGAAGTCAAAGAAGCACATTTTACTCTGTAGCGGTTGGGTGCTCAAATCCCTCAAGCTCTCGAGGGCCCATGCTAAGAGTTTTGATGATAGCTGTCTCAGTGAGGGTAAATAACCCCCCAGGATGTCTCTGGGGCAGAGCTGAAGCTATCTAGCAGGTGAAGGGGAAAATGCCCTGCTACTCCCTTGTCTCTCTGGGGGAAAGCATCCCTAACGCGCAGACCTTTGCAAAAAAGAAGCACAAAATACAGCGCGGAGCTCAGGTGTGCACCGCGGTGCACACACGTCTCACGTGTTGGCCTGTGCATTGCTGAATGGGCTGCTTAATCACCCCGTCTGGGCATTGTCTGCAAATTGGTGTTTTCCTGCCGGGGCTGGAACGCAGTCAGCTAGGCGTTACTGCTTTCCTGGGGAGGAACTCGAAGTCCCACGGGCGAGGGAGTGCTGGCGCAGCTGGATGGGGCCCCAGCATTTCCAGCACAACGTGTCCCTGGGCCTCCAGCCTCCAGAGCTGGCACCCTGCGCTGCCTATTGTGTGCGCGGCTGGGGTTTCAGCACGAGTGTTAACCTGTTCTTGAGCATCACAACAACACCCAGGCGTTGCTCCCGCGCTTGGATGGGTATTGCTTTTTCCCAGCAGAGCCTGGCCCTGGGACAAGTGGGATAAGGAGGTGGCATTCACGAGCTCTATTCCTGTCGCTGCCACGTGGCGTGACCTTGAGCAAGGCCGGCGGGAAGCGAGGGGAGATGGTCCCGTGATGCGTCTGCTGTTCTTTGCTGTGCTGTGGCAGCTTGCTTCTCTGCCCAACAAGTGGGAGTATCACATCACTCGCCGGGGACAATGCAGCCCTGTCTGGGATGGAAAGTTAACAGAGGAAGCACACTGCTCCACCTGAGCGATGCTACCCAGCGGCACTCTGCTGAGCAGTGCGGTACCCAGGCCAAAGAGGCAGGGGAGCTGTGGGAAGGGCTGTGGTTCAGGTGTTAGCAGAGGGGAGCGGGAGGTATGACACTTGGACTAGGGTGCTGAAGATGTGTCCATTGTTTCTGCCTCCACCTGAGTTAATTGTCTAGGACCAGGGAATCTAGGCAACATGTTGGTCAGGTGGAGACACCTACAACAGAGACATATAATCCGAGTCCCCCACCCCACTGGCAGCGCTTTCTGTCACCGTGATGTACGATGCATGTAATAGTAGCTGCCTACCTCCTGGGGAAGTGGGATTCCCAACTCAAACTTGTGACGGGAATTGCTGTCTCTAGGTAAAAGCAGTTGCATGTTCTGGCCTTGTACTGCTGCAGCCTGTCCTTGCTGCTTTAAGTCAGCATGTCACTTCAGAGCTGGGATCTGGGTAAGGCTAAATTAGGATTACAGCTTCTATGCTGATGAAATCTCACAGCCTTTTTTGAGAGTTCATGTTTTCGGTATAGAGAGGGATGCACTCAGGTCATCCCTACCATACCTTCTGAGCAAACATCAGAGCAGAGCTTATCAGGCATCTTAGCAAGTTCTTCCCTGCTAATGCACCATTTGAAGTTCAAGAAAAAGCTTGCGGACTGGGAATGGGGAGGAAGAGCAACAAGGAGAAAGGAAAAACTAAACCCAGCAGAGAATGAAAAGAGGAGATGGGGATAGCTCAAGCTCACAGGCCAGGGAAGCACGAGTCCAGGAACCTGCAAAGGAGGGGAGGCTGCAGGAGGAGCTGCAAAGGGCAAGGGGAAGGGAAGACCCCCAGGAGCACCAGGAAAGACAGGTGTGTGTCAGTGGGGATGCTTTAAGACAAATCATGACCCTGTTACAAAGGGGATCTGGAACTGAAAAGGAGCCTGATGGGAAGAGAGAATAATCCAGTGATTCCCTTCATGTTGAGACAAATGAGGAAGCCAGATTCCCACTGAAATGGAAGAAGGATGACTGCAGGTACTGCTCAAGGCACTTTACATACCTCAGTGAAGCACGTCCTAAGAGAAGAAGGGCAAATCCATGGCCCAGACATTACAGATGCCTTGGGAACTGCTGCCAGCAATGTCTTGTTTCTTTGAAGGCATCCACAGAAAGACAGCTTTCCTTGGCAGCTTGAGTGTGCATGTGGAGGAACACAGCCTGCGGGAGCGAGATGGCCGAGACAGGGTTTAGACTAAGACATGGGGAGGAGGACTTGGAATTTTGTGCAGGCTTTCTAGTTGGGACTTGTGTGGTTTCCATGCCTGCTTTTGATGTGTAGTTGAAGGAAGAGCATAGCTATTAAGATAACAGCGGTGACTAAAAGGACATATGAGAGCAGGAGTGTAATAGTAATTTGAGCAGGAAACCGATACTCCATCCAAGCTTATATAGTCAGTACGTATAGGAAACTGGGTGAAACAATGGAAGCACCTGAACGCTAAGGCAAGGAGCTCATGAGCAATATATAGCTGAAGCCAGAACGAGGGTATGAAACTGTGTATGCCATGGCTTATGGAGGCAGGATGGGCAGCTGGCATGACTGGACCACTGAGACCGAAGGATTTGTGCTGCTCAGAAGAGCAAAGAAAAGTGGGGTGTGTGGTAGTATTGTCTGCCCATGGCATTGTTGAGTATGAAGAAACAAGAAGCAGCAGAGGTGGTAACACAGAATCTGGGTTTAAACCACCTTGAGGAAAGGCAACTGTAGTTCTGCTGCAGTTATCCAAGGTTGCATCACAATATTTAGGAAGGTGTCTAATGTTTTTAGAAAGATACGCAGTACCAGGGATTGTCATTACTTCTTATGTGGAGAATGATTTCTACTAGCATAGGCCGAGACCAGGTATTCCTGGATGCACTGGCTGACATATTTCTTCACTAAAGAGGCAGCAAACTAATCAGAGCTGCTGTTGTGTTTGACCTGGTCTTGGTAACCAGTGAGCCATTACAGAACAATGTGGCAGAAGATAACTTTTAACCTTGACTGGGCACAGACTGATTCTGTTTAAATTAAATGGAAGAGTAAATATCATGGGGCCACGGCTAAGATTTTTCAGCCTCCAAACAAGAATGATCAGAGAAGCTATGGGACTGAAGTGATGAAGCAATTTGAGCTGAAAGTCACAAGTACTTGTATGTGGAAGACATTCAGGCTCAGCACTGCGAAAGCTAACTTGCTTTCCTGAGCAAGAGAGTGGAGGGAGAGCATATAGAAATATTTTTCTCCCTGGAGAAAAAATTTCCTCAGTGAAAGAAGGGAGTGGTCAGCAAAGAAATCATTGCAGAGGTCACAAAGTTTAGGGAAAAAGACACGTCAGTTGGCAGAAATCAAGGTGAGATATACCTGGCAGAGGAAGTCATGAGTTGCTGGAAGTTCTTTGTAAAGGTGAAAAGAACAAGGCAAGAGATCAGACCTCTCTGCAGTGTGGCTAAGATCAAGGCGTGCCTCAGAAACCAAAAGTTTTGCCTCAGTTTGCAGAAAAGATGGTGTAGAAGAAGGGGATTACAAGTTGATGGCTAAAAGTGTCTGGAAACAGAAACAATCCCATCAGAGGTCAAGGCAAAACTTGCAAGATTTATTGAGATCAGAAGGTTCCCAGAGACATACCAAGTGGTAAATCCAATAGCATCGATGTTCAATCAACCTGTTCGACTGAAGGTTGGATGGGGACTACACAGTTGCATGGTATCAACAATTTTACCTAAATTTAATTAAGGAACAAAAAAGGGCTGTGGTAACTTACAGACCCAAGGGCTTAGAACAACTTTTCTTTTTGTCCTAGAACAAAGTAGGAATAATTAAAGATATTGAAGTGCATAGACAATGGGACAAAATTCAACATGGCTGTATGAAAGTTAAAGTATTTTCGATTATTTTTATGCTTGGGGGGAGAATAGATAATTTTTAAAACATCGGTTATGTGATATATGAAATGTATCTAGGTTTCACAGAAGGTGGTGGAAAGTTGTGAAAACAGGGGAGTACAGGGATTCACGCTTGAACCAAAAAGTGGGTAACAAATTGCTTAATGAAGAGACCCTGAAACACATAGTAGGCAATTGCTAATTAAATTCCTAAGGGACTGGTTTTGGCACCAGTTAATTTTGTATCTTCACTGATGACCTTGGAGAAAAAATGTAGATGTTTGCTGAAGAGACAAAACAAGGAGGCATTGCCAGTACCGAGGAGGAGAAAAGTACCTCCTAGAAAAGCTGGAAAAGGGGAGAGAAAATTGTAACAACTGCAAAGACTGGCACTAGAGTGATCTGGGGAAAAAGAGAGAGATGATGGTAGGAATCCAGACGGTCTTTGCTTTTTTTAGCCTAGCAAAAGGAATGTTAAGAGGGCATAGGATTGCTGCCTATTAATACATCAGATGGGTAAATCCCAGTGAAAGAGAACTGCTATTTCAGCTAAAAGACTGAAGAGTACTGGCATGAGAACATACATGCATCACCTACTTAAAATAGAGGGTAGATACTAAGAGGTCATTTTAACCATAATAACATAGAGGCTTCCCTCTAGACACATGTAAACTGTTTTCAGATGTCTGCCATAAAAAACAGCTCTGGAGCCAAACTCTATCTCTCCCTTAACCAATCTCAAATAAGCTTAAGCCCTCCCCCCTGCTCTGTTAAGGGAAACGTTAGCTAAGCTATGCTGTAGGTAACTTGTAATTCCTGCTGCAAAAGGTCAATTGCCCCAAATGTCATAGATTCAAGGGCATGTGTTTTTACCCAGCTTCACTTCAGCTATGAGGTACAGTCCCTGGTCTCGTTGCTCCTGGGATCTGGATGCATGGATGGCTGCTATTAGCATAAAGAAGAAACTTCTTTGCTGACCTCCCCAAAATGCATGTATTTGGCACAGCCTTTACGGCTGTGCACTCTCTGATGCAAGTGGACATGTTACCACAGCTCCTCATGGGGGTCTAGACTGTAGCCCAAGAGGTAAGGGAAATAAAGACATATGGATTAGCAAGATGTCTTGCACCACAAAGCATCTTTCATCTTTCCTTTTCATTTTTCTCCTGAACTTACCTGACATATATGTGGAGTCAGCTGGCCCATCCCTACTTGAAAAAAACAAAGATCCAGGACCCAAACACTCTCAGGTGTTCAGGTATAGCCCCACTGCATGTGCTCTCCATGTACAACACCCAGACATCAGGAGGGGAGAACTTCACTGCCAGTCAGAGGACAGCTGAACATGGGAAACATGTTTTCCAGCCAAGTCCCTTGTCTGGAAGAGCTCTGCCGCAATGTCCTGCAGACTCTTTCCCTCTGCCACATGCTGGGCACGGCCGCTCACCAGAGATCACCGGCTGAGAGGCTGTCTCTTCTTGGAAAAGCATGCACTGCAGGCTGGGATTACGCTAGCCCCTTCTCAGGCACTGGCGAAAGCTTCTGAAGTCTTTTCTTCCATGCAGAGGAAGAAAGAGATCACCCTGATGAACGCCAGCTAAGACTCACCAACACCATCTCCCTTTCCCCGCCCTCATCTATTGGGAGAGGAGAAAGCAGAGTGCCCAAGTGACAAGTTTAGGAGGCGCTGAGGGTAACTGGAGAGATGAACCAGAAAGCGATATGAGCACTGTGCATGCTCTTCGTCCCCTGGGGACCTGCCAGCTCAGGGCTTGTGATGTGCCTGTGATCATGCTTAGTACCAAAAGGCTCCCAGGAGTGCGCAGCTCCACCAAGCGATAAGGAGATGAGCCCTTGTCCGTGGCCTCCACGGAGGGTACCTGTGCATGAGAGGAGCACCTCCCAAGGGTCCCAATGGGAGCTGGCCAAGGCATGCCACCCATAGCCGATACAGTCTTAAAACATGCACTGTTCCAACGCGCCTATGAACAACTCGAGGGAGGTAAAGGAAAGAAGGGAGCCCTTTGTCACCACTCTGGGAACAAAGACCAGTCTGTGAGACCCAGAGTAATACTGACCCAACCAGCATCAGCTGCCGTTGTTTCTTCCGTCACGCTGACAATGCACAGTTGCAGGGCTTCTTTCCCTGCGAGGAGAATGGGATTTAGTGATACCATAAGTTAGTCAAATTCAGTTAGACCAATTCAAGTCCCGTTCAATGGACGCAGCGTTTGCTTTGTGTTGTTTTTCTCCCACTTCCTCTATTTTGCACCGAGACTCATTTCCTCTCTCTTTCTCTGTAGCACGAGCACCACAAACGCACGCACACTTTCACTCCTCTCGCTTCCATTTACCTCCTATTTTGGAGGAAGCAGCTGTGCATTGATATTGCTAAGGAGATCAAATGTTTTTGCCAACACTGCCCTCAGATAAGCAAACAATGTTAACCACTGAAATTAGCATCGGTGTGCACCAGCGCCGTCGTGTCCACCCAAATGAGTGGGACAGTGCACCGTGCTCTTTCAGGCTGCCTTTCCAGGGTCTTGGGTAGACACTGGGCCAGTGTCTTGGGTAGCCACTGGACCAGGGTCTTCCAGTAAGTTTCCTCTGGGTTGGGAGAGAGGCTACAGCTGGTCCCCGCTGGGGGCTGGTCTCTGGACAGGGAACACAGGCAAGGAAAAAAGGCTGTTATGTTGGATGCTGGATGTACGGACATCGAATGGGTCTCGAGCGACGTAGTTTGGCTGCTGGCTGACGACCTTGTGTTGTCGTTAGATAACCCCTGGAACAAGAGCCAGCCAGGAACTCCGCGTGCAGCAGCTAGCCCAGGTGAGCCGTCCCTGCCCTCCCCACCCATCCGTCCTTGGTGAAAGGGTGCCTTCCCCCATCTACTGAAAAAGGCAGTCCTGACCATGGGGCTCCCACCAGGCACTCGCAGGGCTCAACGCAGCTGGTGGGGTGAGGGACAGAGGGGACGGGTCGCAGGGTCATCTGACTTCTGGTGTCCTTGCACCTTGTGGCACCTGTAGCAGCATACACTTGGTGCCCAGAAGCAGCTGCTGAGCTACAGCTTCCCTTTTCTCTTGAGCTGTGATCCAGGTACAAAGAGCACTCCCTAAAGTTTCCTTCTCCATCACAGATGTGCTTACCGTCTGCATGGTCAGGAGGAAGGCATGCAGTCTGGCTAGTTTCTGTCTCTGTCTGCAAGCCACTTGCTTAACTGTTCCTTGTTGCTACATATTCCTGTAAAATCAGGACAGTTCTGGCTGACTATCTATCTGAAGTGCTAGAGATTGGCCACAGGTAGAGAGACCAGCTGGTATGTGTTCAGACTGAGCTGGAAAACCTCTCAAGGATCTCCCTGGTGTGTCTTGTTCATGTATTCAAGGGTAAACCAGTGTTCAGATCTAAGCCAGGAAAAATTCTTTGTTCTGGTCAGGTAGGGAAAAATTGTGGGGATGTGATTTGGTCCCCCGGGATTTCACCTGGCAGATCTAATCCTGCTATTGCAAGGAGCTGGGAACTGGCAGTCCTGTGGCTTCCAGGTTTCTGTATTGAAGGGTTTTCATCAGTTATAGGTGCTGGGAAGCATTTCTTGGGACAGAGAAGGGGCAGAGTTTGCATGAAATAAACAGAAAGGCACCTCCTTATTGAGCACAGGCAGGCCCCTGTCCTGCAAATTAATACCTGAATTATTGAGTAATATCTGATGATCACACAGTGCCAGCCATACAGAGAAAACATCAAAGCAGAAGGATGGAGCACTTAAAGCTCCGTTGGAGCTCTGGGGCTGTGGGAAGCAGCAGAGGAAGGTCAAAGACTGTTTCACTCTCTGCCTGCACAAGGTGTGAGGAAATTAAAAGGCCTCGAGAAATAATCCTAGTTCTTACACCGTCTGGCTCGGATGTGCTTGATAGGTTTGGTAGTTTTAGGGGAGCAGAAAGGAAAAGAGGAGCATAGCCTCCTCCCTTAGAGGAGCCCAGCCCATGGCTGGAACTGAAAACAAGAAGGACTGCTGGAGAGCCAGAACTAACGCCGGCTGTGCCAAGCAACACAGCGCATCCCTCCAAAAGCATGCCTATGGCTGGGCGAATCGGGTCCTGAAACTGTGGAGCTGGGAATCCACAGGAACACAAGAAAGGGAGTTAGGACCTGCAGAGCAAGGTGTGTGGGTCAAGGATGACTGCACACAGACCTTCAGGCCCTAGGCAAGCCATGCATGCACAAACATATGAACATGGCTGGATATAGCTGATATCTGATGCTGTAAGATGATAATGCGTGAGACTGTCTACAGTTCAGTGGGTCTGCAGTAGACCAGTCTGCACAGAAGAGATTCAGACTGGTGCCTGCTGATGCCTATCATTGTCAACACAATGGAGGAATGGACAAAACAGAAAACAATCCTGCTTGTTTTGAAAAAGACCCAAAGAAAGGCCTAAACTGGCTCAGAAACTTGCCATGGAGCTCATCTCCCACATACCTTGCTATCGCAGTTTCAAGAACACTTCCACTGCAAAGCAATGCAGAGCAACTAGTAATGTGCGACTATAGTGTCACGTGTGTAGATACAGACACAGATTACAGAGCTGTATGTATGTCTGTGTATACACGTGTATGTTTGTATATGTATGGATATATACATACACTCACAGGCAACTTACATACAGTATACATAATATATATGTTATAAATTATATATATATATGTTGAAATAAGCACTGAATGAAGAGCGTTTTTCTGCCTGCTGACATCACCTCCAACAGAAACCTGAAGAGAAAGCCCCTGCTGCCTGAGACACGGGGGATTTGAAGCAGTACAAAGAGACAAGGAAGATCACAAAATCACAGAATCACTAAGGTTGGAAAAGACCTGTAAGACCATCAAGTCCAACCATCAACCAACCACCACCATGCCCACTAAACCATGTCCCACAGTGCCACATCCACACGTTCCTTGAACACCTCCAGGGATGGTGACTCCACCACCTCCCTGGGCAGCCTCTTCCAGTGCTTCCAAACAACCAGTACCCTGCCAGGATCTGAAGTTAGGCAGCAAGAAAGTGCTACAGCAGAACGAGATCCCTGAGCCCTGCAGCAGCTATGAAACACACAGCCGAGGAAAACGTCTGCTCCCGGTGGCAATTGCTAATGTCCTACAGGAACCCTGCAAGTCTGAACATTGGCAGTGGGTGCTGCAGCGGGTCTTGGGCATTGGTCACCAGGTGGGTTGTTCTTGCTGTTTATAGTGATGCCCTACACTAACAAACTCTGCTGTTCTCCCATTTTGATCTGAAAGGGAAAGTGTGGGACTGGGCACGGTATCTGCCAGATAATAGCCCTGGTGGTTCAGGCAAGGTGCAGTGCGAGTTGTGCTGCACAGAAAAAGCCACGAGCAGCCCCAGGACTACCTACAGCCCCATGGGGGCATGTTCAGTGCCCGGAGTGAGGGCGCTGCAAAAGGGGAGCCCCTGGGGTGCGTAGCCAAGGCAGAGCAGCCCAGGGTAGGTTGAAGCCAGTGCTGCCTGGCCAAAATTAACATGCTTCTTGTTGCCTCATCTGTGAGGACCCATCCCAGGGAGTCCTGAAACAGCCCCAAGCTGTTGTACGCACGGCTGGAGGGCAGAGCAGCACCTTGCTTGCGTTAACAATACCATCACGTGTTACCCTAGGCAAGGGTGTGCTTTTGTCACCGTTATCACTGGGGTGTGCTCACTTGCTGGAAAGCTTTCTTATCCTGGAGCACAGAATCTAAAGGGAAGCAGCTGGATTGCATCCCCAGCTCCCCTGGCTTCGGCACACATAACTGAGCTCCCCAAATATTGCTTTAACAGAGAGTTGGACACAGAGCAGAACAAGGAGGGTGTCTCTCTCAACACAGAGCAGTGACACCAAGCCCAGTTCCACGTAGTTCAGCATAAAGGAAGAACAGCAGCAAAAGCATCCTTGAGATTCAGCCAAAATCCGCTCAGGAGGGAACTTCAGGTGCCACTTCTGCTGGGAGGTCAGGCCGGCGTGTGCAAGGTCAGATTCCTGTCAGAGGCAGCTCTGTTGGCTGCAAGACAATCCCCACGTTAAGCCTGAAATGGTGGTGGGCAGCTGGCTCACCTCCACCTTGGCAGGCACCACCAAGACCACGGACACAGCGTCCTTGTAGAAACTAGAAAGCTGGGAGCATCCTCGAGCATGGGGATGACTTTTCTCAGTGGGGAGGGTGGACAAGGGCATTGTCCTGCTGCAGCAATTCGGGGGCTCTGGAGTGCCAGTCCCTGATGGCAGCCCTGCTCTGGCTGTGCTCTCCTGCTCCTGCAATTTAAGGTTGGCTTGTTCAGCAGGGAACGATCAAGGAGTGTGTTCGATCTTAAAGAAAAGGGGGAGTGAGTCTGGGTGGTTTGTGGAAGAGGAGATCAGACTAGACCAGGAAAGTGGAGGGAGGATCTGGTCTGAGGTTCCTCACCTTCATGCAACTCAGGGTGGGTCAGAGCCATAAATGTGCAGGGCAGGAAAGAGGTTGAGTGAAGAAGAGTGGAAAAGGTAAAGACACAAATACCCCCATATGAAGGCCGGGAAGGGAACATTCTGCTTAGCTGCCTAGCACAGAGGTTTATGATTTTTTCTTATGCAGTTCAGCCGTGTTATACACTGTGAAAAATCATTGGCTGTGGAGATATCTGATAAGAACTGAGCTGGCATCAGTTGGGAGAACAAAATGTCAAGAATGCATGGGGCTGCACCCCCACTTTTACCAGCAGGCAGGACATCGGGCTGGGAACAGCGTGTTGCTTGCCCTTATCTCTAATTGTCCTGCCTGCCTAGCTTCTTTACTGCCTTCTAATGAGTGCAAATATGATGTTTTGAGATTTGAGCTTCTCCTAAGAACCCCTTCTCCTCCTACATCTCACCCCCCGTACTGTGTTCCCTAATGCATTGCATTGGCTGGTGATGGGAAGTTTAGGCAGCTGGGAATGATGTGAGTACAGAGGAATACCTCTAATTTGGCTAGCTCTGCACTCCTAGGCCAAGGGTGACATAGTTTTCCCCATAAAGCAGCAAAAAGTTGCCATTTATAGCAAAATCTGTCTGCTCCCAAGTGCTTTACAATGAAGGAAAGCAAAAATCCCCTTTCTCACTTTTTTTTGGCAAGAAAGTATTATGAGGAGCGGCTGAGGGAACTGGTGTTGTTCAGTCTGGAGAAGAGGAGGCTGAGGGGAGACCTTATCACTCTCTACAACTACCTGAAAGGGGGTTGTGGGGAGGTGGGTGTTGGTCTCTTCTCCCAAGTGACTAGTGACAGAACTAGAGGAAAACGTCCTCAAGTTGTGCCAGGGGAGGTTCAGGCTGGATATTAGGAAAAATTTCTTTACTGAGAGAGCGGTGAAGCACTGGAATGGGCTGCCCAGGGAGGTGGTGGAGTCACCATCCCTGGAGGTGTTCAAGGAACGTGTGGATGTGGCATTGTGGGACATGGTTGAGTGGGCATGGTGGTGGTGGGTTGATGGTTGGACTTGATGATCTTACAGGTCTTTTCCAACCTTAATGATTCTGTGTGATTCTGTGTGATTCTGTGAAAGGGAATACGAGCTGTGGGGTGCTGAACAGCCTCAGTCTACATCACAACTGTCCAGGGTGCACCAGAGATGTCCCAGTGGCTGTTAGGGACAGGCACCAGGAAGAGGAACAGCTTCAAGGGGAACCAGTGGGACACACCATGCACTCCCTTACGTGGCTGCTGTGGGGCTCAAAAGCTTTTCTTCTGCCCATGCCACATCCCCTTCTGTCAAACCTACCACTTCGACTGCCCTCCTGGGAGCGTGCAACTCCCGCCTCACCTCTGCAGGACTGGAGGGTTGTGTCCCCACTGTACTCAGTGATGGCAGAAACTCATCCCACAGACGTGTGAAGAGCTGATTGTCTAATAGTAACACAACACATGGCATCTGAGGACACTTTCATCCCTCAGCAAGGTGGGACAGGTCTTCTTAGGGTTGGATCGCAGATGTTAGCTTGATTTCAGAGGGGGACTGACCTCCCTTTTCCTGCTCAAGGCTTGATATGAGTGAAGCTGTGAAAGAGAATGCTTTTTTTGTACTCCTTCCTTCCTCAAGCTTGACTCTAGCAGGGTGCCTTTCTCAAACCCGGCTTGGAAGCTTTTGCTCCCCCTTGTGAGCCATCACATCCTTATGACCCCACAAGGCACATCCTAAGCTGCTCCCCAGGGCTGCTGGCAATTCAGTTAATTCCATGAAACCTTGGGCAAAATACCTCCCTCTCCCTGTGTTTTTGAGCAGAGGGTGCAATCCCTGTCCCTGAAGGCTGCTGCACCCTTCCCAGGCTGCTGCTGGAGGGTATCCAGAGCCAGCTCTCTGCTCTCCTTTAGGATATGGCTGGGATGCTGAGCTGCTGCGGGTCAAGCCCCACTGATACCCTGGGAGCAATAGCATTGCCGTGCTCTCCCTAGATAGCAGGACAAGCCTATTCAAGCCTGGAAGGTGGTCAGGCAAAAGAGTATTTATGTAGCTGTATTTATACAGTTGTAGCTGTAAGACATCTGTGGTCATGTACTTAAACAACTAGATCTTGCCTGAGTGTTCAAGTGTTAATATTCCACTGATGTGAGTGAAGACGGGGCAATCCTTAAGGATAATATGAACAGAAAAGTCCTCTTATAGCATGGTTGTTACATACCACATGTGTGTGTTTTGGGGAGGTGGGTTCATGTGTGTTGGCTGAGGATCCAGCAACCACGTCCAAGCAGAAGTGTGAGTGGAGAGCTTCACACGAAGGGCTAACTCGAGGATGAGGCACAGAGAGGAGGAAGAGTTGCTTCGTGCTTCTTCCAAATGTGGTGGTAATTTGGGGATTTCACAGAACCTCACTGATGAAATGAAATCAGCTGCATCATGAGGGCATGAAAAGGGACCCTGCTGACATCAGCGCAAGTTCCTTGACGCCAGTTATGACACATGGGGGTTTAAAGATGTTGGCGAGTTCAGACAACTGATTACAAAACCACACTGAAATCCAGGATGAAGAAGAGTAAGGCTCAGAAAAACCGTAGCTATCTGACTGCTTCCAGAGAAGGTAGTGAGGATCCTGCCTTGACTGCTCTGTCTGTGACCAAAATAGATCTTCCCCAGCAGATCCTGAGGGTGCTCATCCCAGTATTAAGTTTTCTTTCCTATCATGCCTTCATTTTTCCAGGTCATCACACTGTTTCCACCAGCTTGCGCTGGATGCCAGCAGTGCAGCTGAGCCGTTCCTGACCCCCGGACGACAGTAATGAGAAGATTTTGCTCGAAGCCTGCAAGTGGCATCTGTTGCTTTGGGAGCAATTCATCCAAGATGGTCATTTTTCACTGAGGAGGAGAAAGAAGGTCACTATGAAATATTTTTCTCTCCAAGGAAAAACTCTCTTCATTTCTATTTTAATCGCTCTGGGGATGAATCGCCTCCTAAAAAACCCGGGAGAGCAGAGAAGTAAGAGCATGGGGGTGAGCATGTGTGAGGAAGAGGAGGCTGGGGACAATCATGTTTCAGACTGACTGTCGCACTGATTTGCTTTTAGAAAGTATTTTTTAAAGGAAAAAAAAAAAAGGAACAGCAAGAAAGTGCCTGGATGATTAGCTGTAGTGACAACTGAGAACAACAGGGGAAAACACCCTAACTGAGGAAAAGAAAATCCAACTGCCTGCTAAGCCTCTTCCCCCTCTCCTCTGCCGTGGGCCCAGCTTTGGGCACTGGGGCAGCACTGAGCTGCGGGAGGACTCTTCCCAGTTGTTTCAGGTTGTAGCGCAACGATATGGGAAACCTGACTGTAGGGCTCCTGTCATCAGATGAAACACACCCCGGCCATGCCATACACAGGGCAGATGAGTATAAATTTGCTGGTTCAAAATCTTTTGTGAATTTTTTGAGCCAATAATTCTTGCACAGCCAGGCTTCATGCTTGTGTTGCTCCAGTTTTTTTCTGGATCAGGTGCTGTCCGTCCTCCCGCACATGTGATGGAGCCATCGCGAGCACCATGCGATGCTCTGGCTTGTTCAATAGAAACACAGCCCTGTTACCATGCATCAGCCAGACCAGATTTATAGGGATGGGTAATGCAGGCAGGCATTGGTTGGATATGAACAATCGGATCCTCACCACCTAATACATATCACCAAATATATGCATGGATAGACAGGCAGGTGTGGTACGAATGAAGGGTTTCAGGGGGTTATTTGAAAGTCAGGTTCACCAAGTGGCATCACAACTTAGCTGAACAAGCATCCACAACCAGAAGGTCCTTTGGCCGGTGCTGTTGCTGAGAAGGTGTGTGGAGCTGCAACTTCTGTAACGGCGCTTCTGTCGACTTCTTGGCCATCTTCCCACCGAGCCCAGATCTGTTTAGTTGTGAAACCTGAGAGTAGTATCCTATGTCCAGCAGGTATGAAGACCAAGGTATATAACCCTCAATAGAAACCACACTTGCTAGGGAGAGAATGCGTGTTAGATTTCATAATTCACCTTGGGACTCATTCACCAAAGGCTGCTCTGAGCCTGTTAGCGCAGATGTCTATTTTTAACCCCGATTCCAGTCAGCTGTGGGTCCCAGCCCACGCATGTGACATGCCGTCAAGAACCCTTTTTTTTTTTTCCTTTAACGTTTACAAAATTACTGTGAATTTTTTCTGCTGGCTGTTCAACTTCGTCTCTGCAGCAGCACGGGGAGGAGCTGAGCTGCTCTGCCTGCGGAGAGGTTTCCCATTCCTCACGGCTGACAGTTTTCAAACCATCCCTCACTTTCTGGCTTGTTTCTGCACATCGAGGATCCAGTGTGGCAAGTGCACTGGACACGGGGGTGCCAGCTGGGCAAGCCTCTGGAGGGTGACACCAACTTTCCCAGGCATGGGAGTCAGAGCCCCGTGCTCATTAGGAAGCACAGTTTTTTATCCAGCTATAGTAGGAAAGTTCCCATGGCATTTCACTGGAGAGGTTTTTCGGTATCTCTCTCCCGATCAGATCTCCCTTCTGGGCTGTTTGAACTGGCTGTTTGCCTGACAGCAGCACAAGCCTCCTGGAGGCAGAGGTGATTTTTTGTGTACCATGCAGGAAATTTGGGACCTTTAAAAGCAAAAGGAAGCATAGAAATGCAAGATCCCATTATTGCTGTTACCAGGGATGGGCAAACTGGCCGTATTTGCCTTCCAGCCTTCTGAAGAGTCAGAGGGCTCAAAGGTTCATGCAGGTGAAGATGTTACCGTGTTTGGGAAACCAGGTGAAAGAAGCAGGGAGACAGATGATCTCACGAGAGGAAAGATGAGTGTGATGACAGGGATTTCTATCCCTCCCTATGGGCAGTAAAACTTTCCATAGATACAGAGCCTCTGCCATACTCTTCATCAGCAAAGCCCAGGGGTCCAGAGTCTCTTGGGGTGGCACGTGGCATAAGGGGGAGAGAGAAGGAGGAGGGCTGCGGAGGCTGGAGGAGAGGAGAGGAGAGGAGAGGAGAGGAGAGGAGAGGAGAGGAGAGGAGAGGAGAGGAGAGGAGAGGAGAGGAGAGGAGAGGAGAGGAGAGGAGAGGAGAGGAGAGGAGAGGAGAGGAGAGGAGAGGAGAGGAGAGGAGAGGAGAGGAGAGGAGAGGAGAGGAGAGGAGAGGAGAGGAGAGGAGAGGAGAGGAGAGGAGAGGAGAGGAGGAGCACAGCAACATCTGAAGCAAGTGCAGTAGGGTCTGAGCAAGCCTGCAGCAGCGATATATGGCAGAGCACAGAGGGGGCCCCAAGCATCGGTACTGTTTGGGAGCTGATGGAGTATGAAGCTGTGAGTGGGAGCTATGGGAGGTCCCTGGGAGGTGTGTTCAAAGCCTCCTTGTGCTCCTGGGGAGCAATCCAAAAGGCTTTCCTGAATATGCTTGTTTATACATATCCACCTAATTGGGGTTAATCTGCTTTGTTTTTTGGCTAATCGGCTGGTTCAGAGGCCTAACAGGTTGGAGGGGGATGTTTTGCCCTCCTGTTTTCAGGCTGCGGAGTCAGGGGAGAGCAACTGCTGAGGAAGGGCTCAGGGCTGCCTGCTGCCAGGTCTGGTGGAAAAGTGCTTTATCCCTTGAGGAACGGTGCTGGGGAGCAGGTCCCCAGGAGGGACTAGTGCCTTTCTTCTCGCTAATTGGTGGGTCTTGTGAAAACGGAGGATTACTGGGGAAAAAAAACCACGCAGCTCAGTGAGAGCCTGGCACTAAGCAAGGTAACTGCTCTGTAGGGATCTGCTGAGGCTCCCAAATCCTGGTGGGGACCATCCCCGGCTGGCTCCATGCCCTGCCCTCTCCCTTCTTCCTCGGGGCCCCACCTCGAGCAAAGGAGATGCATGGGTGGGGAACAGGTCTTTGCTGTCCCTCTGCTCAGGGACTGTTGCTATTTCAGGTCCCTTTGCTGGCTGGGAGGGGGTGAGTCACGGGCATCTCATGCAAAGTCTTCCTTGTCGCTTTGGGTTAAAGGAGACGTTGTTGCCACAAGAAGCACATCCCGCCCTCTGAGAGTGGAAAAAGAGTCAGGAGGATGAGCTCAGCCATGTGGCAAGAGCCCATTGCGCTAACGGGAAGCTGCTGTAATTGCTGCCCCTCCTGCCAGATCTGCGTGTAAAGTGCTTTTCATGGGGGCTGTGGCGTAGCCATGGGACGTGCCAGCAGTGGCTGTTCCACCACTTCGGACCTCCTGAGCCCAAGGCTTGCCAAGGAGGTGTTTGCACCTTTGTGCTTGCAAGGTCAAGGATGGGTCTGACCACTTTGGCATGCCACACAAGGTGGTTTCCAAACCAGTCCCTAAAAAAGCCTGCATTCCTCTAGAAAACCGCTGTGATGCTCATCCCGGAAGTCTCTCAGAGGAGACAACACGTAGAGGGTCTCAGAAAGCTCTCAGGTCCTGGGTGGGAAACAAAAGGGAGCCCAGAGCCTTATTCAGAGCCCATAAGTTGCACGAGAAGGGGCAGAACAAAAACCTGGGCTGCCTTCAGGGCCGCTTGCACGTGATCTCCCTGGCAAGGCGACAAAACCACAGGCAAAACAACGCTGGCGGTGCAATGACGCCCAGCTGACTGGCAACAGACACTCAAGGTCCAGCGCTGTTTAATCACGGCAGATGAGACCTTCCTGTTATTCAAAACCGTCCTTGCGCCAGCTCGCCCCCAGCCACCCCCGCCAACCCGAAGCCCATGACTCAGCCCTGTGTCCCCTCCCTGCCGGGGGCTGCAGAGGGATCCAGTGGGGACTCTCCATGGCTTTGCCGACCTGCCTGTGCATTGTTGGGGGGGAGGCGGGTCTGCATACACACAACCTCTCACAAAAAGGGCTGCCCTCGAAGCCTGACTCATCTGGGCTGGTGAAGGAGCCTCTTGCCCAAGCCAAGGTCAGGGGAGTGAAGCAGCTCCAGCTTTTCCCCTGTACTGTTTGTGCAAGGCGCCTGCCGCTCATGCTTGGCCTGGCTGCCAAGCCCGCGGGGCAGCAATTAAACCTCCACGCCTGGCACCGGTGCAGCAATTTCAGGTGGTTTCCAGTTGGGCTTTTTCACCTTCCTTCTGCTGGCGAAGGCGGAGCGTGCTGCTGCCACAGATGTGGCTGGCCCCGCGCCTCTGCGTGCCTTGGGGCGGCCAAGCTGGCTTCCCAAAAAAAAAGGCAGGTGGGCTGTGAGGCTTGAGCAAGGCTTCGCAGGCGTGAGGAGCCTGCAGGCGTGAGGAGCATGCAGCAGCTTTGTCAGGAGCGCATGGGAGGGTGGTGACTGGGCACCGCCAGCACCCCTGAAGACACCCGGAGGTGGGTGCTGAGCCCCTCCAACACAGGCCGCTGAGTCAAAGCCCCGTCTCACCACCCGCCCACCTCTGCGCGGGGTGACCGAACGAAGTGGAAGTACCCTCCGGCTGGGAGGCTGTGCCGTGCCCTGCTCTGGCAGAGGCCGGCTGGCATTGCGTCCTCTGGTGCTCCTGAGTCCAGCAGCAGGAGCGGAGGCGGAGAGTGGCTTGGTTCAGCCATGACCACGGGCCAAGCGGTGGGGACGGTGCCGCCACAGCACCGCACTCCAACCCCTGCAAGCCTGAAGGGCCAAAGGGCCCTGGGTGCCTTTGCTGACTCGCTGCTCTTACTCTCTGCATCTGGCTTTCAAGCCAACAGCAAGCACAACACCCAGGTGCTCTCCAAGCTGTGGCCAGTCCCCTGTGGCGCAGCCCAGGCTCGTCACCTTCGTCATAAGCCTAGCTGATGGTCTGTGCCTCCTGCTCCGGCTGGGACCAGGCTCTGGCCGGGTGTGCCCCATCCACAGTAGCCTCAACATGGCAGCAGCTAGGCAGTCCCATGCAGTTGATGCTGGCTCTATAAATGCGAGCACAACAGAGCAAATATTGTTACCATGGTGGTCTCAGCACTGGGAAAACTGCTGAAATGAACTTGCGTTCAAATAGATGTTCCACTTCTGCACCGTGACAGGAAGGAAGAGTTTTGCCTGGCCTTGTTCAGACAATTTTGTGACCTCCCAGGACCAGCTCTCCAAAGTGGTATGAGCAGCATGTTCTGGTCAGTCATTATAAAAACCTGTAACTTTTTTAGCCCAACCCTTATACTCCACATTTGGTGACACTTAATAATTTAGTCTCTAATTACTACGTATTGCTTAGCTTGTAAATATTGACCAACACCTAGGGCCAACATAAAACATCTTGCGTTGCCTTCACCACCACCCCAGCCTGGGTTACCTGCTCCCTTCCCCACGCATTGGAGCCCTTTTTGCCCCGATCACAGCTCCCTCAGTCCCTTATCCAGGCAAGGATGTTAAAGCAATCACAGCAGGGGGAGATGCTGGAGCGTGTCCAGAGAAGGGCAAAAAAGCTGGTGAGGGGTCTGGAGCACAAGTCTGATGAGGAGCGGCTGAGGGAACTGGGGTGGTTCAGTCTGGAGAAGAGGAGGCTGAGGGGAGACCTCATCGCTCTCTACAACTACCTGAAAGGGGGTTGTGGTGAGGTGGGTGTTGGTCTCTTCTCCCAAGGGACTAGCGACAGGACAAGAGGAAACATCCTCAAGTTATGCCAAGGGAGGTTTAGGCTGGATATTAGGAAAAATTTCTTTACTGAGAGAGTGGTGAAGCACTGGAAGAGGCTGCCCAGGGAGGTGGTGGAGTCACCATCACTGGAGGTGTTCAAGGAACGTATGGACATGGCACTGTGGGACATGGTTTAGTGGGCATGGTGGTGTTGGGCTGATGGTTGGACTTGATGATCTTACAGGTCTTTCCCAACCTTAATGATTCGGTGTGATTCTGTGAAGCCTCCCTCTAACATCAGCCAGTGCTTGCTCCAGGCTTGGCTTCAGAGTAGTTTTCTTTCGGGAGACTGCAACTAGACTAGCGAGTGACAGCATGAAATGCAAGAGATGCTCCTGGACTGGTGCGAGATGTCCAGGTAACACGTTACTCCTGAGCAGCAAGTGTAGCCAAAAAGTGCTCCTGCAAGATGTGGCTTGGACCTGGCTGCAAAGGAGCCTCAGCTACTCTACAGCACAAGAGCAGTCTAGCGAGGAACGATGCGAGCTCGCAGGGCAGGGGTTCAGCTCTGGCATAGGTGCTCAGAGGTACGGTACCCCTGTCCTCCCTGCCAATACTCAGATCTCAGCTCAACAAGGTCATCAGCTACCTGACTACGCTTTGAAAGTGCCTGCGCTTTGAGCAGGCAGCTGGACCTTCAGCTTTTATTCTAGCGAGAGGCTCGCTGCTAAGGCTGTTTAAAGCTGAAATGCCAGGGGAAGAACAACAGGGTGGTTTTTTTTTTTTTTTTCCCTCTCGCCTGCATCAGACAAGCAATACTGTTTTGCAACTTCATTGCAGTGGGATGCTGAGGAAGTCTCAGGCACTAATCAAAAAGTTCAAGCAAGTGTCACACCTGCATGGAACAAGCATCATTTCTGTATCACGGCTCCATCATCATCAGGTCCAGTAAAATTCATCCCATCTTCTTCCCTCCTCCCTTAGCGGAACTCATCTCCCCTGCCCAGCTAGGATCATCTGAAGGCCAGTTGCATCAATTCAGCTGTTAGCATGGGCAGACTCCAACAATTGGAAGACTTTATTTATTCTTTTTAATGATCTCCAACTGGGGGTTCCACATTAGAATGTCCAAGACAAGTTAAAAACAGTTGCCACCCTCCGTCTCTCCTTTTTTCCCTCCCTAGTGCTCTCTGTTATTTGAGTTTATATTGTTCAGTACATGAGAGAAATGACACAGCTTTAAAATAACACCTTAAAAAAAAAGTAATGAGGAAGGAAGGATGACAACATGGGATTTTTAACTGCAAACCCTGTTGGAGCTGTGGTTTAGCAATCCTTTGCAGAGGTAGACACATAGCTAAGAGGGGCACAAACCAGCAGTTCAGGAATAGGACTGCAGGCCTGAAGTATCTCCAGGTAGCTTTAGCACGACGACACTAGGAGCATGAAGCCCACATGCAAAATGCCAGCTCTCCCACTGAATTCTCAGAAGTGAGCCATACAAGCATTAAACAGTAAATCAGAACATACAGAAAATGGCTATAGTCAGAGGGAAGCAGAGCATGACCCACTTTGGCCCACAGAGCCCACACAACAGCAATACTGTCCTCAAAAGTGGAAGATGTACGATCCTGTTCTCACAATCAGCCTCTGCCCTCACTCCACTTGCAGGCACAAGCCAGTATGAGGATGGGGCAAGTGCCATTCTCCAACAAGTGTGTGCATGCACAGAGAACACTAGGAAACACTATCCCTTGCTTGGCAAAGCAAGCAGGAAAAAAAAAAAAAATCGGTGTCAGAATTTTGAGAACAAGGCTGCTTGGATCCAAGTGCCATTCAGTGGAAACCTGTTCTCATTCTGAACCCGGCAAGCAAGTCACAGCCTCTTAAAGCAGGCCAGAGCAGACATCCAGCCACCCGCTCTTCTCTCTGCTCAATGCTACATTTATGGAAAGTAGACAAGATGCATAGTTAGAGGCCAGCAAGCTTCCTGAGCTTTAGGCTTTGAAATTCAAGTGCTTGCAAGCAGTTTGTCACATTAGGCACTGAGCTAGAGTGGGACGCACCAGGGTTTTTAAAAACCATGTATGCTGTTGTCTCCGGGTCAAGCAGCTCTGCTTCCCTGCTACAAAACTGAGAAGCCAGGGGCTAATTCATGCTGTCACTACCACACCCTAAGCAGAGGGAAGCCTGCCCAGAACCAGTTTTTGCCTTGAGAAAAACATCCACCTAAGACCATGTGGGGGCATCCTCTTATAATCCATCTTTATTTGTAAAAATCCACATATAAAATCTTCAGTTTCCTTTTACAAAAACAAAAAGGCACATAAAACTACTCAAACTCTCATCCCCATGGACTGATGGTCAGACACTTCCCCCCACCCCAACCTCCCCCTTGCTTTCTCCTCCAGTCCATGTTTCTTCACGTTTCCTTTAGTTTCAGCTCACTCCTGTCCAGGCACAGTTTTGCGCTTGCGAAGATGAAGTACGCACACAGGGGAGATGGTGGAGAGGCGGCATGGGCTGTGCGTGGAATGTTTTACAGGCACTTTTTAGTAGTAGGTCTCTTTTTCCACCCAACCTAAAGGAAAAAGAGGGAGAAAGCAGAGTTAGTCTTAAGGCAGACCAAGTATGAGGCTCATGAGAGCTCCTTTTAGACTCTGAAAACTTGCACTGTAGCACCCAAGCTAGTAAGTGACCCATCACAAGGGAAAAGTCTTGCTAAATTGTTGATGTGCTGCAGCTTTCAGGCCCTGTTCCAGCTTTCTAGAACTACCCAAGCATTAATCAGTCTTTTCCATCTACTTCAGTGCATTGGTACTTTCATACACTGCAGGAGAATGCAGGGAGAGGGACAGAGAAAGTCCTTAATTTGAACTAACTGCACTCTATTGACATTGAGGAAGGGAAAACACAGCAAAATACACCCCTGCGTAACGCTCAGCACCGGGGGTCCCTGAGCATTGTCAGAGCTTCTACAAAGCTCAGCAGCGTGAAGAGGTGGGGAAGGAAGCACACAGATTAGCAGCGTATTCTTACCACCAGGGTTGCGTCTGATGATGAGCTTTCTGACTTCATCATACAGGAATATGAGGAGGGAGTACGGGAAAGCACAGAACCACCAGGTTGGCCTGTTTGGGAGAGGAGACAGTGAGAACACAGGCAGCGGAGATGCTCTTTACCTAGCAGAGCTCTGACTTGATGGCACAGAAGAATGCAGGGAGGCTGGCCTGTCCCAGCTTGCCAGTGCATCAGCTCCCAGAAGGCTGTAGTTCAGCCGAGAATCCTCCAAGCCAAGAATTACCCCCAAGTTTTCTGCTGCAATAGGTTAATCCACTTTGGATATTAATTCCAACACAAGGTGTGTCACAGCACCTTTGTTCATCTCTGTACCAGCACTTCCCCACCTATTAATCTAGCAATATTTCCTCTAAGTACACATAACCTTTGTGCCCACAGGCTTGCTCATTGAACTGCATTGGTTTCCCTTATGATTTACACATGCTAACATCTAGCTGCTGGAGGCATTGGGCAGAGGCCAGCTTTCTTGTTAGGAAACCCTCACACTTCAGCACCAAACTCCAGACAACATTTCTGAATGGAATGCAAGATGTACCAGGATTATTATTTTGCCGTGAAAATCTCATGGCACTTAAGCCAGAGGACTGTTCAAAGTTTGAGACTAAACCCTGCCATGAAGTGTTGCAATGCTGTTGAGCAATGCTTAAGATGTTGGCACCCTCCCAACTGTTAGGAAAGTTAGTATACACCAACTGGTCACCTGCACCTACGTAGCATCTTTCAAAAGACTTTACTACTTCTGCTATTTCTGTGGAAGGTAGAGAAAGACACAAGACGTCATCACCAGTTCTTTAGTAAAGAAGAGTCATCTAGCCTACGTTTTAGGGCAATTGAACTGGCTTTCTTTGGAGGTGCAGTCTCCTACCCATAAAAATACCACACGCAAGCAAGTACAAGAGCAGCTGGACTACAGTACACCCAGAACCACCAAAGTTGTGTTGCTAATTTTTAGTGGGGCACTGAGCTGCAGGGTCCCCATAAACATTCCATAAGCAGTAAAGCAAAGCAAACCCCTGGTGTGCCACACTACACCAAAGGATCACTCACACCCTCTAGCCTGAGCTCTTCTGAGTTAAGACTAGGTTTCATGCTCCACAAGCTCACAACTACTTTTATCCATCTCCCCACCCAAGCACTATTGTTCTGTGGTACAGCCTGCTGCACAAAAAGCATAATGCAGCTTACTTGAGAGGGTACATCCTTAGAGCAACATCCATCCCAGGGCAGTAGGAGAGGAAGGCAGCCAGAGCAGTCTCCTCAAAGAGACCAAATATTAAGATCTTGTTCCTAGTAGAAACAGGAAAGCAGTCAGGGACAAAGTACTTTCACAGATGACATCCTAAAAACCACCTAGTTGCCACATGGTAGTGAATGGAAACAGACATTCTGGTCTAGCCCAGAAGTCCATCAGGCTGGGACTACCAGGCCATCCCAGCTGATGGCACCGTTGTCACGAAGGTCTTTATGTCTCTAGACAGAGATATTCCAGTTCACAACTAAGTCAACCAGCAATTGCTTTCATCACAAATTCAGAAGGAGGCTGGGGTTCATGCCACCAGATCTCTTGATACATCAGCTGCTCTGCTGCCGCACAAGGCTGGTTGCTGGAGTATATCACTGTCCTTGGAGGTGGGCTAGCTCCCACAGACAATGCCAGCAGAAGTCAGCACTTCGCTTTGTCTCAGCCTGACGACTGTATCAGGTACTACAAGAGAGCACCCAGTCCCTCTTTTATCCACTACCAAGGCACCAGACTGTTCAAGACTTATGCCAAGATGCCCAGACAGTGCTGGGATGAAGAACTAGAATGCCGTGTGCTGGCAAATACATGAGTCCAATTCTAAATCCTCCATGGACAGCCTGACTTACTTCATTCCCTGCTGGAAGACGGAGTTTCTTCGGGTCTTACAAATGATCAAGTCTGCCCACTGCACAACCACAATGCTGACAAAGAAGGCTGTATGGCAAGTGAACTCCACAATTTTCCTCTGTTCGTAGGTCTAGGAAGCAGACAAGGCAGAGAGCATTCATTCAGACATGCTGCCTTTGCTCTCTGGTCCGCACACCAAGTTCAGCAGGCATTAGTATTCTGGCTGGCAGCCTCTAAGCTGTGCCTCAAGACTCACCCATTGCTGCCCATAGCTGTCTTCCACATCGTTAACCCATCGGTCATCCCACTGAACTCTGATCCCTAGCAAGCCAGAAGGCCAGAACCCATTCTCTGCCATGATGACAAAATAGGTGAAGAAACCTCCAAGGGCCTGGATCATACCTAAACAGATAAAGGATGATAAAACTGATGAAGCTACTGTGCAGTACAATTATAACAGAAAGCAGTTTGCAGGAGACCCCCACAACCTGAAAAAATTACTCCTTGTGGGGCTCAGTCTCCCAAGCAGCAGCTACAGAAATAGTTCACACTAACATCAAACTCAGCTGCAACCCTTTTGCTGAGCAGCTTCTGCTCCCAGCTTTGTACAGTTACTTCTGTTCTGCCCTGTGCTGTGATGGCATGGTACTCAAGGATACAAGATAGAACTCCCTTTGTATTCTCATTAAGCCTTGCCCACCCTCAACCCTCGCAAAGTACAGTCAACAAGGTTCCCAAGGTCTGTTGCAATTAAGCATGAGCGCCCGTCCTGTGAACTGGGCACGTCTCTGTAGCTGCCTTTAATCAAGGCTCCTAATGCCGTGTGTTTAGGGATACACTGGAGAGAATCCTTTACTTCCAATTAAACTAACAATGGGATCTATGTTCTTGCTGAACAAGTCTGAACCAGAGGAGAGCTGGGTAGCAGCCAGTTCCTTTACAGCGCTATGCAATTAAACAAAATTACTGTGAAAGCAATTCAATGGATCAAGCTGCACAAGCCACTGCAATGTGCCATGGGGGCAGAATCATGGCAAGTTCTTAACAACCTGAGGTTCTGGTTTACACATCCTAAATTTCAACCCCACCAAAATAAGCAGAACAGTCACTGACTCAGGATGGTGTATAACCCCCGCTACCACCGAGTTCAAGTCAGTGCCGGAGAAAACAGACCAGCTTACCAATCTGCCCATAGGCCATGCTGATCAGCCGTTCATTCACCAGCTTGTCTGTTTTGGGATTTCTGGGCTGCCTCTTCATGATATCACTCTCTGCTTGCTCATATGCCAGGGAGATAGCTGGGACCTTTGGAGGTTGTAAGACTGCAGTTAGAACCGTTTCAATTTTTCACTTCGTATAGCCTTCCCTGCCCCATGTTTTCAGCCTGCAAAACAGCACTGCCCAAAAGCCCTAACTGTAGTATTTGGAAAGGACCTTACCCCGCTCCCCATCCCCAGTTTGTCCCTACACAGAAATGAGGATCCTCAGAGAGCCATGAGACAGCAAGCGTGGATTAAGGGAGCATCAAATGGTCACTTTAAATCAGAACACTAGAGAAAACCGTATTTAAGCATTTTCCATCCACCTGTCCTTTCTTTAGGGTACCTAAGAACACCCACATTTCTTCTTGAGACAAAAAAAGACATTCACCATGTCAGTGCCCAAGTCAATGCAGAGGATGGTGACTGTTCCCAGTGGAAGGGGTATGTTCGCAATGATGAAGATCAGGAACGGTGTGATTTCAGGAATGTTACTGGTCAAGGTGTAAGCAATAGACTTCTTCAGGTTATCAAAGATCAGACGCCCTGGGGCAAGGAAGACAGAAGAACATAACTCTCGCTTATCAGCAGAAGGCAGCTAAGTAGCTCATAGGCAGCTTCAGTGGTAACACTGAAAAGCAAAATGCTACTACAACAAATTGAAGAGTTCTTTTGTACGTAAGGGTGAGACTATGTGCTCCATGCACAACATCGCCTACACAGAGTAGTATTTTTGGTCACAACCATCAGGGTTCACTGCATAGAGCAGCAGGATACTAAGCCCTGGTTTCTGAAGATCATCAAGAGCCCCTGGAGGTACCCTCTGTTCTGCTCTTGTTTGAGAGCTATTGCTCCATCAGGGAGGAAAATGTGTCAGACTCAGCTGGCAAAGATGACTGTAGGGTCAGTGTTTGGCAAAAGGACAAAGTAGCTTTTGTTACTCAGCTGCTTCCTACTGTTACCCATCCCAAAGGGTCGTGCTCATCCCATGGAAAGGGAGAAGACTTTGAAGGGAGGAGGAAAGTGCTGCCCTCCTTGAAAACACTTGTCATGCAGACAAGCTCAAATAAAAGACCCCTCCAGATGCCTCTATTTCAGAGGGAATCAGTAAGTAACATTGCTGAAGCGTGCCACTTCACCACCACTGCGCACAAGTTAACTCACCTTCTTCAACCCCAGTGACAATGGAGGCAAAGTTATCATCCAGAAGAATCATGTCAGCTGCCTGCTTGGAGACATCTGAACCAGCAATACCCATAGCAACACCAATGTCAGCCTTCTTCAGGGCTGGGGAATCATTCACACCATCACCTGTGACTGCTACAATGGCACCCTAGTCACAAAGAGAGGAATAGAGAGACTGAAATCATCATATAAGATATTTTGGGCAGAAAAGCTTTCTCCTATCTTTCAGGAGATGAAGCGTAAAAAACTATTTCACTTTGCTGTAAAAAGACCTCAGTTTCTCCTTGTCCCCCCCTCAACCCTCTCCCCATTCTGATCAGGCTTATCAGAGGAGATGTTTGACAATATATATAAACATCTTGAATCCTTCTCTCCCAAGCACCTCCAGAGCATTTAGGAATTAAGAGTGTTAACAAACATCCTAGGATCAGATGAAAGCCTCAGTACAAACTGAAGATGTTTTCCTGCAAGACCCTTATATGAAATCCTTGGACTGCCTCTCTTTACCTGTCGCTGACAGCCTTCCACAATTATAAGCTTCTGCTGAGGAGATGTCCTGGCAAAGACAATTTCTGTATGATGCATTAGGATGTCATCCAGTTGCTCACTAGTCATGTCCTTCAAATCTGAGCCATGAACAACACAAGCTTTGGCATCCCTGCCATCAAGAGACAATACAATGTTTTACTTCACAAGTTAAACAAAGTTTCACATTAGTTATGTCAGCCCCATAAAGCTATGGCTCTTCAGTGCTCTAGGGAAAGACCAACTCCTGCTGTGACTAAATACTAATCCAGGCAGCCTCTGTTTGATGCAGTTTGATGCTCCAAGTTTAAAAAGGTAGATTGGGGAACACAAAGAAAAAGGCCACAAGACAGCACCAAGCAACAGACAAAATGTCCCATGAGCAGACTAGTTCTTTCTATGGCTTTTTAAAATGCATCAAGGCAAAGACTAGTTGTTTGCCCAGTTCTTGGCCTCTCTGCAAGAGAGGAACTTCTGGCTCAGGCAGTTAGCTTCCAACATTGCAAGGGATGCTGTGGTCTTCTGCAGGCAATCATTTTTGCAACAGACTGATGATCTACATGTAGCTCTTAGAGAGTTCAAGCTATGCCAGTTCAAACTATTTTACACTCTTCAGCAACAAAAGCATGCAGTGTTATATTTAGACTGGTTTGGTACCCTGCATGCTACACCAAAATACCACCTCTCTAACCTAGCATACCATCCCTTATAGGTCTAGGAGACTATCCATGCAGCTCATGACATCACCCAGTTTAGACAGGGAAATTCCTTCCCCACCCTTACAGCCAGCTGCTGACCTGCTCAGTCACACAGCCCAGTGATCCCCAGCCTGCACTGCCAGGTTGTGAAGTTACCCTCAAAAAAAACCCCCCAAAAAAGGGGAGAAGAATTCAGCACAATACTTGTCTTCCCCAAGCAATTCATTCCACAGGGTGTCTCTATTCACAGTTCATAAGCTACATGGCTATCCTCCAGCCCAAACACAGGCTGGGTCAAGCTAAGCAACGCAGACAGCCCAGCCATTCTGCAAGCAGCCGGCTTATGCCAAAGCACATTTTCTGAGGATGCCTCAGTTCTGCCCTAGGCTATGAAGGCAAACATTAACCCCTAAGAGGAAGGAATTCCATTTTCACATGTATTCTGCTTGTAGCTACTGACTAGTGTCAATTTCTCTACCCAGTCCAAGTCCTGCCCCCTTTGCCCACCTGCAATCAGACCCAGAAGAGAGTTTGAAAGCAAGAGGGGCAGAACTGGCCTTTGAGTGATCAAGTTTAGAGAAAAGAGCTGAAACGCCACCTATAAACAGTATAAAACAGTTAAACAGAGTTTACTTTTGGTAGCCCATTCAGTCTAGATTGTGACTAACAAACTAGATGTTTTCTTTTTACCAGAGTTTTCCCATGAACCTTTAAGTTATCTTACTAAAGCTTGACTAAGTGTATGTTTGGGGGCAAAACTAGTCCTAGCCTCTATTTAAAGATCTGGAATCACAGGAGTACATGGTCTCAGGCTCTGCAGCAGCATTCCTCAAAACAGTCCCCAAAGAGCCACCTCCCTCTCCTGCATGCCACTTTAGGTATACTTTTTCCTGTCCCCTACATTGCCCAGTACATGGTGTTGTGCAGAGACACGAACCAGGCGGGGTGAATGCTCAGCTCCGGGAGAAAAAAGTTACCCCCCAAAAGACTTCATCCAGCCAGCTGTTTCTTTCCCCCCAACTTGGGGACAGACCATCAGGATAGGCAGCTACGGGGCACAAAAAGGACAGAAGAAACCACCCGAGGTCTACATATAGGGCTTACTCCTAACTAGTTCCCATGCACAAGAGACATGCAAATTCAAGACAGCCTGTGCATTCCTCACATAACTCATGATACATTTTGAAGAGCCACAACATGCTGAGCTAAGCAGATGCCAAGCTTTTCATGTCTAGGGAGAGATGCTGAGAGATTATCCAAGGCAAGGAGAGAGGCAAACACTTAATTCTTTGAACAGCTCTGGCTTTCCCCCACCAGTCAGTACCTAGGGTTGACCTGGCTGACAGGAATGTTGAGTCGAGCAGCAATATCTTCTACTGTTTCATTGCCCTCAGAGATGATGCCGACACCCTTGGCAATGGCTTTGGCTGTGATCGGATGGTCTCCAGTAACCATGATAACCTGAAAAGCAAACAGACTGTCGTGAAAGCCTTGCCTGTACTACAAGGGGCAAGGTCCCTTGAGACTGAAAAGGCCACGTGGCTTTTGTTCTACTAGCGAGCCCTGGCACAGAGCAAGCCTGAGGTACAGGCAGTAACCCGTCACCAGTATGCAAGGGATTGAGGTGGATGGAAGACAAAGAAAACTTAATTCTAAGTCAGATCCAGTTCTGTTTCCAGCCTGTGCTTCACTTTCTCATCTCAGTCAGTACTGTGGGACATGTAGAACGCACCTGAGCCAAATCCCATGCTCTGGGACACCATGACATCAGCATCTGCCAGTGCCCTTCGCAGTTTGGATTCTAACTCATTTTTCAGTCCATTAACATACAATCATTTGTATTTAACTCAGAAATGAAGCCTGAAGTAGTACTAGTTAAACCCTGACCAATACTTCTCTTCACCTGCTCACATTACAGCAAACACACAGAGTAAGGGAAGCCCTTTATATCCACAGGTATAGAGCAAGGCTATTTTCAACCCAGGAATAAACTACCTTGATCCCAGCACTTCTGCATTTGCCAACAGCATCTGGCACAGCAGCACGAGGAGGGTCAATCATAGACATCAGTCCTACAAAGCAGAGTTTGTCTACAGGGAAGTTCACGTCGTCTGTATCAAACTGGAAGCCTTCAGGGAACTGATCATCAGGCAGAGCCAAGTGACAGAATCCTGTAACACATCAAACCCATGTTCACCCTGTTCCTACATATCAGGAGGCAGAGAGCGCGAACGCTTATTGCTTCTGCAAACAGCTATGCAAGAATAACAGGGCAGCATCAGAGGTTTAGCCAGGGCTATTGAGGCAGGAGTCATGCTCATATTCCGATAACTAACAGCTGTTGCTAGGTGCCCAGACACGGCGTGGTTCACACGCAGTGGAGCAAATTAATACCATGTGGCCCCAGGGAGACTGAAGGTCCCAAATGCTTTGCTTCAATTTGATCTAGGCAACCCAGCTGCTGGGCAAGACAAGACCCTGCAGGCTGCCTTTTAGATTAAAGGCTAAAGGCAGGACTATTCCTATATGAATTGCTGAAGTGACCTTGACTCAACACTAAGGTTACACTGCAGGAACAGGGTACAACCCTCCACTTAATCTGTGGGGACCCTGCACAGGAGCATGAGGGACAAATCTTTTCCAATTTATTAAGGTTGATTCTCCTTACCCAACACTCTTTCCCCGAGGCCTCCCAGCTCAAGGTAGGCATTCTGAAAAGCATCTTTCATTTCCTCATCCAGTGGTTGCTCTTTGCCATGAATAAGAATGGTGCTGCAGCGATCCAAGATCCTCTCTGGAGCTCCCTTCATCACCAGCAAGTAACGGGATTCTGATGGATTTGCATTTTTGTGGATAGACAGCTAGGATGGAAGAAATGAAACTGTTTTATAGACGCATACTGTGAAGGTCATGAGTAATCACCATCACTCGGTGTTTTGTGACTACAGTAGCTCAGGACAGTTTGTGATATTCTGCGCTAGTTTGCATTTACCCACGCTTTAAAGAGGTTCACAAACTAAGGAATTACTATGTATTCTTTAACATTAACATATAACCACAGATGTTGCAAAGGCCTTTTTTGTATCCAATTTCCACCCCTTAAGGTAATTTCGCAGCAGTTCATTCCTATTCCCAGATTTGACTTCTTCCATTCTCCATGTACTACTGCTGCACAGGTAGGAAGCATGTCTGGTCCTTTCTCAGCAGCTGACACCTTAGTGTCAAGGTGGCTCCAGAAGCTCTTACACATTGTAATAAGTATGGTCCGTTGACTTAAATTTATAGTCTTGAGCAGTCTACAAGCAAGTACTGGCTAGAGAAGATTTTGGTGCCAAAACAAGTTTTAAGGCACACTGCATGCAAATTTACGCAAGTGCTTCAAACAGCAGCTCTCCCTCAAGAGGACACATGCTTACCTGGTACTTGTTGGTAGAGTTAAATGGTATTTCAACCACTTTGGGATACCTTTCTCTCATCTCCTTGACAGAACCACAGCACAATTCAATGCATTTGAGAAGCGCAGACTCAGAGGCGTCTCCTGCCACTGCTCTCTGAGGAAAGAGGTAACTATCAAAGCATACATCCCAATGGACTTGCCACAGAAGATCAGATATTTAAAAAAGGTGTAGTCATCTCAGCCCAGTCCCATACATAACTCGATATGAGAGAAAAGAATAAATATTTCTATTATCTAGTGCGACAAATACTGCATTTCAGAATGCCAGGCCTCCCAGCCTGAAAGAGCAGCAGTCTTCTGGTACTAAAATTGAGAAGGCCTTTTAAAGGGCAGAGAAAGTCAGATAACCAGGTGCAGTCCAAGAAAGAGAGGCTGGAGGGTAAACTTTGAGAAGAACTGCTGGAAGCTGCTTGCCATCAAGAACAGCAAACACGAGATGAAGACTGATGACATGCACACAGAAACACTTGCATGTGCTCTCCCACCCCAATATAAGATCAGCTTATCAAGCCTCTGGCAGAAAAGACTATCTGTCTATGCCTTCTCCCCCATAAGGTTAGCACTGGTAGAGATTGTAGATGGGGGTTCTCAGCCCTGGAGATCTGTGTGTCTAATGTCCTGCTTGAGTTTCCTTTGCTGCAATTTAAACCAAGTATTTCTTCCCCTTCTGGTCTCTTTGTCCATGAGAATATTATTTTTTTTTTCATTTTTATACTGCTTTTTGGTGTCTAAAGACTTTTCAAAACTTCCCCCTCCCAAGTCTTCCTTAGATAGGAAGAACTCCAGCTTTTTATCTTAGGTCTAAAAAACATGACCTGAAGTTATAGTCAGAGGAGTGCTACGGAAAAATAGTTTGTTCCATCATTTCTATTACCACAGCATCAGAACACCCTTGGGAAGAAGTTTACTAAGCAACATGATTAATATCTCACAGATTATAAGCACTGTACAGTTAATTTCAGCCCTGGCTGGATCACAGTTCAGAAGCAGGAATCTGAGTTGATGTTACGTCGGCATTTGCAGTGCTGAACCAGCAAAAGCTTAAAAAGTCAAGACTTAGCCAGTCTGTTCTTGCTGGCAAAGACAAACAGTCTCCCACGACTGCTGCTCCCCCAGCTCTGGTGTCTACTTCTCCCAGCTCCCAGAATCAGATTTTTGTAGCTTTTAAAGTGTACAAATGCCAGAGATAATGATTCTTACAACAGCCAGACATTAGGAAATGCCTAAAAAAGCTTTCTGGTCTTTCCTAGCCCTGTCTGAAGTATCTGACCTCCCAAACAGACTGTAGATGCTACTGAATAGCAGGAGTCTGCTGTGGGAAAACATGCCTTCCCAGTTCCATCTCCTCTGCCTGCAGCACATCTCTTCTAAGAGTGCTAGACTGCAGAAAAGATAGCACATACCTCTAACTTTGCATGTTGCTATGACCCACAGGACATAATCTCACTACCATTACGGGAGGGCGGTGGTGGGGAACAGGACAAACGTTTCTTTTAGGAACTTACCTTAAGAATTGGTACATTTTCCTGGTTGGCCTGAAACACAGCACGGTTGCAGAGACCTGCAACTCGGGACAAAGCAGTCCAAGTAGCTGAGCTCTTGTCAAAGGAAGCACCTGAAAGCAGAGGAAGAATGTCAAAAAGCACCCCCCCAAAAAAAATAAAAAAAGAAAATCACATAAGCCCAAAATCCCACAGGCTTAGCAGCAAGAAGCCTTTACCTCAGAAACAGGAAACAGTCAGAGCCTGTTAGCACACTACATCTCTTTCAATCCTCCTCCCTTCCCAGGTACTTGAGGAGCAGCTGATTATTTTAAGACCCAAGGGTGAAATAGCAACCGTGCAAGAGAACACCTCTGCTTTCAAGATTTCAGTAATGGCTGCATCCAGCAACAGCAGAGGCCATGCTGACAAGGATGGCCAAGGAATTCTGGACAGATAGTATTCTTTCGGAGGGGCTTGAGTAAGGGATGCTGGGTTCCACCTCCAGGTTGTCTCACTTTATCCATCACCCAGGAACTGGATGAAATAACTCCCAAAGGAACAATGCTTACATAAAGAAAGACACTGTTTCTCCCATGCTGGCTCTTAAGTTGGCTTCAAGGGAGATTAATTGAACAGACAGTTAACTGATAAGCTAATGTACTTTCCATGAAGTGAAATCTTCTAGGTTTATTTCTACTGCAGTTAAGTCAACTGTTGCCAGGCCAAAACCAAGTGCTTCCAAATAAAACTTTATTTATAGCTTGTTACTTTGCGCTAGTGTTAAAGACCAAGAACAGTAAAGCATCTTTTTTTAAGTGGTTCAGACAACCACAATGTTTTGGAGTGGCTAGGGGCAGGAGGCAGGGTGCAGCAGCACCACTGGTAAGAGTCTATGCTAATAATGCGTTGCAAGCACAACATTTCACAAGGTAGGTGACAGCTAGGAAACTGCTGAATTTGGTTGCACTGAAGAGTTCTAGAGAGATGAGTACCTCTCTCAACTGCACAGCACACCAAGATTTCAGATTCTTATCAGTATCTAGAAGAAACTTCCTGCTGAAGTTTTAGTCACTTCACTCATTGCTACCACTCTGCAAACATAACCAGGATGTTCTGGGAAAACCCCTGTTCAAGTGCAACCATCTAGTTCAACATGGGAAATTTCCATCTATGCCCAGTCTCAAGTAATTTATTATCAGTGTCAATGCCTCTGCTGTCCACACTTTCAGACTTAAGATGGGGCAATTTCATCAGATACATTTTGGCAAAAATAATCAGGTACTCTGAAGTACAGAACAGCAAATATTTCTATGTACAGGACAAACATGAGGGGCTGAACATTCAAGAGGCTCAAATTCCAATGGAGTAATTCTGAGCAAAAGCAGCCTATGTGGAGTTTAGGGATTAAACAGAACTGTGGTACAGCACAAAGCTTCCTATGTGTCACCGCAAGTCCTTTAATGCTTGTTGTAGATCATATGTTAGAAGTCCTTGCACTGTGAACTTCACTTGGACTGCAGAACTAGAAACACAGGTTCATAGAAGTACAGGTGTACAGGAAGCCCCAGAAAAAAGCCATTTTTTAATGAGATACCTCAAGCACAACAAGATGGTCTTACCACTCTGGTTCTCTGTAGTATCAGCCTCATGAATCTGATTGTCAAACCACATGTGTGCAACCGTCATACGATTCTGTGTCAAAGTGCCTGTTTTGTCAGAACAGATAGTGGATGTGGAGCCCAGAGTTTCCACAGCTTCCAGGTTCTTCACCAAGCAGTTCTTACGAGCCATACGCTTGGCTGTTAGTGTCAGACATACCTAGAGACAAGGAAGATGACAGGTTAGACGCGCTTGTGCACTAATACACTGCTACCCAACTCACTGTGGGTATGGAACGACAACCAGCTTACGTGCCCTGCAGCGATTCCCTAACTCCATGCTCACCCTGCCAGTGCAAAATAAACAGTAACATTTAGGCCCAGCTGCTAGGTTTAAATGACACATTTTCCTCATCACAAAACCTCCAGAAAAGGACTCGCAAGGCTTCAGTCTCCTGCTTCTCAGTGCATTAGTCCGGGCTATGTTATTTCCTTCCTAGCATTTTAGTTAAAGTTGCAGTTCCCTAAACATAGGAACTCTCAAGATAGGTGGAGGCAGGCCACATATGAAAAGGCCTAAAATAGCTCTGGTGATAGGGCTGCAACTTACTGGTGTAGGAAATGAGCAGCCCCAGCTACCCTTTCTCATCAGAGGCCCTTATCTGCTTCCAGCTCCCAACTGTTCATTCCCTGGCTCAGTTGCTGCTCTGCTTCCTAAGGCTGTGTGAATGCCTCTAGCCCTGTCCACCACCATCCTCTACACAGCTGAGTATACCTAGATACTCCCCACCACCTCTTCAGAAAACCAAACTTAGAAGAATCTCTGCCAGGTCCCAGACCAAAAGCTGCGACCAGAGTGAAGCTTGCTGGATGCTCTGCCAGCCCTTCAGGGTTGGAAGGGCTGGTGTGCATGTAGGTGCAGAAACCCTGAACAGCTGTAACAGGAAGACTTCTTCTTGCCACACAAAGGCAAGACAAGTCCAGAACTCCTAGTCTTGCTCACTTCAATTCTACGATGCCAAGCCTCTGTGCAGGTCTAGCTTAGGGACCCATCTTCATTAGATAAACAGCTGCAGAACTTGACATGGATTCAGGCAACTAATCTGATTACACTGAATTTATAAAATCTAGCCCTACACACTCACCACACAGGGTACCTTCTATTACTTTAATGTTTACTTCTGAACACACACTGAGCACGAGGCACTCCACTTCCTTAAGAACCATATACGTAACTCATTCAATCTTTTTTCCAACTTCACTCACCGTGACAGTTGCAAGCAGCCCCTCAGGGACATTGGCAACAATGATCCCGATGAGGAAGATTACAGCCTCCAGCCACGTGTACTCAAGGATGAGCGAAAGGATGAAGAAGCTGACACCCAGGAACACAGCCACTCCAGTGATGAGGTGGATAAAGTGCTCGATCTCCATGGCAATTGGAGTTTTCCCCCCTTCCAGTCCAGAAGCCAGACTGGCAATACGGCCCATCACAGTGCGATCCCCAGTGCTAATGACAATACCACGGGCAGTGCCTAGAAGAGAAACAGGTTTTAGAAAACAAAAACCCTTCCCAAAACACACTAAACTGAGTTTGTTCAGCCCGTCCTAGGGTTTGGCAAGCTTTGCCCAAGATAATGCAGGTAAGCATTCCAATGGCCAAAGTGTCCCACTGCAGCTTTTTTTACTTGCTAGCAGCATGAGAAATAAATGGAGATGTGCACTGCACAGGATTCCCATGTGACTGTCCAAGCTGTATGGTATGCCCTCTCCCTCCTACCCCAGGGAATCAAGTGCCAATTGCATAGGGAATTAGAGGAAGTCATCTTCAAGAAGTAGACAGGGTCCTCTTCCCTCCTTTAAGTGGAGGCCCATTTTCTTTTCCCAAGGTTCTTGAGAAAGATCAAGAATATCCCCCAGTACTGCATGGTTGGTTTTGTTTGGTTTTTTTTTTGTTGTTGTTTCAGGGTTTTTTGTTGTTTTGGGTTTTTTTTAGGGGGGGAGCAGGGAGAAGAAAGAGCAGGGGGCAGTTTGCTGCTCAGTATCTGTCAGGATCGGACACAATAGGAGTCAGTCAGAATTCTCCACCACCACTGAACAGCTACAAACCCTGCGGGTATGGAAAAAGATGCTCTGGGCTTCAGTACAAAGAGTACCTATCACCATACTCCGAGCTGCAACAGCAAGTTCGGCCAGAGATGTTTGAAATTCCTGCTTTCTGCAGCAGCTGTATTGTTTCTTACAGCTCTGCCTAACCATCTTGGTTCACATTATGTTGTCTGCACTTTAAGACTGCTGTAATAAGGCAGTCACGCTTGAAGACACACCACATAGCTGCTCCTCTAGGAGGAGCAAGAAAGAAAAAAATAGTGCTGTGGAGTCACCTTTGCCCATTGTACAGTATTGCAGGTGGAATGGGCAAAGCCTTTGCTGGGAACTTCCAGCCTGTTCTTGCATGCTAGGGGTAGGTTACCAACTCAGACACTAAACTCACACAGCATTTGCATTGCTTACCTACGCAGTTCAATCTCTAGCATTTTTAATACTTTAGGGAAGTAGGAGAGTCACATACCTTCCACACAGTTGGTGGAAAAGAAGGCAATGTTCCTGGTCTCCAGCGGGTTCTCATTGGAGAAGTCTGGAGACCTGGTCTGAGGCTCTGATTCACCAGTAAGTGAGGAGTTGTCCACCTACATGGAAGAGAATACTTTATCATACACAAGCAGGCAGATGCCTTCAGCAATGAAAGCAGATAAAACACTAGGCACTCCCCCCACCCTCCACCACCCCTTCACAGCATAGAAGACATTCTTTGAAACCAGACTAATTCATCACCCTTCACAATGAAGTTTTCAGACAGCCTGGCACTGCTGTACCTTGCAACCATGTGCAGATATGATCCGAAGGTCGGCTGGAATTCTGTCTCCTCCTTTCACCTCCACTAGATCTCCAACTACAACACCTTCAGCATTTATGCTCATCTTCTCACCATTTCTGACTACAAGAGCTTGCTGAAAAACAGCAAAGAAAGAACCTGTGTCAAAAGCAACTCTTAAGAAGCGGTTTAAGAGATCCGAGTATCTTAAAATAGTTGTGATATGGTTCTACAAGGTTTCTACTTGTACCAAGATGTTTATCTCTGATACATATGTTATTTAAGAAAAATAACTATTTTTGTTTTCTTGATATCAAAGTTCCTTGTTGCCAAGGTGACAGTAAGATGGTTAGGTATGATACAGACCCTGTCTGGAAGGAATCTGAGTTTTAGTGCTTATCACACCAGCTAATGAGTTCCCTAGACTATCAAGAAAATGTCCTATGAACATTAACAAGCTAGTGGAACTCACAGGGTGCCAGGAACTGCCCTGGACTATCAGCATAGTTACTGGGAGCATAAAGGGGAAGGAGTCTCATAGACCCCTCAACATTAAGTTAGTAATTCACACTAACAGCTTGGCTCAAGAGACATCTTGTCTGCTAAAGGCCAATACATAGCATTCACAGCCAGGCCTTTTGCAACTGAAGCCCATATCTGAAACAGTTAACCTTGAGCAAGCTACAGCTCAAGAAAATGAGGTATTCCATACCTGAGGCACCATGTTCTTGAAGGACTCCATGATCTTGGAACTTTTTGCTTCTTGGTAATAAGAGAAACAGCCAGTAATGATAACCACAGCTGCCAACACAACACCGAGGTACAGCTATAAGGAGCAGAGAAAGTGAGTCAGAGGATGATCTGCCTGAGAGGTTTCCAGTTTGTCCAGATAAATTGCTTGGTATTTAAGTGCCCCATTACAAAGCATGGAGGTACTTGCAGTCTCTGTACATTCTGTACACAAAGACCATCCACAAGCTAGTGCTGTTAACACAACATGAAGGAAGTCGGCTGTTCATTTCATTATGTGGAAGCACTCCAAGACACATTAAGCTCACCCACTGAATTTCCCGTACTTATGGGAAAAGCTTCTGGACTGAATGCTTAGAGGAAGTTAATTTGCTTTGAGCCAAACAGGCTGCTCAGCCTGCCTTTGAGGTAAACCAGACATTTTTACTTACATTATCATTGTTGGGCTCCTCCTCCATCACACTTTGTATGCCGTAAGCCAGAAAACATAGAATAGCACCAATCCACAACAGGAGCGAGAATCCTCCAAAGAGCTGCCGACAGAACTTGACCCATTCAGGAGTGGTGGGTGGGGGGGTGAGGGAATTTGGGCCATCACGAGCCAAAATCTCAGCTGCACGTGCGGAAGTCAAACCCTAGAAGAGATGTTCTTTTTATAGGCATCGTGACAAGACTGACTGGGGAAGGTGGCTCTGAATTTGTTCATGTTCTGCTCAAAAAGGCAGGCAGAGTCCTGCCACAGCAATAAGGAGATGCCAACAGGTAAGGGAGATCTCCACAGCTGCCAGGGCTCTGCCACACAAGTGCAGGATGTGAAATCTGAACGCTAAAAGAGCTACAGGACATTGGATGCTACTTGAGGAGCCTGCAGGCCATGGGGCTACAAACACAGAAGAAGGGCAGAACAAGAAGGCTACAGCAGCAGACTCTGAGCTCTGAAGAACAGCCCAGTGCAATCCATCCTATTAAATTATGGAACAAGTGAAAGCCAGGGGCCATAAAGTTGATGACACTTTGGATTGGCCTTCCAGGAAGTTCAGCTTTCAGAAGCCAAGGTCTTTGACAGAAATATGCAAATCTCTGTGCCGTTATAGAGTAAGAGCAGACTTGTTGCTATATGCAATCATGCAAAAAACACATTAAGCAAAGCAAACAAGACCAAAGGTGCAAAACCAGTGCAGTGCTTCTGTACTGGACTTTGAGGTTAGCTAGGACATTTGCATGCCTCTTACTATAAGAGGGTAAAATTTTAACTGCTACTAGCCATTATTAAGTCTCTGGGCATGGGCTAGCTCACTAGGCTACATGTGCAATACAACAAACATTTGCCTTTATTACAAGCTCCACAGGAAAAAAAAAATAAATCCAAGAATCAACTTGACCTTGGAACAATTCAGAGGCAGATAACAGTGACTTTGTTAGAAACAAAGTATTGCAGGCAGTCCGTACAGTGGGAGGATGAAGAAAAGTATTTGTGAGCTCAACAATTCTCCCAAAGCCTGGGAAACTTAACCAGAGGAGGGGAGATTAAACAAAAAAAAGAAAAAACCCAGACCACCCAGATCTCCCTTTGTGAAGTGCTCTGAGCCCAGACTGTTCCTTTTCAGATCATGGCAAGGAGGGAGGGAAAACAAAGCCTACCTACCCGACTCAAGTCTGTTCCGTATTTACGATGAAGTTCATCAAGGCTCAGCTTGTGGTCATCCTGAAAGACAAGAATTGGTTGGGGGGGGGGCGGGGGGAAGAGATCACAGTCCCTGCAGGCTGATCAGCAAGAGCTCAGCAATTCCAGCCCACACCCCAGGTTTCCCATCTATAAAAGTTCGGTGAGCTAGCAAGACTCTAGCTCATCTTCTCTGTGAAGAGCATCTCAATCTCATTCCGCAACTCAAAGCGGTCTCATCTTTAGCATTCTTATGACTACTTGGGTACGATGTAACAGCTTTTTAAACAAACTCTGACTACATCTCAGTGCAGTCTTTATGCTCCCAGCAGATTCTGTGAAGCCTCAGTGGGTGTTTTTTTTATTTGGGGGGGGGTGGGGTGGGGGGGGAGGGAGGAAGGGAAAGGAAAGGAGTTGGGAAGGAACGTAGGAATGTACAGAAGATTAACCCTGTAATTTCACACATTTTAAAGTACTGCTGCCAGCTTAAGCAGTGTTTCCTCCCCCAAAGAGGAGAAGTAGAAGATGCTTTAAGTTAGCGTTGCTACTGAACAAAATTTCATCTTGGAGCAACCTTTAGTATCCCGTCTCCCTAACAGACGGGGCCAAAAACAGGAGAGCGCAAACTCAAATCCAGAGCACGGGAACAAAACCTCTATCAACATCAGGGAGAGCAGATCTAAGCTGGATGATATGCATAGGCAGATGTATAGCATCATCCAACATTTGCAGATGGGGATGGGAGACACTCCCCACAGCCTCAAACATGATTAGCAGGAATAATACTGAGGTCAGTCTGAGCAGAGGCCGGCAGTAAATGGAGCTGTACAGACTCAACGCCTCAGCTGGAATGAAAACAGCAGTCTCACTCACATGACAGCACAATAAAGCCTGCAATGCTGCTATCCAGACAGCACTTGCCTGGGTGAGGAAATGCAGCTACACTGTACCACGGGTAACCTAGGCAAGCAGAGACTTGGGTTCTGTGTCAAGTGCCTTTTGAAGAGTGATGTTTTCAAGGCTACTGCACGATCATCTTGATGCTGAAACACTTGCAACATGTCTGGCTTGGAGACAGAGGTAACCAGAAGGGAGATCACAGCCTTCAGTCACACCATGCTGTCAGCATGCCACATTGTTTTAGTCACATGAAGCACAGGGCTTTGGGGGCTGCAAATATTCTTAAAGCTACTCTTTCCATGCCCTCCATTCTTACCATTGAGACTTCCTTTTTAAGTTCATCCATATCCCTCTCCTTCTTTCCCTTTTTCTTCTTTGTGCCATGCTCTGATGTAGCAGTAGGCTCATACTTGTCTCTTCCAGTCTGCAAGAGAAGACACAGCACCATAACAAACACCTTACAGTCTACTTCTACGGCAGTAAACAGAACTGTGCAGAAGAGACTGCCAGGCAGACAAAATGATTATGGTTTATTAAAGTTATACCACTTCAATAAGTAAAAAAAGAGCTAGTGAGCAGACAAGTCTGCTCAACAGCATCTCTAATACACAGATTACAGCCAGACACTGTGCAAGTCTAGCTAGGAGGAAAGCAGGCTACACGCTATTCAGTCAGTCTCGATGTGTGAGCTCAAGCTGAAAAGTGATGAAGAGCAGAAGAAACCAATTCCTGAGTGCATACGTATGTTCCCTTCAAGGCATTAACTCCTCCTCCCCCTTCTCGGTCTTCCACATCCTCTGGCAAGGAGCAGCCTATCAACTGAAGATAAATAAGAGGTGGTGTCTCTGACTGGTTGAATCTAGGGGATAAGCTCCAACACTTTCATTCTCAGTTTGGCACTCTAGCTGGCTGGTTACGCAACAGAAATCTGTGTTCAATTTATGGCAGTTTGACCAGCGAGAATGGTATACAAAGCAGTAGTATGCTTTTGCAGATTCAGTCTGTGCTCAGTCCTGCTTACACTTCACAGAGCAGATGATTTGCTTAAAGCCTCTTTATTCAGATGGATTTTCATTCACTTCCGTTATGGTTAATTCTACATGAAATCATGCCGAGATTTAGATTTTGTCATAATGGGGTAAACAAGCATCTAAGGACAAAGAAATCACGACGTAGCACATATAAACACCACTTGAAAGACAAAAAAGTACAGACGAGTTACAGGCAGAAATAATCCCAAACTGCAAGAAGTTTGGACATCCTGTACGGTACCAAAACCAGGCACCAGTACAGCCTCGCAGTGCAGTGCAGCTCCTCCACTAAGTACTCCATACGTTTCCAGACTCTTACAAGCCTCCAATAGCAGGTTTTCCCTCCGGTCTCTTCCGCATGGGACCTATTACATCCCTGCCAAGTTTTACGCGGTGACGTTTTCACCCAATAAGATCCCTGAGAAGTATTTTGAGATGAAACAGCAGTTAGTGGCACCAGAATCAAACCATTAACAAGATTAAGAAAAGGTTTCAAAGGCATCGCCTTGCTTGATTTTTGCATGAGCACCTCAAATCACAAACTGGATTCCTGAGAGCTATCTGGACGCAGAAACTATTGTTAGGATCCAAGAACTGTCCTGTTGACCAGCAAGCACAGGAAATTTTTATTATTTACTCCAAGAGAAGTAGAAACAAACCAAAAGTGAAACTACATCGAAAAAAGAAACAGACATCACCACTTTTCTAAAAGAACCCAGTCATATCGATTTTTACTGTTCTGAGAAAGCTCCGTGAACACCACCCTGCAGCCACAGTCATACATCTCACATGCACAGAAGCCCTGTCTTGCCCTGTTCAGTAAAGGCAGGCTTTGCATCCCCCACATCCTTGCATGCAGCTACAAAGCTGTGCAGTGGTAACAGTTTTTAACAAGTGGGGCGGAGCAGAGCTGTTTGCCTCCTCTCATCCAGGAAAAGGACACAGAACTACAGACTGTCAGCATTCCTGACATTCTGTTCCCTCCACCTAAACTCCCATTTCACTTCTTAAAACAGCAAAAGCCACAGAACTTAAACCAGCATGGTCCTCGCATTCCAGCATCACAAGAATTTGCCATGGGGCAATTCACAAAAAGTCACCATGAAGCATCTCTCTCTCCTTCAGTCGCCGAAGGAAACAACTTTGATTTCTGCTAGAGCTCCAGCAGACAAGTCCAAACACGGTCCTGCACAAAACACATGCTTCTTGATTACTGCTTGAGATGAGAAATGATTTCTAATGAAGATGAAGAAGCTGGTGCCTTGACTAGCAGTCCATCACCTTCAGCTTCACCCCTTCCTCCCAGAAACACTTGGCAAGCTCTTGCAAGTGATCTAAAAGCCTCCTTGTTCTTCTTTGAAACTTCCATGAGAAGAACAGTTACTCAGCTTACTGGGGGCAGTGGTGAACAGCCCAAGAATATAAGAGTGTTTGGCTCTTTCAGCTGCAGAGATGACCTACAAGTGGGCAAACACAAAAAGGCTCACTGCCCTTGTTCAAGCATGATTTGCTTAAAAAACTGAACAAAAACCCCAGCCATTAGGTGCAGTCAGGACAAAAAGTGGCTAGAGTTACTCATTTCTTTAAGCTGGCAAATATTTGGGTCTTAATTGAGCCCCTCTTACCAAGGAGCTCAGAGTTCCTCCGTTAAAGAAAAAAAGCACAGTATCTTCCCTTCTGTTGCATTAGTACTGCATCCTACCCATACAAAAAAGCTAAGTCAGTAGCATCAGTTTCAACTCTTGCTATAGGATCAAATCAAATTTTAGCAGAGCCTGAACTTCCTGCTCCATCATTCAAATGTGAACTTAACACATAGATCAGAGCCAAAGTCCTGCCCCAGTTCTCTGCCTTCAGGGCCACTGCCTCTCTGCTGTTCATCAAAGGCTTGTGTTGGCTGCGTTGCAAGGGGACAAGGGGTTCATCCTGCCCCTCAGCGCTGTAGTATTTCCCTGTTCTCCCCTCCTTTTCCCACCATACAATGAGAAGGCGGCCTGCGGTACACCAGATCCACATCTTACTGAGAATTAATCACATGGCCTGAACACAAAGGAAGGTCTGTCTCATCAGAAATGTCACCCCTGTTACTTGACTTAGCCTAGGAACTCTGACTCATCAAAACTGCCACAGAAAAAACACAGCTTTTTTTTCCTATGCAAGATTTTTTTTTTTTTTCCATTGGCTTAAGCACAACATTTGTACACACCAGTGTAAGAAGTTTTATACAGACCCCAGAAAATCCTGTTGTCTTTCAGATACAGCTTATGCTTTTCCGCTCTGGATTGATTGAACCATTCATGGCTGATGTTCTTAACACAAGCTATGATTGACCAGGAAACGGGAGGGGTGCAAATCAGCAGACAAGCTCAGAAGTACCCTATTCTAACAT
Source organism: Gavia stellata (assembly GCF_030936135.1). Classification (NCBI taxonomy): domain Eukaryota; kingdom Metazoa; phylum Chordata; class Aves; order Gaviiformes; family Gaviidae; genus Gavia; species Gavia stellata. Next base: position 129,588,573 of record NC_082594.1, on the reverse strand, counting down.
CACCTAATCCAAGAAGAAATGTCAAGTAAGAGCCAAAATAAATTACAGAGTCTCTGGAGGCCTGGTCTGTTCTAGTACTTATGTCATTACAATCAACTGTGCAGAGAAAACAGAAAAGTTACTGTCCTGCTGCCTCATGAGACAGTCTTCAGTAAATATATTAACCATATGAGTCATGATACGGACTATGCCTATTGGCCTGGAAATACCACTCCATGACCCTATGTAATCTTAGCAAGGGATGCGAATGCCTTCTCTGGATCCTCTTATTCCCTCCCAAAAGCTGTGTTCAATCTCCTACCTTTAATTAAAAGTCTGATCAACTGCATCAATTGAACAGAGTCTCAGCATCTAGAACAGTACAAAGCAGTTCTTACTCAATCAGCTAGTAATTGCTCATTGTGAGCAGACTGCTGCCTCCCAAATTATGGACAAGGGATGACACAGGATCTCAACCTCGCATCACATTTTCATCATCAAGGTAAAAACGGGACCATCCCCACACCTTAAGCTTTCTCTGGATATTAGGATAAATATCTGCTTCTCATGGAGCTGCTTGAAGACCCAAGCGCAGAGCTGGCTATCCAAATGCCACCACTGCATAGCTGAGCAACCCTTCCTTGTTTTTCAGTGCTGTGCCAACTAGAGAGTGTCATCTCCCACAGTTCTTTGCCTGGAATATTAGTGCATCTTTACCATCAATCCAGAAACGTCCAGTAGTTGTCAAGCACGTGAAGATGAGTGGACTGGACGCAGTTCTCCCATACAAGAGCTGGTGGCTTCAGCTACCCCTTGAAGAGGCCTGGGTGAAGCACGACCTTCTGCAGTTTTCAGCAGGTCAGGATCCTACTGGGTTGTGGAACTAACTGCAATCCGCAGGTACAGACCACTTGCCAGAGACCCTTCATCCTGTTCCACCGCTTTTGCAAAAGCATGCGTTGACTAGACCCAGGGTTTTCTTTGGCAAAAGTAGTATCTTCCAGCCATAGTAATAGAAAGTGGGAATGAAAAAGATGGGGAAGGGGGGGGGAGAGGACTACATTAAGATTTTTTTAATTGCACCAGATGATTGCTTTGATTTGCATATTTTCCCCTCAGTTGGTCCATTACACAATAAGCCCTCCTAGCTTCTGACAGGAAAAAAACCCTTAACTGGGGTTCAGGCATTAGCACTGACCTCCAGAAGCAACTCAAAGCCCGTACTAACGACTGTGTGCTACATGTGTGCGGCAAGAGAGATGGGAGTGAAGTATGCTGCTGACTGCAGACAGCTTCCAGGCAGCTCTGAACAGAAACAAAATCCCATCTACTTTCCTCCACTACGCACAACCCCTTGGATAATCTGCTTTTTGAGCTGAACAACATACCCAGGCAGCTCACGGCCCTCCCCTCGTCCCGTTACCATTTAAAGTAAAACAGATGCTCTGCTTGGCTTTTCCTCACAGCCGCAGAGACAAGGAACTTGTTCTCTCACACTTACACTCTTACTTTCTCTTCTATCCCATGGGAAAGAGGTTTCCTTTTCGGGCACCCTAACTCAGGGCAGGCACATGCTGTTCAGTGTTGCAACCACACGCCGCCTTTTTCAACAGCCTTGCTCTCTCATATCCCCATTTTTCAGGGGGTGCCCAATTACTGCATGTGTTCTCACCGCTAAACGAACAAATCTTGTCACTTGCTACCAGAAAGCCTGAGGCAGCCGTACACTGCTGCATTATCCCTTATGTTAGTGCTTCAGTTTCAGGCCAATTGCTTTATTATCCATGCAACATATGAAATCTGAAACAGAAGCAAGACAGCTAACAGCCTTCTATATTCGAAAGAAATTGCACCTCCCATTAGTCCAGCCAAGGCAGCCTAAGCCCCTAAAGTCTTTTGCACTGCAGTCATACATACACACGCAACTCTAAGGCTTCTTTGATGATTGAAAGCATCCAGAAGACTGCCACAACACCAAACCTCCCCTCAATGTTTTATCTCTTAGATGACCTCATATTGTGCATGCTGCCTGTTGCCCACCGGACTGAAAAAACATCACGCTGGGCTCCCAAGCATCAGAAGGGCTTCACTGAGAAAAAAACCCACAGAAAAAAGTTTCTCAAAAGCCACCGCACATACTCCTCAACCCCCTTTTCCGATTAACTGTCCGTTCAGCCATATTCTTGCAGCTCCCCTACTATTCATGCAGCTACGTCAACATTGCTGCGGTTGTATCGCACCGATGAGGACAATGCAAAGTCAAGTCAACGTTTGAACAGCGCTTGGGAAGCACAGAACACCTGGAGGCAGGGACAACGCTACCACCTCTGCGTCTCAAGGCCCCACGCTGTCACACTCTCCTTGAGAAGCAGAGAAATTTGGGAATTTTCCAGGAATGAGTCTAAAACAAGAGTAAATAAGTCTACACACCCCAACTATATAAGATACACAGGGAAGTAATTGAAGGGGAAAAAACCAAACACGCAAACAACAACAACATCCAGAAACTGGTCTTTTTCAACACAAAATAAGATCAGGGCAACCCAAGAGGTGTTTCCGCTCCACACATGGGCATTTGATCACAACATCCAACTTTAAAAAGTCTTCACTCCTGTTTTCAAGAGCCTTCACATACACTTTTCCTTAGTTAAAGGGTAAGATCTGAATTAAGGACTTCTCCTCCTCGTGGGCTCTAAGGTAGAACGCTGGTAGTAGGGCAGACACCGCTGCAGGGCCTTCCGAGAGCCTTTTATCACCCCGTTTAACGGGGTAGACATGATGAAGGCAGGGGCGATCCCCTCCCTCCCCCCACCATCTCCCATCACACCCTCACTGCCACCCATAGGCAAATTAGCCCTAATAAACCCTAATAATCCTGACAACTCCCCTTCGCCCCCGGGCCCTCGTGCCTCCAGAAGTCTAAAGTACTCTTCCGAGACAGGGGAGCCGCCGCGCTCCGCAGCTCTGCTCCAAAAGGCCATCAGATAACAGCAGCCCCAGGGGCTGCGGGCCCCACACGCCCGGCGGCGGGAGGCCCCTTTTCGAGGAGACTCGGCGCCAAGGGGAAGGCGGCGGCGGGGCTCGGGCCACCCCCCCCCCGCCCCGCCGGGGCGCAGGGCCCGCTCCCGCTCCGCGGCCATGTCTGCGGCCCGGCCCGCGGGGAGCGGCCGCTGGCGCCTCACCCCGGCGCGTGTCTCCCGCCTCCGCCCCCCAGCCCCTCACTTCCTCCGCCGGCGGCCGCCAGGGCACGTTGCTCGGGGGCAGGCGGCACCAGCGCCGCCCTCTAACGGCCGTTCCCGCCCGCCCCGGCCCCGCCGCCCTCACACACGACGTGGCCGCGCCAGCCCGGCGCAGACAAAGCGGAGCCTCGCCCGCCCCAGCCGGAGGGGAAGGGGGGACCGGCGGCGGTCCGGCTCCTTGAATACCCCACTCCCGGCCGCGCGCCCACGCCCCGGGCCGCGCCGCTCACCCCCTTGCCCATGGCGCCGGGCGACTGCGTGCGGGTCAGGCGGCCGGGGCGAGGAGCGGGGCTCAGCGGCGCCACGTGTCCCGGCCGGCGTCAGGTGCGGAACAATAGCAGCGCCCCCGCCGCCGCTCGCCTTCCTCCTCGGCTCCTCTCCTTCGCCTCGCCCCCCTCTGCGCCTGCCCCGGTCGCTCCTCTCCCTCGCCACAGCCGCCCGCAGCTCCGAGAGCCGCCGGCTTCCCGCCGCATAAAGAGCCCTTGCCCCACCGCCCCGCCCCGCCCCGCCCCGCCCCGCCCCTACCAGCCGGCGGGCAGGCGGGGACGGGACGGACGGGAGCGGGGAGGAGGGGGGGAGCTGTGGGCGGGAGCGGGGCCCGCGGGCCCGGCCCCGGGTGCACCTTGGGGCTCACCTCGGCTGCCCCAGCCGCGCCTCGCCGGGGTGGGGGGAGGCGGGTCGGGGCGCGGGGGCTCCTTCCGCGACGGGGGAGGCTCCGCCCGCCCGTCCCGGGGCGAGGCCGCCGGGGGGGGGGCCGCGCCAGAACGGGCCCCCGCGCGGCCGCCATGCCGGGCCGCTCCCCCCGCCCCGCCGCCCCCTGAGGGCTTGGCGGTTTATCCCCCGTGACCGCCGTCCACGGTCACGGCGGGAGCCCGCCCCGCCGTCGCGGCCGCCTGAAGTCTCGGGGCGGCCCGTGGGTTTCCCGCGGGTCTTGCCGGCACTGCCGCCCCTCAGGGAGGGCCGCAACACCCGCCGGGGCCCCCTTCCACCCAAACCCGAGCCTGTGTCATGCGTGGGGGGCCGCGTTGGTGAGCGGTGAGGGGTGGCATGGCGCCCGCCATGCTTCAAACCCGCCGAGGCCCAAGCGCGCTCCGTGCGCTGGGAGATGTGCGTATACTGCCAGAAACCACTTCAGAGTGTGGCGATTGCTACGCTCGGTGGTCAAGGACTCGGTGAAGAGTTACAGGGCATCCTTCTGGGCCCTCGGCTGCTCAGGGAGCCTGGCGAGGGGACCGTCATCCTTCCCTTACTCTCCAAATTCTGGGAAAGACGACCGCGGAAGTTGTGACTGTGTTTCATCACTTTGCTTTTTACTGCTGTCTAGATTCTCTGGCAAAGACAATCAGCTCCTGCTCTTTTTCGTTCTTGACGGCTTAGTAGAACCTCCAAGACCCTGTATGAGCTTGGAAATGAAGAAGTGTTTCAGTAGCCTCTTCCCCATGGGAGGCTTCATCTGCCGAGGGCCCCAAAAATTAGCTGGGAATGTTCTTGTGGAGGAGGAACGTAGTTACGGTGCATCCCTGCTAAGCAGGGCTTGAAACTCCCCTCCACAGGAGACGTGAACTGAATTCAGGCCTTAAACGTCCTCGACAAGAGCTTGCTCATCAAACTGCCCACAGCCCCATGTATGTGAGGGGAAGGGATGCCACTACAACCATCATGGTCTTTTAAAAGGTGGTGGAGGAGCCACACCGTTTGGTGGAGCTTGGTCCCGTCACTGTGCCCTAGATCTGCTTTTAGAGCTTCCGATGGATCTGGCACCTGCGGACATGCAGGATGCTCCATCTTTGGGATTCCAGCTGGACTTACAAATGGCTCGACCCGCTCAGTACTGAGCTGCTTGCTGGAACTGAATGTAGTGAACTTTAAAGTAAAAACCAGCACTGAGCTCAGATGCAATTTTAGACCGCAGGCCAGCATTTCAGAGACACTTTTTTAGTCTTCTGCATAAGCTCCATTTTGTGCCTCTGATGGTCTTTATTGGATCTGGCACTGTGTTGACAGACTTGGGGACTGAAGCTTTTGGTTCACCTAGAAAATATGCGGCACCTGGGCAGCCTTCTCCCTCCCAAGCGGCACCGTCTTGACCCCGAGGCAGCGCTCTCAGTTAGCTCTCATTACTCATTTGTGAGGTTTTCTTTTAAGACTTTCCATGAAAGGCCTGGCTCTTGCCAGTGGACAGGGAGAAGGGGATAGGCAGTAGGAACTGCGTAGAAATTTCAAAGCCTGAAATCACCTATTCATTTCATTTTCACTCCTTAACAGCATTTCACTCCTTAAGAGCAATCCACCGTACCAAACTTGGGTTTCATTCTATGTGGAAGTGAAGCATCATCAATAGGACATTAAAAGAAGACTTCCAGACAACTTCTGAGCCATGTTTCCCCTTGAAGTGCCACCTAAACAGTGTAGCCGAATAGGCACGCTATCAGTTTGATCCATCTTTTGTCTTGGGATAGTTGACGCGTTGCCATATCTTCACAACGTGGTGTGCAACTGTGGTGCCGTAAACTCAGACCTAGTGTCTCTTTCAGGAGAAAAATGCATCTCAGTTCTGTTACTGTCAGTGATTTAAACAAAGAGCAAATCCATACGGGTCAAAGGAAATTTTATTATGTCAAACCAGGCAGGGAGGGTAGAGTACTTATGTTCTCCTCCCGTAATAGGTATCAGAGAGATTAGCTTAAGAAAAATCAGGAGAGCTCTGTTTTCAGTATCTACAAGCAATTACAAACTCTTTTTGGTACCTTGGCAGGGCGACTGAGAGAAGCAGAGATAACACACAGGGAACTTCACTCCTGCCAGCGGGTCAGATCCAAATCAGGTTTTAATACCTGAAAATTCCTGCTCTTTGGCTTGTGTGTCCCCGTCCCAGGAGTAATTGTGAATCGTTATTTTGCAGATTTGCAGCAATACATTGTTTTTCCCTTTGGATCGCTCACTGTTTGTGGTGCCGTTGTGGGCTGCTGAACAGCAGCCGAATGCCAGGGGTAGGTAGCACGGGGCACGATGAAAGGAGAAGGGTGGGCCTTAGGAAAACAGTGCAGGGCGTTATGTGAATGCCTGCTGCTCTGGACATCACGCTGCTATTCTGCAGCGTTTTTTACTTTGAGAAGCTGAGAGTGCTTTACAGCAGGGAGTTTTATTATGGCCATTTTAGGGATGGGAGAACAGAGTCACAGAGGGGGAAGGCAGGCATGCAGAAAAGCTTTTGCAGGTTCTAGGAAAGAGTCCAAGGGTCTGAAAGCCCTTTGCTCTTGCTGCTAGATACGACAGCTCCTGCTCAGTCATATTCCTGCTTCCAGTAACAGACTGCGTGTAGCTCAAGACAGAGAAGCAAATCTTCTTTATCCCTTTGCAACTGCCACAGCTTAGGGCTGCATTTCTTGGGAGAACTCTAATGTTAGATCCCAGCAGTGGATACTACCCAGAATTGGAAAGAATGTCATCTCCCACCTGTTTTTTCCTTCTGTGACATCTCCAACATCCACCAGCATTTTGCATGTGTTGCAACAAGAGCCACGCTTTGGCCTTCATCTTGAAAACTACAGCCGCTTCTTCAGTGGCAATTAATATATATACATTGGGGCAGCTTGCCTGTGGACAGTACAGTGCCCTTCACAGCAGAGGCTCCCACTTACTCAGCAAAAAAAAGAATGGAGCTGGGCCCAAAAAAGCTGTTTTCCCTCATCCACTTGTACCTTACCTGAAGAGTCTCCAGAGGATGGGGTTACCTACAGCAGACTAAAGCAGGCAACAAAAGCGGCAGCCGTGCAGATAAAGTGAGATGTGCTTCACCGTGAGGTCTCTATCCATGTGATTCAGAAAAGCGGTAAAAAGGGATTCGTGCTTTTTGAAGGGTAATTCCTTTCAGAGGGGACGCACAGAAGACAAGGTGATTGTATGGAGCTGTATTTCCCTCGACCTTCCAGCTGTAATTACAGGTCTCGCAATCCCCTGCTGTCTTGTCCCCTGCCTTTAATGAGATCACTTTAAGAGATAAGGCTGTGACTCCATTAAAGGGAGGGGGGGAACAATATCTAACTGTGGGGTGAGCAAAGATCAAGATCCACTATACCCGGTCAGGCATGGCTAAGCTTCTTCCTGCACTTGTTTCCTCCCCCTGGCTGAGGGATACAAACATTTTGCATTTTTGACACTATTTTGCATTTTTCTGAAGCCTTTCAAGTCAGTCATTCAAATACTGTTGCAAAAACATGACAAAGACTCCTCAAAGGCCCTGTGAAAATTAGGGCTCCAGCCTTTGCCACTGCACATAAATGGCATTACCTTCCTTCAGAGCGATGGCGTTGCAGGCTGCGGAGGCGAAAGGCAGAAATACGCAGCATTCCTGTCATTTTGAGGGCCTCGGTGCTATGCCTGTGCAGAATTCCTGGGCACTTGGCACTTCCGTAGGTGGGAACTTGAGCTGCTCAGCCTTTTTCAAGAGTAAGCTCAAAGTACCTTAGCCTGAGAACTTAAAAACTGTGGGGGTTTTGTGTTTTACCGGAGAGGAGGTGGAGGCTTACAAGAGTCATGCAGTGAATCAGATCAACGTGTGGGATTTAGGAGAGCATGGTTCCTGTCCGACTGCTAGGAGACGGATTTTTACTACTGGTTCACAAATCCCCAAAGACTAATTGGAGGGGGGGACACTGTGAGAACAAGAAAAGCATTGCCAATAGATTCAAATACACTATTCAAGGATTTGCATTTTTCACGGAAAAATGTTTAGGAATCCACAAAAAATTAAAAAAAGGCTTAAAACTCTTGCTCTGGACAAAACTGTAACACATATTTAACTGACACATCTTTTTTAAACCCCATAATCATAAGCTATCATTCCATTTTTAGTTACCAATGCTGTTTTTAATTCGCCCTTCTTTGCCAGCGAGTTATCTGGGAGATAAAGCCGCTTTGAAATCCCTAGACTCCCTGGAACCACAGTGTATATCTGTGTGTGCACTTTGCCATTCCAGAGCAGATAAACCAAGTGCCATGTAACTTAGGCCCTCTCTGCAAATTGTTTGAGGACTAGTGGCTGTATGGGAATATATTTAAAAGAGCATAGGGTTGAGCCAAAAAATGTCTGCACATACTCTATTTTTTTTTTTCCTTTCCCCCCATTTGCACCTGCCTGTATTGCATGGCAGGGAGGTGATTGCATCCAAGTATATACAAGTTGGTGGAAAATGCCAGATTTCTTTTTTTTAATCCATACTTCCACTGTATTTTTATCTAGCTGAGAGAGCAAGTGGGTGTATTATTGATAAGTAAAAGGGAGTTGAAGATTGTTGCTCTAGGGTGGACAAGGAGAGAGAATAAAGTGTATGTTGCCACGTTAGAAATACGTATGCTCTTTTTGGCATTTTACTCTGCTACAGTTATGTTTTCAAACATATAAAAGATACTAGATAATTTTCCATGAAAAATTTGCGTTAGAAAAATACGTTTCCAGAGAAGCACCCTGAAGTCAGGATGTGCCAAAGTCCAACCTCTGCTCTCTCCACCTGTCTGCATGCACTGTGGTGCAGCCTTCAGTTACAATGCCCTGCTGCATCCAGCATTTTGGGTGAAAAGCTGTACAATGAATGAGAGGGAGCCAACTTTAATAGACTGAGGTTTATCTTCACCTGCCATAATGCTTCGTTTTCCCAGATTAATGTTCTCTGAGTTCAAGAGACCCTTTTAGCAGGATGGCCGGAGGTGTTAGAGAGAGGAGAGCAGGCTCATGGAGACCCTCGCTGGCTGCAACCTCAGAGACCAAGGTCAGCACGGAGCTCAGCACCCTGCCTGTTGGCCGACGGCCAAGTAAGGGTGACGGCAGGATCTTAAGACCTGGCTAGTGGTGCTCCACCCTGTCGATCACACCTTCTAATATCTGATCTGGCCTACTGTGCCTCACTTCCCCATACTTTTACGCAGCCAATAGGGGTACTAAAGCTGGGTGTTCCTGGTAGGAAAAGAGAGGACATGGCTTAAACTTGTTGATCTGAAACAGCCTGAATGTGCTGAGTTTCTAAGCAACCTACATAAGCCATCAAAGGGCGCTGGGGGAGGACTGAGAATATTCCCAGCATGACAGGGATGGATTTTCTGGAGGTGGCTGCTTCTGTTCCCGTACAAATGATTACTTTAATACAATAAAAAATGAACAATATGAGTTTGGGCACCTACAGCCTTAAATAGCCACGTCTTTAATTTTCATTTAAGTCTGCATCCATCAATAAAATATTTGATATTGTTCGCTAGACAACTGAGTTCTGCACAAGATGTTCAGTCTGGCCCTGGTTCATCAAAACACTTAAGTGCTTTGCTGAATCAGGGACTTGCTTCTCATTAGAGCAGGCACTTTTTATCCAAGGAAGAAGAGACCATGGTGCAACCTTACCTCACTGTGTGGGCTCTCTTGGCAAGTGCTGAGCGCAGTAATAGGTTAGGGATTAGGACCCTGTTCTCAAGGCCCAGACTCTCACTCTGGGTCTTCCACCAGATGCATTTTCAGCTGGTAGTTATCAACCTGGCATGGGAGTGCTTGAGCTTTGGGAAGGAGCTAGTTGTTGGTTAGAAGTGGTACTGATTTGGTCTTTTTTTCTTTTTTTCCCCTGAACCAGGGAAATTCTTCTATAGAGCCTCAGGATGTAGAGAAAAGGTTGAAAGTACTGGGCTCTGAAATGGAGTCAGTCATTGTGCAGGTTCACTTTTGGGATAATCCAGCCCCCATGAAGATTTTTGGAAAAAACTACAAAACGAGGTATTATGATAAGGCAAGCACTACAGAGCAGACATTTTAGTAGTGCCTCTATGTAATTGTCTGAAAAGCAGCACGTGGTAAGGAGGAAACTGAAATGAAAAACACGTATCCCCCAGGTACACTCGAAGGATGTCTCACTGAGAAAGGGGGAGGGTAATCTCATCATTCGGGAGTCGGAGGCTGTGCCGGGATGTCCGAAAACATCCATCAGCACTAGCAGGGCAAAAGCTTTGCCTCAACCCCATAATCTGCTGGCACTTGGCATCTCCCAGCAGCTGTGTTGGCCCAAGTGCTGTGGACAAAACACTGTGAAACAGGTTGGAGAACCGATCCCACTTGAAAAAAACATGCAGAAAGCATCCCCTGGTTTTTTTTCCTTGGAGTCTTTTATTTGGGGACCTGCTCTCACATCAGGTCCACACAAACAGCAGTGCCAGTACAAGGCAGCATTGCCACCACAGCGTGAGAGCCAGGAGCCCCCAAATTTGCTGGTAATCGAGTATAGTTCCTATATGGGTCCCATAGCTTATAATGGCCAAGTGCTTCACAGCTGTGAGGAAAAGCATCCTGCCCACCTGGAATTAGTAAGGAAATGCTCTTGTCTCCCTGAGGCACAGAGGTAGGGCCTCAAGTAGGATGCCCCTGGGGTCCTGCAGAAGTGACAGAGCTGGGGAAGGGGCTAGGAAACACCCCAGTCTCACCCCAGTCTGGATTTGGGACAGTCTGAGTATGGTCCTAAGCCTTGATGCTCAGAAGTACTCCTAACTCCTGGAGTTTACATGTAGAGAAATTGCATAGCCGAGCTGCACAAGAAGTCTAGGAAAGAGCAAGGATGTCAGCTGTGCCAGCTGCAGCCAGCCAACCTGGTGGGCACAAGGTGCAGGCTCACAGTAGTTCTCCTAAACTCTGTTTGTAGAGGGAGTTTTGTACCCTGGGAAACATGAAGCACATACACATGATTGGTGTTTATATACAGGGCTATTTCAGGACAATGTAACTGCTGGGAAAAAGGATGATTAAAAAAAGGTTTTGAAACAGACAAGATAGCTCCATAAAATCCTCCAATGCCTGAGACAGAAAGCCAGCAAAAATAAGCCTCACCAACAAATAGAATTCATTCCAGCTCTTGCGGTGGGGAAATAAAACAAGAGAACTGCCAGAACAGTGGGTTGCAGTTCATGGCGTGAGTGCATCAGTATCATTATAGCCTTGAGATGAGCAGTTAGCCTTAGTAAGAAATGCACATTCAGCAGCAAAATTGTTCTATGCAGATGGGCTATAGCCCAAGGATGTGTTGTATTCCCAGAGTGTTTACTGCCCAGAGCAACTCAAATAGGCATGAGCATGCAAAGCGCTGACCAGCTATAGATTTTTGCTTCAAGTTTATGAGTCCTCCTTATCTGCAACACAGTTCTAATTCAGTAACAAGTTCTGTCTGCAGAACATCTTTCTCTTCAAGGATCTTAAAACCTACCAGTTTGCACTGATGGCTGTTCTGGGGCAAAAGAAAAGAACTGCTTATCAACACTCTGTAATACTACCCCATGGAAAAAGTAAGGAAATTAATTACAAGAGAATTGATGAGAGAGAGAGAAAGAGAGAGAGAGAGAACTCAGATGACAGGCATAGTTGACAAGGTTGCTGGCTTGCACAAAAATGTCATTTTAAAAATTTGGTTTCAGAACCCAAACGAGAGAACCTAAAAATCATCCTCGACTGCTTATCATAATTGAGAACTTGAGAAGGGTTGCTCTGCATGGTGGAGAACTGTAGCATCTCTTTAAAAGCAAATACTTATAAATTCATTCTGTCCTTTGTCACAAGAACTCAGCTTAACCCCCTCTCCTTCAATGGCATTACTGGGGATTTCTGGTATCCTCAAGGACAAGTGCTAGCCCAGAGATTTTTTCCAGCAGAGTTTCACACAAATGCTTGCATATATGTTTGATTCATTTTTTAAATAAGCTGGGAATGGCTGCTTACTGCAACAGAAAGGACAAGATATAGTTCCCCTACAGTTTCAGAAAGAACCTGAATAAATCTGCAATTTCTTTAGACCCAGGAAAATTAGAGTGAAGTCCTAGCAAGTGTTGTCTGTATTGCTGCTTACTCTGCGTAAAGACCAGAGGACACAGAGGCTCTTGTACTTTAATCAGCTTCAGCATGCGTTGCAAAGAAAGGGATTGAATGGGCATGGACATATGACATACCCACAGGAGCGTATCTGGACACTGTCAGCCTAGCAGCCCTCCGCGACCGTATGCTGAGCATAGCCGCAATCTGACTGGAGACCAGAGCAGCGGGGAGCTCATCATCTTTCTAAAAGTTAGTGCAGAGCACTGGTGGCTCAGACTCAAACCAGGGACGGACCCACCTCATCTCCTCCAGGCGTGCAAGTCACACATTCCTTGTTGGCAGCGCAGAGCCAGCCGCCGAGGAGAAGCTCTGGGGAGCATGCTGCTCCATTTCTTCCTCCACCCTCTCCGACCTTGCGGCTCTGCAGGCTGAGGTGATTTACAGCCCTGCTCTGAGATGGCCAAAAGGCTGCTCTGAGTTATCTGTCCAGATACACTTCTGAGTTATAACTTTTGGGCTGCCCCAGGCACTCCCCTGTACCAGCAAGGCACCTCGGAGCTCCCTTCGTGCTGCTGAGGGGAACAGGGTGGCAGGTCCTTTCTTTCCAATGGGGGCCACCCATCTCCACCCCATTGTACCAGGCAGACTATCATGCAGCTGTCACACTCTTGGGCAGCGCTTCTGGCTGCCCTAGATAAAAGAGTTGCACATCGGCCAGAGGCTGTGATAGGCTCTGTCTGAGGGATTATACCTAGATTAAGAAAAAGTGGTCCTGGGTTTAATCAAATTAGAAAAAGTCTGAAGTACGAGCTGGCAGCCGACAGCAGCGCAGAGCATGCACATGGGAACACACTATCGCTGGGGAAGATCACATGGATCTATAATGCATCAGTTCACCTGGCTGCCCAAGGCAATGCCTGCTGAGGAGAGGATGCTGTCCATGTGCCATGAGTAACAAGAGGTGCGCGTGGTACACCCTTCTGAGAGCTCGCTTGTGCTCTCATAGCCGCTTTGATGCACTGCATTAGTCACTTGTGGATTTATCCAGCTGGCAAACTGCATCTCCAAGTGTAGTCCCTCACTAAGAGCCCCATCGTGCCATTATCTACATTGTACAGGAGGCAGAAAGAAGCACAGCACAGAGGGGCAAGGGTAGGATTCATGTTGTTTCCATACTCACTAAGAGAGCACCTCTCCAAAGAGCAATTTGTTCTTCTGACATCCGCCACCGAACTTAGAGCGAGGTAAGTCACTTTGGAAGTCCCCATGTTTCTCCACTAACTTGGCCCTGTTAAAGACCTAAACTTTTGAAGAAGCTAAAGTTAGGGGCAGTGAATTGCACCAAGATTTGTTTTGCCTGAGCTTCCTGGAAAGTTCACAGCAGAGCTAAGATCTGCCCATATTCTGCTTGGGATCCCAGTTCCAGGCTAACCTAAAAGCCCAGCCTCTCCTTAGGTGCATACCGGCTCTTCACCAAGACACTAATGGTTATTTTCAATGTCTTTCCGGCACCAGCTGCTTTTGGGCAAGTGCAACTTTACTTTCATGTGCACATACTTGTACCAGGACTGCAATGAAATTTTAGCAGTGCTTGAAATTGTGGTAAATCTGCTGACTTGTAGCTTGGGTTTTCCCCCGATGAAGAGCGAGGTGCCTACTGCTGTGCTTTGCCCCTAGCACTCTCCTGTCACCCTCTTTGTTCTTTCCCACAGGCTGCTGAAAAAGCAGCATTCCCTGGGGCCATAGCATTAACATCTAGCACTCCAAGAGGCAATTACAGTGGAGACGGTAGACCAGAGGAGCAGTTTGAAGGAATAGCATGTCCCAGGAGAATGTGCTTTGCTCCTCCAATGACATTGCTCTGTACAGTGCACAGGTATCTGCCAAGTACATGCAGTACAGCAGCCCAGCTCCCTATCCCCCAGTGTGGGTTTTTTTGTGATTATATAGTGTTTAGATACATTTAGACCTTGGCTTGCCAGCACATAGCTATTGTCTGCATGGGCACGTCCTCAAGAAACAATGCAGAGAGCCCATTATGGTTAGTGATAGACCTGAGCTGCATAATTGAGATCCACCCTTAAGCCTCAAGATGTTCTGATCTAATGCTCAAATCCAGCATATTCCTCTGTTGCAGATAAAAGCAAAATACACCAGACCCAGCATTTCCAGAGCTGAATTTTCCCAGTTCTAAAGAGCCTGAGGATTTTATTTTGGTTTGAGGGCTCAGTGTCAGAGTTCAGATCTTGTAGCTGTATATGAGTGTTCAGGAGGACTGCTGGATGCACTAGCTTAATTCAAGCCTGGTCTCTAGTTACATTGAAAGTGTTTAGTGGGGAGAGGCTAATCATGAGCTGAGTGAATACCTGGGAAAACTAATTTTAAGGCAGGTCTGTAAAAGTCTTTTTTTGTGCCAGAATAGCAATATTGTTAAGGAACATCCTTCCCCTCCCCTGTTTTTTTTTTTGGCAGAGAAGCTGAAATTTCCATAATGGCAAAAACCTTAGTGCAAATGCTGTTGAATCCCCTTATAAGTCTTTTTGCCAATATATAGTGATTTTTGTTTCACTTATCGAAATCAGCTAAACTAACAGGACTCTCTTGTGACAGTAAAAGCAGTAGTCTCACAGGGAGGGTTTGCTGGGATAGCTCCTCTGGAATACTTACACCTAGAATTTTTAAGAATAAGACCTCGCTGAAGTAAATATATACAAATATATATATATATATTGCAAAGAGGTAGTGAGGAAAACAGCCTGAGTCATCTCCAGTCTATCCCAATGGACAGATGAGAAAGCTTTGCTTTGCTTCCAGTTCCTACATAAACAGTGGGAGCTTCCTCTCTGTTATTTATGCCCCGATGAGTAGGAAGACACCAGTAACAAACACCACCAGCCTTGTCTTCATTCTTAGCAGCTTATTACCCTCACACTGTGCACACAAGCCTCTCCAAGGGCATTGCCAAACTCACCAGACAGCCTCCCCGAGGTATGTTCCGAAGAACTAATGCACGTCACGCCCATGCAATCCTCGTTTCCTGCATCTCCAGGCAAGGGCACGCACCACCCATAAAAGCATGCAAATCATTCCCTAAGTATTGTACCAACACGTAAAAGAAAGTATTTCCTTGCCCTGAGGAAGTCACCGGCAATGAAGAGATGGAAAAGGCTGGGGAAGAACTGGAAGTGGTCGGCTCTTCCCTATCTGAAATAACAGGGGGCTGGAACAAGCTGGGTGATGGAAAAGCCAAAACCACGGTGGTGGCCAGCAGGACCGGGAAGTGGGGCAGAGGGCTCCCCTCCTGGCTCAATCCCCTCCGAGCCGATCAGCTGTGATGGCCCTTGGATGGGCTCAGGGTGCCACTGATCCGGCAGGACCAGGGTGGCTCAGGCGCTGCGCTTGGCCAGGACCTGCCACGCGCCCTGAGCTAGCCTGGCTCTCTTGGCCGTCATGGAGGGACTTCATCTGGTAAAGAAACAGCTGCCCTTGGCCAAAGCCACCAGCTTGAAGCTAAAAGAAATATGCGACTTCTGAGGCCTGACTTAATGCCTAGGGCACTGCTGGAAACACATTATTTCAGCTGACTGACCAAAGGAGTTGTGGTGGGCATGGAGGGGACTGCTTGCAAGCGGTTGATGCTCTGCTGCTGGTCTTTACAGGCTGGAGCTATTTGTAGAAAGGGCCTCTTGAATTTTGCAGATATTTTTAAACCGTCCTTAACAGCGTGAAGAAATATCCTTTTTCCTCTTCCTTCATTTTTGGGGCAACTTTTCCCAGGTATATTTCCAAACTCACAACACAGGCTTTCTGATGCAAGCTGAGAGTATTGAGCAAGAAGCTGGCATTACTAAATTGGAGCGGTACCATCTTCTGGAGAACCACAGTGGAGGAAACAGAAGGTTTTGCAAACCTAATCAGCTAGTCCTACGGGAAGTCATGAGACCAGCTCCTCTCAAGCCAAAGCACTGAATGCTTAAACAACAAATTGAGATGTTGATTAAAAGGAAAAAAGCCTTTTAAATCTATATTGGCCAATGCAGTTCAAAAGGGAGGTTTATTGTTGTAAGTGTATATACTATAAATAAGGGGGTTATTTGATGTTCTGAGAGTTGCACAACAGACTGTTTCATACGATCTTTCAAGAAATGGTTTTAGCATGAGTGAGGTGGGTGGTTCTCCGAGGCATTGGACTTCATGAATATGCTGAGGCTTTTGGGAGAGCTTCCGCCCTAAGAAAGATGGATCTGACATGTTGGGTTTTCTGCCTCTCCCAGGCAACAGAGAACAGACAGGGTGATAAAAGGGCATAACCCCCTGAGAAGTAGGAGGAGGAAAAAAAGAAAGAAAAAAAAATGGAAAAAGAAAAAAAAAAAAGGATTGTTTGGGTAAAAGAGGAAAGGAGATTTGTTTATTGCTCTTCCAAAGAGGGAGTCTGCTCTGCATTTGAGTTTTAGAAATACTTTTTGTCCATGTTGCCAACACAGGCAGCAGTGTATGGGGAGTCAGCTAGATTCTAGCAGTGCTTCCAGAGTCCTTGACAGCAAAACACAGGTGCCTTCATGATCTGTGGCCATCTAGCAATCCTAAAATCAGCTTATAAGATGGC
Organism: Gavia stellata; assembly: GCF_030936135.1. NCBI lineage: Eukaryota > Metazoa > Chordata > Aves > Gaviiformes > Gaviidae > Gavia > Gavia stellata. The sequence continues at coordinate 129,571,919 of NC_082594.1, read as the reverse complement.
GAGAAAAAAAATAATCACAGCACAACAAGGACCAGTGTGTGATCAGAGATGGGAATTCCAGGCAGGGTGTCATGAGGCAGCTGTGGCAAACTGGAGCGCAGTGGAAAGACGTCAGCTCCCCTTCTTCACCTGAAGGTCTTCAGGACTGCAGAGGGACCTGGGCATAACTGGTACTCCACCTCATGCCGTTAACTTTTTAAATTTCCACTCTCCTGTGGTGCCATGTGGAGCCTCATTTCCTCTGCTCGGGAACAGTGCAGTAGATTGCAAAAGGTCTCTCGCAGATGTAATGCCGTTAGCAAATATAATGGTCAGAGAAGGCTGAGGTGGAAAACAACTGTGCAAGTGGATGCAGGTTACACCTCTGGTTCCTGCTGGCAAGTAGTGCTTGTGCCTCTGTTGATGCAGGATTTTTTGTTTGATGTGGTTGGGACAGGAAAGCCAAGCTCCTTGCCATCAGTCCACCCAAATTAATGAGCTGGGTCATTGCCACTATAAAAGGCAGTGCCTTGAAGGAAGATTGTAGTGTAATGAAGAAGGTAATCTAAGTACTGCACCTAATTCTGTGCTTAGCACTGTGTAGCTGAGATGTTACTCACTCTTACTAGACCTTTACACCAGTCTGACTGTGAGACTAGATTTCTACCCTATATCCGAAAGGAAAAGTTTGAGCCAAAGGGTAGGGTTTAGAGCTGAACCATAAAGAAGATCAAGCTGTAAGCTTCACTGCGCAGGCATCGCCCTGCTTCTAGCCATATTTAAGTCTAAAACACCATGTACTACTTGCTGAGGATTCACCACAGAGCCTAGGGAACTCCAGGTACTTCCTAAATGGAAAACTGTAGTTCCCCACTGAGCCATGCACTTCTATATGAGGTGCCCCCACACTTTCTCCTACAGTGGTACAGCAGGGAGATCTCTGGCTCTCTTCACCCAGCCCTGCACAGCTGAATGAAGGGGATGCTGACTGAATGCGTACCCGAAAAGCCTCCTTCTTCCAAGGAAAAAGGCCATGGGCTGTACCTGATTGCTTCACCGATTAGCTCATGCTGATCTAACCCATCCGTTGCTGTGAGACAGGATCAAGGCTACCTACCCCACCCTGCCTGAACTGTGGAGACTTTTAAGAACTGATGAGTGGTAGCCCAGTGACAGAGGCTGTGGGTACTTATTGGAAGGCTAGTGACCCTTAAAAACTTGAAAATATTTCCCCAGTGCCTACCATAAATCATCCTGATTGTAAATCAAGCCAGTCTTGCCTATGTGGACATGGAAGACAATGCGTCACAACTTTTACAAAAGGGCAGGTTTTCCGGTCTCTCTCCAGTTGCTGTGTCCAGAGGAAAACATGCTGGACTCTATCACATGTTCCTCAGAGGCCGTGTTTTCTGAGCCTTCTGCCCAGCTTGCTGCTTTCTCTTGAAGTTTTTGCTCACCTCTCTGAGTCTTTAACCTGATATAATGCAAACTTAGTCTGAATTCTGACCCAACATAAAATTCCCCGTGGCCCTAAGGGAACAATCTCCCTGGTGAGGGAATAGAAACAAAACTGAAACATGAGTCCCAGCCGTCTATGAGGATACTTGTCACTGGGTCATAACTTCATAGGGCCTTTTTTAAAAAAGAAAGACTGAGTCAAAATCCTGCCTTTAGCCATCTCTAAACTCTAGATAAGTTTACACTTGAAGTGAGCGCATGGGCCCATAAGCAGAGCCTGACCCACATTAATTCCTGAGCAAAACATTAATAATGCAGGAGAATTAGAAACTTGGGACACTCGGCTTGATTTACCAAAGAGGTCGTGCCCATGGATTGAGTTGCAGGTCTTAGCACTGAGGCTTGCACGACTCCTCTGTGGCGGCAGAGGTGGAGGAGCCTTTGCAGGTGGCTTTCCTTCTTGCTCTCCTGCAAGCACGGGCAGCAGAAGGCACGGTGTGCGTTACTGATCTGGGTTTCAGCGCATCTACAGGTGGTAACCAGAGAGGCCGTAGCAGAGCCATGAGAAGGGCAAGCCGAAATCGATCCAAGAAACATGTCGTCCATCAGCTATCCTGTTGCAAATCCCACTGACAGGATGTCAGTACAGCAGTATTGGAGATTATTGAAGAACAGGCCTTTCACCTTTTATGAAAATAAAAGGCAAAATAAATGCAAATCCAACAAGTTTGCAGCTTATGTGTCCCTGTCTCTGTGAATCTGACAGACCACGTGCAGGAGAGCAATGGGAAGGGAGCTGAGTCTCATGGGTATCAGCTTGACCTCTGAAACTTAGCACTCAGGGGGAAGACGGACACATCTGGAGTACCAGGTGATATATAGAGGAGGCCACTCCTGTCAAGCCAACAGCCTGGGTCTTAACGGCACAGGAGCTCTGCCTGGCATGACTTCATCTGTGTGTTTCCCTCTTGGGATGGGGAGGAAGGAGTTAACAGTCTTACAGCCACCTACTACAGCCTGAAGGCACTGTACATGCATAGACAGAAAGGAGAAGCAGATTGATGGGGCCCTCAGGCTCCTTAGGGAAAGGTTGCAGGATGATGCCTGGGTGCTTTTGGGGAGCACGAAGCAGCACTGGTGCAGCTGCATTTTGTACCAGCACAGCAAAGCCACCCCAGGTCCCCAGGCCAAGCAGGCTGGGCTGTACGGCTCAGAGGAAGCCATACCTGCCAGGCACCCTGCTTGCCTGAGGTCTGTGTGTCCTTCCACCCCCCAGCTGAGCTGGCCGGGGCATGGAGCCACCAGCAACATGTGATACCTTGCAGCCCAGCACCTGCCCAGGAGCCGAGGCACCTGGTGCTTCACCCAGCATGCAGGTGGCTGCATCAGCACCTACCCATGTCCTCAGAGGGCTTCTAGTCAGCCTGCCACATCCCCAGGTGCTCAGGGCTCGCCTCCCTCCTCCAGAGGCGGGCATGCCTTAAACCTTGTACAGGGGGTGTGAAATCCCCATCTCTGCATTCATCTGCCTCTCCCACCATGCTACAGGACTGGCAGAAGACATGCTCCCAGTGCTGGGGTTTATCTCTAATTCCTGATGCCTCTCAGCTGTGTCCCGTTAATCAGAAAACAGCACGGTGCTCGGAAAGAGTCTGCTGCCAGGGCCCATCCCACAAGTGACCTTGCCTGGAGGAGAGGGGAAGGTGGACCCTGATCAGTGATCTGACATGGGGTGATGGGGTGGGGGGGCTGCCCCTCATGCTTGCTGGTGTTGGGACTTCACTGAGGGGCTGCGCTGTTTGTGAAAAACGTTGCTGGCAGAACTGCTCTGGAGCTGTGGTTTTCCAATTGCATGTCACAGGGACCATGTCCTCCCAAACCATGCCTCTTGTCCCCTTCGCAACACGCTATAGCAATGAGATGAGAAACAGATAAGGTTGACACTCCTAAGGTCCTTCACCTGGGTTACCTGAAAAGCAATACCTAGATGACAACTCCTGCTGCTGAGATCGGATTTTTCTGGCTGACTTCTGCTGCACTCGCTCCTGTTCTGCTCTGCTTTACCTGCCTCTTCAAATGACAAGAGTTAATGTCCTTAGTCTCCCTAAGTTCGGCAAATATCCAGCTGAGCATGGAGAGGGAGAAAGGACAAGGGATCGTTAGCAGCCTCAGAATAATGTGTAAGAAGTCCTGAGTTGTATCCATCGCTCAGCTCCGCCACGGAGAGTTGGATTGGATGGACACTGTTTCCCCACTTGTAAAACAGAGATAATCAGTCTTCCCAAATCTGTTGCTGGGAGAAAGTTTGTTATTGCTCATTAAGCCCTTCGAGGTTGTTAAAGGGCAGGCTAGCTGGCCAAACGAAGCAACAATTATTACTGGGCTGGAAGGCACTCTGTGACTTGAAATACAACAGCCCTTTGCAGGGGGGAGGATCATAAATTCCACAGAGCACCAGATAAACCGGAGGAGGTGAAAAGACAAAGGGGCAGCTGAAGTTTCAAGTCCCTTCCCCCCCATCCTCTGCCTCCTGCCTCCCACCTTTGCCATGCCAACGCAACAACATCGGTGTGACAGCCCTCTCCATCACCACTCAAAGCAGCATGCAGTTATGCTGCACCAGGTCCTGCTGCCCACGGACCACGTCTCTCCTTCATCCCTGTTCCTCCTCCTTGGTCAGCAGGTGGACAGCCTTAACGGCTCCTCTCCTGGGAAAACAAAAAGAGGAATGATGATGGAGGCGAAGGAGGGTTGCACTGTGGGGCAGGGGGAAAAGCTGGAGCTGAGCAGAAGGAGAAAGTGGAGATCTTGGGTTAAAAGAGGGAAGGGGATAAAGCAGCACACAGACACCCTCGCAAAAGAAAGGCAACGGGTGGAAGTATGGAGGAGGGCCTGGTGATGGAAGCTGGTGTTGCACACATTTCCTGGCAAGTGGGAAAATGCAGCAGAAACGAGAGGTCACACAGAGCCTCTTTCCCAGCACACGCATCTCCGGGCAGGTGCCTTGCACACCCAGGAGGTAGCACTGATGTACACATTTAGCAACCATCTTCACCTGCCAACACTGGAGCGGAGTTTTGGGACCAGACCAGAGATCCACAACAGTAACACCGCCTTCATTTGGTGCAAGCAGTGCCCACTTCGCCCAGCTCCATCCCCGACTGTTTGCCTTCCCCACTGCGGGGTGGTGATCAGTCACACAGTGGTCACCCAACTTGTTCTACTACTTTGGTTAGAAAACACGGAACAGTTACAGGAGCCTGGAGAGTTCCTGTGGGGGTGAAGACAAGGAAAACAAAGCTGTACTTAAAAGTGTTACCAGTGTAATCAGTTTGGAAGGGGGCTGGGAAAAGGAGCGAAGACAGCACTTTGTCAGAGCAGTAACAACCGAAGTGTAGGTACAGTTATGCTGGAAGAGAGCACTTTTGCCAGGAAAGCTTGTTTCACTTGGAAATTGTGCAAACAACGTCCACAACTGCTTTGTATGGAGAAGTATGTATACAAGAGCCTAGATATGCATCCAGGTCCCTGTGGCATAGCAAACTCCTGCTCATCAGCTGCACATTGCCTGGGAAGGATTATCTGAGTTCACAACACATGCACAGTTATTGAAAATAGGCAAACAAGGTACAATCATTATTTATTAGTAGTTTGTTACCATCAATACCATGACAGTGTGTCTAAGCTCTAAAATGTGTGCTGTGCAAGCAAAATGGGGGAGGAGGCCATATACAACTTTGGGAATAGCATGCTGCTGACAAACCTCTTCACTGGTTGTTTTTCATTGTACAGAAGAATAGCTACAGTAGCTATGCAGAAAAAGCCATGTCCACACTGCTGGGAGACTTCTCTGCTACAGCTTCCTAGGACAGGTACAGCCACAGAAAGGGGACAACACCAGAGGGGCTACAACAGCTGGATTGACTGACTTCAGCCTGGCTCCTTATGCTCTTGCACTCACCTCCAAACTCTCCTTCATCCAGAAACATTAACTCCAAGCCCTTGCTGACTGCATCCATTTTTCACAAGCAATGCATGCTCAGGCTTGGAAAAACATGGGTCATTAATGGATCCTACTGTGACAGACAGGGACCGCAGGCTACTCGCAGCCCGTAGGCTGAGAACTGCATTCCCCCAAACGAAGGGTAAAAAGAATTTGCCTCTTTGTTTTAGGGATTGTTCTCCCAAACCCTAAGCACAAGCTGAATATTCATGAACCTCCTATATGAATTAGTTATCTTCTAAGAGCAAACACAAAGTCCCCATTCTGCATGAGGTGCCCAGGCGCTGGACAAAGCCAAGCGTCTGCTCTGACAGTGGGTTTCCCAGGGACTCTGCCTGCTGCCTTAAACCAGTTACTCTTGCTTATTAAAGCAGGATCAAAGCTGAACAAAGACAAAGATCCTTCCAGAGCTGTTCGAGGCAGCTGCAGCTAGTTCAGACTTCTATATCTCTTGACCTAACATGACTCCGAGGCTGCCACATTGTCTGGATGGGAAGCCAGAAGGGAAGCTAAGGTGATTTTTATTGTAGGTGCTGCTCACCAGTGCAGTCAGTCTAGTTTATGTTAAGAGTTCAGGTTGCTAAGTAGCTTGCCAGTGCAGAGGTTCAGATTTGTGTTTGAGATGTATTTGTGGTAGGAACAAATAGGTGTGTATGAGCACAAATGTGTGTAATGGCTCGTGTGCATGGTAGCATGCACAAGGAAAATGAGCGTCTCTGAGTGGGAGCACTCCTGAGGTTGTTGAGGACATCAGAGAATGGTTCATTGTATACACGATGGAGCTGACATGACGGCATTTAAGAAATGGGTATCATGGGGAGGCAGACCCAGGTTCAAGTGAGATGGCAAGAGTGTGCAAAAAAAAAAAGGTGAGCGATTGCAAGTGCATGTACAAAAGCGACAAGACATGCCTACTGCCTGTACTGGGTCTGTCTGGGATGAAGTTAGGAAGTTAACTTGCTTCACAGCAGCCCGTATGGTGCCGTGCTTTGTATTTGTGGCTAAAACAGTGCTGATAACATGCCAGTGTTTTGGCTACTGCTGAACAATGCTTGCACAGCGTCAAGGCTTTGTCTCTCTCCTCCCTGTACACCACAAGTAAGTAGGCTGGGGGTGGACAAGAGGTTGGAAGAGGACAGCTGGGCAGCTGACCCAAACTGACCAAAGGGATATTCTTTACCGTATGACTATACCATATATCATGCTCAGCAATAAAAGCCCAGGAAAAGGAGGAAAGAGGGGTGTTCGTGGTTATGGCGTTTGTTTTCCCAAGCAACCACTATGCATACTGACGTCCTGTTTCCCAGGACATGGCTGGACATCTGCCTGCCGATGGGAAGTAGTGAATGAATTCTTTTTGCTTTGGTTCCGTGTGCAGCTTTTGCTTTTTTTGTTAAACTGTCACTATCTTGACCACAAGGGTTTGCTTTTTCATGTTAAACTGTCACTATCTTGACCACGAGGGGTTTTTTTCAACCACACTGTCCTGTCATTCAGGTGGCCTGTGTCCCTCCTGGGCCCCTGTGTGCAGACAGTGGGGATTGTCAGGGACATGTAGGAGGCTAGTGAGCAATTCAGAGGGCCTGTGTGGGGAACTACCTGGGCCAGGGAATAGGAAGAAGTACCAGGGTCAGACTGACCTTCTGTCTGTATGCCTGGGAACACAAGCTTCATTGCCCCTAAAAATACCACCACAGTACAAGTGCTGCAGCAGTACCCCCGAACAGCAAGTGCCTCTGGGCTGGCCTTGCCAAGCTGGACCTTCTAAATCACCAGGACCCCTGTCTCTCTGTGCCGAGAGGGCTTGTAGGTCTTTCTCATGGCATGTGCTGAAGAGCATTCCTCCTCACCCAGAAGACCTGGTGCACATGGAGACTGTTTGGTCACCTACACGGCAGCATCCCCTGCCCACATCAGTGGGGCCAAGAGCGCCAGCCACACGGGTCCCTTCGCCTGTGCTCTGTGCCATCCCTGGGGACACCAGCTCCATGCTCTGCGCAGGTCTGCCTCTGCCACTTATTCCTCTCCAGCCCAGAGCGAACATCTCAGGACAACCAGGTCTCCTGCAACCACCAAGGGGCAGGCGGGGATATCCTTGGTGAGTCCCCACTGTGTATGCTCCACCTCTTGCATGCAGATGGCAGAGAGACCCTAGTGCTCCAGAGGACAGTCCTGGCAGGTGTCACCAAAATCAGAGCCTTTCTGGACTGCAAGTGATTGGACTCCACTTGCTTCCCTTTTCCCAGCTTCTAAATGGAGTCAGCCCTAACCCTCAGAAGATGTGGAAGGACACTGGCAGGACTGCTTTCTCCATGAGCCAACTCCACACCCGGCAGAAGCAGCAGGCACAGGCATGGTTACAGCATGGTTTATTGGGTCCCTGGACACAAGTCCCTTCTGCAGCATGAAAGGCACCCTGGCACACATGCACCTCGCATGCCCCGGCCCCTCTCACAGCTCCCCCAAGGGCTAAAGTGGTTTTCTCCCCACCTTTCTACCTGCACCCTCTCCACCTGCGGCCCCACCATGTCACAAGACCTTGGCCTTGGTCAGGCTGAACACCTGAAGCTCCAGGAGGAAGAGGATGAAGAGGGGGGACCACAGTGACTCTTTCTCTCCCCACACTTTGGATACTCACAGGGAGAGGTGGGCATGAATGGTGGGGCTCTGCTCTGTGCCCCTCCTGGTTCCCTGTTCTTGCACTTTTAGCCCTCTGACCTTCACCTGTTTTCTCCCATGAATTATCCCCATTTCAGCTGTTTTCCTTTACGCCCCCCTATCCAGAGAGCTCTGTGGTTTAGTTAGGATCAGCTGACACCCAACCTAAGGGGTAGGGTTTTCCCCAGCAGTCCTTGGCTGGTGGCCACATGATTAAAAGCAGCGGGAGAGCGGCGGCGGGAACCCAATCTGGCATTAATGAGAGTGAGAGGTTGTTGCATGACCGGCTGAGCAGCAGGAAGGAGCCTGGCCAAACAGCGGCATAACAAATGGCACTGCATGTACCAAAGCTGCTCGTTAGCATAACACGGATCTCAGTTACAGCCAGGGCACTCAGCCTCCCAGCTTTGCCCTTTCCTAATCAGCCCTCTCGCATAAGGGAATGTAAAAGACTGGAGTCTACTTGTTCCTTGCAGCAAAAAAAGATGTCTTACATTTCTACTTTAGTTGTGTTTGTGTCTTGCCCATCTCTGGAGCTGACAGTGTCCAAATGGAGCTGGTCAGGCTAAGTGACTTGGGACTGAGCAGCGTGGAAGAAGGCTATCTCGCTTCTCGTTGCTGGGAGCCTGCTTCCCGCATCGGCTGGTGAAACTGGCAGGGTGTCCATGGGCAGGGAGGACCAGGCAGGGCGCAAAGAGTTGTTAGGCTTTGCTATCAAACAGCTCACTGCATGGATCTGAACCCTGCTTGGAGTTTGCAGGACTCGGTTGCTTTGGGACCTGCCTCTGCTGCCCTTCAGATCACAAAACCCTTTTCCTTTCTTCATGCAGATGCTTGGTGAGGCTGATGGCAGGCTGCGAGCCGCAAAGCTCTCTTGGCTGGCCACTCTCTTGCAAGGTCTGAATGAAGAAACTCCTTCTCAAGGTAGCTCACTGCTATATTGCACAGCAAAACACACGAGGCTTTATGCTAACCAGCAGTTGTAGTTTATTTTAACTCCTCTATGTACAAGACAGCAGGGACTTGCTGACACAGCTCAGTAAGCAAAAGATCATGCATCCTTAACTGATAGCAGATGTAGCGAAGGCCTGGTCCTAAAGTCCCTGATGTGAATGTGATCAGAAGTAATTATATAGTTTAGCTATTACTCTACCCCTGTACACAACAGTGGTCCTCAACTGGAAGCTTGGAGACAGTCCATAACCTTTGTGCAATCTTGGGAATTGATTGCAGTCTGAGGAAGCTGCTGTCTATGGAGGCCAGAGACATCAAAACAGGGTATTGCCCACAACATGTTCTTTGCACGGTACTGTTAGCTAAGGAATGACATATAATATGTGGTCATATCTATCATCTGTTTAGCTACGCCAGCATAATTCCTACAGTCAAAGAAATTATGTCAGTAAAATTTCCCAAGTGGACAAGCCTCATCATGGTTTTCTCACAACCACATAATACAACATTTTCACGCTGCTCAGAGCAGCTAAGCAAGCATCAGACCTGGCTTTTGGTGTAAAAAAACCTCTGAACAAAAGCAGCATGTTAAAGGGTAGGTCACCATCAAAGCTTTTCTGCCTTTTCTAGAACAAGGAAATGCATGAATGGTTTCTGGCCTTTTAGAATACGAATTCAGAATAAATTTTGCCAGGAACTTCAAAAGTCATCATTTGGAGCTGGGAACCCAAAAAGACAGGCAGTGTTTGGTCTGTATGCATCAGGAGAGTTTGTATTTGCCACCGCATTTCCACAGTAGAGATGTGACTCGTTCAGACCCCAGGTGGAAAGCAGACCAGTACAAGAGTTTGCACAGAGCACATCTATTCGCACAGATCTCCACTGGAAAACTCTCGTCTCAGGGCAGGGGCTCCCAGTTGTGCCCTCAATAGAAGTAATACATGATCATTTATGGTTTCAAGGATGTTTCTTTTCCAGGGAACCTGAGCGGGGACCTGCGAGGTCGACCAAAGATCCAAGGCCAGTGAAAGAGCCACTCTGGGGATGGAGGCAAAGCCGGTCAGCACCAAGCACAGAGAGACCGAGCTGTCAGGGGCACCACTGTGCCGGTTGCTGAGGACATGGCATGGTCCCCACATGTGTCAGCGACCAACCAAAAACTGCCATTGGGAGGGGGCATCCAGCCACCAACATGAAGTACACCCTGATTTGCAGCATGCAGTTGCTCTGGTTGTGAAAAGCATTTACCTGCTCTTGAAAGCTTGTACGAATACGTACTGGGGGGAATTAAAAAAGGTCCACTGTGCAATAACTGTATCCCAGCGAAAGCCCCAGCACAAGGACCTCATATGGGCTTTGCAGGGCCTTCTACAGGCAGAACCTCCCCAGCAGTAACACTTCGTGCTAGCATGGATGCCACATCTAGCTGCATCGGCAAAATCTTTTCTGGTAGAGGCGAGGAACTCATGGTAGAGGGAACCCTATGGCTGGGCATTTCCCAGGCCACCTGTATGACCAAATCCACCATTTCATTACCACACTGTTGGTGGGTCAGAGGCTCCTCTTTCTGAGTGCATGAAGAGGATGATAACCAGTACAAGCACATGTAGGTGATACAGGCCACGGTCCTGGCCGCAGGAGAAGCATGAGGCCGCCATTAGGTATCTCTGCGTGGTCGCAGAAAGGATGCTGTGATGCTGCACTGCAGCTAAAGGGAAACCTTTGGAGGATAGAGCCACAGTGCAAGGTCCTGTCAGCATGCCAAAATGAAGCGGTATCTGCACTTAGTCAGCCAAACACCTTAAACATGCCCCATGTTTTAGCCTGGCGAAGAAGAGCTTTTGAAATGTGACCTGCAAACATGATTGTGTCTTGCTGAATACAGTGAGACAATATTGCACCCCACTGCAATATTGATGGGGCGACACCAGGCCTTAAGTGTGGGAGGGTTAGACAATAATACTAGAGATAGAAAGTGTGTCCGTGCAATAGGTTAGATATGGAGCAATGTCCTGTCGTAAACAAAGTTTGGCCTCACCTATGTAGAAGGGATCAGCTTGGGTTTACCATATCACAGCCTTGCAGAAGCCATGGACCAAATCCTGACATTTCATTAGCTTCAAGAGTGGCACTGGTGCAGAAAATAGTTAAATGCAGGTTTAGTTCTCCGTGGATGAATAGGATCGATTTTCCTGTAGGGAGCACTGTACCTGGCTGCTTCAGGGCTATGGTATTTGCAACTGGGATGGGACTTTGGCAGGCCAAGGAGTAGGAGGCAAGAACAAGCCATGAGCTGTATGTGTGAGGCCACAACAACAGATGAGGCTGGAGGCAAACCATCCCGATGAAAATTGTCCATGGGTGAAGCAAAGACCTGCTTGCAAAAACCTGTGTCTGAACTTGCCCACGCAGACCGGGTGTTTGAGTCTCAGTCCAAGCCTTCCTGGAAGGTCAGTGGTGTAAGAGTTAAGAGTCAGAGCAGAAGAGATCACAGGGTTCATATCAGTAGAGGGTACAGACCGGGTAACAGAGTCCAAATCCAGCAGCTCCTTTTTCCTGTGACTCATGAGGACAAGGGGAGTTTTGCAGAATCATAGCTTCAGGCATTTGGAGGGTTCGCAAAAAGTCATCTTGGTGTTGATGCACGTGAATTGCTCTCAGATGAGCTCTGTGAGTACAAAGCAGGGGTGGCATTTGACCTATCTTAGTTTTATCCACTCCCTCCGTATCATCACCATCACAGACAGTGGAAGAATTGCTCAAAGGGTTGCCCAGCTGCTTTCCCATCACAGCTCCCCCAGAGTGCAATGGGAGGTCTGGAAAGCATGGCTTGTGTTTTCATCCAATCTACAGGAGACTGAGAGGAGCCGCAGTAATAGGCTTCAAACATGTGAAAGGTCACTGCAGAAGGGAAGGGAATAACCCGTTCTCTTTTCCCACTGGAGAAAAGTCAAAACTCATGTGCCTAAAACACAGTGAGAAGCTCCAGGTCAATACCATGAACCATCTCTAAATAATAAGGTGAGTGAATCACTTCCTGAGTAGGCTGGAGGATTGGAGGGCTGTTAAAGGCATGTCAAAAAAAAATCTGTCAGGCATGGCCTAGCTTAGTTAATCCTGCCTCGGAGAGGAGGATGGGCTAGCCGATCCCAAGCTCCTTTCCTATTCTGTGTTCAGTGATCTCACCAATCCTCATAGTACCCAGGGACCACATGCAGCTATTAAAAGCTTTGTAAGATCCCTACTCGTTTGTGTTTCTTCCATAAAAAAACCCCAACAGACTCACCCATGGTTTATTTAGGAAGGAAATAGATATTCAGGGAAGGAAAACATCCTCCATTTACTCCATAGCCAATGCTTAAGGGAGGACTGTGAGAGGAACCAGGTCCTGCAGTGCTTTCTAAAAGCAGGCAGAACTTCTCCTTCGGGAACAAAAAGATACACCACAGCCAGCAGAGCCATCTCTCCCATAAGTGCCTCCAGTTTCTTGGACCAGTAGCTTTCAACCTTTCTGATTATAGCTCTTCACAAGATTGTCTCCCTTTGAAGACGCAGACCTCATACAGTGAATTTAAACTGGCCAGCTAAAGGCTTGCTCTCCTTAATTACCTTTCACGGACCTTTCAGAAATAAGGGGGTCTGCAGACCACGGGCAAAAGGTCACTTTGTTGAAGAGAGTTCAGATTTAAGTTCTCTAAAGCTGAGTGCAAGGGATCAGGCATCTGAACGTGACATTGCCTGGGGCTCTACCTTGGATTACGCTCCCAGGAAGCAATTTGTATTTTGAAGCTCTTCTTCGGGACGGACCAAAAAGCAAGCAGTTCAAAGTCGAGAGGACTGTGGACAGGCGGAGGGAAAAAAATAATATCTTTTTGATTAACATTGACAGACTGGTCTATAAACCCCCCGAGGCTCATCAAGAACCTCACCATAACTGCCACGCCATTTCTCATGTGCTCAGAGATGTAGCTGGCCGTTCACTCAGATGCTGGACGTGGTGTCTTCCTAGGCCATTTGCAACCCTCACAAAGTACCCTGACATGCATATCTCATGGTGGTGACACCCCACAGCTTTGGGCTCAGGGTAGAGGCCTCGTGGTGAGTTCCTCACTGCTGCATTTCTCCGGGGACTGCCAGGAGTTTCTGTTTCAGTTCATGCCCTGGGGGGCTGGAGCACACTGCAGTGCAGCACGGGGCATTGTTAGCAGAGACCGAAATGGGTTGTGCTTGGCAAGCGCAGTGGAAAGGAAAAAGAGGGTGACCTAGGAGCATTGCTGTTCTCACTTCATTTTTCCATTGCATCCGCTGCTTTTTTTTCTATCAAACCCAAAGAGAGAAACAGAACAGAAACAAAACATAAACAGGTTCTCTCACTGTAAGTACTACAGGAGGGGAGCACTGTCAGAGAGAGGTCTGGGTTATAGTCTCCACCCTTCCACTCACCCCTTCTTCTGTCTTTCATGCCCCCTGGACTCACTTTCTCTCCAGCATCCCACTGCCGCTGCCACTTAGGGTGCCGAGCTGATGTTTGCACTGGTGCCTCGACAGGGTACCAAAGGCTGGCTCTGAAGAGACATTTTTGGAAGCGCCTCAGCTCTCCCCACAGCATATTGTCAACAGATACAATGGCTCAAATACAACAGCAATTGAAGGCAACAGGAATGTTATTGTTGTCTGTATTGCTGGGAGCAGCTTCTGGGTGCTCAGAGGGGCCGGGCGTCTTTGCGAAGCATCGACAAGCCCATTGCTCAAAGCTCAAACTGTATAGAAGGTGCCCGTCTCCTGTGGCACCACCTCCAACCCATCTTTGGCAGAAGCTTAATGTCATTGGCGTCTACCTCCCCTAAAGAAACCCAGCTCTTGTCAACTGGTCTGACGCGGCCCCTCTTCTGGCTGGCTCAGCTGAGTGGCCAAGGAGTGAGTGGTCTAGACAGGTCTCGTCCTGCAAAGGAGCATGCATGGGGAAAGGTTTTTTTGCCACTGCCTGGGCTGTGCCCTACCTTCCCCAGGGCTACACATGCAGTGTGGGGCTCAGGGACGCCAAGTGTCCATCAGGCAACCTGCTTTGCCCTTCCCCGCGGGCAGCTCTCCCGCACCGCCTGCCTCCCTCCATCCCCATGCAGCAGGAGAGCTACAGCACATGGATTATCCGTGCTCCATTCTAACAGTCCAGCAACTTCAACTGCCCATTTCCATGACAGCATCATGGTCCGCAGAGAAAAGTTTGCAGAGGATACGATGCCAGGAAAGTACCTGGAGAAGGTCTATTTGGAGAAGATTCCTTTTGAGCCAGAATCTCACCCACGGGACCCAAAACGATGACCCATCTGCCCTAGAACTGGATCCAGGGAAAAGGCATTTATTTTTCTGCATTTGTCTGGCAATGTTACCATCCTGGCAATGGGCAGAAGGCAGACCCCTGAACTTGGCTTCCCCTTCGCTGGCAGAGCTGCCAGGGCTGACGGAATCACAGCTCCCACAAGCCTCAGAGCAATCGTGTGCTTGCTTACAAAAAAAGTCTTGAAGCTGGAGAACCCTTTACTCAGACCTGTAAGCAGAAAAGCCAACATTTCTTCCCTCCATAGCATGGCTCTGAGAACAACAGGCATCACGAACTGCCTTGAAACCGGACTGCAGCCAAAAGCACGCTGGTCCTAATGCTGGGGAGGAGGCTGCGTTTACACCCTGCTGCTGCGTGTAACCTCAGGCAAGTCATTGCCTCGGTTGCCTGCACCTCAAACCTGCTAAAAGCAGCCTTTCCTGATCTTGCTTTAACTGTCCAAGAACGTGGATTCCTCTGCAAGCCCAGCACATAGCAGTCTTTGCATTTAGCCAGCAGATTTTGCAGCTGTGCTGCTACAAGCAGACCCTCTGGGGCTGCGGCCGTGCCCCTTTAAATGCTGCTCCTTTGTTTCAAATGGCTCTTGCAATCCTCCCGTAACTTGAGCAGCCAAAATTGGTGCTGGCACTGGAAAGCAGTTATACAATATCCAGGAGGTGAAAGCCTTTTGGAAAGGACATGCAGGTGGGAGGCTCTGATGGCTGGGATGAACACCCACACATCCCCCAAGGAGCCCAGGAGAGAGGAGATGGAAGAATCCACTCCGTCCCTGCGGCTGCTCTCCCAAGCCATCTCTGCCATGAAGCGTGGACAGATCTGGACAACAAGGTGATGGCACTTGCCGGTAAATGGGGCAAGCCAGACCTGTCCGAGTCTGAAAAACCACCAGCCGGGAGACCCGCACAGATGCTGTTCACCCTACACATGTTTCAAGCATCACCGTTTGGTGCCCAAAGTTGTCAAGTCAGCCATGTGTTCACCGAATTGTATCGTGTCTTCCCTCTCCTGATGCCACCCCAGCTGGGGGAGTGTGCAAATGCAGGAGGCCACCCCAGGAAGAGCAGGAAAGGTGCTGGGTGATGTGCAGCCTGCAAACCTCACCATGCACCGCCCTGGCAAGCATACTGTGCCGTGCCGCAGAGCCGGCTCCTCCGCTAGCCGGAGCCCCACTGCTCCCAGGGGCCGGGTTTGGCTGTGGCAGGCTGGCTCTGGCACATGTGAGCAGCAGGGCTTGTATCCTGTTTCTTTGCATGGGCTTGCCAGCATGTGCACTGCTGTGCGGTGGGACTGTACGGGCTTGAGTCACCCCATCTCCTTGAGGCTGGTCCCACTCCTGCTGCCGGGGGAATTGCTCTGACCTGTAAAGGCGGGATTTTGCCCAAAGCATCATTTTTCTCCAGCCGTGCAAATTAATTTGCTGGTAACCAAGAAGTGTGATCTAACCAGTGCTCTGCACCATCTACACATGTCAGAGCTGCTGGGATTCCTTTCCTCCTTTTCTTCCTGCTCAAAGCCCCGAGCTGCCAGCTCCACATAGCTGCCAGGAGAGACCCGGCTTCTCGTGCTCCCAGCTTGCCTGCGAATGAACGCCCATCAGATGCTTTCTCCTGCGTGAGCCATGCAAAATATTTGGGACTTGGCTGCAGAAAGCCCTGCACCCTGCTTCTTCCTAGCTCTTGCGTAGAAGCTGCTTTCCTCCACCGGGTTGAGCACATTCCTTCCTCCCTCCCCACTTCACTCTGCCCTGCAGCAATTTCCAAAGCATTTTTGTGGCATCCGAGACCCAGAGACAAATTCATGAGATGAGGAGATGTGGTTTCTGTCACGTGCCGTTAGCCCCGAGTCCTTGCTAGCATGGGGGGCAGCAGGTCTGCAGGGGCTGCACCGGGCACGGGCACTGGCCGTGCCCCTCTCCGGAGGGTCCAGGTATGCTTACTGTTTCACAGCTGGCTCCTTTTAAGCGGAATTAAATTGGTCTCCATGAACTGATTGGGAAAATATTGTGTCTGCATTCTCTCTCCCAGGTTCCTGACAGTCAAAATAATAATTACGTGGCCTGGGAAACAATGGTTATTATCCATAAGCCTGGGAATACTTTTGCTATTCAGCTTTATGGGAATCCATACAGCTCCCGTGGAAGGGGATTATTTACCTAGGCCCTGAGAAAAAGCCGAGGAACCCGTGTGCTCCTTCTGGCTATTGTATTGCTGAGTCCCATGGCGGTGCAGCCGGAGAGTGGCTTCCTCTTGCTGTCATTAATCCTTGTGTGCTTGACTGCCTCAGCACGCGGCATCCTTTGGGTCACCGGCCGCTGGGAAGCTGGGCCATTGTTTCGGGGCTTTTGTCCCAGATGGAGGGCTTGCTGGAGCTGAGGAACCCAGCTTTGCAGGCATCGCACAGTCACAAAGTGACTGGCTCGCAGTTGCTCAGGCCTTTCCCAGCTCTGCTGCCGGGAATCCAACTGGATTTGGACCCATTTGATGAGGACGTAGGAAGAACTGGGCCTGGAATGTCCCAGTACGACCCATGCTGGCCCTGCGTGAGCGAGCTTCCCTGCAGACTTGCAGCTGCAAGGGGGTGGCTCCACCACAGCCCCAGGGATGGGACGGGACACCCGCGACTCTCCCTTCCTCCTGGTCCCTAACTCCCAGCCTGGTCTTCTAGTCCCCGCAGGGGAGAAGCAGGAAGACCCAGTTTCAATTCAACGCATGAATTGAAGGAAAAGAGGTGTTCTCTTTCTCTAAGAGCTAAAAGAAAGCTTGCAGAGGAGGCTTTTTAATAGGGATGGTGCCCATGGCATGCATGCGCACGCATGTCACACATGTGCATGGAAGGAGTGGGGGCATGCAGGGAAACCCAAACAGTTCCTTGCTGTGGGCTTGCGAAGCCCTTTGTGTTTCCTCCTTCTCCAAAAGACACTTGCGGTGGCCTTCAGGAGGTGGGAGGGAAAGAGGAAGATGTAGGAGATCAGCATCAGTGAATCAGCCATCATCAGACCATCACCATCACAAACTAAACAAGTGGGCACACAGCAACACTTGAGAGCAAGCCTGCAATAATAAACCTGCACCTACAGGTCAGCCGTCTGCAGGACCTCAAGCTGCCTTACAATAACCCAGCAGCATGTCTTCTCCCAGATGGCATCAAACCAAACCACTCCTTCCCTGGCTAAGCGAGAGCGAGAGGGCCAGCACTTAGGAAGGGTCCCAGCTTAACAAAGCGTGGCACCAACCCTCACGAGACTAAAACTCTTGTACTGTGTTACAGCCCTAAGCTATGAAGCAGCGAGCTCTGCAAATGTTTTCTACGGTGGGAACCTTAGGGGAAGGAAAAGAAATCTGAGTGTTTTCCAAGTCAAGGTTTGTAGGGAGTTTATAGCTCTGATGGGAAAGTCTCTTTTCAGGGTTGCCTCTGCCTCAGCACAAGCTACACTTTAGGGACAGCTTGGAAGAAAGCAAGTTGTGATTTCTTCTGCGTGACGATGGCAAGCAATGCACCAACGAGCCTGGAAAGAGCTGCCTTTTCTTTTTCTAGGTGAGGCACACAGCTGAGAATGCCTACATGTGGGCAAACCCCCACATCACTCCTGATTCCGGTCCCTCCCAGGGCTGCTGCAAGGCCACAGAGCCACGCAGCCAGCCCCCATTGCCCACCCAGCTCGGTCATCACGCTGTGACTAGCAGCTCTCCTCCTGGGCTTGCAGCAGGAGCCTCCCTCCTCCTGCCCTCTTCACGGGCGTTGGGTGCAACCGCAGCTTCGCAATATTATTTTGATGCTGCAAGCACTCCTTTATGGTAACCCATTGCTTTGTGAGGTGCTAACGGATGAGGAGAGGGCTGAGAAAGCCACCTTTTATACCAGCCCAGCAGTGATGTCAGAAGTGCAGCCAGGATTGGAGAAGGTCTGTCTGATGGCCCCCCGTGAAATGGAGCTGTGCTGCTGTCTCCTCCGCTGCCACCCAGGCAAAGGACACAGGGAGAATCTGTGGGTCCCCCCGCTCTGCACAGCATGGGGCTGCTTCAGAGACCCCCAAGCTGGTGTATCTCACGGCCCTGTGTACAGTGCTTGTCCGGGGCTGGGGCACGCCAGCGTGGCTCCATGCTCGGGCTCCCTTGGGTGCAGAGCTGCAGGGACCCAGCTGTGCAGCTCACCTGGGCAGCCTCAATGCCTTGCAGGGATCACGAAGCACCAGCGTGGCCCAGAGGACCTGCCCGAGGTTCCCTGGGGAGTCTATAGCAGAGCGAAGGTCCAAGCTCCGACCCAGCCAGCGGCTGGCAAATGCAGAGCCACCCTAGTCCCTAAAAGCGGCACTAGCCTTCGCAGCGCATGGGGGAGCGG
This sequence comes from Gavia stellata, assembly GCF_030936135.1. Classification (NCBI taxonomy): domain Eukaryota; kingdom Metazoa; phylum Chordata; class Aves; order Gaviiformes; family Gaviidae; genus Gavia; species Gavia stellata. The sequence continues at coordinate 129,553,188 of NC_082594.1, read as the reverse complement.
AGTGATGCCGGCCTCAGGCTTTGATCCCTCCAACTTATCCCTGATTTTGCCCAGCCAGCAGCACGCAGGGGAGCAGAGGGATACCCTTCCCCTCCCACGTGCTCGGTGTATGCGGAGCCACAGTGGCAGCTGGACAGAGCTGCTTTCTCCAGCACAGTGCCACTATTGTCCGGCCGGGCTCCGGGGCCGCACAAGGCGCCTCTCATCCCCACCAGGCAGGCACGGTTGGGACCTCCGCAGCCCAGCAGCACATATGACAAGGTGAAGGGGATGGAGGCAAGCCTCTGGAGTGGGCAGCCCACCTTTGTGTCTCCCCTGTGCAGCCCCACTGCTTTTTGGACTTCTGTGCAAAAGACGGTGTAGGGGAGGACACTAGGGTGGGGGCTAAAAAATGGAATATCCAAATGAAGAGGAGGGGGAAAGGAGAAGAGACGACGCTGAGATTCGAGGGGTGAGACAAAGCTGGCGAGGCAGAGCTGGGCTGGGAGCTGGAGAGGAAAAGCTGTGAGCCCCGCGGGAGCCAGGCTGTGGGAAAAGACACTGCGATGGAGGGGAAGGAGCCAGCTCTCGCTCTGGGACACGCGAGGTCTGCGCAAGGCTGCAATTAGAGAGAGGAGACAGCGCGTCTGGCCGGGCTGGGAAGTCTCTTTCTGCCACGGACGCAGGCTCGCGCAGGGACTCGTGCAGAAACCCGCCGCCTGCTCCGTGCCCCTCTGCACAGCCCCTCTTCGACTCGCATCTTGAGGGGGCCAAAAGCACCGAGGGCGGGTGCTGGCGGTATCTGCAGAGATGTCCTCCGAGGTACAGGGAGCTTTGCTCTCCATTGCCGGGATGAGGTGTTCAGTGGTGCTTCGTGCCCACCATTGCGGCTGCACAGCCATGCCAGAGCCCCCTCCCAGGTCAGCCCTCCTCTCCTGGCTGCCCTGGGCAGCCTGCCTCCCAAAATAGCTGCTCAAACACCGATGTCCTCAAGGCAAGCAGGTTGCTTGACTGCCCACCTCTCGTGGCTGGCAATGCTCCCTTCGGCAGGCTTTTGGGATTTTCCGGCATGAGGGATGCTACAGACATATGCGACTCCGAAGCTCAAGCTCTGGTTTTAGTGTTCTCCTCTGCACTGTGATTATCCAGCCGCCAGTGGAAAATTCAAGTTTGTTTGGAAACATAATCTCTGGTTTTGGCTTGGAAAGGCTCAAAAAATACTGTGCAAGGGTCACAAACTTTTAACACAAACCGTGTTTGGCCGGGGCTGTACAACAGGAGGGAGACAGAGAAGGAACAGGAGCACACACCTTTTTTTGCTACCGCAAAGCTTGGCTGGGAAACTCTTTGTGCTTCGCTCTCTCTGGACATGAAGGTCCAAGCAAAGCATTAGATGCTCTAAAAAGAAAGTGAACAAGCAGCGCAGCCAGACCGACTGATTTCCAAATTTTACAGTTCATTTTCACCACCCAGCCAAGAGGCGATGAAGCAGAGCTCCTGCCACCTTCCTCCGGAGTGACAGCAAAGAGGGAAGCTTGAAAAGAGCCAGAAACTCACGGCAGGAAAGGAAGACAGACGAGAGCCCCAGTGAGACAACACTGGCTTTTTTAAAATATAAAATAATATACTTCAGACTTGCAGTGGTTTTTGCTTCCTGCACAACAGTGTGAAACCAACACAACTGTTTTCCTCCTCTTCTGGTCATTTTAAGATCTTTTTTTGAGGGGAAAATAAATACGAGGCGAGGGAGGAGACCTGCCGGTTTCCCTGCCATTCTCACCTGCGTGGGAGCGGCTGTAGCGATGAGTTAAGGCAGCACCATGTATTGACCGACCTGTCAGAGAGGGAAGCGTGGAAGATTACCACGGCACATTTAGAGCTGTGCAGCAATAACAGCTAATTTGTTTTTGCTTAAAGAGCAGTTAGGGTTGGTTTTGTTTCATTTTAAATAAAGACATTTGGACTCCAAAGGTCATTTCCGTGGAATAACAATGCCCCTTTCAGAAAGGGGCACCAGCAGGGTCTCCGGTACACCCAGTGCACCCGGTCTGGTTTGAAAGCCGAGCCGCCGCTCAGCTGGATGAGTGTCCCCAGGGCTGCCCTGTACACGGTGCAGCAGCTGGCTGTCCCAGTGTCCCCACCATCAAAAGCATGGGAGGGAGTTTCGGCTTCTCCCCCAGCGTGTTCGCAAGCACCCAGTGCCTATTTGTCAGTAAAATCAGGATGGGGTTCAGCCGCTCTGCGTGCTCGCCCCAAGCTCAGCTGTAACCCTGCACCTTCTGGGAGCACCAGCAGAGGATGGTGCATCCCCAGCAGGCAACGTACGCCCTGCATTTCCCTCACCCTCATCAAGTACGGCATGAGGATCAGATATGACCAAAAATACTGATTTAAAAATAGCCTATTTGCAGTGTGTGAAGGTTTTCCAGGTGCTGATGACTTTTAAGGGCAGGTGAATGTGCCTCACGGACTCCAGTGAAGTTGGTACCATGATCTGTATCCATGCAGGTACGTCAAAGCAAGGCAATTTATCCAGCTCACGCAGGATGCTTTCAGCAGAGCTGGGAGAAAAACAAGGCATCTCAGTTCCCTGCTTCAGTTAGATTACATATTTCTTTTCGTATATGCTCCCTAAACAGCCACTTACTCAGACTTTTGGCAGGCAGAAAGTGATGGAGCTGTGAAAAAGAAAACTTGAGGCTCAGGTTGTTCTCTGTTTTGCAGGCATGTATTCACCACAAATTTTCTCTCTGCTGCAGTGCAGCCCCCAGCATCACTTTCTGTCAGTCAAATAGTCTTCACGTTTCAGGTCATTTTGCTTTAAAAGTAAATTATCTTTTATTCTGTGCGGGGAAAGAATCTGCAGAAAGAAAAAGCCTTGTGGTTAAAAAAAAGCTCCCCTCCTTAGTGAGCACTGCTGCTTGTCACCCTCTCAGAAATTTGTAAACTCTTTTCTCTGTATTTATCTAACTTTGCTATTTTTGGATTTGCCATAGCCTTCTGCACCGACGATGTGTGTATGGAGGGGAGATCATCTGTGCTGCTTAGCTGGTATTTTTGGCCAGTGCATCAGTCATTACCGGGAGCTTCAGTGAGGCTTGGGTACCGCGGGAAGATGCCGAAGGGAGTCCCAATCCCCTGTCTCTGCCTCCTCTTCCTCCTCAGAAAGCAGTGCTGCCCTGCCTGCCTGCTCACCATAGCTCAGCAGTCCCCAGCCAAGACTCGCTGGAGCCTTCTCGCTGGAGGAGAGGGCTGGAGGAGAGGGGAGAAGGAGGCTGGGTAAGATGGCTTGACTGGCTGTGGAGGTGCCGTCCCGACCTCTTCTCCCGGCCCCAGCTCTCTCATGGCTGCAGGAAGGGTCACTGCTGCAGCTGAAGGAGGTCTGCACAGTTTCACCTCCCAGGGGCATGGCAGGACCATGACGGTCCATAGGAGAAGGCAGTTTCCTCCTTTGCTCTTCCCAAAGCTGCCCTGGCGACTCCCAGACAGCCGGCTCCAGCATGGGAAAGAGCAGGACGGGACAAACACAGCCACCATGCACGGAAAGGAACCCACTCCCCTCCACAGGGAGATGTGGGTGTACGCCTATGTCTACGTACGCGTGTGCGTGTATGTACCTTAACACCCTACAGCTTACAAGACACTCATAATTTTAATTTTCTTGTCTTGCCAGGGGCCTTTCCAAAACAGCCCCAACCGTGGTTAATCTGGACTGCCTTATGCTGTGCCTGGAGGTGGGCTGCGTGGGGGGGAAAGGAGCTACCACTGTGGGAATGTCACCTCCACCCCTTCCTTTGCAACCAGGGACACCCCAGCAGCACGCAAACAGGTTCCCCGTATCTCCTAAATAGCGTCAGTGCATGTTTATGGCTGAGATCGGGGGTGAAGCCCAGCACCGGGCAGTGATCCACTTCTGTCCCCCCAGGTGGGGATGCCGCACCAACTGGGAGATCTGTCCTGCCCCAACAAAAGTCCTGGCTGGAGCCACTGTGCTTCTACTAATCACACACAAAGCTCTTCCTGATTTCTTGGAGGCTTGTGGGAGCAATTTTTTTCAGCTCCAGAGTTTTGATTAGGGCTTGTCTTCCAGTAGCCAGGAGGTCACGGTGTCTGGATAGATCGCAACCTGAACATCTGCATCCTATTACACAGCACGGTGATTATTTTTCAACATCCCCCATGTCTTCTACCAATGACAGTAGTGATTAAAGCCCGGAGTGGATTCCTGAGTAGCGTTTCAACTTCCTTTACTTTCACATCCTGACCGTAAACAGGAGAAGAGGGCTTTCCTTGGGCACTAGGTCAGGAAGCCCATGTGCCTCATGGTGATACCGATGCACTGATGAAAGCCCGGAGATGTCAACTGGTACAAAGCAGCTGAACAAACCTGCCAAGGGGTGCCAACAATAGCAGGATGTCACTGCAGCTTGCAGGGAGGATGTTTCCATTCACTGATTTGGCTCCTGTGCCAAAAGCCATCCACTGGTCCAAGGAATAAAGCCAGTGTCTCCAGGAAGTGACCACGAGCAGACCCCGGTGGCTCAGAGCGAGTGACGGGGATTTGGTTTCCCATCTGCAGAGCCAGAGCAGCAAAAGGAGGAGGTGTGCAAGGCAAGCTCTGGGCAGGGCACCTCTGGACAGCCCCATTCGCAGCTCTCATGCCGTCTGGAGTTCCCGTTACAAGGGGGCTCCACAAACCTTCTTGTTGGAGACTGGGACTTGATCCTTCTCCTTCTTGGGGGAGGGAGGGGAGATGGGTTGGGGAGATCAAGGAGCCAAGAGGAAAAGGATTAGTCGGGTCAAATCTATAGCAAGAAGCTGGAGCTGCCAAGCAAGTAGTCCAGCTGGGAGACAGCCTCAAAATTTCCTGACCAAGTAAGGATTTTACTTTCTCTCCTCATTATGCAAGGAGGCACTAATGAGCCCACGGTTCTGGGCCATCGCGTTTGGGCTTGTGCAGGTCAGCATCCAACATTCAAAACCCTTCTTTTTTTACAAGGTTTTGTAAGGCAGCCAAGGGCAGGAAACTCTATAAATGAGCGCGACTGCTCTGGGTGGGTCCCAGCGCTGAAAGCAGCTGCTGTCTACTGTCTGGATCCGGCCAGCGAGGAGGGAGGAGGCCGGACTCATCTAACCGCTCGCCTCTTCCCTTGGGAAAAGGGGCCGTGGCACACGCCTGTGCGCACAGTCTGCCCGCTCTCCCTCACCACGTGTCTCTGCAACTCTCCCTGTCCTTGTCCCTCTTTACCTGCCTGCTATTTCTCTGCCTGGCTATGTCTGTCTGTCTCTTCCCAGGCATTTGAAGATGTCCTGTCCCCATGTGCCTGCACGTGCACCCATGTTCGCGTGTCTCATTTAGCCCCAGCACGTGTCTTGCTCTTAATTGCTCAGGTTGCCTAGCGGCTACATGTACATCTACGTGCATCTGTATTTTTCTGCTCAGTTACGCTCGTGTGCCTCTCCCCAAGCGCCTGCCTGCATCTCCGCTTGCATTTGTACATCTCCCTCCACTAGCTCTTTATCGTGGTAAACAGGATAGACACGTGCATCCAAGTCGCGTGCGTGTAAGTCGGCTGGAATTGCGCCGGCGGAGAGGTGAGATGGAGGGATGGTGAGGAGGAGGGGGAACCCGAAGGGGAGGGAAAGTGCTATGGGAAAAGGCCTAGGGGACAGCCCACCTTCTTGCTGCCTATGCACTGCTCTCATGGAAAAGATCCCGAGATAAGCCTGCTCGTTAAGATAACGAACGACTGGGTGCCTGTGGAGCTGCAAGTCAGCAAGCTGGGGTAGCTCTGCAGCTCTCATTCACCCTCTGAGACAAGAAAGGGCGAGGGTGTCCTGAAGCTGCCCCCTCTCTGGGGCTAATGGGGGGTGAGGATGGGGGGTGCAGATGCGCACCAGAGCTCAGCCAAAAGGGGAGGGCTGCAGGGGGGTGGAAAAGGCAGACCCAAGGCAAAAACACTCAGTAAAATGAGGGGTGAGCAATTAAGGCTGTTTAAAATAGGAGTAATATTACATCCCTCCCTCGCAGAGAAAGGGCGTCTGGGACTGCATGACCTAGCTTGTAAATACCTCCGCGGAGCCTTGGTTAAAACTTTGTCCCCACACACGACGATGCTGGCCGTCGCATCCCGCGCCAGCTGAATTGCCTTGCCCGCAGGCTTGGTGGGGCGGGGGGGGGAGGATGAAGAGGGAGGATGCTGCAGCAAAGGCATGGCGGGACTAAGCATCTGCTAGCCAAGGGCAGAGGAGCTGTGGCAGCTGTGGGCGGCTTGGAGAGTGCAGAGGACGCTGATGGGCCAAATTAGAGGATGCAGAGGGGCCAGGTGAGAAACCCTGGGGGAGGAGGGACTGGCAAGGTTTCTGGAGATGTAGCTGGGCGGAGGGATGGAGCAGGATGGCTCTCGCCTCCTGCACCACACGTGCCACACAAGTGGTCAGAGCCACCCTGGGGCGCTGGCAATGCCAGTGGCATTCACATGTGCAGGGAGGCAAGGCAGCGGCTGTGCCGGGGTGAGACGCAGGGGTGGGGAGAGAGGAGGAGGCATAGAGGCAGGCACAGCCCTCAAAACAAGCTAAAAATGAGTCAGCTGTACCAGCTGATGGCTACGGGGGGTCCTGGAAGATGTCTGGCTCACTTTCTGGAAAATACCGAGCCTCGCACGTGTTCCCCGATGGAAAACTACTGCAGCAGAAGTCACACACGTGGCTGCACACCAGGCAGGTGGGAGAGCTGGTGAGACCGGCTGTGGTGCCCGGCAGAAGGGCCACGCTGCCCAGTGCTGCTCCAACCTGGTGGTGCCAGACCCAGGCCCGCTGCACGCCGGCCACCCCCCTCCCTGCATGGCTTTCCGGGTGTCCCTTGTCCCCCGCAGCTGGGGCCAGCTCACCCGCGAGCAGCCAGCTCTTCTGCTCGGGTACCTCGAGATGCACATCTGTGTCCTTGGCTGCTGCATGCCACCCTCCCCGCAGGGGTGCCCACCCACCGACCAGCCTGCGAGGCCCACCGGCACGGAGGGCAGCAGGGTTTGGCTTTTTTCCTTCAACTGGCATGCTAATTTAAGGGTGGTTGGTTCCCCCCACCGCAGCACTCCTGATGCTCATGGGGATTCAGTAAAAGCAGTAAAGCACATGGAGGACCTTGCAGCGGTGCCTGGCTCCCCTCCCACCAGCGGAGAGGAGCCCTGACCCAGGCTCCTGCTTGCACCAGACACATCAGCTGGTGGGCAGCTTGGATTTTCTGTTTGCTTCTGGCCTTTCCTCACATATGACTAGCAGTTAATTTAAGAGAAATTTAAAAAAAAAATCAGTGCAGCCAAGGCTGAAGGTCAAGAGAGGGATGCCTGCAGCTGCAGGTGCTCTCAGGTACAGCAGCAAGAGGGGGAAGGCTAAAAAAAATAATCTCACTTTTCTCTCCCTTAACCACCCATTTATCCCTCCGTGCCTTCCACTTGTTTCTTGCTATCTAAATTTCCTCATACGACCGTGTTTTGGGGCAGAATGTTGGCGCGGGGGGTGTGCAGGTCACCCAGTCCTCGGCCAGCTGCAGGGAAGGAGCGCATCTGTGCGTGCACCCCCGTGCTCCCTGCGTCCGGGCTCCAGTCCCGGCTGCTTCGTACAGTTGTACGGAGACACAACCAAGGGCACGTTGCAATCTCCACGGCAGGTTAGGAGATAAGCATCCCTCCCTTAATGAGGACGTGGTCTCCCTGGCTAGACTATACCCTTGCAGGGAACAACAGGCTCTTTCACTCCAGGCGCTGGTGGAGCCGGGAGCAGTCGCAGGACGGAGGGAACCACAGACGATACATCAGCTCAGCACCACCAGCCATAGGAAGCTGCCAGGGGTGTGGGGCTGCCCCATCAGTGTGGGGCTGATGGGGCAGCCCCGCATCGGCTGTTGTTGGGAAGCTCTGGGATGCCCCACATTGCATTCCACCAGCAATAGCAGCAGGAGAGCAAATCCGGAACTTTGCCCAAACTGGCTTTTTCAAGGAGGGTGAGGTGGGGGTGGCAGCTCTCCAGTGCCGAGGGCAAAGCTGCATTTCTGCCTTTGGCATCTGCTGAGGCAAGCTCATCCAGGAGGGAAAGGGCAGCATTACCACACCGAGAGACCTCTGCTTGCTGCTTGGGAGGCAAAGTCCCCACTGAAAGGAGCCAAATCTTTACTATGCCCATCTAAAGGCACTGAATTATTAAGGAGAAGAGATATCTTAAGGCTGCAGGTGGAGCAGAGAGTTTTACAGACGGCTGGTATTAAGCATAATGGACCACTAATGGAAAAAACACCTGATTGCTGCAGGATGGTTTCTCAGCTGTGGAACACACAAAGCAGCCGGAGTGAGTGTGGCACAGACCATCATTGCCCCAGGGAGTTACTGGGTTTGGCAGTCCATTGCAGCCTTTGAGAGCATTACAGCCAGCACATGCTGGGGAGATACCCCCTCCCACCCTGTTCTCCGAGAATATCCACAATCCGGCTTTTGCTGGATGAGCCCAAAACAGCCTTTCCCTGTCCCACCAGAGCACGGAAACAGGCCTCATTAGCCGACAAAGAAAAAGCCTTTCGGAGCACTAGGTAAGGCCAACCAGCGATACCCGACATGGAGGCATGGGGACGCACCATCACCTTGCATGGTGCTTGTGAAACTCGCATGCAGCAGAGATCCAAGCGGGTTCTGCATGCAGAGCCCGAGGATTGGCATCTCTGACCGGCTGGGACAGATGTATGCAGCGTTTGTTCTGCAAAGCTTGGGCTGTTTGTCAGCAATGAGGAAACCCTCAAATACCCTGGAACCAGACTTCTTCCCACCCTCACGCTTCCACGTGATTAAAGTCATGTAAGAGCTGGCTGTCATTTCCAAGCCTCCTGAATTTGCCAAAATTAGGCTGGATTTGTGGAAACTGGCTTCCTAAGACCTCGGGCACTTCCTGCTTCGAATACCAGGCCAAAAACAACACAGCAGCGCTTGCTCTCCCAAATTTTGGAATGACTCCTTTAGTCCCACACGGAGCCACAAGTTACAAAACTCACTGATTTTGAAATCTTGAAGGTCAAATATTTTGGCTTTTTCAAGGCTGCTCAAGCAGAACATGACTATGACACCAGGTACAGGAAAATTCTGGAAGTCGATACCTCCAAGAAACGTCATCTTCTGGTTGCTAACACTGGCACCAGGTGATCCTTTGCTATTAAATGGCACCCTGAGGTCAAGGGCATCTCGCCTAACGCTGAGCACTTCCGAGAGCTATTGCCACTTATTATGGGGATCACCGAGTAACAGTTTTAGGGACGTGAAGAGTAGGAAAGGATGTTACAGCTGACTGCCCTGCCCTGGGACAAGGAAGCCTTTGCTCCAAGACCTCATAATCAAATACAAGATGAACAAGAAAGATGAAATAACTGGGGTGGAGAGAAGCCAAGGGCTGGAGAAAAGCGTGATACGTACCAGAGCTGCAGGGACTGAGGCTTTCCATTCCTAATTAACGGACTCACTTGTCTTATTTTCTGCTCTAACCACCATATTAGCCTTTTAAATATAGAAGGCTCCTCCCTGGCTATGTACACAGCCAGCCCGGCACCAGCATCCATCTCAGCTACACAGGTTGTATTTTCAGAACCACTTGATGGGTGGATTAATGGCTGCCTTTTTATTGCCAGCTCCTCAGCTTTCAGGGGGGAGAAAACAAAAAAAGTAATAAAAAAATAATATGTGAGGCTTTCAAGTGTCACGAAGATGGCTAAAAAAGCCAAGATTTTTTTTTTTAAAAGGAATCCGTAGGTTTTTTATTTGCTGCTTAGTTTGAGAAATGTGAGGCTTGTAGGCTCATTTTTCACAGTTCCCCCCCCCACAACCCTCAGGCCTGGAAAGCCACTTTATTATTTTTAAATGAAAATGTGGCGTTTTTCGTAATTACATGGCTCCAAGCTCTGGAGCTTTACTGGAGTAACTACTAACTGTGAGTGCTTGTCAGTGCTGCCCAGTGCAGCCACCTGCGCAGAAATCTTGAGGTTTCCATCACATTTAAGATGAACAGCAAGCTCTCTTTAGGTCTTTGAGAAGTACTATTTAAGATGAAAACCATAGAAGTGATTTTCCAATAATTGCTATCGGTGATACAGGTTTGACGTACAAAGCAGTACAAATTGAAAAGGGTTGTTTGGGTTTTTTTAAAAAAATTATCACTATCAAGAGGGAAAGCACCCAGATTTAAAAGTTTCCCTGTAGGTAACACAAAACCCCAGCGCAATGCAGAAGAAGGTCTGGGTGCAGACTAAAACAGCAAATGGTATGCACGGTGCTGGAGCTGGGAAGGGGGGAAAAAAAGAAAATAGGCACGACTTGCTCTCTCCATCGCCCTGCAGAACTGCAGCAAAGCAGCACTTCAGTCAGAAATCTCCCGTCCAAGCTGATGTTTCTCATAGTGGAAATCCAACACACACCCCCCCTGAAGGACAGGGAGGGATTATTTTAACCTCTCGTTCAGAGCCAAGTCTCCAGCAGCGCTGCAACAGGCAGCACGCTGATCCGATGCTGTTACTGCTGCAGCGTGGCTCCAGCCCCTGCTCCTGGTCCCACCCAGCCCATGGCCATACGGATTGGACTGCGGCAGCGCTCCTGCTGCGGACAGATCTGAGATGGCCCCTTGCACTTTGTATACACCCGCTCCGGCCAGAATGACGCAGCCTCACCCTGGCTTGCTGACGCCCGTTCTTCCTCGGAAAACCAGGGTGACGTGAGTCATTTGGTCACACCAGTGCGAGGCCAAATGCTTTGGGCTCCCTGCAGCTGGCTCTCCTCACCCCGCTGCCTGCAACGGGGCCACACTCATCCTCCGCGGTCTCCGTGCCTGCAGCTGGAAGCACCTGGCTGTGCCATGGGGACACATCTGCCTCGTGGGACAGGAGATGTGTGTGCCCGCCAGCACGCTCACAAGAGGTACCCGTCTACCCACCAGCCGCAGCAGGGGAGCACGCTTTTTACTGCGACGCCTCGAGTGGGGGGACACCTGTAGGGGCCAGGTCCCCCGACATCGTATTTCCCACACCCCATCATCATGCACACCAGGCAGGGCTGGCTGCTGTGCTGCAAGGGCATGCAGGAGGAGAGATGTCCCTGCCGGGGTCACCCCTCCCCAGCTGCACCCAGGGGCTTCTGCAGGTTTTGGGGTGGTGGCAGGGATTGCTGACCGGGGACCCTACAGGGGAGCAGCAGCCCAGGCGCTGTCCCCAGGGCTGAGCCAAGCCACGCCGAGTGACAGCAGGGAGTCACACCAACAGCCCGCTGCTCTTTGCGCTCCGGCCGCCCAGCCCTGGGGAGTGCTGCCTTCAAAAGTCATGTCACCCAGGGTTGGGCTGACTTGCTGACACAGGGCATGCCCTCGCTCAGCAATTGATTTGGATGCAAGTAGCATTTGCATGTTAATTACTCTGCCTAAGTAACACCATGTGCGGAGTAAAGAGTGAGTGCTTTTCCCCTACTCTGAAATAACTCCATTTATAGACACGCTCTTTGAGATGGATGAGACTCAAAGCAGATATCAAGGTACTGCCTACGGTTTCCACACGGCATCACCCCGACTTTGTTGGACTGCTACATGGGATGCAGGGGAGCCTGGGGGCACCCCAAATCAGAGCGGGAAGGCAGAAGCCCTGTGCTAAGTAAATCAGGGTTCCCCCCCCAACACCAGCTACCCTTATGCGTGGACTTTCCTTTGGGCTGGCACAGCACCAGCTGCCTCCCTGAGCTGGTATCCAGGCGGGTGGGAAGGAATTTGGACCCAGTGGATCTGATTACTAGCACAGAGCGCTGCTGTTAAGGAGGCACACGCCGCCATCGCAGTGCTAGCAAGCCGAAAGTCTGGCGTTAGGACTGGCGACTGCGTCCAAAGTGCCTGGCTGCATCTGGACCCCGAGCTCAGCGAGGGGGGCTGCAGCGCTCAGCAACCTGGAGACTGCACCTCAGTCGGGGAAAAGGGGGGGGCAATGAGTGTGTGTCCCCCCCCGGCTCATCTGTGGGTTTAAAAGCTCTTCAGGAGAGAAGGAAGAGGAGGGAGCTGTGTAAAAGGCTGCTGAGAAATATTTAAATATTTCAGTTTCCAGCGTAACTTGAGTCATTTGGAATGGAAAGTTTCCATTGCCCAATAAATCTAGCACGCTCATTTAAAGGGAAAAAAAAACCCAACACAAAAACCCACAACAGAAAAGAAAAAGGGCAGCTTTTGGTGTTGGCTTGAGGAACATAGCAGTGCGTTGGAGGCGCTGACGGGCACACCCACCTGCAGGTACATGATGTTCTTGGCCCAAGCTGGGAGCGAGAAGGGGCATGGGGCAACAGGGCGGGTACAGGGCAATGGGTGCGTTCGCTGCACAGGGAGAGCCTGCTCGCTCGTGCTGGCAGAGCTAACGCAGAGGAAAATTTAGGCTTGGATCAGAGCAGATAGGGAAAAAAACCCGTGCACCTTTGGATGCAAGTAAAACGCGTGAGAAGCTTTTCAGGAGGTGTTTTGTGCCCAAGTCTGATGGAATGCTCTGCATCACCTGACCGTGAGGGCAAATTCAGGGCAGGGACGCAGGCATGCTCAGCTGTGGTTTCTGCCCAGGGAGGGCAGGTTTTACTTTGGACAGCCCTGGCACCGGTGCTGGATTACCCTGAAATCCAGAAGCCCTCTGCTTAAAGCACAGGTAGTGGGATGGAGGATCAGCTCTACCTGCCCCAGGGCCTTCTGCCACTCCCCACAAGTGGATTTTATTCCTAACGGTATGCTTGCCACAGGACCATGTTCCCCACGTCAGGGTTATTGGGGGAAGACAAGGAGGTTTACGTGTGCATGGAATGCTATTTTCAAGCAGCCCTCGGCCATCCTGATGGCTGCCAGATGCAGGAGCTGGAGAGGAAAGATGCCGTGGGACCTCGCCGCCTGCAACCACAGCCCCACAGCGGGTGCCCGGAGCCAGCCCCTGCCCTGCAGCTCTGCAGCCAAAGGAAGAGCTTGCACAAGGACCGCAGGCGCAGGGTTCAGGGAGCCAGGGGCTGCTTGCGGCGGATAAGGGCATGCACGTGTGTAGAAGTAAGTAGAGAGAGAGTAGGACCCTTGGCAGCACCTTGTTCTCCAACCCCAGAGACACGTGGCACAAGGGAGAACAAAACCGAGGCAAACTGGAGCCCCACCAGCCCCTTCTCCCCAGTGCTCACGGCCGTCCAAGGGGAAGAGGTGGGGGGATTGCACTGCGGCAGTCTGGAGAGCACAAGTGGGCACATGCAGGCTGGAGGGCATCAGAGGGATGACCTACCTACCCCCTCCCCAACTCGTACACGCCAGACCCAAAGCTCAGGGAGCGGAGGAAGAGGAGGCGAGCAGGGAGGGCTCTTCCTGGAAGGCCATGGGCAGAGCTTGAACCGCGGGAGCTGCACGCTTGCTATCACCCTGATGGACACCCGAGCACCCAGCTGCCGGCAGCGGGGCCAGAGCGATGCCCTGCCCCTGATGGGGGAGAAATAAATACAGGGAGGTCCCCCTCCACCTGGAGATGCAGCTGCAGTGCAGAAACCGCCCCCAAATACAGCATTAGGCTCCCGGTGTTTTTGTGGAGCTAAGACATAGGCAGCCCCCGGCAGGGCTCTCACTCGAGCCGGCCGGCTCAGGTAGCAAAAGGGGGACAGAAAAGTGTTGCCTCTCGCAGCAGGTAAGCGCGACAGCATCCATTCACATGCTGCCACTGTGTTTCTGGGCAGATAGCAACAGTGGTCCAGATACTCAAATAGCTTCCTGCCAAGGCTAGAGAAAGAGAATTACTGCAAATACCGCTATTTCTGGTCAGTCTGAGAAATACCATCCTTCCAGTCACTCCTGCCCTGTGGCAGGACCGCCTTTTAAAGAGAGGCCGGGGCAGCAGCATGTATAATGCTCTCCTCATGACAATCTTGCATTTACAGCCAGAAACTATTGAAACTAATGAAGGCTATTTACATCCAAGGTACAAGAAATGTTGCAGACAGAGCCCTGCAATTTGAGGAGAGATGGCTCTATAATCACCATGAAGGATTTAAACAAACAAACAGAAAGAATACCATACCACTAAGAATATCAAATAACAACAGAGAGAAAAAAAAAACACAGCATCACTAACAGCAGCAGCAGTTTTTCTGCATAAAGGAGCAGCCGTAGAGTCACAGATTAATTTCTCAGCACACGCTAAGGAGACAGGCCAGAGGGCTGGGAGAGCTGGGTCCTGGTCTGCCTTTCCCACGCTCTGCTGCATCACCTTGGACAAGCCACTGGCCATCCTTTCGCACCATGCTCCGATACAAGAAGCCTAGAATATGCAACACTGCAGTCACACCTGCCTCCCTCCTCCCAAAATGATGCACAGTGCTACCTATGCCAAATGGCCGTGCTTGGGAGGAGAAACTACAGCTTCCCCAACCTTAAAAGTCCTGCTAAATCCAGCTCGAGTCTTACCCAGTTCTTGCAGGCTCTCAGAGGTGGGCTGATGCTCACAGTGCGTTCATGTCTTGCCCGGGCCACGGAGAGGAGAGGGTCTGAGGATGCTTTTGGGGATGTTGTGGTGACAAATTAAAGGGAAATGGAAGTAAGAAAAAGAGGGAGTCCAGGTGATTTTAAGGGTCATCTTCTTTCAAAGCACTACCATGTGTCTTACATCACAAGTGTTTCGAATGAGACTCCAGCACCTGATTTCATTTGACCAGGGTTTTGTTACAGAGCTTATCCAGCTTTGTAACAAAAGGGCAGACCACTGGAAAAAAATCAATAAAAGCTAAGTTTGAATTGCAGCCTCTTACAGAGTGATGTTTAGGTTGAGCTGCTGTCCACTGCATGCAGGTAAGAAGCATTGTATTGTTCCCACATAGCTCTGCTGTCAGCACTACAAGACTCTTGCTGGGCTGACATTAGTGCTTCTGTCTATTAAGCCCTGGACTTTGGCACATATTCTAGTTTTCCTTCATTATTGGTCGCAGACCAGATCAGTCTCTCTGTGAACCGAGAAAGGGATGTGCCTGTTCATACCTCTGAGTTTTGTGTGAAATTTCAGTGTAGTCTTAGCACAGCAAGTTTGTGGGTACCCGACCAGCCTCTCAAAGAGCTATGCCTGCAGTGCCTGGGACACAGGGTACAGATATGTGTATTAGGGCTCTCCCAGCCTGCTTTAGGGTGTATTTTAACTACTGACTATTGCCAAAATGGCTATTTGTCTTCTGAGATGCTTCACATTCAGAAAAACACCTCCAGACCCCAGTGCCTTCCTGTTTACTAACCACAGGTTATGCAGAGCTCAGTGAGCTCTGGGTTTGGATGCTAGCATGTTTTTCATAAATTACATGTATTTTGGATGTAAACAGTGACTATTTGTTGAAGCATTGTTTTCATGTTTTGGTTGTAGGCTGAAGGTTCAAAGAGATTCAATTTGAGAACACCAAGAGTGGCCCTTGCTGTGGTTTCCTAAGTAAAAGGGGAAAGTTAAATACTGTAACACAAACAGGGATGTGGTCCTCCACTTTGCATGGAAAAACTGCTCTCATTAAACCCTAGCAAACGAAAGCAACCAGCTGCTACAGCTTCTCCATGCTGCGATCATGTTAATGCCCAGGCTGCCTGATGAGGTTGCTGCCACCTCCATGTCCTGACTGCCCTCACATCCCGACCCCTGTCACATCCCAACCTTTGCCAGTCCAGCTCGCCCCGTGGCTGTTGCACACAGAGCAGGGATCATCTCAGGTCTTTGCTCGTGTTTTGGAGTTTTTTTTAACAGTCCTTGAAGTACTTTAATTTGCCAGAGGGTTGGTACCCGTGTTTTCAGGTGTTGCTGTCCCCTTGTCATAGACTCCAAGTCTGTGCATATCATGGGGTTTGACTTTGTCAGCTCTGATGTCTCTGACTGCTGTGCCTCAGGTTCCCCTCTCTCAGTGCCTGGAGGAACCTAACTGAAGCCATTTTCAAATAAGTTCTTGTGTTGCAGCAGCTCCAAGAGGCATAATAAAGACTGGGGCCTTTCTGCATGGGAGCTTTCACAGGATCACTAAGAGCCCTTTAACACAAGGACAGCGCCTGAGTGCAGGCTGCCTTATCCGACAAACTCACCAGGGCAATATTTGATGGGGTCAGCCTCCTTCTATCAGCAGCGTGCTTTGCACCATGCTTACAGGGACAGCCGCCGTCAGTTCCAGTTCCAGCTGGGTGCACAGGCAGAGAGCTCGGGCTCTGCACCGAATACATGTTGCCTGTGTACCTATAGAGAGTGATGGAGGAAAATACAACCTAGGTCTGGCTAGATCGGTACATGCATTATATAATGTATATCGTATGCATATTGCATATGATCATCATCACTTATTAAAACCTTCAGCAAGACCCAAGATGCCTTTGCTGAATCAGCAGGGATGCTTTGGGAGCATGTGGTGCCACAGAGGGAGCAGCTCCTAAGGGCACACAGCTGCAGCATTGGCTCAGACCGCTGCTACACCCAAGGTGGGCTCGGCCAGCTGGAGCGGGATTTCTGCCCCTGCTCCACTCCCACCATTGCTGTGGGCTGAGCAGAAAAGCCTCCAGGCACTGTCGAAGGGCTCTGACCCCGGAGCAAGCTTCCCCGGCTCCTCATGGGGCCAGAAGCTTGCCCAAAGTCAACACGCTGCGTGGAGGTCCCAGGGGCAGCAGCAAGCATCCTCCCATCCTGCTGCAAGGTTAAAGAGTGTCACGGCTAGATTTATGCTTTCCCGTTGTGCGGGTGCCCTTTCTCAGTTTCTGTCAGGCACCAGGAGGGGAAGACAGTCTGTTGCCGTCTTTTTTTGGTCGTTAATGTTGGATGCGAGTTCCCTGAAGCCATATACTGAGCATCTGGCACCGCCACCCCCTGCGCGCTGGCACTTCATCATCCCAAACCAGGGGATGCTGTTAGCAATCTGCATGGCTGTAGCACTCAGGTGAAGCGGGGCGCAAGTTTCTTGTGCACCTGCCCCCCCCACCCCCCCCAAGTGGCTCCTCATCACCCCAGAAGTCATCTTGGGTGGCTGGAAAGGCTCTGGCGGCTTTCCAGCTGTTTAGATCAGAATCTCCTCCGTTACTCTGAGGTTTTGCTGGGGGTTTGCATTGTGTTAAGCTTGAGGAAGCACAATGAAACTGAAGATCTTTCTATGCCAGGCTCCTGCCCTAAAGTACTTAGTCTCTAGGGAATGGAGAGCAGACAAAGGAGAAGGAAGAGGGTACAATGTCTGAGCAAAAGATCAAGCTGATGAGAGAATATATTATTCATTAAGTTTATCTCCAGGACAAGTAACAGAGGGAGTGTGGGAACAGAACTTACAATGGTCTTAGGTACAGTTTTAAAAGATTTATATAGCCATTTTTGTCTCCACACAAAGCTGTTTACTCAGCCTAGTCACCATTTTTGAAAGTGGGTATATTCATATGTTCCCACTGGTTTCACTGGTGACAACGGGACGTGCATGTGATGATGTGAGTGCATGCACCTCCTCCAGACCTGGAGCTCCCCTGAGCCAAAGGAGTTCTCTCTACAGATTTTGCCCCCTCTTTGGCTTTAACTGTCCGTTGACTAAGGGGAAAAAACAGGACAGAGATTCCCAAGCTGCACTGTGGCAGCCAACATTTTAAAAAATCCTTTTGGCAGGGTTTGGGATACTTGCTGCCTATTGCAATGCCCATGGAGAGGGCTGCGGGGGTCTGAGTTTGTTTCTGAAGTTGGTGGTAGCTGGTGTCTCTCCATGAGACCTGCCTGTTAAATGGGCTCAGGACATTTCTCTCTGGTGGCGCAGATGCCAGAAATTCATCTGCATGCTGCCTTTCCCAACCTGCCAACTTTTCTCTTATTGCTGCTTTTAATACTAGCCAAATCGGCTCAGAGGAGCTCACAGAAGACCTCCGAGCTGTACATTCACACTGCAGGGCTCCTGCTGACTTTTGGAGGGTGTCTCCTGTCCCCAGACTGCTGGAGGACTCGTAGGACACTGTGCTAAATGCACTGGAGTGGGAAGGAGCTGGGGAACACCAGTCCAGCTCAAGGACCTGGGCTTCCAGCACAGAGATGAGAATTAAGTGGCTAGTGCCAAGAGCATCCCCCTCCCAGAAGTACCACGCTTCAGCCCATGTGCAGCTTTGGCTTCTGGCATCATTTACACGCCCTGGGTTTTCTTTCCCCCTGCAAACCCTCCATTCAAGCCCTCATTTGGGAAGCAAAGCAGAGTGAACCAACCCTGTGAGGGGCTGGTGGCTGCAGAGCTACCCCGTATTTCAAAGTGGGTGCTAAAACCCCTCTGCTCAAAACTGAGCAGGCAGCCAGTGAAACAAATCCTCCCCAGCTCGAGCCTCCGCAATCGCTTTGTAACTCCCTCGCTGCCCCAAGTAGAAGCAACTCTGCACTGTCACACAAAATTAAACTTTCTCTTTATTCTCCAGTCTAATCTCTCCCTCTGCAATATGATCCTGAGGTTTAATCTGATTATGATCCTTCATATCACACTATAACAAATGGCCCCAGCTGCCAAGCTAAGCAGTTTAATGAGATACCGTGTTGTCTATCAAACAAAAGGTGGAGGAGATACTGCAGACAAAGGCATTGCTTGCTCAGTCCCATCCCTGGGACGTGGTGCACAGGCTGCAAAGAAACGCTCGTGCAACTAATGTTGTGCCTCTTAAAGACCAGCGCACCTGGGAAAGGAAGAAAACCTGCCTTTCTGCAGGAGTTTTGATGAAGAACTGTGCTTTACCAGGCAGGGTTGGTGGATGCTGCATGACCGACAGCCCTGAGATACAACACAACGTTTGCTGGCCATGGGGGTCTGAACGCAAACTGCAGAAAATGCAGTTTGTCTTTGTTCAGATGTTATTACATCTGATCTAAACATAAGAGCCCAAGACATATCACCTGGTGAATCAATATCGTTTGTTAATCCAAATGCAATCAGATGCATTTTTTTTATTCCTGCCTAGATAAGACCCACCCTTCCCCCTCAGATCTGCAGCCATAACGTAATTCCCTCTCAGCGGCTAATGGCATTCATAAATTACACTCAAGACCTATTGTTCATTTAATCCTTTTTGCTGCTATTAGCTCTGGTCACTGATCTGTTGCCTCTCCAGTCTACAGTATTTTAATGACACAGCTAGAAAATAGCCAAACTCTTCAGCTTAGTGGCAAAAAAACAGATTTGTGTTACAAGCAGGGACGGTGTCTACCACTGACTGGAGGGGAAGAAGAGGGGGAGAAGCACAGCCCAAAGAAAGCTGTCGTCTGGGGAGGGCAGAGAGGAACACGCTGAAACAGACTCATTGATTCTGGCCTGAGCTGGGATCTCACGGAGATGATGAA
The DNA here is from genome assembly GCF_030936135.1 of Gavia stellata. Lineage (NCBI taxonomy): Eukaryota > Metazoa > Chordata > Aves > Gaviiformes > Gaviidae > Gavia > Gavia stellata. Next base: position 129,533,867 of record NC_082594.1, on the reverse strand, counting down.
TCTGTTGGCTCACAGCCTTGGGAATTTGGTTCATTTCCAAGACAACCGGACCATGGCAAGCCTTTCAACCAGCCTAACCCGGTTTCCCAAAGGAAATCATTGACGATAGTCGCTCCTCCTTTGAAGTAGCAGTTATTTTTTAAGGGAACTTGACCTTTGGGTGGTCTTTTCTCTTCAGCACAGGGGATGTGCTGCATGGATTAGTATTATCTATGTGACGTGCCATTACAGGAGATACTAATGAGACCCCATCTGGAACGCTGCAAACCACCCTGGTTATCCATGCTGAGATGGAAAAGGTGCAAAGCAGGTCTGGAACAGAGGTTTTATCAGAGAAAAAGAGACCATAAGAGTTTGGTGTATCTGGTCATACTCAGCTAAAGCCAAGGGAGCTTATTATTACCCTTGTGATGGTTGCATGGACAGCAACCCCTCCGGAGGGAGAACAGCAGCTTGAGTCTGTATTGGTACAAACCAGACAAAGCTGGCTGTGAACAGACGTAGGCTGAAAGTTCAAAGAAAGCTCCTAATGATCTGTGCGGGTCCAAACCAGTCCGAAACACCCTGAAGAGCGGGGTGGCAAAGTATCTAACTAACTTTGAAACAGCTCTTGGCTCATTTGGGGGAAAGGACCAGAAAGAGCAGTGGATGGATTTGGTGGCTGATGAGGTCCCTCCTGGCCCTGTGTCCTTACCCTTTTAAAAGGGGATCACAGGAATTCACCACTTGATGTTCATTTCCTTAAAAATTCTTTTTGTGAGGGATTTTTTTTTATTTCCCCTGAGCTGCGTTTTCTTTTCAGCTCATTACTAGCTTGGAACCAGAATTCCATAATCTCTCTTGAATTAATAAACTCCTTACAGTGCACGCAACCTCGCCCCTCAGGCCCCCCAGCCGTGTTAGTGACAATATTGGCATCGGAAGAGGCTATGACCTGGCCTTTGCTGCTGGGATGCAGTACAGAAGCAGATGGGTCTAAGGCTGCCTGTGGTTGTGGCAGAAGGGGTTTGGCTGTTTGGGTTGCTGGATAACAAATGGTAGCCATCTCCTCCAAGGCAACAGCAAAAACTAATAGGCCAGATGCAACTGGGCCATGGCTTGGGATCAGGCTCTGGACCACCCCGCATGTGAAGTGGTGCCCTGCCAGGCTGAAGGAGGCTTGATGCACGTTTCTCTGAACTGTTGGCCTGTGTAGCTGCCTGATTCCAAGAGTGGCTTCTGTAAGAAAGGAAACAAGAAGATAGTTAGCTTTTTAATCCAGAGAACCTCAAGTTGCACAAACCAGAGTTGTGCAGTTGGTAATTACCACCACCCAGGGGAGCCTGAGAAGATGCCATTCTTTTTTCTAATTACTACAAAGCCTTTCAATCTGATTAATTCTTTCCTTGATGCATTTCCTTGTAATTATTTGTGAGGATGCTAAGGGTAAATTAGAGAATCTTTCCTGTGGAAAATACATTCTGCACTCTCCACAGGCCTGGTCTCTGGTAGCATCTGTACATTCCTCATCACCCATCCAGGAGATGCTTTCAAAACCAGGCTCGGATCCTGTCCTTTCTTTCAGACCAAAGGCGTTGCTTGGAGCAGAACTGACAAATACCTGTGTCATGAGAAAAGCATTCTCCATTTCTTTGTGCTGCAACACAAAGGCTAAAATACATTTTATTACAATTACATTTATTACAATACATTATTAGAGTGGATATTAGGAAGTCTAGAGAAGAGGAGGCTGAGGGGAGACCTTATCGCTCTCTACAATTACCTGAAAGGGGGTTGTGGTGAGGTGGGTGCTGACCTCTTCTCCCAAGTGACTAGCGACAGGACAAGAGGAAATGGCCTCAAGTTGCGCCAGGGGAGGTTTAGGCTGGATATTAGGAAAAATTTCTTTACTGAGAGAGTGGTGAAACACTGGAGGAGGCTGCCCAGGGAGGAGGTGGAGTCACCATCACTGGAGGTGTTCAAGGAACGTGTGGACGTGGCATTGCAGGTCATGGTTTAGTGGGCATGGTGGGGTTGGTTGATGGTTGGACTTGATGATCTTATAGGTCTTTTCCAACCTTAATGATTCTGTGATTTGCTACCTGGAGTTGTTTAATTTTCTTTGAAACTGCGGATCTTCCTCCAGCCAGAGAAGTCAGACCCCAAAGAGATCAAGGGCATCACACGCATCCTATGGTGATGCTGGGGAGTTGCATGCACACGTGGCAGAGGTTGGCCTGATAGGGCAAGTGGCATCTCACCATGTTTTGAACATTGGTGGTGTGTCACTGTCTCATGTGACATTGCAAGGGCCTCGGATGAGAGTCCTAGGGGGAAATACTACTACTACTACGTTTATCCTTAAAAACACCAATCCTAGCATTGGTAGGGAGAGAAACATTTAGGGTGAAGGCAGAATTAGCCTGTTATCTCGCCTATCATTGTCCGTGCTCCAGTTTTGCTCAGAGGGGCCAGGCTGCTCCCGCTGGGAACGTCGTTTGCAAGGTGCTCTAACTTCATTGCTGGGCATCGCTCCAAACTAAAGATGGAGTATAAGAAGGGGGGTGGATGGTCTGTAATGGCCTCTGTGTACACCTGGGTCCTGCGACATAAAGAAGAGATGATGTGCACTCAGAAATGACCATTCCCACCAGAGCCAAAGGGGTGGCATCAGAAAACCTGTTCACAGAAAAATCTCTTGGGGTGGGGAGAAGGAGAAAAAGAGGGAGACAGAGGTGCTTGGGAGGTAGGCACACGTGGGAGTCCCAGTCACGTTTCCTTCTCACCAGGCCCATGGCCCAACCCCATGGAGAGAGGGCAGGACATGTGCTCTGATGGAGCAGAGTGCTGGCTATTCCCGCAAGTTCTCTCCTTCCCAGAACCCTGCCTGCACTTTGCTTGTCAGTGCTCTCCCCAAAACAAGGCTGTTGGGAATTACTGCAAGCCCATCTTTTGCTGCAGAAAGCAATAAATCCATAATCTGGCTCTTGGAGTGGTTCCCAGGGTTTAGAGACTTTTTACCTGAGTCTTGCTATTTATTAGAAAGCTCTCCCGTGGTCTCTTCTCTTCTCTCCTTTTTCGCAATATAATTCAGCATTAAATTAATCGAGTTCATTTGTCTCAGTTCAATGATAACTAACAAGATGCTGATTTTAAGAGCAAGTGAGATACTGGATCGTTGTGCGTGTTTGAGAGAGACATTGCCCTCTAGTGACTTAAAGGCAGACAGTGTAAAAGTACTGGAACATCAGGAGTTTTGTAGGGTTTTATATGGTGACAGAGGAACACATTTCAAATTGAAGTTTCTGATAGATGGAGCAATGGTGTCTGTGGTGAGGGCTGAGAATGCCCCGCAGCTGTAAGGAGGCCCTTAGCACCCACCATGAGCCATCCCAAAAGCACCCCTAGTTGCAATTAAGGCTCCAGGACATGACAGGACAGTGAGGACCACACAACCTCTCCTGCCCAGCCAGCAACAAGCTGAGGGTACCTTGAAAAACACCTTCAGTTAGCACTCAACCTGAGTGCCATCACCTTGTGCAAAGGCAACGGTGGCCCAAAGCTCAGCCGTGAGTCAGCTGAAATTCTCTCATAGCTGCTGTTTCATGTCTCCTGAACAGAAGGTTTCTGTAAACATTCATTGCACCCCATGTCTCGTCACAAAAATGCATTTTAATGTCTTCTTCTTTTGCTTATGCAAATGCTTTGGGGATGTCTGTTGTTCTTGAGTGCTGTGCTTCACATGCATGCAAGACAGTTCCCTTTTGGCCACTGTTTGCCCCTTCTTGTTTTAAAGACAATAATTCATTTAAGGAGAGAAAGCAAAACTGAGAGGTAAGCAAAAAGTCACAGCCAACCATAAAGAAATGATGAAAGTCAAGAATTCTCCTTCCTTCCCTGATAGAGCAAATACTCATGAAAGCAATTAAAAAGAGAGGGAGAATGAATGGTCATTCCTTCCAGATACTCTGAACAAAGATAGAGCTTTTGATTAAATTTAATGTACTTCAAGAAAGTCTGTATTTGTCAAGATGCTCACTTTTTTTAAAGAAAAATTAAAAATATGAAACGTAAAACTTATTCTGTAGCCAAAACACAATGTGATACCCTTTTTTGGAGGAAAACCTTGAGATAAGGGCACAATTTTGCAATCAGGCTGGATGTGTAAGTGAAAAGCTATTTGCAGAAAGTTTACTGTGATAAGAAAGTTTGACAAGTACGTTTGACAAAGTTTTTTACCAGAGACCTCCTGCACAACTCTCCCATCACCACAGAAAACTGCCTCACAACCCGCCCCCATGCAACCAGACCTGCACTAGATGATATAAGATAGTATGTAGTATACCCCACACCTGTCTCTGGGACGGAGTAATTTCTTGTATTCAACCACTTCAATGAACATGTAAGTTCTTTCTTCAAAGCCTTTTCCCCTCACCTTTTGCTAGTGGCCATCTGTGTCACGTCTTGCTGTTCTGGAGAAAAAGCTGGGGATTGTTCCTGTGCCTTTGCAGTCAGTAGTGACGTATCTTCCAGGGCAGATCTTTAGTTTTATGTGGTCATGATATTTCCTGCGGCAGTATATGCTAGCTGATGTGTTTGCCTGTGTACCAACAAGAAAAGAGAGAAAAAAATTGGTCAGACTTGGCTCAAAGCAGGAGTCCATCATCCTGTGCTTGCTTACTGGCTTTGCTGGTTCAGTCCTGGCTGTGAGAGGCTGCCGCCTTCCACCTCGTGGCTCTGCAGCACACGCTGCATGCCCGCAATTTCACTTCATAGCAGGCTGTGAACCGCAGCAACTGAGGACTCTGATACACAGCTGCAGCTCAGTTAAGATATCACCACTGAAACACTTTCCCCCCGAGCTACAAAGGGAGATAAATTATTCAACAGCTACAACTAAATCCCAAACGGATCATGCATCAGGGCCCAAAAATATCAAACCTGGGATTAAGAGCCCTGAACACTTTTCACTGTCCTTTCAAACTGCTTTTGCCCTCCTCCAACTTCAGAAGCTAGCCCTTCAACCACAAGACAAAACCAAGACGAAACAGGAGACATTACTTCATAGTCACAGCTGCCTGACTCTGCTCGGCAGATTGGCATCTCTTTGCTCTTTACGGAAACAGCTCTGCTCGCCAGAAACAGGAAAGCCACACTTTAACGGGGGGGGTGTCATCACAAAACGGCCACTTGTGCCCCATTTAGAAACAAGACCGAGAACAAAGGTTAGCAGGAGAAGTTACCTGTTCAAAACAGTTCCACACAATGCAGTTACCCATGTGGAAAGGTGACTTGGAGGGTATTCCCAGGTCCTGAGCAAAGAGGCTGCCGGTTTCACGGTAGGGTCAGGTCTGCACACAGCGGGGTCTGATGCAGGAGACCAGTGCAAGAACAACCATGAATTTGGGATCCTGCCTGACCCATATCTTCTCTGCTAAAGAATGAACTGTAGAAGAAAGCCTCCTCCTATACTTGGGTGAAGGATAAGGAAGCAAATAGAATAGACTGTTTCAGTTGGAAGGGACCTACAACAATCATCTAGTCCAACTGCCTGACCAAGTCAGGGCTGACCAAGTTAAAGCATGTTATTAAGGGCATTGTCCAAATGCTGGCAGGCTTGGGGCATTGACCACCTCTCTAGGAAGCCTGTTCCAGTGTTTGACCACCCTCTCAGTAAAGAAATCCTTCCCAACGTCAAGTCTGAACCTCCCCTGGTGCAGCTTTGAACCATTCCCACATCTCCTGTCACTGGATACCAGGGAGAAGAGATCAGCACCTCCCTTTCCACGTACCCTCCTCAGGAAGCTGCAGAGAGCAATGAGGTCGCCCCTCAGCCTCCTTTTCTCCAAACTAGATGAGCCCAAGATCCTTAGCCGCTCCTCTGGCTGGACACGCCTTCCAGCCCTTTCACCAGCTTTGTTGCCCTCCTCTGGAGGCATTCAAGGACCTTCACATCCTTCTTAAATCGTGGGGCCCAGAACCACACACAGCGCTCCAGGTGAGGCCGCGCCAACACCGAATACAGCAGGACAATCCCCTTTCTTGACTGGCTGGTTGTGCTGGGTTTGATGTACCCCAGGATGCGGTTTGCCCTCTGGGCTGCCAGGGTACGCTGCTGGCTCCTATTGAGCCTGCTGTCGACCAGCACCCCCAGACCCTTTCTGCGGGGCTGCTCTCCAGCCCTCCTCTCCCAATTTATACTTGTGCCTGGCATTACTCCGTCCCAGATGCAGAATCCGGCATTTGGACTTGTTAAATTTAATCCCATTAATCATTGCCCAATGCTCCAATCTATCTAGATCCCTCTGCAAGGCATCTTGTCCCTCAAGAGAGTCAACAGCACCTCCCAGTTTGGTATCATCAGCAAACTTGCTAATGGGGCATTCAACTCCTGCATCCGGATCATTGATAACTACATTGAGCAGAACTGGCCCTAGGATTGAGCCCTGAGGAGCACCGCTGGTGGTGACCTGTCACCAGCCAGATGTAGCCCCACTCACTACAACCCTTTGAGCACTGACCTTCAGCCAGTTCTTCACCCAGCACGCTGCCTACCTGCTCATCCCACAGCTGGACAACTTGTCCAGAAGAATGCTGTGAGGGACAATACCAAAAGCCTTACTAAGATCCAGAAAAACTACATCCACTGCTTTCCCTTCATCCACCAGGCAGATGATCTTATCATAGAAGGAGATCAAATTAGTTGGACAGGACTTCCCCTTTGTAAATCCATGTTGACTGTGCCTGATGATTGCATTATTCCTGAAATGCCTTTCAGTAGTACCCAGTATGATTTTCTCCATAATTTTTCCAGGAACTGAGGTTAGACTAACAGGTCTGTAGTTCCCTGGGTCTTCCCTCACACCCTTTTTGTAGATTGGAATAACTCTGGCTAGCTTCCAGTCAGCAGGGACCTCCCCAGACCCTCAAGACCTTTGGTAGTTGATTGAGAGGGGTCCTGCTGTAACATCCGCCAGCTCCTTCAGTACTCTGGGGTGAATCCCATCAGGCTCCATGGACTTGTGAACGTACTCCCACGTACAAAATCAAGCCAGAAAGCAGAGGCTGTGCTAAAGATGCATGGTTAGACCACAATTTGACACAAGGGGGAGATGCTTTGCCACGGATGGTCATCTTGCAGGCCATCCGCTGCAGCAGCTCCCTGGAGTATGGGCTGCAAATCCTACCTCTGCCACCTGCCTTGGCAAAGGAGATACTTATTTACTTTCCTGCGCAGGTGTAAGAAAGAAGAAAGCCCACTTTGGTTTAGTTTCAGTGATTTAATAACATTAAAACCAACATTCTTTATACTCATTCTAGAACTCTGTTCTTTTAAAACACTAAAACTTATTTTCTTTTTAAACATCCACAATATTAGAAGCACTGGGGAGTTCGGAGCTAACAGCCTTTGAAAAATATTCTCCTTCTGTACACCACCCAAAAATATGTGGGTGCTAACAACTAGGGAAAGACCTGCTCCTCCTCCAGCCTGCTGAATGGAGCCAGGGGCAGGAGTGAAATCTGCTCCGGCAAAGCCCCCTGGTTGTATGGCACTGACAAAACTGGCAAAGGCAAATATGAAGGAAACATATTTGAAGTGACTGGAAGAAAAATGGAAGTGGAGGAGAGAAAAATGAGGAGGACGCAAAAACCACCGTTCCTCCTCTTGCTTCCCTTGAGCTATTCAACACTAGCAGCGTGGTTGTCTTCGTACTGGAGCAGGCTCCCATTTAATAGGAGATGGAGGCATTGAAGTGCCTCTGAGAAAGCTTCCAGCTTCAGTACACTTCAGAAGTGTTCCTCTGCTCTTCTGCAGAGCTGGCCTGTGAAGCAAGTGGGGAATTAAACCCGCTGTCCTTGTGAGAGAGGGGGAGGCAGCAACAATACATGTGCTAGGTTACCCAGCCGGTAGGCAGCAGAGCGAGACTTCTTTGCACCGTCTTTCTGCTTAGGTGCCACAAGACTAGAGACAGGGAAGAAGGCGGTTGCCTGCTCTGACTGACACAGAAAGTTGGGTTTCACTGGCTGTAGCTTCCAGGCAGGCTGTCGCTGTTGAAAGCAAATTAGATCAGCTGGGCATCAAGCGATACCTCCCACCAGTTTTCACCGCCCACTGCTGCCAGCTTGACACTTCTCTTTCACGCTGCATGTGCCAACTGTCTTACAACGCCAGCTGCAACATCTACTGGAAGGACACGAAGAACAACCACAGGTGGGGAGAGGAGACAGGGGATCGGCTCAGGTTTGGGGTGAGGAGGGCTCTTCCTGCCTTATTCCAGGCAGAAGACGGGGTTCTCCAAGAAGACCGCGAGCTTGCTGGCCACCAGGTCCAGGTCACTGGTATTGGCGTATTTGAGCAGATTGGTGTTCTTGACAAAGTAATGCTTGAGGAAGTGCTGGCTTACACACTTGTGCAGCTTCTGCACCAGCCTCAGAAAGGCTTCAGGGAAGCAGCGCCAATCCTTGGTGCGTGGGTATTTTTCACACGTCCAGAATAGCACTGTCTGCAAGAAGCAGATGGGAGAGAAGAGGTGTTACAGGTTCTGTCGAGGGCTTACACAGCTTACTAAGGCAGTTTTAGTGCTGGTAAATGGCTGGCAGCCTTGGAAATCAGAGAGACTCGCACTGCTATCTCTCTGTGTTAACATTTCTGCGACGGAGGGATCACAACTAAAGCCTCCTCTGGGGATCAGGCAGAGCAACTCTCATGTGCCTGGTTAGGATCTCTCCCAAGGGGAGGCCCTCCCATTGACTGGGCCAGGAACCCAAGGAAAATGGTCTTGCTAAAATAATCTTAGCCTACTTGCCATCCTCCAGCAGGAGCCTCTGTAGAAATGCCAAGCATTTTAGGCTGTAGAAAATGGCCTATTATACGAGTGTAGAAGCCAGTAAGTGCAAGGAGGGAAAGAAGAATAATAGGATTAACGTAATTATTTGTTAGCTTCAGCTGTATTTGTGCTGAAGATGCACACAGATCTGCATTCCAAACAGACTGAAATTCCAAGCAACTCTGGCAGGTGCAGGGTGTGCTTTCTGGTCAAGTGCAGCCTGGTTTTTTCTGACACATGATACTTACAGCATGTGCTATATTCTATTCCCCCAAGTTTATTTTATGTGATTTTACATTTGAGAAATCTGTGGTTAAAATAAAAACCCCGCATATTATTATTGCTCTTATGGTATTATTTTTATGCCGCCCATGTTGTATTTTTAAGACTTTCCTATGACTGGGAAGAATTTTCTTGAGGTACTTACACTTACTGTACCAAAAAAGCCATACTGACTGCCTTGGTCAACTTGAAATCAGTTTTTAAAGTACAAAGTCACCCATCTTGGGTTCAGTAATTCTGGTAAGTTCCTTACCATCCTCTGAACCCCAATTTTATTTTGCAGATTCAGCGACCCAAAAAGAGACGCACAGACGCTGTGAGACATGGCTGAACTACAGCCTTCAACTCCCCTGTTTCTTCAGAGGTAGAATTTAATCAAAATAAGCCACACTCTTCTGGATTGCCTGGCTTGGTTTTTCCTCCAGTAGGCCTTGCAATAGTTATATTGCTGACAAATTTCTTCTCAGACAGCTTTTCAGATGTGAACAATTTTTTGTTCACAGCTGCAATAACCACAAAGACTTTTTTTTAGTGTTGCCAGGGAACAAAAGATGTAGTGAGGAATTCAAGCTGTAACTCTGCGAGAGCTACTCCTTGGAGACTTGCAGAGCAGTTACCTTTCGTCACACTAAAACTACTTCTGCAAGATCCATGGGCAGCAGTTGCAATGAAGTTTCTGGAGGCAAGGAAAATAGCGCTGCTCTTCCAGTCAGGTGACAAACAGGTGATCTATCCCCAGCATTTACTGAACCATCCCTAACTGCCAGCAGTCTACCAGAGGCATAGAGTTGGCTTTCAAAATGTACCTACATCTTTCGGACTTCCTGATCTTGAACTTCATTCCTATGGAGGTAAGCATAATGAGTGCCCTTATTTGGTCCTCCAGGGCTTTCACAACTTCTGGGGGAAGGATTTTCTCTGTCATAGAGGGCCTTTTTCATGTGGAGTCTTGTTTAATAGTAATTGTTGGATACCTCTAACGGGAAACCTGATAATGTGAAGAAACCTAACACTAACCCTCTGCTCAACTGCTGGTTTATCCACTGACTGTTTCTCACTTTTTTTTTTTTTAATTTATTTTTTAAAATGTAAGTAATGTTGAAGCATTCCTTCTGTCTGGTAAACCAATCCTCTCTTGCAGTAAAAGCCTGAAGTACAGTTACAGTAAAGAATTGAAGAGCTTCTAAAGAGCTTTTTATTTTGCTCAAGAGTCCATGCAACAGCATTTCACTCTTCTCCTTCTGCCAGAGAAAGAGATCGTTACTAATAGTTAAATGGTTTTCCACTTTCACCTACCTATGATAGATTTTTCCACCAGGTTGTTCTTACAGGCACTGAGAAGTCTTGCATTCTGCTAAGTTATAACCAGCCTCGTTAATTCTTTTTTGATTCTATCTTGACTTAGATTAGTCCCATTACTATAATAGCACTTGATGGTCACAACCTTTTCTTTAGGAGTAATCTTGGCATTGCATCTGGTTTTGGACACCAAAAGGTCAGTAACTCATGTGGAAGCCTGGTGGCTTGAGGCTTGAAGGTCAGAGAAGAACAGCCTCTCCCTGGCAGCTTCAGGAGGATGGAGGCCCAGAAAACAGGATTGCTCTACTGTCTGATAAATGGTGCTGCCTGTGGTCCATGAGTGTCTGCAGCTGTCAGATGCGGGGACATAGTCATAGCAGAGCCTTCTGCCTCCTCTTCACAAATGTTGTTTGAAGCCATTTTGAACCCTGAAGTACACACAGGGAGGATGCTACCATGCCTTTACCTCTTTCTTCCCTTCCCACCCCAGGTGAAACAACACCAGAACTGTCAGTTTGCACCTCATTCACAAAATAATGCTCACCTAAGAAAATTTTGTTTGTTGCACATCCACGAAGACAAATGCACACTTTTCCTCCAGACAGACAGATGGATGGCTGGGATAGTCAAAAAGCAGGAGGTAACTGTGCAATTAAAGACAGTATTACAATGCCTATGCAAAGTCAAAACAGAGCAGGGGCCTCAACTCTAACATTATTTATGTTGCCGCAATCATAATGTTGCTAAAGGCTTTAGTTTCTTGTTGAAGTTTGGAACATGTATTTACTGAACTTCTTGCCACTGTAAAGGAATGAAATGGTACTGCAGTTTTGACAGTTACTTGAGAAGTTACACAGACGCTACAGTGATTTACGCCATGATATTTTGACATTACTGGATGAAAGCCCCTGCAACAGATACTGAGACCGTGTCTCGGTGTCATGGTGATGCCTACCTGAAGGTGATAAGCTGTGATGACAGGCTTATTTCCAGCACACCAGACATCTTCCTTCATCTGCCTCATGACCCTGAAGCATTTCATGCGACAACCACCATCTTCATCAAGTCCTTCCATGAGTATATGCTCAGCACGGGAGAAGCACAGCTGCCAGTGATAATTGGAGCGGGCCAAAAGGTCGAAACCAAGCGACTGTGGACAAAAGGGGAAGTGTGACACCAGATCAGAGGCAAACTTCTCTGAGCAATGCAGAGAGATGTTACAAAAAGGATGTGTAACATATCTTAAAGTGTATTCTAAACAGGGTTAGCAGAGGCAGCAAACATGGGTCATGCTCCCATCATAATTCCTAGTCAAATGACTGTGCAATTTGTTTTGTTTCCTCATGTGCTGACATCAGTTACTCCCAGGAGATCCAGCTCTAGAGCCACCAGGTGCAGTACCAGCAGTGCCACTAAGGCAGAGGCACAGCTCTGCAGGCACTTTGCCATGGAACAGCAGGTCATGCATGAGAGGGGAGCAGGACTGTGGAAGGTGTAACTGGACCCGCAGGAACATGGCAGTGGGGCTGAGCTGGAGTGCCAGAATCCAGCCATGAGCTTTCTAGGGAAAGATGGGATTAGGCTGGAAGGAAAACTGCAAGATAGCAGCCCATTTGCAGAAGGCTTATGTGAGGCAGAGTAGAACAGCAAGAATGATGCACATCAGCACTGAGATACACAGGCAGAGCTGTGTGCGAGAGACCTATGCAATAAACAGTTAACTCAGTTTTTCTTCAATAGTATTCACCACCGTAAGGGGGAAAAAAAATCCCAATAAAATCTGACAGAATACTTTGAAATACTGCTTCTCTAGAAAATACACCTTCCAACCATGCTGTTGTCTGCCATGCAGTCCTTCAGTTGGCAAGCCACTGTCAGCACTGTCAGACACCTGTGAGGTAAATTCCGGCACAGAGTTAATAGTGCTTTTTACACTGTTCACCTTGACGCACTGCACTTTTTCCTGGGAAGGCCAACGCTTAAGGCAATGAGGCCACCGGGCTTTCTTGGGCCAGCAAGTTGGAATCTCCACAGCAGGGACCAGCTCCACCTCGACCTGGGATTCTGACGTCTCCACAGCCACCCGGACCACTGAGCTGAAGCTCTCCAGCACCGTCACTTTACCTGTGAAGGAATGGCAAGAGAAGATAATAAAGAGGAAAAGGTCCTGTTCCATAAGCAAAGGGCTGTCTAGAGTCTTGCGGTTCCACTGTTCTGTCTTAACACTTTCTCTTCAGTGCCATAAGCAGAATACAAGAAAAAAGTTATCGTCTCTATCTACCCTGGGGAATGAAAGTGGGAAGAAGATGAAGGAACAACTGAGTTCTCGATTTTACACCTTGCTTGTTTTCCTCTGTGCGTCCTTGTAAATCCTAGGATGAGTTTCTTAAAAATACAGATAGACAACTGGTGCAACCTAGCATTTCTGATGGTACCAGTACAACAAGGAGATCGCTGCAGATTAGAGGCGATCAGAGGAACACTTCATATCTAAAGATCTCCTTATTCCTTCAGCAAACATGTGATCAGACCAAATGACTTACCCTTGCCGGTCATTCAGAATGTTTTGCGGGGTATCCGTAAGTTTTGTTTCTGGAGATGCATTTGCACAGAAGACAATGCCAGAATTTATGGCCTGTTGTGCAGAGCAGTCATACAAAAAGGGCTAACTGCTTGCCTCCCTGGTACTGCTGAGTGTCAAGAAGAGTTAGTTCCGTGGTGATTTGGAGGAAAGAAGTTTCCTCAGTGAAAGAAGAGTGGCTCATCTCCAGGAACAACGTGCTCTAAGAGAGCAGAAAGAAATGAAAGCTGCAACTAATGGACTTAGAGAGATGTTTTCTGTTGTCCAGCTGTGTTCATGGAAGAAGTTTCTGTCCCCAGCTTTCCCTGTCACTCTGGCAGGATCACTGTCCCTTCAACTTTGCCATTTGAGCCAATTGCGTGATCATGCTCTAACCTACTGAAGTAAAAGATGGAGCAGATTACCATAAGCAGGTTAAATAGTAGTGTGTTAACTCACCTTTTCTTGAGTGGCATGGTCTAAGGAGCAATTCCACAAGGAGCCCACACAACAGACTTGAAGGGACAGTGATGAGCATCTACCCTCACAGAGGAAATATCTGCCTACTCCCAATGGTAATTTAGCATCTCCTCCAGGAAGCGCAGGGGTGAATTACCTTGCAAATAGTGCAGTCCATCCCAACCAGAACTTTATAACCCTCAGTAAAACCTGCATGTTGTTTCCCTGCTGAGGCAAGCCTGGCACCAAAACAGGAACTGTACTGCTCCCAAGCCCTCAGCAGGGATCCCTAGCAGCTGAAAAGCATTAGAGCAACTGCTGCATCAGCATGGAAATACATTCACAGTATTTCCAAAACCATTGCATTTGTGCTACCTATTTTTCCACCAATGAAAAGTGAGACACCTCAAAAAGTGGTTTTGCTGGTGCTCAAAAATTTAAAAAACAGGGAAGCAATGAAATCGAGGAATTTTTTCTGTAACGTCAGTTGTACTGTGGGATGAATGAAGTTCATTCTTCACAGAAACAAACAAAAATGGTAATTACTCCTCCTGACTTCATCTTAGCTCATCTCCTCCCAGTTGGCCTTAAAAAAAGGCATAGAATAATCAGCTCAAACATTACTCCCTGGGTCCCTTGGAAGTACCTCTTCTGGCTCAACAACTTGATGTACTGCTACTAGACACAACGGCAGGTTTTCAGTTCAGCACAAAGAGTTTCACATAAGTAAAGCCTCAGATGCAAGCCCATTCCATCTGGTCTTTTCTGTGAGTCTCAACAGTGAAATTTCATTCCCGTCAACCTTTCCATTTCTATGATAACAAATATTTCCTGAAAGAATGCAACAATCTAGCTGAGCTTGACTTTAACATGTTTCCTCCTGTGACTAAAATTCAGAGTGCAATCAGATGAGTGGAGATGAATCCTACTTCTGTGGAACACAGAAGACCCATATTAGGCTGCTGATGAGTAAAGTCGTACTGGAAACATGCTATGAGAAGAGGCACCACAGTCTGGATTTGATCATATCACAGTATCTTAATGTGGAAGGATGGACATAGACTATTTAGCTTGGACCTAGCCAAGTGTTCATTGGCTAAAGTTTGTAACAAGCCTCTAGGATGCTAAGAATTAAGCATGAGTATCACTGTTCAGGCAGCACCTTGCTACAGATGTTGCAGCTATGAAGGCACGCTGCATGCACCACTGATTGCGTTATGTCAGTGATCAGCACTTCCATTATAAATAGCCACAGGAAATAAAGAGGCACTTTGGATTGCTCACAGAGGGATCAGCGCCACTACTGAAAGCAAATTTCCTGCTGAACAGGACTGGAGTAGCCTGGGCGCTGGGGGAAAGAGCACATATCCAACAGACTTTGCTTAAGTAGAAGTCCTTCTACTTAGTTCCCACCACCCCATGATGGAAAGCTATGGGCAGCTAAGGTTTCCCCAGAGCATTACCTGCCCTATAAACATCTTCAAGCACTTTCTCCTCTGACTTATGCACCTTCCCCATATCCAATTTTCCTATAATATCTTCCTTGCTAGTCTAGATATATTGTGGCTGCTGTAGTAGAAAAAAGATTTTTCCCAAACAAGTTCCTAAATGTTCTGAAAAGCCTGTGTTGCATTTTGGCTGAACGGTGAGGGTGATGTTGCTGGAGACCCTACCCAAATTCCTAAGAAAGGAGCAACATCTTGGGTATGAAGAGGCCAAGAACTACTTAATTCTATCCTCAATGCAGGTGTACATGCATCACTGAAATGGGCTACAGGCTCCCTGATTTCAGAGAGGCTTGTTGCTTTTTAACTTCTGACAATGTCAACCAAACACTTTGCATGTGTGATGGTTTCCCCTCTATCAGCTGCAGAAGACAGCCAGTTCCCCTTATACCTGTCCCCACTAAACTCACTGGAGAGGTTACAGGAGATAATCGACTTCTCCACCAGCTCCCGGAAGACGATAAGGACTTTGGCTGGAACCAGATCACCGTCGATGTTCACGTCCGTTTCATGCCACTGCTGAAGGCTTTTTGAGAACTGCTCCACCTCTAGCCATTGATGCAGTTCCTCAGGGTCCCGCACGGAGGAGAGGAGCTTGGCTCCATGCACGGTGTAGTAACGCCAGTGCCGTAGCTGGCATTCCCTGTACCCGGTCAGGCCACGCAGTGGGACTGTGATGAGGAATTGGCTGGGTGCTAAGACCTAGGAGAGTGAAGAGAGATTGAGAGAAGAGACAAGGGCAGATCCATGAGCCGGGAGTAAGGAAAAGAAGGTTAAGGAAGTAATAAGTAAAACTGGGGGCTTTGTAGAGAAGGAAAAGCCATGGTATGATGGGATCAATTGATTACAGCCAGGACCTGTTTCATGCCTGCCTGAGGGTTACTTTGGAGGTACACAGACTAAAAGGAAATTGTCTTAGGAGGAGTCTGATGTGACAGCCATGGCCCACAGAAGACAAGAGTGCACTGACTGATTTGCCACCACGCCTGCCGTGGTTTCCCCCATTCCTTGTTATTTCTAGTCTGCAATTGCATGAGATGTAATAACTAGCAGCTTGCAAGGAGCAGGAAAACATCAGAGGGCATGTTCTGAGATCCAGCAAAGGGAAACAAAATAGTGCAAGTTATTACCTCAGAATTGTTACTGGAAGTAAGCCTAGAGTTCAACAGTAGTAATAACCGCGGTAAAAATTACACTTTTCTGATCTCTTTCAAAGTCCACTATAGACATTAGTAAAATAAGGCTACGGCTGATTCATTTTACAAGTGTTTCACTCTGCATGACTGTCCTTTACGAGACAGAGACGTGAGGCAAGTACTTGCCTGAGCCTACACAGGCAGTGGCACTCTCAGAAACAAACCCAGGTCTTGGCCAGCTGTACTGCATGAACCTGCATCTCCTGCTGAGCAGAAGCCAGAAACAGTAACCAATGTTCAAAACCCTCAAATAGGCTTCTTTGCAATTGGCCTCACTATGGGAATGACCATTTCCCAATAAAACCAGTGCTGAACCAGTATTTGCAAAGAGTAAATAAGGCAACACAAATACCATGAAACCTCATAGTGTCCCAGGGTGTAGCCAGACATCTCCAAACACTAGTTTGGAAGCATTTGGCCATTCGTGGCTCCAGGTATTCAGAGAGGGTGTTCAAACTCCTTCAGACTTTTAGTGTGTTGACTCAGAAGCTTTTCAACTCCGCTTGCTACCAAGCCTAACTTACGGTGGGATTAATAAGGCAAAGCTGCTGTGCAAGCAGGATGTGAAGTGACGGCTGTTGCTGCAAGGTGGTTACCTCAAGGTGAATGAAATGCCCTTGTCACTCTCCTGTAATAATCCAAAACATTCTGGTGGCCTTCCTGGTAGCTCAGCTGATTTAAAATATTACTGCAGAGGTGCCAGGGTCCTGAGGGCACTAACAGGCTTTGATGGCCCTGAGCAGCCTTTCTGGGGCTTCTACCCAGACGTTCTGCCCATGGAATCCCCATTTCAGCTCAGCACCAGGCTATGCCGTAGGAGTGCTGGTCTCCAGCTGTGTGACAGCTACGCCGGCACCTGGCCATAGACCTTCTCCTACCTGCAGACTGCCTTCCCAGCCTGACCTCGGACCTACCCGGCCACTATGGACTTGCCTGGCAATCAATAGACTGCATCTGACCGTGGTTACTGCCACTGGGCCTGATCCTGACCCTGATGAGTGCTCCTGGCTTGACCTCAGACCTGCCTTATCAGCACAGACTTGCCTGATGATCCAGACTCTCGCCTGACCCCAGCTGCCCTCCCTAGGTCTGCCCTGCTCAGGGACCACAGGGCATGGGCTGCCATGTTGTCATGCTCACCTCCTGGTTCCCTTTCCCACAGGGAGCAGCCGGTCTTCTCTGCTCCCTGGCAAGAGATTTGAAATACGAAAGATGGCCAGCAAGAAGCACAGAAATGGCAAAGGAAACACCAGAAAGCCCTTCTTTTGCCAAATATAAACCACCCAAAGGCAGGAGGATACTGAAAGGATGACATTGCAGACCAAGCTGACTTGCACAAGTCAGGTTTGGTGAGGCTGAGAAATCCTGTGAGCAGCTCAGGAACGAAGAGCTAGGCTCCATAAGGAAAAAATACAGTGGCTGTCACGCAGTTACTGCTTGTTTCACTGCTTAGCCCACATCTGCAGATAAACGACCATTCCTTCCCATACCAAGATGCTGACTTGTACACAGTGGGATCCAACAGATTTTAAAGGGAAGAGCTGCAGGTGTTATGCGAGTGCCTCAAATACAAGTCACAAGGCTCCTCCACCTGGGGCTTACCAGGAAACACCAGAAATCACAAGGCTGGGGATGGCACTGTAAAGCTGGGTAGCTGGTGTCCTCTTGGCCCAAACAAATCCCAGTCCCACACCTATGCTCTGTCACACAACAGTCTTACGTGCCATATGCAGAACACAGGCCCCAGCAAGTCACAGTCTTGAACAAGTGCTTCACATTCTGGGGTGTGTAACTTAGGGCCAATTCTGCTGTGTTAAAAACCTGCCTGCAGTATGTGGGGCAAATTAAATACAGCCTCGTTCTTGCGATCCCGGCCAGGATATCCCAGGGAGGCAGAAGCATTAGGTTAGAAATAAAATATTTACGCTTTGAGCAAAAAAGCAAGTCTCTTGCAGAGAGGATGAAATAGTCATGGGAGGATCGGTTAGGTGCGTAAAGTTGTCTGGAGAAGAGGGTGAGCAAGGAGGAAGCAGGCACACGGACCGGCAGGCACCAGGTGGCAGGAAGGCTTTGTACCTGGATGGATGGGTGGAATGGGCGCTTCCCCCGAAGCAGAGCTGACCACTTGGCCAGTAAAGCTGGCTGATCCTGAGAGAAGCAGAAAGGAAAACAAAGAAGTACCCAGAACAGAAAGAAAGCATGTGCCAGGTCATTCATTCACAGAGCAAAGCTGCAACCTTCCTTCGAGCCTATTTGTTATAGGAAAATACACCCGCGCCCACCTTTATTACAGAGTTAAACACTTGGCAATGCCGTTGGGCAGTGCTGTACTAGTAATTACTCTGGATGCTAACCTGCTCGTTATGCCTTACTGAGGCCTCCACAGCCTTTGCATCAGCGCTGCACAGCTGACAGCTGCATAAATGGTGCGCCACAACTAAAACCAAACACTTAAAAGTTTTAAAAATAAAATATTCCATTTTGTCCATCTGAATTTGATTTCAAGTTTTTTATTGAAGATTTTGACATTTTGTCCCCTGGGTTACAGAAAAACATTGAATATCTAAAGACTTTTCTTCTATATTCCCTACCCAGCCCTGCATATCTAGAAGGAGGCTTGTAGCTTCTCAACAAATCTAGACCCCTCAGCATGTTAAACTAAGTCCTTTTAATCAGAAGCTGAAAGTTCTGAAAAGTTCCTGTAAATTTAATTGACAGGAAAAAAGATGTTGCAAAAGTGAACACAGAATAGTTAATGCATTAATACATTTCCCTTGACACAAGTCTCCTCTATGTTGAGTTATGTCAACGGCGATATTAAAGATTCTATTTTTTGGAAGCAGAACAGCCCAAGCCAAAAAAAAATTCTTATTAACCTGTTTTTTGCTGCCACATACCTACAGGACAGTTACCCAGGCCCTCCTACTGTGACTATCACAGATTTACAGCACTGGGTTCAGCTAAGTATGAATAACAAATCTGCTACTTTTTAAGAAAATAAATTTTGGGGATTCCTTTTAAGCAGAGGTTGTTCAGATCAACCTACCGTAATACCAAATTACTGCTCAGAATAGATTGCCTTGGTTTTGCTCTGCTTTGTTCTGCAGAAAAGCAATTTTACCCTGACCCTGGTCTTGTCAGACTTCATTAGCCAAGCAGGTTTGTTCCAGCATGAGAAGTGGACAGCAGACTGTGGCACCAAGGAACACGTGGACCAGGATGTGGCACCATTTTACGTCTCTTGCGGTCATGTCCACTGGCAAGATCACGTTCTCTGGGATACGCGAAATTCCAGAAAAAGATATAAATCTGACTGGTTTTGTCCCCAGAGCAATAGCCACATTTCAGACTGGATGACTATATTCTGCCTCCACCTCCATACCCTTCCAGCAGCTTGATACACACAGAGTGCTTCCCGTTCAATCCTAGACAGCTGCAAAAGTTGCCTCATGCTTTTACATGTTTGCTGTGTTTTGATCTGTAACGGGCTGCATTTTAGTATAAGGGTTGACATAGCTAGAGTATGTAAACTAGTTCAGATGAAAAAGATCCTTTTTATCTGAAGATGCCATTGCTATGATTGTTTCTTATATCCTTACACTAGTTATTCTTCTGTTAACTAGTCACAAGAAATAATCAGTCTTCTCCTCTCACAGCTGGGACAGGACATTATTATTTTGGTATTTGATGGTCTAAAATGGGGAGACATTTAACTTCTCCCACTAATAAGCATAATTCTTCCCAGTAAAAAAAGAAGTTCCAATCCATGACCAAGAAAAACATTTTTCTGAAGGAGCTTTCTAATGTTCATAGCCAAAGGAAGATTTTTGATTTTTTTTCTTTTTTTTTTAGTAAGTTGACAAGTTTTCCACCTGTGAAAAATATGAGTCATAGCTCATGAAGGCATGAGCATTTTTTCTTCTTACGTTACTGCTGTACAAGTTTTTCTTTCTGTCTCCCGAAGAGCTTTGACTTCTGCTTGCAGATTGACAGCTCTGGCAATAGACGCTCTTTGTAAAAGCAGCAGTTGTAGAAAGAGACTCTGCCTGATTTACCCGGCCCTCTCTGACGCTCCTCTAGTTGTAAGATGTCCCTGAGTAAGTCCCTATGACCCAGTCAGTCACTAGAACTTCCACAGTGAAGTGTCAACACATTGTCTGTGGTGTTTTGGGTGAGGTACCTGTTCATACAAACACTTACAACAAGGGAGAAATCACTTACTGATTGTCTACAAGCTGCCAGAGAGTATGTTAGAGCTCTTGTTCATACCTTAATATTCTCGTTGTGAATGCCAGAGTTGGAGATAGCCTGGAATCGCGTGGCCTTATAGCTGATTTCTGCGGTCAGTTGCTGGATGATTTTCTGCACCTCCTCCACTGCTTTGGAAACCAGATAATGTCGCTGTTTCACCTGTCAGTTCCAAGAAAGACACTTCATATTACAGGTAACTGCAGTCTTTGTCTCCAGTGGAAAACAGACAATCAACTTAAAGCATCCTGAAACATTTGTACCTGTGCTGCACTGGGAATAAAACTTACCGTTCCCTGTGCGTTACAACCAACTTACTATGAGACAGAGCAGGTAAACACCAGCTGTAAACACCGAAGGGCCAATACTCAAGACTGCTGAGCATTAATTGATACTTCCATGCGAATACCATTGGAAGGGAAAGAGTTCATTACATGGATAAATTTGGTATCAACCAGCTACAGTCTCATTCTTTATCCATTTGATGCAGAATACCCAGTTATTCCCCTGCATATACTAGCCATTCTCAGAGCCAGGATATGTTTGATTCCAAGAGCTGACAAGACTTCAAGAATTACAGATACTCTGTGCATTAGTCAGGTTGCAGGTGTATGTGGCAGCATTTATGTGTCTACATTATATGTTGAATGTATCCATACTGTCTTCATATCTGAAGTACAGATGAGAGTCTACTCCTAGATGGTGAGAAATAGCCTTTCCAAAGCTGGTCCCATGGGAGACTTAGGTGTTTGTGTGACTTGATGGATATTTCTTTAATTCAAGCACTAGTAGCATAATTATTTATTGAAAATTATTTCAATGGAAGGTCTGAGTCTTGGAAGGACTGAGGTGAAGGTTGACAACTCAGAAAAATAAAAGATGAACCTGAACCTTCACATATGACTAAAAATTAATGGAGCATAAGGGGATGGTCAAAATCTGAACAAAGAGATTCAACAGGAGGAACATGAAGGAACCATGTTAGTAAAGGACATTTAAATATTTCCCAAAGATCCTTACACATTTACCGAAGTGAGAAGGAGATTCAGCTACTGTTAACAAAGTTCATGAACATATTCCTCATTACTTACTGATCTAGAATTACCTATGCAGAGTGAGATATGAAGACTGTTTACTGTCTTTTTTGCATCCTAATGCTTTATCTCATTTGGTTGCAATTTTTGCTCTAATTTTTTCTTTGTTTTTCTTTTTCCTCACCATATTCTACTAAATCTCATTGTTTGCAGGCAAGAAAAAAATTCAGAAGCAGTTGGGAGGGTTAAAAGACCTAGATCGGAAAATGAAAACCCACCTGAAGCTAGAAATAAAACCCCAGTTGGTCTATTTGCAGGTATGAAACAAGAGTGTTAGATCATTAACAGCTTGGCTAAAGTGAATGATCAAGCATAATCGCCACAGTCAAACATAATTGCCACAGTCTTTCATTATTATCAAAGACCAAAGCAAAAGGAAGCACAAGGAAGCAAAAGCATAAGGAAGAAATTTTTTACAATGAGGATGGTGAGACACTGGAACAGGTTGCCCAGAGAAGTTGTGGATGCCCCATCCCTGGAAGTGTTCTAAGTCAGGTTGGACAGGAGTTTGAGCAACCTGATTGGAGGAAAGATGTCACTGCCCACAGCAGGGCGGTTGGACTAGATGACCTTTAAAGGTCCCTTCCAATCCAACCCATTCTGTGACTCTATTCTAAAACTCCTGTGTCCTGCTTGCTTAGCATCTTCTTCAGCATCTAAACATCACTTTTCTCCCTTTTAGAAAATACCACTGACAAGCACCCACTGATAAGTACTTCATTAAAAGTCCTTTTGGACACCTTTATGTCAAATCTTGACCTGTCAGACAAAACACTCAAGTGCGTTGAAATGTGTCCCCAAGTTCTGGGAGGTGACAAATAGATTCACTTCTTCACAACAAAGGACCATACAATCGACTAAAAAGGACTAGTGCTTGCCTAAGATCAATTAACCGATTAATAGCAATTGACTAACACTGAACTTGAAGATGAGCAGAGTTTGAATACCTCTCCCCAGCCAACAAAGTTAATAGCATTTTTAGTAAGCCTGAATTGTTTTTGCAAGTGGACAATACATGAGACAGCAGCATCATATTCCCTTCGCTGGGCTCTCATGTACCCTTGACATCCTGATTCTTTGCTATGTTAACAACACATAATCCCTTATTTTTATATAAACCCCTTTAATTTCCCTAGTAATTCACCCTCCTCCTCATTACAATTCATCCTTTTTCTCTGAAACCAGTTTTAGCTAGCTTACATGTACTTTTTTTTTTTAAAGAAAATTTATAATGAAAAATTTTAGCCCATGTTCATTTTCATCTCCCCATCTCAGCTTTCATTTATGGCACTTCTCCATCCGTAGCTATAGCTATTTTCTCCGCCATGTTTTTTGCTCATCCAGAAGAACTCCTTAGAGCAGTCCAATAAGCTTGACTTGCTCAACAAGACTCCTAACGGTTTCTCCAACAAGCAAATGGTATGAGTGGTAGAGAAAGTTGTCCACTTGTAAGAGCTCTTACGTAAAAAACCAGACTTTTTCTGTTGAAAGTGTACAATCACTGTGGGTCAGCTCAACCGCAAATCTAAAAGCGCCTCTGTACACATTGCTCATGCTATCTTCTCTCTAAGGGGCACCTGCTAGAAACACTTTCTGCCACCTCCAGTATCCTGGGAGAATCCATCCAACCCAGCCTGGCCTCATTTAATTGTGCCTAATTCATCACCTGCTGGCTAGGCTACAGCAGTTGTCATGAAATCTTTAAGAGAGTATAGACTCTCAAAAAAACCTATTAAGGGAGGTACCACTAAACACCTCTTTCTGCATGTACTCCTCATCATTGGGGCAGGGATGAAAGTACAAAGGGCATGTGACAGATGGTGCTAACTGTTGCTAACCACAATTAGCTCCCTAATTATGCTGTTGGAAGATATAACCTTCTTACAGAAGGGAAGGCATAAAAATCAGAAGACAGAACATGAGTGAGTGACTGCAGCTTCTGAAGAGCCAAGGCATTTATCTAAGATGTCTTTAGCACCAGCGTGGACAGGTTGTGAGAAGAGATAGAATAAGCTCTTCATTGGAGAGCCGCTTCTACCACCTACTGGCATTCCGCTTAGGAGGTCTTAACTTTGGAAATCATGCCAAAACAAATGCACAAAGCCAGAACAAGATCGATTAAGGTTTTATTATGGAGGAAGGAAACAGGACTGAAATTTACTGGGGATTGCTAAGAACATTTGGGTTTGTTCTTATTTACCCAGTCACATCCACTCTGTACGCACTTGAGTTTTTCCTTTGCTGAGTGGCTTAAGGAAGAAATCTTTGTTATCACAGAGATTCAACGTCCCAGGTGGTTGACTAATTTTCAAAAACAGGCCGCATTTTACTGAAGGTTAGGCAGCCTCACTTGGACAGGAGACTCAGGAGCAGGCAGAAACTAGGAATCCATCAGAGCTGGAGGGCTGCTAGAAAACAGACTTTCAGTAGAACCTAAAATGTTGGCAACTATGAGCCTCACTTAATGACACACTGCTTCTGTTCCCTGTACTTATGCCAGTCATACGAGCATCTTCCTGTGCATGGCTTCCCTCTGTTCCCTCCTTTGTAGCTCCCCTTTACAAATCTTCAGAGAAGTGTTCACTATTATAGCTCACTGAACAGATTCTGATGGAATGATTTTCTGGCGCACCACACTGCATGGCTGAAAATGAAAGTTCTCACAGAAATACACCTACTTGTCACCAAAACATTTCCATAGAGAAAACAAACCTTTACTAGAATATTTCATCCTTTACAGAGAAGAAAGCCTTACAGTTTTCCATTTTTAAATGATTTTTCACTTTGGTGTCTTGCATTTTGTTGGGGAAAACAAACTATAAAATAGTAACTAGCTAAGTACTATGATGAAACATGTCAGCTTTAAAAAATGTTATAGCTCACTTAGAGTTACTTTTATGAAACAGTATTGTTTCATTGATGATTTTATTCTGTTTTACTTCATTTCATAACAGGAAAAAAAAAAAAATCGAGTGCTGGAATAGCTCATAAAATAGAAAATGTGGTTCCAGCCTGCATGTGCTAATGAGGCATGTTATTTTAATTATGGTGTATAGAGAAGTATCCTTAGCTGAGGTGACAGACCGATGGGTGAATTCTAACAATATCTGTCTGTCTCTCTAGTTCCTACATGCATCTTTCTTAGAGGCAACCCCTGGTGTGGTTTTGGTCTTGCTTCTGTCAAGCCAAGACCACTGGACAAGGAGAGAAGCAAGGACCTTTCCTTAGATTAAATGCTGGCAATTACAGCTAGTCTCACATCTGGAATTCCAGATCAGGAGCAAAAATTCAGGACCTCTGAAGAAGACGAGGACAAGCACCTTGAAAAATTAGGCTACCAGCTGAGATCCCTGACAACATTCTGCAACAGAAACCTAGAAATCTCATTAGAAATACAGCTCTCATGAAACTTCACCCAGTCTTGTCTCAGAAATGAAGACAGCAGGCAAGCAACTAACTGTCAAGTTTGGCACCCTTCAGAATCAACACCTAGTGTGGGAGACAGAAAATCTGGACAGATAAAGCCTTACCTTGCTCTGGATGTAGATTTCTACATCTTCATCTGTGAATGGTTTCATGGCAAGATGGTCTTCGCTGCTCTCTTAAGTGTGAATTCACTCTTCACTCCTTCACCTGCCTCCAGAAGTAGAGGGACACTCAGAGAGCTGCTCAGAGCCTTCTTGCCCTGTGAAGCTCAGGTCACCTAATTTACCTCCGTGGATGAAGAAAACGAGAGAGAAGCAAGGAATTATGCCTTTTTTTTAATATTTTTTTTCTGGTGTGAGTCACAATGGTGACATCCAGCTGCTTCGGAAAACTAGCTCCAATTATTATTTTCTAAGGTCAATCATTATTATTCATCTTACTACTTTTAAATGGTGGGTCTTGCACGCAGGCACACACAAAAATATCCCAGCTACTGCTCTGTCTCGAGGCAGATCTGGAAGTGCCTTTCAGATTGCCCTGCAGATT
Source organism: Gavia stellata (assembly GCF_030936135.1). Classification (NCBI taxonomy): domain Eukaryota; kingdom Metazoa; phylum Chordata; class Aves; order Gaviiformes; family Gaviidae; genus Gavia; species Gavia stellata. The sequence goes on along the minus strand of NC_082594.1, from coordinate 129,508,445 downwards.
CACTAGGCTTATGCACAGCATTATTATTCTGTGCACAACAAGTACTTCCCTGCTTCACTAGCCCTTCACTAAACCATTTGTTAAACACTCTCAGCTATCCCTTGTTGACTTCAATCCACCCACTTTCTGTCTCAAACTGCATGGGTATTTTTACACTCATTCATTTGGGTTGCAGTCTGCAGCCGCTGCTCCCCTCTCCTCCCCTCTCCTTATATCTCCTCTCTCTCTCCGGCTGTATTGACAGTAAATATCCTGCAGCCTGTCCCCTCCTGTAGTTTGCTTTGCTTTCTTTACAGTAAACAGACAGAAAGCTGTCTCTCATTTTCTGCCAGCAGCTCAGCTAACAACCCTATATGGATAATTCAGAGGGAAAAACAATTGATCAGGCCTCATTGATCCAGTGAGGGTTGGTGGCTTTCAGAGAAAAGGGTACATCAGCACATGGAAAGGAGTGATGGAGCATAGAGATGAGATCCCATGCTGCTAAGTGTCCCTTATTAAGGAAGGCACACTCCACTTTTGAGTAAAATCATTATTTCCCCCTGGAAACTGAACTTTGACATCCCTTGACTGATTTATTACCTCTACAGCAGCTGGCAAAAGGCAGCACTTGGGTAGGCACTTGGTGCTACCTCAGGGCAGGCACTGTTGTCGCTAGTTATCCTTCATGATGATTCTTATTAACAGTCAAATACTAAGCACATTAATGGAGTACCAATACCTGCAGGACATCCGATTCCCCAGAATCTACTAATGAAACCTCTCTCTGTGCGTCCCAGGTATCTGCCTTCATCTTTTTGCTGAGAGGCTTGGGGGCTCCTTCACAAAGACATGTAGGCATTTACTTCTGAAACCAGCTTCCATGGGAGTTGGGCACTGAAAAAGATGAGCCCCCCAATTTTTAGGGAACCATACCTCATCCTTGCTCACTTCAAGACTTACTGGCTATCTTTCACCTGAGGGGCTAGCAGTGTACGCGAGTTCTGCTGGGGGAGCCAGACAAAAGGTAGGATCTGAAAGGAGGTGAGTGGAACAATAGGTTAGGAAGGACTCAGGAAGGGCTCAGAGCCCCATCCAACCTGACCTTGAATGTTTCCAGGGATGGGGCATCTACCACCTCTCCAGGCAATCTGTGCCAGTGTTTCACCACCCTCATCATAAAATATTTCTTATATCTAGTCTAAATCTACCCTCTTTCAGTTTAAAACCATTACCCCTTGTCCTATCGCAACAGAGCCCGCTAAAAAGTTGATCCCTATCTTTCTTTTAAGCCCTCTTTAAGTACTGAAAGGCTCCCTGGAGCCTTCCCTTCTCCAGGCTGAACAACCCCAACTCTCTCAAGCCTTTCTCCATAGCAGAGGTGTTCCATCCCTCTGACCATTTTTGTGGCCTCCTCTGGACCCGCTCCAACAGGTCCATGTCTTTCCTGTGCTGAGGACTCTAGAGCTGGACGCAGTACTCCAGGTGGGCTCTCGCCAGAACGGAGTAGAAGGGCAGAATCACCTCCCTCGACCCGCTGGCCACGCTTGTTTTGATGCAGCCCAGGATATGGCTGGCCTTCTGGGCTGCGAGCGCACGTTGCTGGCTCATGCCCTGCTTTTCATCCACCAGTACCCCCAAGTCTTTCTCCGCAGGGCTGCTCTCAATCCCTTCATCCCCCAGCCTGTAGCAATACTGGGGGTAAGGGTCTCACTTTCTTACACCTATAAGGTCTCTCCTCATGACAGCTGTCCAGAGTCACAGGTGCTGGCAGACAGATGAAGAACACGGTTTTGGTTATTTTTCTTGTATACAGTAACACACCTTACGTTTATAACTGGTTTTGTATTGGGAAACACTTCTCCAAGAGGGTCTGGATGTCCCCTGCTCCTCCTCCTCATAGTGAGGGAAGGTGACATAAAGTCTTGGACAAGGACTGTCTTTTTGTTTTATGTTCAAGCATATTTAAGTTCAAGTCCAAGTTTATGCTGAAGTCCAAGGATCTGAGCAAGAGTTCCTGCCTGCTCCTGCCATCTGAAGAGAATAAATAACTCTCCCTTACCATCACTGTTAAGAAGGTACAAGGGAAGATGGCTGAGGAAAAAGCAACAAGAAAGTCAGTATCAAATATAACATCAAAACCAGGTTTTTCTCAACCCCAAAAACTCCTTGGCCCAGCTGTAAGAATTTGCTGCTTCATAATTTCCTTGGGCTTCAGTGAATCCAAAGAAAGAAAGAAGAGGAGGAGTTACACGAACTAGATGCAGGAGATCATAGCAGATGGACAACTTGCACCAAATGCCTGTGGATTTTATTATGCTACTTATAAGATGAGAAGAGTACTATTTGTCTGATAGAAGATACTGCAACTGATAAAGGCCCTCACACTAACAGCAAAATACAGTACAGGTTAGAATAGCAATAGACCCTTCCCGTAAAGGGAAAAGCAGTGTGGTGGCATGGGAGACAGCAGCCAGTCTTGACCTCACTGAGGAAAACAGACATCACAACGACTCACGAGGACCAGATAGCACAAAACACAGGAAAAAAAGTAGAGGCAGATGGCCATGTGTGAGGAGGGAATATTACTGTGGGGAAAACCTGTATCAGAAGGGAAGAAGACAGAGAAAGGGAAGTGCAGAGAGAGAAACATCTGCAGAGATAAAAGGGGACATAGACCCAATGTGGGAAGAATTCAGGCTTGTCCAGTGAGACGTGCTGAAATGATGCGGTGCTGTTGCAGTGAAACCTTCATCTATCTTCAGCCAGTAGTTATGGCTTTTGCAGCTCACCCCATTCAATCCCTCAGGATTTCTAGCTTGCCTTTTTTTTTTTTTTTTGCTCCAATTAACCACCAAAACTACAGAAGCAAACCCATGCTCCAGGTTGGGCCTTCTCAGGGAGCATCTCTCCTGACAGTGCGTGATAGTAAAATAAGATTACGAACGGAGAAAACCTGAGATGGACCCAAGCTCCAAAGGCTAATAAACACAATCACCTGAGAAAACATTGCCTCTGAACCTACAATAACTTAATGCCTCCTCCAGGCACTCCAGCAAGAGGGAGTGAAGAAAGGCTATTTCTTGTTCCTCACTCTTGGAGAAGCACAGAAGGAAAAGAACTCCTCTCTTGTCACTTAGACTCTCCTCCTTTCTCCAGGACCAGGCATATTTTGTTTCTTGAAGGAGAATGTTTGCTAACTGTTGCTTTTTGAGCAGCACACACGCTGCTAACACTCCCTTAGCAGGGGAGGCCATGGCCTGCCACAGAAATATGTCTTCACAGAGTATCAGCCAGAGCCATGTGTTCCCATCCATCTGTAAAGAGCTCTTGAGCTTTGTTAATTTAATAAATTCCCCAAGTATACTTCTTTCTAAGGAGACTCCCATCTGCACTGAGAATGGCTACCTTTCTGACACCTCTGAATCCCTTTCTCTTCTCTTGATTTTTGAAAGAGGCTTAAGCCCCCATTGGGGTCTGGGCATATTTCTGAGAGGGAGGCTCACCCTCAGACAGTTCTTGCTGAGGGCACTGCAACCTTCCTTCCGTCTTTTGTGTCCCTCAGAAGGTTATCAGCATCACTTACATAGCTAGCTGACCACAGAGAGTCCCCCAAGTTTTGCTTAATGAGCATCCATTGATTTATCCAGCTGTTCTCAAGCATTTTCAAGCCACGCTTCTGTATGTTGGTCTTCTCAAGTCATAGCTCCCTGCCTGCTGATCTGCGTAAGTTCATCTGAAATGATTCGGCTATATTATATCCCCCCAGTTGTTCTATTTCAGGGCCCACCTCATAGCACCTTTTAATGGAGTTCAGTTTGTGGCTAATTTCCTTTGGACCTGTGTCTTCATTTGCTTATCGGTATTCTTCTAAGAGGATTTAGGGATTTCGTAGTATCTGAACAAATACTGAATCTATGATATAGCATCTTCATTCATGCCTTTGGCAATATCCAGAACTGAATATGATTGTGGATCTGTGAAACCCACATAAAAGTATTCTGTGAATATATACCTTGAATGGTATTAGATTGGCACTTGTATCTTGTGAAGTTGCCAGTTACTGATGCTTTCCATGCTTGTCTGGCTTTTCTTTATTCACTCTTCAGTTTCATAGATATGACAAACGTATTTCAAACCTACAATCAAAAATCATCTGAACTGTGAACTCTACAACAATAAAAAACCCACCTACATCATGTAAATAAGAGCAGTAGTATTAACTGTATGGGAAAGTCCAGTATTGTGGTGTTTTCTGTTCGGCGACTATTTAGAAAAACTACTTGTATGGAACAGTAAGCACGTATTAAAAACTCTCCACTAAATCACACAAATGAGTCAGTCCAATGTATCACTTGTGACTCACAGATGATCTGCAGTGGCTACAAATAAGCCCAGCTGAAGATGCTGCCTTCCAGATGAAATACAACCCTTAATTTGCAGTTGCTAATGATGAGTCATCACTTCTTGCTCTAATTACCGAGGCATTAAGTCTGTTGCATTAGCTGAAGCATATACCTGGGTCAAGAGAGAACACCAAAACAAATCATCCAAGTAGATTTAATAATCTGTGACAGTTCTCTTGCCTTCTTAAACTGTTGCCCCATTTCTCCCTGTTAGTGGATTAAGTGACTACAAAATGAGAAACTGTAGCTTGAATCCCCTGTAACATTTATGCTGTAATAGCCTTTAGCAGTGATGGTTCAGTACTGTTCAGAGTCTCCATTCAGAGGATACTAGCATTAACATAATCAGGCTTTTTTGGGGGCACAAGTTTTGTGAATTTACTTGGTTTTTTACATTTTGTCTTTGAACAAGTAGATACAGGCAAAGGGGATGCTTCAATGACAAAAGCCTGGGATGGGCTACAGGGAAAAGAAAGTGCTGCTAATTCACTGTGACAGCATCAGAATCACATATGGATGCCAAATTGAAATGCTCCTCCACTCATTCCCACCCCTCACCGATCAATAATTGGCAGGCTCAAAAATGCTCAAACGCCTACGCTGCTTGTTCTCACTGCCACACATTCTCACATTAGCCTTGGGCTTGCACTTGGTATCAAGTTAGTTAAAGGTTTATATCCTTTCCAAACTAAGCACAGCATTGGATCATGTCCACTGGTTTATCAAGCCTGATATCTTTTTTCCATTTGTCACCAGACTGGACATGTCAGAAAAAGGCAGATAGCTTTTGCTAAAAATGAGTTCTCTCAACCTGGGAAGAGTTTTGAAATCCAAAATTATTTACAACCTGAATCTTTTCAGGCTGCAGCATAGCATTTCCAAAGAAAGTGATCACTCCATTATCACTAGCTAAGGATGCAGGAAATTCTGAAAAATGCTGAGATTATGATGCTGCTACCCACCACTGACCAGTTTCAACTAGCAAATTCACAAGAATCCAGTCAGTTTTGCAGCTGCTGTTAAGAAGCAAGCCACTGGGCAGCAAATATAAATCATATAGCAGGGCTTCTAGTATTGCCAAGATCACTGGCACCCAGTGTTGTGAGCTGTTCAGAGAGTCTGGAAATTTCCAAGTTCGTAATGGTCAGCTCAGAGGGGGGCAGGAACCTGGAAGCCCTGGCTGCATCAGCTCTGAGTCTCCCGGGAGAGTTGACTGAGATATTGGGCAGGAAAACTGGCATTTTGAATTCTAAATCCACATACTCTCCTCTGGAAATTCACTGAAATCGTACAAGTTTAGTGCCTCTTCATTTAAACATAAAATATTTAATCAGACCACTTCCAAGCATCTGCAAAGGATATTTTTCCTCTATCACTATGTTTTATCCATCACTAAACTACAACCACTGATCTATTGTTTCAATCAGGATGTCCCACCATCCTGAAGAACTACCTGTGGCCAACATTCATAAAAACAGGAGCCTTCCAGCACTTTTATTTATATGCCTAGGTAAATGGCCTGAATGCCAAAAAGGAAATACTGTATACCAAGAGGCTCTCACTGATTTAAACACATGGTTAGAAGAACAGCATCTGGAGAAAACATGATGTTTGGCAGAGCACAGTGCAACTGGAAAAACATTTAGCACTGGAAGTCTTGGCAGGTGAGAAAAAGCTGCCTCATTTTTGATCTCAGCATAGGTTTGCTCAGCTCTTGGTAGACTATTTTCAGCTGTCAAGAAAAGCACTTTAAATCTAGAGGCACGATAACTCTGGGACAGACAGACCACAGCCAAGATTGTCAAGAGCCAAAACAAGGGGCATGCTTGCAATGATGCTCCATTTATATGAGGGGCTGAATCAGACTGTAACCGCAGCATTTCCAGCAGCCGGTATTTTTTCCATGGCTGCCCTCCAGAGCGCAAACGATATTAGCCTGTATTATATTGAGATTAAATATTCCTTCCAGACCTCCTAGATGCGTTTACCTTATCTTTTATCTGGTAGCCACCACTTTTCCAACAGGCACCTATGAAAGTAATTCCTCACCTCCACCAAGCGTGTCTTCTTTCCCAGACTTGTGCCACGGATTGCAAGTGTCTGCAGTAAAAATTCTCATGTATCTCATATAAATCTCATACAGCTCTGCCTCCATCAGGGCAGAGGGGACAGGGGTGAGTCTGGTAAGCAAGCAGGAACTGAGGCCCACGTGCTTGTCTCAGACTGTGGGAACATGTCCCAGAAAATAAATAATTGCACTGTGCAGATACAGGACGAGAGGAAACAGCCTCAAGTTCTGCAAGGGGAGGTTTAGATTGGATATTGGGAAAAATTTCTTCACTGAAAGGGTTATCAAGCATTGGAACAGGCTGCCCAGGGAAATGGTTGAGGCACCATCCCTGGCGGAATTTAAAAGACGTGTAGATGTGGCGCTTCGGGACATGGTTTAGCGGTGGACTTGGCAGTGTTAGGTTTACGGTTAGACTTGGTGATCTTAAAGGTCTTTTCCAACCTAAATGGTTCTATGATTCTGTGATTCTTACACTTTGCTGTTGTGTCCAAATTGACACAATTCAGAACTTATTGCTTGAGTCTATGGCAGTTTGAAGCAAACTGAATAAATCACCAGTGCTAAGTGAGAATAGTCACTCCAACACAAACTCACTGGAGAGAGAGGACTCAGACTGGTACCCCTGTTTATGTGCTTCACCCAGTGACTGACTAGTAAACAACGTACAAGTATTCATTGGAGCCAGAACTAAAAACTAGGTCTCATATCTCACAGGCCAATTACAGCTACGTACCCATAAGATTTATTGCTTTCTCTTGATGAAAATATAATTACTGAACAATAAACAGGTCAGCTTCAGCAAGTTGCTTAGAAGGGTCTCCAGACCCAAAGAGCCTGGTCCTTGGGAGCTACTTCTGAGTGCTGGGAGATATATTTGTATGGGAGGGGAGTGAGATTAAAAAAAAGCAACACAGAGTGAAGAGGGCTGGACAACCACATTCTGTAAGAGCTTGAACCACATTAAAGCAGCTGTGGTTTTGTACGATCTTGGTTAGCAGTATGGCCAAGCTACTGTAAAAGCTGTCTGACCAAACTTCTCAGCTTGTGTCATCTCACACACACAGGTAATAGACATCAACCTTACAAATAATAGGTGATCCCCAGGATATGTCAACTTGGACACTGTCTTGTGTTCCAAGGCTAACATGGCATTGAGGAGAGGATGGAAAGGAGAAGCCGAAGAAGCAAACAGGATAAAGGAAGGATTTGTCAGTATACCTTCAGGATTGACTTCAGAAAAGCACAGGGAAAGGGCCAGGCAGTTACATGTTTTGGGTGGGAAGAAGGGAGGAGAGGAGAGAATCATTAAGAGACTCTATAGTGTGAGGGCCCTGAGGGAAACAGTTGCCACGAGGAAGCAATTACAATACAGAAAAGAATGAGAGCACCAGCAGAAGCAAGAAAAGAGATGCTCTTTATTAGAAGTACGATATATACGTACCACAAAGCAGAGCAAGAGATTTAGCAGACAAACTATAGTGAGAACCAGCCTTGTCTGAGAGAGAATCTCAACAGAGGCTTCAGTCAAGGCTTTTCAGAGAATTTCTAGACAGATCAGATCATGACCTGCATTGCTATGCACTCCAGCTTCAGTCACTGGAAAATAAGCTAACAGCCTCCAGCCCAAGCTGTGTCTGGCAAATACGTATGCTATTCTTTTAGTCGGCAACTGCTAAAAACTTGTCATCATCAAGAGCAGGCAGCAGGAGAAAGGAGGAATGCAATTGCATTCTTCAAGCAAACCCTTCCTCCTCTATCTTAGACCATAAAACTATACAGCTCCAAGCTAATCCCTGTAATCAGCTGCACAGCCCTTCCCACTTTATTGGCTGTTTTATACAGTCAAAGCCAAATTGCCAAAGGGAGATGGTCAATCATTTGCGCTGCATCTGCTCCAGGCAGTGACAGGACACAGGGTAGATATTTAGGGCTAGAACTACTTAAATGCAGATTTAGGGCACTGAAAGCAGGCATGGGGGAGGAGAAACAATCCCGGAATAAAAGCTCTGGGAATATGGAGAACAAGCTGCTTGGCCAGGCTAAAGCACCACCATGCTGAGTTTGGGTCAGAAGGGAAGAGGAAGCAGAACAGCATTCATAGGAGCGGCAGGGTCATTCGGCCCGGTTCCTGCTATCAGGGATAACAAAGTTCTCCTCTGAGTGAACTTCTACTCCATTCAGGGCTCTCTAACAAACCAAAGGCTAGCAGAGAAAAAGACCAAATGGCCACAGCTGTAATTCAAAATTTTATAGAAGGTAGCAGAACCTCAGTTCAAACAACCCAATATCCCTGAGAAAAGGCCACTGTCTAAGCACTGCTTTCTCCTACCCTGTCTATACTGTTTCTGAAAGCCACACCATTCTGAAAGCCACACCATCCCAAAAGCTCACCCTCCCTATATACCATGCAAGAATCAAAGTATTAAAAATAAATTTCTTAGGAATTTTCAGTTTCTCTATGACATCTTCATGCCAACTTCAACAGAGATGCACTCTGTCCAGCATCATCATTATATACACTAATTGAACATAACCCATGATCTCGTGAAATCACAGTGGCTCCATTTTATAGATACAAGTAGGGGTGGAGAGTTCAAGAAAGCAACAAACTTCGGTGAGAAAAAGTAACTTACCCAGAGCTGGTGCCAATTTCAGCTGTAGTACTCAAAGGTTCTGTCCTAATCACCGCATCGGTAGCCCATGCTTTGGCAGGGCTTGCAGAAGCTCGAGAGGACTTTTCTCCACTTCCTTTAACAAGGTATTAATTGAACATTTCAAAGTGAGTATCAAGCAAACCAGAAAGAGAGCTTGACCCAAACAGAATACAGTCTGCACAAGCCAAAGACTCCCACTGCTATTTAATAACCAATATAAAACAGGGTGGGTAATTTGGTACCTACTGCAAATGTATCCGTGGGTCAGTAGATGCAACACAGCTGGTGAGGTGCCTTGATGCAGGTTTGAAGTTGGAGAGAAAAAAACCCAATTACATGAAGTACAAGTAGCCACTTCCACTATTACAGAAAAACAAGGGTGACTGCAGAGCAGGAAACCAGCACTGTAAAAAAAAAAAAAAATTAAAAAAAAATTAATGGAGCATCACAGGCTCAAGCTGGCAGGGCAGATCTTCACAAAGGGCAGTACAGGCATACTGAAGGATGGAGCCCCACTGCCCTCCTGTCACACAAGGGACCTCTGTACTGACCTGCATTTGGCTCCTTGATGTAACTGTAGACAGAACACTTCCTCTAACAGCTTCTACTTTTACTTGAGCCCAGAGTTAGGAAGATAGCATCTCATATTTGGAGAAGAGGGAGAAACTGGCAGTCAATTGCTAGAACTTGTGCAGAGGTAGTTTCTACTATTTGGTGCACCCACCATCCAAAATGAGGTAGACGATTTCTACCCAATCTAAGTGCTACTAATAGCTTTGGGAGGTGACAAAGCTTTGCAGGAGCTCTTGGAAGAAGAAACAGTTGTTCAAGACAGGAATTACCTTACACTGAACAGCTTCCTTTATCAGTAGTTTTTACTTGCACAAAGCGCCTGCATGCTGCTTATGCCTGTTTCTCTGCTTATGTTAGGCACACCCACAAGACAACTCCATCATGACGTTAGCAAAGGTGTCACCTTGTCCTGGCATGGCTGGTAAGCAGAGCAGCTGGGAGACAGGTTAGGGATCAGGAGTCTCATACTGCAAGATGCAGCAACTGAGAGCTAACAACAATCTTAAAAAAAAAAATAAAAAAAATAAAAAAAACACATTAGACCACTCCAGCTTTGGGATCTGGTCCATGGCCGAAACCATAGCTGAATCAAAATAAAGCTGAACTAGATTTTTAATTGTTTCTGAACTTGCAAACTTCCAAGTAATCCCATCTGCATGGATCAGTCAGCCTTCCCTCCAATGAGTCTTCATGACATTCCCCACTGTAGTTTTGCCAAGCTACTGCATGGATTACATAAAGTGCAGAGAACGCACAAAATTGCCCACTTAGAGCTGCAGAGCAGATTGCAGGATTGTCATATCTTAGCTACCTTTCAGTAGCAGGACTGTGGAAGGGAAAATGAGAACAAAAGGAATGCTACTACAATTTTTCTGGTGCATATTACCTCCTCCCTCCCCAAGATGGAGATAGATCTGATCAGTTGCATTTGTCATCTCTACTAGAAAAAGAAATGGCAAGAATAAGTCACCCACGAACCACTTTTCCAAGCATGACATTGTATTATCTGCTGTTAGCAAGTTTGTTCAATAAGAATATGAGGTTTCCCCCCCTCTCCCTGCAGCAAAGATTGTTCACTGAAGGTGCTCCTAAGTAATAGATCAGGATTAGAGACCTTTATTCACCAAGGGAGAATTTGACCACAAGTATTTGTCTTGTCTCTGTGTAACCAACAAGATGCAAGATGACAATGATGGAAAAGGCAGAGCTGAGTCTCGCTCAGATGCGCACTGTTTGGAAATAGTCTGCGAGTCTAGTAGAAGTAAGGTACTTTAGTTAAGTTTGACCTTGGTGCAGTTTGGAAGACCTGAGTAATTTTGCCTGATGGCTGCTTGGCAGCTGGTAGACAACGCTTACTACTGCCATCTCAACACCAGTACTGGCTGTTATTGGCAAGGGACAAGCACATTTCTCAAAATGTCCCTGCTTTCAAGGGATGGCACTTTAGTTCTACACCTCCCATTTGATGACTTCCAGAGATGTCTTCCTCTTGTCAGTGTGAAAAATTACTGACAGCAGAAGCATCACAACAAAGCAAAGGTTACAGCTACACTGACTAAAAAAAAAAAAAAAATCCAATACATGAACCACAGTCCTTCCCATATGCAATTTGTGGCCCCTTCCCCCATTCTTGGTCTCTCACCCTGTTTTTCCTTATCTTGGCCCAACAGAGAGTGTAACGCAATGGCTTGGTAGTCAAACAGGCTCCCGTCACAGCAAGATACAGCCATTCCCAGACAAAGCATAGGCAACCAAAGCGACATCTGACAGCAGCCCAAGTTAAAGCAGTTTCAAAAGAAAGGTGCATCAATGTAAATCAGCCCTTGGGTATGGCAGATCATACTGCCATACTCCGTGGCTGCTCACAGAAGCACTCCTTATCCTCATGTAGATGACAACCAACCAAGTCTTTCAGGCCAGTAGTTCCCTGCAGTATGTAACTGAAACATATTAGAAAGGAGGGATCAACAAATTTGAATGGCTATGGGAACTATCTTGAGCATGTAACTAGACACATCTGAAAAACTGGGCCTCCAATCATCATCTCCATGGTGAAACAGCAGCAAAAGTGAAAACTAAAGTAAAATCCTAAGTAGCTGAAGTGCCAGAAATAAGACTAAGGCTCACAAGAATCAGAAATAAAAAGAACAAAAGATGGCCTTTATCTGGTAGCTTTAGATCAAGGGGTGAACAATACAAGTGATTTCGGATGCTGGTATATGCTTCATATTCTAATCACTCATTCTAGAAAGGCTGCTGCTGAAAACACTTTGAGTTCAAAAGACTTCAAAATACCTTTTTTAAAGCTTCAGGAGACTCTAGAAAGCATATGAGAGATTAATCAGAAAAGATACTAAGATGGTTGCATTTTTCTTTTGCAGTAAGCGACACAAAAGCAAAGGATGACTTTTGTAGTGGTCTGTATCCAGGAAGTGCAAATAGGGTGTCTGGCTGGATTATTGTTCTTAGCTCCATGTTGAGGAAGAGTAAAAAGCCACACAATGTCTGGTAATATCATCTCTCATGTAGACCACCTGTCTTTAGTATATACACTTTAAAATACTGATAGATGAAGTGCTTTGGCTTCTGTTCAAGGGTCTAGCTATTCAAGGAGAATCTTTAAATTACTTTTTTCTTTTTGGAAGCATATAGAGAGGTATGAAAGCCCTGGTACCCAGCAGTTTAAAACAGAGCACTGATCCCTATTTCCCACATTCACTTTTTTCAGATTCAGGCAATATTTTCTTTGTCACTGGACAGGGGACAGGAAATACAGTCAAGTTATTATCACCTCATTTCCAGGTAATGAAGACAAATGTTCAAATTCTGCCACTCCATGTTCAAATTCTGAATTCCATGTTTAGGCAGAAGACCTGAGGACAGGACCTATGTTTTTGTGCATTTGCAAAGCACTTTAAAGAAGGGGCATTAAGTGCCAGCTAGTGTTCCCCGGCACTCCCCCAGTACAAATGTTAGTTACAGCACCACAGACATTTCGCTATGCTAAACCCCCCAAAGTGTTTCCAGTCTTTCAACATCAATCAGCACAACTGAAGCCAGTAGTAAATTGATTCTCACATTCCATTGGTGCCAGTTTTTGTTAGAAATGATTTGTGATAGATATGGTGGAATATATTGATTAGTACTGACAGTCCCAGTTTCCCAGGCGCTTTGTAGCGCTGTCATTCCAAAATGACCTGCTTTCCACCTTGTCAATTTTCTTCCGCAGAGTCCGTTATAAATATATACTTTAGTATGAGATAGCTTCAGCCCCCTCCAGAAAACAAAACAGTCAGGCAAGTAAAAATCAGTACAATAAAATAGGTTTGCAGTGTGGCAAAAGAGCTTGTTTATTGAGAGATTTTGTGTCAGGGGAAGAAAAGGCACAAAATAAGTTACAAAGACATTATATGAACTGTATGAATCAGAGGCAGTATCAGAGCTGTTACAAATCACCTAAAAGTTGGCTTACCAACATAGGTTAGCCTCTACAAAAATCTTGAAAAAAATATTTCAAATGATCAAAATCATTCAGAAATTAAGTGAAAATGTAAAGCCCACCAATATTAACTTTTGACTCAATTCACCTGGGCTTACCACCATCACCCTCTCTATCTCAGAAGACAGATATCACTGGAAAATATGTAGTATTACAGAATTATTTTTAAAACACATTTACACTTTATAAATTAGGAACTTAAATATTTACCTTTTGTACCTCCAGTGAAGTATAGTACATACAGGTAAGGCAGTATGCATAGGAAATATATTAAGAAAACAGAACAGGTAAGCGCAATTATTCTGAATATTTCAACATTTGTTATGGCCCCTCACCTATGGCAAAGAACATCTTAAAAAGATGGATCCAACAGCTGTTCACAGAACATATGAATATACCACCATAAAAGGTCTACTGTGGAAAAGCTTATGCTGTCTTCAGTTGTAACTTCTCAGATCAAGTATTCTAAAACCAGACTTTTCAGCAGTACAACTCTGAGTTAACAACAGCACACTAATACAGTTAAAGTACTTCTGAAATATATCAGTCCTCATTTTAACGTGGGAAGGCTCATAACACTCAGTATTCAAGTAATCCAAATTAAATATTTAAAAATACACACACCAACTATATACAACTCGATTTTTGTTTGCAGCAGTGAATCTATTCCCCCCCCCATTCCCACTTTCCTGTTACTCAACTCTCAACTGGCAAGGACTTTTGATTGTTGGTTCAAATTAAAAAAGCACAAGGAAACAATATAAAGTCTACAGGATACAGAGACTATACAAAGATTTGTTTTCATGATGATGAAAGGTTGAGCAGAAAGAAAGTAGTTTACCCCTTTGGCTGCTCCTCTGGTCAAGTGGAGATCTAAGTTCTGTCTTCTGAAATCAGCAGAGATGCAGACATAACCAGACACAGAACTTGGCTGTAAGTGTCTGATTATATCCTTAGGAGTTTCACTTACTTGACCTAAGACAACAGTAACAGAAAGGGAATACAGTACCAACTACCACTCACAAAAACTGTCAGCCCAAACTGTAAGGACTTGATTTGGAAGAAAACCCTGTACAGTCATGTATTGAGCATAACTGTCAGGGTTCTGGCAGTGAGGGGGCTGCAGGGTGTCCTGTGTGGGAAGAAGCCAGAGACTGCCCTGTGTTGTTCCCAGCCAGCTCAGCAAGAGGCAGCACAGAATCGGAGAATGGCTGAGGTTGGAAGGTCCTCTGGAGGTTATCTGGTCCAACCCCCTGCTCAAGCAGGGCCACCTACTAAAGCAGGCTGCCCAGGACTGTGTCCAGACAGCTTTTTAATATCTCCATGCATGGAGACTCCAGCTCTCCAGGCAACCTGTGCCAGTGCTTAGTTACCCTCGCAGTAAAAAAGTGCTTTCCTGTGTTCAGATGGATCCTCCTGTGTTTCAGTTAGTGTCCGTTGCCTCTTGGGCACACTGGGCACTGGCCCACTGCACTCCAACACTGTCAGGAGTTTCTGGCACTTCTGCAAAATCACATTGAAGAAAGGCCAGTAAATGCCAAGAAAAAGAGATTACTGTGCTATAGCAGCAGGAGGAAAAAAAGGATAAGACCATGCCAGCACAAGAGGAGCAGGAAGGAGAGACAGCTGAGCAGGAGAAATGCCAAAGCAAAACCATAGCCTGAGCAGAGGCTGAGAGTAGACTCAGAAGGAGCTACAACTCTAAAGGGACTGAGACTGGGGAAGAAACCCACACGAAAGCGGTTGAGTAAGAAACAAGGAGCAGTGAAAGAACCAGCAAGCACAACAGACTAATCCCAATCTCCTGTGCTGCCTGTTGCCTTGCTGAAGGGACAGAGCATAACATGCAGCCAAGGAAGTAGAGACCACTGTGGGGTGGGCGATGGCATGGGGGGGAGAGAGGGAAGAATGGTGTCTGGAAGAAAGCAGCAGTGTTTTCCTTAAGTGTTTTATTTATTTTTTCTTTCAATACCAAAAGCAGTAACTAAAAGCTCTTTAATTGGCAATAAATTAAATTGATTCAAACTCCCCAACTCAAACCTTTTTATTGCCCCTGAAGAGTCATGTCCTCAACTGAGGTTAGCATAAAATTAAGGGCTTTCTGGCCCTTCTAAAAGGCAAGCAGTACACACAGGAGAACACATGTTCTAAGTGTATAATTAGTCTGCTCCTTCAAAAGCTTAAATCTTTTAACCACATAAGGCCTTTAAGAAAAACTTTAAACAGAAGGACTACTTGTGGTCTTCAAGTCATGGATTCCCACATAAATTAAAAAAGGAAATATTTTGTAGTTTCCTAAAAATCAATTAAATACAAAATTGACAAAAAAGCTCAACATAAAGAGGTAGCTTAAAAAAAATCAAATTATTATTAGATTCAGGAAGGAAAGGTAGTGCAATAGAAGTATCCATATGAAAAATATACTTCCAATTTTTACATGACTTATTCAAATTTTAACAAGAACAAAATAAAATTTGGGTTGGACTTTGGGGAGTGACAATGATCAAATACTCAAACCCAGTCTTTTAGAAGCATACTTGAAATCACAGCAATCACAATAAATTCTTTTATCACAAATCACCCAGCAGTTGTCTGCTCTATAACAATTTTCAGCATCTGCAACACTGATTTTTTTTTTCCTACAAACTAACATCAGAAATGCCTGTCTCCCAATCAAGTTTCCATCATGTAAAAGCATTTTGTTTCAACACAGCTGTGCCAGGTACCTCTCATGTAACATCTTTAAGTAAATATAACCTTCGATATTGGCAAAAGTTTCCCTACTGCCATACTTTTTGCCCGCCTACTGGTAAGTAGGTATAATATGAGCACCTCAGATGTGTTGGTGGGAAGCAGTAACATGCATGCTGAAGACTTGCCTCCTCTACAAACCTTTTGTAAATGAGGGTGGGCAAGTACTTAAACACACTCCATTCCATAAGCTTGCTGTATATGAGAGGTCCTTGACACCCCATGGTCCTGCTTCATTCTGCATACAGACTGGAGAAAGCAGATTATTTCTTTTAAAACCATTCATCCTGGGCAGCCAGCTCTTGCTGCACAAACTTTTAGCCACCTGCTAACACTGGCAAACAAGCAGCCATGATAGGGCTGTCTTGCAGTGAATTTTAGTTGTAATAGGGATTTAAACTCTAGACATTATTATTTAGCAACACCTCAAACAGACTGTGCATTTTGTAGAAGTCTGCTAGAACCTGTGAAGCTCCAGGCAAGCTGTTATTAGCAATGCTAATTTGTAAGGCTGATGAATGAACTAACAAATTCCAATGTGCAGTTTTTTTAACCAGGTTTTATCAGTCTTAGAGTAAGCTTTGATATTTGCAGCTCAGAAGCAAACAGGCTCTGCAGATTTCTCTATAATGGCTACATGGTGTAAATTCTGCTTGTTCTACAGAACCTACACTTTGTCTTAAATCCTTCATTTAATTTCTTTGGTTTCTCAGAAGCAAAAGCTACTTAAGTGAACTGAGCAATGAAAGACAAGCAAACAAAGGTAACTAACTCTGTCACTTAAAGCTCTGGAGATGCTTGTAAATACCAGTTTTAGCAGGTTGCATGGAAGAATTCCAAATGAATGCAGCTAGAACTAGTTTTGGACCATTGCTTTCCAGTAAAAACTGTCTTTGGCACTGATATAATCCAATTCTATGATGTTACTTTACACACAGTCCCATATCAAGTTGGCTGAGGAAATTAAAGAAGACTTTATAAAAACAGGCACTTCAGATTAGAACAGAAAAATCTGCTCCCTGTTAGGCAATACAGGAGCTTTTTTCAGAATGACAGAAACAGCAAGTAGTACCAAAAATAAGATGAGATAGTTCAGTGAATTCAGACTGTCAGGGTGAAAGTTTTACCCAGCTCTAATAGACTTAAATAACAGTAGCACCTGGAAAATCTGAAGGCTACAATAGACTGGACAAGGCATTAAAAATACATAGCATGGAAAAATTCTGTGTAAATTTGTTCACCTTCCAATTCTACATTTAGATCTGCCATAGAAGTTTTCTTACATAGGTATCTTTCTTCCACTTAATACCTCTTGTAGTAAGATACAAGCAATGAGACGGAAAATACAGCTATACCTAAGTCTCCTGTTTGGTAAACAGCTGAATATACACATTTCTGACACAGGCATTACGTGTGTCAGGTCAGACTAACTTCCACCATCAAATGACAGTGCTGCTCTTGGGCTTTTCTGACATATTTACTGCAAGGCTCACGACTTGCATGTACAGATGCCTAGATTCAGCCTTGTCAAAGAGCATGATCAAAGAAGCTCTAACAAGATGGGAAAAGGTGTATATATAGCACACTATCCTTCAGCTAAAACAAAATACTAACCAAATCTGCATTCGGTGATTACACAGAAAACTCAGGAACAAGAGTTTTAGCTCAAATGTTTCCATTAACACACTCTAGGAAAAGTTTGTTTCTCACTTTCCCCCTTTTCCTCAGTACAACAAAAACATTCTCTTGCGAACTGCTTTTATAACCTTAGGCGACATAGGTTGGAAAATGTACGGCTCAACTGCATTCCCCATGGTTCTGCAAAGGATATTCTGCTAACCTCAGTACATCCATACAGCCTGGAAACCCTGGCACAGACTGTGCACTGTGAGCAGAGGACTGCATAGGGCTATGAATCCGTAAAGCCTTTACTGGAACAAAGGTGGCAGCTAGCTACAACCTGCTCCATGTTAATTAGGTGTCTCTGGAGAGGTGTGGACATGTTCTTCACTCAGCACCCTGACCTGAACACAGAGTCACCTGTGGCCCTCCTTTAACACAGAGCTTCTAAGTTTCCAGTGTGTCAGGGAGTCTCCAAACAGCACTTTCCCAATCCCTAAATGGAGAGCACTAACTTTGTTTTCAGGGGAAGCAGTTTAAAAGATAAACTAGTCAAATCGCTTTCCTATTCTATTCTCTTCAGCCTATGAAAAATAGCCAGGGAGTAAAATCCTTTTAGAAGGCTGAAGTATCACTTCACAAGAAGTTGTGTGACAAAAATGCATCAAATAATTCTAATCTTCCTATCTTTCTAAAGGGAAGCTGGCAAGTTAAGTGAAGACCAGTTACACAGCATTCTCCAAAAGAAGGCTTTACAAATTTTGATGATCTTAGTGACATGCCATTTCATAGAAAAGCTGAATCCAAAAGAAAACTGAAGCGTGCCACATTTTATATTGATGAAAAGAAATGTTTCATCACTAAAGTAGTAGTGCTGAACAAAGTTGACATTAAAAAGTAAGTGACAGAACTGGTGACCCAAAAGGACATCCTGGAACCAATGCTAGCTCTGAAAGCAGCTTCAAGTCAACACAAGCAGCAAGAAGGGTATTTCCACCCAATGGCTACTACCTTCTGCCTTCATTTACCCTTGCCCTAAAGTGTTTCTGTTGAATCCTCTAGTCTTTCGACTCCCTCCAGCTAATTCTCCGCCATGCTGTCTCACATGACCTGTCACTCTCCTTCACTCCTAGCTGTATTCAGGTATCACTTGTGAGGTCCCTAGATAGCAGAATCCCAAACAGATCTTAATACTGTCTCAGGTGAGCTATGACTAATCAGCACCATGGGAAAGCCTCTCTCATCTCTAGCATAATCCCACTAAGTGAGCTGGCTGAAAAAAGGGACAGCTACAAAACCGAAGGAATTCCCATCTTGGGTAGGTATCCTAGTGCCTGTGCAACACAAAAACCAGTTAACAGTGCAGGCTGCTTAGAATACAAAGCTACTCTAGCAAAAAACGTGGGATAAGGTTGTCGTACTTCACTCAACTATAGCAAGAATATTTGGTCTCAGACTCTTATCATTACAATATGTCAAACACTGTGATACATCTAGTGCTGTATCAGCCTCTGCTCTCCAGTAGCTCCTCAGGGCAAATCTACTACCCAAACACTGAGATTTATTAGTTGGGCCTATGCAGACTGCTTACATATAACTTCAAAGTCACAAGTTCTCTCTGGCCTTATGACTTGGGCTTTCAAGTAACACGGTTGTGAGACCCGTAACAGCAGGCACTGTTCAACTGAAGAACTTCTGCTTCGCAATAATGCTCCATCTAGATACAGAAAAAGCTGACCACACAGGCTACAAAACACTGTGCAGCATTGCTCCCCAGTGAATGCTACATATAGCACAAGTTTCTCAATATTATAAAGCATTACACTCTATGGGTAAGAAAAAAGTGATCCTATAGGTTTCTGTACCACAAGGCCAGTTCTTATAAAACAAACCTCTCTGAAAAGAAACTGAATGCACCTAACGGATTTGGACCTTAGAACACAAAGGAGGAGAGCAAGTAATTGTAAGAAGCCTGATACTACATTGCTGAGCTCCTCCTGGAGGGATTCTCTCCTATAAAATTTCTGAATTAACTGGCCAGCAAAAGTAACAACAGAGTGTTCCCATGGTTGACACAAAAAAGATGCTGCCCTTTAAAATTCCAAAGGTGCAAACATGGGACAGATTTAAGGTTAAAAAAGAGCAGCAGCTTTTATGGAAAAAAATTGCCAATGTTTTCTTCACTCTTGTTTTTGCAATTTTACATATGTATACTTATGATATAGAAGTGCATGAGTGGAAAGGTAAGTTTAATTATAAGTTGAGGACTGTCACAAAATCCAGCTCAGGTCCTGCAAAGAGTGATCTCCTCCACCTGAACCGTTACAGCATCCTACTGTTCTAATGAAAATCATGTTGACATGTCCTGTGGCATGACCAGGGTTGCCAGTAGCAGATAATGACAGTAAACTATGAAGGGAGGAAGGTTAACAGTTCCTGTCTGCCTCTCAGGTGACTTACTCTACCTACCATCCAAAGAGGGACAGAGGTAGCAAACACCTAAAAAAACCTGTCAGGTCTTGGCGGCATGTTAATACTGCTAGGCTTACCGCTGTTTGCTTCTAAGTAAGCAGGTTTTATTTATTTAGAAGCCATCAGCAACAAAAAGTCATTTTTCCAGTTGTCCATGACTCAAAATGTGAATACAACACTAAAAATTCTTCAAACAAATAGATTCAACCTTTCCAAGTATTTCCGAGTACCTTATTTGAGCAATTTTCTTGCATACAGAAAGGCCAAATAAGGCAGAAACACTATCCAACTGGGTTTAAAAGTGCCCTGCCACATCTACAACAACTATTCAACAGTCTGGGAAAAACAAAGTGAAGACTGCAGGCTGGAATTCTTCTAGTGAAGCTCATAACAGGCAAAAATCATGACAATACTGACACATTGTCCATAGGGACTGAAGTTGCCAACTTTGCTCACACTCAGTGCTTGGACTGAGCTCAGGCCAAGTGGGAGGACTGCATGCGTGAATCTGCAGTCTCTGGGCTGCCCTCTGCACCAAGCAGGGTAGTTGCACTTTGCTCAGTGTTACAGTTCCCAGCAAACAAAGTGCAAGCAGCTAGCTGCAAACTTCAGATGCTGTTTACTTTCACTTCCTTTCAGAGTAAAGGAGCTTCCCAGTTTAACCAGAAAATATTCACCAGTCAGCTTTTCAATTTTTTTTTTAATCCAATGCTTTTAGTCTAACATCCACAAAAATGGCTAGTGAGCCTGACAATATACTTGCTGCCATTTTGTGGCACTTTGCTAGGAATTCCAAGTATAAAGACTAACAAACATTTTATGGAAATCAATGTTAATAAATAGAAAGCCACGGGTTAGAGGATGAAGACGACAACACAATCAAACAAACTGAATTCTTGTTCCAACTACAAAGATGAGGCCTTACATTTCATACGTTCATGTTTCGTATTTCAAGATTCCATATCCCTCTAATGAAGCACCTACAGAAAGTTCAGTGTAAACAGGAGAGTGAAGTTGTCTTCCTCAACAAGGTCAAGTAACCAAGTGCTTGAGCAAGCACCTGGTTAAGAAACAACGTAAAGTAACCAAATGCTGTCTCAAAGAGGTCTACCGTTTTTTTTTTTTTTAATGATAACTTTATCAACACACAAGAATTTTAAATAAATACTAGCAGCTTCCTGGAAGTAATCCCCAAATGTAACAGCAACCCATAGTTCCTCTTACCACTTCAGAGTTAAGTTTCTTTCAGAAATAAAGACACAGATAGGTCCACAAAAATGAGCTATGTATTCTAACACACACCACACTCACAGAGTATGTGTTAATACCTCACCTATGTCCCACCCATGAAATTATATCCTTCACAGAATTATTTCACTGAACAGAGAATTTCTTGAGCTTCAATATTTATGGCAAAGTGAGGACAAGGTAAAAGTAGGCAAAGCTACAAACAGCAGTGCTGAGATGTGGGGAACACGTGGCAAACGTATGCATAAGACAACCCAAGAAAATGCTTGGTGGATGAAAATGAAAAAATCAGTATGTCCTTTATGACTGCAGGCTTTAGAGTTGCTCTTTCTTGTAGTCCTTCCTCCCAGCCTTCCATTATCACTAAGTAAATGCACAGCTCATGACTAACCAGCTGCACCCTGTAACTCTATACAGGTGTCTGTGCAGAGAGAGAAACCTCATTTTCGTAGTTGCCTCCCTCCTATTCAATATGCAGAAGCGATTTTAACATACATTTTCAGGAATTTGTTCCCACTGGAGTAGCACAGAGCACATTTCTGTGACCACTTTCACTCTACAGAAAAAAAAAGTGGATGTTTTCAAGTTTATCGATTTATACTGAAACAAAATCACCCACCTTAAAAATAAAATACAAACATGTGCATTGATGATCTGTCCAAATCTGTCTAAGCCTAGGTAATTTCCTAGGCTTCAGAAATACATGATCCCACCCTTGCTGTCTCACCTGGCTTCAAATGCGGTCCGTGCACTGTCATTCTGAACCACAAGAATTTGAACGGCTGTCTCGTATGGAGAGCATCAGTGGTGCAATTAGTCTGAACAGTACTCAAACCCCTCTCCTAGTCAGGAAAAACACAGGCACTTGCCCAATTACATTCCCTGACAGGCGAGGTCCCCAGTACTCGTCTTACAGCTGAACTGACTGGACAAGTAAGACAAGGCATAAAATAAGCCAGTGTTTCTTCTTTTCATTACTTTATCATATGAGTCTCTTCGTCAGCATCATAGAACTCCTCATCTTCACTTCCACTCCCTGCAGAACTCTCTTTGTCTCCAGACTAGAAACAAAAATGAAGTCATTGGTTAGTGCAGAAGCCACTAAATCAATCTCAAAATATGTAAGCATAAACCATTACACCTCTGTTGGAATGCTGGTAGAGAAAAAAAAGTAAGAAAAGACAG
Source organism: Gavia stellata (assembly GCF_030936135.1). Lineage (NCBI taxonomy): Eukaryota > Metazoa > Chordata > Aves > Gaviiformes > Gaviidae > Gavia > Gavia stellata. Next base: position 129,485,987 of record NC_082594.1, on the reverse strand, counting down.
GTCAAATCACTGTATTAAAACTTTGTAAAACACCTAATGTGAATTAAGATTTCTTTTTATGTCCTTGGTTCTTCAAAAATACCTTTAAAAGAGATGGGCTTCTAGTGGATGGACTTCCTCTGCTCCATCAGTACACTAGAGAATATATGAGGAGGGAGACCAGCTAGAATGGTTCTGAAGTGATAATCTGCTCAGCTTTCTTAATTTAAGTCTGAGGTCCCTACTCTGTGGTGAGCTACTGGAAACAGAGGCTCAGAATACAGATTACTTTGTTAGGTAAAAAGCTTCTCCATCCTGAATTATTATTTGTCCATGTGTAGCACAGGCATTTTCCTATGCAAGTTTTTAACTAAAAGATCGCCCTGCAATACTAACTAAAGGTGTTATGGAAAAGGGAAAAAACATTACCACTTCATATGTTCAGAAAGTAAACTCCCTATTATAGACATACCTCCTCCAGCCAGAGTCCTTTTAACAACATAATTTATATCATATAGCCAAACTAAAGTCGGCTATTACAGCTAACTGATTTTTATTTTGCCAGTGTAGCATTTTTCCAACTGATACAAATTATTCCAGTTAAAAAGATTCTCTTGCTAGTATAAACCCCCATCTAGTTTGAGCATTTAGGTTTTTTCCAGTATGTTTGCATCCACCCTAAGACTTCTGCCTGCCTAGTTATATGTGAAGAAGGGTGAGAGAAAGGGTGAAAACAGAGAAATGGAAATCATGTTCCTGACTGACAGTACCATGCAAGCAAAATCTGTAGCTTTAGATCTGTCTTCAGAGTTTTGCTACAGCAATGTGCATTAACTGCAAAGGAATTTCAAACACTTTGAGCACTAAGACCTGACAGAAGATATAAAGGGAATCATGTTATGCTTTTTTCTGGATTTCTAAAATTATTTGAGAGAAGTCAGGCTATTACTGGATGCTGTCCAACTTGAATATCACATTCATGTATGTTAACAGGGACAAAGCCTCCATTCTGGGCAACCGGAACGCATGTTATACTGAAAGTGGTACAAAAGGACAATGATTCCACAGGGGGAATTCAGGGTATGCCAAACAAATTCTACATCATTCTTACAGAAGCTTAGTAAGACTTCTCCATGGTCTTGTCAAATAGGGTTAATGTTTAACAGCTTTCCATTTTATCAGTGCTTTCTTTGTGAGCTTTAAAATAAACCCCTAATGTATCACAGACATTCCAGATTGTAACTTCACTGAAGTTACAGGATTACTTCAGGCCAGAACCATCAACTTTTTTTCATTTGGATTCAATAATTTTAATCCATCTAGGGAAAAGTGTTCCTGAAGAATGTTCTCAATTTTTTTTTCTTTTTTTTTTTCTTTTGTGGATCCTGCTGAGGTTGGGATTTTTAAGAAGCCTGCAGAAGTGCAAGCAGGGAAGATTTAAACCTGAGAAGACTGCTTGACATAAGTGAACCAAGTTGTGCAAATACTGATAGACAGACAATACTTGTCACCCCAAAGGGCAATACTGACCTTACTTGGTTAGAAAGGAAAATAAAACCGTGACTTTCCCCCCCTCTAAGTTGTAATACCTGCACTGTTTGCTAGAATTGTTTTTTGTTAGTAAGCCATCTGCACAGTTAAGATGTAATAATGATGTAATTACCAAAATAACAGCTGGTATAAACTTGATGTAAATGTATATGATGATTTGTGTAGCCAGCAAGAACATGGTGCCGTAACGTATTATCCAGTATGGCTAAAAATGTTTATAAAATGCGCATGTAAAGTAGCTAAAGTATAAAATTAATCGTTACAGGGCTGCCTCTTTCAACCCTTCTTCAAGGGTGCTTTTGTCACTAAACTGCGCTGTCCTTTCAAGAATGATTACAGCTAAAATTGGTAAACAAAGGCAACGTGTTGAAGCCTTTGAAAGGAAGCAACTGTTCTCATTCTAGAAATAAGTGTTACTCTGCCTCCTGATTTCTATGAAAATAAGTTTATGACTACCTGTGAATCTCAGACTGCTTGACCAAAAATTAACCAAATGAAAGTAAAAGTTGTTATAAGGATCCTGTCTCATCTCAGCCTAATGGGACAACTAACATTTTTTGTTATGAGTTGCCCTTCAAGTCTTCTGACCACTTATTCAATTTTTATTAGTCCATTGATACTTGAAATTTTGGGACCAGGTTTTAAATATTAAAACCTTACCCAAATTCAAACACCCACTTCCAGCTCTCTACCTCCTTCTTTTTAATCCCACTCCATTCACAGAGGAGCAGCCACGTAAAAAAACCTCCACATGACAGGAAGTTGTACACACCTCAGGAGGCATCAAGGAGTTTGACAAAATGAAGTATAAAGTGATATGAAAAAACAACATTCAAGGAAACCTCACTGAAAAACATCCCACTGCCACATTTATTTATGCTTATGCCTGGGAGTTTTGTAGTTCCAACGTTTTCAACGAATCTCATTTCCCAGAATCAACAGTGGGACAGATCTCAGAGGTTAGTCTAGCTTTAACCCATTTAAAGACTCTCTAGGGTAGACCTAACAATTGACATTGCAGAACAGCCAGTGCAGGTCAGGGCAGAAGGACAGTGTGCTACCTTTGAGGACAGCCCTTCACAAACAGGCTTCTGTTTTCTTTAACATCTAAGGCTTCTCAAACTTCAGTGGCCAGCTTTGCATGAAGCATGCTGCAGCAATCTGTCTTAGAGATTAGAGAGGGACAGACACAGAGTCCTTTATCCTAAAGGAAAAGATTGTAAGCTTTTGGCCTTGAAGGGATGAATTAACCCAGCTATGTTTCAGCTCGCATTTCCAAACAACATTTCAGACATAATGGTAAGGTTACTAAACTATCTTCTGTATCTCCTTGGGGCCTACTCTCCACAGGTCAAGAATCACTACCCTAATCTATTTAGAGTGGCATATTCAAGCTGACAGCTGAAATAAACACAACAGAAAAGTACTAGGAAATAAAAATTAATATACCTGTGAGCCATCTAGGGCTTGTAATGACATGGCTTCATCACCCAGCCGCCAGTACGAGCATACCTGCAGGTCTGAAATAGTTTCTAGCAAAGGGCTGTTTAAGGTCTCTGGCAACAATAAACTTAAGAGCCCAGACAAAAGACCAGTTGCTCCAAACACAATGTAAGGCAGAGACCACTGTACAGATTTCTGGAGACAAGAACAAAGAGAGTTAGGTTGAGATTGGTTCCTTCTAGTTCATACTGCACATTAAAGCACTTAACTTTTACAACCATTCCATCTGGCAAGTGTTTGTGTTCGTATTTAGCATAAAAGTTACTAATCCTATGGTTTTTCTTTAACCAATATTGTCAATTGTATCTTATCAATACTATTAGATCCACAGAGATTTTGGGATGGACTTTAAAAGAAATGCCTGCTGAATTTATGTTATGGACAAGAACTGAGTATATGTACTTTTTAACAAACTTTGTAGTAGGGAAGAGATATCACAGAATCATAGACATGATGATTGGAAGAGATCCCTTGAGGTCATCTGTGCCCACCACCTACTCTAAGCACAACTACAGCCAACACTAGACCAGGTCAATCATAGCTTTGTGTAACCAAGTATTGAAAAAACTCCAAGGATGGAGACTCTCCCTCTGAGTAGACTGTTCCAGGGCTGCATTAAGCCTCTCAGAAAGAGTATTGTCCAGATTTCCTATCTAACCCCCAAGCCAAAACTTGTGGCCATTGACCCCTGCTGAACTGTTCAATGCTACTGGAAAGATCAAGGGTGTAATGTTCCCTCAAGCTTTCATCTGAAGCCATGGGCTCTAGGCCCCTGACCATCTTGCTTACCCTCCACTGGACCCTCCACAGATTCTTCAACATCCCTCTAGAACTGGGAGGGAACTTAACCTGTGGGCTACATACTGAATTGGGCCCGATTGAGCTCAGAGTGAAGTTTGCCTGTTTGTGATGAGAGGACACTGCTAGCTCCCATTTAACTTGTCATCCATTGTTGTGCCCAGGTCTCTTCCAGCTGCTCTTCAGCCAGTTGGTTCCCAGCCTGTACTGACCATGTAATTAGTCCACACCAGAAACAGAATTTTATTCTTTTTATTGGCCTTCATGGGATTTCTGTTGGCCCAAAAGGTCCCACTGGACTCAAGGTCTACCATTTGGTGTGTCAATCACTCCTCCTTATTTTGCATCCTCTAAAAATATGAGGAGGTTGTATTCTGTTGTATCTTCCACTTGTCACCAGCCACCAAATACTGAGACTTTCACTGTCCCTTTGAGCCTGGTGGTCTATGCAACATTCAGATCTAATATTTCTTTCATCCAGGACACACTTCCTCAGCTTCCAAACAAGAATGCTGTGGGACAGTGTCAAAAGCCTTACAAAAGCCTTTTCTGCTCTCCTCCTTTTCCTTATCTGTATTACCTTCTGTGATTAAATAGCTAACTATCAAATCAAACTGGCTAAGAAAAAATTGTCTTTAGTAAATCTGTGTTCACTGATCTTGATTACCTCCTTGCACTTCACATGCTCAGAAACAGACTCTGAAAGGTCGTGTCCCATTATCTTCCCAAAGACTGTTCGAGCTGCTCAGCCTGTAACTCCCTGGATCCACTTTCTGATCTTAAAGATGCACATAGCATTAGCTTTTATCCCCACAGTTATCAGTGACCTTTCTCTACAAGAATGGTTTATCACAGATGATGGACACTTGCCTCACTATCAGAGCCAGCTCTTTCACCACCTCTTAGGGAATCCTATCCCATGGAATGGAAAGCTTTCAGCTTTAGCGTTCTTGAACCTATTGCTCCTCCACTGTTGGCTGGCCCTCTGCTTCCTCAACTATGCTGATATGCAGTCTTGGGGTCAGGCTTTGCCTATGAAGACTAAAGCAAAAGTGTTAAGTATTTCAGATAATTCCATCTCATCCACCAATAGGATGTCCAACCCATTTAACAACAGGCTAAACATTTTCTTTAAATTTCCTTTAGCTAATGGAATCCCTATTTATGCTCCTTGGTAGTTTTAGCTTCAATTGAGCTTTGGTCTTCCTGTCATCACCCCTAACAGCCTAAGCAGTGTTTATACTCCTCCTTTGATGCGTGTCCCTGCTTCCACATGGCTTGTTACAAGCAAAACTACACTGGGGAAAGGTGTGTGTGAAAATATACACCATCTACAATGTAGCTCCAAAACGTGTACATTCACTTTCAGACAATCAGTGAAGCAGGCTCATTTAAAAAAAGGCAAGGGTTTAGCTGTTTGTTTCAAAAACTTGCTTTGTATAGTAAAGAGCAATTCTAAATTGAGAAAATAACAGGCTGTGATGAAATCTAAGAGCAACACTTCATCTCTTATCTCAGCAATTAACTTTTCCCATTCCCACCCTTCTTATGAGATCCTCAGACAAAAGTTACCAAAAACGCATTATAATAGTTGAAGACATTCCAAACCACAGAAATACTTAATTCTTTCCTCAAATCAATGTTCATTTGTTATTTAAACAGAGCTATTTTCACTTTCATGGACCCCTTCAAACATGATGATCCAAGATTTGTGTGTCTGCTGCAGTGCTAAATCTCCACTAGATACAACATAATGGATGCCCCAACTGCTACATAAAAGCTGCCTGATAAATCTACCTGGGAGACCTGCACCAGTTTTGGTCTTTGCCTGTTGTACCCCAGAGGTGCTTGCACTCTCACCTACCCCATGTTTCATTCTGCAGATTAAAGGGCTCACTGTGCTCATCTGCCCTTTTGCTAGCCCTCTGCCTGACATAACAAGATGGCAAATGGCAGAGAGGAAAGTTATTCCAGATGAAATCTGTCACATTAAAGGAATTGTCACTTGACCTCAGCAAGCAGTTTGTGTGAAAGAAACTGGCACACTATTTTACCTGCATACACATAAGACTATGAACATAGAGGAAAATAACAGTTATCATCCTCATGTTTCATTCTTCAGAATTTCTTTGCCTTGACAGACTGCTGTGAAGTTTGCGCTCAAAAGCCTTGCTGGTATATCAGGTCTCCACAACAACATACTCATTCACTGAAAGATAAACTGCTTTGCTGATAATTATAATCCATGGATATTCAATGAAGTGCACTGACAGTAAAACTAATTGCTTCTCACAAATATGAGTTATTGAGCTCTTATGCTTTATCTTGATGCTGTAGATCTTTTAACTATGTAGGTTTTTGCTATTGCTTGCTTAGTGTTTAAAATTGGGTATCACTGTCTTGGTATTTTGAAATTACTGTACTGCTAAAGTCCACTAGATAAGTCCCAGAATTCTTACAGGGCTAAAACATCTTCTGAACTAAATAACGTTGTTTTTGTCTAATTACACAGATTGTATCACAATGCCTTCAGCCTACCACGATAGCATTAAGACATCCAAATTACATATCTTAGTTTATATACATGACTTAGCCAAAGTATTCCCACCTCTGTAAGCCTCTGATAGGTCAGAGCCACAAAACAAATACACACATAATAGTGAGAAGTTCAGACAAACCAATGAAGGGACAAAAGGAGCAATGATTCCACCAACACGGGAGAACATGGAGCAGGCACCCATTCCAACATTCCTAAGATGAAAACAAAAATCATTAATCAGTGACATTTGCATAGGAGAAATTACAACTTTTGAAGAGTGCCATTGAGCAAGAAAAAAAATCTCAGTCATGATCCTGACCACATTAACTGGCAAAGAAAAGTCAAATGTAACTGAAAGCATCATGACAGGAATTAAAACATGCTTTGTGCTTAAGAGAAGCAAAAAAAATCTCCTGCATGTTCAGAATTCTAACATACATACCTATAAAGAGACAAAAAAGTGCTATTTCAGTTAATGCATCTTGCCTCTGCCTGAAATTTTGGCTAAATTCCTTTATCCAAATCCTGTTTATCAACAGATTTGCCCACCCATGAAAAACACCACAGTATAGTTTCACTGGTGGCTGATCAGCAACAATAATACCTGGTTAAAATATCTATTAAAAATTGCACCCATATGATCGATGCTTGTCTACCATCAGCATAAGCATGGGGTACTTCTGCCTCTAGTGAGTGAAACCTTACTATTGCTTACATGTGGCCTGTGAAGCATCAAGTTAATTTTACAAAGCTTACTGACCAACCAGTCATTTTCAGTGTCGCTGGTTAAGCAAGTATGAATGTTTAATAGAGTTGTCTGGTTTATAAAGCACTGAAAAAGTTAGATATCAGTCATTAAAGAAATATCAGCAATACTATTGTCATCCTCATTAGTGGAGAGAGGGCTGTGAGCATACAAAGGAGCCAAAGGACTATTTTACTGTTATATAAAAGAATATGGGTAGTCTGAAGAGAACACTGCAAATTTGAGGGAAGTGGAAGTGAGAAGAGGGTAAGGGAAGAAATTTAGCATATAAAACTACAGATAATCATTATATGTAACTGAAAATCTCAAATGAAAAGATATAGTTAATAGAAAAAAGGAAGAGAGAAATAAAAGGTGATCACGTAAGAGAAACAGAAAAATGAAGACCTTAAAATTAACTTGTGTTACCTGATCACTGTGGGATAAAGTTCCGATGTGTAGATGTAGACAATGTTAAATGCAGCACTGATTGTCAGTTTCCCCAGCAAAGACAGAGAGCGACTATTCACCACTGCAAACACTCCAGTATCTGACAGAGAAAATGTGACCCTCGTAAGGCTTTCAAGCACTCAAATACATCTCTGTAATCATTTCAATCACACAACAGTATGGAGTGAAAAGGAACCTACTGAAGGACCTGCTATGAGAGCCAAGCATTTTTCTAATAAAGGACAGTATTTGTCAGAGGTGATCTGTACCTTCAGGAGATCTCTCAAAACTCAAGAGAATCCAAGAGCCTTCTTTTAGGCAGCAATGGCAGAAATCATCCAACGGAATTTATAGTCTGTGTCTATGGATTTATTACCTTTATCCATGCAATCAAATTGGTACAAAGAGGAAAAGTCTCCATGTAACACATTTTGAAAAAAATAACTGAAAAAAATTTATTTTAAATTCATGGCAGACTTGCTACGAGCCCAAAATTGTTTCCATTTATTAAATACAATCCAATAGAAAATGACTGGGTTAAATGACTGAACAGTCCCAGGGACTACAGAATGGAACTATTGCTCAGTATCAGAGAAAACAGAAACTGAGTTTTCTTTTCCTTGTCCTCAGTGTTACAGTGAGTGACATCTTTAAAGCACTAATTTCCTGCATTAAGGCTCTACTAGAACATCAGATTTTAGTACTGTAAGATAAAAATCCTATAAACATAGTAAAAGCTGAAATTAAAAACCAACATTTTCTGAGTCTACCACTAATAAAATACTACACTAGTTCTGTCAGCAAGTTGAAGATTCATTTTTCAAATGTGAGGAAGTTTTTTTTAGTAATAAGAGCCCTATTCAGTGTCAATTCCATAGCATGATAACGTGTTTCTAACATTATTACTTTGGAAGAAAAATAAAAGACAGGAAGATGCTGTAAAGAACCATACCAACTATCCTATCCAGCTCAGTTTTGACAGAATGGCCAGCGCTTATTCACTTATACCAGGCAGAACACATGGTAAATGCTTACCAAGGAAGGCTACAGCATAAGCCATTACTGCTTTGAATGAATGATGCACAGTAGAGACAGGTGCTTGCTTTGGCCAGTTTGCCATTTCGCTTCTTAAGGCACTTTGGTCCTGGCTGACTTTGGCAGTTCAGCACACAGCTGATTTCCTGGGGTCTTGCAGTTCTATCCTCTGAAAAATCTCTTTCTTTTCACATGTTATACTTGGACTGGTATGGAAAAGCTACTTGATGACTGGTACCAGCCTAACCAGAATATCTCTGAGTGTCTGGGCTCTAGCACCTGGAATACTTCTGGAAACTTGAGTTGTACCCCTTTAAAAAAAGTTTCACCTATTAGATTCATTGCCATTTAGAGCAACTCATGCATACTGTCATCATAAATGTTTAATCTTTTTGAATCATGCTTCAAATGTTTGAAGCATTTTCTCTCCTTATGACAGGTGTTATACATTCCCAAATCTTACAAGCTGAGATGAATTTATGTACCTAGTTTTCAAAGGAAAAAATGCCCACTGTGCAACTTTGTTTCTATCATTCTGAAAAACATCTGTAAATGAAGAAGTGAACATTAGTGTGTCTTTACAAAAAAGACATTTCATTTCACGTTTCTTAAAGATCCTGTGCTTCAGAAGATTTTCAGAATGCTTTCTGAACCATAAGTTATGTGGTCACATTACTAATACCACAATCACACCAGTCTTGAACACTACAGAGAAGTGAGGAAAAGATGGAAACCTGCCCCAAGTTTCAATTCTTAGGATCTTTTGACACTGGTCTTTCACTTGGAGGGATACATACAAGCTGCACAGGTACGACTTACACTGACATATCATTTGGCTAACAGAGATACCCCAAAAAACATCATCTTTGAGATTAAGTCAGAAACACTGGAAAGGAATGATTGATGTGATCAGAAGTAAAGGGCAGAACCCAAAGACAAAAGTTCAAGCCCAAGTCTTTCTAACATGCCTTCCTTAAGGTCTTAGGAAGGTTGCTGCTTATCCTTTTTGAGTTAGTTTCTCTGGCTTCAAAAATTGAGACTTGCATGTGGTATGAGCCTAATCTAGTGGCAACCATCAAAATCTTAGGCTGTAGGATGCTGTGTTTACAACTTCTTATCACATACTCCAGAAACAAAAGGAAATATTTACCTTTCTTTTTAGGAAGAAACATGACAATAATAGAAGCCAGTCCTCCCAGGAACAGAAATGCACTCAACGTTCGCTTCCGACCAAACCTGATGTGCAAGGACAAAGCTTTATTCTGCATTAGATCTGTGGTTTGCAGAGCAATGAGGCCTCTAAATTCATGTTGTCTCTTTATTTGCAGTTGGAAGTTCTGAATGCCATCTCCCACAAACACTTCCTCTCACACTGTTTAAACAAGCTTCTACTGCACTCTTAACAAAATGAACACCAAGAAGTCATTATGCAGTGGCTGACAATTTCTAGGATTCTGATTTGCTTCCCACGTTTGTGTATGCACGTTTGTAAAGTTCCTCAAGAGACATGTAGAGAAGAGATTGGGAGGTGAATGCTACAAAAAGTGAAAGACATTGTCCAGAATATCATGGCTCAGGAAACTGTTAAATACCTGAATCAAAAGCTCTGGTCACATACTAGTGCACACAGCAGCTATTACACGAAACCCCATGATGGCTTCAGTTGAGTTTAGTTGCAATAGCTTTGACATTAACTGTGAGAACGGGGATTATGAGGCAGAGGTGGGAAGAATGCCATCTTGTGTTAGCATGGAGTCAGCACAATAGGTTCGACTGATCTGGAGTATCAGCCTCATCTTAGCCAAATTTAGACAGCTCATTAATGTGAGCTAGTGAGAACAAGGTATACTGTTGTTATTTAAAAAAAGATGTATCAGTGGCACTTTCAAACAAAAAAGCATTTCCCAGGAGAATATAATGAAGTAGTGTCACTGAAGCAGGAAGCCCTACACAAGGGATATAAGCTAGGCGGTGCAATATACAGAAAACCTATCTTTGAGAAAAGTTATAACAAAACCCTGAATGGGTTAATAAATGTCATACTTACCATTTTTGGTTAATCAAGTAAATACAGATTGGGTATGCTGGGATTTCTATCAACCCTGAAAGGGCTAAATTGGCATAAATACTTCCACCTAAGTCACCCACATTAAGGGTAAGACCATAGTAAACCAAACTGCACACAAACCTGCAAGAGACAGAAAAAAAGAGTAAAATCAGAGCTGCTGCTTTGCCTGCCAAATCAAAGCACTGGTCTGGCACAATACACTATGAACTATATTTAGTGTTTCAGAAGATAGGTCTAAAAATGTTTCTCTACAAGTATGTGATGCTTTCTAGGTAAAGAAACCATTTTGTCTCTGCACATACCCAATTCCTGACTTACTACTCAGTTAAACTTAAGACTACGCTTAAGAAGAATGTGCGTAAACCACAACAAAGTTAAAATATGAACATGATTATATTACTTGACTTGAGAAATGATGTCTTTGTCCTTTTTGTTTTTACCAGGTTTCACTTCTGTCCATACTTTTCCAATTGTGTGTAAACCCTTTCTCAAACAGTTCAGATGAGATTTCCACCTTTTTTTAATTTCTACACCCTGGTCCAGTTTTATTCATTCTCCAATTCTGATTTTTTACTTTTCTTTCGTAACTCTGACTGGCTGTCATCTTTACAGAGAAGAAAGGAATAGGTCACTAATTCATTCTGCAGGAAATCAGCAATTCTCATTTAAGGAACAGAAAAATCAACTATTCTGCAGTAAGCATTTGGAAAAGCAACAGGAAAACAGCTCTGTGTTGTCTGCAAACAAAATAACGCGATTTGTTTTTCTCTTCATCAATACATCTTCCCCAAATATATGCATTATAAAAGCAACTGTATGAACAGTAATGCCAGAGGACTCACATACCATGTCATACATAAGGTTTATTTCAAAGTGGCAGCAGAAGACCTCAGGGCTAGCAGAGCTATCTGAAGCAATATAAGCACTTATGGAGAGTTAAATTTCTGCTAACGAGTACAGGTAGCACCACGAGTTCCTGCTCCTTACTACAGCAACTGCTAGCACTGGCAGCACTTCCTCTTAAGAAAATAAACACACTCCTTAGACAAGGTAGGCCACCCACCTTGGTGGGTGTGGGCTCCTCACACACAAAACAAAGAATAATCCACCTGACTGAAAGTACTGACACATAGCACCGGGCCACAGAGGAGGACAGCACGACTAATCTCAGCAGCTTCTGAGGGGCAGAAAGGAAGAGGTATTTCTCAACTATTTTGAGACTCAAAAAGCATGACAGAAATGCAAACGTTAAGCACCTCAGAACGAGACTGTAAAAATGGCTTCACGTTAGAAATGCACTAAGGAAATACTATAATACAAGGATCCTTTTAGGTACAGTGTCCCTAATAATACAGGCTGAGACTAAGTACAATCTGTAGGATGAGCCAATTTTCAGCAACATGTTCTCTCAAAGACTTAAAGAGGCAACAGTAGCACAACTGGGCCTACTAAGTATTTCAAGTACCAGGTAAACATCATGATCAAGGTGCGTCCCAAGAGAATCTTATATCGGAACAGATCCAAGAAACTGCTAGCCTCTCTGGAGCTCCTCTCTGCTGGGAGTTTTAATGAAAAAGTGCACTTCTGCTTGCGGTTCCTCTTCGCAATGAGGTAGAGGGCATCTTCGGCTTCATTCAGCCGGCCTTGTGAATAGAGCCAGCGAGGGGACTCTGGAATGAATCTGAAACACACATACACACACAGAAAGCTTTAGGGCTTTCTCTTCTACAAGGCTGGACTTGTCTACGGAAATAAGGCTGAAATACATTTCAGTATAACAAAGAATTTTTCAAACAACCCTTCAGGTACAGAATTCACTTACTGAAACAGAGACAAAGCACATTGAAAGGAAAGGGAACATAAGTCATATGTAATTTAGATACCAAGAAATTACATTGAGTATATACATATATACACATACATATACACACAATACTACAAATTACAGTATCATTAGGACTCTCTCTTAGGAGAATTCAGAATTAAGGAGGCACCACATTACTACAAGTAACCACAGGATGTTTTTGTAACACTAACTAGTTGTCTTCTGTTCCTCATTTTCCAACTTTATCCCAAATTCTCTCCTGTAGACAGGAAGGTAGAGGCTGTGCAAAGGTCATGCTATTGCACCCCATGTGCACTGTTCACTTGATAGGTCTATAACTCCAACACAGCCTACAAAGCAAATCTTCTATTACTTTCAGATTCCCAAAAATAATTTGAACTTTAGTCTTTTGCCAGAAGCTATTTAACAGTCTTGCCTCTGACCAGAAGTGACCTTTTTTTTCCTTTAAATTTGAAGGAAAGTGATTCTGTGGTTTTATAAAAGAAAAGATCTTAGAAAGGAACATGTTTTCTTCCCTGTGATAAAAAAAATCTTGACAGCATTTTCTGCACAGAGTAATTTTTAAGCAATGTGGGAGGGAGGCAGTGTGAAATTTGGAATAAAAAAAAATCCTTTCTTACAGTAAGATAGGCCTCCGAGCACAGCTCTGAAGTCCCAAGCATAAAGCACTTCAAAAAAATTTAACATATCAATCTGAAAGTTAAAATTTTTTTCCAAAGGCCCCAAACACCACTAAGTTTTGAAATATCAGAAGTGTCATCTCTGCCTTTCACCTCATGAACAGCCCCTAAGACCTTTCCCTGAGTTCGATGCTTCCCTTGAAAGGGTGTGTTGACTCTTTAGCAAAGGGCTTTATTCAAAAAGTTAGCTACTGAAGTTAAATAGATGTTGGAAGGAAAAAAGCCTTAAGTTTAAACAGCAGCTAAAGTAATCATCATTTTTCACTTACTGAGATTTTGCTGTCAGGAAGTATATAACAAAAGAGCACACTGCATTATATACCTTTCAGTGCTGAAGTCCACAAACACAAAACCCCTACTATCTTAATAAAGAAGTCTTCTTCCTATTCTTTCCTAATCATATTTGAAAAATAAAAGGAAGTTGCCTATTTTTTCTTTTGCATGTCACCTTTAAGACTGTATATGCAAGCAATTTTGATGCCATTCCTTCTGTGTAAGCACAATTATAAGAGAAATACCATGTTATCACATAACTGCAAAAACACTTCTGTTTCTTTTAACATCTATATAGTCTCTTGTAGCATACCAGACAACAGTTTAGACCACCTACATATACCAGTTAAAGAATAGGATGTGGTTCTACAGGACTCTAGAGACTGTTCCATCTACAGTAACAATGCATATACAATACAATGTACACTTACATTTTCAAATACTGCAGCACTGCTCTTTAAAGAAAGCACAGAACATTGGGTGGCAGAGGTTGAGAGAAATACCTTAGTTACACCATTTCATACCATCCTAGAAAAGCACCCTGACTTAGTTGTGTGGTTTGTTCATTGGGGTTTTTGTTTGTTTTCAGGTTTTTTTTTCTTTTTCTTATTTTTGACATCTTTCCTGATGAAACTCTGTTTGCAAAATAACTTACAGAGAGAGAAGAAAGACGACTGTTCCTTCCAGGTTAACCACAACAGCCAGAGTCCTCCAGGAACGAATGAAGTAGCCTAATAAAGCATATTGGGCAATTCCAACAGCAAAGAACAAGCCACCAATAGATCCTAATATACAACAAAACAAAAACATTATCACTCTTTTAAGGAACATTATGAACTCTCAACGCATGGGATCAGACAGAAACTAACACTTCATTAAGAAAAATTCACTCAGTAATACAGGCAAACCCACAGCTATTTGACCAAAGAACATTCTGTCCTTCACCCATGCAGGGCAGAAGTATTACATCTAATTGCAAAGATCAATATAAGTCTAAAAAGCAGCATTCTACCTCCTCCTCACCCAACAGAGCCCCATAAACAAGTCTGGTAATTTCAAATATAAATATGTTTCATCTTTCTATGTGTAAAAATAAATATTACAAACCATTGGAAAACTGGTATTTTTAGGAATATATAGTATTCATTTGTAGCTCTCATGATTTGTAAGATAGCCTGTTTTAAAACAGTCTCAGCACAGCACTTCTTTGGCACTTATCACAGACTGGGTAAGTCAGGCCCCAGAGCTGTAATGGTACAATTTATATGCATCATATCTGAAGGACAGCTTCAACACTAGCAATCCAGACAGGTAAAGGTATCTGTGTCTTATTCTAAGTTCTAAGGTTGATTACCAGATGGGACAACTTTTTTTTTTTTTTACATGTAAACAATAGTTGTCTCATCTTCCCATTATATAAAACCACTTCTGATTTCTTTTTGAGAACTGCCAGGAATGAAAGAATTTATATTTAGCACAGAAACACTAAGCTCTGTTTAGCAGAGTCCAAAATTCTGATGGATAATACTCAGCTATCATGAACCTTGGATGAGTATTTAGCTGTGTAACATTCACAGGGGATGTTTCAACTGGACCTCGTCAGCTTTAGTGATGCAGAAATCTGAATTGCCCCAAGTCAGCTCCTGTGCTTGTCTAAGGTTCATATTAAAGCAAGGCTCAAAGACTGTGGTCACACAGATCCTCAAGCAGAGTTAAATTTGCAGCTGCTATGGTGGGAGCTTTAGTGCATCTCAAGTGGTGCGTGAGACTGAAATCTATAAATTCTGACAATAAAGACACCGACACTCAAATTTTACCTGCCAATGCCCAGTAGGCAGTACCCACACACTCATTCAGTAGAACAAAGGCCACCAGTGACATCCCACCATTCATCATCCCTACCAAGAAGCGAGAGATGGCAAAGAATTCATATGAGGGTGAGAATCCATTTGCAATGGCAAACAAGATGTCAAGCGCAAAACCTGGAAAACAAGGCAAAAGGTTTCATTTCAGAAGAGTACCTAAATTAAAAAACAGAAGCATTTATCAGTATCTTTACTTGATGTTCAGTGGCATCTGTCCTAAGTAATCACGGTCAACAACTACGCACTGCTACAGACGTTTCTGCCCAAACCTGTGGTAAGTACCTAAAGTCAGTATCATAAGAGGGGACACAAAAGGAGTGGTTTCTAATACATGATTTGCAGTACTAAATTCACAGCAGTCAATTTTTTTCACATACTCAGAACTACTGTCTGGCTCCAGTTAAGATGGCTTGATATTCATCCCCATACAGAAGCCACAGATTAAATATATGACTAAATATCTCTCCTCGTTCTTGGAAAGCAGGCCATACAAACTAGCGAAGAGAAAAGTTACCAGGGGACAGTTCATGGGGAGTTTGCACTGCATAGCAGGCCCACCTTTATTTGCTTTGAATGAGGTTGTTCCTTTAAAAAAAAAAATCATTTTTTAATTCTACATGCTCATCCATTGACGCACAACTTCATAAATACATACACAAAACATGAAGTTCCAAATGTTGTTTGATCTGGGGAGAGTAAAAAAGCTTGAGCTTTAAAACACGATGAGGATCACAAACACATAAAAATTAAATCATACAGAAAGGAGATAAAAGGTGCAACAAATTCCTAGCAGGTTATGCATGTGAGAACATTGCTAACAAATTACTAGAAATACTAATTGCAACCTGTGGAGATCCCATAAGCATGACATGCATGCGTGTAAGCACTTATGAGGACCGGCTGAGGGAACTGGCGTTGTTCAGTCTGGAGAAGAGGAGGCTGAGGGGAGACCTCATCGCTCTCTACAATTACCTGAAAGGGGGTTGCAGAGAGGTGGGTGTTGGCCTCTTCTCCCAAGTGACTAGTGACAGAACGAGAGGAAATGGCCTCAAGTTGTACCAGGGGACATTCAGACTGAATATTAGGAAAAATTTCTTTACTGAGAGAGTGGTAACACAATGGAATAGGCTGCCCAGGGAGGTGGTGGAGTCACCTCCCTGGAGGTATTCAAGGAACATGTGGACGTGGCATTGTGGGACGTGGATTGATGGGCATGGTGGTGTGTTTTTTTGTTTGTGGTGGGTTTTTTGGGGTTTTTTTTTTTGTGTTAATGCTTGGACTTGATGATCTTACAGGTCTTTTCCAACCTTAGTGATTCTGTGATTCCTGAATCCAGAATACCTCCCAGACATTCAGAGTGACTGAATAGTCAAATACTAATTTCTTGTCCCTATTTATATTCTTGAAGTATACTGGAAGGACAAAAAAAGACAAAAAAAAAAATCACAGCACATTATTCACTGCTGCATATCAAGCTCTCAGCAGAAACTGGGCTCCTGTCAGAGACACAACACCTCCACTTCATTCATTTTGTTAGGAGGCAGTGGTTACCTGTGAGATAGACTTTCTTCCTCCCGAAGCGATCCGAGAGCTGGCCAAAGGAGATTGCTCCAACAAACACACCACTGAAGTAGAAAGAACTGGCAGCACTGACTTTGTATGACGTGTTGCCAATTAAAAACCACTGGATGGAGAAAAAAAAAAAAGGAGAATTAACCAGTATCCAAGCAGTTCACCAACAGCTAATAGTTGGAGGGGGATGACACATACTTTAAGGAAGATCAAACTGCATAAATCTCCTAAGCATCACATTCAGTCAGTCATCAGATAGTCACCAAAACACAACTGTTGTCTCCCAGACTCACCAGGTAGTACTAAACAATTGCACAGTTCCCCCAAATCACGTGAAGTCTTTGATTCTGAAATCAAGGACAGATCCCTCATAGAATATTGTAATTTTTGCAGCCTTCTCCCACTCTCCCTTTTATTGCCTTTTCTCACATAAATCTACTAGCTTAAATAGACTCAGTCCTACCTCTTGACATATGCCACTGCAGTGTGTAGGCACACTATGCAAAAAAAAAAAAATTGTGGTTTATGTCCAAAGATAATCCTGCATATGCTCCTTCCTGTGAACTGTCTTGTCACTGAGAAACACTTTGGTAGCATTAGACAGTTTTTCTGGTATTGCAAATACTCATTTTTTTTTTTTTTTTTTACAGTCTACTTTGTGTCATTTCCAGTTCTTCAATTCCAAATACAAATCTGATCTTCCTATGTTTGATTCTTACTGACTTAATGTCTTAGGCTGAACCTGACAGGAAATTCTTTCCCCCACAAAACTGCAGA
The DNA here is from genome assembly GCF_030936135.1 of Gavia stellata. Classification (NCBI taxonomy): domain Eukaryota; kingdom Metazoa; phylum Chordata; class Aves; order Gaviiformes; family Gaviidae; genus Gavia; species Gavia stellata. The sequence goes on along the minus strand of NC_082594.1, from coordinate 129,468,306 downwards.
ATGAAAATATGCCATGCTGTCACTGTTCAAAAGTTATTTCCTTTTGTATTCTAAAAACTCCACATCTTGTGTTCTTTTCTTTTTCTACTCCTCTTGCATCTTCAGATAATGTTTCCTTTTAGTGACACCCAACTTTTCTTCCTGTGCTGGTAAGCTGGTGATTATGTCATTATCCCTGCAATAACACTCTAATCTCCTCCTCATAATCTTCTCTTTCTCTACCAAAACCCCATTAGATATCCTTTCTAGCAAAGCTTATATTATTTCAAAGCTCAGTTATAAACTACCTCAACACAAGAACAGAGCCATGCAATTAAACCTCATCAAGATTAGGGTGCTAACAAAACAAAATCATTCAGAAGCTCCAAGAAAATAACTTGCTTACTCTGAATATATGCTTCATTTTGAATTGCCACTTTAATGGTGAGGTGTTTACTGATACCGTAGGTAATGTGCCCATAAAGCATCAAGACTGACAAAATTCAATTTTAAAAACTAACCATGTGACCACAAATCAGCTTTTGAAGCTTCTCTAGAATTTAAAAACAATTCCCAGAAAAATACATTTGTATAATAACAGCATACGAGGCAAAATTAATCTTGAAACATGGTCAGTTTGTTTTATAAGAGCTACAAGAATTACGCCCTAACGTTTGGTATATAAATTAAAAAAGTTGCCAACACTGAAACTCAGTGACATTAGATGCTTTCTGAATCATTCAGGGATTAAGAGATAATTTAGTTGTAAAGCAAAATTTGTCCTGCAAATTAATCTCCACAGTTAAGAAGCCCTTTACAGGGCTCAAGCTTTTCTCTTCTACATAAAGCATATTACGTATATATGCTTGATATTCATAAATCAAGCTTTTTACATCAGTATTTTTCAGTGTAAATTTGCAATAGTCATGTTATTAGTCAGTGACGCCACGAGATAAACATTAAAAACATCCTCCTCAAATATAGAGAAAGCTTCTTTACATATCAGTAGTGAAATTAGAGAGTGATGAGATCCCCCAAATAAGTGCAATCTCACTGAAATCTTTGTATTCAGCACATAACTCAACTTGAAATATACCACACATTCAGCTAACAAATTTTGAAAAAAAAAATGGATTTTAAGTGGGAAACAGGAGAGGCAACAAGATTTTATACATATGGGCCTTTACTGAGAAGTATGTTAGAGAACTTCGAAGCAGAATCCATACAAGTTGCCTTAGGATCTTTTTTTTAATTTTCTATTTTTCAAGTAAACTTCATTCTTTACCTGCATTTCTTATCTGTGCAACTAAAATGCATAAAATCTTGAAAATTTCTGTCCTAAAAACACTGCTAGGCTCCACAAACATGTCTGACTTAAGAGAAAGATTCCTAGATAAATTGGAAAGCAAAAAAGAAAAAGCCCAGAGAAAGTTTGAAAACCTTACTGAGCTTTAAATAATGCTTAAAAAAATCCACCGTCCATTAGGATCTTAATTTAAATAGTGGCATAAGTAGTTATATCCTCTTTATTACCAGAATAAGAAGCAATACCTGTTGTACACAACTGCTTGGTCCTATTCCAAAGCTGGTAGTTTTTATTAATATGCTCATAACCAATAAAGCTAAGTGCTTTACAGGACTAATTCAGAGAGCATTAATGCCTCTGGACAAGAGCCATGAATTATCAAGTGGTACTACACTTGACTCAGCTGTATAGCTCTAAATTCAGGTCTTGTAACACATGCACTCGGATAGGGCTCTTGCACAGAACAATTTGACATTAACAGATACTGAAGGCACCAGGAAGGGCAGGTGTTGCACACATCAGTGCAGAGTCTGGTATAATTTCTGTAGGGACTGTGGCTAGACCATGAAAGAAGATGCTGACAAAATACAGAGGCCACACCAGTAAAGCTTGGTTTGGGATAGAATGGGGGAGAGTTGCTTTGTCCACCTGCCTCCCCACTGCCCATATCTTCCGTCACATCTGGAGCTGCAAAGACTGCAGAAGCCACTTCCTCTCCAGCTCCTCCACTGCTTGCTAACTGCATGATGGATGCACTGCATGTATTTGACCTTAGCAAGGTGGCCAGAAAGAGTTCAGGGTACACAGAGGATTTTGAGCACAGTAGTACAATGAATGATGTGATTCCAGCTCAACTGTGGAACCAGGCTACAGGATCCAATACATAACTTCCACATGGAAGAGGTGGGAAGTTTTGGAGTAGAACTTTGGTTCTGCACAGCAGAATACAGCTAGTTTTGTTGCCAGTAAAGATATGAATAGATTACCTGCTCTCTACCTGGAGGTAGCACCTGTTTCATTTGCTAATCAAAACATGCATTAGTATGGGAACAAGAAGCAGTACAACCAGCCCCCCACAACTGACCCAGTAAGATTTACTACTCAAATACGAGGCAGCAAAACACGTTTCAGACTTACCTCAGAGACTATTGATGTGAAGCTGCTGCTGAAGTGTACATGCTTATGCACCTCGCTGCCATTGGCAGTCAGAAGCCATTCCCCAAAAGCTCTCTGCTCACTCGCTGACTGGTTGCTATGGCTCTGATTAGCTGAGAGCTCTTGGAGATCCCAGTGGTAGGGAGGAGTTGCGCCCACCAATGCGATGAGGATGGCTTCAGTGGCCACATAGAGCTGGCATGAAAGACAAAAAACAAAGATGCTAAGTATACATCCAAGCAATGTTTCCTCAGCAGTTGGATCAAGTCAGTATTAAAAAATATTCCTATGTTATATTCACCTTCTACCACTACACGATGACACGTATAGCCCCCACCTACCAATTATCACACACTGAAGAACGACAACTTCAACACGGTGGTTCTTGCACTTTTTATCTGTTGATTATTTAAGAGAAACAAAGTTCTCCTCCTGACGCCCTTCCCTCAGAGGCCCCCCCAACTCCCACACATAGCAAGTACACCTCCTGGATGCATGAGAAGTTGTTAGTAGTACTAGGGAGACAAAACTATTCTTTAATGCAAGTATATTACTCTACTATATCCTCTCCCTCCACCTGTGTTGTTCATTCCTCAAATTTGATATTTGGAATAGATCTCCTCCTCACTGTTTCAATATCTAAGCTTTCTCAGTTTTCCCAAAATTAATTCTTTCTATTTTTTATTCTTCTGTGAACCTGTTTTACTCTTAAAACAGAGGCACACATGTGAAAGTACATATGCATTTTTAATAAATCTACACATTTATACACACACACAAAGTCTAAATACAGTGATTAACAGCTGGCTTTGTTCAGGAAAGAATAAATAAAACTGCTGGACACCCAGACATTTCAAGCCTGGTCTAGAGCTGGGTCACTGCTGCTTGCTCAGAAGAATCACAGAATCACTAAGGTTGGAAAAGACCTGTAAGATCATCAAGTCCAACCATCAACCCAACCCCACCATGCCCACTAAACCATGACCCGCAATGCCACGTCCACACGTTCCTTGAACACCTCCAGTGATGGTGACTCCACCACCTCCTCCCTGGGCAGCCTGTTCCAGTGCTTCACCACTCCCTCAGTAAAGAAATTTTTCCTAATATCCAGCCTAAACCTCCCCTGGCACAACTTGAGGCCATTTCCTCTTGTCCTGTCGCTGGTCACTTGGGAGAAGAGACCAACACCCACCTCACCACAAGCTCCTTTCAGGTAGTTGTAGAGAGCGATAAGGTCTCCCCTCAGCTTCTTCTCCGGACTGAACAACCCCAGTTCCCTCAGCTGCTTCTCATCAGACTTGTGCTCCAGACCCCTCACCAGCTTTGTTGCCCTTCTCTGGACACGCTCCAGCACCTCAATGTCCTTCTTGTAGTGAGGGGTCCAAAACTGACTTGTGCTCCAGACCCCCAGAAGAACATTGACAGGCCACTGCTTTAGCAGTCTACATTGCAACTCCATCTTAAAACCCAGTGTTTTTAGACCTGTTTGAACATAGAAGTGCCATGAGTTCTGCAAAAGAAGACAGATGATAAAGTCTTCTGAGACAAAAGCAGTTGCTGGTAACAACAAGGACCCCCCCACACTCTCCAGATAAAATTGCCTCTTGTCTCACACCCTCACTGAGGAACAGTAAATCAGCACAGTAGCTCCTGACAAAAAAAAGGGGATCCTGTTGCTTCTCCTGCCTACTTCCTCCATAAAAAACCCCTCAGCCATGCCACTCCATCCCTCAAACTCTGCTTCAGACACCGCCTAACTACAGTTCTTGCTCTGCTCCCAGCATCTCCTCCATATGTTCTTGGGAAGAAGGTACCCGTAGGAAGTGTGTTCTCTCAGAAGGCTGCTTCACAAATAATTCTCCAAACTGGAAAGGCTATAGATATGCACAAAAAGAGACCTCTGAGGACCTCTGAATTCTGATGCAAGCAACATCAGGTAATCCTATTGTGTTCTGTACAACAGCTGAGCAGTCGGAGTTACACCCAGATCTAAATAAGAATTACTACTGAATTAACACAGAGACCCCTGAGTTATTACCTGAAAACATTTTCTTTCCATCAGCTCCTTTTTGCATTCTACATCATAAGCTGCTAATGTAGTGGCAGGAGGTAAAGAAATATTTCAAAAAATCATTCTCTTTCTATTTTTTAATGTAAAATTATTGAATATCAAAAGGAATTTGTAAGAAAAAAACCAACCTGTTAATTATGTTATTTAAGCTAAAGAACAACTAGATAGACAACGATGAAAAGTAAAAGACCTCATCTGTGAAAGAAGGCAATGACTAAGATTACATGGGGAAAGAGGTGTTAAAAAGCTCAATGGCCATGTTGCTAGGGATGTATGGATACAGTACTCTCAAGAACAGTTTGGAATTACAGAGAAATTGGAATTACAGATCATGATCTGTGGTGCATTCCCGTATTCTGACTCACTCAGACAATTCCGTGTCAGGACTAAGTGATAACATCCTTGCTTTTGTCTTGTGAAATAGTAAACATATTTTTGAAGTAGTTCAGGAAATTAAATGCTCAAAGCATTTGGTTTAGAGAAAGCAAGCACAACGCTTTTTATTTTTGCTCTAGGTGAAACCCACCCCGCCTACAGAAAACTAAATCAAATAATAAGTGATTGCAGGCACAAAGAAACACTACAGATATTTTTTCAATAAAAAAAAAGTCAGCCTTAAGCATGCCTAGTGGCTGCAGCAAGCAAGGATATAACAAAGACAGAAACACTTTCAAATGATCTGTTGAATCAGAAAAATGTATGAAGATGAAGACATGTTTTGATGTTATCAAGTAGTATTGCTCTATATTCAGGTTCACTGGAGTCACTGCTGTCACAAGACTTTCTTCCTAGCGATCATCTGCCTTGTACTTTGGGTAACAGGTATGGTAAACCCTCATTGCAAAAACAAAACCGAAAACCACAAAACATACCCCAAAATTAATTTACACTTTTGAAGACCAGAAACATTTTCTAGAAGTGGTCTTAAACATGACAAAGTAAATTCCAAACTTAAAGAAATTCAGAATACAGTTTTTAAACATTCAAATAAGAGGCAGGGTTTTCTGTTAATGAATCTGGAGATTCCCCCCCATAAGAACACTAAATGCTTGCACTTAGCAATAACATAGTTGCATAGACTGGTGGTCAATATAAAACACTATCAAATCAGAATAGAAATATAACAACTTTATAAGGTATAAGATGGCTACATTACATACACTGTGGCAGACAAAAAAGCCTTTAATTTTTTCGTTTCTTCTGTAACCCATATAGTACAAGTCAAGTCAAATTTAAGGTATACCTTCTATTCACAAAAGATTTTAATTGGCTCTACATATATGTTAACAGTTCCCCACCAAATTCCCTGCACTGATCTGTATTAATCAAGATGAATACCAAGCACAGGGGGAGGACGCAGAAGCTCGTAGTCACTGATGATGAAATGCTGAGAGTTTTGATAGTTTGGTTTGAGTTTCTCCTGTTTGTTTATATTCTCTGTAGGTTAAAATTTTATAGTTGTCTAGATTAGAAGTCCATGGTGTAAAGAGATTTATTAAAAGGCAAGATCTTAACCTGTAAACTTTCACTTTCTCTGCTAAGTAGATGGAATTTTAGTTAGCCATTTATAGCTATTTCATTAACAGGTTTTGAAATTAATTTCAAATTAACATTTTAAAATTAATTTTAATAGAAATGCCTGGAATGTCTTGACCAGCCTTCTTAGTGTTCATTTTAATAATAAATTGCTTCCAAGAAAAATGTAGAATCTCTAATAAGACTAGCAAGGGAGGGGGAGGAAGAACTTAAATAGTTTCATTTGTGTATTGAAACAACAAAGTCGGTACCGAGCCCATGATCGGGATGGTTTTCCGAGATGAATAACTCAATAACAACCAGTTTGTTATTAAGCAGGCATTCTTTAATACAGCGCTGGGCAGCACTGGGGATTTGTCCACCACGAGTGCTCCAACAGGTTAGCAAAGCACCTCAGTTCATATACAGAAAAATCATACATATTCATCAGATTTCTACAAAGGCTGGTCTTATCTGGTCTTATGTAGATGAGTTCCTGGAATTCATTTGCATAGTCCAAGCATGCGCAGTAAAATTAGGGTTAGGGTCTTTTCACCCTCCGGTGGTCATTCATAGTCTTCTTCACACTGTCTGCTAGTTGAACTTCGGGCTTCCTTTGTCCATACATAGTCATGGGATTGGCTTATCCATCCTTTGGCCTCGGAATGTTAACGAGCTACCTCAAGGCCCATTTGATCTTATCAGGAAGGGAGTTACATATCTTGAAACATCCTATTATCAGTTCTGCTCAAGGAATAACTAAAACTATGCAAGTAAAGCTTTTATGTATCACAGTAGTGTCTCAGCCAGGGACCGTCAGTGATTTAACCCTTCATTCATTATAATGAAAATACACACAAAAATAATTTAAGAAACTCTTTTAGACCTCATCATTTACCCATTATGAAGCAGAAATGAAAAACAAAAGCAAGACTTAAATTCCACCAAGTGCTTCCAACCTTTTTAATCAGTTCACAAGCCACTAACTTCTGACCTTTCAAATACAGAAACATTAAAACTGTACCTTGAGGAAAGACAGAAATTAAGGAAGAGCAACATATGACCTTGCTCTGGTAGAAGCCTACAGTGAAGAGACAGTTACATTTTAGGATTAGAGTAATTTCTCCTGAACCCATGACCCAGCTGAAAAGCTGGAGGGCCACCTTATTTTTGAAAGTCTGACGATCTCATCTGCACCGAGTTATTTCAAAAGGGTGATTTGCCTTTAAAATTCCCATGATTCCCCCCCCCCCCCCCCAATAAGTCTTGTGTAGAAAAGCCCTAAAACATCTCTCTGCTTCAAAATTATTATCTGCTGCTAACACGCTCTTCTAGCGAATACCCTTCCCCCTCTTGGTAGCGCAGTAAGAGAGAGAACACCATAAAACAGAAGGAAAGGATATGCTGTAGTTACAAAGCGAACAATCACCATATGCAGAATAATACGATGTAATCTCTCAGACACTTAACAACCCCAGCCCCATTCTGATAGGAAATATTTTCCATGAAGAATGTAACCACTGTTGATTATTACCTGTGCAACGATGCAGTCAACACATATTTTTGAAAGAACTTAGGGTTTCTGTAGAGAAACTGAGAAAACCTACCCAATTTAGAGTTTTTCACCTTTAAAACGTAGGCCTCCAGAATCCACAGAAAAAAGTCCAATGTCTGTCCAAGCCCATACATAGCTTTATTCTAGCATTCTTCAACATCCACATTGAAATCTAACACTGTACAGCAAACCAAAACTCTCAGAGCCTTGTTTCCTACAGGTTTGTGGAAAAACATCCCCTCAGCTTCCCTTTCTTCTCTGTTCCAAACATCTAAACGCACCCCTCAACTCTGTTTCATGCTCAGTATCATTTTGGTGGGGAATGGCAGCATTAGGGGTTTGGTGCTCCTTCTGCTCAGACCGGCCAGCCAGCACACATGTCGATTAGTTAGGTGACCACTGCCACCAAACAGCACATGGACAGACAAGGTCTGCTTTACTTCCCATCAGCACAGGCAAACGTTTGAGTCTCGAGAGCAAATAACTTCATTGCACAAGCTTTCTGCAAAGATAGTCCAAATAGTAGCCAACTCCTGCGTACACACCTTTGCCTGACAGGGCCATGGGAACACTGCACACACCCTGTAGCTGTACTCCTACCTGCCTACCTAATGATGACAAATCTGGTTATAGCATTGGTAACAGGACTGCAGGACACATACCTGGGCTCTCACCTCCTCAGCTCAAGTTGCTTTACTAATTATTTTGTAGTCTATCACAAGAACATGAACCTACCCTTTTTCTGCCAACATGCAGAAGTGATCTTTACCAGCAAAATTTAGTGAAGTACTTTCAGCTCTGCACTTTTTTCCACTAGTGCCACACTAGAGATCCAGTATTTCTAGGTAAATTGATACCATTTGAGACTTCTCAGCTATTGTCAATGAACCCAAGACAGAGGGTATGTCAGAATCTGCTTATAACTGGAGAGCAAAACAGGGTGGAATGCAGATGGTGACGAAGGAACGTCAAAACAAAGCTCCACAAAGGGTTCATCAAGAACAAAACAATACTCTTCCCACAGCAAGACCACGTGAGTGAATTAAACTCTGACTATGCATACTTCATTAATTGTGCCAATTGCATTGAATTCTTCTACCTCTCCTACCACCCCATTCTCCCAAACACCAGAATAAACAAGTAAGAAAACTCACCACCAAGAGACAGGTTGCTATTACTTCCTGCAAGCTGGATTTTTCCAGTGCTATAAATACAGATAATGACTTTGCTGTTAAGAAGTCAGCTGTCAGTCTTGTACTGAAGCAAAATCTTGCAAGACAATTATCTCTACGGTTTGCTCCGGGACAGATGAAACAACTTACAGGATTGAAAAGAGCTCAGTAGTATTCCTCTACTGTGGTATATCAGTCTGTTGACTAAATTAACACCTGGTGTGCTACCTACCACAGAAACATTAAAAATGACCATAAATACATTTTTTTTCTTCAAAATAACATAGGAGGTACAGGAAATGCACATGATGCTAAGGAGACCTGCAATTTGCTAGAGACCTAGAAGGGAGAAGCAGGTGCTACAATGCTTCTGGCATGTTACAAAGTAGAACACCCTGAAAAAACCTCACAGCCTTGCCCTACAAAGCATCAAGTTCAGTGACAGAAATTAATGTAAGTTTTACTGTATGTTTAAACAGTTAGCACAGCAGCCAACTGTGTGCTGGTAGACTGAAAACATGAGTCCAGAACTGCTTCAGGCAGTATAGCCTAAAGCATTTGTGGTTTTTGTAGTATGCTGGACTACATGCAACAACACTTAAAGGCACACAAACTAACCTAGCACAGACTCATACACTGGATCTCAAAGGCCTGGGACAGGACTTGCCACTGCTATGACTGCATCACCCTAAGCAAGGGAAATAAAGTCACCCTCACATCATAGGTTGACAGGCCTCTGAACGTGAATAAGGAAGTTGGAAGTATTATTTTTCTGCCTTTAAAACAAAAGGCAGAAAGAAGCTTAGGTGCCTTATTAAAGTATCTACATGGAAACTTCTTGTTCCTCTGTGCAAAAATGCTCACACACTAGTAAGTCAGAGAACCAAGCCAATAAACAAGAACCAAAATTACAAAAAGCACTATAAATACTACCTCTGCTTGAACAGGAATATTCAAGAAAGTTAAATTACATTAAAGTGCAGTCAAGTGCCAAAACTCCTCAGTTGAACGTCACCTATACAGTTTCATCAATACCAGATCACAAGTGCCACTCCACTCTTCTTACATAAAGAAGAACTTACAGGAGAATAAAGCAAAAAAGTGCCAGAAGTTCCTATTCCAGTTTATGAATATACTACAAACCAGCACAGGACTGAACTGTCTCAGTGGCATTATAGGATAACATGAAGAAAAAGTCAGCAACTGCTGACTAAAAAAAAGTCGGAATTGTGGGCTGACAAGTATCAGGCAGAGTTTAGTCCTGCTTCCACAAGCACAATTATCCTTTTGCCTGCATTTCATCTTTGTCCCTCTTTCTCTCCATATCTTCCAGCCTGCTTTGGCTATCAACATGTCTGAGTCACAGCCAGTACCATAAGAGATCAAAGTTCTCACCTTCGCACACTGGTTTGGGACACTGCCAAAGAGTATTATTGGCTGAGCATCTTGGTCTCTCAGAGGGAGTTCTGCTAAGACTATGAGAAGAGCACATTCTTGGCTATGCCTAGACTTCTTCGCTACCAAATGACTAAAGCATTTAACTTGGTAAAGAGATGCAATAAAAGCTTACACTGATTACTTCAGAATTTTCTGCTATTTAAGTATCCACACTAAAAGACATTGCTGACATTTGTACTAGCTGCTTTCATTCATTTATGCATTTTAAGGACTTCTCTGAGGATAAGCAATTGGATCTACTTGTGTTTTGTTGTTTGGGGTTTTTTTTTCAATTAAAAAGAGTCTTGGCTTTACTGCTATTTCAGAGGAACATGATGCTCCAGAACTGAAAGAACATTTTTTTCCAATTTTGGGGTGGAACGTGCTAAACCAGTGATTTTTCACCTTACAGCCTACAGGCCTCAGAAGTCCCTGAATTACTAAAGTTTGTGAAAAACAATTAAGAAATACAAAGCTGTCAGCAGTCTTAAATTTGCTGTACAAGGATTTAACACCTTCAGTGGGAAGTCTGTAGGGAGTCTGCAAGTTGAAAGAGATTGAAGAGCTCTGGTCTTTGTCTCTGTATTTTTAAGACACCAATAACTGAACAGCATACCACTAACAGAAAGCTGGAATAAGCTATACTTAAAACTCTTCAGCTTTCCCTACCTGAGGATCTCAGAAGCTTCATTGTAACACCCTTTCCCCCGAAGCCCACCAGTATTAGGAAAATGACCAGGCAAACACAAATACAATGTTTAACCACCGCTAACTTAGTCAGAGATCATACTGCAAACAGAGGAGACCTAGAAAACACATGCTATTGCTCCAGGGGGACTCCTGTCCCATTGGGCTGATACTTGTAAAAAGCAAGCAGAGGTTTTACTTAATGCAAACAATGCACATGAAGCACTACCTTACCTATAAATAGAAGTAGTTACATTAACTACTCCAGTTTAAAAAAAGCATTTGAGAGCACAAAACTTTATTTGGGTCAGAAATAAAGCGCAATAATCATGTGCAAGTTGGAAACAATTATTCTGAGTTCAATTACACATCTATCAGTTCTATCACCTGAGAGAAAAGGAAATTAGGGTCTCTAAAATGGAGGAAGCGTCAGGGAGGAGAGCACTGATGATATGCCTTGCTAGTGGAAAAATACAGGTAATTTATTGCCTACGAAACATGAAAGTTAGAGGCTGTGTGTACACATGGGCAGGGAAGAAGGAAAGGGAGATAATGTGCCATAATACAAATATTTTTAATCCATAGTCTGCTATCCATTAGAATTATGCCTGTTAACTCCCAAGCTCATCTTCTGAGGGTGCTCAGAGGACAGATTAGCTAGATGGATTGTTTCAGAGTTTGCCAGACTGAAAGCCATCTTGATTAATAGCAGAATATGGGATTGTTTCACCTCCCACTGAATCCAAATACCGTCCCGTTGCACAAAATATTCTATATAACAATAACTTTATTGTTAATAATCTGAAAACAACTCCCTGTATGTTTTACTCACACCCCATTTAAAGACGCCAACCATCACTGACACAGTGGCTCCCAGGCACCTTCCATTCCCAGCTGTTAAAAAGACATTGCAAAAGCAAGGCATTCAGCCACAGCTCGAGTAAAGAGCCCCAGAGCGAGTTCCTTCTGACAACTTCACTCTTTACACAGCATGTAGCCTTCACTTTTTAAAAAAGTTTGATTTGGGTTTGGTTGTTTTTTTTTTTTTTTAAATAGGTAGAACAATCTGCTTCCTTCTCTCTGTTGCTAGGCCTTCAGAATGCCTACTTCTCAGTGTTTCTCCCCAAATATGCCCATCAGCAATAATTCTGTAAAGGTCTTTACAACAGCACGTTGAACAGGCATCTTCTAGGACTGAACTGCACAGAAACTGAAGTCAGTCTTGTAAGTTAAATTGTAAAAGCTGACTAGATGCATTTATATGGATACATACACACAGAACATGTGATTTCAGTGTCAGAGCGAATGTAGTGATCATTAGAAGAGCCAAAAGACCCAGCAATTGTGAATGACACTTAAAACCAACTAAATATGAGCCCAACTACACGTGCTTTGCAGTACAGATGCAGCTAAAGAAGGGAAGGTCTCAAAGCTACAGCTTATGTTTCTTCTATACCTCAAGCTTGTTTTGACCATACTTTTCCCCTGCATACAAACATAAATTTAAAGCTTAGCTGTATGGATGATGCACTGGTTTGCATTAAGGCAACGTAATTTTGAGGGAAGGTAGAGATGTAGGCAACTGATAAGGTATTCATGACTCCCCTCCACTCAGGATTATTTTTGGAAAAAACAACAGCAAGTTAGCTATTTAAAATTAATCAGCAAGGAAGCAGGTACTAGAATTTAAACTTCTGTGTTATTTGAGAGTTAAGGACCCCACTGCTAATGAAGCATGTCCCAACTCAGCATTGTTATTTCAGGTTTTCTGCAGAATACAGCACGATGTCTGCATCAGCTGCATTCATGTTTTTAAGGTTATAACTACAATATCACAAAAGATAAGTGATTGTTTCTTTTAAAGAACAGTTAAGGATCTGAAAGAAGTAATACAGAAAGACAGACCACAGTGGGTCTTGACTATATTTCCGATTCTTCTGGCAGCTATGTTTTATCTACAGAAAGCCACTAAAGGACCAAGGAGTCCTGAAATGAAATTTAACACGTGACTACCTTTTTTCCTTAAAAGATTCCCCCCGCCCAATTGGAGCAAATGGTAGGATTGGTCTTCACTTGGAAGTTCCACCAACTTTCAGGTAGAAATATTCTTAGCTAAATGAGTAGCAGCATATCTTTCTGTGTGACTAGTTTACATACTTATGCCCATCTAGTTTATCTGCCTGAACAGGAATAAGCTATACCAGAACAAGGAATTCTATTCAGTGATGCAACTACTCTAAAAGCGTTCATCACTTCTACAAGGAAAGCAACACCATCCTTCAGCATAAGCACGTTTGAGTAAGATACAATGCACGAAAAGATGTTGGAATAAGAAGCTTACCTCAAGAAATAAAAATCTGGGCCCCTACTTTTTATGTTTGTATTCATGCCACATTTGAAACCACCCTCTACATAAGTGGCTGCACATGTTTGACACACATTCTGCAACTGCTTCTCCTGAGAATCAGAGGGACTTAAAACTCTTACTTGTCCCACAGACATAAAGAAAAAAGCCAAACAGTGAGGTAATCTAAGCAAAGGAAGGTTACACAGCAATTCTGTAAATCTTTTTTATATCTGTCACCTCGCGTACATACCTTACAGATACTTATATTTGAACTACGTCCGAGTTACAGTGCAAGTAACTTTGAGTAAACACCTGTCATGAAGCACCCTATACTAGCAATTGTAATGCAATTCGTGTAATACCCATCTTTTTCCTTCATTTTAAATTGTTTATTGCATTTCAGATTTGTTTTGCACTTTCTATTCAGGTAAAGTCCTAATAGTATACCTCATCAAGGACTGAGAGTAAGCTGTCCAATTTATGATCAGTTCTGGATAGTTCAAAGAACAGCTTAATAAGACTCAAGAAAAACATAAGTATTAAAGGAAGATTCACTGACAAAGTATTTCATTACTGTCATTACAACTACAGAGTGATGTCTCATGCCATTAAAGAGGTAGAATGTGTATAGGGGGTAGATAAGAAATGTCAAGAAACGGAGTTAAACAAGGCTATGTATGGGATCACATCTGTATCCTATCTGAAGTCAGACACTACTTCTTTTGAATTATTTCTAAAGATTTGGGACAAGCCCGCCTTACTTAAGCCACATGTCCCAGAATCTGCTCTCCCTCAAAACATTTGTGCAGATGTGCAGCTTTCTACATTGGGATATTCCAATGATAGAAGTCATACATGATCTTGCTGCCAACAGCAGAGATGTTAGCAGCACCACTCATTACGGCCGCACTGCATCAAGAATGCCTTTGCCTTAAAACAAACTATTATTCAAGGAACTTGATGTTACTATCTTAACTGTTTTTCCATCTTCCCTTCAGTTAGTAATAAGCTCCTAAGGTAGAGGGAAACACCACCCTTGGTAATTACCCATACTGCTGTGCAATGCACATTATCCAACTTTAGGCAAAGCCTTTTTCAGCTGTGCAAACAAGACCTCCCTTTTAAACTCTAACATGTTTTATTAAAAGGCTTTTAATAGAGATACAGTAGGACCGCACTTCCATTCTCAGATTTCTGCAGGTTCAGTTTGGACTTGGGCAATCCTGTAGCTCAGATTCGGTGGCAAAGACAAACCTTTCAACCACATATGTGGAGTCACAAGAGACCAAGAAACTTTTTTTTAATATGCTTGTACACTCTCAAGTGTCTGATCAAGATGTGAGATTTTGTCTAATGTTGTTATACACACTAAACAAACACCAAGAGACACCATTCTTTAATAATGCTTCAATTTAATTTCTTCAAAAGGTAATGAGGACTTTTCTAGTAATCAATAGGTGTCAAGCAATTACTTTTAGTTCAAAGTAAATTCTGAAGTATTTTAAGAGTTATCAGCTCCCTTTATTCCTCCCTCACTCTCTTAAAGATACACTGGAAATGCAAGACTAATCCAGCTTCAAATTCACATCATTCGTCTATCCCCACATTCTTCAGGTAAGTTTGGTCTTTGGGTAATTCCATAGATTTTTGAAAAAAAAAAGTTTCTCTACTTTAGCTGTCATCACTCCATTATAAAGTTAGCAACCACTGCTACAGAACATTCCTAAAAATCTTCCAAAGTCCTATTAAGTTGGTAGTGAATAAGCCAGGCATACCTTAATACAGTAACAGCTCAACAAGTTCATGAATAACAGCATCAGGTAGCAGACAAATAATACAAATCAGTGAAGAAGTGAAGACGACGAAAGAAGCAGCCCACAAGACTTACACTTAATCTAGTTTTACACTGATGACACACAAAAACGTTTTTCTGACTACAAGCAACCTGGAGGTTTTTTGCCAGAGTGTCAGTAAGCTCATTCCACAGGTCAAGTACGAGTTCACTAAAGCCCACATGAAAATTGGCTCTCATGTGCAAAGTCTCACCCATACAAATGGAAGTGTTTGGTACAACTTGCCTCAAAGAAGTTCTGTGAGCTAAACTATGTTTGTGATTAGAATTCAGAGACCAGATACATTGGCATATCAGTAAGGCTACTTGGTAGAAGTAGTTTACTGTAGAAATTTGTATGAGAAGAAAAACACTAAGATGAGGGAAAATACCTATAAAGTATGAAACTCAAGAGATTAGAAACATGCAGAGATGAAACAGCACAGAAGCCTACAGGGAAAGCAAGAACATCGGCCGGGAATCTTATGGGCAGGGAAAGCAGCATTGATGGTTGGACTTGATGATCTTACAGGACTTTTCCAACCTTAATGATTCTGTGATTAGAGATGAAGGGACTTGACACAGCAAAAACCAAAACAGTTTTCACCCCTGTGGTATTCTTATCTTTAAGAATGTAGAAATATTTTTTATACCAATAGACCAATGCGAAAATACAAGCCAACTGAGGGAGCATGTGGGAAGGGACAGGGAAACAAGCAATAAACCAGTGACAAACTAACAGGAGTTCTCATTCTGCAGCCAGATGCTGCATCTAATCCACTAAAACAGCCCATGATTACCTAAATCTACGTCACACACACCAGATACATTACTTATTTTTGGGTCTGTCCTCCAAAGACTGACGATAAACCAGACAAAAGACTAACACCGGCCGTGGAACCTGCCTTCAGTCTTGCTCTTGCAGTTTCCAGTGACATGTTATGTAACTTGGCACCAATAAAGGAACACCGAAAGCAACCAACCACCCAAGCAGGAACCAGTTGTGTAAGTCCAAATCTATTCACAGACTGAAAGACAACAAGCTCCACATCTAAATCCCTTACAAACTTCTGTGCCTGCATGATCTGAAGCAAAGAAAACATATGTCAGTGGATGATCCCCACTGGTAAAGTTCAAGCATTAAAGGTAATATGGGAAGGAAAAAAAGAAAAAAAAAAACCAGACCTGCAAGCCTGCTACCTTTTTTCTTTAGTTATTCTGAATTAGTTCTGGGATTTGTAAAGATCTTTCTGTTTACTTCCCCCATGAGAAATGCAAGTTAATCCATTCAAAAGAAAACAAACAAACAAAAGCATTACAGAACAGCTGACCCATACTACTTAAAACTCTGGGAATACAGAGCACTTGTCATGGTTGCAGTTTGTTCCAGAACATGACTAGCACTGGAAGAAAAAAATAACTATCGCTTCCTTAATCCCTAATCTTCAGTGAGCATACAAATTCTCTAGCTAGTCAGCCAGAACAAGCTCTAAGCAATGTCTAATTTTAAAGGATTAATCAGCTAAATCAGTTAAAAAAAAAAGAAACAAACAGTACAAGGAAACAGAAACCTACAAAGCTTTTGCTGTTCATCATCACAGCTTTGCAACCAAGTACAGAGTTCCCAACTGACAGGACTGGGCATCTGACTTTTCTCTGATTATCTCCTAAAGCTTCTTTATACTTCTGCCAGTCCCCTAGCTGCCAGGAGAAGACATCTTCAGTCTCATGGCCCATGACTGGAAGTTCTTGATGACAACAAAATACTGGTCAGCAGAGGTGGGAGGACACTTAAGTCCCCCTCTTCCCTCCTGCAGCTGGTAACTTTCCGCAGTGGCAGTAAGCCAGCATTTGTCAGCCTAGCTGAATTCACTACAATTAAGTTTTTGAAGAGTTAACATGGAGTAAACCAAACTTCTGTCAGATTCAAACTACACTTTGTGCTTAGGCCTGACTGTGAAGGTGCACATATTATCCTCATCTCCCATCCCCAACCCCAAAGGAATAGGCACAAGGACGAAGCAAAGCTGGAAATACAGACAACAAACCTGGCTGCAGAGCACATCACTTGGTCACGCAGTCTCTGAATGATATTATAGTACTCCACTGTTACTTGGGACTCCATTTTCATCACGAAACTTAAGAGAGTTCCAGTTTTGTATCTCATGGAATACAAACCTGACTACCCAAAATGTAGACCCTCGTCCAAATACCTAATGCAGAGACACTGCCGCTATGCTCTAAGAGTTAAGTTAAGGCAAATCAGAGTACCATAAGCAGTCACAGCCTATCAGCCGATCAGATGAAAGCTTCTACACACAGAGGTATCGGTGACCACCTGTAGCTTTTCAAACATTTCCACCACAAACAAGCCACATGCAACCCAGAAATCACCAGCCTAGGCCATTAACTCTAGGTTGTGTAGGATTCCCAAGAAAGCCTCTGACAGAAGTCGGCCTTCCACTCTAGCTCATGGAAATCACAGTTTAATCTCACTTCCACCAGCCCCACACCTGACAAACCGCATACTCCCAAGTCGCTCACCCAGTGACACAAGGCGTAACTCCCCAGGCAACGCAGCACAGACAGCATCAGCCACTGGCCCCAGACTCACTCTGCAGAAGTCACTCTGCCTTTGGACAGAGGTCACCTTCGCCCCAGGAGCACAGCAAACCGCTGCGGGCTAAATCCAGGGCAGAAGACCGGTTACTGCCACCAGCAGCCCTCAGCGGAAGACCGCCGCCACCAACCCTCACGCCAGGCAGCACTCACCACGGGCACGTCCACCCAACCACTTGAGAGGGCAACTGCCCACAGCACCCACCCCGTGCCTGCGGGGGCACCCCCCTCCCGGCACCGCCTCCCCCAGGGGTGCTCCCACACGAGTCAGGGCGCTGCACCCACCCTTGGGAGAGGGGCGGGCGGGGACCTCTCACCTGGAGGAGCACGGCCAGCAGGACGCACAGATACACCTGGTATGGCCCCATCTGCCCCACCAGCGGGAACGCCTCCTCCACCTCCATCCCGCTCCCCGCCCGCCGCGCGGCTCCTAGGAGCGGCCGCCGAGCAGTGCATCCCCGGCCCGGGGCGGGGCGCGGAGCAACGGCCGGGCCCTCGCGGAGGAGGAGGAGGAGGAAAGGGCGGGAGGCGCGAGGCGGCGCTCAAGCGCAGGCGCCGAGGAGAGCAGCTGGGAAGCGGCCCGCCCAGGGACGCAGGCGCAGCGTGCTTCCTTGCCTGGCGCCCGGCAGGGAAGCGGAAACGCAACAGCCGCCGTATCGCCGTTACGAGCGTTAGCGCACGCGCGCGTTCCTGAGTTAAATCGTGTGGGAGCGGGGCGGGGGAGAGAGAGGGCTTGCGCGCTCCTCTGGCTGCTGTTGGCCGCCAGCGGGGAGACGGGGGTGTGTGAGGGGTCTGGAAGGGGATATTGGGAGAGGGGGGTGCGTGAGAGGGCTGCGAGGGGTCTGTGAGAGGGGGTGCGAGGCGTCGGCGAGGGGGTGGGCGAGGGGTCTCTGAGGGGTGCCTGAGGTGGGGTGTGGGGTCTGCGAGGGGTGCGTGAGGAGGTTTGTGAGAGGGCTGCGAGGGATCTGTGAGAGGGGGTGCGAGGGGGTGGGCGAGGGGTCTCTGAGGGGTGCCTGAGGTGGGGTCTGGGGTCTGCGAGGGGTGCGTGAGGAGGTTTGTGAGAGGGGGTGCGAGGCGTCGGCGAGGCGGTGGGCGAGGGGTCTCTGAGGGGTGCCTGAGGTGGGGTCTGGGGTCTGCAAGGAGTGCGTGAGGAGGTTTGTGAGAGGACTGCGAGGGACCTGTGAGAGCGGGTGCGAGGCGTCGACGAGGGGGTGGGTGAGGGGTCTCTGAGGGGTGCCTGAGGTGGGGTCTGGGGTCTGGGGTCTGCGAGGAGTGCGTGAGGAGGTTTGTGAGAGGACTGCGAGGGGTCTGTGAGAGGGGGTGCGAAGCATCGGCGAGGGCTGTGTGAAGGGTCTCTGAAAGGTGCCCGAGGTGGGGTGTGGGGTCTGCGAGGGGTGCATGAGGAGGCTTGTGAGAGGACTGTGAGAGACCTGTGAGAGGGGGTGCGAGGCATCTCAGGGGTGCGTGAAGTGGGGTCTCCGAGGGATGCGTGAGGAGGTTTGTGAGAGGACTGCGAGGGAACTCTGAGCGGTGCGGGGGGGGGGGAAGTATGAGAGGACTGAGGGGGTTTGCGAGGGGTGTGTGAGGGTGTCAGGGAGGTAGCGCACAGGTGCCTTGGGTGGCTGGGTTGCTTACAGCGAGCAGGCGCAGGACTGGGGAGATGGGTGCTAGGCAGAGCAGGTGGTGTTCCTTATGAGGTGGAGCAGCCCTGGTCATAGCTGTTTGGAAGGGGAAGGGGAAAGAGGCATTACCCCTGGACCCTTGGTTAGACCAAGGCAGCGTGCTGGCCCTGCAGGCTTGGCAAGGAGACTGCTCTGGGTCCACACTAGCGAGGTGGTTCTGGGTTTTATGCCATTCTCCATGCAGCAGCTTAGCTCTGATCCAGTTTCATTATAAGAGCACATCTAAGTTACAGTCTGCGCTTAGTGAGTTTGCACCTTCATTGAACAGCGTTAGCCCTGTGTCCGGGAAGCTGTACCCACATAGTGCACGCTGCTTAAGCCCTGTAAATTCATGCAGGGCCCCTGAATGCTGGCATACCTCAACTGTGGAATATTCTGTAATTATACTTCATGGCATACCTGCTGGTAGTTGAAAAAAAGAAATTTGGCATGAGACTGTTACATAGGTGCCACTAGAGTTCAGTTCTGGACCTACAGAAATCTTGCTGTTCTTGATTTAATGCCTAGTGACGACATGCCTCTCTCTTTTACAGCTGTCTTCATAAAACTAATGCTTGTCATGTGTTTTATGAACAGTATTTGCCATTTATTTGGAGAGACTTCACTGTGAATGTGTGGTAGAAGTTCTCACTTAGAAGTAATGGGGCTGGTTTGTGAAGGAATGTAAACTCTACTGAGTGGGAAGGGAAGGGAGATAAATACATCTGTGAAATAATAATATTCATGCAAAGTAGCCATGAACTTTTCACGGTCCACTTTCATCCCACCTTTACAATAAAGCTCCAAGAGCATGAAACAACTTAGATTGTTGAGACTTTTTTACCTGGTCGTACGAAGAAGCAGCAGCAGCATTATGCTTGTGGCTTTTATTGTATGAACAACAGCTGGAGAAAAAGGCAGAGTTGTGTCATGAGATGTGACCTTTAGGACCATGCCAAGAGCCTGGGAAATAATACCATTTCCTTGCTGTAAAAATCTCCGCAAATTGACAAGCATCAAAGCAATTTACTCTTCATATGAAATTCACCTTTGCCCTAAGCACTTCTTTTCATATTTGAGGCTTAGTACAGATTGATTAAAGGCAAAACAGCAAAGGATTTCTGAAATGTCAGGACCTTTCTGGTGTTCATCCAACTGCACTTGTCTCATTTTATTACTCGGCTAAGATGCAGAGGAGGTGTGCTGGTGCTCAGGACGCTCTGCGTTCCTCTCCCCTGCACCCTTCCCGCCCTCCCAGTCAGTTCAGCTGCACTCTACAGCAACCACAGCTTTATTCCAGCTTGCCCAGCACCAGGGAGGGCTGCTGCCTTTGCCATCAACTCTCAGCCCCTCTTTGACTCTGGAGTCAAGGTGAGCAGAGTTAGGGGAAGGTGATGGTACTTGCTCCCCATCAGGAGGGTACTGCCTTCCAAATTGCTGCACTCCCTGCAGCCTCCAGGCGCTTCTCCTCTTGAGTTGATGGTTGGACTTGATGATCTTACAGGTCTTTTCCAACCTTAGTGATTCTGTGATTCTCTCTCTCGCTTGGGACCTCAGGCACCCCTGCTGGGAGTTCTCCTTCCTACGGTACCCACTTTTTTACAGCCACCCAAGCTACAGTCTCTGCCGGCTGCTTGAGCAGCACTTAGAACTATTCACCTCCATGTGGTGCTGCCTTCCAGTCGATGCTCTTGCTCTGCTCCTGCCACAGCTCTGCTGAGATAACGCCTCTGACTCCCACAGCCTCCAGTCCTGACCGTACCGAAGTTACTGGATTGGCTTTAGGCATGTCCATACCACTCAGCAATGCCCTACGCTTGGGGAAAACAGCTATAGGGTAGCTGTCTTCTCTTGTGTGGGTGGTTCCCAAACACAGTCCAGCAGAGGACCATGAGGGGATTAAGGGACTGGATCATCTGTCAGGAGAGGAGAGGCTGAGAGAGCTGGGGCTGTTCAGCCTGGAGCAGAGAAGGCTGATTTTCCCAATGTGTTTAAATATTGATGGGAGAGAATGAAGAGGAGGGGGACAGGCTCTTCTCAGTGGTGCCTACTGACAGGACAAGAGGCAATGGGCACAAATTTAAAAAAAACCAACATTAAACTAAATCTGAATACAATAATTTTTAATTTTTGTGGTTGGTTGGTTTGGGGTTTTTGGTTTTTTTACCATGAGGGTGATCAAACACTGGAGCAGGTTGCCCAGACAGGTTATGGAGTCTCTATCTGTGGAGACATTCAACACCCCACTGGACATGGTCCTGGACAACCTGCTGTAGCTGACCTTACTTGAGCAGGGGGGTTGGACTAGATGATCTCCAGAGATCACTTCCAACCTCAACCATTTTGTGATTCTGTAGCTAGCATGCCCCAGCTATGACTGAGCCTCTCATATTTCCACTTCATTCTAAACCTTACAAATTTTGGTCACACCACCAAAACTGCCTGATTTTAGTAGGGATTTGGCTTTTCTTTTTTTTTGCAGTAAAACCTAAGTGTTGGCAAAGGTGTTGTTTCAGGGTCAGCCTGAAGGATGGGACTTGGCAGGAATGGGTGCAAAGAGCCTACCTGTGGGACACTGACCAGAGGTATGAAGCAAGGAACCCAGGTGGAGTGTAAGGGGAGGAGAGGAAGAACTGGCTGGGTGAAGTAAAATACCCATTAACCATCACCCGAAACCCCAAACATGCAGGAAACCTCATGTCACCTTCTGCAATGACCATGTGGTGAATTTAGAGGAAAACAGGCTTTCTCATCTTCCTGATTTTCACTGACAATGAAAGCTGTCTGCCCTGTGAGGCCAGGGGTTTTGGAAAGGATTGGAAGCAATGTTCCGAGGTTTCAGCATTTTGTCGACATAATGATAGCACTGCACTCCGCTTGGCCAATGATCTCTCCTCAGTGGAGCCCTCAGACCTTCCCAGAGTATTATTGTCTGTGAAGTTCATTAATGTGCAATTTGCTCCCTCCTCCTCCTGATTAATAACCATGTCAAATAAGAATAGTCTTAACAATCCTGCCTGTGGGGAATTTTTCTTTTAATGAGAGTGATTCAGGCTTCTTACTCAGACATAAATATGGTATTCCCTAGGTTTTCCCACATCGCTCCCAACCTCCCTCTCTGTTACTACTGCTTCATGGTTTTGTCGCTCTTTAGAGGCTTACATGTCAAATTCATGTGGGCACCCCAAAACTGAGACAGCTGCATGGCTTCTTTTTCAGCCTTTCTGAAATAATAGTTCCATATATGTTCAGCCCCTTTCTGGCTGTATGTAGTGATGACCCAGAGCATTCAAAGCACTAGATATATGTAAATGCAGAGGGATAACCCTAAGCTAAGTTTCTCTCTAAAAAAAAAAAAAAAAGTCCAATCAGATACCTTAGAGCTAAACACTCATTCTGGTTCATTGGCATTGTGTTTCCAGATTTGTTGTATTCATTTGTAGTAGATTCTGACACAGCTGTTAATTTTGCCTTGGAAACACAACAGGTAACAGTTTGAAAAAAGATCTTAAAAGAACTATTGAAGTTCCACCTTCTGGGTGGGGATTTCTCACCTATTCAAAGGGTGGCCCCACAAGTCATTGATTCAGCACTTAGCCCAGATGAGATGTAAAGATCTGTTCCTGATGGAGGAAGTTTCAGCTCGGCCGTCAGTGGACGTTGTGAGTAAGCTGTGAAACTCCTCAGCCCAGGCTGCTGTGGATGCCAGAAGATCGAGTGGTTTCAAGTGAAGGCTGGACAAGTATACAGAAGGGAGGTCCACTGAGGTTTATCAAATGCAAAGAGGAAACAACTCTGGCTCCAAAACGTCCCTGAGACACAAATTGTTCAAAGCTGGTATCTTGAGGAAATACTTACCCTCTCTTCTTATACCCTTGCCTAGCCATTGGCTTTTGGCCACAGCAGAAGGTGGGATTTGGGGCAAAAAGGACATTTGCTCCCGAGCTGCACAGCCACTTTTGTGATCTCGCACTTCATCAGGTTCCCGTCCCCTCCTGACCTCCATCCCCTTACCTCACAGGAGGTCTCCACAGCACCAGCTGAGCTGAACGCTGAATGACTGAGCTCTGACTGAGGCAACGAGAATCGCATCTGCGGGGAGAGGTAGTAGAAACCTCTTCCATAGGAAAATAAAAGAGTTATGGTTCATAAAAACAGTTACTATTAAAAAGCCTAGGGCTAAAGGAGAGTCCCTCCTTTAGAATGAAAATAAAGCAGAGGTTCTCTTGCTCTCCTAGCTTCATCTGATCCACAGCAAGATGACAGGAGCAGTCAGAGGGGTTGATGGTACCTGCCAGAATGCTTGCCTTTGCTGGCCTCCTGTTACGGAAAATGAAGATTTTTCCAACCAGACTAATCAGCTGCATGTTGCAGCTGGCTTACCCCATAATACTATGCAAAGACAGCATATGGCTCATTACAATATAGCCTGACTAAGTGTTCAGCCAAACAATCCACCAAGGCATTTTTGCTTCTCTGATGTGCCATTTGCACTTTTTGCAAACAAAGCAACAAACAATTCCTTTGGAGGCACTTTTCAATTTTAGATGAGGCTTGGGGATGCTGTATTTCTGGCTGTACTGTGAATGATGTTACAAGCTGATTCCCAATCCCTTGCTAGATGGACAGTTGTCTGTTGCAAACCAGCTCCAGTTCAGATTCCAGAGGGATCTGAGCTTCCTCACACATCACGTATCTCTGACAGTGGATAGTTGCTCTCAAGACGCCTCCCCTGGTCATGTCCCATCTGCGTCCAACACCCTTCTTGGCCAATGGCATCTGTAACTACTGTCTTGATCCTGCGCAGTTTCCCATCACTTAGACGTTACCTGCAGTGTCCACCCTGGGGTGGGAGCTCTGGTTTCACCACAAACGCCTTCAGGGGTTTCAGGCTGAGTAAAGGAGTTTATGAACCACACTTTTATGCTTAAACATCCTAAAAACTTAAACATAAGAAAAACAATGGAGTCCTAAGAGGCAGGATTGACCATTGTGGTGTCCCAGCAGCGACTGAGACAGAGATAACAGTGTTGAACGTGTAGGTGAGTGCTTGTATCTCAAAATGGTTCTCTTGAACAGTTGTGCTGCATTGCCTTTGATAGAACCCATGTGTTCTTCGTAGGCTCTTTTCTTTCCAAGCAGTCATCATTTGGCTGGAGTAGTGCGCATAATCTTGACATTTGTACTCTTCATTCTCTGCCTTATCATCAGCATACAGAAGACTTGTTTGGACTGTATCTCTCACTCTGGAGACTGCCAAAGATCCCACAGAAGTACACAGAAACACTTACAGGTGGTTTGTCTGGCAGAATCACAGAATCATTAAGGTTGGAAAAGACCTGTAAGATCATCAAGTCCAACCATCAACCCAACCCCACCATGCCCACTAAACCATGTCCTGCAGTGCCACGTCCATACATTCCTTGAACACCTCCAGGGATGGTGACTCCACTACCTCCTCCCTGGGCAGCCTGTTCCAGTGCTTCACCACTCTCTCAGTAAAGAAATTTTTCCTAATATCCAGCCTAAACCTCCCCTGGCACAACTTGTGGCCATTTCCTCTTGTCCTGTCACTAGTCACTTGGGAGAAGAGACCAACACCCACCTCACCACAACCCACTTTCAGGTAGTTGTAGAGAGCAATAAGGTCTCCCTTCAGCCTCCTCTTCTCCAGACTGAACAATCCCAGTTCCCTCAGCCGCTCCTCATAAGACTTGTGCTCCAGACCCTTCACCAGCTTTGTCGCCCTTCTCTGGACACGCTCCAGCACCTCAAGGTCCTTTTTGTAGTGAGGGGCCCAAAACTGAACACAGTATTTGAGGTGGGGCCTCACCAGTGCTGAGTACAGGGGCACGATCACTTCCCTACTCCTGCTGCCCACACCATTTCTGATACAGGCCAGGATGCCGTTGGCTGTTGACCAGCACCCCCAGGTCCTTTTCTGCAGTGGAGCTTTCCAGCCACTCCTCCCCCAGCCTGTAGCATTGCATGGGGTTGTTGTGACCAAAGTGCAGGACCCGACACTTGGCCTTGTTGATCCTCATCCAGTTGGCCTCAGCCCATCGATCCAGCCTGTCCAGATCCCTCTGCAGAGCCTTCCGACCCTCCAGCAGATCAACACTCCCGCCCAACTTGGTGTCATCTGCAAACTTGCTGAGGGAGCACTCAATCCCCTCATCCAGATCATCGATAAATATATTAAACAAGACTGGCCCCAAAACTGAGCCCTGGGGGACTCCGCCTGTGACCGTCCGCCAACTGGATTTCACTCCATTCACCCCATCTCTCTGGGCTTGGCCGTCCGGCCAGTTTTTTACCCAGCGAAGAGTGCGCCTGTCTAAGCCACGAGTCACCAGCTTCTCCAGGAGAATACTGTGGGAGACAGTGTTGAAGGCTTTACTAAAGTCCAGGTAGTCAACATCGACAGCTTTTCCCTCATCCATAGGCGGGTCACCTGGTCATAGAAGGAGATTGGGTTGGTCAGGCAGAACCTGCCTTTCATGAACCCGTGCTGAAGAAGCAGCAGAAGCAACAGCACTCTGGATTTGGAGGCAGAGCGGGCACTTGGCAGGTGGTAGCTTCCTCACAATGCCCTCAAAATGTAAAAAGCCCTTAACAAGGACAATCGCATGGATCTCAGCAGCTATTCCTACCCCAGGTGTTCCAATTAGTACAGTACTGGTGCTCTGCTCAGTATGTTTGGCCCCCATTAAATTTCTTAATCACTGCTGCTGCAGGTTGTTGTCACAGGAGTAACTTGTCCTTCAACAGCAACTCCAAACTGCAAAATAAGGCTTTTGGCCCTGTTCTGTCCTCGCAAAAGAAGTGAGATAACTTAGGAAAACCCCTCAGAAATGAATGTGTAAAGAGCCAAACGTCAGACAGGTGCTGCTGAGTGTCAGGTAGAAGCTCACAGTCAAAATTAGCAGAAGCTTGGAGACCTAAGAACACTGTGGCAGCGACATGGAACATCTCGTGAGGTCCTGCTTGTCTGACCTGATGGGTTTGCACCAGTTGTGCTATGTGGACTGCAAGGCACTGGCTGGCACTAGCTCAGGGCTATCCGAAGCATGATCTACTGAACTGTGTAGGCATACCTTAGGCTTCTGCACAAAAAGAGAAAGCATCCATGGGTGATGGGTTTCTGCATTTTTAGCTTTAGACATGGGAGATAGGGGATACTCATTATGTCAACACACAGGATGCCACAGAGAGGTTTTCTATAGGTATTAGTAGGGCATTTCTCCAGCAAACAGGTTTGCATCTCGGGGGAGTTCCCAAGACACAAACGTCTTGGGGACTTCATTTCTCAAAGTAATTCAGTTCTCAAAGTAATCTTGGGATCATGTAGGAGCATCCACAAAAGATGCCTGCAAGGGAAGAGTCTCACTCAATAATACCAGGAAGGGACAGCGCACACGACCAGGGTTTTGCAGCAAAGAACACTTTTGAAGCCCATGCAGCTGGGCAGTGGAAAAGGAGAATTTTAGGTATTTCCCATTACCCAAGGAAAGAGTTTTCAAGTCGTCCTTGTGTTCAGACATTCCAGTTGATATGTGGGGAAAAGAAAGACACCAAACCCCTCACACAGCACAGCATCCCAGAGAAACAGCTGGCTTTTCCCTCCAGCTCCTGGACACCTACAGTCAGAAGGATCTCTCAGCCATCCACGATACTAGTTTTTATTTTCCCAAGTTGATTGTTGCCTCAGAAATTTACAGTCTGGTGCAAGACATGAATCAATGAGAGCAATGAGGGACAGTGAAACGGGGATGCAGTAATGTGAATCCAAATGAATATACAAGTTATCTGGATGCAGAAAACATGGAGACAATGGGTTTTAGCACTGAGGTAAATGGTATGATACAAATGAGATCAATACGCTGGCACTGAACGGCCCATTACAGCTAATATGTGCTGGCAGATTTCCACAGGCACTCAGGTGGAAAAAGGTCCTGAGGAAGGCTTTCAAATGGAGTGGATTTGGACTGTATGGGGTTTCTCCATCAGAGGCAATGGCAGGGGATGTGAAAGTGCAGACGATGTGATAGGTGATATTACAGTGCCCTTAGAGCAGGAATGGGGTTTGACTGCCTATATGCTAAGGAACTCGGGAAGCCGGAAGGTCTCAGCTGGGACCTTCCTGTACATTTGGTTCAGGACAACCCGCAAACCACCGCAACAGGATGGACATGCAGCCCGGGTCAAAATGTTCAGCTGGCTGTACAAAGAAGCACTGCGGCTACGTCTGAATTTTGGAGAAGGTCAGATCTGTACCAAGGCTGGCTGTCCCACTGCTCATAGTCTGAATATTAGTAGCTGTTTGGTGAGTCTGGGAAGGAACTTCTGGATTCAAATACTTCAGTCTCACCTCTTTTTTACCACGCAGTTACAACCAGCTTTAACACGTGCTTAAATCACCCAGACACCAAAGTTGAGCATAACCATTGAAGTCATTCCTAAGATAGGCCCAGGAACAGGGCTTTGCAGCTCACCTGGGCAGGATTACTGTAATTTTTTGTAAGATAGAGAGTTTCTCATGTTCCTGCTCAGCATCCTCAGCAATTCCCACTCCTGAGAAAAGGACTGGGTGGGTGGGAAGCAGAGCTGGGGTGAGGCTCCCTCCGAGCCTCAGCGCTTGCCCGACGCAGAGGAAACAAACGCGGGATGGTGGAGCCCTTCCACCAGCAAAAGGGCCGCCCAGAGGAACCGAGGAAGGTGCCTGAATCACTGTTCAGGCCGGGAAAAGAACGTAAATAAATAAACCGCTGTGTTTGCGCCTCTCCGCGCTGGGAACAAAGAGTGCCTGCGGCGCCGGCCGGGGCCAGCAGGGGGCGGCCGAGCGCTGCCGAGCCCCCGGGGCCGGGGCCGGGGCCGGGGCCGGGGCCGGGGCGCTCCCCCGCTGGCAGCCGAGCCCCGCCTTGTGGCGGTCGGGAGGACCGTTGCGGGTGTGATCTCCCCATAGCGCCGTAGCAGGTTTTTCTCCCCCACCCCGGCACGTTTTCTGCATGTGCTTGAGGTTCCGCCCCGAACTTCGGAAAATGCAGCGGGGAGCAAGGAGGAACTCCGATTCACTGTGCATTTTATTTAATCGCTGCAAATTAGTTCTGCGGCCAGACGAGCGTCGGTTGCAAACTGCTTACCCACAGCATCATTCGAGCATCGGTCCCCTTGGCGTGTCTCCTGAAGCAGGAGTCGCAGAAGGCATTGCAACAGCTCTTGCATCTTGCTGCTTAAACACACTATTTAAATAGGACCGCCCTGGCATGCCCGAAATCTGGGTTTGAATGCTGTAGCCTGGTTTAATCTTTGTCAGAATATGAAGGCAGTCTCGTCAGATGTTTCTGGCAAAAGATACGCGAATTTGCCTTTCAGACTTGTAAAGATCTAGTTCTAAATTGCTGTGACTATCAATCGCTGTGCCCATCGCTTTACCACGCTATACAAGCATAAAGCTATAATATACAACAAAAGCCAATGAACATTTTTCTACCAGAGGTGAGAGAAGCAGCTGCTCTATAGAGGATTGACTTAGTCGACATGGCAATGCTAAGTACCAAGTTTACCAGCATATTGGTCACTTGACCATGATGGTCACATTTTCCAGACTGCTGGGGAGTATTAAATTACCGTACCAGGTACAGAATAGCTGCAAAATTTGTTTAGGATGGCAAAACCTAGGAAAAGGGCAGAGAGAGGGAATGTGGCCGTTCAAAGTCTAAATCACATAGCTGAACTCCTGGAGGTAAATGCATGGCGTGTTTTTATATCTATTTAGGCCTCTGGGCTATTGCACAGAAGCAAATTTGTTCTCTTTGAGTTAGCTTAGGCTGCATAGGAGAAATCCTTCCAGAAAACTGCAATGGGGGAATCCAAGTCTTGTGCAGCAAATTCAAAGACTTTTTAGAAAATCTGGATGATGCTGAAGTCTGAGAGAGTCACCGTTGTCCTCCAAAAGGAAAAGACTGTCTCTGAATTAAAAATACATGCTCTTCTGGTACAATGCATTCTAAAGGAATTTAAAATACATTCAGCAAAAGGCAACCAAATTTCTGGTCTTTCTGGATTTGTATGATAAAGGAAAGGGAGATCTTAATTCAGCTAATATTTTTACCCTGGAAAATTGTGGGTCATTCCCTGAACAAACTTGGCGACTCTGCTGCATGCATTCCAGATTCTGTTCTCTGTAGGTCTGTTGAAAATGTGGATGGTCTCTCCGAAACTTAGTGTTGCTGTTCTGGGTGGATTTCAGTAAAAGTTCTTACACAGCTCCATGGGAGCGTGTTTGGATGTCCCCCTTGATCCAGAGTTAAAAGCCATGAATGCCTGCGGTTCTGTTCCTGTGAATGCCTTATGACCCATGTTAGCCAAGGTGGGCTGTCTGACTCTGAAATGAGCTCCTTCTAGGACCTACCTAGTGGCGCTCACCCTTACCAGTATCATTGGTATGTACTTCATATAAAAGTAGCTGTATTGGGTCTGACCAAAGATCAGAACTGTCTCCACCACTGACCGATTGCAGACATCAAGGAAAGGGTATAGGGAAGAAGGAAAGCGTATCCCAAGACTTTCCAGCCCCCTTTCCCAGTCTTCTTGCAATCTGTGGCTGGTTCCGCCACAACTGATGGCTTTACGCTTGGTAGGTGTGGACAGGTTTTCTTCCACTGCCCATTCCCCTTTGGAAGTCCCACCAACTCTTTTGTTCACTGTGTCCTGTGGCAAGGATTTCCACTGTGTAACTACATCTTCTGTGAAAGAGGACCTCCTTTTGTTATCCTGGAACCCGCCACCTGCCAATGCCATGTTCTTCATTTGGTGAAATGGAGGAGGAGTTCACATCCTCCATGCCACTTGTAGTTTTATAAACTTTGATGGGCACTGTTAGATCTCCTGCTATCCTTCTGGGATGGTGCACGGAGGAAGAAGTTCCTGGGGAAATCTCTTTAGCTGGAAATGTAGGGAGAAAGTGTGTAAATGGTTCTCAGATATGTGATTTTCTGTGGCCAGCTCCCAAACCACTTTGCTCAGTCCAGAGCTGGCCATTGAGCAATCTGATTTAGGACTGTTGCTATAAATGAAATGAAAGCTGGAGAGCACTTGTAGTGCCGGAGTTGTTGTTGGTGCTGAATTCAAGCTACACACAGCCTTCACATCTACAGACTTCTCAGTGAAGGTTGCAGGCAGTGCTCCTGCTCCGTTTTCTCCTTCTGGGAGCTCTGGATTGTGAGAATAGTCAATCCAACCAGGTTTGGTTTCCTAATCTAATCCCATCTGATAGCAGCAAGCAGGTGGAGAAGGTTGGATACACATTCCTCCCCCCAAAAATCTGGACATCCACAAGCTGTACTTGTCATCTGTCCCCAGACCCTGCAGTTCTTCCTGGGATCGCTCTGCCCATCCACACTGAGACCTGTCTCCAGGAGACCTGTGTGGAGCCAAGGGAAGAAGTTTCCTGAGCAGGAGACAGTTCACACAAGCAGCTCTATTGGATTCTGGTGACAAGCAACATTAGTAAGAGCTGACATCAACTCGAAACCCCAGTAGGCAGCAGCAATAGAGAACCTCCCTTCTGCTGTTTCCACCACTGCCACGCAGGGCCTGAGGCCTCCTCTTGGAGACCGGGTTCATTCTTCATCACTTAGCTCCTCATTGACTCGAACTGCCAAAGAGGACATCTGGTAGCAAAGGGAGCTGGTGTTTTTTCTGAGGCAGAAAGACAGTATCTTTATTAGCAGCTGCATTTAGACTTCTAACTAATTTCATCTAGGCCACTGAACAGTTGGAGGATGACAGCAACTCCACTGAGTTTTGAGGGTACAAGTGCACCTAAAGGCTTCAGCTGTATTAACATGTTTGGCTCCTGTGTGACAGATCTGCCGTTGGGTATGAATTCAGGGATGGCACTCTAAGAGGAGCTGGCATTTTTGATCGGTTCGTTGGTCATGACACCTGAGGCAGGAGTTTGCATAAGTCTCAGACCCTATTTCCAACGCCTTTAATGATTGCAGTCACTGAAGTGAGTTGTGTCGAGGGGGCAGAGGCTCCATTAGGAGGGATAAAGCAAGCACAAGTGTGAACAGCTGCGTTACTCTTCACTGGGGCTCGGATATCCATCCTAACCCCAGGGTGGGCAAGAGAAAGGGCTCCAGGATCCTCAGCAGAGATTAACTTCCTCACTGCCTCACAGTTTATTTTTAAGATCCTCGAGTGTGGGTATTGGGAACTGAATCCCACCCTAGATTACCAGATCTCCCAAGGGGTAGAGTGGAGCAAGAATTCAGAAATTAGTGTAGGAGGCTTAGGGAAATGGAGGCCATGAGCCAAACTGATTTCATAAGCTTTATGAGATGCACAGGGAGTCAGCAACAGTGCTGGAAGATGTTAAGAGGTCTTTTTCCAGATGTAGCTGTGAAGTGGACTGCCACTATCCCTGGTCTTGTTGCAACATGAGAGAGTGTAGTGAACAGAGAAACAGATATGATATTTGATGAGAGCATAGCATGCTCTGGGCTGGCAACCTTCCTGCAGGAGGGAGACCAACAGTGGAAAACTCCCAATAAGGGTAGGCACAGTAGGACAACATATCTAGGAGGGTAAAATAAGGATTTTAAATAATTTGTGAGATGCACAGGAAGCCAGAAGAGTTTTAAACAGGGATTGTAGGGACAAGCTCATTGCTCAAGCAAGGAGAATCCTGATCCGGTTGACACCTCAGATGCTTGCCACATTTTTTATACTAAGTGGAAAAAGAAACCCAACTTCTTCAACTTGACTTGCTTTGCTTCCTGTGAAATGTGTTTCTAAGGATCAGTTTGTGGAGCTGAAAGAGATGCACGGGACATGAATGGAGCATGGTGCAGTGATGCTAACACGCTATAGCATTTCCAGTATCCTGCATCAAGTATCTCTGCATGGCACAATGGGGACCTACCAGCTCTTTCAAAACCAACTTACAGATCTTAACCTTGACATCCACTTGTATAACAGACTCAGTCATTCTGGGCTTGCTGAGAGGGACTTTGCTTGTTACTTCTTCGCTGGACATTTTTTCCTAGTCAGAAATGAACTCCATGTCAGTTCACCCCTGTTCAGTTCAAGTTACAGTGGTGGGAGAGGGAAAGCTACCAATGTTTGCTTTCTGTACCAAGAACAATAATGTTGGAAGCACTAATGAAGAGTAGGAAGGGTGTTTTCATAGAAAACATGTTGCCTACGTTTCATCTGAGAATGCGAAAAAAAACTGTGGTTGCCAGTTCTAAACTTGACAAGTTGCTGCCAAAACAGAAGCATTGCCAATAAAAGCAAGGAAAGATTTGCTGAGAATACAGGCAGAACTGCCTTTGCTCCTCGTGAATGGAGAATAGTTGGGAAGTGATTAGTCCACAGTGCCACTTAGAACAACTTTATCTTTATCATATGTGCCATATGGACTGCAACTCAAACTTCTCTATAGTTTAATAGTTGCTAATAAAGAAAGAAGTGAAAAAAGACGTATGTAGAATGAAAGGGAAAAAGTAAAAATGGAAATGGGAAGTCTTTTTTTGGCAGGGATGCGCTGCTAGACTAGCAAACAGTCAAGAGGTGGGACCCCCAGATTTGGCCATGGGGAGGAGATAAGAACTAGCCATCAGCCAGCATTGATGATACAGCTCCTGGGAAAGGGAATGCAACACTGGAGGTAGAACTGAACAGCCCCTTCTCCAGGACCTGCTGTGATTTTAGTAGTCCCATGTTCCCCACTGGCATGTTCTGGCCCATCTTGACCACTAGTTAAGTTATATTCTAATACAAAAAGAGGAACCATACTCCATAATTCAGATGGGGATCTAGTTTTCCAGCTATTTGAAAGTCAATAGAGACTCGTCAATGGAGTCAACTGAGAGCTGTGATCATAGCCAGGTCAGTCCTATGCAGAAACCACAGCACCTGAGGAAGTCAGTTCCTAGGTTTTAGGTTGGAGGAATCAAGCTTTTCCCTAAGCCAGGAAAAGATGGGGCCAGATTTGGATAGGCTAAGGTATTTTCACCCCGTGTGCCAGAACATACCTGCTGCCACCCCATCCATCCAACATTATTGCCTCTAAGCAAGACTGTTTTAAGAATACACTCATTAATTGCCGATTTCTTTTGAGTTCCAGTTGGGCTCATTGAATGAATTTATATGCCATTTCCAATTATCTGTAAATAAAACAACAGCTACACAGACACCAAAGGAGGGGAAAGCAGAAATGGAAGAGAGAATAGTCAAGGGAGCTTTTTGGATTCAATTAAAAGAAGTTTGTCTTTAATTCATCCTATACCAATTCCATATGAGGCTTTGGGATTTTTCTAAATTGGAAAGTTTCTTGAAGCGATTTGAATTTGCACTTGGAAGTTTAGCCCATTCCACATCAACTGAACATCCTCACCCCATGGTCAGTACTTCCTAAAACATACGTATTTACCTAGTGTCAATCTCAGATTATCCAAGCACCACCAGACAAGCCTGTTCACCTCTGTGCCTCCATTCCCCCCATCCCCTCCAGAAGGAAATAGATTATTCTTCTTACCTACATGCCAGGATTTTCCAGAACCTGCATGTTTCCTTATTTTGGCACTGATCCAAAAGCAGCTTAAGGTCAATGCAAAGATTTCAACTGATTTTCCTGGGCTTTACCTTAGTTAATAAATATACTCTGAAGTCTTTGGACAAATAGCACCGTAGAAATGCACTGTGTTAGTGCTAGTGCGTCTTATGCGGTCTTCAGTCAGTTCTTTGGCTGGCAATATTCCCACAGAAGACAGACTGAAGGAAAGCCAAGTGTCAAGCTCCAGATTTCACCCATTGTCTTCTAAAACACCTGACTTGTAATGCAAATTCTTCCACTTTGTCAGGAATGAAGTGTAGCAACTCACCAGAAGTGTTTATTCCCAGGGACATTTCTTGATAGGCAAGATGCATTGCGCCCAGGTGGTGGGGCTAACACCCTAAGAAGTTTAATGGCCACAGGAGATCTAGCTTTTTATTACATCTTAGGCAGCGCAAGCCTGGAGAAGCTTCCCTGGTAAGCAGAACTATCCTTATTTCCTAAGTAGGGAAGAGGAGGCAATGACAATTTAACGCCAAGCTCCTGGCAGACAACAGGAAGCCTCCCATTAGCCTCAGAAGTGCCCAGATTTATCTAATGAACGGGTGGCACAGGCAGGGAACTGACCCAAACCTCACATGAACAACAGTAGCTCTGCAGATTGCCCCCATGACTCTGCTCCTTCTTTTAGCACTGTCTAAAATCCTTGCATTCATTTAGCTGTGTTGATGAATCGTTGTCCGCTTTGGCCATTTGTCAGTGCTGATGCTGGGAAACAGTGTGGAGGCACTTATGGCCTTTTAGGTCTCATTTGGTTTAACACTGATCTGTGAGGTGTCTGTTTAGCATTCAAGACCCTGACAGGAGCCCTTCTGTGGTGAAGATCCAGCGCTAGTTAAAACTAGAAAAGAATCCTGCCAGATTGAGAAATCCTGCAACATTTCCTCAGTGTCGCCCAGGCTATAAGGGTTTACCTCCTAACAAGATCACCGAGACAAACAGATGCACCCTGACCTGAAAATTCTCAGCATTTTGATCAGTGTATTAACACCACAGCACTTGAATTGTCAAAATCATTTACACCTCCAAACACACTCCTTTTGCCAGGCCGTTGGAAGAAGTGTGTTGAACATCTAAACAAACACACGGACCTATATGTAAGACTTGGCTAGCTCTTTGGATCGCACACCCTGTAATGTTGCTTGTCAAAGCAGGACTGAGGTATAGTCCCCAAGTCTGAATTGCCACTCTGGAGTCACACCAGCCAGGACAGACGTTTCTTTGATTCTGGCCTAGAAGAGGTGCCACATGCAGAGAATCCCGTGTTAGCTTTCAGCGGTGCTGCTCATGCAAGCGCACCATGTCAGGTACGTAGGCTGGGAAAGACAATCACGCCGCTTCTCACAAGCTGCTTCCCAGGGCTGGGCAAGAAGAACAGCATTTATGGTCAGATAAAAGTCAGGAATCAGTAGGTTTCAGGGCACATTTCTATGATCTGTTAATCAGCAAGTTCATCTTCAGATCCTGTTACGAAAATGTGCTGCAGCATTCATCCTCAGGGGCTGTCTTTGAAGGACAGATATTGAAGATTTCTGTTTCTGTAGCCTAGGATGTCTTCAAGGAGCTGCCAACATCTTATTTCTGTCAAGTAATACACCATAGCCATCAGTTCATCTCAGAGGAGACCCACGGAGTAAGGAAGGAATGGGTAACAATAATTCGTTATTAGACCTGGACTGTTGACTTCTTCCACAGATGAATAGTTAGGCGACCAGGGATCAAAGACATTGCCTCCAACAGGAGGGATTTGCACACACATCTGCTTGGCACTAACAAAATTACTGCTAAACAAAGTGGAGACTCCAGCCTTTGAAACATACCCATCTATTGTTTGGGGCTCACAGTTCCTTGGACCTGATTCGCAGTGATTTTAAGGATACAACAAGAGACATCTTTTCTGATGTAGCAGTCTGTTGAAGTGGGAAGGAAATATTGGGGAACTGGTAAGTCAGTCTGAATGCACGTATTTTAATGCTGGCTGCCATTTAATTGTAAAAAGACGTCTTCATCCCTAAGAAGACTTTTCTTTTATAGATGGAGCCCTTTCTGGTTCTTACCCAGTGAGCATGTGGCAATATGGAAGAGGATGACTGCCTGCATTCCTGCAAGATCCAGAGCAAGAATGAGACTACATGGAAAGTAACTTGCAGAAATGTTGTGGGGATACTCTATTTTCAGTCTGGAAACCATGTGCCCAAGCCTGCAAGGCAGTGTTCTTGCTTTGGTGCTAACACCGTTGGTCAAGGAGCACATGGACACAGAAGTTAAGCTACCCCTTTCACATCTCACTGGAGGAAAAGGTTAAGCAGTGAGTGAGATTTTTGTTGTCGGTAAACACCCCCACACAATATAGGGAAGCCTGCAATGTATTCGGTGAGTACAGTGACTACAGGGAAACGAGAATTCAGAGAGCTGCTTTTGGGGAAGCTATAATGTGTTGGTGCTATACAAACATATAATGCAGAAGAAACATAACACAGAAGAACATACATACACTTAGAGCAACAAATCTGGCATTGGGACTCACTAAAGATCCCTGCAAGTTGATCCCACCTCTGAACTGAGAGAACTGCAGTTTGTCTAGAGGGGACAGACCCAGGCCTAGGGAAAGAGTAGCAAGGGCTGCTGAACTGAACCAAAGACAGCATCAAAACAATGCTACAGCAGAACAAGTGTATTTGCCAGAGCTAAGAGTTTTCACAAAGCAGGAAAGCCAACTAATAAATCATAATCTAGTGCACACCCCACAGAAACAATTCAAGAGACAAGGAGGATAATATACAGGTCATGAGCAGCTGTGGAAGATGTTGGAGAAACAGCACCATTTCACCTCCCAGTGGGGTATCTTCTGCAGAAGGAAAGCACAGCTGTGTAATGGATGGTAAGGTACATGACACAGACTTCCAGTGAAGAGGATTTCTGTAGCTTGATAACAGAGCCAGAGAGATTCACACATGCTAGACACATCTCTGAAAACTGCTACCCATTCAGCTACCATTGTGGTAACTCTGCTCTGAGACCAATGACCAGTTTGATTTCTGGTGGACTGCAGACCCAGCTGCTGTGTAATACTAACAAAAATGATAAGCAGGAAAATGAGCTGGGATAAATACATCCGTGTGCTGATGATATGCATTGGCCAGTGCAGGGCAAATGCAATATATACCATTTACAAACATACAATTCAATGTATTGTATACATATAATATATAAACATATCTATACACATATAATAAACATATAATGCATGCATTATTCTGTGCAGGAGACGGCAACCTATTATGTGCTTGAAACAGTTAAACACATCCTCTTTCAGGAAGGATTCAAAGGAAGCCACAACCATGCCTCAGAAAAGCCAGGAGCAAAACCACAACAGTGGGAAGAACTTCAGTGTTGATGTCTGCAGTGTACTAAAGCGAGCTTATCTGGGTACCAACATCTCCCAGAAGGTTATAGGCATGATGACTTCCTTGTCTCTCTGGATCAACACAGCAACATTCAGCCATTTCTCCCAACAAGAACCGGAAAGTTGACTGCCTTGTATTGCCGTGGAGTTGACCAGGCAGGACATGTCTGACAGCACCAACGTGACACCTGTCCAGGAGCAGCACGATAAGGACTACTCCACAGGGGAGGGCAGGCAGGGAGCTGAGGGTGACCTCAGCACAGTCAGGGCAGCACCTTCACCAACACAGCACAGTCCCATGGTACCTGAGCAGGGCAGAGCGGTGACAGTCCCAGACAAGGTGAAGTGATGGGTCAGGTCAGGGATCCTGATCAGGAGCAGCAGGAGACAGGGTCAGAGCCAGGACTTGGAACAAAGCTGCTTGCAACACAGGTCTGGTGTCCAGCCTTGAAAACCAGCCAGTAAAGGGAGGACAAGACAAAGGTACACCTAGGACACAACTCAGGAGGGAACTGAGTACCTGTGCCCTGAGCTTATATAGAGTCCTTGGGCCTGTGGGGGTAGGCTGTGTTGGTGGAGAGCCTAATAAGGGCTGGGCAGGGCAATTAAAGTTAATTGGTGCCCTCAGCATCCTAACAGCACACAGAAACACCCTTTTCAAGTAGTATTTCAAACTTTCAGACTGAAAACTTCAGGAAATGAGAGATACTATTGCTTAGTTTATGATATAGCACCATGGTAGAATGCCAGAACATCCTCACCATGTGTAAGGATGAAGACATTACTGTAAATCTTATCCAGCACTGTAGCAAAATATTTCAAGAAGGTGAAAGCCCTGCGAGGCTAAGATAAAGTTAGGTATTGACCCCTTTGTGTCACCTGTGAGACTACTGAAGTATAGAGTTCTGATGGCCCTGATTGTCAAGCCAGCAAACAACAAAGAACAGATCCACATCTATAGCCATCTATAGACTTTTTATGCCAACGTGAAGAGGAAAAGCCAGTGGCAAGACAAGCCCTGGTCGTATAGTGAAAATGGAGTATGCGGTCTGCCACAGACATGCCTAGAGTTCATGACCATGCACAGCATTAAAATTATAATTTCCATGAGTGACTGGACCCTTAGAAACTGAGATACTTTAAGGATGTGATGGGAATCCAGGAGCTTATTAGAAGAGATCAACAGATTCTGCCTACACCACTGAGAGAGAAGTGTACAAGCCCCTGAATCGGGCCATACACCCTGGGTACATCTGCTGTATTTCAAATGCAAATCTGGATATACACTTAAAATCAAACTTACCTCATGTCATCAGTGCATACCTAAGCAGCATCTGCCTTCAGTGTGGGCAATGGGAGACACAGTTTCCAGACTGAGGCTGCCACCATGATTCATGATTTGTATGTACCACCACAGTGATACCACATGAAGAGTGTTGGGCAGATAAGATCTCTGTTTGATCCTTACAGTGCCACACACCACAAGAGCCCCTGGGACTCATAGGTGGCCCAAGGTTGGAATGTCCTTATAGCAGCATGATCAGAGGAGTCACAGGCTGATGATGTACATGCATGGAGCATGGTGAGGTGAATGCACCACAGTTTTTGCTCGTTTCCCAAAAGTACGTAGACATAACAAGTGAAGCAGCGTGAGAATAGCCAGGGAGTTGCAAAAAGACTGTTGAAAAGAAATCATGTGGAGGGAATCAAACTTGAAACGCTACAATTTCTGGGACTTCTATTTAAGAGATCCCTGAACTAGTGATGCTGGAAGCGGTCCCTCGCTGTCTTGGTTTTGACATTCTTCCCTAGCCAGCTGCTGCTGACCACGGCTGGAGGCAGGACACTGGGCTTGGACTAAATTTCATCTGATCCAGGATGGCCACGCTTGTGACATGTGTGAACTGAGTGAAGAGTGTAACCACTAGGAATAGAAAGAGACTCTACGTAGATTTAAAAACCCCAACCCATCACTAGAAAGGGCCAGAGGCGCTGTTTGCTGTTCAGTGACAGGATCATGACAAGTTACTCAAGCAAGGACTGTGATCAGGAAGTTGACAGTGAGTTTTGTGAGGGCTGGTATACCAGAGCCACCTTATTCACGCAATGGATCAGAAGGCACTGCAAGGCATGACTAATTAGCAGTAATTCGGAACCTCTCCTCCAGATGCTGTCCCTTTTGAACATAGCAATCTTTGGGAAGGTAGAGTCAGTAGTGAAGGCAGCCAAGCAACAGATGACAAAAGCAAAGGGAGTAGAAGGGGATGCATGCCAAGCCGGACCATCACAGGACAACCTTCCCACATAACAGAATCGCCCAGTGTAAAGACTTAGTGGCCAGAAGAACAACACTTCTTCACCTGAAAAGTGGTCTCCTGCAACCAATGGCAGGAATGACATGTGGGATGCAGAACTGTTGAAAGGGCTATCAAGATAGGCAGGCCTGAATTACAGCAAAAGAGTCTGAGACTGTGCTCAGGAGTAGGTCTGCTTCAGCTATCAAGTAGTCATGCAGAGGGTGTGTGGCAGGCAACAATTTGAGCTGTAGTGAGATGTAAGTGCTGAGGTAGCTGTAGTCTCAGGACAGAGGGGTAAACACCAACCAACGGCAATGGAAGAGAAGCAGCAGACCGCACACCCAAAGAAATAAGAGCCACATCCAGAAATGGGAGCACTTATACGTAGCCTCTGCCATCAGCTTGCTTGACATGGGAGAGTGGGGAAGAAAAAGCTGTGGGAGCAGCAAGAAGGATCAGCAAAGTGGGTGCAGCAAGAGGAATGAAATTGTGCCCCTGAGAACAGCAACAGTGCAAACGATGGGTAAGAGAGGGAATCAGTGTCTGGCCAGCTTTAAAGGCAGTAGTAAATGTTCTTTCTAGATGGGGCTGTGCACTGGTAACCACAGGGTATGGCAAGTTTGCAAACATTCAAACAAAACAGAGCAAGAAAAGCA
Source organism: Gavia stellata (assembly GCF_030936135.1). Lineage (NCBI taxonomy): Eukaryota > Metazoa > Chordata > Aves > Gaviiformes > Gaviidae > Gavia > Gavia stellata. The sequence continues at coordinate 129,427,986 of NC_082594.1, read as the reverse complement.
GTTAAAAGAGAGGTAATAGCAAGCTGCATGGGTCATGGAGCAGTGAGCACAGGGTTGGGGGAGGCTAGAGTTTGGAGGATGCCCTGGGAAGTCTGTCTAGCCACATGCAGGTACAATGCCTGCTGTAGCTGCAATGCCTCTAAAACAGCCGTTGCCAGTGAAGCAGAGATTTAGTCTTTGAAACATTGCACTGTTCCTTGCTGTGTGTCCCACTAAGCAGTGCATGAAACAATCTCAAAAGCTGTACGCCAGGTTGAATTCACTGCCAGTGGTCCCAGAGAAATTTAAGGCTCTCCTCCTGCCTCAAACTGCATCAGCCCTGGGACAGGGCAGGTTTCTAGAAGAACCTCAGGTCCAAACCGTACCAGGATTCCTGATTTGCCAATTAAATTGGCTTTTGGGCTGCTGAGGGTGAGCAAAGCTGTGCGATAAGACATACGGGAACGCCTGACCCAAAGCCCCTGTCTCCAATTCTTTCAAAACAAATAACATGCAAAAAAGGAGCAGGTTTTAACCAGCCTTGGTTTGCAGCCAACATGGGCACATGGTTAGCTTTAGCAGGACTGGACAGCATATGGCACAGCGACCTGGCTTGTTGTGAATAATGGAGTATAATAAAACCTGTCAAACTGCTATTGGCAGCTAGGGTGAGGAAAAACTCTCTGTGCACAGACAGTTTGAGAAAACCTACTTGTCACTGTCATGCAAAATATTTTCCAGCAGTAAATATACACTCATAAAGTGCCTCTCAGCCTAGGGTGTTTTATCCTCAGTTCCTGAATTTCTACAGGAATCCTGCACTACTGCTGGGATGGCGAAGTGGGGAATGCTAACAGCTGGGAGGAACAAAAACCAGGTGCATGGGGAGAGGAAGGAGAAGGAAAAAGAGCCAAGGAGCAGATCCAGAAGCAAGAACAGCAGCAGGAGCTAGAAGGGGTGGTAGCAGGACAGAGGAGAGTCATGGCCACCAACAGGTGTGTTGGCTGAGAAGCACATGATGGGGCTGCCGGGTGGCCGGGGTGGAAGAGGGGACAATGGTGTGTCCTCAGCCAGACGAAGGGAGGAGGAGGCAGGATGCTGTCGGAGAAGCTAGTGCTGGCTGGCTCGGTGATTGAGGAGGTCCTGGGTGATGCGAGGGCTGTATTTTGAGTGCTAAAGCTTGAAGGCAAGGAATCAACAGAGGAGTTTCTTTATAATCCATCTACCCAGCCAGTGCTGGCAGGGAAATGAGGGCTCGAGGAAGTGCAACTCTTTACCTATGAAAGTTCAGCCAGTGCCTGGCCTCCGTGACATCTCTGCAGAGCACGTGGGGCCATGAGGTGGGCTTGCAAGTGCAACTCCGGCTGATGTGCCGGGAACTCCAAGTCCCAGTTCCATCCCCAGCCTGGGAAGGCTGAACAGAGCTCTGCCAGAGCAACACAGGTCAGAACTAACCTTGAATTTTCATGGCTCGAGTCATCAGGGTGAGCTTTGATTTTAGGCTGCATTTCTGGACAAAAGCAAGTACCACAAAGCTTAAGGGCAGCTCAGCCTGGGCTTGTTTGTGCCCTGCAATGTCCTTCTCCCTCTGGCCTTGCATTTGACTGATTTCTGCAGTTGTCCTGCTCTCCAAGAGCATCACAGGGAAACAGGAGCACTGCTTAGTCATTACATCCTGCCATTTCAAACATCAGTCTTGCTTTTTTCGAAGAAAAATGCTGGAAGTACCTCCCTTATAGCCTCACATGCCTCAAAATGTTGCTACCGCTGCTTGGGGTGTCTGGTTTGTAATATCAACGGCCTGCCTTAGCTGTGCTAAATGCACTTACATGGGAGCAATAGCAACAATCTGGAATTCAGAAAGTCTACAAACAGGCAGCCCCGTTTTAATTAGTTGAGTACAGAGACTAATTAATATGCAAATGAGGAGCTTACCAATATTAATCATCTGTTTTACTAGGCTGCTTTACTAAATAGTTTCCAACGAATTTGCAGATTAAGTTTCCATGACATTAAAAATCAGCTAAACACCTATCTCAGAAATACTCTCCACTTAATATAAGGGAAAGAGAGAAAGGGAGAGTGGGGCTTTGTTTTTCTGGAAGGAAAACAGCAGCGACTAAAACTAATTTTGTCTTTGGCAAGTGTCGCACAGGCTGACTGAGTCAACCTTTTCCAAAACCTAATTGAAAGCATTTCAGCAAGCTAGACACCAGGAAGCACTTGGACCAGTAGCCGCACACGCGCGTCTGTGTGTGTGTGTGCGCGCGTAGGTGCTTGTGAAGCATATATTGATTAAAAAACTGCACTATTGAGTAAAAGCATGATTGACTAAAAAAATAACTATCTACCTTTGACATCTATCAATAGCTCTCAACACTGTGGAACATAAGCCCCAAGTAAAATCACACTGGGGTGTATCTTCTGTGATTTTCCTAGCTCTATTCCTGTTACTAATGCCTTAAAACACGGTAACTGAAATCCTGCCCCTGAGCTACGCCACTCTTTACTCTGCTAGGTTTACATTTTGCACTTCACTGAGCTTCTAGGTGAGTTTGGAGAAGCTTCGTCTCAAATCCACTCTCTGATTCTCATACATTACTTCAATGCAATTGCATATGGGTTCCCCTCACTGCCCCAGGGAATGCAGAAATCAAATGAAGAATGTTTTCATTTCTTACAGATCTGCCAAAGCATTTCTGTACCTCCTGGTTTTCTTTTCATATCCCTTTACCCCCATGTTCCGTCTATTAAAAGCGGAGCCTCAATTCTTGGTGTGATGTGTCCCTTTAAATGACTGAAAAAGTGAGAATGAGATTTGCAGATCTCTTCTTGAGTCACAGGTGGGACCAAAAATCCGCCAGCAAGATACTTCAAAAAATTAAAGACAGCCTTAAAAATGAATCCAAAAACACTGGCTGGTCTTCAGTGCCAGTGAATGGAGCTTGGCGGGTGGTTTGGATTAAAGAGGTTCCTGAGGTTGCAGAGCTGGAAAATGGAAATAGCTCAGCAGCACCTGCCATCACTCCTGAGATAGGCTTCTCCCTCCCAGCTGACCACGTGGAAGATACACATTTCATTTATTCAGAAACAAGACCCGGGCTGAGCCTGCCCTTGCTCTTCATCCACCTGCATTTAAGTGACAGCCAGGGCATGTTTCCTTCCTGAGCTGGGGATACTGAGACGAGAAGGATAGCTGAGCCCCGTGATCACTCGGTGAAAAATCCTACTCCTGCTAACTGGTACCCAGTTTTCCCGTAGCTGCCTGTAACATGGAAATCTGCTTTAATTTTAGGGTTTGCATTTAATGCAGGAGCATTGCTCATTCTTCCTCCCAGCACTGTCTCTTTTCCTCACTCCTTCCATGATGCTTTTAGCTCCCAGCCTCAGGAGCTCTTGGGGCGGTGCAGTAGTGCCAGGGGAGCGCCAGGGACGGGGATCATGCTGAGGTGCTTGCAGGATGCTGTGGGGGACAGAGCGGGGGCAAAGGGGAAAGGATGGGCTGTGGGTGCATGTCTGGAAGATCTTGATGTGCCTGGGAGTAAAGAAGGGCAGCAAAAGTGCGGAAGTGAGGACTGGGAGATGTCACGTTAGTGTGGGAAGATCTACAGGCTTTGAATCCACCTTGGGAATAGGGTTTAATACCAACTGCCCTGCTGTTGTGAGTGCATGAGCTCCAATATTCCTCATAGTCCTAAAGAACCCGAATCTAGCTTTCATGGAAAGAGCTGAGGTGTGCTCTCAAACCAAGGACGCTTCCCTAGGTGTTCCAGCTCTTTCGGAGGGGCTGGGGTATTAGGCGGGCGTGTAGTGTCTCCCTCCATACTCCATGCAGTACAAAGGGTTTTGCTTTCTTCTCTTTCTTCTTTCAAAATCTTTCCAGGTAAGGCTTCCCTTGTTTGCTCCTGTCCCAACATCACTTGGAGAAGACCCTCGCCCTGATGGCAGGAGCATGCTGGAGGGATTGTGCCCCTTTCCACCTACCCTGTCCCACCTTACACAACCCTTCCCCCTTGGTCCATGCCTTCCCCACTCTCCTGTCACGATCCCCCTCCCGGACCCCATCCCCATGCTCCCACACACCTCCCACACGCATGAAGATCTGAGCCTCATCCCTTTGGGTACTTGTGGCACATCCCATCTCCCTGTCTTCTGCCTGCAGAGCTAGGAACACCGATCCTGGCACTCCCTGAGTCCTGAGCCGCAGCATGGGGATGGAGCAAGCCGGGGGACAGGAGGCTGGCAACCTCCCCACGTTGGTTAAGGGTCCCCTTCTCCCTGAGGGATGCCTCTCTGCCACCTCTCAGCCTCGTCCCCTTAGTCACTGAGGTGATAGAAATATCTCCTTCTACAGAACTGCTGAAGGCTTGGGCGCATCTTTCCCAAATAAATCCACCTTTGAGTGGTCACAAGGAACTGGCAGGCTGCAGTCCCCAAAATGAATATTTTAGAAAGTTATGAGTGACTGAAAATTGGCGAACGGAACAAAAATGTTTAGCTGGCTTTAGCTGCAGCTGTCACTAGCAAGACACCCACATCAGCAGGCAGAAAGAAGGCGAGTGCAAGAGACGGGGAGGTGCGATAAATACAACCAAGTAGTCTAAAAAGCAAAGACCTACCATTTTGCTGATACGAGCAAGTTAAAGTAGCCTCAAAATTTAGGGTCTGTGAAACAAGCTCTTTCTAAGCTTAAGACTAATAGCAATATTCCTGTGGGGGGAAAAAAGACCCCATTGATTGGAGAGATTTTTAACAGCGAAATGTTTTCTCTCAGTATTAGCAATGCAAATAACAGCATGGTGCTAGAGTTTGGTAATGGAAGGATGAAATCATGTAGAAGCCGACTGAGGAAAAACCAGAAAGCGTGTCTTTTTTTCCTTTTTCCATGGAAAGGTAAGCAGATCTGAATGAGATGAAAAAAATCAGGCAGGATGTTTCAGGCTATTTTATACAGGAAATTTCCATTGTGTCACTAGCCAAACTTCTGGAGTCATTTTGGTTTGGTTTGGTGTTTTTTTTAAGGAAAATTTGCTGGCTTTAATATGGCTTTATTATTTTTACCACATGTTAAAAGTTTCAGGGGAAAATGAGGAGCAATTTTGTTCTTTGAAGGAAGCACAAGGATAGCAGAAAAGACAGAAAGAAAAGAGTAAGTATGAATAAACAGAAGGAGTAAAGTGTCTCACCTTTGATACAGAATCCAAGAAAAAAGACCATTGAAATGGTGTTTCCAAGCCCTGGAATCATGTGTCTGTATGATCTCTTCAAAAACCTCAGTGATTATTAATATATTTTTGGTTGTTTATATGAATGTTGAGGGGGAAAGGAAGCTTCTGCCATTTTAATTCCTTTGTTAATGTCTTTATGAATGCAATTAGCACTTCATTCACGCTTCTTTGTTTCTGGATCCCATTACGATATGGCTTATGCCAACTTCTCTCTCCCAGGAGAGGTGAGGCATCACGCAGCACTCCACTCAGCTGTGTGGCTGAGCACTGACAAACTCAATTTACTGGAGGAGAGCGTGAGATGACACCACGCAGTTGCTGTTGCTGTGATATGGACAAATGGCCTCTTTTGTTCCAAACAAGACATCACCTATCCTGGGGAAACGCGTCTGTACATAGGTAAGTGAAAGAAAAACAAGGTTGATTTACCTGACAAGAAAGTAACCTACCGCAGCTGGTCTTAAAACAGAAATATCTAATTATTCAGTCCCTTTTTTACTGTTGTACCTCACCTGCTTACAAAATACCCATTCAGTTGCTTTTCATTTCTAAACGCGATGCTAAAGTCACCCCTCTTATAACCCCATCAGTCTCTACAGTCCCAAACCAGGGATGGATCTGGCCCCTCAAATTTTTTCCTGTCTGCTCCAAATGGCTTTGACATGAGCTGAACTCCACAAGCTCCAGCTCCCGAGGCTGCATGGCTGGAAGCTGGACCTTTACATTACCAGGAGCTTGAGCTCACTGGGGTCTGATCCTGACCTCATGCTCCATTGGTGTGAGTTAGGAGGAAGCCCAGTGAGATGAGTGGGCTTGCAGTGGTGCAAAACTGAAGTCAGAAGGAGCTCAAGCCTATCAGTCTGTGAGGGCAGCTTTTCAGCGCTACGTGGACATTTACAGATGTGGGGACTGTATGCTTGAGTGCTGCAGCACCCATGGGCAGTGAGGAGCCTAGGTCTTTCTGAATAACCCACGGGGTGCCAATTCACACCTAAATACTTTCAGAAATCTGGTTCTGAACTCCTCCAAGGCCAGGGGCCAAGGACCAGCCCTGATTCAGGAGTGTGCTAACTGCACACAGCCAGGAAAATCCGGAGAGATTTAAGCCTGTTGGAGCCCAGCAATGCTCCCAGCTGCAGGGTGACGAGTTTTTTGCCACCTCCATCAGGGCAGAGGATGGAGGTGGATGCAGTTTACCCACAGGATAGATTCTTTAAAAGCATGGAATCATAGAATGGTTTGGGTTGGAAGGGACCTTAAAGATCATCTAGTTCCATGCCCCTGCCATGGGCAGGGACACCTTCCACTAGACCAGGTTGCTCAAAGCCCCATCCAGCTTGGCCTCGAACACTTCCAGGGCTGGGGCATGCAGTGACTACAAATGACTACAAATAAAAATTACTACAAATAACTGCAAATAAAAATTACTGCAAATAAAAATTACTACAAATATTCCACGTAGGGTGAAGACTTCTCTCCCCAGACAGCGGGATGAAGGCAGTGAAGCCATAAGCTGTTCCTCCTGCCAAAACCTTCCGGGGAGGGAGACTGGGGGAAGCTGGTTTACAGTGCTGTAGACCCTTTCTCCCACTTTTTTATGCTGGTCCCATGCACTCTTTGCCTTCCCCTGCGGATCCTGGCACACAAAGTGCATCAGCAGACACTGAAGTCCAGATGCTCCCTGTGGGCTCCAGATCCCCTCTTGCACCACCCCCTCATCCCCGAGGAACCCACTGCCAGGGAAAAAGGATCGCTGTTTCCATCACAAAACAGAAGGGAGGGAAAAACTGTGGGCTAAAAGCCCAAGGAAAAGAGACAGGAATTCTTTATCGCTTATTAAATGTGCAATTCAAAACCTGGTGAATAGGGAGATGAAAAGCTCCTGCTGAGAAATGGAGAGAGAAATTGCATTTTGGCCTCAGGGAAACCTATGCCTATAATATTAAAGATGTGCAAATAAATAAATAAAGGCAATAGCTAGATTTACGTGTCTAATATCTTTGCATGCCGTGATCAGTGTCGATATTTTACTTTTTTATGAGGTTCTCCAAAAATCTATGGCCCTTTCCTTTATTAATTGTAGGTCCTCATTGCAAAGGTCTTTCGCATGTCTCCAGCAACTAGGTCTTAGCTGTCAACTCCATTAAATTCTATTATAATATGGCATGATTGAATGCTCCAGTGGGATTGGCCAGCCAGTGTGTATTAATATATTATGGAGCACACAGAGGCAGGCACCAGCACCTTGCTGCATTCACAAAGATGCTGTTGTGTTTACATTTTTTTTCCTGTCCGTGTGCACGTCTGCTGTTTCAGTGGAAACCGGCTTTACCGTAAATTATCCCTAGCAAAAAGAACAATGTAAACTGTGAGGGAGCTTTCCCTGGGACGTGGAAGCCAGTGGTCATCCCTCAAGTGAACAGATTCTCATTCTCTGCCTGGGATGTATTTGTACGACTTTAATTAGTTTGTGTTTGTACAGTATGAAAATCTGGGAGGCCCATGGTATTGAACGCTAGGGAATATTGAAGAGCAGAGGATTTCCTACCCTGCCGATTAGAAACAGGGATGTTATGCTGCTGGGAGGGACCAGAATCAGAATTCAAATAGACGGGATCACAGATTTTTTTTTTTTAAAGTAAGATACACTGAAACATCACCCCTGGCCGCCTACAAATGAGGAAATATTTCTAATCAAGACAGTTTTTACTGGGGCGGAGGGGGATTGTGTGACATATGTTTCAAAGAATGGGGTGAGGACTTTTGTGGTACAAACACCACATCCTTCCGCACCAAAAGCTCTGTTTGCTGTCCCTGTGGGAGGGAGAAGTACCTGATTATGACTACAAAGCTGGTCTTCGCAATCCCTTACTTCTCCCAGAGCCTAAGCAGCCAGCTAGTGCAGAGCCCTGAGCTGGTGCAAGCTGAAACAGCCCCCTGCAAGCGGGTCCCCTCTCCAAAGGTGAGGTGAGTCCCTTGACATGCCACCCTGCCTCCTGACATCTCCCTGACACCTCACACCCCGCCTCACCCTTCCTTGCAGGGAGTGGAAGTGATCAAATCCTTGCACCTCTTGGATATTGGCACCAATTCAGGCTGACGTTTTGGTCCAAGTGTCAAGTTGGGTCTCAGCTGCACGCATGTTTAGTGTTCTTTTAAACCCCTATAGCATTCAAAGGGGTCTGGCAGATCGTATGTATGGGTAGTGGAAGACCTGTGTCTTTTTGGGGCAGTTAATGTAGGGTGGCTAGGATGTCACCTGCAGTGACACCATTTAGACAATTTAATCCCACCCCCAGTGCATATTTGCAGCCTGAAATGAGCAGCCCGGAGCTCTGCTGGGTCACCGGCCTCTCAGTCCATCGCAGCTGTGTGCATTGGTGCTATTAGCTCCCTTTGCCTGTGTTTACACTTGACATTTCCAAAGCCCTGTGTGCTACCATGAGCAAGAACACGGCCAGGGCAGCACCAGCCACAGCACTACAATGGATGAGCTTTGATGAGCATTAACACTGTGGCTGCAGAAGACAGAAGAAGTAGCCTGATTACCTTTTGGGGGCCACGCTGAGGTCAAACCAAAGGGTAATTCATGTCTGCCCAGCCAGGATACGGCTGTCAGGGAATCAGGCAGGGCTCTGGGTACCTGGGTGGTGCATGGTAGGCAAACCTTGTGAAATTCCTAGATGACTGGGGGGGGGGCTGCCACAATGATATTGCCTGAAATGCAGCCGCCTCCTCCTCCTCTTCCCTCGATTCATGCAGGATCATATTCTGCACTGCATGGATTCAGTTCTTGACATACTAATTAGTGTGCCTTGGTCAGAGATGTTGCCTTGCCCAACTCAATCTGCTTTTAAAGACAAAAACCTCACCTAATTCCATAATTCATCCTTAGCATCACACTCCACTTGCTTCCAAGCAGGAATCATAGACAGATTGATTGATCTGTCACAACGAGGGCTAAAGACGGTCTAGTATTAGGGGCTGAGGCCAGGGAGAAAAAGATGCTGCTCATACTAATAGATTGCAATTCTTTTCCCGGAGGATGTCATTGCCTTTAACCAATTCAAGAGACTAACCATCCAATTTAGGAGAATAAAAATAATCATTATGGTTACAACAGTGACTGGGGGTGAGGGGGGAAAAAAGTTAATAATCAAACCTTTCTGAGAAGCGAAAGGGGAAAGGGGATCTTGTCCTGCTTTACCAAAGATGTGCTTCACCTTTGTGCCTGCGCTGCGCAGAGAGGAAAATCAGTCTGCTTTGTTCCTCCTGGAGCCAAGTCAAGGGGCAACAGTGTAAAACAGAAGCATGAGCTACGTTTTCCTAGATCCAAGGAAGATGTAAATGCGTAATATGTGATGGAAGAGGTTGGGTATTTTTTTTTTCTCCTTTCTTTTTTTATTATTTCTCTCTCAGGAATGGTCTGACAGCCCCAGGCTCGAGTATGTGTCTCTCCCAACTACTCTGTCACCCGGGTAACCATGGAGACCATGACGATCGATTAGATGCCATCTGATCTCAACCTCATAAAAAAAAAACCACGTGCACCCGCGCGCGCGCATACACACCCGCACTCACGAAAAAAAAACAGGCAGCAGATGGCAACCAGGCCACTAGACCTGTCTCCAGAGAGAGCGAGCCGGGGAGAGGGACTGAGAGACGCAGGCGGAGGGAGATCATGAAGGAAAGGGGAAAAAAAAGACAAAGAAAGAAAAGGTGGGGAGGGGGGAGACAAAGAAGGAAAGAAATCAGGAGAGAGAAAGGAAAGGAGAGATGGGAGTAGGTCCGCGGCTGGTGTGATTTCTGGGGGACCTGTTTGGGTGGCGTGGCGATCATTTACACTGCCTTGCAAGTCTGTCTTGCTTTGAGGGTGGAGAGCGAGGCTGAGAGAGGTCTGGGAAGAGGAGAAAAGTGTAAAAATCCAAGGGAAAGCCAGTGGAAGTGCAGTAAATGCACCTTTGCGCACTTCTGCCCCTGCAACAGCTAACCCCCCCTGCAACTGGTCAGGCCAAACAAGGTCTCTCTAACGCTGTGAGAAGGGGTCCAAATGGAGATCAGACCTCCCCACCCCCTGAGGCCAGAGCGGGTATACTCTGAGAGCTCCTGCACTAGCTCCATGCCACCAAGAGGACTGCTGCGTTGTCTGGTCACCCCACCTGAGATCTGCATGCTGTGAGGGATGGAGCCAGAGGAGCCGCCTCACCTGTACCTCACCTTGAGGACCCATGGCTTGTCTGGCCAGACACACTAGCCCGGAGGTGACTGGCAGGAGTAAAACTGCCTGAAATCCTTCACAGCAGGAACTCCTATGTCTGTACAACACCTACAACAACTGGGTCCCTCCACCTGCTGGAGGCTCCTGTGGAAATGCCAAATAAACGAACAAATCGTGGTGGGTACTTCACCTCACCCTGCCACAAATGTCTAAAATAGGCTAGATGAGTCGCACCATCATAGTGTCTCCTTTTCTCCAGTGAGTGTAAAGGAAGCCAGGAGGAACTGCCTCAGATGAAGTGGGGATATAAGAAGCTAACTGAGACGAATCCCACTCCAGGTGTGTCAGCGGCACCAAGACTACTGCTAAATAACTCATTTTTCTCCTTACCATCATCCTTTTACAGACACATATGCAATCACAACTCAGCAGACGGGATCTGGTCCCTAAGGATACCTTCCCAGGATGCTCTCAAGAATGGTGGGCACCCTGTGGATACCTTCACTGTGAGGACATTGCCAGGTGAGGAAAATGGTTCATGTTCAAAACACGTTGACTCAGGTGAGTTTGAAAATTGCTTTCAGGAACAGTGGACACCTTGAAAATTCAGTAACTGGCAGCACATATTCCCTAAAGTTAACCATATCTTGTTTAAATGGGGCAATGAGGGTTGTCCTCTTCTGAAAGTGGTATCTGTCCGCTGTTGGGTGGGGTGTGGAGGGCAGGGGGCTGATGATTGTCTGAAGTGGGGCTTCTTCTAGACCAGCTCTCAAGAAGGTGCTAACTCACCTCCACTTTAAGGACTGGGTGAAGAGGACCAGACCTGTGTTCATGCCGCACAGAGATTAGTCATCTGCATGTTCTCCCTTCCCTGGGCTTTCCTGAAACGTTCAAAACAGGGTATTAGCTACACTGATATCTAAGGTTGCTTCTTAGATTGACGTTTACCCTAGTTGAGAGAGCAATCCAAACTTGAATGAAGAACACTAACCATGAACATTAGTGAATTCAAAGAGTGGTCCTGCAGATCCCCAGGATGGCCTAGAGCCCATCTCCTTATTTTCAGAATTGTCAGTTTTCCTGTTTTCTTCTCTGAATCACTGCTATTAAAAGAAAGCTTCATCTACCTATCCCCAAGTAAGCATAGAAGGGAAATGGATCAGAAAGACAAGAAGAGGTTGCTGATGGGGAACTGCACCCATGAAAGCATTTTTGCCTAGATACCTTCTAGGAAGATGAAGGCACAAAATCATCTTCTGTTCTCAGCTACCCCTCTGAAAAATCACATTGAATATTTCTGCAGCCAAAAAGTTACTCTTGATTTGCAATAAAGAGACTGAAAAGGTAGCATGACAAGTCATCTCACAGCAGTCTGCTGAAGTCTAATGTAAGCCCCGTGGCCACACTCGTTATTCCACTCAACCTTAGTCCATCATCAGGAAAGTGTCCTGCACTTCTCTGAGTGTAAGCCAGTGAAACTGGATTAATGTTGCTAACTGAGGGATTAAATTGTTCCCAGAAGGCTAAGAGTCTTGCTATCTAGTATGTGATTCTTGAAATGAATGGGATACAGGTCAGGCATCCAGAAAGAGCTGAGTTCCAGGGGTGTTAGAGCAGTGTCATTTCAAAAGACCAGTATTGTTTCAGATAAAATTTGTTTTATTAAGTAGAGTACTAGATTAAAATCAGAAAGAGCCAAGGAATGTTCTGTGATCTGTATTACACAGAACTAAAAAATCCAAAACGTCAGTTTCCCAGTCCACTTCTCAGCCTGGGGTAAAATTCTGCTCCCTTGACATCAAGAGCAAGTTATTCTGTGGTTCAGATTTTCCTCTCTGGATTTTCCCAGCAGATGGGTAATGGGGAAATAAGGGATACAGCCCATGTGATCCAGAAATGCATGGCACTGACGTAGCCTCTCTTGAGACACTTGTCTTCCTGTTCTCTTGCAGAAGAAAGAGGTTAATTAGTGTTTGGTGTTTAAGCAACTTCAGTACTCATGACCAGCTCCCATGACTTTTTTTTCTGGGATAACAGGCCCAAAACCTCCCAGATAATTCCTGGCTTCACAGAGAGATGACGGAATTGATGGTTCTAGTTCTGTTAAGAGTCCACCAGGGACTCATATGAAACTTCCCTGCTCTCCACAGCCTTTCCCAGGTTGTACCAGTTGATGGAGCCTAAGAGAGGGGCCACGGCTTTACCAACATTGATCACACAGTAAGAGATGCTTCAGAGCACCTCACCAGCAGCAAGGATAGATGTATGCCCTGGTGAGGAGGATTTTTTTTTTAAGTTGGCATCAAGTTGGGTATAGGTTGACAGGGTGGAAGCATCTTTAAGCATTTGCTAATTACTAATGCATCGATCTCCCAGCAGAACTGGATATTCATTATCCTCAGAGCCGGAGGGCAATATTAGTGTTTTGTCACCAGGCTACTATATCAAGAGGTGGCAGCATGTGATACGGTATTTTTAAGCAAATTACTCTAAATCCCACCTGATTAGTTAAAAAAATACAAATACAGGCTCAATTCCACCTCAGAGATACTGCAAGAGGAACAGGAACTGGACAACGGGTTGAATTTGGACTGCTGAGTCGATGGGGTTTTTCTTGACAAGCAAGCTGTGTTTCTTTCTCCTGCCTGCCAAAAGACGACTGGAACGCCCAGTTTGGAGCAAATCACCAGCGTTACCTGGGGAATTTTCTGAAATACACAATAATGGAAATCAATATCCCATAATGATATAACACAGGAGTACAAGAAAACTGGCATGTTTGGTGTCCGTGACAAATTCTGAGTGGTTGGTTTCTCTGTTTTGGCTTAATTGCTGTGGATTCCATGACCGTATCCTTAGGAACAGAGCACAGAACATTTTGATTTCAGTGACCGTAGTTAAGTTTCCAAAAATCAAGAGGCACTGAAACAAATATGGCCTCATCTTCAGAGCTCCTGGACATCCACAAACCCTCTAACCTTAGCTGCTGTGGAAAATAAATGACATTTTTATTTAGATGGTAGGATCTGAGAGATTAATTTTATTCACTCAGGTATAAGAATATAAGCCACTGTGCTTGCCTAGGTAATTAACAGTGCTTGTGGGGATTCCTCTTGAAATGACACCCACAATGGACCCTCATTAAAAGAACTCACTGTTCTTGCTCTTTAGATAATGGTTCTTTTCCCTCTGGCTTAACTGAGAGAGGAGGCAGATTTCTTTCACAAGAAAGTACTTCCCTACAGCCCATTATCATCTGTCCTCATTTCCAAGAGTCCTACCAGACAGTCTGTGAGCCATAAGGCTTCCCTTCAGTGGAGGGAACGTACCATCCACTTTTTTTTTTCTTATTCTGTTTTCAGCCAAACTCAATGTTTGTTTTCCCACAACTTTGCCTCCTCATCCTGCATCTCACTTTCCACCTGCACACTTAGTCCAGATATCCCAAAAGACGGTGACCATTTCAGCCTCCTCTGTGCCAAGAGCACTCCTTCTTCAAATAATTTCTCAGAGCTTTTCCAAGTCTTATTTAACCAACAAGGCAAGAAAGATATTCTTACTTCAACCCCAGGCTCTCAAACTCAAAGGCATCAGCTCACAAAGCAGGACAAGGACAGATTCAATTTAAAGATGTCCAAAATGGCCTTTCTGTCTAGTCAACTCATTGTAAATACCTGATTTCCACAGAGACAAGAACAAAATATAACGGAGAAACTGAAGAGCAATAGCAATAACCCTAGACTGGGGCAAGAGGGTTTTATTTTGAGGAAAGAGTATGCGTGGGAAGAGTACCTAGCTTGGCTAGGCAGTGACCAAGGGAGAGCACAGCCTGCAATTTTTCACAAGTACAAGGCAAGTATTGTGGGGGTGCAGTAAGGAACAAAACAAGAAAGCATACTTGACATAGCAGTAAGAAAATCTGAACTGGACTCTTAAAGATAGAGGTTACCAATGAGGGGGTGAGGAGTTTTCAGGCTGGGCTGTCCTTCTGAAAGGGGGGGGGAACAACAAACACTGGAGCCCGAGTTTTGCTTCTGAGTCTAGGTGGTTTTGTGTCTTTGTTAATGAAACTAGTTTGAGTTTTACCAGGTCTCTGTACTTGCTTAGCCATCCTGTTTTTATGACAGAGGGCCTTAGGCTAAAGAACAAGAGGGCCGCTTACTCCCAGCTGCTCAGGATGGGCCAAATTCACTAATTTCAAGCCCTTCTAGGTTCGTTTGCCTGTTAGCTGGCCACAATTGTTGAGACCAGCCATGAAACTCTTCTTTAGATCCTTACTTTTCAGTACCACAAGTCCCAAGTTTTGCTTCCATCTCAAGTCAAAAATTATGCGGAATTCCTACGTGTGAATAATTTACATTAGGGGATGGTATGACAGCCAGTTAGATTAACATACTCAGGTAAGTTCCCCCCCCCAAGGATGCTCAGAGCTCAGCATGACCTGATCTTACTGCTAGGAACTCTTTTTCCTTTTTTCCTTTTTTCTTTTTAATCTTCTCCTTCCTCTTTTCCTACTCCTTTCTTCTTTCCTTCCTTTTCCTGCCTTTCCCTAACTTTTCCCTCCTTCCCTCCTTGCAGTACACTGTCACCTCTCCTTGCCCTTAGTTAGTACAAAGCCCAGTCTTATCTCAACAGAGCAGGATTCAGACAAGATGACCCAGAATGAGTGCTCATGGCTTCCAGGCCTCTTTCAGACAGTGCTTAGCCCAACGACTCTCTTCCTCATGCAGCTTTTTGTCAAGGCTTGCTCTGGATTTGATTCCCCCCAGCCTTCAGGACTGTTTGATATACTGCAATGCCAATTATTTCAGCTGTGACATGTGAGGATAAAGTTGTGGGGGAGGAGGCCGAATAAGTCCCTGAGAAATCACACTGGCCAGATCTTCAGAAGCACTGAAGAAACTAATTCCCTTCAAAATCAATACTGCAACGCCGTTGAGGAATCAAAGCAATGTACTTGAGCGAAAGCAGAGCTGCATATACCTGTGAACAAGTGTCCTGATCACGTACACCACGGTGCCTGATCCCCTCTCCCTTGCAATATTAGAAGTCATGAGGAAATTAATTGCAGTCCACAGGGCAGTGCAATCATAAAGCATGGGTAAATGAGTGGAGAATCAGGGCCAATAAAAATACACTCACAGTGATCGAAACACTCTTTGCCAACCCATTTTTTTCCTCTTCTATTTTTTGTCTTCTCCTCTTCATGCTTAACTTCACTTCTCAGGCTTCCTAGCACTATGATTATTATTACTGCTATTATTATTATCACTGTTGCTTTGTGGGCTGAGAGTTGCAGATCTCAAGAATAAAGCAGATGTCAGCAGCTCCGAAGGATCCTATTCTATTACAGAGCAGAACAAATGAGTATGTCAAGGAAGGGCTCTCCAATCTAACAAGAAAACAGCACAAACAGACACAAAATAAATAAATAAATAAACCCTGCGGGGACAGGCAGGCTAGTTCTGATTAGATATTATGCTAACATGATTCCTACTTTCTACGCTAACAGTGTTTTAATACATTTAAATGATACTGGGGAAATAAGTCATGAAATAGGAGAAGAAGCCTTCATGTCAGAAACGATTAAGATTATCCAAGGGGGCCAGAGTGCCTCTCTCATGGAAACACAGCTCATGGTGTGGGATTATGAATGTAGCCCAAACAGTATTTACACAGTGCGCCCGACACCATCTCATTACCTTTGCCAATGATTGCTTTTCCCAGCTGCTGGAAGAGCAGTCCGGCTGGCCAGGAGGAGGCCAGCACCAACGTCTGCACCACGGCAAAGCCTCAGCCTCTGCTGAGGCTCCAGAAGGCCCCTGGGTTTTGCGGGGAGACGCTACGGGGGAGATGCCTGAGCAGCCATAAGAGGGGCTGGAGCCAGCTGCCATGTTGGTGCCTGCACTTGACGCTTGCAGGGGGTGCATGCCCCCCTCCGGCTTTCCTGCAGAGGGGCCATGAGCAAAGCTCTTTGGAAATGCACATTTTCAGAGCAAGGCTGTGCTCACAGTCCTTAGAATGTTCTCCCTCCAAACTTTCCGAGAAGGGAGAAACCCAAGTCTTGCCCAACTCAACCTGTAGCCTTTCACCTTCCTCTTTTCCCCAGTTACTTCCCCATGCTCCCCTATCCCACAGATAGGAAGATCTCTTTTCTCTCAAAGAACTTGTATAAAAAGCCTGAATACACTTGCGAAGCTGCATACAGCGATGTTAATGTTGCTTGTGCAACTGCAGCCTTGGGAGACTCTCCGTCTCCCGAGTCTTTGCAGCCCTGGTAAATGGCCATTTATTAGCTGCAGCCCATAATTTGCTTCCTCCTGTGACCCATCCTGTAATTTTCCTTGAGATGACAAGCTCCAGATGAAAAGCGTACTCGTTTTCCAGCTATAGCATATAAAATACGGATATGGGCATGAGCTCTTGAATCCATCAAGAAAGCAGAGACTTTCCTTCTAGGACCTACGGCTCTAGGAAGCCAGGGCTGGGCTGAAGCCTCCATACTCTGTGAGCTGGAGTCTGCTCAGGCACAGGGCAATGATACTGATCCCAATTACCCAATTACTTGATTCACACAAGTGCTCTGATAGGTGAGCTTTGACGAACCCCGCAGCAGTAGTTTAAGAACTTCCTGGTGACCCTCTTCCCATTACTCCCTTTGCAGATTTGGCCGATGGGAATGTGTCCCCTCTCGTGGCTCTGCCATGGCGGAGTCTGGTGCATTAGTTTAAAAGCACCGAGACACCAGATGATGAACTGGAGCCGCTGAGACTTTCTGTCACAGGGGCAATAACTTGTGGCTGATGGACGAGGCAGACAGCTGGATATGAAAGTAGCCTAAACTGCCACAAAAAGACTTGCCAGCTCATCTGTCAACCCTAAGTGAGCGGTGAATCAAACTGCGTTAGCTTCTGCTCAATACTGCAGAGCAGCAGTTGTCAGGAAGATCGTGCTCAGTACGCACAGGGGGGCAACTCACAACTCAGTCCTCATTTTAAGAGTCTATGGAGAAAGTGAGCAGAGGAGAGACCGTACATGAGCAAACAAGAAGAGGACTTCAAGATGGCCTAGCATACAACTTTATTTCTTTAAACCTAGACCCTGAATACAAACAAACTATGGCAAATAGCAAGCCAGAGTGATCGCAGTCTAAAACCAGCTGAGAGGTCTGATTTCGTGGAGCTGAGGACTTGGGGATGCCGTGCTGCATAAATGCCCCTACAGAGTCTATGGCTACCACCAGTCTGTGGACAAATTCCCTTGGGAATGTTCCCCAAACTCTGAGGCCAGTGAACGACAGCATCGGCGGACCTGGGAGCACAGTCATGTTTAGTTTAGCAGAGCAGCAATAGTTACGGCTCTATCCTAAGCCACCTCATGGAGGTAGGCAGGGGCCTGTTCTCCTGGGTAAAAACTCCTGACATCCGAGCCTTGGTGGAGAGAGGACTGGATCATGTTCCCATCTGTCCTCTACCAGATTTCTTCTGTGACTATAACTCACCCATATCCCATCTTCCCTTGCCCATACAGCAAGACCAGTGAAGCTATTCACCTTTTAGAAACACTTTGAGATCAATGGGTAGAAACCTTCTCTGTGAACAAGTGGTATTATACTGAAATCATTCAACAAGAGCTTCCTGGGGCAATGGGTGCAGTCCTGTCAGGGATAAGAAAGGCAGTTGAAGTGGAGCTATGTGGAGTTGAGCGTTTAACTGCAATCTGCAGAAATGGAAACATCTTCTCCCCCACAGCCTTCAACGTCAGGCACTCTTCCCCACCTGGAAATGCATACACTTGCTAAACTGTATGGGCTTTTAAGTGCTTTACAGGGTCCTATTACAACCTCTAGTCTTATTAAAAAACTTGTGAGTAGCTGTGCATGATGAAATTAGACTCCATCAAAATGATGCAAGATAGTTCATATCTCATAGAGTTTTGACCTCAGGACACTACATACACATTCGGACTTCTCTGCATCTAACACCCTCCAGACATATTTTCAAATTCATCTGAAAACCAGGAGGGCTAGAAGCACTTTTTCAAGGGAATGCTGTAATTTTACATAATCATGACTCCAGAAGAACTCCAGACTCCCTAACTAGATATAAGGCTTATCCTAACGCTGCAGAGATGAACATGCAGGCCACAGAAGAAGGAGTAAATGAGAACGTGAATTACAACATGCAATTTCATAGACATGCAATTTTTTCTGCCTTTTTTTTTCTTCTTCTTTAAATGTAGCCCTAAAGTGAAGTTTTCTTGAGAAGACAAGCAGAAAAACTGGAGCCTGAGAGGAATCTAAAGAAGCAGCCTTACAAATGTGCCTATCTGAATACATATGTATACATAGATATAGATATAGATATAAAGAGCTATTGCCCTAGGAAGCTTTAGTAGAGTTCCTATAAATGTCAGGCATTGTCCTAGATACAAATAGGAATGGTCTGAGTTCATGAGGAAATCCTGAAAAGATAACAGAGGTTATTTTACCCTTCAGGGAGGCTGTGTTTTCAGCTTAGACTGAGCCCTGACCAGCCAGACTTCTGGGTAAGTCTTCTTCCCTTCAAACATGGGACCACCCAACTGAGGGGTTTGAGAATCATTTATGATGAACCGTAACAAATAACAACGTGGGGAAACAAAGGAGAAAATTGGCAGAAAAGACAACTGTGGGCAACAGACAGATTTCATGTTGAGAAAGATATGAGGAGACATGTTCAAGAAAAGGATGCAGAACCAACTCTAGAGCCTACAGCAGGAGACAGAGGTCAAAATTATGGGAACAGAAGGAGAGGAATGTCCAGCAGGTTGTGACACCAGCTGGTTTAAGTGCAAAGAGGATCTCAAAACCCAGGAGGACAATGCTACATAGCCTCAGTGGGATGGGGGAGGGTGGTCAATGGAGATGACTGAGAATGCAGAAGACCCAACATCATCTTCCATATACTCAGGACTAGAGAGCCAGAAGTCTGGAGGTTGAGGGAGAAGCAGCTGCTGGAGCACAGAGGAGGTTAAATCTTGCACAGAGATGGAGCGTAGGATATGGTGTGAACCTCTATGGGAAGGGAATGGCTTTTTAGACACCTGATTGTATTCCCTGGAAATATTTTGTTAGGAAAAACAATTTTTTCGGCCTGAGCAACTTCGTGGAGCAAACCAATTTGCCTCCTGTGCCAGGAATGACCATACAACTCACAGGAGCCCGTGTAAAGCCAGTTACACCTGGCCCGAGCTATACAAGTAGAAATAAATCAGTCAGTCTGCACCCTTGAATACTCTGCACGCTAGCAATACCCTTGCTGCTTGTTCCAGGCTGCTTGTTCCAGGCGTTAAAGTTGTTTGAATTTTCATTATGCTTTTTCATTATTTATCAGTTAGTTTTAGTCCCTGTTTACAAGGGTAAGGCAGGGAGTGAGAACACAGGGAGTGCAAAAAGCCAGGGAGGGATGCGAAGAAGAGCGTTACAACTTCCTTTGTGCAAACATAATTAGGGCTGACCCTAATTAACACTGGCCTTCCCTTTCCTGGCAGCATTCATCCGGGCATCTCAAACACACTTATCTTGCTTCACACTGTTTCTTCTGTGTTAGGTTGGGGAACTGCCCTTTCCTGGGGACAGAGCTGAGGCACAGAGAGGTGAAATTGTTTGTTTGAGACTTTCTGACTCACTTGTAGGTCTGGGCTTAGACCCAAGACGTCCTGGCTTCTTCTTCATCCAGTATCACCCCCAGACACCTGTGGACCTCCCATCTAGGCATAAAACTACTGGGAAGGAAGGCTGAACAGGCAGCCATTTTGGGAGCTGGTTGTGTCAGGCATGGAAAGAAAAGGGATACACGACATAACTGAAAGCACCGTTGTATCCCTGTATGAATCTATGATGCGTCACAGAATCACAGAATCACAGAATCACTATGATTGAAAAAGACCTGTAAGATCATCAAGTCCAACCATCAACCCAACACCACCGTGCCCACTAAACCATGACCAGCAATGCCACGTCCACATGTTCCTTGAACACTTCCAGTGATGGTGACTCCACCACTTCCCTGGGCAGCCTGTTCCAGTGTTTCACCACTCTCCACGTCTTGAAGAGTACATTCTGGTCCCCTCCCCACCCCAAATGACATAGCAGAACTTGTCACAGTAAAGGAAGGGCAACAAAGATGGACAAAGGTAGGCAGCTTCTCCCATGCAAGTTACTACAAGAATAAGTAGCAAGTAACTACATAGACTTAAGAATTTTGTGGCTGGAAAAGAGACCGCTGGGGAGAAAGATATGATAGAGGTCTACAAAAGCAGGAAGAGTGGAAAAGCTAACACATGGGAGAGAAGAGCAGAGAACAGTTGTTCATTGTTCCTAAAAAGCAAGACATAGAAGGCAAATGAAATACAGCATGTTCAGAACAAGAGAAAGGAAGGAGGAGTGTGTATATGATTTTTTTTTAAAAAAAAGATGGAACAAATTCATGGGAAATGATCCTTCAGGGGTTGTTAAGCCCCTCAAACCACTTCTGGCCCCAGGAAATAACCAAGTCACAGTTTGCTGGAAGACGAGACCATGCCTGGCGATGTAACTCACCTTGTCCTCATCCTCCTCCTCTAAGCCTCTTTTACAAACCAGTGTCATAGAATCATAGAATCATAGAAGCATTTAGGTTGGAAAAGACCTTTAAGATCACTGAGTCCAACCGTAAACTTAGTCCACCACTAAACCATGTCCCTGAGCACCTCATCCATACGTCTTTTAAAAACCTCCAGGGATGGTGACTCCACCACCTCCCTGGGCAACCTGTTCCAATGTCTGACAACCCTTTCAGTGAAGAAATATTTCCTAATATCCAGTCTAAACTTCCCCTGATGCAACTTAAGGCCATTTCCTCTTGTCCTATCACTTGTCACTTGGGAGAAAAGACCAACAACCACCTCTCTGCAACCCCCTTTCAGGTAGATGTAGAGAGCGATAAGGTCTCCCCTCAGCCTCCTCTTCTCCAGACTGAACAACCCCAGCTCCCTCAGCCGCTCCTCATCAGACTTGTGCTCCAGACCCCTCACCAGCTTCGTCGCCCTTCTCTGGACACGCTCCAGCACCTCAAAGTCCTTTTTGTAGTGAGGGGCCCAAAACTGAACACAGGATTCGAGGTGCGGCCTCACCAGCGCCGAGTACAGGGGCACGATCACTTCCCTACTCCTGCTGGCCACCCTATTTCTCATACAAGCCAGGATGCCATTGGCCTTCTTGGCCACCTGGGCACACTGCTGGCTCATCTTCAGCCGGCTGTTGACCAACACCCCCAGGTCCTTTTCTGCAGGGCAGCTTTCCAGCCACTCGTCCCCAAGCCTGTAGCGTTGCATGGGGTTGCTGTGACCCAAGTGCAGGACCCGGCACTTGGCCTTGTTGAACCTCATACAGCTGGCCTCGGCCCATCGATCCAGCCTGTCCAGATCCCTCTGCAGAGCCTTCTGACCCTCAAGCAGATCAACACTCCCACCCAACTTGGTGGCATCTGTGAACTTACTGAGGGTGCACTCGATCCCCTCATCCAGATCATTGATAAAGATATTAAACAAAACTGGGCCCAGTACTGAGCCCTGGGAAGCACCGCTTATGACTGGCTGCCAACTGGATTTCACTCCATTCACCACAACCCTTTGGGCCCAGCCATCCAGCCAGTTTTTTACCAGCAAAGAGTACGCTGTCCAAGCCCTGAGCAGTCAGTTTCTCCAGGAGAATGCTGTGGAAGACAGTGTCAAAGGCTTTACTAAAGTCTAGGTAGACTATATCCACAGCCTTTCCCTGACCCACTAAGCAGGTCACCTTGTCACAGAAGGAGATCAGGTTAGTCAGGCAGGACCTGCCTTTCACAAAGCCATGCTGACTGGGCCTGATCGCCTGGTTGTCCCGTACGTGCCGCGTGACGGCACTCAGGGTGATCTGCTCCATAACCTTCCCCGGCACCGAGGCGAGGCTGACAGGCCTGTAGTTCCCTGGATCCTCCTTCCGGCCCTTCTTGAAGATGGGCGTCATATTTGTCAACCTCCAGTCCACTGGGACCTCCCCGGTTATCCAGGACTGCTGGTAGATGATGGGAAGTGGCTCGGCGAGCACTTCCGCCAGCTCCCTCAGTACCCGTGGGTGGATCCCATCTGGCCCCGTAGACTTGTGTGTGTCTCAGTGGTGTAGCAGTGGTGTAGTGTCAGTATGGGGCAAGACAGCCCTTTGACATGGCACAACAGAGCCGCTCAGGTGTCTTTAGGCTAGTGAGTAGCTGCTCTTCCACCTCTGTCTCATTAAATTGCTCCTCAAGAGCGCTTACCTGGTTGACATTGGCCACTTGCAGTACGAGGTAAACCTTAAAATGACATTTATGACTGCCTGGTTGCTAGGTGCCCATTGTGTCACTCCTGCAGACATGCTCTTAACCTTTGAACTCTGTTTCATACAGGCATGTCCTATTTTCAGGTTGCAACACTAGGCATTTGCATCAGCATCTTCCAGAGGGCTCGGTGCACCCACCTGTGAGATGCCCGATACTGGTCATGGCTGGGAAAAGGACACTGAACTGGGCAGAGCACCTGGATGATCCAGTGAGGCAGTCCTTACACTGGCTGTATTGCATGGCGGGGTTTTTCTTCCCTGGTCAGCGGTCCTAAGCTGTCCGGTTATGATCACTGGGTTTTGTTTTACAAGTTCTACTTCTTCCAAGTGAAGAAAGGAGACCTGGGGGCTGGGGTGCGCGGCATCAATGGAGGGAGAAATATCTGCTTATGGAATGCAGGTGGCTTCAAAATCTCTTTTTTTTTTTTTTTTTTTGTCTTTTTCACAAGAAAGAGCATTCCCCATGGCTACACACAGACAGCAGATTTAAAAATAGCCAAGTTCCACCTCGACTGTGGGGGAGTGAAAGACAGAAGACAGATGCATTGGCTGCCAGCTAGACTTGACATCCACTTTTTCTTTCCTCACCCTGGCAGCCAGCAGTTGCACACGCGTGCACAGGTAAGGTCCTCGGTGGCAAAGCGCACTGTGTCTGCCTCCCCCTCCACTCACTAACTGCTGCACCCCAGCCATGTGTGTTTGGGAGCCGCGTAAGCCCATGCACCCTATTTAGTACACCAGGCATGTATCAAAATCACCATGTTCCCCCTATTTGTCCTGCTTAATTCGCAAGCTACTCACTAGTCGTTTGTGCATGTGACTTGTTAGCGCGTTGCAAAGGTTACCATTCACATCTCTGTTTCTGGCTTGTTTTGTTAACTGCTTTAGTGCCTGCTCCTCACAGCCACTTTCCATGGCTCCAAGCTGTATAACAAATGCATTTGCGTGTGCATGACTGGTCATATTTGCAGACCCCGGCCCAGGTCAATTTAGGGTGATCAGCTGCTGTCAAGGAGCCAGGCCTTGGCCTTGCTACCTTCCCCCTTCGCAGGCACTAGGAGATTCCTACTCTTTTCCCTAACTGGCTATAATCCACCCACTATTTATGCTCTCAACCAAATGCGTTCATTGAGAACATAAGGCACTACTGCCCACATACTCAACACTACTCTTCGTGTACTCATCAGCGGTAGAAGCCACAGTAATACAGCAAACTTGGCTAATTTATTTGCAAACATGTTGACAAGCATCTATTTACGCATTTACTTATATTGCATGGCTCACAGAAAATGCCTTGACATGGAAAATTATGGATGCTGAAAGTTTACATGAATTCAAAAAGCAGCTTGACAAATTCATAGAAGAAAAGTTCATCCAGTGCACTAAACTGCAATTAACCAGATGTCAGGAGGATATTCGGGGGCAGTATCACTGTAGATTTATCTTACTTTCACAGGTTTCCCAGGTTTTAAGCATCTCATTTCTGGGCTAGGATTATGGACGGGAAGAATGGGAAATATCCCAGAGCAGAACCACCTTAAAAGTAAAGCGTGCTTAGACTCTTCTGTGTGATGATAAGGCATTCAAACCTGTTCAGTTTAACAAAAAGAAGGCTGCAGAATTGCTATGGCCACTACTAATGGATACTGACCTAGGAAGGACCGAGAGATGTCTAAATTTACTCTGACGTGTCTTCTCTTTCTGCTGGAAATGTTTGCCCAGGTGGAATTTTTCCCATTTGTCCAGAATTTCCAGACACCTGACCAGAGCAGCAGCAATAGCTGTAGCTAGGCTCTGCATGACCGGAAAGTCCAAGCTAATAACTGGTGCATGCAGGCATATCAGCTGTACAGCACACATGCATGCACACCTGTTTACAAAATCCCTGCCTAAACCTGATAATATGATAATAGAGAACTCTTAATCCAGGGGGCCATGATATAACAAAATCCCACGGCTGGATCCTGAAGGTGTGCATGCTCATTTTCCCTATCTGTGTTTCCAACAGTGGGGAGAAATGGCTTGTAGACTAACTGACCAAGGATCATAGTGAACCCTTCACCACCACCAATGTTTAGACCAAGCACAAATATTATTTCTGAAAACGTGTGCTCATTCATACAGGAAGTAAATAGGAAAGTCCTGTGGCCTTCGACTTGCAGAGAGATGCTCACAGTGGTCCCTTCTGCCTTTGAAAACTCAGCATCATCCTCCATCTCCTGAGACACCTTACCCTCAAGAGAGCTGTGAATATTAACTGGCATTGCAAGGATGATTTTTGGAGAGGTCAAAACAATATGGCAGTGAAGGGTCATGAACACCCTGACGATGGCACCTGGCTCTTTACAGTAGCAACTAGAGCTTGATCTTAACGTCACGGGTCCTCTAGTCCAGCAGGCAAAGGAAAAGGCTGGAACCAAAACAGAAACCAAGGGACATGAGCCAAAGGCTGCAACTAGGTAAAAAGAATCAGGATTTTGTCCAAAAGCCATAGGTTTCAACTATTAACTAGCTTGGAGACTACTGGTTTAAACACAGCAGCCAGTCCCAGAGACAGTCTCATTTGCAAGGGAGCAGCTGAGGGGGCCTGTCTGTCCGGCAAACGCTGGCAGACCTCAGCCAGGGTGGCCTCGCATCCAGACCTGGTGGCCCTGGTCCCTCTGTTCGTGGCCCAGAAGGGACTCGATTTTTTCACCTCCCCCAGTTGCAGGCCATTCCTGCCAGCAGCCTCAAAGCTCCCGACCAGTTATTAGAACAGCCTCAGTCCAGCTGCCTAGAGAAAGCAAACATGACCGGTGGAAAACAAAAAATATCACCCCAACATCCAAGGAAACCATGAGCAGAGGCACTGAGGTATACCCAGCACAGATCTTTCAAAAGGACAAGGATTTTCATGGCTCAGCGTTCTAATTTGTTTGACCGTTTATTTCCAAGGAACACATCCAGGAGTGACAAGCTCCATTTATTTCAATGGGCAGCATATGCCAGCAACATGAATGGCGTATGCTATAAAAGAGAATGGATGTTCTCAAGCATCCTGGAAAGCTGTCCTTTCGACAGATAGAGGACGTGTCGGTAATGGAAGCGCAGCTCTGCTCTGACAAGCAACGCCATAAAAGCGGCGTTGTGGGTTCTCGTGTTTGATGTCTCCCCATGGCGGCCCTGTGAGATTTGCTCAGGCT
The DNA here is from genome assembly GCF_030936135.1 of Gavia stellata. Classification (NCBI taxonomy): domain Eukaryota; kingdom Metazoa; phylum Chordata; class Aves; order Gaviiformes; family Gaviidae; genus Gavia; species Gavia stellata. The sequence continues at coordinate 129,402,000 of NC_082594.1, read as the reverse complement.
GCAAGTGAAAAACGATTTTGCTAATACCTGGCCAAGCGCTGGAGAGCCCAGCTGAGTTCTTTTGTTCTTCTGCTTTGGAGGCCAGAATGACATCACCTCAGGACAAATGGCTACGCCAGGGTGTTAGTGCTGCACCCTTGCAGACTCTTCGTGGGTATGTGCCAACCCAGGCTACTCTCACAAATGGCATTACCTTCAAATGATCGTGTGACGTGAATCTGAGGTATTCACACAAGCAAGTACCCCCCTGCATAGAACACCATCACACGGCAGCGCTGTTTTCAGTCTCGTCTCTTCTGACTACACCCTGAAGACGATCCTCTTCCAAATCCTGCCTTACCAAAGACCGATCCCACTGGCTCCCTGAAAAATCCTGGGATGTGAGTCTCTGCTGCAGATCCAGCACCGCCTATCACTTGATATTGTTTGGTGGCCTGTGATGCTTTGCTGTAAGTCTCATAGCAGTGGGCAGCTTTTAATTAGCTATCATTAATGAATAAGCCAATATTAGTTCCATGCTAGGTCTTATCTACCGAGCAGTTCTGGATTATAAGGTTTTATTGGCTTGTCAGCGAGCACTGGAAGCCAGAACATATTTTCTTCTTGCTTTTCAGTGAGATGGTCTCTACAAAGGTGGGATGTGGGTTTTTTGATACTGAATCTTCCTCTGGCCACCTTTCATTCTCATTAAACTTATGAGGTTGCTGGGAAGGAGATGGGTGTTGTGTGAGCTGCAATGCCACCCGCAGGAAACCAGCTCCACCTCTCCTGTGCCTCCAGTCCTGGGAGCAACATCTCAAGCCAGGTAAACAAGAAGAGGTGCTCATGGCTCCCGTACAGCCCTCCAGCATGGCAAAATATAATCCCAGATTCTCCTCCCGGAGACATCTGTCCACTTAATGCTTCAAGGTTTGCTATCATGGATTTAGTCTGCAGTAAGGCCACAGCCAGGCAATGCCCCTGGATGTCCATTGTACAAACCGGAGACCCTTGTTTTTCCTATTCACTTTCCCTTTGTCAGGTGCAGCTGAGAGGTTGTGGTTTCACCTTTTACAGAGAAGCCAAACTATTGCTGTTCATGCTATTGAGGTCACCTTTGATCCATCTGGGAATTTCAGCTAGTCTTGGTGCCATTGAGGTACTTGCTTAGTGAAGAGACCAACCATAGGCTTGCACTGGCGGTGATTGTATTTGGGGATACAAGTCATAAGGTGGCCTTGCGTCTACGCAGCTTCCTTTGGGTCCATACTGATTCCCAACGCGCAGGTCTCCTCTTGCATCAGGCTATATTCTAAGAAAAAAGATACAGAGAGCTTGAGGAAGAGCTTTAGTCATCCCTCCTTTACCAAAGTGGAACTGGTTTAGTTTCCATCAACTGCATTTTCGCCCCAGAATTTGTGATGATTTCTGATGACCTCCATGTCCGGGCCAGTTGGCCTCAGGAACGTTGAGCTCTGGAAACCAGACTCTTCCTCCAAATGTGAGCGGTGGGAGGCAGGAGAGCTCTCCTCTGGGAGAACGTGGCCCTTCCTCTAGGCTTTGGGGCTTCATCTGTTCAGGGAAGAGCCAGACTGACAGCTCCGGCATTTCTGACTGGCTTCTTAGGGCTAAAGATACAGAAGCTACACCCTGGCTCTTGTGGTTGATGTGAGAAGATTGGTGGTATCCCAGCAGGGCTGTTTTGGTAGATGCTGCAGTCCTGGCATGTCCAGGGCAGGGTGGGAACCTTTACATTTAACACGCTTGGGAGCAGAGCAGTGGGGTAATCGGATCCCAGTGGCAGTAAACAGTGCTTTGTGAGGTGTCAGAAACATCCAGGGCATCGAGAAGCAACTGCTCGGTCTCTTCCTGGAAATTAAAAATAAAGAGCAAGCCATGTGATGACAGCGTCTGCAGCAGAGAACAGGGTGGCTTGCATGAATTAGCAGCTTGCTGGCTGTTATCTATGGCAGCCTTAGCCAGCTACTTGTTCCATCACCTGCAGCTGCTGTGGGCTGAAGACTCAGACTTACACCTTGAGCAGTACTGCAAGCCAAAGCCACCAGCCCTCAGCCACAAGACAAGTAAGATCTGGAGAAGGTCTCCTTCACAGCTTGCTCCTTGAAGTGTAGGACAGCGGTCATTTGGTGGAATGGGACCTTGGGTCTTGCAATGTAGAGCGCGGTGACCTTGAACGGCTCAGATCCTGATCTCCAAAGAGCGCCTGTGAAAGCTACCCCAGAGCTGAGCTGAATGGGGATGTGCCACAGCCTTGGGGATGTGCATCTGAATCTTCCTGGCAGGGTAGCTGTGATTTTAGTTACTTCTCTTCACAGCGGCAAAAGGGTTTGCCTAGGAGCTCAAACACAGCCCCGAGCACCAGCGTAACCCCCCTTTCCATGCAGAGCAGGTACCTCACAGCAACGCCTCCCCACTCCCCTCAAGCTCGGAAGGAGGCTTTCTGCGGATCTAGGAAGCTCCTTGTCAGGACTGGCAGAGAGGTGGGCTGAGGGCACACGTGTTTCACACCCTCTCAGCTAGAGGCTGCACTGCATTTCTACGCTCTGCCTTCCATGGTGGGTCTCTGGCAGGCGTGGCCCGTGGCAGCCAAGGACCACCTAGCCAAACATCTGCTGGGGCAGTATTGGCTAGCCGTGAATCCGGTGCTGGTATGTGGAGTCAGGGTACTTAAACAAGTGACAGCATCCTGCTGCCTTGGAGACCTGTTGTGGGCAGGGAAAGGGAGAGAAATTCCCAAATTCCCCCTGAAGAAATAGCCATGAGGATCCTCTTGCAGGCATTTCTTTTGCTAGTGGGCCAGGTGACATGCAGGGAGGTTGTATTCTTTGGCAAAGTATCCATAATTTTCAAAAAATTTGACAAAACCCAAAATAATTCAGGCATGTTACTCAATCTTGTTAAGGTCCTGTAGATGGTATCAAGATTCTGTGATTCTGTGAAGAGCAGAACCTCTCCCCATTCAGAGATCTCCCAGCCTGTTGCGTATGTTACTGGATGAACCGCAGGGACCGCTGCAACTGTTTTCCTGCCACCTCGCCCCCACCCACCCTACTGATGAGACCCAGGGAGAGAAGCATCTCTGGCAAGACCAGGCACCCGCAGAGCTGCTGGCGAGGGAAAAGGGGACCAGCGCGGGAAGGGGCTGCCAGCTGGGAGGGTGCTGGGGCAAGGTGGCACCAAGAAGCGTCACCTCGGTCACGGACATCCCCTGGCTCCGGCATGAAGGGGCCTGGCTCCATCCAGCCTCTCGTGAGCAAAAAAGCCACAGACCCGTGGCCGGCTCCCTCGCCTCATTGTCTGTGCGGCAGCGCGGGGAGGCGGGGGGCAGAGGCACTGGGATGGGGGGCCTCTCTGCCCCCCTGGCTCTGGCAGGGCCGTGCCTGCCGTGCTGCGGGATTGGGGATGGGTGGGAGACAGGGCAGGGGGACCGCAGGAATAAATGCACTAGAAAAACAGTCTGACGATTCTCCACACGCTCAGTGTACATGATGCAAATTGATGTTTAAAGCTTATTTATTAGCTTGCATGTGAAATGCCAGGGGTGTTTTTCTAGATCAGTGGGTATCCAATATTTTTTTTTGGGGGGGGGACACGACGGCGGTGGGAGCGAGCATGGCTAGAGACTGTATATCCAGAGGCGAGGGTTTATATCATGGGCTGCTCTCGACTGTTATAATTTGTGGCACAGATTCAGCGAGAATCTGATCTGCTGAAAATATTTGGGCTGTGAAAACTCCCACACTGTGACAGATGTCAAGTCCAATTAAGTGACTCATGTCCAGGTTTCTGTCCAATAGGCTTTCCCATTAAATATCAATTTAAGAGGGAAAAAATGCCGTCCCCTTTTCTCCCAGCCTTTATCTCTTCCGACCATCTCTAGGCTAAACCCTTTGGTACCAGGAGCGGATCCACACGCAGCTCCGCTCTGTCTGTCTGTCTGTCTGTCTCGCCCCTGCCACCTCCCGCACCCCTCCTTGGCTTCTTTGCCACTCCGGGAGGGGTGGGAGGAGGAACCGCACTTTCTTTTTCTGCGTGTGAGCGTACCCTTTCCTGCACCGACGTTATCCCTCGCAGCCCCTCCGAACCCGCGCTGAGATTTTCGTTTATTTTGGGGGTTTTTTTTGGTTTGTTTTTCTCTTCAGCGTTCGCATTTCTTTCTTTCTTCTCACTCGAGAGATGCAGGAGGAGTTAGGAAGCTCAGGGACGGATGGGGGTTTCGTTTATCCTTTTTTTCCCCCCCTTCGCCAGCTCTTGAAGGACCAGAAGAAAAACTAAACCAAACATCGCTTTTTCCGACGGCGTCTCCCCCTCCCGCCCCTCTCCGCCGGACCGGGGAATTAACGAAACCGCACCTTACACCCCCCAAAAAAAAGAAAGAATAGAGAAGAAAGGAGGGAGCGACGCATTGTTACCCCGACCCGCGCCGTGCCTGCGCGCCGGGCCGCGGCGGAACAAAGCCGGCAACGCCGCGCCGGGCTCCGCGCAGCGCGCAGCGGGTTCCGCGCCCCGGGCTCCGCGGCCGGCCCGGCCCGACAGCGGCGGAGGGCGGCTCCGCGGGCCGCCGCGGGGAAGGAGAGGCCGAGGAGGCGGGGGAGCGGGAGTAATCCCGGCGGGTGCTATCGCCGCATCCCTTTTGTTATTTATCGCGACCGGGGAAGAGGAGGAAGACGAGCGGGGGAGCCGGCACTTCCCAGCGCAATTTTTGCCACCCCCCTCTGCGCCGGTGCGTTGCAGCCCGCTGCCCCCAATTAACGGGCGGAGGCAGACTTTGATGGGGGAAACGCTTTTTCTCCCCTGATGCATCGTAAGTAACTTAAGTTGTTATTTATACTCCGCGAACAAACCCGGCGATAACATCTCCCATCTCTGGAGCGCTGGAGGCCGCGGCGAGGGATGAGAGCTGCCTTTCCCCGTCCCAGCAGGACGCTGTTCCGCTCCTAATTCATTTGATTTGATTTTTTTAAATTATTATTATTATTACTATTATTATTATTTTTCCATGCTCCGCTCCCGGAGGGTCATTTGAACCGTAAAGGAATCGCCGAGGGGGGCGAGGGGACCTGGAGAGAGAGGCTGTCCAAACGACTCCGCCGAGGTAAGCAGCCCTAACAATATATCCCTTTTCCAGGTAGCAAGGGCATGGGTTTACTGAAAAGAAAGGGGGGAAAAAATTACAAAAAAAAAAAAAAAAAAAAAGCCTCTTTCCGGCTCCGTCTGGGTAAAGCCAAACCAAACGGGAAAATTCAACGCACACAGTCGAGGAACCTTTCAGCAACTTTCTCCAGCAACCGCCTCGGTCCTTGCGCGTTTGCGTACCACCGCCCTGCAAACCCTCCCTCGGCTAGTCTGCTTTCGCATAAACCTCCTCGCGTGGATCTCAGCTGAAAGGTGATTTTAAACCTTTCCTAGTTGGTGTGTGTGTGTGTCCCCCCCCAAGACATGCCGGCACCCGCCCTGCGCGCTGGCCGGCTTTATTCCCTGCCTTGGGGGCCTGATTAACGCTCCTTATGGAAAATAGGAGGGGGAGCGTTTCCCAGGGCCCCACAAGCGGTGGCCCCTTCCCGGGGAGGCGAGTCCTCTCCTCTCCTCTCCCCCGGCCTCTCCCGGGGGAGCGCCCAGCCCCGGCCGAGCCCCTCCACGCGTGTCCCGCGTCTCGCCCCGTGGCGGGGAGCCTTGACTCTCGCCCTGCCTGGGAAGTATTCCTCCTTTCACGCCTCATCCTGATTAGTATTTTCTTTTCCCAACCGGGTCTGAGAGCCGAGGGGGACTTCGCCTGGAAACTTTCCGTGGGGAGACCGCGGGGATGCGAATTCGGGGGAAGGGAGGACGTGACGCTCTCCCCACGCCGCTTCCCCACCCCGGCCGCACACGCACACGCGGGATTTGTGCCCGAGGTCCTTCACTACTTGCCTGCTGTATTGTTTTATGACATGCCGGCGTGTCCGCGGCCGCGCTCGGGTTTGTGTTGCTGTCTGCGTGACAGATGGTGCTCTGGGAGGCCGGGGGAGACACGATTCAATTTTCTTTTGAAAGGCACGTCCTCGTTTATTTATTTATTTATCTCGCTAGCCTTTCTCCCTCTCTCCCCACCCCCCCGCCTTTTCGCGCAGGGAGGGGAGAGGAGGGAAAATTTAAAGGAATGGAAAAGTTGGGCCGCTGCTTTGGGGGGGGGGGGGGGGTTTGTGTCTTTTTGGAATCCCACCGCCTCAAAACCGGAGACTCTCCAAACATCCCCCTTCTCTCGCTGGCGGATCGCTCTCCGCCCAGTTAAGCCCCCAGAAGGAAAGAAAGAGGGAAAAAGAAAAAATAAGGAGCGCGGAGAAAAGAGCGGGGGGAGAGCCCGGTGGGTCCCGCAGTTTGGATGGGGGAAATAAATTTCCCCGCTGGCCTTGTTACCTTTGGGGAGCCTCGAGCTGTGACGGTGAAAGCAGCGCGGCTCCAACCCGCATCCCGCAAGCGTCACGGGCAGAGAAATGCTCAAGCAGAGATTGGCAGGGGAGGAAATACGGTATTAAAATTAGGGGGGGGGAATCGGCCTAATATTGAGCCGCTGGATATTAGCTTGTTTGAAAAAAATAGATATTCTTTTATCGCTTTCCGGGCCTGCTCCACAGCCGAGCGAGCACGGGGGAGAGCGGGAGGAAGCGTGCTCCGCCGAGGCTGCCCTCGGGGCTGGGGACGGGACGGTGGACGCCGGGGCACCGGTGACCCCCGGCGCCGCTCACGGCAGCGCTCCCCGAGGGAGCGCCCGCCCGCCCGCTGCCCCCCCGGCTCTCCCGCCGCCCCGGCCGGGCGGAGCGGGGCTGCGGCGGCCACCAGCGAGGGGGCCGGGGCTCGGGGAGCGGCGTGTCCCTCTCCCTGCCCGTGTCCCTGCCCGCTGCCTCGCCCCCGTGGGCCCCCCGGTGCCGCGGGTGGCGGGGCTGGGGCGCTGACCCGCTCTCTCCGCTTCTCTGTCCCGGGAAGGCTCCTCCGCCCCCGCCAAGATGATGCTCAGCCCGGACCAAGCCGCCGACTCCGACCACCCCTCCTCGGCGCCCTCGGACCCGGAGTCGCTGGGCGGCGCGGACGCCCGGGCGCTCGGCTGCTGCGTCTCCGACCCGGAGCCCGCCGAGGGCGGCGGCGGCGGCGGCGGGGAGGGCCGGGGCGGCGGCGGCGGCGGCGGGGAGGGCCGGGGCGGGGGCCGGCCCGGGCTGCACCCGCCGCCGCTCAGCCGGGAGGAGAAGCGACGGCGGCGACGCGCCACGGCCAAGTACCGCTCGGCCCACGCCACGCGTGAGCGGATCCGCGTGGAGGCCTTCAACCTGGCCTTCGCCGAGCTGCGCAAGCTGCTGCCCACCCTGCCCCCCGACAAGAAGCTCTCCAAGATCGAGATCCTGCGCCTCGCCATCTGCTACATCTCCTATCTCAACCACGTCCTGGACGTGTAGCGCCCGGCCGCAGCCCCGGGCGCCCCCCCCCCCCGCCCCTGCCGCCGCCGCCCGGGACCCCCCCGCCCGCCCGGGACCCCCCAGCGCCTTCCGCGGGGCGGGCGGGGCGGGGGTCCCCCCGCAGCCTCCCCTCTCGCCCCGGGGCTCTCCCGCCCGGCGGCGGCGTGGGCCGTTTTCACGAAGGGAAGTGTTAAACCCGGATTGTTCCTTCGGGCTGCCAAGTGCCCCCTTATATATATCCAAAAACATCTACTTGTGACCTTAAACGTGTGACCCATGGGTGCAGTTACAAATAACTATTTTTTATTTATGGTAGAAGGAGTCGACAATTTATTTTTTTCAAGATTTATTTATTTTTCCGAGTGGTGGCGATTTTCCTTTGGATACTTTGTGCCAATTGGTTTCTATAGTCGGGTGTTTACACTTTCTCCTGTGGAATATTATGTTTCACTTTATGAGTGTTTGCTGGGATCAATACAGTGTTCCTTTTCCTTTTTTTTTAATTTATTTTTTTCCCTCCAATTACATTGCACTTGTGTACGACAAACCTCCCCTTCCTCCCTGTTTATAAGTATATTTTATATATATCAAGGCATTTGTTCTTGACCTTTTTTTCTTTCTTTTCTCGTGTGGGATCGACAACCACTAGCACTTAACTAGGAGGGTTTTTTTAAAACTTGTTGTTATTCCGATCTATAGTTATGTCTGAAAAGTACTTTGCAAATCGTTTATAAGGGAAGTAGTTTCTTTGTGGGTGTATATGTGCGTGTGCGTATACATGCATGTGTGTGGGAGTGAGCGTGGGCGTGTATGTGTGTGGTATATTTTTAGGAAAGGACGTTTTTCCTAAAAAAAAAAAAAAAAAAGAAAAGAAAAAAAGAAAGAAAAGTAAATCCAGGACTGCTTTCCTTTGTGACAACCAAAAAAATTCTATAACCTGAAAATGTTTCATGTTCTTCGCTGTGAATCTCTTAAAACAAGAAGCGCATTTTAGGGGCGAAAGAGAAAAAGAGAAAAACCACATCTGCTATCCAAAGATTTTAGTCTTTTTCAGGGTTTTTTTGTGTGTCTCTGTTGCTTTATATAATGCAATATTTTGTAGTGAAAATAGATAAATCTGGTTTCTATCTGATGCGTTTTTCATATCTCTCATGAATGGTGAGCTGTTTTGCATATAAATAAAAGTATCAAATAAAAGCTGTTTTTTCCTAATTCTTTTTCCCCTCTTGGTCTTTCTGTGAGATGGAGGTGCCATGCCCTTACGAATAAGGATTGCAAAGGCTTCTCGAGTCGCACGTGGGAAAGCCTCAACAGGTTACCTGCCCCTTCCTAGGGAGCCTGGGACCGCGGTCCCTCCGCCACAGCACCCCTGCTCCAGCTGCTCTCAGCTGGCTGCGCTGCCCAAATGTGTTGGGGGGCACAGGGTCCTCACCGTCACGTTCTCCCGGTCGCATCACGACTGGCATCCAGTCGCACGTTTCGAAGTTCAGGCTGTAAAATCCAATCTCCATGCTTGCAAGCATCCTGGTTTACCACATCGCTCTTCGATACAGCCGACTTTGCAACCAAAATGTACGTGTTTCGTCCTGCCTGGATTTTCTTTCTCTTGTTTAAATTCAGTTTTGATCCCTCTCTGGCCAGGTACGATTCTAGTGAAACCCAGTAAAAATCTTGGGCCCTTTCCCTGTTTTTGAAAACCTCAACCACGCTCCTTTATATAAGGCTTCACTGCCAAAGCTTGTCGTTTGAAACACGGCACAGATACAGACTCAGTAACAGACGGGTTATTACCTGAGTAACGTGAGACCTCTGAGCCATCGCATTTATTAAATCCTTTTCTTGTTTACCGCAAGGTGTTAATTTTACCTATAATTTGAATATCGCCATTGACTGGGGCGGCTGCCTCATCCATTGTTGGAGAGATAAAACCCTCCCCTCCCTCCCATTTTCATGGCTGACACTTTGCACAGTGGTTTAATTAAGTGTGGGCTTGACCAGCTGAAAAGCTCCATGCAGGAAACCTGTCAGAGAGGTTGTTAATTCCACTTTCTACCAATGCACGCTTCCCACGTCCCGAGGGAGCACACGCGGGTTTGGTAGTTCGATGCACAGTTTTCAAATCCTGCCTCTTTCAGGGCTGAAATAACTCCCCCAGCTTCGGAGCTGGTTTTCTTTGGGACAGGCTTGTTTCTTAGCGTCTGTCAACAGCTGGACACTGGGTCAAGTTTGATGCTAATTGCCCATGCGATATTATAAATCCTGCCATCCCGCAAGCCTTCGTGCTACCAACATTCGGGAGGACTTAGTTAATAAGAAGATTATCATATTATTTCCTTCTCAAATGTGGAAGGCACATTTTAGGGAAGAGAGTGCTTACAGGAAAGGATGGTGTCCGCAGTCACTGGTGGTTGATTCAAGCACGCAGAGTATGGGATAAGGAGGTGTGAACCCCAGTGTCCCTGTGGACACAGCAGCAGTTGTTAGCCCGGGGTCTTGAGGCCCTAGCCATGGGACCCTGTGCCCGAGTGATGAGCCAGTGAGCCCGCTGTGTCGTGAGCGTAGGAGAGCATGGCATGGAGATGTCTGGGAACAGCTCAGGTTTGGAAGTAAGAATATTCTCCGCGTCATCCTGTTCCTACCATCCCCTGGGAGATCGGAGAGCCTGCTTGCACTCAGAGAGAGGGCAGGAAGGGCTTTGCTTTTGGTGGTAGCCACAGGATCGAGTCTCAAGTTTAACCTGCAGAAGGGTCAGGGCACTTGACCTGAAGGTGCGTCCTTTACTTCCAAAGGTTCATTTGATGGAAGAAATGGTTTCTCCCTGCAAGCCCTGTCTCACTTCCATCTGCTCACCGCCTTGCTTATATCCTTTCACCACGATGACATCAGCCCAACCACTTCCATTTTTCCTGCCGGCATCAAGGAGGAAACGCATTTTCATCTAGCAGTTGATGACTGTTGAAAGCAAAACGTAGGTTTTGCTCCTCCATCCCATCCCTTTTTTTATTCTTGAGAAAGATCTGAGTAGTACGTACAAGTTACACGGCCAATGCAATAAAAAGGCTGCGTGGCTACACGCTCAAAAGTCTGTATTTATGAAGAATGGGTAAACAACTTTAACTCCATCTCATTGCAAGTCTGCGTTAGATAGCAATAAAGTCTAATTATGTAATCAAAGTTACTGTGCCTACGTCTATGTTCCCTCAGTGATACAGGAACAGATGACCTTGAATGACAATATTATAGGAGGAGTGGGGTGGAACTGCTCAATGGAAGCTTATATCATGCGTGGCCAATCCAACAATTGACAGGGAAGAAACACAGAGTTAATATTTCCTGGTATTTTTAGGGATTAAAGCTAAGATTAAAGCTACATTCAGATACCTTTCTTTCACGTTTAAAAAGGAGCTCGTCCTACAAACCATGAAAGAAAGCATACTCAAAGACAGAGAAGGCAGAGCACTACCTCTGGACCTTTAGCTGAGGCTAAAAGAGGTGCTTTAAGCCTGACTCAATCCAGTATATAAAAAATGGCATGGAAACCTCCAGCATTCATAGTGAAGAAGTATTTTCAACGGATAGATCTAGAATATCCCGGTACAAGGGATATCCAGCGCACCCTTAGCATAAGGTGATAACACCTGTTATGACACATTTGCAGACCTATATGAACATATACGGACATGGGGCGCAATAGGCATTCACATCGGTGCCATTAGGAAACAGGGCATCTAATGCATTTGTCTGAACCCTAGAAACAGATCCTGTCCCTGACACAGCAAAGGAGAGACAGCAAGCCAAAAGCAACTTCTACAAATAAATGTACCGATTTCCATGGGACTGTACAGCTAAGGGGGAACTGTTTCTATGAGTATCATGTACTTTCCTAAGAGATTAAAGGATCTAGAGCAGAAAATATTCCCAAATACAGATGTGCATTTATGCCGCTATTAGATATGCGTCTAAAAAAGAAAAGATTTCTAGACACAGACCATCACTCACCAGCAAAGTGCATGGTACATGTGCATTCAGGATCACGCTACTCACTGGCCACAAAATAGTGCCTTACTGCTTGCGTTAGAAAGGGGGTGAGCCAGGTGGGTTATTACAACTGATACTTACAGCAAAGAAATTCTGAGGGTCTTGGGTGTGATTTGATCTCTTTGCTGTATTTCTAGCAAAGAGCGTATGTGCATACGAGAGAGAGATTGCGGGGGTGTGGGGGGGAGCTGAAGAGTACTCTGTAGATGAAATTCAACAAAGAAATGGATCTTTTCCATTATATAGCCATGAAGAAATACCAGCGACATTCTATCTATCTGTTCATGTATCTATCCATCTAGCCATCCTGTAACCCAATTAACCCAGTCCTTTTAGGGTGAATAAATGTGTTCTAATATCAGCCATTATTTTTCAGTACTCTCAGTTTATTCTCCAGCGTGGGACAGATCAATAACCACAATAGCAACCGACCCAAAAGGAAAAGGCAATCTACTGGCACTTCTTATTTATTTCTTCAGAGGCGATTTTGTTTTTCCTGACTCTTCCCCTGGTGATGGATTTTGCCTTGCCTGCCCAGAATGGCCGTGTTGTTTCATCCTGGGCTCTATTTGCATGTGGGCTTCAGATTCGTCTTTGGCTCTTTGCACGGTTTGGGATGAGACCCTCCTGTCCCCAGAGAGGGGGGCAGGTGTTGCTCCAGTCGAGCGAATGGAACCAAATTACAGGACCGTCTGTCGCCTCCTCTGGGAGCCAGCGGAGGGAGGGGAAGGAGGGGAGGGGAGCGGGATGCCGTATGACAGAAAAGAAAAGCAGAACATCATACTGATGCCGATAAGAGCTTGAAAACATGAGTCACCCCAGCCCACAGCCCCACCCAAAACCAGGCAGCAGCCACCTGAAGAGAAATGTCAGGAGCAGAGGCAGAAATAAATTGAGTCACTGGGCTGGAATAACTCAGGCTTAAAATGAAAGAGAGCTCAGACCCCGTCCACTTTCAGACACACAAGCGCAGGCACAAAGTTGGGCCAGCTAACACCGCTTTTTTCTCAGCTCCCTGCTGCGCACTTTGATGTCTCCCCTCTGTCCCTCCAGAGATGCCTCCCGCCCTCCGCTCCTTCCTCTGTCCACCGCTGCTCTCCACCAGCTCCTCGCAGCCCAGCTCTGCAAGCAGCTCCTTGCCTCCGCTCCTGCCTCCCCTGCCTCCAGCTGCTCCTCCTGGCCTCCCCACCGCCACCCTGCCCTTCGAGGTCCCTGAGAGCTGCAGGACTGCCCAGGGGCCCTGCTCCTCCACCACCACCAGCCCGTGCCCTGACGTGCAGCCGGTCCTTGCTCCTGCAGGGAGCTGCTTGGTGCTCCAGCTCCAGGGCAGAACGGCAGCGCTGCTCCCTCTCGCTTCCTCTCTAATCTGTGGATGCTTTTGCCCAATTGACCTGAGAGAGCAGGTGACGTTACAGAAGTTACGCTCTTCTCACACCCACCCTGCTTCTTCAGGCTTTCTTAGCAATTTAATACAAAAAACCCACTTCTTTTCCGTGCTTTTTCCTCCCAAGCTCTCCTATACAGACACACAGAGGCACGTTTGTGTGTGCAATGACAGGTCTCAGCATGGCGGGGCACAGAATCACAGAATCACAGAATCACTAAGGTTGGAAAAGACCTGTAAGATCATCAAGTCCAACCATTAACAAAAAACCCCCCACCAAAACAAAACAAAAAAAAACAACAAAAAAAAGTCACTTGGAAAGCAACAGGTGACCGTTGTTCTGCTACTCCTCACTGAAATGTGATCATCACCAAAGACGAGAAAGCTGCTCTGGGGAGAATTCAGAGGAGACTTGGGAGAAGGGGTGAAAAAAGGTGACATGAGAAGTGCTTAAAGCAAAGCCAAAGCAGCGCAGGGTGAAAGAAAACCCAGGTCACGTAGGTGGAGGAGCCACATCATTCAGAAGCGGGGCATAATGTAAGGCATTTTGCATGAGGGTGGCGGGGCGCACAACTGAACTGGGGCACTTGCAGATGGAGCAATGAGAAAGAAAGCACATGAAAAGGCAGGCAGCAAATACGGGAAAAGATGGCAGCAGAAAGTGTGAGGAAGGAGAAGGATATGAGCGGCTGGGTAGAGCTGCTGCTATGGGAGGATGGGGAGAAGATGCTCCGGCAAGGCAGAAGTAGCAGCTCGCTTGAGGGGTTAGAAGTGGGTTCAATCCAGGAACAGACACCAGGCAGGGAGGGAACTGGAAGGCATTCTTAATTAAACATTCAGGACTACTGAGGAGAGATCACCACGACTTCAATAGTGGCCAGAGGGATGGACTGGCCCAGGAACAGTTTTTCAAGGAGCAAAAGACAAAGGGTTTGTCATATAACATCCATCCTCCAGTGAAGTCTTCTGTCTTCCTCCTTCTTCAAAACTGTTCTGCGCATGGAAGTGGCAGAAAGATTTGCAAACCCCAGGGCTAGAGCTCAGCAGAGGCTCACAGACAAGATAAACACAAAGAAAGAAAAGAAAAACAGAGCAGAGCAGGAGAGAGGAGGATTCTACTGTGTGCAGACACAACATTCAAAGACAACCCTTTCCCACATCTCAGACTCAATATTCCCAACATCGAGGGTCTTCTGCCCATTTAAGCAATTTCAAGATTTAAGACAGGCTTCGAGACTTTCCCAGAAATGACCCCTATAGGACGGAGCCACAAACCTGTATTGGACTTTTGTTACTCCAGATAATAAAGACTGACCATGAAAAATTGCAGGAGGACTGTGCAAGACTGATAAAACTGCACAAGACATTCAATCTAAATAAAGTGGTAAGGTGATGCACACAGGGAAGAACATTTCTAACTTCACATATAACTGATAGGTCCTGAGCCAGCCATAGAAGCAAGATCTTGTAGTTATGATATATTGTTTCCTGATAACATCAGCTTGGTTCTTGGTGGCATGGAAAAAGAAAATGAAATGTTAGATATTATCATCATCGTAGAGAGAACAGAACAGGCAGAGAACAAGACAGAGAGCATCATTATGCCATTGCATAAACCTGAAGTAAGTCTGTATCCTGAATAATGTGTGCAGGTCTGGTCCTTCAGTCTTTCAGTAAGAATACAGTAAAAGTCCAAAAGCATCTGAGAATGGCAGCAAGGATAACCCAAAGCATGGAGTAGCTTCCATACAAGAAATGACTAAGCGAAAAGGACTGAGTCAGTGGTGATTTTACAGAAAGCTGTTGTATCCCAGTTAAGAAGGGGAAGGTGGAAAGGGATCGGTTGTTCCCTGTCTCTTCCAATATAATTTGATAGCAGGAGGCATCAAATGAAACTGTCCTCAGGCCATAAACATCTGAAGACCAGCAGACTTCTAGCAGGAAGTATCATATATACCTCCTCTACTGTGACATTCCCCAGGCATGTGGTTTTGGCCCCCGTTTGAACTGGGATGCTGGGCTAGGTGGATGTTCAGTCTGGCTCGGTGCAACTGCTCTTACGTACATCTTCACAATCTGAATGACAGATGCCAACTTCTTTCAAGCCTCGGTCTCTTTGGACCCGAACACAAAAGCTCTCAGGATGGTGAGTCCCCAGTGAGCCAATGCGACAAGTATGATCTTTTAGATAGGGAGGGAGAAGGACTTGTTCCCTGGGGCAATAAGCAAAACAAGTGCGGTTTTCCTGAAAGCCAAAAGGTTGGAGTTTGATGTCAGACACATAAAGGTAAACCTACAGTGGTTCCACTGATCTCAATGGAGTTACTTATGATGGTCACCAGAGTAACAATCCTAAGAAGGATCCTGAAGGTAATTATGGTACAGTAGGATGGTCAAATGCAGGATGGGGTCCTGCCTTGAATTTGGTCCCAATTTTCTTGTCCTGACATTTTTTTCAGTCCTTATTTGGACAGGACTACCCTCTGCACAGGTAGGTCCTATTAGTCAAGGTCACAAGTTCTTTTCTTGCTTGAATTGCCCCAAGGAAACCTAAGCTCAGGAGACCTTAAATAAAATTAATCTAGCAAAGTGTTTAAAAGGAGAAAGGACTGATGAGAGACTTGAGAGTTTAGATTCAGCCATCCTGGTCATCAAAACCTGCCAAAATTTGACATATTTTAGATTTAAGCTGCAGAAAGGAGAAAGAAACCAGAAAGAGGAAAAGGAAGGGATGGTTAAAATGGTGACATAAAGAGGAGGAGTGAGAACAAGGGAGTACATGAACTACGGAGGGAACGTTCAATCATCTTCTAAGCTCATCCCATTGGGGCTTCTTAGGTATTCAAAGGTGTCTCAGACAGAGAAGCGGTCTCAGACACCATAGGTAGTTATTCAGACAATCCCAGTATAAACAGACCAGCCTAAATTTTGTGGCCGGAGGTCATCTTCAGTATCAGCCAGGTCTTGCTGCTCGGCTAGGTGTGCAATCTCCAAAAGTGGTTTCGGGACGCTCATCCCTGATTTCTTGATGGGGAAACCGAACATAAAAAGGATCCAGAGATTCAGAAATGATCTTTAAAGGCAAAAATCACTTTCCTGTGCATAGTCATATGACTGTCTCAAAGTCTACACTCTCTAGTTCAGCCTGTATTAACAAAAGCATGGCTTTCAAAGAAAGTATCTTTAAAAACCTGCAGAGTAGCCCCGCTGGCTCTCCCAGTCTGGGGCTTCCCACATGAAGCTCACCAATGTCAAAGGATTTCTTGAGAACGACCAGATTTCTTGACCCATGAAGTAGCTTCAGACAATGTACAAAGTAAATCAGTGCAGGGCTTCCCTACTCCACTCACTCTGTAACAGTATCTGAGATTTGAACCTCACTCTGTAAAGGTGAATTTACCTCACTTGACCTTTTCTTGAATCACTCTTAAAGCAGCTCTCAATGGTGGGTTTACAGTGCATGCTTGACCTACAGACACTCGTAAAACCTCCTCTGTATCGTTTCAAGACATCCAGGACTCCTGCTACCAAACAACTTGCTTCTCAGTAGCATCCAAAAGGTGAAAGTACTGCATAAACCAGGACTCAGAGTACAGATTTACTAGCTCCCAGAGTGCATAGTGTTATGAGGGGCCAAGGCCAGGGTTAAGTCCCGTCAGTTGCACAGGGATTCTAGCACAAGGCTGCATTGTAGCCAAAGGGTAGAACCCCCTTGTAACCTTTTTAACCATGCACAGGACAGTAGTCTCTTAAATAGTTCCATCAGAAATAGAGATTCAGGTGGGAGCCAGCACAGTATAAGCTATTGAGGCAGACCCTAGTGGGATGACTGTTTCAAAGTCTCAGAATCTGAAACCCATGGAGGATTCATCAGCAATTTCAGAAGACGACCCAAGGACTAAATACATGGTGAAACTTGCATATGGCCTAAAACAGTCACTCTAGGGTAGGGTTAAGCCATGCTGGCGGGATGACACAGAGAAACCTGCATTGCTTGCTAGCATAAACAAGCCGTAATAGCATTCATTGCCTTTCTACTCAGACAAACCACATTTAATTACTGTGTGTCGAAGTTGCGGTAATCTGGATGCAGATAGATCTGAAGTAAATTGAAAGGAAATGGATTTTACGTGACAATGTAGAAAGGAAAAGCACATTAAGATAAAGATGATTAGGTGGATTTGAAGAACCTTGTAAAAGATAATTGCATTCAAAACAATACCATCTTCAGCAGGGGAATTTCTGTCAAGTGAAAGGTATACCACTGTTGCGCTCAGAGAAGCGTCCACACCAGATTGGCTCCTTCCTACTTTGTATGGTGGCTCCTTGAGTTTCTCTAAGAGTTGCAGTTCTGGCTTGACTGACACCAGCAAAGCCATTTCTCTGAATCTCTGAATCTCACATCTCTCTAAATCTGCTATTTCTCCATGTCTCACATCCTCCTGGGAGACAACATATGCTTCCCTTTTCCACCCTTTACGTGTTTAGACTGCAAACGCTCTGTCAGCAGTATGAGGACCTGACCCACCCAGGGGGGAGAATCGCAACCTGCCCAGTCTCACTCTGTCTCTGAAGCTGACCGGTCCCACCTAGCTCCATCCCACCAGGAGAGGTATATAAACCCTTGGTTAGCACAGGTGCTTCCTCAGTCCCATGAGGTGACTGAGCTACTCCGGCATGTGCCTCTGGAGAAACAAGAACTGGCTCTTACTGTTTGAGAGCAGTCGCATGGGGATCTAATCACTATTGCTAGCAGTGACATCTGCAGCAGAGAAAGGGAGATGAGCAGGGCTGTGTTTGCCCATCTGTAGTCAGCCAACTTGTTAAGGCATTATTAGATCCATCCACCAAACTAGGAGCCAGCTTTCAAGCAGTTCAACATCCCAGGCTGTTTTGATCCTGAGCTGTGGGTTACCCTTGGCTTTACTGTGGGCCACTGCATTACGAGAGTAGAAACTCTCTCTAATTACTGAGTGCGAGTAAAAGGTTGCACCCTTCAGCAAGTACTCAGAAGCAAGGAGGTCACCATCATCCACTCCCGGAGTGGATGGTACAGTATGACATGAGTCTCCATACATGCTGCATCACAGCTGTCCTTGCCTGTTTGTCCCAAAAGCCAGTTACTGATATGGTTCACCATATACCAGGATCCCTGCTTGACATCCCTGCAGCACAGAACTTTGAATAAATACCTACAAAAAGTAGAAATATCCAGTTAGTCTCTGGATTAGCTGGTCCAACAATGCTGAGTCTAATTGTGTCTTAATGTCTCCTTTGAGAGAGCAACAGCACAGCTGCTAAGCAGCAGTAAGACTGCTCGTTGTGGTCATGTTACGTTGAGCGTCCCACCATGATTCTGCTGTCTTTGTCTGAGGCCCTTCCAAAAAACACGGCTGCCTCACTCCAGCTTCATTTTCACTGGTGTTGTGAGAAGGTGCTCCTTATTTCTTCACTGTATGCATCTATCTGACAAGCCTATTTGACAACAGTCTTCCACGGTGGTTGGGCTAATCCTACCATTCGCAATTTTGCCTCCTATCATAAGGTTTCATAATAGCAACTCCCAGGTTCCTGAACCACGTATTATTTGTTTTATCTTGGCTTTTTGTATGTTAGAGTCCCCAGGGACTCTCATTCACAGTGTTTTTGTCAGTTTTTTTCTTGTTCTTCATTTTCCTATTGACCATATGACAACCCACACTGTTGTGGTACCACTCCGAACTGTAACAGTGCTGAGCATCCGTCCGAATATGGGTCTGTGTCTTTCTTCACTAAGTACTTTAGTAGCCAATCCAACAGATTGGGGAGTGCAGATATTTTGGTGTCAGGTATATTGCATGCAGGAAAAATTGCTTCCATGCATATGGAAGCCTCTTGCTTGCTGACAATTAACTGTTTTTGGAATGGGTCCTTTATATCTTTTCAGAGTCAGCAGTATTTATGGGATGAGTTTTTGCTTCAGAGTCTTGTTCACTTCAGCTCCACAAACCTTAGGCATGGTTGGCACCCACACCTCTGGTTTCTCATTTTGGGCATCTCATGGTTATTTGCCTGCCTTCCTTTTGGGATAACAGGAAGATCAATGGCACATTCAATGCCCTGTAACCTTGCTGCCACCCTCCTGTTTATCAGCGCCCTTATCTGCTGAGGAGATATCTGTGCTGGGGCCCTGTTGAAGTCCAGGCCTGACATAAACAGCATCTTCCTCCATGTCTACAAGTTCGATTGCTGTCAGTTATACCCTTGATGCTCAGTACAGACCAGACTTTCAACCCTTGCTCTATTTTTTCTCCTTGTGGTTTCACACAGACCCATATTTCTGTCCATATTTCCTTCGTGGTAATCTTACTATTTCACTCATGGTAACCCTACTATTTCTGTTACTTATCTCTAGATATTTGACAAGCTTCATCAGCTTCCTTGATGCCACTGGCCTTCTGATGCCAGCATGAAACACCTTTGGCTCTTCTCTTTGATCTTTTTCTTTCCTGAATACCTTTGATGTATCTCTTGGAACATATTTTTCTTGCCTACCTGGCTGTGTTAATTCCTCTTTCAGCACATCATTTCCATCACGAGAAATACACAGTTTTGCTCATTCAGCTGGAAACTCCAACTTTTTCCAAAGTTGCTCCAAGCCACCAGTCATGGTATTCACCTGTTTTTCCCCATATCCAAATATTACCTCTGCAGATGTAAGTATATTTATACCACCAGCCTTGCTGCTATTTTCCTGGGAGGGGGGTAAGATGAAACACAGCCTGAATGACAGTCAAAGGAAGGGATGCTTCCTAGAAAGGGTGTTGAACACATGCTAAAGACCACTCTGTTTTTCTAAAGCCTTGTGCTGGAAGCCTGATGACACATCATGTCCAGGATCACGAAAAATGTCTCTGATGGCTTGCAGTGAAAAATATTGCCTTTAGTTTATTTGTTTCTCATCAGGAACTAAAGGAAGGATTTTATCTATTTCACCTATGACAGCAAATACCTCCTTAAGTGACTTTTCTCCTTGCTCAGTTGACTCCTGATGCTGTAAGTCTATTCAGCTATACTTTTGGCCATGGGTGAAATGCAAAAGAAACTTTCCTGTGTGTGCCTCTCAGCTGTATTCCCACAATCTGTGCTTCATGCTCTCTCTTGTGGTACCCAGCACCAAAGCAGCCCCACATGATTAAGCACATTGCAAGGAAAATGCAGCTCAGGGCTGCACACTCCTTTGCTCCGCAGGGATGGGTGATGCACAATGGTCATGCATGCCAAGGATGGACAGTTTGTCTGTTAAGCTCTGACAAAACTCTATTGGGCAAGTGCAAATGCGATTTCCGCTGGTTTTCTTCGGAGGCTCACAATCTGGCCAAACTGGGACAATTTTTCAGGACATGACAGAAATCATATCCCCCACAGTGGAGGCTCTTTCAAGCCAAATTTCTAGTCTCTGCTCCGCAGAAGCTTTAGGTCTTCTCAAAGAAAGACACTGTGAGTCAATTTTAAACTACAGATACATCTGTTTCTTTTTCCCTAGCCTACTTCAGAGAAACTGCTTTTGAACTGCTTCAGATTAAACTCAGCTCCCCCAATCCAAACCACCAGAGACAGCAGATCTCAACCTCAAGGGTTGCATTTGGCACAGTTGTAAGAGACTGGGAACAGATTCTTACAATGCAATCAGCCTTGTAGAAAGTGTTGTCAAAAACTGTGTTTTCTTGTTTTCTGCAAATAGCTGTTGTGGAAAGCAAATAGAGGAGCTAAAAGCAACCCACCTATTGATCTGTACCAATCTGCAATGCTAAGGGCCCTATTTCTGCCACGTTCATTTTTCTGTCTTTTCAGTAAACCAGCTACTACTGTGATCCCTTCTCCCTTTAACCTCTCCCTACACCCACCAGCGCATTAATCCCCAGAAATCACCTCTTGCGGTTGCTTGATGGATGAATTCAGCAGAGGCACGTCCTGCTAATATATCAATAGTGCGCCGTCAGGCCAGGCTCAAGGGGTCTGCTTTCGAATGATAGACAAGGGACCGGCCATAGCGTGCACTCTACGTGTGAGATGGATCCCCTGTGAGAAGAGGTGTAGAGAGAAGAGGGGATGTGCTGCTCATGCAAATTTTCTACATTAGATTAGCTCCGGGCATTGACACACAGAAGCAGGTTGCTCCCGATTGCTAGGATTCAAAAGGAAAGGAACACAAAGGAGCAGTGCTGGCCAGTCCTACAATCCCCACACCTTGTTTAATCCCGCCCTGGAGAAGAATAACTGATGACCGCTGGAACGGAACAACTCCTGTCTGAAAGGAGCATGTACCTGCCTCGCTTGGAGTGGGAGATGCCAACGAAGGGAGGATTTCATCCATAAGGAAACAGCTCCACCTGTGTGATTGAAATGAGATGTGAGACACTTAGAAAGATTTCTAAAGCTTACATGAGCATAACCACTGCTTGTACTCATTGCTTTTTAAATGTGTTTATTTGCATTTCTTTTGGCGTGAGCGGGTCAGCTTCAGCTTGTTCGCTGTTTCTGATCTGTTTCATTTTTTCTGCCTCCCTCTCTTTGAGTCAATGGCAGTCAGGCACCCCAGAGTCAGGCACCCGCACGCATGTCAGTAAACTTGCTGGATTTGTAGGGGATGATGGACACATTCTATGGGATCTGTTGTGTGCCACTTCTGAAAACGAGGCAGAGCCACTAACAAGCACTAGAAATCTCACTTGGAACAATTGTTTCTGAAAATCTTGGCCCGGACCAGATCTTGTGTTTTGCAGAACTCTCTCTTCTCCTCCCCAAGATTGATGCTACTACTTCGCTGTATTTATTGCAACCTGGGTGCAATCGGTTCTCATGGTGAATATCCCTTAAACAGCCCTACACTGATTACTTATGTGCTGCCTGCTCAATGGAAAAGAATCAGAGAATCTCATTTCTTCACTCGCCAAAGATTCCCCCGCCTCCCTTTCCACCGTTACATTTCTGGAAGCTCTTTTCCTCCTTTTTATTTTAGTCCTAGGTGTCCCCTGAGCTCTGTGATTGCATTTAAAACAGACACAACGACATTATGAAGCATTAAACTAATGGCATTTGAGACCATTTTTCTCCCGTAAACCATTACAACCTCCCTGGAACGGCTGGCAGAGGGCTGAGCACCAGCGCCGCCATCCAGGGCTGCATCCCTCTCTGCCGCTCGGTACCCGCTTTGGGATTTGAGGTGCCATCTCTCGTGCTGCTCTCGCTGTAACAGTCCCCAAGAAAGCTGTTTTGATCTTCAGATGAGTTGTTTGGCATGACCGTAATGACAAATACGTGAATGGGGGGTTAACCATGAATTGCAAAGTACCCATCAAATCCCCAAGGTGGAGAGGAATATATCTTCCTTCACACCCTTTTGATGTATAGTTAATTACATGAATCTGGAACTGTTACCATGTGCAAACACAGTGAAAATTGACTTTCTAAGCCATCCCCGGCCCCTCTGCATATGTCGCTCACTCTAGCCCAATGCTGTGCTCTGTCTGTACACACACAAATATATAATCAGTGCTGTTTTAGACTCTTTTTTGATAATCTGGCTTTATGAAATATTAGAGGGATAGAACAGAATGTAGCATCCTTCAGGCCTGATGCAGCTTTTTTAAAAAGAAGGGGAAAAAAAAAAACTTATTTTATATTGGTTGTTCTTTCTCTTGCCTGAATAAAAGCTTTAGCACAGCTTGAAAGGGTTGCATGTGCTGAAATGTAGCCCAAGGATATGTGTTATTATCCATCCCCTCTTGACCAGCAGGGTCTCGGCTCTCTCTCCCTTTCAGCCTTTTGTTTGAACAGATGGGATTGGGGAACGAAGGGAAAGAAAGGCAGTCTGTTCTCATTAACTCTCCCAGTACACAAACACAAACCTGAGCACAGGGGACCTACAGAACAGGACTGCTTCCACTCCATACACATCCACTGAGACCATATGTACCCGCACACAAAGGCAGACAGAAGACCCACATCGAGCCAGCTACTAGGCATTTACCAAGGATGACTCCTCACCAACTAATTACATTTTTTTTTTTTCAAAAGCCCTCATAGGCCACTTCCTTTTTATTCAGCTGCACAATTTCAGAAATAACCTTCAACCGATATGGTGTTGAGGTTGTTTTAAAAGAAAGATTGTCATCAAATCCCCCTAAAACTGAGCTGGGAGCATTTGTGGTGTCTTGGTCTGATGTGAGCTATGTGAAGAGGTTTCAGGCTGAACCTGGCAGACCAGGGACAAGTTTCATCCCACCCAGCCTCCTGGCAAGGGCCAAGGCTGCTTCTTCTGGAAAAGGTGCTCAAAAACCTGTTGTCGTCCATGATGGACTACCTGTCCTGTGAGAACACCTCCTTACAAACTCTGTGGCCAGGGTAGGCTGTGACCCTTCAAAACTGAGTTTCTTCAAAACTTCTGTTTCCATCATGGCTCTTGCATGTTCCTCCGTATTTACTGATAGAGCTCTTGGGAGTGCCATTTAAACAAATAATTGACTCTTTTTTTGAATTGTGCATGGTCGTTGGCCTCAGTGATCTCCTGTGGCAGTGAATGCCTGTGTGGGCAGCATGTGGGGAAACATCTCCTTCCAGCAAAGCTTGACTCCTCACTTTGGAGAAGGACAAGCAGCTCCAAGCTCTGCAGCCCAGGGCTCACCACCCTGCGGCAGCTGAGTGAAGGTGACTGCCCGCAGCCCATGACAAACCCAAAGCCACTTGAACTAGCTTGGCTTGCAAAGACAGGGAGGTGAGGTGGGTTCCTCAGCACTTCGCCACACACCACACATCCATCTCTGGTGCAGGGCACACACAGATGGCTACTGCGGTGCGGCTGGCACATTGCAACTCATTAAGCTGCCGTACTGAGGCCGCATGCTGGGCTCAGACCGTGCTTGGAGCTATGGCAGAGCAGGTCTCTGCCTGAGCACGGCAAACTCCTCCAGATACAGAGCTTCCCCTGCTTGCCTTCCCAGGTAGCAACCTTCACCGCAGCACGGAAAGGAGTTTCAGTCAACTTGGGTCTCACCACCTCCTTCTTCCTCTCCAGGTCAGCTCTGGCTCCGCTTGTGCTCACATGCCCTCTAACAGGGTCAGGTCTGAAGCGAAGACGTGCCAGTCATCTGCAGCCGCCTCACAAGGAGCCCCCAGATCAGAAGCACGATGGGCACTTGGCAGCTCTGAAACAAGCACCGGTGAAAATGAGTAGAGTCAGGAACCAAATCCCCAAATAGGGTCCTTGGTTAAAGCCCCTGACTGACCTTTGTATTTGATGATATTCCCCCAGGAACCTCTCTATACCCTAACGAATATCAAGTCTTTATTTATCTGTCGGGTAACAAGGTGAGCGAGGTTCAAGAGTGGCTCTCCTCCAGCTGCAGGAGGCTGCTGTGAGCTGGAGACATGGCAGGCTCTTTCCTCAAGTGTACAAGGAAACACCCGTGTATTATGTCCAGTATCAGCTAGATCTATATTTCATTACAGCCCCGGGCATTTGACATGTAGTCTCAAGAAAAGAGAGCTGTCATTTTTTCCCCAGGTATTGCGAGTGTAGGGAATGCAGACCAGAAAATGAAGTGGTTCTCCCCGCAGGGCTGTTTGCAGAAAGATCACAGGGGGGCCAAGGTGGAGAAGCGTTAATGCTTCTGCTCGCAAGCTCTCATGCGCTCTCTGGGCATGCAGAGGCAGGTTTCCATAGCCACACACCTCCTTTGAACATCATCGCACCAACACGTGCGCTTCAGGTTATTACCAACAGACGAGCGGCTGGCAAGGCACCCTGTGCTGACTTTTTTCCATGCACGGTTGCCCAGTTTCCACAAATAAGAGCAGCAGGAGCAGAGCCCAACTGCAGCCCCCCCGCTACCCCACCACGGACTGGCACAGAGTGAGCTGAAGGCTTACAGGCGGCTCTGCGGGCGGTGGGTCCAGGTTGCACGTGAGCTGTACCATGACTGTGGAGGCCCCTGCGCTAGCTCCATGGCAAGCCACCTCAGGCCCAACTGCTCTTATTAGCTGAAGCACAGTTTGTGTCCTGAAGCAGCCCAGTCACTTCAGCGTGGTGCAGAGCACAGCTAATACACCTTGACGGGCCCGAACCGGCAGCAAGCCAAGATCAGCACAGCCCTCCTCGGATCGCTGTCAGTGCAAGTAGCACGGCGAAAGGAGCCAGGGCCAGGACACATCGCTTGGTAGAAAACGATGTTCAGGAGAAACCCCCGCCTGTCTCTGCAGCACACCTCCCAGTGCTCCCAGCCCAGGACTGGGGCTGCAGCACACCGGTACTGGGGGCTGAGTTGTGGCCGTACTCAGAGCTATCAAGCCCTGCAGCAGCCCAGAGCACAGTGCAGAAGCCCACGGGAGGGCTACCAGAGCCAGGGCCACCCAGCCAGCCAAGAGTTAGAGCTGGCTCAGCCTTGAGCTCCATACAGGGCCTTACGGGGTCCCTGCACAGGAGACAGGGTTCCCATTACCCGGGGTACCCCCCGCCTCAGATGAAGGAGAGGCTAGTGTGCCTCACTAGCACCTGCAGTTAGCAACATTCCCCCTAAGGTCTGCCCACACCTCCCAGGCAATGAACATCAGCTTTAACTGCACAGCACTTTGGATGGGCAACGGTTAGCAGAAGAGAGCAAACCACCAGCCACTATTTTCATCAGCCTGTAAGAACATCATCGTTATCTCTAGGCTGATGCTTTGCCCATTAACGCATCTGCATGGCACCAGAGAGCGAAAACAGATCCTGCTCTTAAAAACCCACTCAGCCAACCAAGGAACACAGGCCTCCAAGATTTTCAAAGCAAAACACTTGAACTTTGGGCTCAGCAAACATGATACGGCTCAGCAGCTTTCACTCTTTCCAGCGAGGAATGGCAATACTTTCAGCCCAGACCATTACAGTCTGTTTACAAGGGAAGAAAATTTTAAAACCTGAACAATCCAGAAAATCATAACTTAACAGTCAGAAGGTGACCAAGGGTCAGCTGAAGTCTAGGAGTATCGAGGTTCCTTAGTTTTCTTCTGTCTTTTTGGCAGAGGCAGTTCTACCAGTTCAACCTTTGCTTTCACGCCATACCAGAAAAGCAGCCTGGAATTTGAAGTTTCACATCTGACAAAAACCCTTTGCAAAGAAACGAGTTTCAGATGAATGAAAATATTTTGCTTCACCTTAAAAAAAAAAAAAGCCTAAGTGACAAGCTGCTTGAAAACAAAATACTGAAACAGAGCATTTCATTAACTTGGAGACGTTTCACATTTAAATTAGCTGTGGGGGAACGGTGCCTGTGTACAAGCGAAGGGAGCTCACGGTGCAGCTGCAAAGACAGCAAACAGCTCAGGCTGTGAGTTGTCCTGCTCCAGTTACGCTGTGTCATAGGAAGATTGATCAAACTCCTCTCTGTGGATATTTCCAAGATGTCCCAAAGCTATAAAGGTGAACATGATAAGTACAAAGCAATCCTACTCCTGGTACCTATACCTTTTCCCTATGCAGCTGCTACTAGCCGAGCTTGGAAACAGGATGCTGAAGGACAGCTCTTTAGTCCACTAAAGTTGTCACAAAATTGCATATGATGTTTTTCTCCATCATGTACAAGAGAGTCTCTTCCAGACCATCTGTGCCTCAGAGCACAGAATAGCACTGTGCTACCTGAGCTGGCAGTGCCACGGGAGGGATCAGCCTGTGCCAGGCTGTGTCCTGGTGCCACCGGACAACCACTGCTTGAGCTCCATCCGTTGACACTTGCTTGGGTTGGCAGCTGTCAGCGGCTGGGTGAGCCCTGCCGTACCCCAGCTCTCACATAATTTCAGATGCCTTGAACAGAAAACGGACGAACACCCAGGGTACTGCCACCAGTGGGGCTCAGGCGGCCAAATCCCAAATGCCAGCTAGCAGTGGGGGCCCCACCAATGCCACCAGGAGCGCTCCTTGGGCCTGTCTGATCTGTCAGTGTAGATATACCTGTTTATACCCAGCTGAAAAGGACCAAGGGGTTGCACGTGGAGGCCAAGCAGAGTGCCCTCATTGCAAATAATGCCATCCACACTCTGGACTACATTAGGAGGAAGGTGGCCAGCAGATCAAGAGAAGTTATTATCCCAATCTGCTCAGTGCTGGTGAGGCTGCTCCTAGATATTTTGTCCTGTTTGGAGCGCTCCAGTTCCAGAAGGATGTCGAAAAACTTGGAAGCTGAGACAGTGAGGGGCCTGGAGCACATAACCTATGAGAAAAGGTTATAGGAAATGAGCTTGTAGTCTGGTGAAGAGAGAGTACTAGGCAATATGATAGTAGCCTAGACTTATTTCAAAGGGAGCTCCAAAGACGATGGAGACAAAGTCTCATACAGCCCTAGTCACCCACAGGCTGGGGAGACGATGTGGAGAGGCTGGAGGGAGAGTTCAGTGTGACAGCTCCTAAGAACAGGTGGAGCCATTCAGGAGCCAGAGCCACTGCAGGCAGAATGCAACTGCCCTCTCTCCCAAGTTTTCCTGGGATCAATAGCCAGAGGTCTCAGTTCAACTCAAGGGTCAAGTGTTTTCATTGAGCTTCAGAAGTTGAGATAACTCCTTTGTGCAACAGAGGCCGCTGCAGAACTATCTCAGCTGTGCAGGGATGCCTTTAAAGCGGTCCTGGCTCTAATTTTGCATTATTTCCCACCATCTCCCTGCATATTTGCCCTCCAGACGGATGTGGCATCATGACCATCCCTAATCTATCTACAGTGTTTAAACTTGGATCACAGCTAATACAAAGGGTCTGGAGACAGCAAGTAAAACACCATATGTTAATTAGCTTTGAAAATTGCACAAGTCCAAAGCCAAAACTTCCCTTCATCTGAACTCTGCAAAACTGCTGATATGGATGGAGATCTGAATCTTGTGTCTGGCTGATCCAAGTGCTCCTACGTGGCAATCCCCTGTTGATGGGGAAGGTGGGCTGGCTGCTGGACTGCAACTGCTAGCTGCTGCCAGTTCCCAGTACTTCAACTGTGCCCAGCCTGCCACTCGCTCTGTTGTCACTGAAATAGCTGAAGCTGGGATGTTCAACTTGAATGGACCTTCAGCTTTGCTGCTTGAACCAGTTTCTACCTGACAGCTCACTCCCAGTTACATGGAAAACCAAGGCACCCAGTGTAGCTCTGACATGGACTGGCACAGACTGAGGCTTAAGTGCCAAGTTAGGGGAAATCGGGGTGGGTAAGGAAGGCCAGATGAAGATGGGCTCCACCTCGCTCCTTGCTCCAGGGCCCAACTCCATATCATCAGTAGTCACAAGAGCTCAGCTCTACAGCTACGTGTTCAAGCCTTGCATATGAATGTGATTTAGGGTCCTCAAGAAAAACTTGGTCCTTTGGTCTCAGATGGTGGGTGCACGGGGAGAACAGCAGAGAGAACAAGCAGCCCATCTTGCAATCCAAAATGAAATAAGAGGGCTCGGCAGTGGCAGCACTGGCAGGAGGAGCGGTGGCCCCTCTGTGCTGTCTGGACTATTTCCCAGAAGGAACGGCAAGACCTGTGTAATTAGGCTCAGCTGGTAATCAGACAAAGTCCAAACTGGCATAAAGACTAAATTATCCCTTAGTCCTTCCAGCTCAGGGGAAGGGATATTGATAGCGGAGGTGAGGATGGCTGCTGGACTGCAGCTGTCAGCAGCAGCCCACGAAGACAGAGGAACATCTTTCCACCTAACCTGTCCCTCGCCCCATTGTCATTCAAATAGCCAGCGCCTGATCTGGAAAGGGCGCATGCAATTCCCAGGCGCCCTGCTCAGCCGCACACCAGCATAGCTGCGGGCAGCCTGTGGCCCTCGCGGGAGAAGTAACACCATCTGCACCTGCGAGCGTTCACGGAGAGCTGCCCAAAGACCCTGCCTGCTCACTTATGCAAGCCGGGTGGGTTCACCCCGACTTTCTCCTCTCCCCGGATTCCCGTCTACGAAGAAGGGGGGGGTGATGCCAGGTTGTCTGAGTCAGCACAAAACGTGGGCCCGGCAGACTAGGCTAAACCTGTGTCCAACTGGCCAAGTAACCTTGTTTCCATCAGTGCTGGAAGAGTGTGGGATATCCCACTGTGGGAAAGGTAAGGGTCTGCCTCGCTGGTGGATTCGACCCTGGGAGAAGGGTTTACCACACCTTTAAAACCCAGTGGGCCCATCCCCATCTGTTAAAAAATCATAGCCCTCAAAGTTACATGATCATCTTTAAATCACAAGGTTTAACTTAAATAAATAGACTTGTGTGTGTGTTTTTGGTTGAGAGGGGGCAAACTTTTTTACACTTTGGTTTCTGAACCTTTAAAACCCTGCCATGGATTATGACTTCAAGCTGCCCTCTGCAACTGCTGGGGCGGGAGGAAATGGTAGGTTTTAAAAGTGGAAAGCCAAGATCTGCATTTCACAGTAGCGGTGACCTCCAAGGTCCTCCGACTCTCAACCGCTCCTTCTCACACTGCAGCCACTCTGTTGGCTGTGCAAACACTGTTTGTGGGGACCACCCTGGAGCCCAGACCGCTGAAAAGGTCCTGGTTAAACCACCACCCAACGTAAGTGAGAGAAGGTCCTTCTTGAGCTGGACCCTTCTCCGAGCTGGACTGTGGTTTAACCCCTTGAAATGTTGCCGGCGCAGCTGGGGGATCAGCGGTCTGATGAACGGTGTGACGGCTCAGGCAGCCCCGAGCTGGCGAGGCAGGTGAGGAAGGAAAATGGCATGCCACATGGAACATCACCGCCGCTCCTTCTTCCAGGCACGGGTTTACCTGTTGGCCCTCGGCGCACCTAAACGCAGGGCGGGGCGACTTTATCCCGCAGGCAGAGCGGGCAGCGCGCGGGCAACGCCACACGCGGAGCGGCGGCGCCACCTGGCGGCGGCGGCCGTGCCTGCCGGGCCTGGAAAGGGGGATCCCGCGGCCGCGGGCGGGGGGTGGTTGCGGAGACAGGGAGCGGGGATGGGGGGGGGGGGACAGGAGCGGCGCGTTAAGGCCCTTCCGCTGCCGGGAGGGAGGGAGAAAGCACACCGATGGCGTCCCTGCTTAGACAGGCGCACTCTTCGCTGGGTAAAAAACTGGCCGGACGGCCGAGCCCGGAGAGATGGGGTGAATGGGGTGAAATCCAGCTGGCAGACGGTCACAGGCGGAGTCCCCCAGGGCTCAGTTTTGGGACCGGTCTTGTTTAATATCCTTATCAATGATCTGGATGAGGGGATAGAGTGCACCCTCAGCAAGTTTGCAGATGACACCAAGTTGGGTGGGAGTGTTGATCTGCTCGAGGGTCGGAAGGCTCTGCAGAGGGATCTGGACAGGCTGGATCGATGGGCTGAGGCCAACCGGATGAAGTTCAACAAGGCCAAGTGCCGGGTCCTGCACTTCGGCCACTACAACCCCATGCAATGCTCCAGGCTTGGGGAAGAGTGGCTGGAAAGCTCCCCTGCAGAAAAGGACCTGGGGATGTTGGTTGACAGCCGGCTGAAGATGAGCCAGCAGTGTGCCCAGGTGGCCAAGAAGGCCAATGGCATCCTGGCCTGTATCAGAAATAGTGTGGCCATCAGGAGTAGGGAGGTGATCGTGCCTCTGTACTCGGCGCTGGTGAGGCCGCACCTCGAATACTGTGTTCAGTTTTGGGCCCCTCACTCCAAGAAGGACATTGAGGTGCTGGAGCGTGTCCAGAGAAGGGCGACGAAGCTGGTGAGGGGTCTGGAGCACAAGTCTGATGAGGCGCGGCTGAGGGAACTGGGGTTGTTTAGCCTGGAGAAGAGGAGGCTGACGGGAGACCTTATCGCTCTCTACAACTACCTGAAAGGGGGTTGTGGTGAGGTGGGTGTTGGTCTCTTCTCCCAAGTGGCAAGTGATAAGACAAGAGGAAATGGCCACAAGTTGTGCCAGGGGAGGTTTAGGCTGGATATTAGGAAAAATTTCTTTACTGAGAGAGTGGTGAGACACTGGAATAAGCTGCCCAGGGAGGTGGTGGAGTCACCATCACTGGAGGTGTTCAAGGAATGTGTGGACGAGGCATTGCAGGACATGGTTTAGTGGGCATGGTGGGGTTAGTTGATGGTTGGACTTGGTTTTTTCCAACCTTAGTGATTCTGTGATTCTGTGATTCTGCGTTGCTGCGTGGGTAACAGCTCCCGGCGCGGATGTCCCAACAAATTTTGAATTGGTTGGACAATTATCTAAAAAACAATGACAAGGTGAGGGTCTCAAAAATGTGAAATAATGCCTACGGGCTTCGTGGGGAAAGGTGGCTGGGCAGAGGTAGAAGCTGGTGTTACTGCCTGTGTCACTGAGCTGCTCTGCAAGCCCAGCCCTTATTCGAGGTGATGTGATCCACTCAGAAACATGCGCCTAGACAGACATCTTTAGAAAGCACGTTTTTGTCTACATTGCCCTGTGAGAAATCAGTGTCTGTGTGTGCTGAGCAGGAACACCACTTCTGCATCCTCATGCGTACCCCTTGCCATTTACTGTGGCAACTCAGTAAGGCAGCAACTCCCTCTGTCCTGGGCTTGTGTGGCACCAAGCACTGCGGATATCTGCTCCCCAACCCGGGGTCCTCGATGCTCTGGGAATGCAAGTGAAAGATACTTGCTTGCCCTTTTTTTAGGACGAAAACCCTACATGTGCCTTTAGGAACAGGCTGAGTGTGGAGAAGTCAAGGACAGCAGGCTGCAGGGAGCAACAGGGCAACCTCATTCAGAGGCTGTGGTCATCCCATCATCTACTTTGCCCGTGTCAGAGGAGACGGAGGGATCAGTCCCTGCCTCCTGCAGTGGCAGGCACACCACCATGTAGGTGACACAGGGGGCTATATCCCACCACCCGGGTCATGTGAGGGCCACCAGCTCTGTCTGATGACCTGGTCACCCTGCGGCAGCTGCTCTCTGTCTTCTGACAACTCCGAGCTGAAGCAAAGTTGCTTTTGAGCTTCAGAGCTTGGGTCCTAATTTAGACTTCTGCAAGTGGGCGCTGGGTCTGCGAGAAGGTACAGCCTTGATCAGCTACAAAAAGGCACCCCAGAGAGACTTCTTTAATTAGAAATCGTCGATGTGCATATAGCTGATGGTTTGTGAGAAACTGATGATGACTGGACATATACTTCTGATCAGTCCAGCCTACCCATCACAAATCAGCCACTCATAAAAAAGAGAGCAGAATCCCCTTATATTAATTGCACTGTATCATTTGATGAGCTCTATCTAGCTAAATCTTGAAGGACCTTCAGGAGTTGGGCTCTGATCCAGGAAAACAGTGACCCACATGCTTAACTTCTAGCACAAGGGCAGACCTAATGGGATGCAAAATTAAGCGCGGGCCTAAGTGTTTTCGCTGAGTTCGGAGCTATACAGGCTAACACTTCAGAGAACGTCAACATCTCGCAGCATGTCGGCATCAGCGGGGAGACGGATGGAGTGCTGCTTCCTAATTTTACTTATGTTAATAAAAAATTCCCCACCTGTGTCCAGTAATTTACAGGCAAAAAAAGCCAACCTGCTGTCATTGGGTAGCTATAGAGAGCAGCTGGTCATCGTGTTTGGTTCACTAGAGTTCAAGAAGTGAAGCGTCTCAGGGCCTGAGGACCGTGGGCAGGTTCGGACGCTCCTGTACCCTCTCCCTGGGTAGCGGGCTCACTGGGTTTCCTTCACAATGCTCCCGGTGGATGGGTGGTGTTTGGGCCTGGTACTCAAGCAGTGGTCTCCCAGCTCTCATTTGAGACACAGGTTAGGTACAGGAAGGAAATTTTGGATAAAAAAATAAAAATTAAAAATGTCAAAAGAAATACTTTCACTGTTTTAGCTGAACAGTTCTGTCAAATTAAAACGCAATTCTAAAGTCCTTTATATTACAGGATCTGTGCTTTCTGCCACTGGAGAGTTTTGGCTGGATATTTTTCAATTAGCACTTCAATTAATGTCATTGAGGGTTTGCTTGATACAATTATTAGGCAGTCTTCCCCTTTTTGGCATGTGCAGTTATTTAGGGTCACCCTGCCAGTGTAAATGATACCATTCGGCCACATACTTCTGTGTATGTTCACAACACAAGGGAGTCAAGAGGACCTACTTAAGTCCTAAGTACTCGGGGTCTTCAGCAGATTTGAAAAATGTTAAATGCCTCATTGAATCAGGCCCTGTCCTGAGTCATTTAGTTGCCTAAATCTGCGCTTTGTGGGTCTAATCTGGCCAAAGAGTCATCGGAACAAACTGTAGGAGCAACAAAAAAATAAAAGTTTCTTGTCTTCACAAGACTAACCTTAAATATCTAATTGCCTGTTTAAACCCCAAAAATCTGCTACTTGCAAATGAAATAGTAATCCAGAGATGAATGCAGCCTGAAATTGGTCTTTAAAAGGGCATTGTGCTCATAAATCTGCAGGCTTTAACTCAGACAAAATAGTAATATAAGTAGCCCAGAAAATGGCACTTTATGGCAAGGCAAGCATTGGTATCTTTGTCAAAAGGTCCCGGATAGCATAAGGAAAGCTCTGTAATCCTCCTGGGAATCTTCCCCTCTGTACTAGATTGAAATAGAAATAAAAGAAAAAAAAAAAAAAAACCCCACACAGAAAAAAAGGAAGGAAAAAAACCCAGACAAGAAAAAGAACTTGACCAAGAAAGAATGGTTATATTTACTAATTTAAAGCTGCATTTGTTTCTTGCTACTGGCTGGTAAGAACAGAGCACAAACTGCTGTGCTAGATCATTTTAGATCCTCTTTTCACATATGACATTTGCCTAACTGAACTAACAGTAACTCTAGCTCAAATTACTCCGTCCCTGCCCTGTATATCCACACCTGCTAATCTGGGGAGCTTTGTAGGAGCTTAGTTGCAGCCTTCAGCGTGCGGATGCTACACACAGCCCTGACCTGTAGCTCCCGAGAGGCGGAAGAGCCGAGTTTGCGGTGCTGGTTCCTGACACCACACACGTGCTGTGAGACAGAGGAGGATGAAGGACACCATCAACGTATAACCTCACTTCTTCCCTAAAACCTGTCACATCCTCTGAGCTGACTTGCATCTCCTGCCCACCAAACTACCCCTTGTTCAGGGGTCTCCAGCCTTCACTAGAGCCATGGCGCTTGGTTAGGGACGTGTTGAGAGCAACATCATAGCTTGTTCTCCCTGTCAAACCATGAGGAATATCCGATCGTTGGCCACAAGCCGGCATCTGGTGGTCTAACCTTCTCTTCGGTACAACTCCACTTGGAGTGTACCATGTTGTACATCTGGCAGCTGAACAAATAAGTCCAAAGTCATTGCTGATGAACTTGGAGGAGAAGGGTCCAAGCCATGTCCAGTGCAGGAGCCATGCCCTAGTTTTTGAGATCCTCCTTACCAGCAATGCCAACTAAAATGCACCTGAAGAAGAAAATTCTTCACTTGCCTGGAGACAGCCTGTCTCCCATGGGGATATAGTGGCTCACACTTTCCCTGTACCACTAGAGAAAGCCACACACCTCCCAGAGCTTACACTACAAACCAGGCACCGTATCTCCTATGCACCCTCTTTGCCTGTCCCTGGACCATTCTGCCATGCACCCCCAGGTCCCGTCTGCAGGAGGCCCCTGGGCACTCAGGGATGGAATCAGGAGCACACCCTGTGGAATGACTCCCCGCACCCGGGGGAGAGCTAACCTCTGCAAGCTGGCACGCCGCAGCGAAGGCGAGCGTTATAAATACGAGCGAACCCAGCAGCCCTTTATGGAAGCCACGGCCCAGGCTGCAGGCTGGGGGTGCTGTCAGGTGGTGCTTAGCTAGAAACCTCAGGTTAGAAAGGAAAGCAAAGCCATGCTCTGGCATAACACCCTGCTGACCCTGGGCTTGGAGAGACACAGCTAACTGCCTTTTCTCCAGGGAAGTGCTGGCTGCATGTTTTTGGGTGTGTTGGTCTTCTCTTTTGCATCCCAGGACAGAGCTGGTGCCGGAGGCTGCTGCTGGGGTCTCTTCCTTCTAGCAGGGCTCCTCTGAGCATCCAGCCTCACCAGGTGGAGCCTCAGCCTCCACTTCCCAACCTCCTACTGTGAGACTCAGAAGCGCTCTGTCCCAGGATGAGGAGACTCTTCAGCAGCCCAAGCCAGAGTCTCGTCAAGCATGGGTGACAATTTCTGAAGGAAAAGTGCAAAAAGATTCAAAAGGAGCTGTGAGATGTCTCCTCCAGCCAAAAAGCTGCTAGCCACCCTTAATTGCTGGTAGCAGCCCATTTTCAGTAAGGCAGAGACATGCTTCTTCCCACCGTCAGCTGCAACAGCAGTTTTTAGCCATCCCTAAGGAGCAAGGCGAGGTCTCAATCTTTTTGCTAACTTCCACCATATCATAGAATCAGTACAGTTGGAAAAGACCTGTAAGATCATCGAGTCCAACCTGGGGGGGGGGGGGGGGGGGGGGGGGGGGGGGAACACAACACAACCACAAAACCCACGCCACACAACAACAATAACAAGCCACAACCCACCCAACACCACACAGCACCATGTCCATCAAGCTACATCCCACAATGCCACATCCACTTGCTCCTTGAATACCTCCAGGGAGGGTGACTCTACCACCTCCCTGGGCAGCCTATTCCAGTGTTTCACCACTCTCTCAGTGAAGAACTTTTTCCTAATGTCTAGCCTGAACCTCCCCTGTCGCAACTTGAGGCCATTTCCTCTAGTCCTGTCACTAGTCACTTGGGAGAAGAGACCAACACCCACCTCTCTGCAACCCCCTTTCAGGTAGTTGTAGAGAGCGATAAGGTCTCCCCTCAGCCTCCTCTTCTCCAGGCTAAACAACCCCAGTTCCTTCAGCCGCTCCTCATAAGACTTGTGTTCCAGACCCCTCACCAGCTTCGTCGCCCTTCTCTGGACACGCTCCAGCACCTCAATGTCCTTCTTGTAGTGAGGGGCCCAAAACTGAACACAGTATTCGAGGTGCGGCCTCACCAGAGCCGAGTACAGAGGCATGATCACCTCCCTGCTCCTGCTGGCCACACCATTTCTGATGCAAGCCAGGATGCCGTTGGCCTTCTTGGCCACCTGGGCACACTGCTGGCTCATATTCAGCCGGGTGTCGATCAACACCCCCAGGTCCTTTTCTGCAGGGGAACTTTCCAGCCACTCATCCCCAAGCCTGTAGCGTTGCCTGGGGTTGTTGTGGCCGAAGTGTAGAACCCGGCACTTGGCCTTATTGAACTTCATCCGGTTGGCCTCAGCCCATCGATCCAGCCTGTCCAGATCCCTCTGCAGAGCCTTCCAACCCTCCAGCAGATCAACACTCCCTCCCAACTTGGTGTCATCTGCAAACTTGCTGAGGGAGCACTCTATCCCCTCATCCAGATCATCAATGAAGATATTAAACAAGACCGGTCCCAAAACCGAGCCCTGGGGGACTCCGCTTGTGACCGGCCGCCAGCTGGATTTCACCCCATTCACCACAACCCTCTGGGCTCGGCCATCCAGCCAGTTTTTTACCCAGCGAAGAGTGTACCTGTCTAAACCACGGGCCGCCAGCTTCTCTAGGAGAATACTGTGGGGAACAGTGTCAAAGGCTTTGCTGAAGTCCAGGTAGACAACATCAACAGCCTTCCCCTCATCCACTAGGCGGGTCACCTGGTCATAGAAGGAGATCAGGTTGGTCAAGCAGGACCTGCCTTTCATGAACCCGTGCTGGCTTGGCCTGATCCCTTGGGTAACCTGCACGTGTCCCGTGAGCGCCCTCAAGATGAGCCTCTCCATAACCTTCCCCGGCACCGAGGTCAGGCTGACAGGCCTGTAGTTCCCCGGATCCTCCTTCCGACCCTTCTTGTAGATGGGCGTCACGTTGGCAAGCCTCCAGTCATCCGGGACCTCCCCCGTTGACCAGGACTGTTGATAAATGATGGAGAGCGGCTTGGCAAGCTCTTCCGCCAGTTCCCTCAGCACCCTTGGGTGGATGCCATCAGGCCCCATAGACTTATGAGTGTCCATATCATCATACAGTTTGTGATTTTCAGGTCCTTCTGTGGCTCTTGACAGCAGGTTTCACACCATTTCTCAAGCATTTCAGTCCCATTTTTAAACAGAGAAGCTTTAATAGAGAAGCTTTTCCCTCTTTTGTGGCTGCAGGTAAAAGCTTGAGCACAGGCATACAGAAGCTGCTATGCTGGGGGAAAATCACAAGCAAGAGAGATCTCCTGGTTTCTGGGCTGACTTAATGATCTGAGGGAAGGGGATACCTGGATCATTACTTCTGAATGCTTGGGAATGCTGTGTAACTGTACCCCAGCTACATAATAATACCTATGGTGGGTTTGCTGCCAGTAGGGCTTGTTCACATAGAAGAATTTGAATTAAAAAATTGCCTGACGTAAAAAAAAAAAAAAGGCACGCCCAGAACATGCATAAAGGACTACCCGTAAGACATCAGTACTGCCTGGAAAGCCATTCGCCCTAGAAATGCACATGCCTGACGGCTGCCAACAGACTTTTTAGAGAGATTCAAGGCTGCCCCAGACTGTACAAAGTCCCGTTAGAGAAGAGGGAGGTCAAAATGGAGCAGAAATTCAAGAGCAGCAAATCCTTTCTGTCCCCTTACAATATTAAGGAGGGCGCTAAGCTTGTCCAGCTCATCATCTGAAAGGAATGAGGTTCCCGGTGGCACAGTGAGCTCACCCCAGCGCTTCCCGGCTGCACCCTGGCAGGCATCACGGTTCAGGCAGGGGAGGGGGAAGGTTTTGAGGGGCAGCACAGGAGGACTGGATGGAAGGAGTGCTGAGCTGCCACTCCAGTGCAACAGGTGTAAATCTGCTGGGCACAGCTCCGTCAGCAGCAGCCGGCGCCACGCCGCTAAATTAAACACCCCTCCGATCATCAAGATGTTATTAAATACGCCGGTGCTCTCATGGGTAGGAGAAACCCGAGGTGCAAGTGGCACCCCAGACCTCACCACCCCAACGTTGCCTGGTGCAGGATCCTCAGTTTAGACCCTGGCCCCGGAGGTTTGGGTGGTTAATGCATGCATGGGCACGTGCAGGCAGAGATATGGACATATGCTTAGACATACCGATCATGGCCAAAGCTAGGCAGGAGTCCAGTGATCCCACCTCCTCCAAGAAAAAGGCAGCCAGGCTGGGCTGTATGTGACCTAAGGGTTTCCAGAAGGGAACACACTGTGTCAAACCATGTGGTTTATTTCTTTTACTTTATTATTCGTAATTATATTATTCCTATATTATTAGTAATTGCTGAGGTCCCTAGGCCAGAGCTCAGCCTGCATCCATTCACACCCTAGCTCTTGGGGGACCAGCTTTGTGCCACGCTTTCACACCAGCTCAGGGCTTTGCTCCGGATCACCAGGTTTTCACAGAGATAGCCCAACACTCAGCTCTCCGCATCTCTCAGGGAACATGCCTGGCCAGGTCTCTCAACCAGCTCTGCTGAAAACGCAGCCAGCAATGGTTGTGTCCCCTTCTCCAGCTCTTCAGCATGCCAAAATCTTAAGGAGCCCGGAGTTGGCCCAGGGACCCTGCTTGCCTAAAGCACTAACCCCTGTTAGTCTAGTTTCTAAGCACCTTGCAATATCATACCATCCCCGGGCCCCACTGGCATAGTTCGGATGGAGAACTGAGACACAGAGGGATTTTTCCGAAGCCCCGTGGGAAGCCTGTGGAATGGAAAACTTGGGTGTCCATCTCCTACCCACAGCCACCTCCTGTCCCTCCTGAAGCACCCGTCTGCACCTTTCCCCCGGGGGGGCAATTATGCCCCTGTCCAGGGGCAACTGCTTTAACTCCTCAGTTGTAACTCACAGCACACGCAGGTGACATAGAACAGGGTGGGGTGGCAGTGACATGCCATGGGATTTGTCCTAGGGGAAAGTTTTTCGGCAGTGGCACTGGAGTTTTTCTGAAGCAGGTGTGTTAGAGGTACCTGGGCAAAAAAGGACCTCTCATCAGTCGGCTTAAAATTGTTACGTAGGGATCTGCACTGACACCAGAATGATTTTAGGAGTTCGTACATCAAAAATAAAAAGGTTAAAAGCCCCAGCACCAAATGCATATCACACCCCTCCTTGCTCCCAAGTCCTGCAGAAGAGAAGGTGGGCAGGAGGCCATTGCAGGCAGCAGCATGGCTGGGTCTCCACTCTGGCTGGCTTGAGTGCGTGATCGGCAGGGCTCTGGGGCACATCTGTAGGACCACGGCTCATTGTGATTACTGGCAAGGCAAAGATATTACTAACCAGGCTATGGTTAAGTCACACCTCCCCATTTTCAGGTTAGATAGAGCCAGAAGTCCAGATGCTTGCTCAAAAGTCTCTTCCAAACACTAATTATTTGCCCAAACGAGGCTGTCTTCCTGTGGCTCCGAAAAGGCATTGCCTATCAGACCCGAACACAAACAGAGCTCCCCTGTGCCCGGCCCCGCAGAGGCAACGTCCAGCAAACTGCAGGCATGGGCTTCCATTAGAGGCTCAGTGAATAAATCTGGGTCTGACTTCTTTAGGCAGGATGCCAGTTACCCCTTCCTCAGAAAGAGGTGTTTCCACAAACAAAAGCATGGGGAGCAATGGGACACCTAAGCATAGCCCTGCACACTTACCAAATGTGATTGGGGCCTGCAGAAATGTTCTTTCTTGGAACATTTTCAGCTCAGGGGTTTTTTTTACCATCTCTGTCCACTCATTAGTAGGATTCAGGCTTCTTCTAACATGTCTAACGCCATGCAGGTACGGCCAGGTACAAAGCTGTCTCCCCAGCTAGGATTCATATAATGCCGAGTTTAAGCTCTTCTTTCTTTGAAACTATCTGGGTGTATTAGAGGCAGCATCTGTTTGCTGGCTCCTGTATGAGCAACAGAAACAACACAGAAAAGCCTCCCATCCCAGTGCTACCTGCAGGAAGGTGCCCGGGGAGCCCCTCCATCCTTTCCAGGGTGGGTTGCCTGCGGATAAGTCGTACCCTGCTCCCACAGGCTGGCAGAGCTCCCAGTCCAGCTGGAAGGCGTAGGCAGGTCGCTGCCTCTGTGTCCTGCTGCAGGCTATCTGCAGCCTTTTCCAGCCCACCTGATGGGTCCCCCAGCCACCGCAGCAGGTCGTCTTCTTGATGTGTAGGGATCATAAACCCATGAGGAGGTAACTATCCCCATCCTTCTGGGACAGTCCTGGTTCTGACCTTCTAAACTACTTTCTGACCTGTATGAGATGCAGGTGCCAGACCAGCCCCCAAAGACAGAGACGTGCAATGATCCCCATAAGGTCGCACAGAGCAACTTTGTTCTGGGGGACAAGATGTCTAGAAAAGACAAGACTTTCTTGAAACGTTAGTGAGTGGAGACCCTACATGGCTCAGAATGAGTCAGGAGTTCTGAGTCATCTCGTTGACCTTCCCTTTACAACTTCAATAGAATTTCGTGTAAGTGCTCTTGTCTGTGCTGTGGTCTATTTTCCTCACCAAAAAGAGTGTCCGTGTGTCAGAAAATAGGAGGGTTTATAGCATCTTCTTATCACATGGCAGGTCTCAGGACACCTCAGTCAAAATATACGAAGATCTCTGGCAGTTTAAAACAGGAAAAAAAGCAAGGGAGTGCAAATGATACAACTTCTCTGCCTTGTACCTGCCATCACTGACATGGCTGTGTTAGAGTACAGGCAATGTAAAGCACCATAAAGGACTTGTCACCTTTCAGGGCTGAAGGGAAGGGAGAGAGAGGTAGGTTTTCCTCACACTACAGAGCTTTTCTTGAAATGACAGTGATCCCCTCAGTCTCCTTAGAAAGGTTCAGTGCGTCTCGGAGGCTTCCACCCTAATGATAGCACTCAAAGTTATCACGAGCTGTGACCTTGCTTGGCTAGCTGGTGGCAAAAGGCATATTTTCTGAATACTCCTATCTTGCAAAGCATACGAGGTCTTAGAAGCTTGAAAAGAGATTAGCTAAAGC
Source organism: Gavia stellata (assembly GCF_030936135.1). Taxonomy (NCBI): domain Eukaryota; kingdom Metazoa; phylum Chordata; class Aves; order Gaviiformes; family Gaviidae; genus Gavia; species Gavia stellata. The sequence continues at coordinate 129,361,263 of NC_082594.1, read as the reverse complement.
AGAACCTTAAATCCTGAAGATCTGGAAAAAAGGCTCACCAAAGCATTTGGATCAGCAGTGTCTGGGGACCTCTTTTACTGTGTGAGTGAGAAAGGACAATGAAGGTGAGAACAGCGGCGTGGAGTGCGGCTGCAGCGGCCAGGAGGGAGGAGCAGCAAGTGGATATCCCTAATTTCTAATACAAGTAGGACAAAAAATCAACAAGAAGGAGATTTTTATTTATCCTACATCCCCACCCTGCATTTCTGCAGGCCTGAAGTGAAGGGCTGAGATCGTACTGTTTTGAGCACTTCTGTTGTATTTCTGTTGCTGGCTACCTATCCTCACAAAATTCAAAGAAACAAAGTAAAATCCTACTTCAGTGCATGTCAGGGGTGGTTTTGCAACTTAATTCCCTGGAGCCAGGATTTTGCTCAATGAATATACCCCGAAGAGCTTAGAGTGGATAAACCAATGACCAGTTTTTTCTTTAATTCTCTTTCTTCACCTGAAGTTTTGGGGCCAATTCTGAAGTTTGTTTGAACGACGTGGGCACCTGCCCAGGTGGATGAGCATTGAGCCCTATCAGCTCATTTCTCAGAGAGTTTTCAGGTGGATGGTGGGATGGTTCGCCAGGGAAGAGTATCATGCTGATTTCTAGAGGCAGGACTAAAAGATGGTTAAGGAGTCGGAGTCGGGAGGTTGAGCCTTGCAGTCAACTCATACCAGAGACTAACAGATGCCAGCTTTGCCAGGGAATGAGCTGAAGGGCAAATGTCCCAGGACACAGCACTGACCATATCAGTCCCTCACATAGCTCTGGCCACAACCACGGGCAGCTAAATGGGATCAGGAAGACCTTGGACTATGCAGAAAGATAGCACAAAGTATTTGTAGTGAACCTGTGAATGCAAAATCCAAGATTTCACAGAAAAGCTCTTTGTTTCCCTCATCCTCCCCTCCTGTGGGGAACTGCTATTGCTCCTACCCTATGGGGGAGGACCTGGCACACAGAGAAACCTTTTGTCAGTGTCCTGTAGAAATGGGCCTTCAACAAAACTCAGGTTCCCCAAATCCATGAGCTCTACACACTGTCCTTTTCTTGACAGTGATCCTGCCCCGAAATGTCCACTGGATTTAGCACTAACAGTCCCACTGAGGTCTTGAGTGGAGAGACAAAGAGATGGACTCTGGTGACCGTGACATACAGTGTCGGTCTGCTGGAGGAATCTCCTTTGAAGCAGAGGTGATGCCTAACAGTCACAGATCTTTGCTATTCATGCCACAGGCAGATAAAATAGATGTGTCTGGGGCTAACGAGGCAACAGTTTTTGTGAATAAAAAGCCTTTTTGTTCCTTTTTTTGATAGCAAAAAGAGGAGAAAATGAAAATTGGATTGTGTCTATTTTTAGGCAGATTAAAAAGTTATTCAGACTAGAGAGAAAGCACCTCAAAAATAGCTTGAGTGATATGAAAGTGGAGCAATTGCCAGGGATCTACAAGAATAAAAGGAGGGCAGGAGCCTGGGAAACCAATTTTGAAGTAGCTGTGACCATCTCATTTTCACAGCCCTGTCTGATGTCTGCCTGCTTTAAAGCATACTGTGATGCCAGCGGAAGCCTGCTCCTGCACCCTAAATCCATGGGGTCCTTTAAAGGCAACCAACCAGCCTGGTGTATGCCTGGTCATCCCACAAGCTCAGTTGTGCGTTTTACAGCCGAAATACTCAGCAAAAGCCTAGCCAGCCATTGCCACCCACTGTGACACAAGTCTTGCGTCTCTCACTAAAAGCAATCAGATGTATCCAGGTTTGTCACATCTCCCTCTAGAAAGGACCGCCGCTGAAGGGTGCCTCTGTAGGGAGTGTATTTCTAAGGCTGTCTTGCTCTGGCTTCTACCCACATTCCTCAGGCTTCATCATTAGGACTTCAAGTTGCAGGCAAACATGGAACTCCTGAAAAGGCATGAGCAGAAACTAAGGGGAGGCTTTGGAAATAAGACAGACTTGGAAACTGTTGCCCACAGAGTTTCAGTCAGTACGTCGTGGGCTGTTCAGGTTGGAAATGAAAGCTGAGGGAATGTGTGCTCCTAAGTCACCCAGGAGATGGGTATAATCTGCCCAGGGAAGTGGTTGAGTCACCATCCCTGGAGGTATTTAAAAGACATGTAGCTGTGGCACTTAGGGACATGGTTTAGTAGTGGACTTGGCAGTGGTACGTTTACGGTTGGACTCAGTGATCTTAAAGGTCTTTTCCAACCTAAATGATTCTATGATTCTATAATTGCTAAGTAACGCTCGCCTTTCACCCTGAATACTGAAATAATCCCAGCCATACAATTAAATGGGAACAGCTGGTTGGGGCGAGAGTTGCGTGCACCAAGAAGGGACATCACCTCCTCCCCGGTGCGGATGGAGCAAGGCTGCGCTGGAGCAACATGCAAGGAGGAGGCCTGATAAGGTCACTTGTCTGCACATCACTTTGGCAAGGGGGGGGAGACCCGTGCCCCCTGTCAAGCTCTTCTCTGCCAGCCCCTCAGCGTGCCTTCGCCAGCGGATCCGCGTCAGCCCCGGTGCTGGATTGCGGCCAGCTGGCCTGCCTCCTCCTGCCTGTCGCTGCCAGTCATGGGGCAGTGGTGACACCCAGTCAGAGGAGGGTGACAGACTGTGCCACCAAACTATTCTCCCCCAGCAGCGTGGTGCAGGTGATGCAGCAAAGAGGCAGCCAGCGCTGAGGTCCCGGGGAAGGGGGAACTGGTCATCATTCCAGGGAAATGCAGAGGAAGGAATATACGGGACTGCTTGCTGGGAAATGCAACAGGGTTCTGTGAAAAAACCCCTCAAGGCCAGCAGGCAGGTCCCATCGGCTAGGAGGCCAGCAGCGATGGTGGCATCTGTCCATCGTCTTGAGGAGAGCCCTGTCTCCTGCCCCAAGACACCGGCCTGGGCACATGCCACCTGCCCTTCATCCCCCTTAGTACGATAAGGTGTTAACAACGCATGGGGCTCGGTAACTGCTGTGGACATGGGAGGTTGCAATGCAAGGTGCCCTCTGCTCTGGGATTACAGGTCCAAGGGCCAGCAATTCTCCTGGTGCCCCGCAAGCAGAGAACATGCTTCAGAAAAGAGCTTGAATGTCAGCCGGCAGCGGCAGCTGATGCCCCAGGCAGGAGGAGGAGGAGGAGGGAGTCCCACGAGCGCTCACCTCCTTTGCTGCTGAGGAAACGGGACTTCTCCTCTTGCGGAGCAGATGAGTCTCTGAAACTATTTAACCTGAGATCTGTTATCCAAAGCCTAATCACTGTGATGCCCAAGGGGATACAAAGAGACATACCCTTATTATAAATTGCAGTAAATACCTTCTATTTTTGTTAAGCCCTAGTAGGACAGGCTGTGCCTTGGTTCCCTGTACAAGTGAAGTCTGTCCCTTCACAAACCCTGCCTGCGTATTCCCAGCATCGACATCTTCCACTCCCTCCCTCTCGCTCGCTCCCTCTCTCTCAGATGATGCAGAGTGCCAGCAAGTCCCTCAATGGTGTCATATCTGTCCTTTTTATTCATTGCAGGGTTTATTTTTAGCCTGAAACAACTGCTTCCTAAAAATGGAGTTCCTAATGACACGGGAGCTGGACACAGCTATGTAAGGTATCCAGGGCTTGGCCTGACAGCTTCTCCTGTCTGTCTCTTTGTTGTGAGCCCAGGACAGCAGAGTTTGCTGCTCCCCACCAGCCTTGCAGAGTTTGGGCTGATCACTAGGAAGGCAGCAGAAAGAGAAACTCGGTTCGAACTTCACCTGGAGCCTTTGGTCTCCCCCTCTTCCCAAATTAAGAAGGAGAGGGACATTTACCTGCCCTCCACTGCACTCCAAGGGCTTCCCTATGAAGGCGACTTGCTGGATCCTGGCAGGTTTTTACCTGCTTTTCTGCTGCAAAGCAGAAGAGGGACTGAATTTCCCCACTTACGATGGGAAAGACCGAGTGATCGACCTGAATGAGAAGAACTACAAGCAGGCCCTGAAGAAGTACGACATGCTCTGCCTGCTCTTCCACGAGCCCGTGAGCTCTGACAAGGTCTCCCAGAAGCAGTTCCAGATGACAGAGATGGTCCTGGAGGTAAGCGCTGCTGCATGTCCCAGCCAGGGTCAATACCACAGTGACTGGAGCTGTGGAGAGGAGCCACAGGATGGGACAGTCAAAGGGTCTTGTGCAGGGAGGGGGGGTGAGCACCCAAAAGTTTGGGTTTGTTTACTTGGATTTGAGTTAGCACCTGAGTTCTGCGAAGCCCATGAAAAAGCCTCTTTTGTGTTCTTCTGAGTTGTTTGCTGGGAAATAGGCTTTCTGGATCGCACGTCAAAAACCCAGGCAATAGCAAGTAACCTTGCAAACCTCAGCAACGTGAACTGAGCTCAGCTGAGCTTTCCCAAATCTCAGCACAGACCTGAGTCCGTAGCTTGACATTTTTAGATCCTTTCTCATTCTGTGCAAGCCAGTATCCCCCTTGTATTCTGGATTCAGTCCCATTTTCTATCCCACTAGGAGCAATCAGCCTTACCAAACTGTGCTGCAAACGGGTGTCCTAGCTCCACATCTCAAAAGCTCCCCGGCTGGTGCAGCATTCAATCCCTTTTTGTTTTTCTGACACTTGGTTGCCTGCTTGGAATCAGTCTGTAGCCAATTGTTAATCCAACCATTCACTTCTGTGCTGGAAAAAGAGTGTTGTTAATTCTTTGGTGAAAGAATGATTAATTAATCCTCAGTAAAATAAATCATGGTAAAAATTACAAAGTAGATTCATAGCATTCTTTCTTGTAGTGTAGCTGTAATCTAGGGAATCATACAGCGGCAAGCCTGGATTGTTAGGTGCTCATTTCTTACCGGGGCTTACAAATATTCCCTCTTAACTAAAAGACACATTTGCAAAGAAAGTGAGAATTGCCGAAGAAACACATAAGCTTTATTTATCAGATCCAGAGAGAAAATGCATTGCACTCCTAGGAGTATAGCAAATGGGAATTAGAAAATACACCTGCTGAGGGCTAGGACCTGCAAAAGTCCAATGTCAAGTTCAAAGTCTACTGACCTCCTCAGCAAGCCTGACAGCAAGAAAGATTCAAAAACTAACCAGATTTTGCTTACCTGTCAGGAAACAATCACTTGCTCCAGGTGAGCAATCAAATAACATTTGGCAAAGAAAAGAAAAAATAACACTGGAACTCCTGTTGAAATGTTTATGGTTGGTAGTATAATTGCATTGTTATTTAATAGGATAGCTATTTTGTGCTCGATAGATGGCAAACAGTTACTAGATGATACATATTTATAGAAACCTAACAGAAGCAGGTATCTGTTGTGTACTATCAGTTTTAGTCCACATGACACCTATACCCATGTCAACAATCAGCCATGTCAAGAGTGCGATGGCTACAATACAATCTGGCTTAAAGCTTTTATTTTGCAGGGCTTGATTCAGCAGTGAGTACTTTAGCTTAGGACTCTGGTGATTTGGTTTCCAATTGCCTCTCTGCCATGGACTTCTTATGTGACCTTGGGCAAGAAGTTGAGGATTAGATCTGCAGCAGACTTTATGTAATTGTAGTGCTCCAGCCCGCTAATGCTCAGCTACCGGCTAACCGTGCCACGCAGCAACCGGCACTTGTGGCTTGGACTTCAAAATTTCCCAAGCACTTGCAATGCTGATTCAGTGTATGCCTCGAAGTTTCACAGTCCTCTCTTGGACTGGGAACTGCAGCAGCAGCAATCTGACAGCCCAAGCATAAGAGCCATCTGCAGACTGAGCACTCCTTTGCCTCCATCACCTGATGGAATTAAATGGGGAGAAGGTCTCAGAAGGCAAGAGACGGTACCCTGAATAGGACACAGGCCAGCAAGGTGCTGGTGCTCCCAGTTTCTGTACTAACAGTTCAACCCTGGGAGCACTCATGAAAGGACCGAGCAAGCCAGGTATTAATCTGTTCCCTCTTGTGACAGCATGCACCTCCCTCACCTCAAGCTGTATCGTGTTGTGCCATGGCAGGGTGGGGTCACTCTCAATCTCCCCTGTCAGAGCTCATCCAGCTGTGGGACATCACTGATGTTCACCAGGACAGGGAGAGGGAAAGAAATGCCTGAGTGGCTCCGTGGCTGAGGTGTGGAGCCGTTCACCTGATGAATGCCCGGGATCGGTCTCCCTGGAGGCAGTCAGCAGCTGAACCCAGCTCTCTGGTAATTTGAGCAAGTACTCGGAGCAGCGAGCTGCTGGGTAGGCACAGGAGCAGTGACAGGGCTTCTCCTTCCAGCGAAACCTGGGAAAAGTTCACGCAGGAAGGCTTTCTGTATCTAATTTCAGTAGAGGGTTCAGGGCTCTGAGTGCTGAAGGTCCTTTATGCCTAAAATGAGGTATCTAAGAGGCAAACACTCCAGCCCTCGCTATTCCCTTCCAGCCAGCGTGGGCCGTTCCCAGCATCGGGTGCTGCCCGTGGTAAGATGCCTTTCTGGAGCACCTCATGTTTTTCCATCTTACTGTACTGAGAATTTACCTGCTGACTCACAGCAAGACGTGCCGCTTCCACAGCCTGGAAAACATCATGTCCTTAGCCCCCCTTCCTTACAATGGCACTGGTCACCGCCATTAGGAAGGTAGGAATTCCATTAGGAATAGGGAGCCTTCATCCAAAACACAGGCAGGTGTGGAACTAAGCAAAGACCTGAGCTGCGTGGTTAAGGGTTGTTACATCCTATTGCCTGATGAACATGAGTGTGTATGCACGTGGGAGGGAATGGGCTTAATGGATGTTAAGTTCGGAAAACCCCAAAATAGTCCACCCTTTCTGTTTCTCCCACATGCACCTTCTAAGAAATTTAAAATTCCACAGACAAAAGACCTGAAGAAATATCTTAGACACCAAGAAAAGAACAGGAGATATCCAATGCCTGGGTTCCTGCAAATTTGCTAGGATAAACTCCCAGATGTGCCCAGGCAGTAGATGGCATGGCATGTTGCTGGAGCAAGCAAAAGTCCCAGCAATGCCAACCAGTTCCTTCTTGACTCCAGATCCAGCCACCCGTTTAGGCTTCAGCATGTGGAAAAAAGCCATAGCTACAAAGTGCTCAAGGGCAAGATTAGTGCAAGCAAACTCTCCTCTGATGCAAGAATAAATTGTCCCTTGACCACGAGGATGGTTTCCTTGAAATATGTAGCTTGAGGTCAGTAACAAGCTCTGGCTGGGGCTTCTCCCACGACTGAGGAGCCCATGAGGCTCTCTCTTACCTGGGTTCTTTGGTGTCTAACAGGGGTTGAGCTCACATGGCAACTTTTCCTTCTTTCAGGGTACTTCAATCTCTTCCTTTCCAAGTCCTTCCTCTTCTCCAAGCGTGCAATAATTTTATTATGCCGGAGACCCCTAACTCTGGAAAATTTGGCTGAAAAGGGCCAACAGTTCGAAAAAGTATTAGGGGAGGCAGCTGTCAGACAGACCTGGGGGAAGAGAGAAGAGAATCACAAGGGTCTCATATCCTTAGGAAATCAAGCTGAAATCCTGGCAGCACATGAGTAAAGTTAAGCACATATTTAAGGACTTTCCCAAACCATAACTGTGAACAGCAGACTGAGAAGTGATACGATAGAAAAAAATTCCCTCCCAGGACAAAAGCCCAGCATGCAGAACTGAGTGACACTGTCAAATCTCAGGGTGCACACCAGCTATCACCAGAAAAGGGATGGCATCGTTAAGCTGATATTACAGTGGGAGAGCACATGGGGTCTTCAGCTCCCTGCACCCAGATTGCCAAGCAGCCCAGAGTCCCTTTCCAGTTTAGAAAGGGAATGAAGGTGAAGACCACCAGGAAGCAGTCCTGACAGCTCCTGCCACCTACACTACTGGGTGCTACCTGGTGAGGACAGGGTCTGGGGACAACCGAGCCCCTCTGGGAGCAACAGCATCTTCTATGAACCATCCTTTGTACATGGCAACAGCTCCAAGGACGGCAATGCCAGCTCCTCAGGTCAGGGTGGGAAAGCTGGGGGCTGTTGGGTTAGTCTGTCAGGAAAACAGTCAAAGCAATGTTTGGAGATGCAGCTGCCTACTGCTTTCTGGCTAAGGTGGAAGGATTGTAATAAGAGAACCCAGGGCAGAGACAGCATGAGCATACACTGCTTTACAGCTCAGGTTAAAGAGCTCTTCTCCTTTGCTTGTCTTTCTCCTATGACTCCACTCTTCACTGCTGGCTACTGAAAAGCACCTGCAGCTTGAGTGGGGAAAAGCCTCCATACAGGGCAATGCCCGAGGTTCAACCAGGCAGTCCCAGAGCTAACTCCAGCTATTCCTACTCTGTGGCGATGTTCGTAAGAGCCCTGCATGCCCTGTGAGGTGAGCACAGTGAAGAAACAGCCAAACACAAGGCTTGACAATAAGTATTTAATAGACAAGTCAGAAAAAAGCTACTTGTCCTAAAAGATCTCAGCTTTAATGAAGAAGGGGCAAAAGAGGAAAAGACCAAAGCAGTGAAACTGAGAGACACCGGTTCTGCTTTTTGTCTCCTTCGTAGCTCCCCTGCTATATTTCATTCTGTCTTATACTAAAACTTCTCAGACCTTCTCCCCTCTCCCTCTCATCTCTGAATCTCCTAAATACTGGGATAGTTTCACCTTCCAGTGGGCCAGCCCCTGTCTCTAGGAATCCTGTAGCAAGAATGATGAGCACTGGGGTTAGGGGCTTTCCTTTAGCACTTGAGAAGCTCTCTCCAGCAACTAAGGTTGTCTCACTACCATAGCAGGCTGCCTGCAATAGCAGACCATCATCTCCCTTACCCTCTCCCCTGCTGAAACTTGCTCAGTCCTGGCTCCCCTGTCATTCTTCCCTTGCCATCTGTGTGCATGTGGAATATCCTTAAAAAAAAGACAGTGGTCAGGCCCAGATATTTTAGGCCCTTTAGTGCAACAGTATCCCTGGGTTGAAAATTCACGGAGAACTGCCCTAGCACAAACGAGTCTGATTAGATGTAAGAGAAGAGGGACGTGGTGCTCCCCTTTCCAGATGAGGTCTAGGATCAGCCCAGCCTGTAGCAATAAATGGCAGAACAAAGTGAAACTCCTTAACGTTATTTGGCCAAATCTGTAACACAAGGGAAAATTTCTCCTACAAACCTGGGGATATGAGTCCATGAGATCACATTGCATGAGATCCTCCCAGTGCCCAACCACAGCCAGTAGCTACCTGTGGCGTAAGAGGGAAAGATAGATTTTGAATCCAGTAAAAGGCCAGGGTTAAACTGGGCATAAGGTTTAGCTCCTCCTAGTTCACTTGAGAGCAAGGATTTATTTTCAAGTGTTGAAACTACTGCAGCTTTCAGCTCAGGATGGAAAAACTGGTGCAAGATCAGCTGTTTTTGGGGTAGTTCCACCCATGTGGTTTTGAAATCTCTTGAGAGCAAATGGTTCCCATAAGAGTTCAGAGCCAGGTAATATATAGCAAAAAGGCGTTCTCTGCTTCTGACGCAACGCAGAAAAAGGGTTTACAAGTTTAGGTCTGTGCAGTTTATACCAGAAACTCATAGGAACCAGGAGACGAGATTCTAGTTTAGCCCCAACTCTAGGTAGAGTATAAATATAAATATAAATATAAATATAAATATAAATATAAATATGAAACCAAGCCCTTTCTTTAAGCACCCTTCTCTGTTTCGCAGACTCCGATTTCAGCCTTTTTCTTTGAAAATGGGCATGTTTGTGAGACAGTGCCTCAGCACAATTGGCTGGGCTGGGTAGGAACGTTATACAAGACACGTTCACTGGGTGCCACAGAAACTGCCAGGTCTCTGGGTCCCTACAAGGCAAGTCCTCAGGGTGAGAGGCGAGGCACACCTGGCTGGATAGGTATGTGCAGAAGCCTATAGTGCAAGTGGCTTGTACCTACCTGTAATAAAAGAGGTGGTTTTGTTTCCATGGCTACTAAAGCAGTGCCTTCCACTACAGATAAGTTAATGCAAAAATAAGGAAGGAAGGGAGAGAAAAGGAAAAAGTGTGCACTGATTACTTTGCACTTTGAGACCATGTAAGTAGGTCTCAGTTCATCACTGGTCAGTAGAGTAAGAAAGAGCACTGATTTTTAGCAGTAGCACCAAGAAGGATTTCACTCACTGACATGCCAGTCACAAAAACAAGTCACAGAGACGTCCCCATTTCACAGATGGGCACCCTGACATCCAGGGACAAGTACGTGATTTCGTCTTTCTGTATTACAGTGGCAGAAACAATTTCCAAGGCTGCTTTACCTGTTATTGCCCAGTTTCTTTCTTTGAAGTCCCTCCATCAGTTACCAGCAGTGAGTTTGGACTGGCTGCATGAGCAGCATCTAGCATAAGACCCTGCTTTCAATGCCATACTGCTCTTGGAGAGGCACCTTTCTCAGCTGCTAAAGTATGATTGGAGAGAGGTGTACTGACAGCAGAGCAGAGACCAGCTGTGGTCCCAGGATCTTAAAGAAAATCAAGCTGGTTTCATCCAGAGACCCAACTTTTTTGCAAATGTCACCCGGAGACATGGCAGACCCCTGTGAGCTTGGGTTTGCTTGTTGACACAATGCAAGGCTAAGCCTGCTTAGGCTGTGCAGGCTTTCTCAGCTCTGGCACGAGGAGCTCTTCGCACTGTCCAGCTGGAGAGCGGACAACCTCTGTAGGTGCCATGCAAGACCTTAAGCCACATAGAGAATCCTTCTGTGTCACCCCTCCCCTCAGAAACGCAATTGAGGAAAAAATGTTGAAAAGTCCATCCTCTTAGGTCTCAGCCATCCTGCCACACTAGTCAGCTTCCCAAAAAAGTGCCAGTGAGGGTTTCCCGTGCCTTCCTGCTGGGATGGTTCCCAGGAGGCAGGGTCTCACTTTTGTATAACAAGGCACCTTTGCCCCATGCTGAGTGGGGGGCCTCGAAAGGACTAGTTTGAGCTCACACTCACCTACTCAGTGGACATGTGTGGTGTTTATAGTTCTCATTTCGCATTCTCCGCCCCGGACCTTGACATTTCTCAGGAGCCTGCCCACGGGCTGGGGCAGCTGTTGTTCTGCCAGGCAGACCGGGTACGGTGGGCCATGCCATGCTCACCCACCACCTCACTGCAGAGCTTGGTCTGCCAGTGCGCTTCATCTAAATCCAAACTAATCAAAGCCAGTAACTGCCCTTCCTTCATGCCTGAGCTTCATTTGTGGGGAGAGTGGAAACGGGAGATAATTCTCTTTAAACACCCAAGAGGGAGAAGGGCTATTTAAGCACAAAGCCTAAGGACAAATGGGCTATGAATAAACCAAGTCTGGAAACGAGGAAGTCCCTAGTCACCAGAGGAGGAAAACATCAATGGGAGAACAGCCCAACGAGTTTTAAACGGACATTGACCGGTTTGTGACAGAGATTGAATGACGCGATGCCAGGTTTGATGACCAAAGATGTCCTTTCGCAGCCTCTGCCCCTAAATAACAGGCACCCAGGCAAAGAATCCATGGCCTGGGAAAGAAGTGACTTAGCAAGGTCCAAGTTCTCCTGTTTTTTTTTCCTCCTCCTTTGCACATTGGGATTTACCTACATACATGAGACAAAACCTTGCCCGAGGAAATAGAACAAGCAGCGACAGCAAAGAACTCAATTCCTGGGGGGGCTGCAGAGCAGGCGTTCGCTCCTCCCCTCCCTGGTGCCCCGGGACAGCCAGTGCTCCCTCCTAAGCAGTGCTGAGGGTGCTCATTCCTGCGGGCTCTCTGGCACAGCTTTGGCAAAGGCCATCTGCCGTACATGATACGTCCTTTTTCCGGGAATCCTGTCCGGCTCTGGCAGGAGACGGGATGCCGTCAGCTAGCAGACCTTTGACACCTTGAACCCTGTGCAAAGGGGGCTGCGTGGTTTTTTAAAGCTTTCCTCAGTTCTTGTTTCTCACCTCCTTGGGTAAAAGGCCTTTCTTGTCTCAAGGACCCCTCCGTTCCCCCAGGGCCCCCCTTGCTGATCCTTCCCATGGATGCAGGGTGAGAGCTCCCAGCTCCCGCCTGCGGCATCCCGGACTCTCCAGGGTTTCAGAGGTGCTGGCTTACACCCACTTGGTCAGAAACTCGAGAAATGCGGCTTGTTCCTGGGAGCTGGGGTCGTAGGAATGATGCAGGGCGAAGGTCTGCGGAGGGGAATGGGCTGAATATCAAGCATGCTTCCCTCCTCCAGAACCTACTGAAAGAAACCAGCTTGCACGAACTTCACCGTGGCATCCAGCCTTTGGTTTCAAAGCAGCCTCTCTGAGACCAGAAAAACAACAAGGCAGCGATGGTCTCACTTTTGTCGAGGACAGCCCCCAGATTGCGCCTCCGCTTTCCATTTTGTCGAAGGGGAGCTTAGCAGTGTGGCCCCTGGGCACCATCCCAGACCCCACAACCTGGGTCAGCATATGCACGCACGTACGCATGCATGCCCCGGGCTGTCCTCAGTACGCAAGCTGCCCAGCTGAGCTGGCAAAACATCTGTGATGCAGCGCCAGCGAGGACTGGCCGGGAGCAGTGGCAGGTGGCCCCTGCACCCGTGGTGGCACAGGCATTGGCCCCGCTTAGGTCCTGGCTGGGGAGGGTGCACTTTGGCTTGCAGCTCGCTAAAATTAGGGATGCCCCATGCGGATAAAAATACTAACTATGTGAAACCTTTAGGGAGGCAGCCAAAGAGCACATCGTATGTCTGACCGGGCTGAGTGGCTGTGTGGCAATTAAAGCCCCCGGGCAGCGTTCTTGGAGTGTTACCTGCGAAAGCCACCTCCACAGGAGTGACCTTTGGGTGTTCCATATTTGGGGACTTGCCTTTTAGTCCAAGGAGCAGCGACCCCCTGGGAGGGCAGGTTCAGCAATAAACAGCCTCTCCGGGCAGCTCAGGTGGTGGAAAAGGGCAGGAAGGTGGGACCAATGCGCTCTCCCCTGGTCCTGCTGCCAGAAGAGTGGCTCCTCTGGAGGCAGCTGCTCAGCAGGCTTCTGCCCCTTCCCTTTGACCACCACGATGCTTCAGGACCCGTAATTTGCCAGCCTGAATTGTGCAAGAATCCAAAACATTGCTGGTGGGGTATGCAAGGGGATGCTAGAGGAGACAGCACAGCATTAGGAAGGAGAGATATCCCCCTCTGCTCTCCAACAAACTGCCCACCAGCTCAAACAACAGAGAAGCCAACTGTAGCGGGAAGGCATGAGTCCTGCATAAGGATTCAAAGCTTTTGGGGAAATACCCTATACTTTTGCCATCTCCTCCTGCTGTTTCTGAAAATAAAAACCTAACATTTTGGGATATAAAATCATCATCATTACATCAACCAGGTTCTGACCATCGACATTAAAGTTCATCTTTAGAGAGAGTAAGAGGGAAACAGTGGAGAAGTGTAGATTGCTTGAGGGATGTTCCCTCATCATCTCCTGTTGTTCTCCTTGCATTGCTTGAGTTTTGTTCTTCCACTGCTACCAGCTAGGGAAACAGAAAGCTCCCCATGCTTAAGAGAGGTTTACTCACGATGGCTCTCACAGAGACCCAAATGTCCCCAGCACCCTGCTTCCCAACCTGAGCAGCTGCAGAATATAAACCTTACTGCCTGTGGGAGCTCCAGGCAGATGCTAGAGAATTGGGAAGAAAATCCAGGCCACAAAGCCATAATGTCACTCCACAACAAAAAACTGACCATGCTGAGACACCCACCCCTCCCACTCCCATTTGTAACCCTCTCTGCTGGATTTTTTCTGCCATTCAGCAGCAAAACTGACACCAAAAGCAAGGTTTGGCACAATCAGTATTGTCTACAGCTGGAATAGGAGCGTGGTCATCCAGCTGGTGACATTTCTGCTGCTCTATAACCTAGGATTTCATGATGACCCTGTGGGTCTTCTTAAATCTCCCAAAACTTCCCAGCATCACACCTAGGTTCAGATAGGTATGGTAGGTGTGAAGCTGAGATGTTCTGGTAGGGAGTTGTTTCTTTCCATCACTATTATTCAGATTGCCTGTAACTGTTGACACCATCCAAGATGAGGTGGTGCTTGCTTACTTGGTGGTACTCAAGCTTCACTTTGGGCTGGCACCTCTCACACATCCCAGAGGGCCATGCACGCCTTCTCGCTTACCCAAATTCTAGTATGGCTATTACCTGAGGGAAGTGGGAGAAAGGAGGAGTGCTCCCAAACTCACACCTCCTTTTCCCAAGGCTGAACAGGACACAGCTCGTGATCCTGTAGCTAGAAAGCGCACACTGTGAAGTCTTCATGCACATGAGAGGAAGGCTGCAAAATGTGCATGGGATATGAGCTTATAAGCTACCGGGATCTTTGCTCATGCCTTCAGCCAGTTCTGCCTGCCCAAAGCTCCTGCTATACCTCAGGGACTGCATGACCAGTTAGGTCCAGTTCTTCCAGGGCAGCTTCTCTCCTCCATCTCCCCATGCAGCTGTTGAAGCTAAATTACTCGCTAGAGAGGCTGACACAAATGCAAGGGCTCTGGCTGGTCAAGACTTCAAGCGATATGAATTTAAAAGGAGGAGGAGGAGGGGGCGGAGGAGGGGCGGTGTTCTTACATTACAGCCGCCTTTGTCCCAAGGTCCTGAGCCAAGAGGATTGTCAAGATTAGAAACATTATCTGCATTCAAATCCCACTAGCATTATGGAATCAGAAAATACTGTAAGGAGATATATAAATGCTTGATACTGTAATGAGCAGGGGGCAACTAGCCAAGCTGCTGCGCCTCTGGCATACTCTATATTTTGCTGCCTTATGGGGTTCAAATATAAGTGTGGGAATCTGTCCTTACCTAAGCACTGGTCAGACTCACCTGCTGCAGTGGAAAGCAGAGAAAGCAAGGGCAGGAGCAATGTCCAGCCCCTGCGTAACTTGCACTTGAAAAAGCCACCATAGGTACTGACACCTGCAAAGGTCTCCTGCCTCCAGGCACTGCCACAGTGGAAAGAGCTCCGGAGAGTCTCATGCTGCATAAAGATTTCCCCGGCGCAGGACCCCAGTGCTCTGCAGATGGGCACAGGCTGTACCACTCACCTCATTATCTTATTAGCATGAAAGTCGCAGTGAAGGAGGCAGGCTGCCCGCTCAGCTCTCAGCTCCGTCCCCGCAGGCGCATGCACACGCTATACACATGCACTCTCCTATATATACGCCCTGTTGCACATCTCTCAGGATGAGCCTCTTCAGAGGAACATCACCAAACACTCGTGCCCACTGTACATACACCTCCTAGAGACAGTCTCGCTAGACACAGTCACGCAAGCTGTGCCACACCGACAGGCACACCTCCAGCATTACTGTGACCCTTTTTGCCTCCCGAGCCCTAACGAAGTGCGCACTCGCACAGTCTCACACAAAGAGGCTTTCAACCCATCACCCATGTCTTCTTGACATGTTTACTCTTTCCCAGCCAGCTCCCATGCTCACAGCTGTATGGCTGCACGCACACCCCTCCAAAGAGCTACGTTGCATACGCTGCACACTGACATACATTACTCCTGATCAATGCTTCCTCTCTTGCAAACATCCCCAGTCACGCTCAACCACTTGTCTGCAGCTGGTGTTGCAGCTTTTCTGCATATTTCTGAGCTTCTTCAAACACCCCCAAGAAACCCTAACCATCTCCTGTGTGCAGGACTCAAGAACTATTGGGCTTAAACTGCCTTGACCCCGTCTGGCACATGGCTAACATAGATGTGAGTAAGTAGCCAGATCAAGTATGGACTGGATGGGACATGACTGGACAGTCGTCTTCCCTTGGGCTTTCTGTTTTACCTCTGGTCACAATGCAGCCAGAACATCAAGCATTGACTCTGAGGAACCTCTTGCTGGTCTACACAACTGCCAACAAGCAGGGACTTGCTGACAATGTCCCCTAAAGCTGATGATCCTACAGGCTCCATCCCTTTGTCCAGTAAATGGAGATCCCTGTAATGGGGAACAGAAGACAGCTTCTCCCACCACTGCCCGCTTGCAGATGTCCAGGGAGCTCACAAGAGGTGTCCATCTCTCCCTGCGTTATTGGGTATCATCAGCTGCTCTCAGGTGCTGTAACGTGGACGGCCGTGGCCTGAGCCAGGAGATGAGATGCCAGATGAGTCAGACCAGTGCTCAGATACCTTATCAATGGATGTGCAAATATAGACCAGTGCTCTGCCCCATTCAGGCAGTATCCCCTGTAAGAACGAGCCCTGAAGATGCAGCCTCACCTTTATTTCAAAGCACTGGTAGAGAACAAGGGAAGAGAGGTGAGACCGCATATTTCCTGCATAACACGAGCACCTCTTTTACCTCCCATGGTGGCATTTCCCCCTAAAGACAACAGGCCAGTAGCCACAGGGGGATCAAGGTTGCAGTGATGCTGTGATGCTTGGTGAATATGTCCTTCTGGAGGGCTTCGGAACAGGCCTGGGAACACGTGTTTTGTGGAAAGGAGAAGACAACCACATTCTCCATCACTCCCCTTTGCCCAAGCAAGGTCCCTGAGCCCTGATTGCCAGGGTGCCTGCTGTCTCCCCCAGGATTTTGAGGAAGGGCTGGGTGCTGCCAGCGCTGGCCAGCCCCGTGACGCCCCAGCATGCAGGCGAGGGGGCTGCTCCACTGCTTTTGCTCCCTGATGTCTTTAATCGCTGCTTGCTCTCGCAGCGGCTGGGCACATGCGGAGGTTATTTATAGCAGGGGAGTCAAGAAGCCATAGGGACAGTGCTGCTGGGTGACATTCAAACCAGCTTTGAGGCTGGGGGGGGTGCCAAAATGGGTCCTGGGGGAGGACGTTCCTCATAAATCAGCCCGCCATCCCTTTGGCCACAGCTTTTCTTCTGCCTCCCTCCAGCCTCCCGCCACTGAGCGCAGGCAGCTGTGCCCTAATAGGGACATTCCTGTTCCAGAGGCCCCCAATCCCTTGTGCCCATTGCCCCCCCCCCCCCATCCAGCAGGCTTGGGAGAGGGGCCAGCAAGAAGACCATCAGCATCAGAGACATTCATGGAGCAGGGAGGGAGAAGAGAAAGAGGGGTCTCTTACAGCTGCTTGGTGGTCTCAGAGCATTGTTACCGCCTTGTAGGGTCTCTGGTGTGTTTGTGGTGGGGCTAAGTCAGTCATCTAGTCAGTAAGGGAGCTCATTTACCAGGGTCACTACATCTCTATGGAGCCCATCTGGAATTCACAGGGTCTCACCCGGGGCCGCTCCCACCACGGGGCAATTGCAGAGCGTCTCTCCTTTCCTCACATATCTATTTTCACAAAACAGGCAGGAACTCGATATCTGCAAGAGGCCCCTTCATCAAAAATGGTGACAACGGGGAGCAGCGGTTTCTGAAGCTGCGAGGAGACAAACATGAGCATGGCTGGGATTAGACTCATTTCTGTAGGACAAAGGGGGGACCAGGAACTGGGGGGTGACTGAAGCCTGGACAGGAGACATGACTTAAAGGATTTCATAGGAGAAGGGACTGCTTTCACCAAGCCAGGAGTCCCTCTGCTTTATTTTGCTGGGAGCCTGTTTTGGCCGTGCCATCACATGTATGAAGGAAACCTGATGCTGCAGGTGCCCTGCATCCCCTCCAGTTTGCAGCCACTCCTGCCTGGCACCAAGCACTTACAGCGTTAAAATATCCGCTGTGCCCACATGTCATGCTCCCCTGCAGGAGGCCACCAAGGCACAAGGGAGGGGACAGCTTTTGCTTTGTGTCAGTGGCACAGGTCTTTCTCCCAGCCATGCCCACTGCTTTGGTGTCCCCGATTCGTCCAGGAGCCCTCTCCTGATGCCCAAGTGTCAAACAGCAGTTAGCAGCATGTGGTATCACCAGCAGATTCGGTGCTGCGACACAGTGGGAAGAAATCCAACCCTTGTGACCTCCTGGCAGCGTTATCGCAGCAGGCAGGCAGCGTGTGACGCATCCCACCCATTGGTGCTGCCTGAAAGAAGAATATGGGTCACTTGTGTCTGTCGTGCCATGCTAGCAGGGCATGATGCCCTTTAGCTACCCTGTGGTGTTAATGCTGCTAAAGTGTGGCTCTCTGGTTCCTTCCACAGCTGGCGGCTCAGGTCCTGGAGCCCAGGAGCATCGGCTTTGGGATGGTGGACTCCAAGAAGGATGCCAAACTTGCCAAAAAGCTAGGTAAGTCTCATGTCTGATATCTCTGGAATAGCTTGGAGAGAGTGTGGGAGTGAAGCCCAACAGCCAGCCCTGGAGAGGACAGCCAAATCCTTGTCACCAGGACGAGGAGGGTGATGGTGGCAATTGCACACTGACCACCTGCCCACCCCAATATGGGCAGGATCAAGTTGGGGGACAAGGATGAAAGGGGTGAGCCGACACCCTTCCAGCAAAAAGCTTCCTGGCTGAGAGTGTCAAAACAAACCCAAAACAAGTGAAAAAGAAAGCCAGTTCATGCCATAGTGATGACAGGGTGGAAGCTCACAGCTTGCTGCACAGAAACTGTAAATAGGTGTCATGGAGTAACTCCATGCTCTTCCTGCATAGAGACAGGTCTGACACAGCGACACAGAACCAAAACCTACAGGGACATCACATAGGCCTCCAAATGTCACCAGCCCTATGACAGAGTGACCCTCAGCCACTAATGTGGGAGCCACAGCCTTGCAATGGTTTGGCAGCCAGGTGTCAACCCTTCCTGACTTGCTCCCCAGAGCAGAAGAGGAAACCTCCCGTAAAGTTGAAAGGTTGCTGCATTGCCCACACCTGGAAACAGCTGCCTTCCAGGGGCTGGCGATTCCTTCGTATTTTAGCCCACAAAGGATTATGGAAATACTATGGCACATAAATACAACAGCACATAAATATATCGCTAGACTTAAGGTCAGACTGTTTAAGCATACTGGACTGTATACTGGACTGTAATTTTCTTTCCTAAATTAGAAGCTAAGTGTGTTGGTGGAAGCTAAACTAAAGCTGAGAGCTTCTGCCTCTCCAAGACAGAACAAACTACCAACCACCTTGACCCATGGTACCCTGCCATCATGCATCACAGGAGCTTTGTACCGCTGATTTTGGAGCCTCCACTGAGACGTTGTGGCACCCAGCCCTCAGTCCAGAGATATACGATTCAAATCTGCGAGCCTGCTGTCTGTGGCATCTCTACCATAGGTTTCTAACCCTTCTGCCAAGGCTAGCTAAGCCGCAGAGAGTTTGAAGCTCACTTTGGCTTCCAGCTCACTGTTTATGTTCACATAGTTCAGCCTTCTCCAGGCAGAGGACACAGCCCACATCAAAATCCATTTTCCATCTAGTGTCAGGTTGTTCAAATTTGGGATGTCAGTTAGAGCCCAGTACTGTTTACTGCAATATAGACAGCCAAGCTAAAACAAGTTCCCGATACAGTTTTCCAACTGAGGCCAAACTGTGACCTGAACGAAAAAGTTCAACATTGCCCTGGTGAGGCCACATCTGGAGCACTGTGTCCAGTTCTGGGCTCCCCGGTTCAAGAAGGACAGGGAGCTGCTGGAGAGGCTACGGCAAAGGGCTACCAAGATGATTAGGGGAGTGGAACATCTTTCTTATGAGGAAAGGCTGGGGGACTTGGGTCTTTTTAGTCTGGAGAAGAGAAGACTGAGGGGGGATCTTATTAATGCTTATAAATACTTAAGGGGTGGGTGCCAGGAGGATGGGGCCAGTCTTTTTTCAGTGGTGCCCAGTGACAGGACGAGAGGCAACGGGCACAAACTTGGTCATAGGAAGTTCCATCTAAACATCAGGAGGAACTTCTTTCCTTTGAGGGTGGCAGAGCACTGGAACAAGCTGCCCAGAGAGGTTGTGGAGTCTTCTTCTCTGGAGATATTCAAAACTCACCTGGACACATTCCTGTGCGATCTGCTCTGGGTGAACCTGCTCTGGCAGGGGGTTGGACTAGATGATCTCCAGAGGTCCCTTCCAACCCCCATCATTCTGTGACTCTGTGATTTGGGAAGAAGCTAGCACGAGTTCTGGCTGAGGTCTGCCCCTTGTGCTGTGAAACGTCAGTCAGGAGATTACTTGGGTTGTTTCTAACTGGACCAACTCAGCAAATTGGCAATTGCTAGAATAACAAGCAAGATACTCTGTAGTAAAAATGCTTTTAGTGACGTGTTGACCACATTATGTTTCCTGTCTCCTTCTTTCAGGCTTGGTTGAAGAGGGAAGTCTCTATGTCTTTAAGGAGGAGCGGTTGATTGAATTTGATGGGGAACTGGCCACGGATGTCTTGGTGGAATTCCTCTTGGATGTAAGCACAGATAAGCTCAGAGCTAGATAAAGGCTCTCAGAGAAGAGCTTGCAAATACTCACTTTGCTAAATAACACGGTTTGTCTTTATTTGAAATTCCATCCCCGTTTGCTACACGTTGGTAGAGATTACATTTGCCAGCTTCGCAAATACTTGTCTGACAATGAGTTCCCAGGAAAGCTGGTACCTTTGTATGCCACCAACCACTTATATCTTAAAGACATTCTGCTCTCTTTCCTGTTTATGGAGTATTTGATTGGAAGCAAGCAACAGTCCCACATAACTGCTAGTCACCCAGCTCAGTTAGCAAACTGGCGTGTAAACACTTTGCCATTTGCAAAATCTTTCACGCCTTTTTTTTTTTTTTAAAAAAAAAGAGTTATTTTCCAAAAAAATCCAGGAAGCAGCATTCCCATAGAGCAACTAAAACCAGCTCAATTCATTGAAAAAGGTATATGCTGTAAACTATTTGCTCATTTCTAGACACAACTGCACAAACAACACAGTGTGCCTTTTCAGTGAACTTACCAAATTGCGCTGCCATGAATTAGAGAAGAGCCTAGGACTTAGTGCTCTTAGGTCACTTTGTGCACGGGCACAAGTACATACTCACCCTTGCGCCTAAATGTAAAAGAGATGCTGACTCCCTCATCAATGTCTTGCACTTCTCTTTACATTTTATTCCAACAGCCCAGAAACACAGTCTTTGCTTTGTAGTGAAAACATTTTGCAGTGGCTTAGCTCTCCTTTGAAATGAGGCTCCCTTTACGAGTAACCATGCAATAATGCAGACAAGGGAGGTAAGGCAAGCAGCGGAGCTGGCAGGGTTTATTTCCCAGGGCGGCAGGTTGCCTAAACGGTGACCTGCGGTGCAGGAGTGCCAGTGGCGAAAGGCACATCTGGGGAAGAGAAACAGCTCCCTAGGACCTCAGCTCTCCTACGGCAATGCGTCTGTGGCTGCATCCACCAGGTACTGTGGCCAAGACACATGTAAGTGGCTTCAGGGACAGAAGCAGGTGTCTTGTCCCACCCAGGAGGGCCACAGGCAGGGCAGGGCTTTGCTGCGACCCCAACAGTGATGGGATCCCCGGTTCCTGTGGCTTAGGCCACTATGGCAGCAGGGAGCTGCCCACGCTGCTCTGGACACAGCAGAGGCACAGCCACACGCCAGAGCATCACTCGCAAGGGGTGCGGCGTAAGGCACTTTCTGAGGTTTTGTTTGCTGTGCTTTGCGGTACGCCACTGAAAAATCACGTTCTGTGAACAAAGGAAGAGAGCAAGGGTTTCTGTTTGTGTGTTTTCCACTCAAGGGGGAAAATACCCAGCAAAGCAGGGAAACAAAACCAAACATATCTGTGGTGCCTCGGCAGCCTCTTCTCAAAGGAAGACAAACGCAGAGGTCTTCTACTCCTCTGTAGGCTGTACAGTGGCCTGCCTGCATTGTTTTTTCTAGTGAAGCCACACCTGATTTACACCAGTATCGCTGGGCAAAAAAATCAGACCAAATCTTTTCACCAGCAGTGGCTAGTTAAGAAAACAGAAAAAAAGGTTAGATTAATGACAGGCTGAAGCGGCAGATAGGTCTTCCAACTTCCTCATCAACACTGTGACGTGTCTGGGGCCAAAGCATGGGTTTAACCCAACCTGCACAGGAGGATCAGCCAGGAAAATTCACATCCAGACTTTCCACTGCTCTAAAACATTGTTTGGCCACACTCTGGCATGCTGCTTTTAACATTTTCTGAAAGCAAGTTCTTTGTAGTAACCTCTTCCAGCAAATTACAGTTAAAAATGAATATATCCATCATTCACGGAAGCTCATGGTCTCCATACCAGCCCCTTTCAACTGCTCTTCCTTTTTCTCAGCTGCTCTAAAGCCTGTTGCAATTGCTACCCCTTATCTCACATCACAGCAGGTCCCTGAGCATCCATTTGGGCTACCCAGACCTCTCTCAGCTTCCCTCCTGATGCTTCAACCAATGCAGTGAACCTACTAACGGCTCCCTCTGAAGGTGACCTGCATCTCTCGGTTCCTCGCGTTAAGGCAGAGAGCACTAAGTAGGGTTTCCAGCAGCAGGGAAATTGGGTGACCTCTTTCTCCCCACTTAGGCTGCTAGCGACACACCCTGCCAGGCATAGGTTGGTGCTGCAAATTGTTGCGTTATCAAATGCATTTATCATGGCAGCTGCTAGAAGACCCTGTGGAGATCATAAACAACAAGCTGGAGCTTCAGGCCTTTGACCAAATCGATGAGGAAATCAAACTCATTGGCTACTTCAAAGGAGAAGACTCTGAACGTAAGAGGAATATGTTCTTCATGGAGCTTGGAGCCTGGCTGGGGGCACTGGGGGCTGGCCATTGGTTCTTCTGCATGAACATTAAGGTGGTGGGGGTATATGGCAGGCTGTGACAGTGCCAAAATTGCTGGAGGATGAGGTGGGGTTGCAGGCAAGTTTCTGCTGTTGCTATGCATGAGCCCATTCCTACACCAACAGTGGTGACCCTTCTGCAAGGTGTCTGCTGGCAGGAGAAGGGGGCGATTATCCAGGGTCTCCTGAAGTAAAGTAAGTCTGCTTCACCCAAAATCAGCTGAGGTTACAGTTACACTGGGTGAGCACCTAAAGGGAGCAAAGCTCCCCCTCTCATGAGCAGTGAGACCAAAAGGCCAAACAAAGAGGGAGGGAGAGAAAGGGAAAGGGAGACACACACATTAAATACTAACTAACTTGGCAAACATACAGCAGCAGTAAGCAGGACGCCTTAGGGCAGCCTGGCAGAGGCACTGACCTGTTTCTGCTCTCTGGACCCCAAGACTGAGAAGAGGCTGGTCCCATGCCCTGAGGGATGTCCAACTCAGGGACCATTCCAGGCAAAACCATCAGCTTTCATGAGTCTTGAGAAGCCCTCACCCGAGACTCTCCCTGGCAAGCCCCAGCAGTCTCCCCTGCCAGCCCCGAGCACTCCCCCTGCTCTCCGTCTGGTGCTGGCAGCGTGCACCCCACACTTGCAAGGCTTGCCTTTCACGAAAAGACAGGCATTCTTACCTGAACGAGCAACGTATCACCAGGTCTGCTGCACCGCAACAACCCATCCACCTCTCCCTTCAGCTTTCTCACCCGCTCAAAATGGGCTGCAGGGCAGCTCGGGCAAGGGCTGTGCCCCTAATGCTGTTCAGTAATAAGTATTTTGCAGAAAGGTGGGAAATACCTGTTGTAAAGAGCTCCCACCAGGCTGAGAGCATCCTTCCTGACCCCAGCTGAGGACCCGATACCAGTAACACTAAAAACGTACCTCGTTCCTGCCCCCTCTTCCTGCAGCAGGAGGAGTGTGCCTAATCGTGCTTGGTGACCGTTTAGGGAATGGCAGCAATCATTAATGCTGGAGCAACTCCATGCGTTTCCCAGGTTGAACCACTGCTCATGCACGAGGGCAGCTGCAAACACCCTTATCAACAGGCTGGAGTTGTAACCCCTGGACCTGCTTCACAGGGCTACTGATTTCAGCCCCAGTTAAGTGTGGCATGCTGGGTTCTGTAGTTTTCCTGAGCACTCTGGGGCTGCACAGCATGTGTCCTGTTTGCTCCATATGAAATGGACCTTGTTGGTAAACTCTGGAAGGGTGGAAGAAACATAGTGCCATCATCTCATGTATTTTGCAATAGTTTATATTTGTTCTTCCCTCGTGCATTCTGTGCTGATGCGAGCGTAGCCAGCTGCCTGTGAAATCTTTTCTTCATTCCCCTTTTCTCCTTGCAGATTACAAGGCATTTGAAGAAGCTGCCGAACACTTCCAGCCATACATCAAGTTCTTTGCCACCTTTGACAAAGGGGTAAGCATCCATGGACCTCACCGTGGGAGCTCACAGCCTCCACCACCTGTTTTCCAGAAGCTCAGGGTGCTCCCAGATTTAATATCTGGCTCCATCTTCTCATTTTCAGCGTTCCTGTAGTTTGTGGTCCTGGTGTCCACATTTGGATTTGGCCCTGTCGCAAGACAAAAGGCCATTGCTGCAGCATGGAGGCAGGTCCTGGTCTGGGTTCGGAAACCAGCCCCATTAGGTTTGCGGGACCTTGACTCCGGCCTTGCTCTGCCCCAGTGCTTGAAACCAGTAGTGTAGAGAGCATCGGTGGGTTTTTAAGCAAGGAAAGATCCATTCACATTTTGTTGGCCACCCCTAAGAGTGCATGCTCTGAAAGAGAGCAAGCACCTTGACCTCAGCTCTGCCGTCGGCAGAGACTCTGGGTAGGCAAAGAGGCACATCAGGCTCACTCACCTCTGACTCTCTGCACTGCAACAGGTTGCCAAGAAGCTAGGTCTAAAGATGAATGAGGTGGACTTCTACGAACCATTTATGGATGAGCCGGTTCACATCCCCGATAAGCCTTACACAGAAGAGGAACTGGTTGAATTCGTGAAGGAGCACAAAAGGTACGTAGCGTACAGGACACTCCCGGCTGTGGGAAGCGGGTAAAGGTATCTGTCACCACAAGGCTTGCCCCTCTAGGGTATCCCTCTCAGTAAAAATTAGGATAACGACCACCTTTGGGCAATATGCTGACCCAGGTTTGAGGTTTTGGCTGGTCTTTTCCTATTCCCAGAGGTGCAAGTACGTGTGCTGCAATCAGAACCCACCACCATGGGGCTGTGACAACACAGCTTCCCTCCTCCTCCTCCCTGCTTAGTCCCCCCTCAAAGAGCAGGGAGGCTTGCAGGCAGTGGAGAGAGGAAACCTTGCCCTACTTGCCCATGCTTTTAATTTAGGTCTGTACAGAAGATGATCCTCTCCAAGGCCTCTCAAGCCAAAACCAAGTTCTGTCCAGTCTCCTCCTTCCCAAAACAGCTTCACTAATGGGTTTATCCCTCTCCTGATGTCAGATATGTCTGTAGGCAGGTTCTGAGCTCAGACCAAGCTCAGAGGAACTGTGATGGACTAAGAGACTCCTGCTGACCACAGGCACAGAGAGGAAACCACTGCTGTTATGGCTGTCTTAGTCCTCATCTGCAAAGGTGCTGAGCACCTACAGTGTTTGATCAAGTCAGCGGGAGCTGTGGATGCTCCACGCTTCTTGAGATCAGGTTTATTGCGCAGTTGTTTAGGGACTTGGCCACCAACAGTCTGGAAGTGACTGGAAAGGCTGATCCTGTGTAAAAGCACAGGGTTAAATGTAAGGGCACAACTCCCTATGAGGTGCTGTACTTTTACATACTTAAAAATACAGCACAGGATAGTCATGCAGGCTATCTGCTCTTCCTGCAACTGCATTTCCAAGCAGACATTCAAGGGACCAGGAAAGGGTTCAAGAAAAGCAGGGCCATTGGTACTGTTAGGGGAGCCCAAACTGGGCTAAGCTGGAAGTTTGTGTTCACACACAGAGGGTTCAGAGACAGGAGATCATCTCCAGAGTCTGTGAGTCACCAGACTTGGAAACAGACCTCTGCTTTTTCTGAAATATGAAGGGGTCCTCTATCTCCCATGTGCTCGGAGGTCACTTTGCTGACCTCCTCGACATCCAGACCTCAGTCCTTCCCATCTTTCTTCCCAAGCTCTTTCTGTCAGGCAGCAGCATCAGGAGGCTGATTAAACACAGCTACCTGCCAGCCTAATAAGGCAAGCTCTCCACCAGCACAAAATTGCAGTGGAAACCCCCCCTGTCTTACATATTTCAAGATGCCATGTTGTGCTTGGTAGGAGGCAACGGATTGGGCCATATATTTTGCAAGTGCCAAGGCTCAGAAGGGAATTGAAAGGAATCTCATGAAATCAGATGCCTGAAATCCCAAACCTGCCAAGGTCCTGCCATGGCAGGGGAAAAAACCTGGGGTGACAGTGATATGTTCCCAGCAGTTAATACCGAGTCTCTGGGAGCAAGAAGTGCTTCTTCCTGCCTTGCCACCAGTAAAGGACCTAAAGCCAAACTCTGGAAGTGGAATTAATCAGACAAGGAGATGATCAGGCCTGTAGAGAAAAACAAAGTGACCTCAGCAGCTGCCACGTGCTGGTTCCCTGTAAGACAACTCGGCAGGATCTTTTGCTCCGCAGGAAGGTGTAGAGGACCACTTGCCTCCCCCGCCTCACACAGCAGACCTTGTCACTTCACCCCAGCCGGCAGGCATGGGCTATCCCTCTGCTGAGGTGTAAAGCCCCTCTGCCACGTCTCCATCCAGCAGAAGAAGCCCCATCACATCACTGGGGAAAGCTCCTAGTGCTCAGCAGTACCCAGGCTCTTCAGCATGCTTTAAACAGCCCTTCCAAAAAGGGCTCCCCACTGCCGTGCCCAGGTGGTCTTCACCACCTCTTCCTCCAGCCCTGCGTGGGAATTGGGATTTGCTGCAGCCTCAAGACAGGAGCTGAAGCGGGTACCCAGAAGGAGCCCGTACGCAGCCTCCCGGCTGATGCTTCCCAGGGCAGCCGCAGGCAGCAGTGGGAAAGTTCATCCTCTCCCGAGCAGGTCAGGAAGCTGGTGTTCAGCACAGTGGGGTGACTCGTCCAAGGTCAATAGGTGTCCGGCTGAGGGTGGTGGCTGGGCACCGTCACTCCCAGGTCTCAGCCCAGATTGTGCTCTCAGTTGCACAGATCCAAATTACGTGGTAGTTCCCCTGCCTGCAGCAAGAGGCCTCTGGGTTTATGCCTGTTTCGCACACCAAACGCTGGCGGTGGACACCCCGCTGCCCCCCGCCTTGCAATTTTGGTATAGTGATGTGGGGGCTGAATTCCACTCCCTCATATTCACCTAAACCCCAGTTACCTCACTCCCTCCAGCATTAGGGAGTAGCCAGAGTAAATCTTGAGTAACTCCACAACAATTGGTACACATGGGTGTGATCAAATCCTTCCCGCTGAGTTTCCTTTCTCCAAGAGCTGCCCCCAGAGAATGGCTAGGGAAAGCATCTTGAAAGCCAGGCACAAGCACATAACATGCATTCACCTGGTATAATATCCAATTTCTGACAATCATCAATGAGGAGACTTGCTGGGTCAAAAACTGTATCCCTGATCTTGTGCTTAGTGGCTATTTCTTCAATTTCTATAGTAATTTTTTACCTCATTTCTATTTTGATGCTGAAAGTATTCAATTGTAATGAGTTCAGTGGCTGAATTATGCATTGCATCAAAAGAACATTCCTGTTTGTTCAGTTTATACTTGCTATCTAATTATTTCACTGTGTGCCTACTGGGTCTCGTGTTATGAGGAACAATGACTAGTCATTCCCTGTTTCACTTTGGGTTTTTTACCACTCCCGATTTTTTAGACGCCCTGCCAATATCCTCTTTGTTCACCTCTTTTACAAGATAAAGAGTTCTCATCTATTTAATCTCCCCCAAACAGAGGTCATTCCATACCTTCATTCATCGCTGCTGTGTTTCCATGTCCCTTTTTTAGTTGTCCCATATAATTTCTGTGATGGGGTGACCAGAACCACAAATACATTCACTGTGGAGGTGCATAGTGTAGTTGTCCATTGCTATAATGGTATGATGTGTTTTCCCAACTGTTTTTAACTTTCTTTTTGCCTTTTGCCTTTGGAGCTGATGCTTTCTCAATTTGTGACACCTGGGCCCCTTTCCTGAGAGGCAATCATTAATTATAACTAATTTAGAACCCATTGTTGCACCTGTATAATCAGGGTTGGTTTTCTGCCAGCGTGTTACTTCCTATGTCTATCATGCAGACACTCAAGTCTCAGGAGATCCCTCTGTGTCTCCTCATAGTCAGGCCCGTGTTGGTCATCTGAAGAATTGGATATGATAAGGAAACGCTGTCATATTTCTATTTCCCACCTTATCCATATTATGTGAGAATATGTTATGCATATAATCATGCTAAAGCATATGCTATGAATCTTAATTGGTTAATTCCCTCTGTTGTGAAAACTGACGATTCATCTCCACCCTTCATCTTCCAATGTCATTAACCCACAGGAGGACCTCTCCTCTGGTCTAACTGCAGCTTAGGTTCTCTGAAACCCTTTAGTAAGGGACCTTGTCCAATTGTCCTCTGAAGGCTGTTCACTGCATTGACCAGCCCACTCATTGACTTGCTCTGGGAACTCCAACAGATCCATGGCCATGATATTCCTCTTAAAGGTCATGTGTCTCTTGTCCTATCATGTCATATTCCTTCAAATGTCTGTTAACTCTACTTTTTCTGGTAGTGTCATGCCCATCAAGGAAGTCACTCTTCCAGATCCATGTCTCCTCAGGTCCTTTAGGAACCTCTAAAAAATGCTCCTTGTTCCCCCTGCTCTGGTAGTGAGGCAAACTGAAGGGCCAGGTTACACATCTCATTGATGCCACCTGGTCCTGGCAACATGCTGCTACTCCCTTTGCCGATTTGTTCTAGGACCTCATCCACCAACAATTCTCTTTGCAACAGCTCCTGGGGCTGGTCTCCCAGCTCTGCTGGGGGAACCTCCCTGAACACCTGATGCCAGAGTGAGCAGAGGTGCGGAGGATTACTTGTGCTTGTCTGCTATGGCCTTGTGTTCCTTGGGTGTTCCTTGGGTGCCCCTTTAACACCCCAGTCACCTCTCAGCCTGCCAGGCTCTCTGACAGGCTTCCTGCTACGGATGTGTCTGAAAACATTTACAATTCTTTTTTTTGTCCTTTATGAACTACTTCTCAAAAAAATGTGCTTTGGCCAGTGTTATGGTTTAAATTTTCTTGCCAGTGGTTATTATGATCTAAATTCTCTTGCCAGAGGTTATTCTGTCTTCTTTGCTTCAGCAGTGTTTGGAAGGATTTTTATGGTGGAATTACGCTGGGGTAAAATCAGGAGAAAAGGGGAACAAAGCCCAGTAGGAATGTTCCAGGGACTGCAATACACAAGTGAATGGGTAACCTCATGCTCTCAGCACGGACAGAACAATCTGCTATGTGTGGGACTAATTCACCAGCGTACCCCAGCACAGACAGGCATCTCATCTTCCCAAGCACAAATAGCGTCTGCAGTGACTCCAGTGGGGGCAAGGGCAGGGTTTTATCACCATAAATAAAAGCATAAGTTGACCTACTGTGCCCCCATGCTTGCGTACAAAACGTGGTGGCCGATGGTGCTGACTCCAGCCACCAACCAAACGTGCCACGGTGACCTTTTCCATGACGCCAGCAGTGTCATGTGTGATGGTGCTGGACGCGTCCTCAAGGAGCGTTTCTGTCTTCCTTTCAGGGCCACCTTGAGGAAGCTGCGCCCAGAGGACATGTTTGAGACATGGGTAAGCACACGCGGGTGGGAAGCCTTGCGTCCCCTGCTAGCTTCCAACAAGAAACCACTGCTCAAAATCTCTAGCCTCTGGCTGGGCAAAACATAATCTTTGCTTCCCTGCAAAGCCACTTGCCCACCTCTGGGAAGAAGGGACAGCCTTGGCTATGATGCCCAGTGCCTGAGTTCAAACAACATGCTCAAATGCTTTGCTCAACAGCGGTAGACAGCTGAGCTGGGTCCTGTTTGCTCCACAGCGAGATCAGGGAAAGCTAACCAAGCGTGCCAGGCGGGTGTTGAGCATCTGTAGCAGCCGTGATATAGCTATGGAGAGCACCCTTGGGAATCTTATCTAACAGGCATCAGTGCTGGTGGTGGGGTGACTTCAGTGGCCTGCTCGCTGGGCGAGCTACAGAGGTTGTACCGAACAGATGACTCTCGGAAATTGTACCAGAGCAGTTTTACAATTCAAAATGCAAGCGAGGGCAGGCAGTTCATTTAATCGTATCGATTATGGCGCAAAGTGCGCATTGATCGCATTTCTCATGGTGTGAGCAAGCTGCAAGTCAGCGACTGTGAAGAACTAACCAGTGGTTTGGCACCGATCACACGCAGAGGACTCTCCTTGTCTGCAAGTGAGGGGGGAAAGGGGAAGGGTGAAAATGAAAGAAAAATCATGTATAACAAATTATCCCTTTGCTGTGAATGAGTACGATGTTAATAGCCAGTCAGGGACCTTCAAGTGCCAGCTGAGTGCTGAAAAACAAAGCTGAACAGGTGCTTTACAGACGCTAAGGAAGATGCAGTCATTCCTCCAGAAAGCTCGGCACATTTATGACAGCATTCAGTTGCCTCCTTGCTTAGCTGAGTAACATGAAACGCTGCAGGACTCCGAAGCACCAAAAACCTTGGGAGTCTTTAATACAACAAGGCAAGAGGTAATAAAACTGAATCAGGAGTTATGAGTCACTTAGGCATGATAGCTTTTCATTTTATTTTGAAATACAGATTCTGTATAGAAGATAGCTTCCTAGAGCCCTTGAAGTCCCTCAAAGTTTTTTCACAGGGCTTCAGTGGGACCCAAATTTCACATACAGTGGTTTTGCTTTTATACTGAATATATTCTAAAATAGACTCAGGAAAAGCGTGAATTGTCAGCAATGGGACGTTTGCTTTACCAGCAGCCTGGGAACGCAGAGCTTGCCTCTGCTACGAGCAGGGGACTTGTACCTACAGGTGACAACAGGCTGGATTCTGATCTCACTGCAAGTTCAGAACATCTCCAATGCCTTCACTGGAGTTACTCCAGTTTTGTTTGCTGCCTTGGAGTCAGAATGATGCTATATTATATAGGTATCTATATAATTATATATCGCAACTATATATATATATTTTATTTTGCTGTCTGACAGTGCTGTGGGCAAATACGGAGAAAAAGCAACAGTGTAGATTTTGCCAGCGGTAAGTGGTCTGAATCCCAAGTAAATCTGCCTAGAATGCCCAGGTGAAAATGTATTCCCCGAAGACACCAGCAAAGGCCCAGCATCTGCTATTGTTTTTAAAGATAATGTTTTCCACTTAATCTTTCAGGGTTTTTTTTCCTTTCAGTTTTTGATGGTGGCTTTGTCACCTCTGGGCTCAGAAGGGAAAAGAAATTAGCATTTAGATGGGAATTTTTTCTTGCATTAAAACCAATTGAAATGGAAACCGGGACCGGCAGCGGGCAAGGAAGGCAAAGCTGATCCATGGGATAATTCAGAGATGACATTCATAGCAGGCAGATGATGAACTGGCTGGCAGATCCATTGGCCTTTGCCAATATCATTACCCATTACTCACGTGTCTCATGGAGAAAAGCAGTCCACCAGGCTGTCATTTCTGTCCTCCACTCATTGGAGCCCTGAAATGAGCCTCCCACTCAATTCCCCTTGCTGCTCACGGAAGACCCTCACATACAGCAGAGACCCTTCACCTCCTGAAAGGTGTCCAAGTGAGCCATCTCTCTTCTCATGTTGTGAGGAAACCTCCTTTGCTGGCCCTGAAGGAGCATGTTTGGGATCTGAGCATGTTTCCCCACCAACCATCCCTTGACAGCTGCAAATTTATGAGGGTAGGTGGCCTCGGGCATGGAGGGTGAGTCTATATTCCCATGCTAAAGAGCCCTTGGCCTTCTCTGCGGGTATGGTTTTGCCCCACACCATCAGAAGCTCCCTTGCTTTTGCCAACATGGTGTCCACCTCATTTTTAGCTGAAGGGTTTCAGCAATACTACCCAAACTACCTGCTTCAGTGCCTAATACCTCCACGACTCGGCCTCACCTCAGCTCCCATTTCTAGTGTCTCAGTGGGGCTCTAGTCAAGCGTCCCTTTGCAATCGTCCTGTTCGTTTGAAGGCATCCCGCTGCTCGTCGTCTCCAGCAACAGCTCTGACTCTGTCCTCCCTCCCTGGCCCATCAGTAATAGTTTTGTTTTTTCCAGGAGGACGACATGGAGGGAATCCACATTGTGGCCTTTGCTGAAGAAGACGACCCAGGTATGAGGCCGTTTTCCTCTGTGCGTGACTCTCCATCACTCAAGACGGTGTAGTTTCACGTGCTTTGTTTGCATCGTGGAGCCCCACATGCCGGCCAGGCCAGGGACCCCCAGCCCGCTGGGATGGGGAGCCAGGATGCTTCTGGGCATTTACGCTAGCGGGTGTGCTAGCCGGGATTCAAATTCTGGATATAAACGGATGGCTGGCTAGGAAAAAAAAGTCATCCCTTCCACCCCAGCACTAGGATTTTCTCCCTAATTCTGCGTCCATCTTGCTGTGTGGCTCTGGGAAAGTGCTGAGGGCTGGGTGTGTGATATGCATGCGGGAAACCCGTGGGCATCAGCTCCTGAAAAGCCACAGCATCAGTGCTTCGCAGTGCCATCAGCATGCTGAAAAGCTTTGGCCTCGCGGGGGCTCAGTTCCTCCCTCTCCACAAGAAAATAGTGACATTGTTCCACTCCACGGAAGGATTACGAGACTTAATTCATGTGTAACTAATTTCAATACCCGGGGAGGATGCTCAAAATTAAAAGACTTATTATCAGCAGAAAGAACTGGGAGACAGCATTTTAATGAGAACTATAAACAACTCCTGTGTGCATAGGGGGTGAGGGAAGTTGAAAACCCCGCAAGCGAAAAGTGCCTGCACGTTTGCAGGAGAGGGCTGCAGTGGTTCATGTATCATTTCAGATGGTTTTGAGTTCCTGGAAATCCTGAAGCAGGTTGCCAGGGACAACACCGATAATCCTGACCTAAGCATTGTCTGGATTGACCCTGACGACTTTCCTCTGGTGAGTGGCCGGGGCTCCTTGCCTTTCTTGGTTTAATTCATGGATGCAGGGGGGTGGTGTGCACGCACAAGCACAGGAATTGCCCCAGGGATTTTTGGGACAGGGGAGGACTGGAAACCGGACCATGGGCGGTCCCTGAGAGCTGCTTGTTCAGGTCTGCCTCCCGTGAAGGTGGTGTCTTGGGAAGATCCCCAGAGTCGGCACTTTTCTTTGCCATGTGCGGCAGCCCAAGCCTGTGTTCAGCCTCTCTCCTCTCCCGGGCACTCGTCGATGCACGCTCCCCGCACCACAGCCCAGCCAGCTAAATTAATGAAACGGAGCATTGCAAACATGCTTCTCTGAGCTTTGTTTCTCTCTCCTGCAGCTCATCACTTACTGGGAGAAGACCTTCAAGATTGACCTGTTCAGACCACAGATTGGGGTGGTGAACGTCACAGACGTGAGTAGTGTATGCCTGGAAAAATCCAGCGATCCCAAGATTAGGGTGCTAGAAAGGACAGGATCTGTGGTCCGCTGGAATCGGTGGGATTTCAGCTGTTAAGTGGAAGTAGACCAGGCTTTTTCTCTAGGAAAAAGTGTAAAGATCTCACCATTCCCACACACAGCTTTGTTCATAACACCTCCGACGTCGGGCTTCAGGGCTTTGGTCTGAGCGTGTTTCTGCTGCCGAATCGTACACAAACCACGTCTGCTGAGGACAGGACCAGCCCCTGTGGTCTGAGCTTCAGCGCTTTGCCGGGTTTTGTTTTCACGGTCTCACATTTCCACCCCGACCCACATCACGCACCATTGTCCGTGCCCTGCTCTGACTGAAGCTGGGTGGA
This sequence comes from Gavia stellata, assembly GCF_030936135.1. NCBI lineage: Eukaryota > Metazoa > Chordata > Aves > Gaviiformes > Gaviidae > Gavia > Gavia stellata. Next base: position 129,327,720 of record NC_082594.1, on the reverse strand, counting down.
CTTGTGGGGGAAAAGTGTGTGTGTGCAGGGGGGAAGCAAGCCATGCTTAGGGGAGGAGAAGAGGAGAAAAAGGAGGGTGTTTTTGCAGCAGAAGCAGAACGTCCCAGCTTGAGTGTAGGAGGCAAGGACGGTCCCCAACAGATGACAGGGAGAAACTGCACAGCTTTAAAAAAACCCAAATAAATACACAGCATTAATAAGAGTACAACATAAACTGGTAACAGAGGGATCCTGCTGGGGCGAGGAGGGTATACCACCGTTCATCCAGGCCCTCCTCCTCCTCCGCCACTGTTGTGCAGATGGTGCTGGAGGGATTTGGGTGGGAAGAGGCGATGTGTCCGCCCCATCCAGTGGCAGTGAAAGCTTTCCACACCATCCCACAGCCAGCAGCGCTGCAGAGGGAGAGCTGCACAGGCAGGTGCTGCTTTGGCGTGGCTGCGGCAGTGGTGGTACCCACAGCATCCGCAGCTGTGCTATTGGGCCAGCTTTCTAGCAGCTACTATGGTTGCCTTCAAGCCAGCAAGCCGTGGGACTGATGTCAGGTTGCCTGCACGCTGTGAGCTTTTAAGGAAGGTGGAGAGGCACCCATCCAACCCCCTCCAGCAGAGATCTGGGGAGAGCTGCTGAGTGCAATGTAACATGCATCACGACCCCGATACAACTATGTCGAGAAACCATTTTTTCTCTTTCTGACAATAACAGTCCAGATGATCAGAGAGCATGTAACGTGGCACGCTCCAGCCTGGCTCGCTTGTTACCATAGTTTGTTTTTGATGGTTAAGTGCTGGGTGTTTTAATCTCTTTAAAATGAACCTGTGTGGGTATGTAAGTGTTTCTGGAGGCAGAAATCTCTCCACTGCAGAAGTGTTTGTTTGTAATTTGGTGCTTGACCTCGTGTTTGAAATTTCAGCTGTATGGGAACCTGATGTTTCATTAGAAGAGAGAGAGGGACTTAGAATTGGGACAACTGTCCGGGGCTGGGTGCTGGTCCTGGCTCCACCACCAACCTTGCTTCCAGCCCTCACGTCCTCTCTCCTGTACCTCCCCAGAAAAAGAGGGACAGCGAGGGAGTACTAGATCATTGTGCCTCCTGTTATAACAAATGCTGCAAGACCATGAGATGGGAGACGTGGTAGGGAAGGCAAAGCGATGGTGTTACGAAGAAAGTGGAAGCCCTGGATCTTGCCCGTCCCACTGAGGGGAATGAGAGGGAAGCGCACAGGCTGGCTTGGGAGTTACGGAGCAGATGCGGCACTGGCTGGATGTGAGCAGTACTTTACCTGTAATGGAGCTGCATCTGCCAGACCATGGAACAGATGCCTACAGAGTGGGGAACCCAGTGGGTTAAGGCTTGTTAGCAGAATTGTTAAGGGAGAAACAAAAGGGAAGAGGGCCAAGATAGCATCTGTCACCTAAGATCATGAGAGAATTGAACAGAGAGGCCAGAAATAGAGCCCAAGTCTTCCAGTCTTTTGTCCTTATTATGAGTCCGCAGTATCTCCCTTCATTATATTTACTGCAGGTGGCCATGTTTAAGTCATATCAAAGCTACATTAAACAGCTATCAATGAAAATTCAAGGAAGTAGGATTGTCAGTGGCAAGAGAATCACATAGAAAGCAATATTAGGCAGGAACATATGCCTTATTATCCAACAGTCACTCAGAGACCTGTAAAAACTCATGCATTATCTAGCTTTGATAAAGTAAATGTTTCAGGTTGTTGATTATATTATTTGCAGTTTTTATTTCATTCCTCTTAAATCTGTTTTCTATTCCTCAAGAGAGAGATTTAAGAAAGTTCTAGGTTGGCGGGTGATATCTAAAACAAACACTGAGCTCATTTCGTTATTTCAGTGTTACATCATTGCATTCAGCCAAGTTACACAAGTACAAAGTGGGGCTTACACAACGGAGTAAAAATAAACACTGCTGTTGGCTTCGGTGGATATAACCCCTGTGACCCCATTGCTTCTCTAAAAACCTGCCAGTACAAACACCAGAGCTCCCAGTGGCCCCCACTGGCCCGTCACATCGTAGTGGCTCAGGATTAGGGCCATGACGAGCTGCAAAATATTGCTGCTTTATTTGCACAGCATCTTCTCTAGGTGCAGTGGGCCCGCTCCTGTTCCCCTTTTTTAACGGTGTCACTTTTTGCTGCTCGAACAGTCCTGAGGTTGGGGACAAGATCATTTGCATGAAGCAAGAGCTGTGTGCCTCTTCATGGCTCTTTTTTATTACCGTTTTGGTGTTTTAGGAGGAAAATATTGTAAGGGAGAAACAGCTTTCCCTGAGCAGAAATTGGCCTGGCTTTTTAGCAAGCCATACGACAAAGAGGTACCACAGACAGGGAAAGAAGTGGGGAGCATCTGCAAAAGCTGGTAGTTATCGTCTGACATATGAAAAGCACTTGCTTCTGCAACATCAAATGCTGAACGAGGTAACCTCTGCGAGATAGGAGGCTGATCCTATTTTACGGAGGGGAGACAGTGAAGGGAAAGGGGCTTACACAGGCATTTACCCAAGGAACCTAAAGGAGGGAGAAAACCTTTCAATTTCCAGGTCTCTGAGATGGTCTAAGCTATGCTTCCTGTCCCTGGCTAATAGCTGCGATTTAGACAGCATTTCTCACCACATTTTAGACAGCATCTTCCTCCTGAATTCCCTCATCCCCTCCCGTTTATGGAAGTAATGCAGACAGTTGGAGAGAAAGAGCAGGGATCACCTGTAGTCCAGGGCATTGGTGTTTTTCACCATTCTTCAGCTGGAGCATGGTCGAGATGATCTGAGGAAAGGCTTTTCCAAGAGGAGCAAATGCTATCACATGTGGAGAGTCCAGAGCAACATCCTGAGGCAAAGGTGACAGTAAAAAAGGCTGGGGAGAAGGGGTGCTGAGAGCAGGGTGCAAAGGCTTAAAGGAAGAGGTCCCAGAAGGGCTCTGGAAGGAAGGAGGGAAATGCTGTGACGTCCTGCGAACTGGGGCGACTCAGGGGTAGTTGGCATAGGTCTCTTCACGCTCTCTTTATGTAGATTTGGAGTCTACAGAACTGGCCAGGATGAGGACAATGCTCACAGGTGTAGGCACTGCAGGAGAGGAACGGGCAGCAGGCACACATCTAACCCAGGGCAAAGAGTACCACATGCTCATGCAAACCCATTGACCAGTCCCACTGCCCCTAGTCAGAAGCAACAGCACTTCAGGGGGGAGAGGTAATCCCAACGTGCGGCAGAGAGGTAATCCCAACGTGCGGGCAGAGAGACACTGTGGCTGAGCCTGCCCACAGGCTGCGGCAGAGAGGGAGCTAATGCCTCCACCCTCCCTGCATCCCACCTGTGGTCCAACCCTTACCCCCACAATAGCAGCGAACCTGCTCTCTTCCCTGTGTCTCTGAGGGTGGCTAATCCCCCATCACCTGTCCCCGCAGGCTGACAGCGTCTGGATGGAGATCAGAGATGACGATGACCTGCCCACGGCCGAGGAGCTGGAGGACTGGATAGAGGATGTGCTTTCTGGGAAGATAAATACCGAAGATGATGATGACGATGACGATGATGATGACGATGATGACGATGACAATGATGATGATGATGACGACGATGATGACGACGATGATGACGATGACGACTAACTGTGACTGTGCAGTTTGACTTGTGGGGGCTGAGAGACCTCCCCCCGCGGCAGGTCCCTCCATGGGAAGACCTGTGTTTGAGCGTCAGCAAGCACTGCTGCTCCTCTTTCCCCCCTGCCCCGCTCCCCCTGCCCCTGCCATTGCCGGGACCCCCCCCCCCCCCCGGCCTGATTCTCAGCGGTGCTGAGCCACCGGGACTGCCCCTGCTGCGGGTGGTGCCTGCAGGCACCCAGCACCGCTGCAAATCATGCCTCCTTAGTAAGGACAATAGGAATCCGCAGGGAATCTGCCCCCAGTGCCCTAGGGCAGGAGGAAAGTGCCTGCCCGCTCGCTGCCAGAGGGACACAGGGAGCCAATTTGTATTTTCCATGCTCATCGGCCCAGCACTTAACATCCAAAGACCAAATCTCACTTCAAGACACAGGGAAGGCCACTGTAAAGTTTAGTCCTTTTATTAAACACAATGCCCTTTGCAGCTACTCTGCCAAGACCACTCAATCCTGCAAGCTCTGCTGCGGGAGTCTGTAGCTACTCATTAACATGCTAGGAGCAGCAAAAAGCTTTGGGAGGGGAGGGAGGTTTTAGGGGTGTTATTTAAGTTTTCAGTGATTCCATATAACGACAGGATATTCTTGTCTGGCAGCGCAATGCAAAACCAAACACCACGGTCCCTGTCTGAACCTCTTTCTTCTTGAAAGCTCAGGCCAAAGATAGGGTAAGTCCAGGTGGTCCGATACAGGACATCAAAGCTTGCAAGTTCCTGCTGGAAAGGCTGATCCAGGTCTGAGCCCAAACTCTTGAGGCTGAAGATTACTGCACGGAGCCAAACTGTTGGTCTTAGCCCCAAAGAAAGACCAGAGCAGACCCCAGGCCAGTTCCAAACATCTGCAGAGAGGGCTGGGCTGGGCTTACCTTGCCTTTCAGGTGAACCTCAGTGGAATTGAAGGTGATGCACATGGGATAGACAACATACTCCTGCCAGTGGAAACATTCATAGGGGCCCACTCTGAAGCCCTCCTATTCCCCACAATCTTCCAGCTTCAAGCTGACTTCTAATCCAAAGCCTACATAGCATCTTTTCCCATGACCAAGATGTTGGGAGGAAACACATCCGTCCAACTATATTAGATGCTGGATAATGAGAGTTGGGCAATGAGCAGTGAAAGGATTCAAGCTGTTTGGCTTTTAAGTATTCAGTCGCACAGTTACTCCCTGCTTAGAGACTCGGATGTCCCATGGTAGCCCGCGAGAAGCCTCTTTTGACTGCAGACTGAGAAGGAGCTCAGGACGCCAGTTCACAGTCAAGGGGGTCACTCACAAAGCAAAGGGTCAGCAACTCAGTCCTGGCGAGTGCAGCACCATCCATGTGCAGGTCACTGCGACAGTGTTAGGTCTCCCTGCTTTCCCATGCCGGCAGATTTCAATTGTCTTAGCTTATTAGGTTTGACAATAGTGCAATGAATGGAGAGTTTGGAGATAGTTTTATCTTTATAAATACATTTATAAATATGTTCTCCAGTCATTCAGACTTGTTAGCATAGGTAGGGTACACACGTCCTCTCTTGCTACAGACAAAAAACATTGTTCTGACCTTTCTTGTGCTGGCTTATGTCAGAGGTAAGTTATGTTAGGGGAAATAACAGTACAAGGGACAGAAGAATCAGAGCTCGTTATACGGATGCAAATCAACCTGATGAGAAACAAGGTTTACACGCTACATATTTCCTTTATCAGATGAACTGCAAAGCAAGATTTTATAGATTTTTTTTTTTTCCTGCCTGTTGATCAGTCCCTTTGACTCTCTCTCTCTCTACATTAGCTGAAATAGAAATTTGAAACTACTGGTATAAAAAAGCTGAAGTACTGATATATTCCTACGTGTGCCATATCCCCTTGGTGGAAAGTGCCAGCATGAACAATACACAGCTGGATATCTATATATCTCTATGTATATGAATGACTACCGTGCTTATATGGTATATGACAGTAGGCCACATTAGCTCCTCATTGAACATCAAACACTCAACCCGTGCTTTTCAGGCACAGCTTATTAGAAGAATAAGCAGGACAGCAAAGCCCCTAGGTCAACTGTTGTCTTTTATATACTTGCCCTTTCTTGCTTCTTTATGACGGATAAGCACTGCCTGGAAGACGTGAACCAAGTGAGTTGGGGGAGACCATCCGCCTGGTCACACTGGGGTTATGGACAGCTCAGCCCCATCCCAGAGGACCTGATGGAGACTTTCAGAAGGCTCAAAATGCAGAGTGCTCTCAGCCTGGAAGTCCCCTCCTCTCCATCAAACACCCCTCTCTCCTGGCCGGAGAGGTGCCCAGCACACTCCTTCTGCTCTTTCTTAGCTGTTTCCTTGAGAGGTTTGCTGGAGGACCCCGGCTCAGAGAGAGAGGGAGCAAGTGGGACTCAAGGTTACATTGATGCACATCGGTAAGGAGCGAGAACAGGCAAAACGAGCAGTTCAGTAATCTCCTAGTCTGTGATTAAGGGACAAATGCTGCTTACGTTACTCGCCTGAGCAAAGTACTAGTTTATCTTGACTTTGGGGCTCCTTTACCAGGAGTAAAATATGCACAGTTTCACCCTGCGTGAAGAAACAACCTGCACAGGTCCTGCAGCTTCAGATCAGTCACTGCAAAGTGCCATGAATTTCTATAAACGTGAAGAATAAATGAAAAGTTGCTCTACTGCCTTTCCCAGCTGGCACTCTGTCCAGACATCCCGATTGCCTGGGTACTCTCCACGTACCTCCCCTCCCGCTGTGGATGCCTGTCTATTCTGATGTGCCCCTCCCTAGATGCTCCGAGAGGCACAGCTTACACAGGCAGACCCTGCAAACAGCACTACGGATGCGTTCGAGTGCACAGGCGTTTCACACGTTTCAATGCATCAAGCAACAGAGTGGTGGGGAAAAATGGTAATTAATGTAGTGGTGCTCAGGCTTATACAGAGGCCAGTGAGGCTGAACTCATACTGGGGCTGGTGTCAATAGTTTATGGAAAGTTTCCCTTGAGTTATGAGAGAAAGGGCTAATCCTATGGCTGTCACTCCTTCACAGTGCCAGCGCAGTCCTTTCCCTCTTCCCCCCATTACAGTTTTCATGGTTCTCTTTGCCAACAAACGGGAAGTTTTTCTGTTCAGCTTATGGAATAAACACATAAAAAGTTAAGAAAACATTGCAGCAGAGGAAGGATTGCAGCAATGAAGAAGAGCAGGCAGCAAAGCCTCTGCCATTTACCCGTAACACCTCGTCTGCCCCGAGTTCATAGTGACCAAAACACTGAACGAGATAATACCCCTTGTGCAGAAGATGGCAGCTTGAATTTGAGTGTCTTCCTTGCAGGGACAGGTAAGACACCAACATGTGGAGGTATCACACGCAGGACCCCACGCAGAGGTGCTCCTGGGCTCCTCTATCAGAAGTAGGCACAACGGGGATGTGAAAGGCACAGGCGACTCTGAGGAGCTGTGTCAGCCTAACCCTGCCCACCACGCACTCAAAAGCATAAGGTCAGTACGTTTGGATGAGGAACCAGCAAAAAAACATCTTTATTTAAAAAAAAAAAAAGTGTGCATGTGGGCAGCACTGAGTGCTTCCGCAGGCAAGTCTGTGAAGACTGTCCCTCTCTTAGCAAATAGTTCTTTTTCTCCAAAGTGTTAATTAGACATTCATATTAAAAGGGTCTTAATACACATAAAGAAAGACAAGGAATCGTACTTTGCCTTCAGCCAACTGCGAGTGCTTCAAGCTGATCAGTCACTTCAAAGTACCCAAAAAAACTAGCCTTACCAGCCCCCAGCAACAGTGAGGACCCCCATCACAAGCAATACATGGCAAGAACACAAATTCATACGCCACCTCCTCCCAGTCCCCAGACACGGGGCCAGGGGCCGCAGAAGAGGGGTTTGTTCGGTGTGCTGTACCACAGGCCACCCCGTGCCGTTCATGGGCAACGATCAAGGGAGAGGGACACCCACCAAGAGCCATATACTACACCTATCATACAGAAGCACAGAGGAGAAAGCTTCTGCCTTTGCAGGGGACCCAAGGACACTGACGGAAGGCTCAGAAACTGCTCTAAGCTAACGTCAACCCTTTGGGAAACAGCTCCAGAAGAAAAGGACAAGGGAGGCATGCTGGAAGTGACAGGTTACTCCGTATTTTCAGGGTCAGAAGTTTTTGTAATGTTTCTGAGGAGTGGTGAGAGTCTCCTGCGCTGCCCTTGGGAGAGGAATGGCCCCATAGTGACATCAGATATCTCGGCCGTTTCCCATCCCAGAACAGAGCTGCTCAGCCAGATGCCAACATGCACGGGCAGCCAAGGGCACCGGCTGCTTCTCTGTGTCTGTCCACACATCATACCTCAGAAATGATTGATTCATCACCGAGACCAAACAAAAACCATTGCCTTTTATTCCCAGAGAAATAATTAATTAGACAGGAACATATCACTTCCCAGCTGCCGCTGACTTACAGTGCTGTGAAAACAGGCCAGGATTGCATCTGGATTCCTCTCTGCCCCAGCAAAGCTTTGGCTTTGGGGAAGCCCCATACACAGCCGGTTGCACACTGATGCTTGGACTTGGGCGGCTGAAGAGTGAGAACGGCTCAACAGGCGACAAGCACCAAGGCCCTCCAGGGCAAAGCAAACTGCCTCCTGGCTACTTTTACACCCCAGGTACATCTACACTGTGCAGTACAACATCATCCACTAGAAACGGGAAAGTGGCGGAGCACAGCAGGAGGATAATTAACCTCAGTAATGAGGCTGCGACAGCGGGACTGCGTCCTACCCGAGACCCAAGACTCTGTGTGTCAACCCACTGTGCTGCAGCATCCCCTGCCTTTTCCCTGCTCCCTTGTACCATGGGCATCTGGGAAAAGCAGCCCTCCAACGTACCCCTTGGGACCAGCGGTGGGATGGCTCTCACATCTGTTTGGCAGAAGGAGATGTCTAATGACAACGTGGACCATGGGGCAGGGTCCAGGACAGAGCCAGCCCTCCTGGCCCTGCTCCCAGAACATCCCCTGACAGGTTTAAAAGGTGCTAAAGTATTTAAAGGGGAAAAAAAAATAAAAGCTACACAGCTTCCTTGCAGCTTGAAGACCCGTGTCTGAAGTCAGATTACAAGCGGCTTTTGGGATGGAAGCAAATATCTTTCCGGTGCCTCACTCCCGCTTTCCACTCCCCCCTCGCACCTTCTCTTTGCCAAGCCCCTGTGATGAAGGAGATCAGCAAAGCACTCAAAGGGCTTCTGCTATTGTCCCTAATGCCATGGAAAACAAGAAGAAAACATAGCTGTTTCACCTTCTTTTCATCCCTTTATTACTCTTCTGGTCTTCACAGGCTCCCCTAATTCCTTTTCTCTCCCCATTTCTATCTAGCCTGTCTTCCTCTTCTTCTCAACCCAACCCCATAGCATATGGTGTCAAGGGTTGCTTAAGGACAAAGCCCTCCCCTGCCGCTGCTGCTTGAGCTCATTCCTGGCCCAGGGAGACAGCAGCCTCCTTCACGCCACTGCCAGGAACTGGCTGTGGTAGACCCCCATGCCATGAACCATGGCTGTGAACATGGGGAGGGACAACAGTTCCTTCCTGAGGAGACAGCCAACCAGACAAGGCTGAGACTGGCTTTCCTTTGGGGGGAGACAGGTGGGACACGCTCAAGGCGAAGCTGTTTCACGAGCCTGGGCACTGTGGAAATACCAGGATTTTTTTGGGGTGGGTACTTTTTCTCATTGTCCCAAAATCCAGATGAGGAACCGTCACCCTTCGACCAAGCCCCAACTGCACGTGGAGAGGTTGGGCCACCTTGGCTGCTGCTGCGGGAAGAGACCCCCAGCAATCACACCACTACACTGCCTGAGCAGAAGACAAGTGGCGTAACTTCACACACAAGAAATAAGCCTCGAGGGTTAAACGAACTGAGTTTGCTGGAGGGGTTATCCCATACTTCAACAGCAGCCAGAAAGCCAACTACCTGCTCAAGAAGACAACTAGCTGTCCTGACTGAGTCCTCCTTTGGTCGCAGGTGGCAAATGACTTAAATAGCCATGGGCAACCTCATCCCCCGCTTTTGGATTTGGAGGAAGCCCAGCTGGAATCAGGTCCCTCCCTCAGTAACACAGGTAAAAATAAAATTACGAAATTTGCCTGGTGTTAGATTTTTTTGCTTTAAAATTCAATCCAACATGTCAAAGCTCTGCTCCTGCTTGTGACAAAGAAAGAAGCTACTGAATGACAAAAGTAACTAAATGTTTGAAGAGCATTTTACTCCCTGCAAAATGCAATTGCTGAAGGAATTTGCACAGCTTCCCACAGTCTAGTTACTGAATTACTAAACCAGTTTCTCCCAACCACTTTCAAAGCAAAATTATAATCAACTGTAGGATCTGGTATTATGAGTACTCAAGAATGAGCTTTTACAAGATAGAAGCTAAAAGGTTTGCAGATCTGTTTCACATCTGTGGCCCAGATATAATCAGCTCCTTCTCATTCCCTCTTTTAATGCATGCCCACAGCATCTGACTCGTGCTGGAGAGAGGTCCACAGAGCTAAAAAGTTCTGAGTGTCTCTTAAAACTTCCAGAGAGGCTGAATCAAATGTGTTTTATCAAGAACTCCCTTCTCTCCATGCATCCACTTTTCATTCGCGCTACTTTCTCAAGTAGTAAGGAAAAAAAAAAAAAAGAAGAAAAAAAAGACAACCAAGGCTGTAGATGTCTAAGTATTTGGAAGCCACTTAAAATGTTTCAATTTACAGAGTAGCTTCATGCCTAGAGCAATATGTGGTGTCTCTGTTTTTAAAATCTTTGTACCTTCATGTTTCTAAGGATGCTGGAGGGGAAAACCGCACCCTATTCTCCGAGGTCTCTTCCACTGACTTCACACTCATCTTACTCCTCCTCATCTTACTGTCTCTCTCGAGGCTTTGCTACTTCCTCTGTATTTTCATACATAAGCAAGGTGGACGCACTGAGCTATCCCAAATGCGTATCCACAAGGTAAAAGTTATCTCCCTTCTTCCTCTTCTAAATCGTATTCAGTGCTGCCCACACGGAGCCCGAAGACTGCTTGTTCCCTTCGCCTTGGCCGTGGCCCCAGCGGCAAACAACTGTTCTGCTCCTGCCGTGGGCAGGACCCACGGGCTTTGGGAGGCCGACAAGCAGCGGTATTGCTGCGTGAGGGCTCTTGGCGTCCCCACGTTATTTGCATTAGCTAAGCCGGAACCAACCAGGTCACATACAGTAGTGGCCATCTTCATCCCATTCAGCTCCCCAGATTTTGGGGGAAGGAAGATCAGCTCAGGGCTTTGGAGTAGGCTGGCAGTCTTGCAGTGGCCCCCAACTTGATCACAGACCAGTGTATAAGCAGTAGCTAGGGAAAAAAAAAACCAAAACCAAACCTTTTCCAAGTTCATTATGGAAGGGGACAGGGAGATGGGGAGAATCAGGAAAACAGCTTTTTTCCTGCTTGAGGTACTCTCCATTTTACTAGCAACCTGTCCGCATAAACCAACAGACATGCTTACAGCAGGGCTGTAAAACTTGTTGGAGCATTTCAAAGCAACTCGGGTAACCTCGTTCATAGGTAGTGATTTACGCATATGCAATCACCCCACTACACCATCCCTACCTATAACTGCAGACGTGTTATGCTCAGTGCTCTCCCTTCCCTCATCACCTCCTGACCCGGCAGTGCATGGATGCACACATGAAAAGGGAACGGACACCCCTGCCCCAGTGGATTATCTGTCAGTACCAGAAAGGACTGTAACCTAAACCCATCACCTTCCCAGTCCAACATAAACTCTGGAGTGGTGTTGAAAGACAAACCAAAGCGCTCCGCTTGGCCAGCTCCCAGCGCGCCTTCCCTTCCTGCCTGCTGTTGTTGGACACTACGTCCTGCTGAGAGATCCCCTTCCCCTCGTACCCACCCCACCTGCCCCGAGCTCCAGGGCCCCAGCTTTCCCTGGAAGCCCTCAGGTTCCAATCCCTCCCAGTTCAGATCTGGGGCTGGAACAGCAGAGCCAGTACGTAGCGCCAGGAGAAGCTGTTCTGGGGTTTGAAGCCCTGCCCACCTCTACAGCCAGATGTTCCATTGAACTATTAATTTAACTAACAATATTGTACGGTGAGGTGCTGCTAGTGCTTCACACAAGACTGGAGCCAGTTGTTGTTGGAGAGGGAGAACCACCCGGAGTAACGATGAAATCTCAATATGAGTATAGTCGTTCTCCCCTTTATTCAAGCTTACAGAGTATATATAGACAGATGCCAAGAACATGCGTCCGCAACAGTTTTATAATTGGCTTACAGCCTCTGTTCACGCGCCAGGGCGGCGAGTGTGCACGCACAGGAGCACTTCTCCTCTTCGTGGATGTAGCTCCTTCTTCTTGTTTACCATTCCACTGTCTCTTATCACAACAGGCTTTCAAGGACAGTTAACGGTTTCCTCCGAGCCTTCCCTCTCATCAGAGACTGGGTTGCTCATGGGAATCAGATCGTGTCCCTTGTTACTAAGCCATTCCTCCACAAGTTGTCTAAGGTGACAAATCTCTTTCTTAACCCACTTGTTATACCCTGACTGCATGGGGCCCCTTTGCCCCAATACCTCCCCACTGAATTCCCCACAGCTGATGTTTCCTCACCATCCATAACTGTGAGGCCTGGTCCCATCACCAACTGGGGTCAATCGATCTTCTTACGATTGAAGCCACGCTCCAGCCACCAAACACTCTACCCCAGTGGTTGCTGCTTTGCTGTCTCAGGGTAGCCACAGCCTTACGCCCTCAGGGACGGGAAGGGCACTGCAAGACAGTCATTTCCCTCCCAAGTGACCCCAGTCTGGTTTCTCCCTCAGGCAGAAGGTGCTACCTCTCCTCCTTCAGCACGCCGGGTCCCTCCAAGCATCGCCAGGTCCCTCCAAGCATCGCTTGCCAGTGAAAGCCTCCATCCCCTTTCTGTCAGAGGTTCGGGTTGGTAATGCTCAACCCAACATTGCACCTGAGGCTCCCTTGTGCCTCAAAGACCCCTGCCACTTCAGCGGAAGACTTGGCCAAACCAGAGCAGCACCTCAGCTGTCATTTCTGCTAAGCTACACACCACAGCCCCTTATGATTCAGACAGCCAAGCTCCGGGTGAAGGCCGGGGGAACTGGTCCCTCTAGCAAAGCCTGTTCCTTCCATCAGCTTCCACAACCCACAGCAGGAGAGAAAGTGCCACGAACAGCAGCGATCGGGTGTTGATTCGGTATCAGCATTAAGCCACAAATGAAACGGAGCGTGCCGAACTTGTATGTAAAGACACAACTCTCAAGGCTAAGAGCCTGGGACAAGCCTGACGAGCAGATTATCTTGTTTGTGCCAAATTCCTGCTTCCTACACCTTCCCGCGGCACACCCGCGGCCAGCTCCCACAGTGTATTTACCTACACAGCTCCAGTCCACCAAGTCAGGTCTTCCTCCCAGGGGCAGGAGGGACCAGCAATGGCTGCACACCCATCACAGGCTCTGCAGGGGGGTAGCAGCGTTATTTCCTTTCCCTGCCCACCTCCGGGAGCTGCACTGCAAACAGCCCAGGGCTGGGCGCTACCGAAAGTGCCAGCAGGATGAGGGGGACAGATGACAAGCGGAGAGATGAAGGGAGGGCAGGACCGCCCCCACCCCACCCTTCCTGCTTCCTCTTGGGCTTCAGTTCAGTGCTCTGTAGCCAAAATACATCCATCTCCCCCCCAAGCAGAGAATTACCCATTTGGTTGTTTCTCTCCACCAGCGTTTATACGTGTGCTGCTTATCTCCACAGCTATTGCACTCTATTTTTCCCACTGCACGGCAGCATCCTGTGGATTTTTCCAGCAAAGGCACCGAGATCTGCTGGGCAGGGCACAGCTGGGAGGCCAGGTACTCCCCCGTTAAAAGGGGCTTTCCTGAAGAGCAGCTCCCAAAGCCAGTCAAGGGAAGGCTGCTTCCACGTTTCCTCGGGCACGGCCACTCGGTCTTTCCAAGCTCTCGGCTTGCTGGTGATGGAAACTAGAGGTGGGGAGAGCCGCACCCACAGGTGCTGTTGAGGCGAGATCCCCGCACGTTGTTTTAGCAGAGCACGGGCTCGCATCCACACGAACAAGGAGCGCTGGCTTTTCCTCCTCTCGCCACTCCTCCTCCCTGCCAGGTCCAAATAAGGAACTCTGCCATGAATCCTGCGCTTCATAATTCATGTGCAAACTACGAGAGAAGACAGGAGGCAGAAAAACCTGTTCCCACTCCAGTCATGCCCCCCCCCAGCTGCGTTTGCCCCCCATCATTTAGGATTTCAGGTGTTCAAAGCAGTCACCTACCAGTCTTTCTTCAGGAGTGATAAATGAGTTTGCATTTTACTGTGGCAGGGCAGATCAGAAAGGTCTAGAACGAGGGTGACAAAAGGACAGCCTCAAAAAGGTTAAACCACATGTTTGCAGGGCCCCTCCCAGCCACAGCTAAGGAATGCTTGAAGGCCAGAAAAGCTTTTTTTTTTTGTCTGAAAGGATAAGAGGAAGAAGTGGGACAATCGAATCTGGTTTCAGTTTATTTCCAGAATTTTACTGTACAAAATATGCAAAGTGTAAAACGGTTTTATGTTTCAGTTTAAAAACAACAAAACCCCATCCAGCTATAACTTAAGAGAACCCAGCTTGGAACAGAACAATTTACTAGGCTAGACCCACAGTGCATTAATGTCACAGACACCAGGAATTTGCTTACTTAAGTTCACGATTAGAAAAGAACAGAAGGACGATGTACCATTGCAGTTAAAGTCACATGTGCAAAGAGGAGGGGGAAAAAAAAAAAAGGAAATAAATGCTGGTTAGTGTCTATTAATTAGAAAACCTTGGCAAAACCCATCTTCCTATACACGGTTTGTGTAGAAAAAGAGTATTACACAGTGATCAAAAGAGGGCGAGGGAACGGTGTTCGCTCCCACCCCCTTCCCCAAGACACGATAATGCTGAATCAAAGAAACAGGCACAGAAGAGTGTAAGATTCCTTCACAGTTACGGCTGTGCAGGTAGCAAGCCACAGCACCCCTCCATGCATGCAGGAGATACCCCCCCCAAGCTTCCTTAGCGCTGGTGAGAGCTGCCCGCAGGGCTTCGGTGTGTTACAGGGATAAAAACGTCTCTCGGAGGGATGCAGAGGGGCGGATAACACCAGCTGAACCGCTGGGGCTGCAGGGACCAGGCTCAGGAGTATCCCAAAGCGATCCGCACTGGTCACGGAGCAGCTGTGGGAAATGGCAAGTTTTGGTCATCATCTATCGGAGGCAGCAGCCGGAACGCAGGAGGACACATATTCCTGTAGGAGACTTCACGGCCCAAAACCATCTCTTTTTGGAGAATAGAAATTTGGGGGGTCTTGGGGGGGTTTAAACTTAAAAAAACCCCATCAAAACAAACAACAGCTCAATTCCAAGAGCGCTTCCTTCTTAACACAGCTTAAACACTGAACCACCAAGCCTGGCTTGAGGCTTTCGACACGTATAATGCACGCACCTATAAGGGAAAAAGCAGACAGACACACAAGCTGAATGAGAAAACCAACATCTGTCCACACATCTCGTGAGCTGCGCTCATATGGCAGGGCAGAACTGAGCGCAACTGAATAGCGGCGTCTGGGACCAGACTACAGCATTTCTGCAAAGGACTGCAAGAATTTTGTTTTACCTTTAAAAAGGGCAGATTTACAAGTTTTGGTACGCACGATGAAATTGGCTTGAATAGGTTTCCACGTTTAGCACGGTATGGAGCTTTCCAGTTTCTTCAGCAGCAAGTGTTAGAAATGAGCACATCTCAAACAAGACTTTTAAAAGCAACTTATACAGGGCCAGCTTCAGAAACTGCTTCCCCACAGCTTTTGGCACGCTTGGCAACAACTGATTTCCGAGGCTTTGTGTGGAGATCCTCATCCCAAAGGAAAAGGTTAAGAGGCTCCGCAAGGGTTGGAATTTGGTCAGATCTCCCCAAACTTGTGCCTTATCGTGAGCTGCCCCCAAGCTCCAGCTCGTCCCATCCCAGCGGATACTTGTTCTGCCTCACTAGGGAACTTCAAGGGGAAAAAAAACACACGGAGGGGAGGATGGGAGCTGGAGGTGGAGTGACTGAACTTGCTGGCAGGAAAATTTTGAGAGGCAGCAGAAGTCAGAGGAATAGCTGACAGAGGCTGAAATCAGATCTGCCTTTCTCTCCAATACCCCCTTCAGGGGGGACTGCTCTTGAAGGCACCCAGGACAACCCCAGAAGCAGGAGCTGACCTTAGTCTGCGAGCAAGCTGCGTCACGCCAGCCCTTCGTGCGCGGTGCATCCCCCCGCAGCTTCTCTGCTGCCCACAGGAGCGTGCGGGTGGCAACGTCTCCCCTCTGCGGTGTGAAAACTGGTAGTTGCAAGCAGCCCCCCCCACCTCCCCAAGCTGACCACAGGAGCTTGGCCAGGGACTGGTACGCCTCGGAGGGGAGTGCTAAAATGTTTATGCTTTTGAGAGCGCTGCCTGCTCTGCTCCCATGAGCAGGAAGGGAGTCCGAGACCTGGAGCAGCCCCACAGAGCCTACGCAAGGATGGCTGCAGCCACACGGCAATAAGGGGCTAACAGATATGCTAGCCACCTTTGCCCAGGCCTAGTTAAACGACTGACAAGGTATTAAGGGTCTAGTATCTGCCCCTATGCCCCTAGAAGCTGCAAGAAATCTGGATCTTTCACTCTAGCCATGAAAGAGAAAGCCAACCTTCGTGGAAACCCACAGCCATTTCCATCTGCTCCGGAACAGCTGAAAGTCTTAGCTGCGTCTGGTTCTGGAAGATCTCAGCATTGTGTTGGATTTCAGCTGTAACAAGTCTGAGAGCAAACACAAAGCCTTTGAAGTATATGAGCAGCATACTTGAGTGTCACAGGCAAAAACACCAATATGGGAGAGAGGAGTGGGGCAACACCACCTCTGGCTAGGCAACACGGCACCCTATGGAATGGTTCAGCCTTCGGTGAAGGATGTCCAGTGCAAGGAACGTTGTCCACTTCACCACAGACAGGCTTGTCTTATAAACCACTTCAATTCTAAAAAACCCAATTCCCAGCCAGGTACAAGCATCCAGGCTGGGAGAGAGGAGGGAGAATATGTGCAAGGAGACAATGCAGGATAGGAAAGGCATTCGGAGGAAAACAGCCTGCGCTTGGCTGGCAAACCCTACAAGTCTTATTTATGCTCAGCTCTTGGCAAGCTCTGCAGAAGTAAGGACTGCAGGATTTGGATCAGCGCTTCATTCCCTGTGACTCGATTCTTACTCATTAGCTGGCTATAAACAGAGTTAAACAAACCAGTCTGCTCTCGCTGCTCAGTATTTTTATAAAGAGTCTGAATTCCTATAGATGCCACAGATCCATCTGTGGATCTCAAAGCACTTGATGACAAGTCGAGTTTAGCCTCACAACACCCCAGTGAGGTAGGCATGACAGTGGTCTCAATTTTGCATGGAGAGGAGAAACAAGAGAGACCCTGAAAAACAAAATGTCATAGAAAAACCCAACAACAGGGAATACTCAGGAGTCCCGATCCCCCTTTTAGTCTGTCCTCACCTCTAAGCAGGTTACATCTCTAAAGAGACTGAGAGGCCAAGTCCTCACCTTCAGATTTCATCAAGCAAAGCACTCATGCTGCCGATGCACGGAAGAGCGTTTAATGCAGGAGCTGGCCCCCGTTGACAGTGTCCTTTTTGGCAGCAGGCAGAAAAAGCCTGCCAGAGATGAGGCAGCAGACCCAGAGCAAGCACACGCTGCTTCCGTCTGGTTCTCCATGTGTTCAAGGATTTAACGCAATTAAGACGTGAGTTTCCTGAGCAGATACCGTCAGACAATCCCCCTCGTGGGGGAGGGAAAAGGAAAGGGGAAGGAAATCCTGGGAAAGTAAGAAAGTTTCACAGAGGTGCCTGAGACAAGGTGCTCTCACACACACGGCACGCCCAAGCCCCCAGCAAGGTAGTTCTTGTTCTGGCTTCACAGAAATGAGCCAATTCAGCCACAGGCAGTTAGCCTCCGCACAGGCGTAAGTGCTCCATAGTCTCCCAAGCTACTCCCAGTCTCTTCCACCTTGCTGGTTATGCACATCATAAAAGCCAGATACAGGCATCTTTAGGAGAGCCAAGTGTGAAATACTATATGCTCCCCTTCCTCTTTTTTTTTTTTTTAAAGGAGGGCATAAAATAATCTATTTTTTCAAAATAAAATACTGCAAAGGCCACAGTCAATAAAGGAGTCCCTGGACAGAGTACCAGAAAGCCTGACCTAGAAAGAAACCCAAACATTAAGTTCAGAGAAGGAAAAACTCTACCTATTTCCCAGCCTTTAAGTGCCATGGGCCCAATCCCGTCATCTACCGCACCATCTAGTCTCTTCACAACCACATCCGGCACGTTATATGGAGAAGACGGGATCCCGGTGACTACCACGCACTTGTAAGAAAGGTGCGGGAGACCGCAGGTGTCACTTGGATGGGGAGTCACCACTTCGGACCCTTGCTTACCAGGGTGCTCCCTTGATCCCAAGAGGGCTGTTTGCAGGTGCTGTTGGACATGCAGCTCCACTGCTGCTGAAGCTGGAAGAGGCTGGACCCCCCCGCCCTGTCTCCAGCACCCCCGATTAAGGCAGCTGCTCCCTCCCACCGGCTCGTGGTGGGCACCAGCCATGCCATGCGGCACTAGCAGAGCCCCACTCTTAGCCGGGCCACCTCATGCTGGTGGGAGCATGGAGGCAGCCCCACGAGCTGCTGGAGGAGCCCAGGGAAGGCCTGGGAAAGGCCAAAGGGGACAGGAGGGGCTCTCACAGCCCCTCTCGGAAGACAATGCACCCTGGCAATGAAAGGCACTGGCTTAATGTACCTCGCTGAACCGGGGTCCTCTGCATTAAGACATCCGTATAGAGGGCAGGTCAGATCCTGCCCGATAAGAGATATTTGCATGGCAAAAAAGACTGGGCAGAATGAATCTAGCGTTTGCATTCACACACGAAAATCCACTGCCACAGAGCTGGGAGGGTCTTGGAAGGGCCTGACTGAAGGTGGGTCACTGCCAGCCTTGGAGCTGGCTCCAGTCAGGCGATGCCCTGCGCCAGCAACCAGACTTCAGCCACTGGTTTAGGCTCAGCATTAAAAGCAAACCTTTCAAAACTCCACAAATCTTAGATGACAAGTCACACACGAATGCTGCCCTGATGGACAAAGGGGGCCTTACAAACCAAACTGCAATTTAAGAGCTACGCATCTCTCGCAGGAGCAGATCCCGGCACCGAGCAGAAACTCCCACAGTACAGAAAGGCCAAGAAAGGCAGGCAGATTTTCAACATTCAGACATAGTTTGGTATTTCTTAGCTATAACTGAAGGCGTACGGTGGGGAAGGACACACTGCAGTGTTTCCAGAGCACAGTAGTTCTCCAAAGCAAGTGCATGTGGCAGAGGTCAGCCCTTCCCTGGCTCCTCTCCTCAAGGAGGGAAGTGCTTTTGCCCGCCTTTCCTCCAGATGCACTTGAAGCCGGCTGGAGAGGGAGGGGCGCATTCCTGCCTGCACCCTGCACCCCCCTTCCCCTCCAAAAGGCTGTCAGACATAGGGAGGGTCTGTGATTTATCTGAGGAGCAGCCAGCTACTTACCTACCCCATCCCAGTGCAAAAACGCAGCCCTTGCAGGTGCAAAAGGAAGCGGCGGTAAGGCAGACCCCGAGGGGACCACGGCTGAAGAAATGCATTTGGAAAGCCAGACAGAAGGGGACAAAACCAGGGAGCCTCGGGAGTGCCTGACACAGATGCAGGCAAGCAGGAGAGAGGGAAGCAGGTGAGAGATAAGAGGGAGCTGTGTCACACAGAACAGTTTCACTAACAAGCACTAGTAAAAAAAAAAAAAAGAAAATAAAAAAAATTGAAGAGCTGCAAGATGGGCTGATCCAGTTCAAGACAAGCAACTTCGGAGGGACGGAGAGCAAAACCATCCCACTACGCTCGTACAGGTCTGGCACTGACAGAAGGGGGCACATGGAGAGGAGGAAAAGAGTACGTCTTCAGTCTCCAGATCAGGCGGCTCACAGGAGCAGCCCTCTCACACCCACCCTTTGACACCCTCTCCTCCCCGAGCCAACAGGGACTGCAACCCCCCCTGTGCAAGCAGGTTTCTATAGCGGAGAGGGGAGCAACGCACTCTCAGAAATAGCTACAGGTAGCAAAAGCAGAGACACAAAAGCGCAGGCGCACGCACGGCGTAAGGCAGCGCTCCAACAAAAATACCGACGTTGCAATCGTGCGGAGAAAGAGAGCGTGAGATTTACAGTAGGCCTGGAAGGGGCGGGGGGAGAGGCGGAGAAGAAAAAGATCTGTTCTGTCTCCAAGGCTGAGCTAACCGAGCCAAGTCACCCTGTCGCCTCTTAAGATATTTCTTTCTAGATAAGATATCCCAACTCCCCCCTCCCCTTTCCAAATAAAGTGCAGATGGTCAAATATTACTGGTCCATCATCTGCCAGTTTCAGTCAGCATTGGGGAAATTAAACCCAAAAGCACAATATTGAAAAAAAAAAAATAAATCCCCAAACAACCCACCCTCAAAATCCCTTAGACTGAAGTCTCAGACTGTAAGCGGAGGACAAATTTATGAGATTTAGGGTCTATGAACTCTTCCGAGAGTTTGATGAAGGGGATTTTCTTCACATTAACAACAAGGCTGAAGTCCAAGCACTTGAGGACAAAAACAATGCCGTCTTGTAACCCGCTTGTGACCGCTTCCTCGCTGACAAGCGTCCACTGCTTGGAGAACCAGCGATCCCTGTCGTACTGGAGGGTTGGGCCCGGGTTGAGGTAACGCTCCAGGAATGCCTGCCGAGAGAGGGACATGCGTTAGCCCCGGCCCCGCAACCTGCTCTGCGTCGATGCTCTCTTCCCATCCCCAGCTACAGCTCCGCGAGCACGGGTTTGCCACGCTGCAAATGGTTTCAGCTTCCGCACCTCAGGAGACCTGCTCTCCCCAGTGCCCCCCCAGCTTTTCAGACTCCAGCAGCAGACACAATCACCAGGAGATCCTCTTTCAGTCCATCCCAGCACGCTTGCAAAGTTATAGCCCCGACTTCTGCTGTCAGCACTGCCATCCAGCAGCAGTTCAGTAGAGCAGAGGTCCTTTCTCCCTTACCAGCCCCATAACCCATCCCAAAATTCCAGTCCCAGAAAGGCAGATGGGATAGCCGGCCCTCCCTTCTTCAAGCCAAGCCAAGGTGGAAAGCAGAGGTTTCCATGTTTGCAGCCTGAGCGAGGCTGCAAAACTGAAAGCAGAACGGGGAACGCTGTTTGAGGTTGCTTGTGTTTTAAAGTCTCCTTTGCAATCTTAATGGCAGCAGAACTCCCCCTTGCACACCTGGGCGAGGTCCCACGTGGATCCCAGTGAGAGGGTGCTAAGCCCCATCTCTTGACAGCATTTCTGCTCTTAGCGAAGTAAGTCCTGGGTAAACGCCTGGGAGTAAATTCTCCCACTTCTAATCCTTCTCTAGGATCGTGGGGTGTTTTTAGAGGGGAAGGTGGAGAATGGGACCCTGTGACCTGTTTCCCTTATCATTCAGTCCCTCCCTGTGTCTGCAAGGTAGTCACAGTCAGGGCGTGAAGCAGCAAACTGACATTTGACCAAGTGGCCCACGAATTAAAAACACTGTGGGACAGACAGGGATTTAGGTAATAATTAGAAGCAGTCCAAAATGCAGCACTGCAGAGGAGATAAAAAACCCCCCAATAATGGTCCTTTGCATGTTGCCACCTGCATCATGCTGCTACCACGAGCAGCTCGGAGGATTCCCTGTGACTCAAGGCCACCGTCTCAAATACTTCTTTGATACTCCCTTTGCTGAACTAGATATGAGAACAATTACCTCACAGGCACTTTCAGATAAAAAAGAGACAGAAGATGCTGTAGAGGAAACATTACTTCCCTTTAAGACCTGATGCAACCTACAATGCTCTGAACATACCACAGACAGCAACCATGAAAACCTCCAACCCACCTCTCCCAACAATTTTCTGTTCTGCACACAGATGTGCCGTCCCCTTCTCCCTCCTTCCTGCACCAACGTTAGAGAAAGCGTTACCTTTGGTGTCATGTTATTGGTGATGCAGAAGGACAAGTGTTGCAAGATGCTCTCCATGCTGTGGTACTGTTGCTGGCGGGTGGTGCGAAGGTACTTCTGCAGAGCTCTTGCCATAGAGGGGAAGATTGCCTGGGCTGCTTCTCGGGGGTCCATCATCTCTCCTGGAGCTTTCTGCTGTTCCTCTGCCTGCAGGCGTTTGATGTGAGTGAAAGCCTCCTCTACTGCAACCACAAGCCTGCAGAAGGAAAAATCAGGACAGCAAGAGTCACAACAAGAGAAGTAAGATGGGTCTGTGGTTAAGGCAGAGCCTGGGAGTCAGGATTTACAAGCTCCTATTCCCGTCTCTGCCACTGACTTACTGCCTGCTATCAGACAATTTACATAAAGTCTTCTCTACTGACAGTCTGAGGGGTACACAGCTTTTCTTTCCTTGCCCAAGCCATCCAGCAACTGAGGGTCATAAACCAGGATTAAGACTTTAAAAGCCTGAGTGTCGTACTTGGTTCTGCCAACACAGCATAAACATCAGCCACATGACTCAAACAAGACACAGCTGCCCTTGCGTTTAATGCATGTTTTTGAAAACAACGGTTCCAGCATACAGTACCGCAGCGTGAAGTGTAAGGACGGGCAAGCAGTCAGGAAGAGGCTGGCTATAAACTAGCATGACCCAGGGCACGGACTACTCCGTGACTCTCTGTGCTCACAAGCTGCAGTCTGCTCCGATTTACACCAACCGGGTACGGACCTTGTGCTGCCGAATGATTGTTCTGCACCCCTCCGCTGAACAATGACGGGGCTCCCATCTTCATTCCTAACACTGCAGCTAGAGACATCCTCTGCAAACCATTCCTGCGTTGGCACAGGTGAGCAAACACCAAGACCACACCACAAAAAGGCAAACAGATGCCAAAGGACACTGGCAAGTTAGCCCAGTACTGAGTAATAAGTGAGGGGCTACAGTGCAGTTAGTGAGGAAAAAGCAATGATAATGGAAGAGCCACCCAACAAAACTCTCTTGCCTCCCGCAACGGGGCTTGTTTCACACTAGATCTCTACTCAAGTCACCAACCGCTGTCCACACTGCCCTCAATACCCAAAGCATCTGAAAGTCAGGGGAAGCTGCCTCACGACAGGCAGAGGTACAGCATACTGCATTCAGACTATACACGAGGAACAGCACGAGAAGCCCTGACCCCTGCCCATTTTGTTTAATTTGACTTGGGGGAGGTGGAAATCACTGTCTAATCTCCCCGTCTCTTTTTGTTGCAGCTCTGACCTTTCTCCTTTGAAACATCTGCCCTGGTCTTCTAGTGACTGATGGGTTTCCTCTGACTAAGCAGCTGTTCTAACCAAACTCGGCAAGCAAGGGAGATGTGCACGAGTTAGGATGCTGCGCTGCATGGAACGGAAAGTTTAAGTTCCTATTGCTCTTGAGGCTGGAAAAGAGCCCAAAAGACAGCGGCTATGGAGCACAGGTCAGAGCGAAGCAGGCTATGGGGGGACACTGTGCCAGCACTTTCCCAATGAAATACAAACTGCCAGAAGAAAACACAAAACAAGCCAGCTCCTTCCAGTTACGGCACATTCCTTCCCAACACAGCTCAGTTCAGGGGTGCCTGTCCGTAAGCAACTTGCCTCAAACCGTTAGGTAGGTTAACTACAAACTGTAATTAGGCTCCAGAGCAAAGAGAGGCACAATCTCGGGCCACCACAACAAAGTGTCAACTCTGCAGCCTGACTGGCAGAAAACATACCTATAAAACAAAACGCAACCGCTTCTGGTCACGTCTTTCCTCCCCAGCTGATCGAAAAGGGCCGTCAAGCTGCTCCTTTTCACTGACTGCAAACACAAATATCCGCCTTGCCCATGACCAAGCAACACCAAGTGCTCCACTGATCCTGTCCCTGGATTACTTGAGCTAAGACGACAAGCCTGGGCATGGGGAAATAATGGGATTTCCTACAGCAAGTAACTACAGATTCGTCAAGCACTGGACTGTTCCCTAATTCGTGACATTGCATTAGCTTATCTGGCATAATATACGTGAGCTCTGCTTTATGCATGTTCTTCAGATAATTCCAGTTGCAAGCTGTCACTGTCCCTTATGCATCTGGGTTTCATATGCTTCTTCACTGTGACAGATTTACAGCCAACCCCCAGCCCTTAATCACGGGTCCTCCCCCCTCTTGTCAGGCTTGGCAAGCCCCACGCGACTGAGCCTCGCAGCGCCGAGAAGCGGCATCCGGGAAGGGACGGCTTTACCTTGCACGGCGTTTTTTCACTCGGCGCTCGTGGTCGGCCTCTTCGTAGTAGAGCTCGTTGTGACTGGAGTCCCTGCGACGGGCTGCAGCCGCAATCATGGCACGGGACTGCCCCGAGGCGTTGTTACCTGGGCCTTTGGGAGGCGAGGATGAGCAAAAAGGAGACAAGAAAGGCAGCGTTACTGCCACAAGACTGGGGCTGGGACAGACCAGCACCCCACAGCATCTGTCACAAGTGCTCTGTGGCTCCAGCCTTCCCAGCCGAAGCTTATAAACCCCTCCCTGGTCCTCAGGAGCTCTGGTAGAAACCCTGCTAGGCAGCACAGGCTCGGAGAGGGGGCTTTGGCACGTGGACAAGGGAAGTTAGTTGGGATGAAGGATCTCACACAACGCACGCAAAGGCAGAGGTGAGGTGCACATGCCAAGGATGCAACTTACCACCCATTATATATGTTTTCAGTTTGAAGGCAAGGGCAGCTGGAACACACCGAATTTCAGCAACAAGACAGTGTGAGAGCACAAGAAGTGAGGAGTTGGAAGGAGGAGAAAGACAAACACAAGAACATCATGAGACATGGAGATGAATGAACGAAAGCCAAACTCCAGTTACACGCAGGGAGGAAAAACAGGATGCAGAGGCAGCAGGGTCACCTTTAGACAAAGCACAGGGTTTTCCAGAAGGGCAGATGCTGTCAGAGCAGCAGTCCTGCAATAGGGTAGGCTGGGGTCTATACATGCAGTAGCTTCTCATGGCACTCTGAGCAGCACCTGCTATTATGGCTTCTGTTGTGGTTAACGGGTCCTACACAGCTACCGGAACAGGGAAGCTGCGGTCTGCTCTGTAACACCCGGTCAAGCGGCAGAGCTGTCTACTACAGGACCTTAAAATACGGTTCTGCAGGTCCCCCGTGAAGCTCACAGCTCTGGCTCTTTGGGCACAGTGAGGAAAAATTGTTGCCCCAAAAGAGTCTACCAACCCTTCTATCTAGATAGAGGGCAGAGGTGGGTCTACCCAGAGGGAAAAAGGAGAAGTCTAGGACTGCCCCCAAACCACCAAGAGCTGCTTTTCTGACTAACTGTTCTGAAAGCCCGCACTCTCAACCGGCAGTGGTTAAGGCCAATCAATTGTACAGACACGCTTAGAATTGTTCTGCTCACGCAAGGGCAGCTTTTTAATTCTTTTTATGAAAAAGCACAAACCAGATTCCAAGACAGAAGCCTGAAACTCAGCAGTGCGAAGGACAAGCATTCGCACAGACAGCTGTGTGACAGTCTAAACACTTCAGACTTTGTATGACAGCCCTGAAACGGAGGCTATGACTCAAGGGAGACACCAGCTCCCAAACTTGGGGTAGAACTGTAATTCGCCTCGTTGACTATGCCTGGCAATGAAAATCCTGATTTTGAAGGTAAGCCTCCCCACTCTGTATCAGAGAGATTATGTATAAGAGAGATTACAGCAAGATGTTTTTCCTTCCTGGCTGCTCCAGTATCAAATACAAAAGCTGCCAACAAATTAGGCTGCCTTAATAGCATTATTGTCTACACATGGACGGTATAAGAGACTGTCAGGATGCCAAGGCAAGCTGCAGCCAGAACTACACTCTGCTTTGTAAAATGGATGAGAATCTTCTTAAGGACATGCCTCTAAGCCTGAGATTTCCACGTCCACAAAGGCAGCGGCATTGCACAAGGAACAGCCCAGGGAACTGGTACTGCCCCAGAAGGGAAGACATGAGTTTTCAGGCCCTGGCAGGCTCATGAGCTTGACACTCGGAAAGGCCTGCCAGCCACATCTGGAGCTTGCTTCTGCTTCCTTCTCTTCCAGCAAAGTTTTGTGAGCTAGCAGCTCCTAAGCTCCTAACGCTACCAGACGGGCAGTTTTTCCTCCGAGCTTGGGAGTCCCAGCAGGTGCTGCAGGAACAGAGACCCTGCCACCTCCTGAAGGGATGCTGTAGCGCAGGAGGAGCCAAGCCAGCTAGGAACCAGAACGGCACGTCCTGCAGCCAGCCTGGCAGGGTTTGCACGGTGTGCAGTCACCTGTGGGATGGGGAAGCCCTCGCTTTCCACGAGAGTGAGCAGCTGGAATGAAAGATTTCACCTCTAGGAAAGTGCAGAGCAAGCCTGTTTGCTTCCCCTTTCCAATTCAACTCCTTCTCGCCCATTTGAGAGCTTCTTCACTCCAGGCAGCAGAGGACACGCAGTGAGCGATCCTGCTTCTCTTCCCTCCCCGCTTCCACTGTCAGGATGGGGACATCTCAACCTTAAGGATCTAAACTTCCAATTAATTTTATGGACTCAGGAGTGCTGCATCAGGTTTGGGGAAACATTTAGGATACGGTCTTTGAAACCTCTAAAGTCACCAAAAATGAAAAAAAATTTAAAAAACCCCAAAACATAAGGCACTGAAGCTTTGTTGAAGGTGAAACAATCATGTCTCATGTTTTCCCATGCGACAGATATTCTTCATTATTTTGGTCTCCACACCCTGCACGCAGAGCCACCTTGCCCAGCTATGCCCCTTCAGTTGCTTCTCCCTTCCAGCTCTCGAAGTCTGTAACGCTAATGAATACTGTATCTCAAATACTAATGAATTCAGAGGCAGGATGTGCCTTACCACATCTTGTCACAGAACTTCATCCGTACTTCACCATGAAAGCTTCCCTACACAACTTCAGCTCTTCCATCAAAGCAATGCGCACTTTTATAAAGGCTCTGCTACCTGGGCACACCCTGCTTATCAAGCCTAGCTTTCACTGATGGGGTTTAAGAGATGTCAAGTGATTAAGTGCAATTTTCACTGCTTTTGAGTGTCCACAGGGATCCACCCACCCATCCTCGCAGAGGCCTCTTTAAAGTCCAAAAGTTTGAAACAGGTTTGTAGAATGGCAAAGCTCAAGAGGAATAGTTATCTGTCTCTGAATTTCCATGAACTGCTTGGCATGACGATGACTTGGGAGCATGGCCACGTGTAAGCCAGGCATCGCTAAATTACTGCTAAGGCTGCTGCTTCTTCCCACATTAGTATCAACCTCCTTCATTTTTCCTGAAGGCTGCCTGTGGAAGTGGCACTGGTAAACAATTGAGGTTTACCAGTTTTTAGGTTAAGAGTTGTCTTTATTGTACCAGCACAACCAAGGAGATGACCCAAGGGTGACAAAAACCCAAAGCTGCCTAAAACCAAGCAGCGGTGTCAAAAAGTGCTTGTCAAGCCTGACCCAAAACTTGGCTGTTTCACCTGGCAAAGACAAAAGCCTTATTGTGGGCTAAACACATCTGTAAAGTCATCTGGAACCAGCAAACTCAGCACTGTTAGGAAGATTTCCAGCAAGAGACAAGGATTTGGCAAAGCAAAAAGGTGAGAATGTGTGCGTAACAAAGCATAAAGCCAACCCAGCCCTTCCCCATCCCACCCAGTCTCCGGGACTACATTTCACCTCACCTACCATCAACGTTGTAGACTTTCAGGCCAGCCATATGCTTGGCTGCACGGGATTTGGAGGCTGTTAACAAGGCTGGGTTGTAGACTGTGAAATCTTTGTAGTAATTTTCCAGAACCACCAGAGCAGCTCGCTGGATGCTAGGGAAAAAAAGAAAAAAAAAACAAGAGAAAACCCCCCCAAAATGCAACAAGATCTTTTGTTTCCTTTTAAAAAAAAAAAAGAAAAGATGATGAAATAGCCACATCATTTGGAACAGGTTGTCACTCCCATGAAATTATGCAACATGCAGAATATTAATTACTCTCTCTAGGACCTAACATTTCATCTGAGATGCAAGATAACGTGTCTGCCTTCACCTCAGCAAGAGGATGATAGGAAATCCCTAAACAAGGGCAGCACAAACTGAAGTGCTAGGCTGCCTGCAGCATGGGAAAATGTGGAATAAGAGCTCATCCCGCCTCGGCAGTACGATAGCTGTGACACAGAGACCTGGCCCAGGCTGAAGAGCAGAGCACGGTGCTGGCTTTGCTGTAGCGGGCCTCCCTGGATGGAGGGACCGGCTCAGGATGGATGCTTTTCCCTTTGAGTCATTTCCAGCCGCACCTTGCAGCTCCTCAGATCTCCTCCATCCCAGCACTGACAAGAGCCCAATCTCTTCAGCTTTCACAGCAAGATAAGATCGGTGCCTGAGGAGTACGGCTGCCAGAGAAGGGATTACCTCAGTATTGCTTGTTAAATCCCAGGCGAAAGACAGAATAAGGAGCAGTGACACTCCCTCCCTCCCTTTGAAGGGATGCCCCTACATAAAATGATGACACACGGGAGCAAAACAGCACACGCGCCAGCAGCAGGAAAGGCTCAACCCAGAGGTATCTTCCTTTGCAATCATTTCGACAACAGAGAGATGTCTGTAGGCACTGCTACTAACAAATAGGACAGTATTTCAAAACAAGCCAGAGCTACGGTGTTTAAAAGTGCCAACACACACACGGGATCGGACATGGCTCTCTCCACGTTGCTCTGGCTCCGTGCCCCAGCATGGCATCTGGTTGGCAGTAGCATTCTCGGCAAATCACCACGATTGCCAATTCGGCCAGCTGGAGTTTGCCAAGAACCCAGACTTAATTTCATTTTGAACCCACAAAAATTACAAAGGAACTGTCAACACATTTGTTGCCGGTTAATTGTAAAGTTCACACTTACCAACAAAGCCTCTCCTAAGGAAAGCAACCAAGTATTCTCACATGTTACAACACGGGAAGAAAACATTACAAGGATGGTAACGTGGGAAAATAAGCCATCAACAAATTAAGACCTAAATTCAATTCTCAGCACTACCACCGATTCAACTCATGCTCCCGGAGGAGCAATTTAAATTTTCCTGTGCCTTGTGCTAATATTAAACTTCTGCATCACACGCCAGTAATTTAAACACACGCACCCACACCCTCCGCCATCCTCAAGCTCCAGCTGCCCTCCTCCCACTGATCAGTGAATTAAGCATAGATGCCAGCCCATCCACGAGATTCTGAGAAAGAAGAACAAACCCAGACTTGTTCACTCCGTACCTTCATCAGTCAGTATTATGGTACAGCGGCATGTATTTCATTAGCTGTATACCTTTAAGATGATGAATTTAGCTTTTGAAGCAAAGTCCATCTTTAGGACTGTTTGGTGGGGTTGTTTGCATCCAGCTACAGCATCTTCAAGAAGCTTTACTTTTCAGGTGCTGGTCCTTCGTATTTCCTCCTAGCAGGTTTGTTAAAAGCAACTCCATTTAAGCACTGATATGTAATAAAAAGCCACTATTTAATCAAGGGAATAATCTTCCTTTAATGAAGTAGTACAGACTGACCCACTGCCACATACTCGCAGGCACTGACATACAACACGTGAAAGCCGGTTTATTTTTCCCTGCTAAACTTCCGATTTCAGCTGTGAATTTGCTGCAGCTTGAAAACAAAATGTCACAGAAGTCATGCGGCAGCAGCACACATTCCCCCTTCTGACCGCCTTCAAATGTGACTGAGTTTTTCCATGTCTGCTTCCCAGGAAGGTAAAACTCCATGGAGTTTCATCTCAAAATGCAACGTTTGGAAAACTAGGACCAGCTAAAACCAAGAAGATAAAGATGAACGGAGTTATACTCTGCTAATACATTGCACTCATTTCCGGCAGCATTGGGACTTCCATCCCAGCAGTGGGAATGTTTGGGAGGTGCTCTGTTGACCAACTAGCTCTATTAGGACAGAATAATTAATTTTAATACATACACATTTTCCCTAGACCCCACAGAGAACATTATCATCAGGTTGCCCGCTTTCCCCACCCACTACCCCTTCCGTCCCTTCACTAAATAACCTACCCCACCAATTCATTGGCACACGCACCCAAAATCCAAACACAACGAAGCTTTTACGTTGCAATAAGCAACCATCACTGCCCTGAAAATTAGAGCCCAGCTATTTTTTCCTGATGCAAATCCAGTACAGGCTCAGTCCTGAATACGATACCCCAATCACACAGAAGGTCTGCTCTCTAGGGAGAGAATTGTAGTTAAACATCAGTTTCCCAGATTTCTACCAGCCCATTTCTGTCTCCCATGTAGTCCATCCTAAGCACGGCAGGTTAGGAAGAGAGCTGGACTGCGACTCTTCAAATTCTCTTTTAAAGAAAAGAAAAAAAAAGAATTAAAGAGAAGATGCTGTGGGCAAGAAAATTAGAAGGGTCGCAATAATTAGCAAAAGCGAGGAGGAGGCTGAATCAGAGCCTTCTGGACTATGTTGCTCAACCTCTTTACCCACATCAAGGGGAAGCCTCACCCTGCACCGCGCAGGACAGCCAGCCCTGCCCCGCGCCGGAGCTGCAAAGAACCCCCCCGAACAGGCACAGCCATCCCAAACACGGCCAAAAGGACCCCAACGCTCTTGTGCAACACAATGTGCGAGGAGGAGGGTAACCACAAGCAAATAAGCATCCAGAGCAGACCTGAGGAGCGAGTAGGAGCAAAGCCAAACGCTAAGGAAGCCTGCTGCCTCCCGACAGAAATTCAGGTTTTTTGGGACTTTCCGCTGCAGGGCAGACCCTCTGCTGCCTTGCGAGCGAGGTGAAGTGGCCGCAGCAAGCCTCCTCTCCACCCACACGCCAGCTCCGATGGGAATGGAAACTGGCAGTCTTCCCAGAGCCCGCATTTGGAGGCTGGTTCCTTGCAGGAGTGTCTCAGGAGGAGTTCAGCACCATGTCGGTCACTGCATTCATTCACCCCGCGCTTCAGCAAACCGAGGCTTTCCGTGCGTTGACGGTTTTAAAAGAATGGGGAGGGGCAGGAAAAAAATGAACAGAAAGTTTCTATACTTAGTTGCCTGTTTGGAGAGGGTCAGAGCGAGGATCCTCCTCACATCCTACAAGGAGGATCTGGCAGCCCAATATATTTCAGCCATTGTAACAAACTACCAGAACACAGAAAAGCGTATCGGGACATGAAAAGCACTTTCATGGAACAGTTCAGACTCAGAAAACCTATGACACAAGAAAAAAAAAGCTCTTGCACAGGCCAGAGACCTACTGGAAACTTAGTTTTCCTTGTAGGCAATATTGGTTAAGGCTCTACGTTTTGTTGCTTTGCATTTTGCGTGGTTGGAGGGTCGCTTTGTTCGGTTTTTTTCTTTTAATTCTTATCATTACTACCCTGAAGAAGGCCATGTCGCAGCACGCTGCCAACAAGGAAAGCAAACAAGCAGATCCAACAGAAGCACAGGGTACCTCAGTGGCATTTGGCAGGAGAGAAACGCAGTCCTTTACAAACAGTAATGAATTAACTTTTACAGGGCATCCAAGGAAGTGGAGGAGGGGACTATGTGACACAAAGGCAGCCACTATCGCCAATTTTTTTCCTTTCAAAAGGAAAGTCAGGAACAGTTTTGCCTGAATCCTGCTACACAGGATTTTGATATTTGAGGTCTTGCCATACTCTGTAGCTCAGAGGCAATTTTGGCTTTCTATTTGCCTTCTGTGACATAGCTACACCAATACTGAAATTGGCTTTTTTAGAGGATTCCCAGGAAAACAAACCAGTGCTACGCTGAAGCAAAGCACAAGCAAAGAACCCTGTTTATATAACCAAAATACTGGCTTTGGGCCCTGCCCGTTTCTAGAAAAATGGGTTTGAGTCTTCTGAAGTGGTGGGAAAGGGTTAGCAAAAAAGAATATAAGGAGTAAAAAAAAAAAAAAAAAAAAGATCGAAGCCACAGCCCAGTGCTCAAAGTCGGCACTGGACACACTACGGTCAAACCCAGGAGGCTGCAGCCGCCATCATTCACATGGTTTCAGCGGTTTCCCGCTAAGCTAGAAATGTAGCATGGCACGGTACTACACCAGCCAGCGGCTAGACACCGCTCATCATTGAAGGCAGAGGAGCGCCTCACGCTTGTGCAGATATAGACATAAATACACATCCAGAAAGAGCTGTTTGCTACCACAGCACCCCCTTCCTTACCTTGCTACGGATGCAAATCCCGTAGGATCAGAGTTTAGGGTGAGCCACACACCTAAAATCCACAGGGATACTCAGCAGCCTGATCACTGCTGTGCTAATGGAGGGCTGGGGGCAGAGGAAGCCTAGGATTATTTAATCAAATGGTTCCTAACACAGACCCCGCTCCTCCAAACAACCTTTTTTTTTTTTGATGTTCTCCAAAACAGACACAGCATCAAACCAAGCCAAGGTCTCCAGGCAGACGAAATACATTCCACAGCCAGTTGGGAAGCTTTGGCACCTCAAAGAGAAGCTGAGCAAGGACTGCAGAAAGCAACCTTCCACGCAGAGTCGGCTTTGCCTTACCCAGCTGTCTCCAGCCTACAACTGCATCAAGCTTATCTACTGCAAGAGATGCTGAGGTCTCCTGGAGTGCTGAGCTAGTTATCCACAGCACTTACTACTCTCTAGCAGTGCTGTCAGCTCACACCCAACAGGCTCGGAAAAATTCTGCACCTTCCCACAGAATCACAGAATCATTAAGGTTGGAAAAGACCTGTAAGATCATCAAGTCCAACCATCAACCCAAGCCCCCCATGCCCACTAAACCATGTCCTGCAGTGCCACGTCCACACGTTCCTTGAACACCTCCAGTGATGGTGACTCCACCACCTCCCTGGGCAGCCTGTTCCAGTGCTTCACCACTCTCTCAGCAAAGAAATATTTCCTAATATCCAGTCTACACCTCCCCCTGGTGCAACTTGAGGCCATTTCCTCTTGTCCTATCACTTGTCACTTGGGAGAAGAGACCAACACCCACCTCACCACAACGCCCTTTCAGGCAGTTGTAGAGAGTGATAAGGTCTCCCCTCAGCCTCCTCTTCTCCAGACTGAACAACCCCAGCTCCCTCAGCCGCTCCTCATCAGACTTGTGCTCCAGGTGCCCAGAAGCACCCTACAATCACATCTCCCTCCCAGAAAAGCCCTTTCCTTCCCATGTACTTCTGCTAGGTGCAGAGCTGGGCCTTGAGTTCCTGGTCCTTCACCACGACTGCTCTTCCAAAGCCAACTCACCAGGACCGAAGCCTTGGAAATAAAACTGGAAATACACAACGGAAATTAAAATGCTTCCCAGCCCAACATCCCCGCTGAAAACAGTTACAGAAGGTACTTCCACCATGCTCTACGTAAGTCTTGCTACCCCGCTCTGCCTACCATAGCCGGGGGCGAGGCCGGCGCAGGCTGCCCGGACGGACGCTCCCTGGGCAGCACTGCCAGACCAGGAGCCGCCTCCGGCAAGCTGGCATAGCGCGAGGGATTTGGTACTCGCTGGCTTCCCAAGCAGCGCCTTGAAGCAAGGCTCCGGAGAGGAGCGAGGTCATGCAGAAGCGCTTCACAGCGCCGGCAGTAGCAGCAGTGCCTTAGCTACAGGTTTGTCCTCTCCAGTAAACAGAGCCAGAGTCAGATCTCGGCAGAGATGCCAAGATGAGGAACTCCTCCTGCAGCCGTGGCCAAACAAGCAAGGCAGAAAAACGCCTTTTGATCGTCGTAACTACAACAGCATTTCAGTCTGGTGGAGTCAAGAGAACAAGACCGCAGCCCCTAGGAAGAGGAAAACCACATTTTCTTGTCAGACAACCACAACTGAAGTCTCCACTGGGCTAGGGCAGGCAAGCGCAATCCTCGCCCTCCCTGGAACCGGCACCGGGCGACCGAGACGCAGCAAGTTTGTTTTAGATACCCGACTTCTGGCATTTAGTCAGGCAGAGAAGAGAACTTGCAAGGTCAAGCCTTTATTGGGGAAGGGAAGGAAACCCCAGCATAGTAACAGGTTGTCACTGTGACGGCAGCACGGCTGCTGCCCCCAAGGAAGGGAACATCCACCCGTTAATGGTGCAATTTATAGGGAGCCCAAAACACACACACAAGGTTTGCCCCACAGTCTTGCAGCAACTAGTCCTCATCTGTTCTCTCCCCTCCCACCCTTTAAAAAAAAAATAAAATAAAAGAACAGCAATTTAAGAGTGTGTCCACACCCCCCAACGCTGCACATCTGACCAACTGCCACGTGAGTGCTGTAAGTTTAAGGAGAGCACCAGCCCAGTTTCTAGCTGCCGATCTCCCCTTTTCTGCCCCGCATGGTCCAAGACACAATGCTCTCCAACACGCACACTCTCTGCCAAGTCTCGTGTTTCCTGAGACAAAAACCAGAATCAACACACCAGCTAAGCAACACAATAGTTCGCTGCTAATGCAGAAGGGATTTCAATGTACGGATTTTCTGAATAAGAATTCAGATTCATTTTCAGGTTGGGTTTTTTTGTCTTCTTCAATAGCAGCCTAGCCAAAACCCTCCAGTATGGACTAAAAAGGAAAGGACCCCTGCAACTCTACTACTAATGTCGCTGTTATGTTCTAATTCTTTTATTTGGAAGAGAAGTTGTGAGTATGGAAACAGGAGCTTTTAAAATAAGAGGATTTTACAGGATGGTATGACCAA
Organism: Gavia stellata; assembly: GCF_030936135.1. Lineage (NCBI taxonomy): Eukaryota > Metazoa > Chordata > Aves > Gaviiformes > Gaviidae > Gavia > Gavia stellata. Next base: position 129,293,275 of record NC_082594.1, on the reverse strand, counting down.
ACTTTGGGAAAAAAAAAAAATCCACTCCTTTATGTCATACGACCCAAACAAGCTACTTATTTAAGCCTCCCTGAAGAACGCTATAAAAGTACTCCCAGACCAGTACTAAGAAGATGCTGCTACAGAAGTACAGAGTGCTAAGTTTTAGCAAGCAGCTATAAAACCCCAGTAAACCCGCAGGCATGCTCCCATTGCAATTTTCCTTCTGAGAAAACTTCCCAAAGTATCAGGCTGGAAAGTAACTGATCTTCAGGGTACCAGCACATGGGCTGAATGTTTTTCCCAGTCACCTTTACCGGTAGAACTTCAAATTTCGATGAATGCTTTCCCAACAGCTGCACTGCCCTCGCTTCCACTTCCAAGAGCTGATAGTGGCAGCTAATATAATTAGCTAAGACAAAAACCCAAGACACTAATGGTAATATATAGCGAGGAGGAGAGCGCAATCCTCTCGCTCGAAGAGTGGTCCAAAAGGTCCAATAATATGATTTACCAGAAAAAGACAGTCACTGTGTTGAAGTCTGATGCTGTGACAGCACCACACTTCTCTTCCTCAGTAGCACAGTGAATATCTCATTTCACGGTACACAGTGCCACGGCAGGCAAAGATCATAGGGACACTTACTACCCCCGACATCGTATTCATGATAGAAATGAAATAGAATAGAAATGAATAGATAGAAAATGAAATAAGAAATAAGCTGCAAAAGTCTAATGTGAGTTTTAGAAACAATGGAGGTCCCGGAGCACCAGAAGAGCTTCCTATGGGAGGCAGGGGACTCTTTTCACAAGAAAGGAAAGACTTAAGCCCTTGCTGAGCCTAAGCGTCATCCCAGGTTCACTGTATGCAGTTCTAGAATGCCTTATTGCGAGGGGTCAGCCTAGGTAACCAGAAAGGCTGTCTTCCAGCCCCCTCGCAGACTAGCAAAGGGGAGTTTGTTAGCGTGCGGCAAAGGTACGTTGCACTGATTACCTCAGCCCATCCACTGAGACGGGTACGTGAGCGTACAACAAGAGCAGCTTCAGGGGCTGCATCTGAAAGAGCAGCTTGTGAAAGCCTGAGCACGCGGCAGGACAAACCTCTCCCCCCGAAGGCTGAGGAAGCCAGCTGCCAGGACAGCAGGCTCCAGAGCAAACCACTCGCATCCTCCTACGCCAAGACCGCCTCTCCAAGACGAGCAGTGTGTGGGGGGGGTTGTTTTCAAGCACTTACTCACCATGCAGATACCTAGCAGAACCACTAAATCCAAAAGGTGTAACTCACGGATTAGCCAGTGGACAACAGCAGCTTTCAGGCACTAACAGCTCGGGCTGGATTTCAACCAGTTCCTCAGACACCAATAACCACATGCAGATGCCCCAACAGCTCTCAAACTAGAGACATCCACTTCCCTTTGATCATATATAACATTCAAACCTGCGGAGGTGCTACCTTCTCATCAAGCAGAGACTGAGCCCTTGCTACCAGCACCTCATTGCCCCAGGGTCTGCTGCAACACAGAGAAAAAAGATGAGAGCAAAGGAGCTGCCGGTGCCCGGCCATGTATCCGCCATGCCCCAGACACCCACAGCGAACCGAACCAACGCCTGGCCAGACATCCACACCACAAGCTCAACCCAGCACTCTCAAGAGACAGCAGTAGTCGAATCTGACCTGGAGAGCAGCAGCTACTGGATCCACGCGCCAGAGCTCAGAAATGGGTTTTCCGAGCGCACCGCCAGCACACCAAGCGGTCTGCCTCCACACCACTGTTTCGCAAAGTGGTGGGGCATCCTCAGGGGAGCTAGTGAGAATACTAACTTGCTTATTTAGGAGAAAAAAAAACCCTAACGTCTGCTCACACTGAAGCAAAACCCAAGCTGTGAAAGGCTTCCTTTATCTACTGAGCAAATTGGCAGGTTGGGAAGGAGGGCAGTGAGAGAAGAGCACAAACGGGACAACCTCAGTGAAAAGATGATGGGAGGAGGCTGCTGCCAAGCTGTCCCCATGAACCTGCACAGCATGGCAGATAACAGGCACACCAGACAGATGCAGGTGCTGACAGAGAAGGGGCAAGCCAGCTTCCCCCGGCACCTACGGGTGTTGCACCCAGCTGCCAGCAGCCCAAGCGGGCTCCACTTGTCCGCACCCAACTCAACACAGACCCACGACCGACTGGAGAGAGTCAGGGACACTGCTGAAGTCGATCTTACGGCGAACATCTCCATAGCTGAGCGGACTATTGAGGCCAGTGAGCCCCGTGGAAGGAGACCCGCATGACTCACGATAATAATTTAGAGTCCCACCTCGCAGCTGGCAATCTGACTCTACACCAAGCCCGCAACAATAAGCGGCCATGGGGTGCACCGTGTCCGGCTCTGCACCTTAAGGGATGTGACCTGGGACATGAGACCTGTCCCTCATGTTTGGGCCACGGCTGGTCTCCTGTAGGGCTGCTGGGTAGGGGAGAAGCAAGGACTTGATGCTCTCCTTTCCCCGAGCTCCGCAGAGGAGCACACCTTTGCGAACAGAGCCGCGCGCCACCGAGGGTTGCTCCTGCTCTGCAGGCAGACTGCAGCAACGCACCTGCACAACCTATCTCCTCATGCAGGCATTTCAATGAAACCATCACCGCCATGAGAGGATGCTGTCCTGCCTCTTTCCCATCACACCTTTCTGCTGCCACCACAAGCCTTTGTAACCCTTAAGCACCAAAAGGGCAGTTAAAAAGACTGCAGAAATTGAAGCGGGCTAAATAATACAGGAAAAAAGATATACACACAAACTGTAAAGCTATGTAGATAATAGAGAGGTACATGACCAGTTCCACCATCCAGATCCCTGCGCAACCAGGCAAGATTTCTTTGGGAGGGGTGAGGAAGGATCAGACAGTTGACAGGATAAATTTTTTCAGCAGCATTAGTTTAAGAAGTGATGTGAAACTACGATCAAACATTTATGTAATTGAGGGGTGGACCAAGTATTTATGAGGGAGGCTTAACCTCTTGGAAAAGTTTCTATGCACTTGAGGTTATATTTAGGATTTAAGGAGTTTCAAACAAGTGAGGGGGGACAGGCTGACACCAAAGTGTGCTTTACCTTCTGAACACAGGAGTTGGGAGCAAGAGCCTACCCTGCATGCAAGAGTGATGCAGGCACTTAGTGCAGACACTTCAGGGATGAAATACCAGACTGCCCCGAGTCCTGAGCACCATGGCACCCATTAGCCTCCAACTCGAGCTTGTGCCCCGCTCAAGCGCCTAGGAACCTTGCAGCAGCCGGCAATACGCAGTACCCTGGATTACCACTTCCAGTCCCTGGGATTAGCATCATCCGTGACAGCGACGCATTTCCTCTCCCAACATACACGTATGCTATGCCTCCGATTAGTCTGAGCCTCAAAAGAAAAAAAAAAAGGCAGGAACTAGCAGGTATGGCAAGAAGTTTATAAGAGTCTACATTTTCAAAAGATAACTTAAAGCCTGACCATGCATCAAATAAGGCCAGAGTCTTTAGACAAGGAATTCTTCAAGTGACATTAGTAGTTATGAAGTAACTAAGGGTGGGGTGGGGGTTTTAAGTGAAGGCTAAGAAATGCAACTTTAATTCCAAGGAAAGAACAGAAAGTGTTCAAAGCTTTTACCGGCACCAAAACTTCAGTGCTGTAATAGGACTTCACATTTAGATGCTGCTGCCATGGAACAGCAGTATTCAGCTCTTGTTCCAAGGGCAGCCTGGTAGGGTGCTCTCTCAGGAAAGAGGACCACCTCTTACTCGACCCCCAGCATGGGACAGGATGAACATGGCCAGACTTTGCATGAAGTTTGCCATTTGAGTCAATACAACAGCTTCAACTTCTAGCATTTCTCTCACAACACCTACGAGCATTATTTCCCTGTAAGCCTACACGGAAAGCAGCATCGATGCTACCCACTAGCCGACCCTTGCAGACAGAGGAGTATCAGCTCTCAAACTACAGCCCAGCCCTCCCTGCACAGCATCGCTCCACCCCAGCAGGCTTTGCACAAGCAAGAGACGCCAGCAACCCTACAAACAACGCTGGGGCTGCAGGTACGTGGTCCGCGGTTCCGAGCCGAGCATCAAAAATCCAGCCCCAACAAGGATGCAGATGACCCCCTCCCAGGACTTCGGGAGCGCAAGCCAGAGTCATCAGCCCCCAAACCGCAGCTAAGGTCCTTACTGCGGTGCCAGCAGCCTGTTTTGCTGTCAGCTGGGGAGTAGCTCTCCCCAAACTGTCAGCTGAGGTCCCCCCTTGACCTAAACTGCACAAAGGGAATTTAAACACAGAGGGTCATTTAAGGGGAGCGAGTGCTGGAAGGGGAATCAAGTTATAAGCGAAAATATTGCCCTTGGGTTTTTTGGGGAAAAAAATAAAATAAATTCTTTTACTACCACCCAGCTCCCTTATTAACTCTTCCTTATTCCTTCAGGGTAGGGTCAGGGAGATTGGCTTCCAGTTTTCTTGGACACATTACTTGACTGTGCTGTACGAGAACTGTAAATTCACAATTTCTTGCACTTTTACCAAAAAGTGAGCCTCCTCCTTTCCCCTAAAGGGCACACAGCTCACTCCTTTGCAGAATATTTGTATTTCACCACTCACCACAAGAAACAGATGTCAAAGGTTGAGGGGGTGGATTTTTTTTTTTTTTTTTTTTTTTTTCAGCACTTGAAGATAAAAGTATCTTCACAGCCACAAAATTTGTTCAGCAGCTTAGGGAGACCATCTGTCTCCGTGGGTGGCACACACAGGCGATTTGGAGGGCACCAACATCAGGGGAAAAGAAATTACATGACAAACCCCTTAAGTACAGGGTAGGCTGGCGTGCATGCTGTTCCTGTACTTCTGGGCAGCGTTGATTTTGAAAGACAAACCAACAAGAAGGGAAATCCCGGCAGATGAAACCAATGGCATTTCCTCCACACCATCTCTTTCAGAAGGATGAAGCCTGGCAGCTCCCCGTCGGGGAGCAAGTAATACCATACTAGCCAGGGGGATTAATAATTGACAGCGGGCCCTTCACTTACAAGTAGGCTTGTAAACTTTTAAAGTATTAAGTATTCCAAAAATGTGGGACCGCTCCAGGGTATAACAATCACCACTCGCCACTCCTGCCCGGTGCATTTGCAGCAGCACAATGCGACTGGCACCCGGGCTGTGGTCCTGCACACCCAACGCCACGTTCCTTCTGGCGAAAGGAGAGGGGAGGTGGTCTGTGCACGAGGGGCGGCGGGGGTCACCAAAGATCAAGAAAAGCATATGCTGAAAGGTATAAGGCTAGGAAAACATGCTCCTTTCAGAAAAGCAGAGCCCTCCCAGGCTTTGGAGACAGGCTTTACCACATCCGAAACTCCCAGATGAGTTGGGCAGGCAGTCGGATGCTGACGGTCCATCCTAGACTTTCCCTTCCCTCTAATGAGAAGCACCTGGCACTGCAGGAGTCTGCCTTTCACTACTGTCACAAACAAACATCCTCTTAATGAGGTGTTGCTCTGACCCAAGATGTCCTATCTGGTCTTTGCTGACAACACCCCTCATGCACCATCAGACAGACCCTCGTAAAACAGAACAAGGCACCGTTCCCATAACTCATCTGGAGCATCAAAGGAGACTGCTCCCTGCTCAGCAGGCAACAGCACCTTTTTTTTTTTTTTTTTTCAGAGGCTACTGCAAAATTTCCTTCTGCAATTCCACGGGTACCCTCACGGCAAGAGCAATCAGGTGAAGCGCTCTCTGCAGCACTATCCTCCTGGATGCGAGGCAGCAGACACAGGCGGGAAGGGGAAAGGTATGGCCTGTGACTAAGAATGCGGTTGGAAGTCTTTTCCCATTAAGTCATTATTAGCTCAGCCCCAAGTCAGAGCTTCCTTCCCTGCTCCATGGCATGGGGTGTCTGAAGGGTGTTAAGGCTCAACTGCCCATGCCACACAACTGTGGACAGAGAGTTCTGCAAGCTCAGGAATGGGAGCATGGAGAAGCAGCCCAGCTGCAGAGATAATGAGTTGCAAAAAGGTGGCTGTAAACACCCAGTTATGTAAAGCACTGCTGGGAAGGCATTGCCTTGGAGGTCACAAGTCTGACACCTCTCAGTTAGCGCTACAGAAGCTGCTCTGGAGCAGACAGCTAAGCTTCTTCAGGAGCTTCACACCTGCAGATGCAATTAACACCCATTTAGCCGGCTATCCCAGAATTTCTTGGGAGGAGAGACTATTTAACACTGGAGCTCATCAGGTTTGGTGATGGGCAGGGGGGAGGGATAGTCATACAAATGCTCATCAGCGTGCCTTGCACAGATTTCAGGACAGAAAAAAAACGCATTCAGGAATGAGGCTAATTTCAGAGCCTCCAGCCTGCGTGGCGACAGAGCTGCTCTGCAAAGTCGCTAGTCTGTGGAACACGCTATTCTAGGAAGCTCCTGTAATCGAGGCAGCAGGACAGTCAGTAAGATGTTCTGCTACAGAATAATATAAAAACTCATCAGCTCGATCTCTTTCATTGCAGTGTTTATCACAACGGAAGATGGTGAGGGCTGAAGAAACCCCAAGGAGAAAGGAGGGCCAGTGTAATTCCCCTGGTCCCTAGGAACACAGACCAAGCAAACCGCACACGGGGTGGAAGGAAGAGCGCACAAGCCCCGAGTGCTTCCAGCAGGACTCAGCTGGGCAGGTACAGCATTGCACACACGCGCGCCAATGCTTGTTCTGCAGTCCCACTTCTGATCGCCCGACTGGAAACAGAAATAGCCCACAAGTGTACGGGATCAGTCACCCTACGAACAACCAATGCAATTCGACACACATTATGAAGTTCCTTCACCAGAAGACAGCAAGATTTCAGCAGCTCTTGCCTCAGGCAAGAGATCCAGCTTCCTAAACCCGTGGTTAAGCTGATTATTTCACCACGCTAGAAACAGAAACAAAGGTGTCTATATGCGGTGGAAGCTTTCCTTTTGGGGGGGTAGGGAGATTTTAGGACAGCATAACCTAGCGGGAAGTGTTGACACAACTCCAGGCAAGAGCACTCTGGTCAACATTTGAACTGTACAGATGTTCTTCATTAGAAAAATATCACCCTTGGTAAGGGGAGGCATATTTGAGCAACACCTTGTTGTTGCAAGATCAGATGTGCGAGGTTTACGAATGCAGGCTGGAGTATGAAGAAGCGTATTCCCACTTCTTAGCTCTCTACACGCTCCCTCACCATGAACACGGTCCCAGTGGCACTAAGGGACACGGACAAGAGAGCGCTCATCGGATTAGATCAGTAAATACTGACAGCCTAGAGATCAGTTTTTAAGCAACGGATGCAATAGATACAAGACTGCCAACCCAAAGCAGCTGGGTCCAAAGTAGCATCAGCTTCCACCATGCAATTCTGTTTCAGCTCTGGTTTATATTAAAGGTAAGGGCTCACGCACCACCTAAGAAACAGCTACTCGGCTGCCTCCAGTTCAGCTGGGAGACAGGCTAAATGTTTTCCCCTTCCACAAAACGTGTGTGCACCTACTTTCTTTTGCGAGCATGTGCAAGCCATGAGATTTCTCAACAAGATATTGATAGTTCCTGCAGGGAAGGTACAGGCTCTTCAGAGACAGGTACCTGTTTTGAGGAAGCAGCTGCTCCTTTCCTGGATTTTTAAACCACAGTTCAGCAAACATCCATCCAAATGCAGATGGGTAACCCGGGTACAGGCAATGCTCTAACAGACTTCTTCCATACAGAGCTGCTACTTTGGAGTACTAAGCTTCTCTTGATTAGACGGACAGAGAGCATCAACCAGCTCACAGCCGTCTGCAGAAGCTGTACCCTGATTCCACAGGCGTACAGAGGCCTCCCCACTAGCTTCCCAGCCAGCTGGTCCATAAAGGCAAGCCCGTGGCAGGAAGGACAGAAAAGCAGACTGAAGCTCTCAGTACTTCATACAGCCCGACCCATGACGAACTATCATGGCCCTGCTCCTCATATCCCTACTGCAGGGATGAGCAAAACAGAGGAGAAAGACCCACTCTCAGGCATTTCTAACCTCAGAAAACCAAGACTATACTGGAGCCCAACATTCAGTCTATGTGCAAGATCAGTAATTACCACATGTGTTTGAAGCCATTCATTTTCTTGAGCTGTCTAGACTAGCAAAGCTCTAGGGTGGGGAAAAAGTATTCACTAGAGAGGAAGGGAGTATGTTTAACACCCTAACTACAAAAAAGGAGAGTTTTCTCCAGCAACATTCTTCCTACATAGTTTATCAGCCATCCAGAAGGAACTGACAGGTGCCATCAGTGTCCCGGTGCCATCAGTGTCCCTATCCCTAGTGACAAACCAAAGCCTCAGCTGCAAATCCAAGCCTCAGCTCACGAAACTATCAGCCTTTCAACAGAAGAGTTATCTACTATTACTCTCCCCCACCTTTGTTTCCCTTTGTTGTTGCTTTCAAAAGCCTTGCCAGGCATCCCCACCCAACCTCTCTCACATCCTCCCAGCCTTGACCTTTCTTGCGTCTACTCCATTCTTTGCTCTTTACCCATACGTACCACCGTAAAGCAGTCCCCTCGCGTGGCCACCCTTACTACCAGGAGCAGCAGAGCAATCAGTGAGCTGAGACTTGGCACCACGTTCATCGGAACTCCGATTTAATTTTTACCTTCCCCCCCCAGCTCCGGAATCAATGCCAGAGGGAACGCTCGTTTTGGCAGTCAAGCTTCCCAGAAGAAAAGTTACAGCCAAAGTGCTGGAGGTGGGACCAAGCCAGCCTATTAATAGGTTGATTATAATATGAATTTGGGGAACTACTCCTAAATATGCTTACCCTCCTGGAGCTAGGGCCCTCAGGGGTGGAGTGGAATACCTAACTCAGCACTTTCAGCTTCTTAGCTACATTTGGAGCCATGGAGGGTGGAAAATCCTGTCTGTACCCTGCCTGGCAAAAACATGGTTTTCCAGAAGGGCGGCTGAGCTATTGTTTTCTTCCCTTCTCCCCCAGAAAGCCTGTCGTTCTCACACTTACATAGCAGCTCCCACTGCCACATCAGAAAATCCCTAGAATTTGAAAGTTTCAGCCTTGGATTAAAAAGGTTCACAATTTTCCTGTGGAAAATCCAGAGCTACTCCAAGAAGCAACACTGAACAAGAGAAGAGCCTTCTCGCCATCAGCTTCTCCGGACCACGCTGGACTGTTGAGGGAGACAGACTCCATGGACAGCCAGGGAGCAAAACTGAAGATATTTGGGAGCGTGAAGAGGACAAACGGCTGGACTGAGGCAGCAAGCTTTTGACTTCAATAGGCAGTCAGATTGCTGTACCTGTTAAAGCATATTCCTCCTTCCAGGCGGCAGCCCACAACCTATCTAAGACCCCTTTAAAAGTGCTGGGGTGAGGCAAGTGTGCATGACAGCAAACGGAGAGCCCAGAGGCGGCAACAAGTAGTATATGCATACTCCAACATAGCTACAACCACCTCTCCAGCACACCCACAAGGCTGCTTCTCCAGTCTTCCTGAATAATCCAAACTGGCCTTGCACGTCTCCACATTTTCCCATCGACAGACCCTCCCATTCCAGCCCTGTGCCTCAGCCGGAGAGCCGACCAGAGGCACAAGGCAGCCCCTTGGGACCCTGGCCAATGTTTCACCAACAAGCATGTCAAGATCTTTATGGAAACTTTGCAAAATTATGCTGCAAAGGTGTGCAAAAGCTCCCACGTTACTCATGTGTCGCATAAACATCTCGCAATCCTAAGCCTTTAGAAGCTGAAGGAGATACCAACTGCATTCACTTCTTAGAGCGTTTATCACATTGGGGCCACACTCTATCAAGACCAGCAGTTCTCACCATTTACACACAAGTAACTCTCCCTGTTGCTTGTAGCAAGAGAGAGAATGAACTCTCCCTTAGTTGGGAGACACTTGGCCACTGATCAAACCTACACACTTCATCTTTACTAGTGTAAAGGTAGAAAGACACACACACAGGCTTCAAAACATGTGTCAACACACATTACACTCATCTATCAGAAACTAAGGAAAAAGCAACCCTAGTTTACTGTTATTAGACATGCTTGACAAGACTCTCCTGTAACACAAGACACTGAAGCATCTACATGCTGCATGGGTTGGATTCAATATGCCAAACAAAATTTGCAATCAGCTTGCAAACAAATCAGGAGTTATTAATTTTTCATGCATCTCAGATTTCACCCTAGGTTTTACAACTCTTTGCTGCCCCCGCATCACCCAAGGCATTTCAAAACCTTGCTGCAAAGAGAGAATTGAAGAGAACACCGTTTTTAAACACATGTGCTATTAAATATTTAGGCCTTGATCCTCGAGCAAATACTTTCCCTCCAATGGCAAGGTTACTTACATGGTTAAAGCCAGGCATGCAGACTTTGGCAGGGGAGGATCTTAATTCCTCTGAACAGAAGCCCACAATCCACCACAGTCTCTCAAACCAAACCTGCATACTCTGTGTGTATATAGGTATACACATATATGTACTGAACTTTCTGTGCAGAATTCACTTGTTAGAGAACTGCCCCAGCACATCTCAAGGCACAAAGCTGTGGCACAGGGGAACTCTTTGATAGTCATCTCTCCTTCTTCCTAGTGTTAAAGGCTACGCTGGATGTGTCAGGTACCACAGAGGAATTTTTAAGTTAAAAAAAGAAAATAAATTGGTTTCACAAGAAAATCACAGAATCACTAAGGTTGGAAAAGGCCTGTAAGATCATCAAGTCCAACCGTTACAGAAAAAAAACCCCAAAAAACCACCACACCACACAACACCACACAGACAAAAAAACCCACCACACACCACCATGCCCATCAAGCCCCATCCCACAAACCAGCAGAGTTCATTTTTTTAAACCCTGAAGGTGACCTTTCATTAAGTCAATGGGAGCACTTCCATTACCGAAGAGGGGCTTTCCACATTTTACAGAAAAGGAAAATAATAGCAGAGCTCAGACTTATCTCACCCAAAAGGCCTTGAGTTCTTCCGTTAAGCCAGAAACATCATCCAGGAGTCAACTCCCAGACTTGAGCTTCAACCACTAAATCTGCTTCAAAGCAATTCCATTGCTAAGCTAATGGCTACAGGAGACTGTTCCTACATCCACTTAAACCAGCAGACACTAATCTCTCCATCTGCAATAGATACACATGCCATAGGGGTCTGGACAGGATAAGCAGAACAGATGTTTAAGTGCACATAGTCTGGGGAGTCATCTTCAGAGCTCAGCTACCAGCTTCACAGGGTACAGGAACTAAGAGATTTCTAGAGAGCTTCACAGGACACAGGAACTAAGGAGATTGAGACACCCGTCCTTTCTTGTACCTTTGCTGAGTGAAGCATCAATCCCAGCAGGAAGCTGGAAGCAGGCATGCATGTGTCATACCTATAGATACTGCACAGCTCCCAAACACTCCCAGATACATCTGACCCATCAAACTGATCCATACCTATGGCAAAGAGCATCATGCTACAGAACCAAACCAGAAGCAGTGTAGCACTGCCAAAAAAAACCCAAAAGTCCCCAGTAAGGGGACAGGGGAAGAAGCCTGGAGAAGGATCTTAAAGATCTCATCAGGTTTATCCCAATGACCAGCCTCAAGTTGTGCCATCAGCTCTTTTCATTTACAGAAACGCACAGGACTCCTCTGAAGCAGGGACAACCCCTCCCACACTTGCAGTCGGGAAGAAAAGTTCGGTCTGGTAACTTTGGAGAGACCCCAGGGCTCCTCTAGGGGAGGATTCAGAAACCAGCGGTATCACACGTACAAAAGCTTCGCGCTACGGCATAGCCACACTTATCTACACCGCCGGCCTTCAAGGACTTGTACCTACCTCAAGTGCCCCAAGCTGTAGTACCGCGACTCTCCATCCGTTGACCGAACTACTTTGACAGTGAACATGGGCTGCAGCTGCCGCAGCTCCAGCAGCACAATGGCCAGGTAGTGAATGAAAAGCAGAGCATCCACCAGAGACACGGCGTACTGCACTATTCCTTGGTAATTGGTGTCCTTCGAGTCCAAGATGCGAACGCCGTAAAAGAGCCAGTAGGAAAACACAAACAGGAATATGAGGACCAACAGAAGGGCCCGAAACACAAACACCCTTGGTATATCTGCCTTAGGCTGGCGGAAAAACAGAGCCCAGGTCCCAATCAGAAGAATGAGGAGTTTAAACGCCACAGAGATGAACAGTCCCTCACAGACAGTACCACACGGCTCCAGATCATCCCGCCACAGGATCTGGGGTAACAGAATGAAGGCGATGGGGGTAAGGAAGACAAGGAGTCCGAGAACAGCTGCCACTGTTAAGCCCAGGTAACGTTTGCAGTCCAACCCAACGCTGTCCTCCAGATCCTTACTGATCCGGGCAATGTCCTCCTGGGAAATGCTGTGCTCAGAGGTGCCTGTGATTGCTGTCGTGGTCTCACCCCAGTTGTCATCCTGAGGGAGGAAGAAATAAACAAAAATAATATTGAAACAATCAGGTTATTCCTTCCAGGTCTTCTATTTTTCTTGCTTGGAAAAAGATTGCTGCAACAGACTTAAGTCGCAGGAAAAAAAAAAAGGCAAAAGCAACATCTTCAATATATTGAATAATCAACCCTGAAAATTAACAAGGGTTTGGAAACAACAGCAACTTGTCCAAACCAGTGACTATAAACGTTAGGTGTTAAAAAACCTGTAACCGTAGAGCAGGTAGCTCAACTTGCTATGCCACTGACTGTACCCCAGAGGTTCCTCTTCCAGCACACTTAACAAGTAGTATCACATAACTCTTGGAAACTGCAGTAATCATCAGTTCCCATGTGCAGGGTAGGGACTAGCACTCTTCCAGCCCACAAATTCTGCGGTGCAAGCGCACCACAGAAGCACCTGGAAGGGAAACTTTCATTTCAGTGTTTCAAGCCAGTTGTTGTTGTTGTTACACAATCAAAAACACATTCACACATTATTTTTCCATCCGTAACTGAAGCAACCACACTTCCAGCAAGTTCCTCCACTTTGTTTTCTTTTATCCTCCTCTACAGTAGCACTGCCCTCAATAGCTGACGTATTCTAATAAAAGTTTGGTTAAACCAACAAACTGCAGGTGTTCAGAGAGGGTATTTTCAGGTATGGGGCTTTAAATTTAGAGGATCCTAAACTACCAAGTAGCTCTGGTATTAGAGTCCAGGACATTGTCAGAAGCCACTCTGCCACAAACAAGCTTATGTAAAATAGAGTTGCCATACAGTCAAGCTTCAGATTACATTAATGTTTTCTGAAAGTCTCGTTTCTTCCCTAGCTAATATCAGAGGACTTCTGCAAGCTAGTTCTCCCATCCCACGATGCCTCCCATTGCTCCTTCCTGACGCTGGCACGGCCAAAGAGTTACACTGACATGTATGGATTTGACTCACAGCTGCTGCTGGAGTGACTCATGCACATGAAGACTCCTGATGCTTCCCACAAATACACACCAAACAGTGGGAATGCATGCGCTTTGTTGCTTGGCACCTGACACCTTTGCAGCTGCAACGCCCATTCAGAAGCACATGTTTTGCTCTTCTTTCTACCCTCCTGAGCCTATCTTCCTGCAGCCTGTGTCACTAGTAGGATTTACACCTTCCCCCAGACTTCTGCAACTACAGGTGCTGATCAAAGCACTGTGTTTTAAGGAAAGAGGCATAATTTTAAACCTTTATTCACTTCTTTAAGAGAGTTACAGGAAAGAGTCTTCAAGAATTTTTGGGAAAGAAGTAGACAGAGGCAGCACAACTACTTTGAACAACTCCAGGGATTTAACTTCTAAGGCACTCCAAGACATGAATACCTCCCATGCCTAGAGCAGTAGGGTTTTGAGACAGACCAACCACAAACAGTCAGCATCTTGAATTAATACGAGGGTTTTTTGAGTCACTTCTCACCAAAACAGAGGCCCCAGAAGAGATAGCTGCATTGTAGTATGTCCTGAAAGGCAGCATAATCCTATCATATTTCCTTCTTTGCCAGCATCTCCAGTAAAGCAACCTAAGCATTTCAACTATTTTATGTTTATACATGAAATAGCTCTGCATAGTTTCCTCCATCTGATGGACTGAGAAACTGTGCAGAAGAGAGAAGGGACAGAAACACCACAGCAGCTTAAGGCTACAGCCCAGAAGACAACAGGCAACTCCAGTCCCAGCTCACCCTTTGTAACAGCTCTCCCCACTTTAAAGTGGCACAAGCGAAAAATCATGCAGTTATATGGAAATAGGAGTCTAAATCTGCCGTGGTACAAAGCTGTTGGGGTCCAGCCTAGGGCACCCGGCTCCCTAGAAGAAATCTTGTTCACACATCAACTTATTTTGCTTTGACTCTAATTCGCATTGAGGAGGTCTGCATGAAAACAAGGGCTTAAGAATTCACCAGCACCTTTACATCTACTTTAAGTAATACCTGGGACTCATGAAAACAAGCATCTGATTACAAAATACCAAATGGCAGTACATGAAGTGAGCCCACCTGTAGCTACATGAATACTGTAGCAAGTACTACCATACGGAATTTGGGTGGAAACTGGGCATCTTTTGGGTTTTGTTTTTGGAAAGGGCAGAGGTGGAGCCCCACAGGCAAGGATTAACACACCCCAAATCCAACCCAGGAGGCACTGAAACATCCTGCACTCTATGTCTTGCAGCATCAGCCGTTATTTGAAAATGAATATGCACCTTCACATCAACTGCTAGAGCAGAGAGAGTACTGGATCCATCGTAGGTGCAATTTAAAGCCAGCATTATTCCATTCTTTATTTAACCCAGTGTTAATATACTAGCTTTCACTGAGTTCACCCTCCTTTCCCAGCTATTTCACATTCATTTTACATTTCTTGCCTCCTTTCCCTACTGGGATCCCGGTCCTCATGTGCTTTACACAATTACCCAGAGCAAACGCTGCTTAAAAACGAAAGCGCACGTGCAGGTGAAAGGGTTGACCTGAATAATGCACAGTGACATGATGAAAACAAGACGTTTCTATAGAGCTTGGCAAATGACACTCTAAAGACAGAGGCAAATTAGTGCCCCAGGAGTAGTCAAATCAGCACTGGTGCTGTCAAAGATAATGCTCTCCGAAAAAGACAAAACTGATGGAGACCTTGGCTTTATGCATGAATAAAGGGTGCCCATGAGTTGTGATTCTTTACTAACAGCACGTGAGCAACACTTTTTTCTACTCGTGCCAGTAAGTCATACGCTCTGTTCCAGAAACCACACTCCATGTTTGCTTTCACTCCCTCCTTACCTGTCCCTCCTCCGCCCGAGAGGCATCGTTCCCAAGCAGCGGCTCTGCAGGAGGTGTCTGGATAGTGACGGACTTCTCAGACCGACTGCCATCTTTGCTTCGTGGTGATTTGTGCCGGTCCCGACTCCTTTTCCAAACAGAGCAAGGGGAGAACAATGTTACCAGATAGTTTCTGGAGGAGGGCCTGGATTCTGCTAGATCTTTACCTGCATTAGGTCATAGTCATGCTTGCCCATCGCTTCATCGGTATTGACTCAATCTGTGACAAAACAAGCTTCGGAAGAGATAGAAATGGACCTTGCGCAGAGCAGCCTACAGCTTGGTGGCTGGGACAGTCTACCCTCTCAGTAATTGAAGAGAGGAGCAAAGGGGACCGGCGTACATCCCCACCACCTCAGCTTCTCTTAAAACAGACTCTGGCACTGCTGTGCTCAAAAGGGAAGCTTGCATTCTCCAAACAACTGGCAACTGCGTTTGGGATTAACGGGTCTACACAGCTCTCCACCAGCAATAAAGTGTCTCATGGGGACTTGTTAACACGAGGAATTAATCAAGACAGCTTTAGTTCCTGCAGCGTCGAGTCTTGTCAGCTAGGACCTTAACACTATAGGACAATTGGTGAAGTTTATTTCCACTGGTTAATCAACCCCAGTTAAGCTCATACAAAGAGAGCAAGAACAAGAACATCAAGGGTACTAGGGTAGTGC
The DNA here is from genome assembly GCF_030936135.1 of Gavia stellata. Taxonomy (NCBI): domain Eukaryota; kingdom Metazoa; phylum Chordata; class Aves; order Gaviiformes; family Gaviidae; genus Gavia; species Gavia stellata. Next base: position 129,277,299 of record NC_082594.1, on the reverse strand, counting down.
CTACTTCCAGAGCACCCTTGTAGACCTCATGGCTTCTCATCTGAGAATCTCTCAAGATGAGTTAAGCCCCACCAATCTGCTCACCAAAAGAACATCAAGGGTACTAGGGTAGTGCCTACTTCCAGAGCATCCTTGTAGACCTCATGGCTTCTCGTCTGAGAATCTCTCAAGATGAGTTAAGCCCCACCAATCTGCTCACCAATATTTTCCTCCCCCTTCCTACCTGAACAGGAAAGCAGCCTTTGCACCAGAGACCCTCACTGTGCTCAGGGACCAGCTTAGGAGCATCCAGTGTCCCAGCTCTGCTTGCTCCACTGCATCTCTCTTGGAATTACCAAAGCCCAAAGGTTTCATGGGATGAGACTTTTCCCTGTTTGCAGTAAGAGGCTCTAGGATTTTGTATGTTGTTTTGGGAACTTTGAAGTCATCTTTCCACACTGCATTCTAAGCTTCCAAGCGCAATACGTATTGGGGGTGGGGGTGTTAAAGAAGGGAGAAAAGGCAAACAAGAGATGTTTTACTCAATAACTGGACTGCGAGCAAAGAGACTTCATTTAATGGAAGAATTCTTTTTCCAACCACACAGGGTAATCGCTTCTGAAATGCAAAGTTATTTCAGACCAGCTCAGTTCTAAGTTGCAAAGACTGTAAGTGGCACATGTTTTGCATGTAAGACTAATGATGATGCAAGAAAAAAACAAGGATAATGTTTCCAAGTAATCAGAAGTTTTAGAGCAAGATGGTTTTTGAGGCTGCTGAACTACCACAACAAGGAGGACTCGCTATTCAAGTTCAGAAAAGCCTGACTTCTAATCCAATCAATGCTGATAAAGGACTTGTTGTGGACTCAAGTACCACTCAAATTCTATTAAAAAAACCCAACACACCAACAACAGAGTAGCCAGGAGGAGAGTGGGGAGCAATAGGAAACCTTATTATTACACAATAAAGAAATGGCATCTGAAGAGAAAACAATTGGCAATTAACCATTTAGGAAGTCTGACACGTCTTCTCCCCAGAGACTCTACTCAACCCTCACACTTTAAGAGCAGACTTAAGTGATCTTTTCCTTCTGCTGGTGCTTTCCCAACCTTTCTGGCCATGCATGACCCCAGGGTGCATCCAGCAGGTTCAGTATCATTAAATTAGCAGCATTATTTCTTCCAGCCTCTTCACTGGGTTCCTCATGAGGACTCTCCACATGTATCTCCTCCAGAGCCGTGGCCCCACTGACTTCATCCTGGCTTACAGTTTTTTTCCACAGGACACGTCCTAGCTTAGAGCAGCAAGTAATTAAAAATAAACATTTCCTTACCCTTGTCTGTGGGCTTTTTTGGAGTGACCTGAGTAGTGGGAGTATCCCGAATATGTAGATTCTGTATCCATTGCAGCAGACATCGGGTCTGCACAGAAGGGGCACAGATTTTACTTAGAAGATGAGTTCCTGGTGGTCCTGAGATGGATTCCGTGGTAAAAGTGCTTTCCTGGGTACTCTTTGCTTCCCAGTCATCAGTGAGGTCTGGTCCTCAGAGAGCGAGTGAGCTTCATTTACAAGGAATCCGATCAGAGGGGAGGGGAGGGAGGGTGCTCAGCTCCTCACAATTGACCTAAGGAAAGAGAAACAGGCATGGAAGTACACTCTAAGCAAAGCAAGACATCATTCCTGCTGCAGCAGTTCTCTCACCCTGGCCACATATCACCGCTCATCACACTGTGCCCAATTCTTAAGCTCACCCTAGCCAATATCTCTCTTTCCAGCCTAGTGAAATATGTGCATTTGTAGAGCTTTAAATAAACTGGTAATGTATCTCTGTTTTGCAAAGTCTAGCCTATTCATCTAAAAATCTGGAAGAAATGGCATAAGTCACCTGGAAGAGACAGTGACTTGGAGAAGGCTTGGCAGCCTAGATACAGAAATCCCCCCCCAGAAAAAGCACCAGGCTTGACTTCCACCCCCCCATCTCTTCACCTGTGTAATGCACAGCCTGAATATCCCCAGATTCAGAACAGCAGCATTGTAGCCTATACATAGGGGGAAGGGGTGGGGGGTGAGGGTGACTTTCCCAGGGGAAATGCAGAAGAGAATCAGACCACCATGTCTGAACCTGTTTTGTTTTCACAACTGCAAGGTGTGGTCGTTGTACAAGCATTAGCTACTATACAATCAATGGCATTATGAGCACCTCCCTTTCTTCGCAACCTTCGCCTCCAGAACCTAATTTGAGCCTTGAAGAATTGAATTTTATTAGAAATCACATCTATATATACACATACTAGTAACACTGGGGAGAGTTGATTTGAGATCACATCTAGCTTATATGGGCCAGCACTTCTTACAACGTACTTCCATTTGGAACGGACGCTTAAGTCCCATCCGTACAGGGCAGAAGGGGGTCATAGTTTTTGGAACAGGAGCGGGGCAACATCAGAACAATTCCCAATAGTGACACATCAAAAACCCCGAACCCTGTGGGGAAGAAGGGTAGACGCCAGCCCACTTTCCAAACCCACATCCTGCGTTAGGTGAGGAGAGAAAGAGAAAGGAGGGGAGTTAGTCACCGGTTTGGGGAAACGCGTGCAAATGGTGAAGAGGCGCAGACGGAGGGGTTGCAGCTCCGGACGGAAGTACCTTGGCACAGCCCAGTGTTTGGCATGAAAGAGCATTCTGACATGCCTCCTGTCCAGATGACTGCTGCCTCCAGCCAACACAGGGCTACAGCCATGCCGTACTTTCACAGCGGGCAAAAGACCGCTTTAAAATTAAATCAGATCCCTCCATTATTTTCTGCTCAAAGCAGTTTTCAAAGCTGTTAGCAATAAAACAGTCAACCACTGCTTTCAGCCCTCTCCCTCCCCGAACACAGAGGGACAACAACCGAAATCGGGCTTTATACTTGGCCAACTATTCTTTCCAGCCATAAGATTCCTCCACTAACACCTCCAGAGAAGCTCGTAAGTGAGTAGAGAGCTCTACCACGCGCAAGCCGTGCCAAAAATCCAAACCTCTTCCCCACAGGGTTCCTTGGCTGGCAGTGCAATCTGCAACACAGTAAAGCAGCGTTCCCACTGCATCCCGAGCTGCAGGTATTTGCACAACGCTTGGGCTTGCCAGGGCTCTTGGAACATAGAAGGCAGGGGGACCTTTTGTGTACAGGAATTCCCAAGCTCTAAGGGCATATCGTGCCTTAAAGGCAGCGCAGAATCTAGGGAGGACAAATACAGATGGGAATGAAAGGTCTGGTTTTGGGAGGGGAGGAACGAGGATGAATTTAAACACAGCAAGACATAAAGCCAAGGCACGGCACGGTTTGGAATATGGCATCATTACTGTAAGAGGAATAAAAATCCCCCAGCCTGGGACACATGAGGTAACACTCATTAACTCCCTAGATTTGCACACAGACTGTAGCTTACGGATCCAGCAATAGGCTGGGACTCATTAAACCCGATTTTTGCCTCCGTCCTGCTACGCAACCTTGGAAAACCCCTTCCTCTGTGTCAGTCCTTTGATAAATGGGGGTGCAGCCACCACCCCCCACCTTCACAAAGCGCTACAATACCCATAGAGGAGATGGCTACCCAGGGCCTTGGAAACGTTAGGCGTTACAGGAACACCCTCAATTGTACAAAAGGTGGTAACAAGTATTATGGGCTTAAACCACGGACTGTGACATTACTGGAGTTCCTTTGAGAACAAGCACTGCCTTCACAAATACATACCACCACATTACAGGAACAGGGAAAGCAAGGAGAGCTGCCGGCGTACATCAAGTAAGGATTACGCATTTTTCCTTGGCTTCTGGGAAAGTATCAACTCCCAGCCTTTAACCACATAACAAAGTTTCCCCCCTCCAAATCCCGGACTGAAGAATCAGAGCTGAGACAGGGATTGGGAGCAAAGCCCCTCTTCCGCCCCCTCCCAGCCCCAGCAGCACAGGGTCACGCTTCCCTGGAGACGTCCGAGAACATTTCAGCTGGTAGAGGCTCCTGTGGAAATGCACAGGCTGCCTAGACAGGAACCATGAACGAGCAGTGACCATTTGACGGCGGCTGAAGCAAGGCAGCGCTGGGCACCCCGCACAGAAAGCGGACTGATGGGAAGGCCAACACAGGAACATCGGGGCAGGCTGGACCACGCCAACTTTCATTTTCTGTGTAAACAAGAGCAATGGTTTTGACGCAGCTCTGTGAAAAGTCAACAAGAAGGCCCCCAAAAACGTTAGGCCTCCGGGATTGTTGTCGAAAGCAACACAATGAAGCTGGGGACTCTGCACCACCTCCTGGCCCCAGCTGCAGGACACACTGGTGGCTAAATAGATCTTCCTGCCAAGGCAGTTACGGGGCTGCTGGGAATAAAATATATCTGCCCAACTTCAGCTAGAAAAAAGCAGAAGACCACTGGCGTCGTCTGGTGCCTAACTGAGGCTGATCGTTAACAAGGCTTCTAGATTTGGCCAACAAAGGATAGCCTGGGCTGCCAGCTAGACACCACTCCCAGTCTGAGACGATATGAAGAAACCAAGGAGGGAGGAGCACAGTCCAAACAAACGCTCCTCATAGCCAAGCAGGTTACCTACCTCTTGGTCTATTTTTGAGCAGGAAGGGGACCAGCCCTACCCCAGAAAAGCTTCTGGAACTACTGGGGAAGAGGTAGGGAGGGGACCAAAAGACAATTAACACGCTAAACTACATCTCCAGGTTGGAGCTCTTTCAATGGCATAGACAGAAGCCAACCCTGGATGAGCCACCACCTCAATAGGAGCCACCACCCCAGCAGTGCCCACCACTAGAGCCTGAGCAAAGCTAGAGAAGACAAGCTGTACGTGTATCCTACATAGCACAATCATATCCAAACTAAGCACAGCCTTTAAACATCTCCACTACTAAATCACTATTAATGATCGCAGAATCACTAAGGTTGGAAAAGACCTGTAAGATCATCCAGTCCAACCACCAACCCAACACCACCGTGCCCACTAAACCATGTCCCGCAATGCCACGTCCACACGTTCCTTGAACACCTCCAGTGAGAGTGACTCCACCACCTCCCTGGGCAGCCTGTTCCAGTGTTTCACCACTCTCTCAGCAAAGAAATATTTCCTAATATCCAGCCTAAACCTCCCCTGGCACAACTTGTGGCCATTTCCTCTTGTCCTATCACTTTTCACTTGGGAGAAGAGACCAACACCCACCTCACCACAACCCCCTTTCAGGTAATTGTAGAGAGCGATGAGGTCTCCCCTCAGCCTCCTCTTCTCCAGACTGAACAACCCCAGTTCCCTCAGCCGCTCCTCATCAGACTTGTGCTCCAGACCCCTCACCAGCTCCATCGCCCTTCTCTGGACACGCTCCAGCACCTCAATGTCCTTCTTGTAGTGAGGATGTAGTGATGGTTCTTACCCTACCCCTCTAGGCAACGACAACTGTGCTGAGCAGCCCCATCATTTGGGGCCTCATCCCTCCACAAACAAGTGTGAATTGAGAGCCCAATTTAGCCAATTGAAACGGCTTCACAAAAGATCATTACATCTTGCAGGACGCCACTGAAGGCATGGTCTGTTTGCAGAGCTTCTGGCCCTGTGTGAAAGCAAGCTCCTCCAGCCCGAGGCTACAGTTGCACTGTATTTCAGCATTGACAAGAAAGCCAGTGTAAGTAGCTTCCACCTCCACACCATGGTTCACCACTCTCGGTTGTGTCAACACAATTCTCAGCAAGCAAATAGCACCACTGGAAAACAAAAACAACAACAAAAAAACCCTTATCTCCCCCTCACCACACTTTTGTCTCAGATCCTTTCCGTGACCTAGTTCACAACACAGCCCCAAACAGCAAAACCAACACCAGGGTGAATAGCAGCGCAAGCGAACAGCTACAGGGGAGACGGGAACGCCGCCTCCTCCGCTCCAACCATGACAACTGTAACTGCACACACCAAGCACTTTGCTCCCAGGAGGGCCGGCACTCTCACTTTGCCTTTCCCTTACTCACCAATGACAGAAGGATGCCAAGTACTAGATGGAAAACAATGCTAAGGATGACCCAAAGGAAATTTTGGGACCCTATTCTAGCAAAAAGGATGGCCGCATCCTGCATGACAGTGGAGAAATGTAGTTACTCCCAAATACCATGGAGATCACTATAACTACAGCATCTACACAGCTACACAACTCATTGTAACTCCCCCTTTTCATACGCTCATAAATCTCCAAAGAGAGTTCTTTTGAATCGCTATTTTCCGCACTGGAAGCCCAATCCCATTTCTAGTGAAGTTCACTTTGTGATTGTCTTCAAGGGAGCAGTTTGGCTCCCAGCCCAAGGGAAATTTAAAAGAGCAAGTTACATCTTTAAATCAAAGAGGGCAAACACAAACAAGAGCTGTCTTTTACATCCCATGCTTTCCCGATGGATTTTCCCCTGTGAAGTTGAGGCAAATAACTCCAAAGCAGCTCAGCTTTGAAATCCTTGTCTGTACAGTTTCACCCTTGCTCTGTTTAAACCTTGCAATCAGTTAGAGTTGATTTACCAGTTGGTTCATGAAGTTACATGTATTTGGAAGTGCCATCTGGAGCACAAGCAGCCACAAGTGTCCGCGAGGATGTGCGCACGTTCAGCTCCATACACTGCCGGCCTCCCTTGTTAAGCAGCACCAGCTGTCTATAGGGTAACGGATGCCCGCGAGCTATTGTGATGAGAAATCTTTTTTCTTCCTTTAGCGAAACGAAGAGCTTTACAAATTAAACACGCAGAACCCCAAGAGCTAAGCTGTGGGATAGCATTAGGGTTCAAGAGTAAAAATAATTAAAAGATGGCTAAGCAGTGAGGAAGCCTTCCTACTCTGGCATTAACTCGGCTGCACGGTACGGCTGCAGCATATTCCTACTATTCACTTCAGAAAAACGAGAAGTTACGTAACTTGCTATGTTCAACTGCATATATAGTAAGACCTATGAGCAATGCCACAGGAACTTTTGCTTTTGAATTTCCTGAGCAGGCCCCAATCCAGCAATTTGATCTGTAAGCAAAGAAGTTCACCCATGCTAACCCACTCACAGAGCCAAGGCTTTAGTTGTAACAGCCAACGAGCTTTGGGAAACAAGGTTTTCCCAAAAACTTTCTATTTATTTTTGCATGTCATTAAATAAGGTTAATTTTGGCCTTCTATATATATATATAAACCAGGGCTTTTACTCTACAGCGGTGGCTCTTGATTTGCAAGCCCCTTATCCTAAAAAAATGTTTCATAGTCAGCAAATTCATGCCCTCTAGCAATAGGTTCTCTTTTCTTTTGCTTCTCAGAGGCTTCTTAGAAAGATTTCATAGACCCCTGGGAATTTCCAGCCCCTAGGCTGAAAACCATTAGTCCATGACATGGATATTTCAAAAAAGAAAAGTCACTTGGTTTATTGAAGCAATCCACCTGCGTGTTTAATCAGAACATACAACACCGCAGGTCTGAAAACACAGCAAGGCTGTTTCAATTGACAACAGAAATGCCCAGCCAAAACCACCACCCAAGCAAGCGGCGTTTCCAAGTGGTGAGCCCCAGCCTCTTGCCTCCCTGTTACACAGCTGGAAGTTGGGAAGTTCTCCACGTGGGACTCATCGGTGAAGTATCTCCCTGGAGGACGTCCTTTGCCCGGTCCAAGAACCTGCGCTGTCCAAGTTTGTGAAGCACAACCTCAAGTTTGTCATGCAAGTTAGACCTCAGCTGTCATCCTGTCAGACTGTGAAAGCTTGTGTTTCCTCGCTCATACATCTCTCCTGTGTTGCGAGACCTTCAAGTGCACCTCTTAATCCCAGGTCCGTGCAGCGTGGTAGAAGGTATTGTGGCCTCACCACCATGATACTAGAGTACCTGGGACTGTGCGCAAGAACGCAGTTTTCTACACTGACATTTAAAGCCCTACAGCCTTACTGAAACAAACAAATAATCTTGCAAGACTCTTCAGACTCTGCCTATTCAAGCAGGCAGTACCTGTACCTTATTTTCAAAGTTTACTTTTACCTACAGCACTTAGATACTGAGATAGCATTAAAGGCTATAAACCGCAAAAGGTTTCTCTACTGAAAAGTGCACCCCCTCCTCTAGGATACTCCATGTCTTCCTGCATTTTCTATTTGAATTTAAAAAGCAAAAGACCCTGACCAAATCCCCAGCACAGTGGGACTCTACAGTACAGAGTCTCCCCCTGTCTCCCTCCTCCTGCTCAACCCTGTACAAAGGCAATGCCATTCTGACCTTGCAAGGAGAAAGAGCAAGAGTGTCGACCCCTGAGGAAATAACCATTGGTTTTTAATTTGACCCAAATCAGGTAATTTTGAAGTAAAGGCTAGTGAGAAATTAAAAGAAGTCCTAAGATAGTTTTCACAAGGGTTTATTTTCTCCTTCCACCAAATTCCCCAGTAACGGTACCAGATACGGAGGAGCATGACACTTACTGTTTCCTACCAGCAGATCTGGAAATCACAGTTCTCCACTCGGGTTTGCCTCTCGGGTCCCTACGCAGCACAACACGCCCTGTAGCAGCAAAGCCGCATTTCTGATACCGTTCTTCGCTTTGTTTGTCAGAGATGGGGTTGGAAGGAATGCAGGCTACCAAAGCAATACGACGTGCAGTTTTGCTAGGACAACTGCGGTCATCTTGGTAGCATTTTCCCAGTACAGTATCCCAGGTCTCCCAGTGACAGTAAGCCCTCCCTAGGCACGTGTATCCGTAAGAGAAGGGGCACCAAGAACGCTGCCACTACTAACCAAAATGAAAAGGCCAGCGGCAGCCACAAGAAGCTGCTGGTCAATGCCCATGGGCAGTTAGACACTTCCCTGGGTGGTTCTGACACAGGCTGGAGTCCTTCCAAGATTTCAGCTCATCGGGAGCATTCTTAAGGAAGGCTTTCTGTAAGACTCTATTCACCATTTATTTTTCAAAATTAACAAGTGAAATGATCGCAGAGCCAACATTGGTCCCATAGTTGCGGCCAGCCATATCCCCAAACCCCAGCGGAGGAAAAGCAAAGAGCCAAGCATGGTCGAAATGAAGCTCTTCAAGGACAGCAAAGCATTGCTGAAGCTCTCTTCTCCACAACTCCTCTCCTCAAAGTCAGGCTGCCCCAGTGATGGGCTCACAGGCAATGATATCACAGAATATACTCCACAACATCCTAATTTACTCTTCCAGCCAGTGTGACTTAATTGCTCAACTCTTTACAGCTGCAAAGATCTAGTGGGCAAGTCATTATTGGCAAACCCAGGGCCAAAAAAACCCCACTGCTTCAAACAGGGACAGAATTGCTAAGTCTGCCTCCCCAGACCAAACACCCTGCCATCAAATCATTTACGCTTTCATAGACCCTGCAGCCAAAGAGGTCAGCCCTTGGCATAAGAGAGTTAGTTTCCAATCTTGCCAGTCTTCTAAATAAGAAGGCAACGCTGTTGCGCAGCGGCTCTCCAAAGCGTGCCATTACTGAGACTCAACAGCTAGTGCAATAGCTTTGCCCTCTTTTGGGCGTGCTCAGGAGCGTTCAGGTACGCGTCCCAGGCCAAGGCTGCGGAGACGCAGGAGGAGACCGTCCTTTCGTCGGCTCTCCTTGGAGCAGATGTATCTCCGACCATGTGAGCTCCAGCTTCCCCAGGCCGTAACTTGCTGAACGGGAACAACCGTTCAGTCCTGCAAGTCCCGGACTTCGTGCATCGCTTCAGCGACCAAACCAGCTTCTAAGCAGAGAAGCGCGACTGTGTCCTCCCTCCCCCGGCAGTGACCCCCTCGCTGCCCCGTGGGATGAGCTGAGCCGTGAAGCGGCTTGGTTTGCACGGGAGGCGTCCGCAGAGCCTTCGCACGGGCGCCAGCGCACCCGCGCTGGAAGGGCGCAGCGGTCCCTCCAAAGGCAAGGCTTGGCGGAGAAACTGCTGCCCACCCTCAGCGGCTACACCTACGGCCCTCGCCGGCATTTAAGGGTTGGAACCCCGGCAAGTTGAGACTTCTCCCGCCCGCGGTGCCGGAGCCGGCACCCGCCGCCCCGGCAGCCTCACGGCGGGCGAGGGCAGCGCCCAGGCTGCCCGGCGGAACCCCGGCCGGCAGGAGGGAGGCCCGGCGGCCGCCCCCGCCCGCCTTCCCCCTCCGCCCTGCCACGGGAACCGGCCCGGCAAACGCCGGGCAGGGGGAGCGGGGACGCAGCGGGCTGCCCGCGCAGCCGGCACCGCCGCAGCCCAGGCGGGCTCTCAGCACCCCCCCCTCCCCGGGGCCGGGGCCGGACCCTGCCGCCAGCCGCGGGAGCCGAGGAGGCTGCCCCAGCGCCGCTCCCGCCGGCCCTGCCCGGGCACCCCGGGGCAGCGCGGCGGCAGGGTCCCGGCGGCGGGAGGGCGTGGTGGTGGCTGCTGCCGCCGCCCCCCGCCCCGCACCCGACCCCGCGCAGGGAGACAGGCTGAACGGACGGATGGACGGACTCACCTCCCTCCCGCGGCCGCCCCATGCCGCTCCCGGCACCGACCCGCCGCCGTGCCGTGCCCCGCCGCCTTCCCCCGGCGGCGGCCGCCGTCGCTGCTGCCGCCGCTTTCCGCTTCCTGTGCCCGGCACCGCCCCGCACCCCCGTCCCTCCCCCGCCGGCAGCCGCGCCGCCCCCGCCCCGCCAGAGCCGCCGCCCCCGGGCGAGGCTTCCCTCCGCGGGAAGCGGCCGCCCCGGCGCCCCGCCGCAGCCCCGCTCCCCAGCCTGCCTGCCCCCGCCGGACCCGGCCCTGGCATCTCCCAGCCGGGCCCTGCTGCGGCCGCAGCTGGCGGGCACCTGCGGCCGGACCCTCTACTCGCCCCTCCGAGGCCCGATTTCAGCCCTCGACCCGCTCCCTGCAGCTCTGCCCCCTCCGTATCTCAGCTCGGACGCACGCTCCTACCTCCTGCCGCTGCCCCTCTCGCCGAGACCTAACCCACCGCCCCCCGCCCTGCTCCCGGGTGCCCAGCTCCCGAGCCCCACCGCCCCTCCGAGGCTTCCCGCTCTCCTCCACCCAGCCTCGCCTGTCCCTACACCATCCCACTCTCCTCCAGCAGAAAGGTCAGTCCCTTTGAGCTCTCCCATCCAGGACAACCATGTTCCTGGGTTTCTCTCCAAGGCCAAATGCATTGCTAGGCGCTGTAACGCCTAGCCTTCAGGACGGCTTGGTCTGTTCCTCCACCCAAAGCCTGCAGCTGCAGCGTGCGTCGCCCCTGGTCACAAGAGGTCTGCAATGAGGAAGGACCTCCTGCTCCCGAGGGAGAAGGGCCTGGTTTGCCCTAAGCCTGCCTTGGGCACCAAATTCCTTACACAGCCTGAGCTGGGCAGCTGGGAAGGAAACAGGCAGAGTTCTGCGTGCAGTGCAAGTCCCCTTTTCGGTATTCAAATGTTACTCCTTCTTCATTTCACCTCTGGGTTGCCTTACCCTTTAAAAACAGTTAGGTTTTCAGGCCGTGCAATGAACCTGCAGCTGGGAACGCAAGAAGAAAGTCTAGACCTCCTAGATTCCAGCCCTGTGCTTTGAACTACTCCAGAACGATCCAGTCCACAAAGGGAACAAATGCAGAAGATACTGAAGTTATTCCTATCAGATAGTTTCTGTGTTGCATTATTGTGGCTGCTGTAGATTGCATCTTTTATTTTTCCTGTCCAATTTCCCCCCAATCCCTTTTTCCAAAATAATGCCATGGTTTTATTTGTGGTGCATGCCCCCTACTCAACAGCCGTACAACACGGATTGACTTTACAATGGAACAGTCAGCTGGGAATTAGAAGAAACATTTCCATATCACTCTGATTTGGTAGCTACATTACCTCCTGTTCCGCATGGCGTAGACGCTGACCCAACCCCGTGACTGACTGGAAGAGACCGATATCAAGTGATAGGCTCCATCTTGTATTACGCATCAACATGTGTCTAAACTTGCCCAAGGCCCGAGTACTCTGCTGCATTCCAGGCAATGGCCCAGCCCTGGAAAGCGTCCGACACCCTGCTGAAAGCCTGTCTCTCAGCCTCACTGGCTGCTAATGGCTCCCCGCAGCTCGACTATCGTAACGGGGCTTGCTTCCTCCCCGCTCAGAGCTGGGGGACATGTGACAAAAGGCAACAGGCCTGAGTTTACGCAGGCTGTACACCTGGCACAGGGGAGAGACTCGGTGCAAGGAGCAAAGTTTTACCCGTGGTGAGTGGGGAAGAGGAGAAGGGGAGATGCTGCCCTGCCTGAAAGGCTACGGAAACTCAGGGGAAAACTTCAGTGAGGGAAAGGGGACTTTTTCAAAGGTCTTTAATTGAACTTCTTTGAAAGCAACGAAGAAACTCCTCTGCTAAGCCTGTATTTCTTCTCCTACTATGCTGCCCCAGCAGCCGCTCAAGAAGATTTAGGGGATTTCTAAATACTAGTTTCATGGTCTAGAGCAGCAGGACTTGTTGCAGTAGCACGCAGAAAGATCTAAGCTGGGAGCGTACACAAACCTCAGAGAGGACCAGCACCTACGCCTTGTCCAGACCTAGCTGGTGTAGATACCTGTTAGACGCAGCAGTGGGGCCCACCTGCACCCAACTAGGTCAAGCTAGAATATCGGCAAAGGAGGAATAGGCTGAAGATGGGCTCAGGGGCAGATGCTGAGACGCTGGTACATGCTTATCTCTCATCATCTGTTTAAACCACTGAGACATGAGGAAATGTTTTGCATGAGTCAAGCTACCTGTGTGGTAGGGTCATAGTTCAGAAATCTGTGAAGTGCAATCCTCCTGTACACTACTTGAATAGGTAAGATTAGAGTTCGTTTGGTTTCTTTTTTTTTTTTTTTTGAAGTGCCCGGAACAGATCTCGTAGATTCACAGGAGAATTGTTTAAGTTGGAGTGGACTTCTGGAGGCCCAGTCTTCCCACTTACAACAGGGTCAACTACAGCAGGTTGCTCAAGGCTGTGCCAAGTCGGGTTTTGAGCATCTCCAAAGACAGAGTCCACAACCTCCCTGGGCAACCTGTTCCAGTGTTTAACACCTGCATAGTAAAAATGTTTTTTTCTCACGTTTAAATGGAATTTCATGTATTTCAGTTTGTACCTGTTCCCTCTTTTCCTTTCACTAGATGCCACCAAGAAGAGTCTGGCTCCATTTTTTTCCTCCCTTCCATCATGTGTTTATACATGTTGATACACATTGACACACATTGATTCCACTCTAAAATATCTCTTCTCAAGGCTAAAAAATCCCAGCTCTCCTAGCCTCTCCTGGTATGTCAAATGTTCTAATCCCTGAATCATTTTAGTGGACCTATGCTGAACTCACTCCACTATGTCCATGTCAAACAAAGATGGTGTCTGGTCCAGAGTGCGCTCTGTCTTCACGTAGTGCAAGACACCTTCACTGGTCAGTTCCCTTCCGTTTTTATTTTTTCCTGTTCCTGCTGGCATAGCGGCCAGAAGATGTTTTAGGAAGGATCTCTGAGTGGTCAAGTACGCGGACCGGCACTGCTTTATGGCATGCTCTTAGATGCACACACAGATAGACACATGAAGAGGTAGGACACTCATATGAAGCCAGGCCCAAACCTGGCCTCTTTCGTGATGTGGCACACAGAAAAGGGATACGATCTCAGTTTCTGCATCCCTTTCTGCAGCAGACTTGCATGAGATCATAAATACCTTTGATTTGCTCCTAATTTGTCCCTCCTCTCTTAAAAAAAAAAAAAATCCTTATCATGTGAATGCCAATGCTACAACCTCAAGTTCACTGGAAGTAGCAGAGGAGGCTAGTAGATGCCCTGCACTTACTTCAACAAGTTAATAAAATAATTCTTTTCTGCTCAAGCCAGCAAAAACTGACACTTTTTCAGATCTTACAAGCAGCAGCTTCTGGCTTCCCTTAATTCTCCATTGGCTTGTTTTTTTCCAACAGCAACATGACTAACATTCTCATTTCATGTAGCTCCTTGAGGGGATTGTTTTTATCCTTAACTTTGAAGAAATACTCAGGAAAATGCTAGGAAGTGCAAGCAGGAACATTCTCTTCCTGGTTGAAACACAAGGATCCAGACAATTTTTGTCCTCATCACATTTTCAGAAGGATCCAGGTGTCTTCCCACTAATGCAATACCATCTGACCAGGTCCAAGCTGGGTGGATGGTAGAGTCCAGCATGTAAAACACACACCGACTCATTCATGCAAGGAATTCAACACAATACAAAGATCTGCTTTTTTAGAGGAATTACTCATCTGTAGTTCTACTAATGCTGCTACTGCATTCCTCAGGCTTGTATTTTTCATTCTGAAAAGCATGAGTTGCACAGAAAAGCAGGGAGAGATGGATTTTCGGTCACAGTTGTGTGGAACACAAGTTATCTCGGATCTACTTAGAAGAGACACTTGCCGAAATGTGGACATTCTCTCTTCTTATAACAAATCCCTTAGGGTTTTGAATCATTCTGTCTTACATTTTGATTTGCTGATCCCAGGGCATGATCGACCTGCTATCCAGTCAAATCAGCTAAACAAAGGTCTGTGTTCTCTCTTCTAGGATCATCTGCTGTAAAGTGGTAGGAGTTTTCAACACAACTTGACATGTAAGTTACACTTTTAAGTCATCTCTTTCCTCAAAAGTTTGCCTTTTTTTCCCTCCAGGACCATTACAGTCACTTATTTTTAAATAAATCTATCTACTTATCCTTATATATTTTTCTATTGATCATTTTTGTGGGCCAGATTCTGCTTTGTTTGGCGACACATACATGCAATATTTTTAAGATACTGAGGTTGAATTTGCTGTAGATTTTCTCCATCACCTTGGAAACCAGTCTTCCTCTTTTTTTCCCCAAAATCCAGACTGCACTTTCCCCAACACACAGTGACATATTCAGATAATTTCTGTCTGTGACAAAATTCAGTAACAAAATCACATATCTATACATGTCCATAAAACCTGATGGGTTTCTTCTTTTTTTTTTTTTCCCCTGTTTCCTGAGTAGAATGAAAAGATCATTCTTAAGTTACAGGCCACAGAGATTCCTCCCCAAAGACAGAATTTGTCTGCACAATGCTTTGAGAATCAGAGGCAGCGCCTTGTCAAGTAAGAAACACAAGCATGAGCTGAGCCAGCACAAGTATAAACGTCATTCTGAATTACTGCTCATTCTCACATGGCATCAGCTGGAGCCTCCAGCATGGGCTGGAGAGGAAAGTTTTTCACTGAGGCTGGATGCCACTTCATAAGTCCTATCTGATGAAACTGCTTGCGTAGCCAGTCTGAACTGTGCATGATCTTGCTCTGCACCGCTGACCTCAATCTAGCAGCATGCATCTAAAGTTTAAGTAAACGTGCAATGACAAATATGCGCAAGGAGCCACATTTCAGCTGTTATGCTGCAGAAAATCTTGTTTAGAGGAAAAGAGAGGCCAGAGGGACATGACTACAAAAGAATACCTTCCTTCCCTTTTGGGGTGGTTGCTATTTAGAAAGGGAAAATGCGTAGTACTGCACAGCTGAAGAAACAGCATGACACATTTATTTTGCATAGCCAACTTGCATAAAAGCCACTGAGCCCTTTATGGAATTAATTATCCAAAATAAATTATTTCTGCCCAAATAAAGAGAAATGGTGGTGGGTAGCAAACACTAGAAAAACTTCACTTGGCTGAGATTCTGCAAAACCCAGATCAGGATTCAGTTGAAATCTCACTTCTATTTCAAAGCAGATAGAGGTAGAACTTTTCTTTGGGTTCAGCAGATTTAAAGAATATCGTTTAAAAAAGAAAAAACCCAAACAACAAAACCCCCCACGCTCCAGAAGCATTTCCTAAGTAAATTTTAAGGGAAAAAAAAAATATGGTAGATTTCATCTGTACAGGCCAAGAGGACTAGAGGGGGGAAAAAAGAACATCTTTTGTCTGACTTGCTCCTAAGTTAGAGGGCTAGAATCTATTGCATACCATGACCTTTCCTCTGTGCGTGCCAGGAACCTTGCAGCCCCCCGTGGACCTTATCTGAGAGGGTAAGGGACATTAACAGGCAGGTAGTCATGCCCTCCTCTCCTTTATAACTCTAGTCAGAGTTATAGCAGGGTAGGGGGCACAGGACAGGCAGAGCCCCATCTTCTTGTAGAAACAAAGGAAAGCGTGAGGCCTCAAATAGGAATACCTGGCCATAGTGGTGGTAGATGTACTACTTCAACCTATTCCGGGGGACTCAGCCACAAGACAAATCCTGTCTATGTGTAACTGCGTGGTGGCCAGAGAACCGGTAGGTGGGCTGGGATTTGGCCATAGGTCTGTGTGAAGCTGAGGAACAAAGACTGCACACACTGGAACACTCGGGAATGAAACCTTTTAAAGGGCAATAAACACAGAGAAAAAGAATAGGTGGACGAACAGAGCCTCGAGTCTACAGACTGAAATTATGTGTCCAGTCAAGCTGGCAAAGAGAAAAGTATAATCGGTGTTTTAATTCTGGCAAAGAGGGAGCGTTTTTCCAGGCTGGAGATCGCTGCCCTGCTCTCTGAAAGGAGGCCGAAGAGCAACATGTGCTGCTGCAGCTGATTAACAGTGCCACCAGCCGGCCTGCTGGAAGAGTGCCAGTTCGCATGACTGGGGGAAACCAAGGTAATGTACATCTACTCGCCACCTTTCACCCCAGAAAGTCTTCACAGCCAGACTCTGATCCTGCAAGCCCTTTGCCAAATACATAGGGGCTGTTCCTCTGAGCAGCTGCAAGGTCTAACCCACAGAGATGCTATGCAGCACTAGCTTACCTAAGCTTCAGAGGGTCAAAGGAGATAACAAATCACTTACGGTTTTCCGGTAGTGAATGACAGAGTATCCAACTCAGGAAGGCTTATTCTAGTGAGGAGCACACCGGTCAGCCTGAAGAGCCATGTCAGAACCACGCCTGAAATTATTAAGTAACCAGATGGTGCTACAGAGGCAGTGCAAAGGCAGCCAATGAGATGTGTGCTGGCAATTAGATATTTAAAGACATCCTTTTCACTGCTTGTGGGGTGATTTCCTACTGGAAGCTGAACTTTAAATTGAATTAAGTTTGGCACCTCACAGTCTCTCCAGTCAGAACACATATTAGGAGAGCTACTTTTGCCTGGTTGTACTAAAAAACCCCTAAAAATATGCTAAAGCCAACAGTGCCAACAATGCAAAAGAAAGGAAAGTTCTCTTGCAACAGAGTAAAACCAACATCAAAAACTCTGCATTAAGATTTCCTTAAAGTGCATCAAAGGGTCATGGAACCTTTCACACAGCTTTTTGGACAGCAATGAGGACCTGGTTTTGCCCAATAGCTGCAACAAAGAACCGTGTAATGAAAAAGCAGTTGTGGGAGAAGGAAAGGTGTCATTTATAAAGCCAGTCTCAAATTTTGGCAGCCTTGCACACCTTTGCCAAGAATACTGGTCATGATTTTCCTAGATTGTAAGCATGTGATTATGCAGCTAAATTTTATATTTGAACAAATGCAAGTGAAATGGACTTCTGGGGAACTGGAACAGTATAAACAGTTTATACTATGTGGTTGTCATGCACTTGATAGATGTCTCAGTGGAAAGGAAACTATGTGGGCAGGTACACAGAGACCCAGGTAACCACAAAAAAGCTGACTGAAAAGGGGTATAGTGAGACAAGGGATGAAATTTGAAGGGGGGGAAAAATATGGCCAAACAATACTGTATTCTAAGCCCTAGCAATAACTTAACGTAAGGGATTAACAACTGACCATCAGTAACAGTTTAATTTTCCATCTCCAAAACAGATCTGGGATTGAGTCAACATCCTTATCCAAAGACTCTTTGAACTCTGAAGCAATCTCGTTCCTCTCCAGAGCCACTGACAATACGTAAACATTCTGGTCAATAAAGATACAGGGGTGAATAACGGCTGTGTAAGCCATGTTTCTGAAGCGGATGCATACAGACTGTCTGCGTGAGGTTGAAAAGACCCTTGGCTTTTTGCGCATGTTTCTCAAAGAAATTACTGCATCCTCATGGCTTTGAGACTGTCATTGAAGATGAATATGGTTGTGAAGCAGCGGAAAAGCCTTTATTCCTAGGGAAGTAGTATCTAATAAAAAAGTGTCAAGGAATGCCAGACAGAACGTCCACTAAGAGATTCACCAAGGAAGGAGGCCAAATGCTCTGAACACTATTGTCTTTGTTTCAGACTTCCAGTTTCACAGAATTGCTGACAGTGGCAGTATAGCAAATGCATGTCTTCCTAGAGGAGTGACAAAACAGAGCCTCCTTGTAAACCTCCTTTTCCTTTCCTGGAAGGTGAAAGCAGTGAACAATTTTGTTATGAGAGCCTGTCCTAACACACACCAACTCCACCACGTTCAGCCAGGGAAGCAGGTTATCACTTGCTTGGAACATTGTAATGGTTTTTTCACCTTCTCACTTTTGCCACTTTCTGAGTCACTTCCATTATTCTGAAATTCCAGTCATCTCCCCCACAGACGTGGCATATACAGGTAAGTTGATGGCTGTCAACAGAAGACTAGCACTTAGTTCTAACAAATTCTGACAGGCCTACTGAATCACACTAATCTGTCATTATCTCCTAAAATGATAAGTCCTCACTGTGGAATGAGTACCTGGATGACAGCAAAGCCAAAGAAACCAAGTTTTTAGCTGTACTGTGGCATCTATGCCTTGCCTTGCTTCCTTGCTTTGCATTCACCAAGATATTTAGGGGATCTTTTCAATATTAGATTGTGAACAAAATAAGACATACTCCAAAAGGATACATAAGAGTGGGGATACCCCGTGTTGCCAAATATTTTCGGATGAGCCGCTCGGTACCGTACCAGTTGAAACTTTTTGTTGCATACCCGATACGTGGAAGATGCACTGTTGCTGAGAAGGAGGGAACAGAGAGTGCACACTCTTTAGGACAAGATACACATATAGAAAGCAATCTAGATAAGGGCGTCAAGCGATCCAACAAGAACAGAAGAAATATTTCAGAACACAACATATCTGCCGTGGAGGTCTCCCTCTCACTTTACTTCAGAAAAAAAGTACAGGAGAGGTGGAAATTGGCCATCATCTTTAGGTGCAATCACACACATAAGGATTCACTCTTCTACTGCACAGACACTTACCATTCCTTTTCTTGGCTGCTAAATAAATCTTCTTCAGGCCCTTTTCCAAAGCAGACAGCTTAATGCCAGACAAGTTGTTGGACCGATCCCGGTGCTGAGCTACAATCAAGGCCAACTAAGGAGAAAGCACACAAAAAAGTGAAATGGAGTCTGTATACAGCACTAAAAGACACAGTGATAGCTGCTGGAAAACTGCATTATGAATTATCAGGTTTAATAAACGAGAAAAAGATCTTCTTTTCTCTAATACTTAACTGCAACTTAGCCATGTTCAGTATTCAGTGTCATTATTATTGGGAAAAAGACGTAACGTTCATTTCACACAGCTTCAAAAACATGTAGACAGAGCAACACAAAAAGGAGCTTCTCATTCTCACCAAGTCTTGTCCTTTTTTCCTGGATTTTTTATCATCAATGGGGAATAACAGGGTTCCTCCTAACTCCAGGTCTGTCCACAAAACAAGAACAGAACAAAAAAAAAAAAAAAAAAAATCAGTTCTGAAGAGTCCACGGGCAGTCAATGCAGCAGTGAATTCACTGTCATGTTCTGTATTATTCTCCTTGGCTTTCTTTATCATGATGGTTTCAGCAGAGTCAGACTCTTTGCCCAGGGAAGCAAGGCAGACGTTAGCCCCCCTGCCGAGACACACAGACACACACACATCCCAGCTGAAGACCACAAAAGGAAAGAGACACTGGAACAAGAAGAAAGCATCTCCCAGGAAATTAGAAAAAACAACAGGTCCACCTTACAGCAAGATGTGCATTCCTCACTAGCTGCAGGTAGCTCAAAACTGCTAATACATGCTCAGGAGGAGATTAGTGCTTGGAGGGAACCAAAGGTTCAGCTGAGTACTGCCTGAGAGGGCTTTCATCCTTCTTAAAAGCACTTTGACAGAAGATGCAGTGCTCTGTCTTATATCGTGAAAAACACCCTGTGAATAACGAGCAAGTTTTTTGGGTTTTTTTCCTTTTTTTATGACTTGCAGCATGGATCGGAATGACCAACCCCTATGCAGAGTTCTCACACTCCAAACAAGTCAAGTCAAAGCACCCACTGTATTACTACTTTCAGAGCTAGGGATGCACTTATCTAGAGAAAGAGGAAAAAACATTAGTATTGTGGTATCCAGGCACATCACTCCTGCAACATCAGTGGGATTTAAGCTCTTTCAAGTATCTTGGCCTAAGGTCATGTTTTAATCTCTTACCTTTCATCTTTCCTGCCATCTCATATATTTTCCTTGGCTGATCAGAACGAGCCTCCAGAGCTGTAAACAAACCACCCCTTCCCCAGCGTCCGGAGTCATCTAGAATGAAATGACAAGTTAGACTCCTTTTAGAAAGTGAGGTTGAAGACCACTCCTGCAGGAAAGGAATGTACTCTGTACAAATGCAACAGATGATTATCAAAACCAGATACGGGAACCACACACGAACTGAAGTCAACCAGTACTCAAGGGACCATCCTAGAGGATAAATCTCAGCCCTTGAGAAAAACAAACTTGTCACAATTCCCTGAAAAACTGCAGGAAGAATTCCTTCTTACTGTCCACTGAGGATGCTCAAACAAGCACTAACCATGGCATTGAGCATATAAACCCGTCAGTATCCTCATAAATATGCATACAGGTGCATACAGCATGCATCCAGTATGTCCCCAGATTGGTGCCTTGGGCTTCCCACAACTAGATGTTTGTTATTTGCAGGCTTTCACTTTTACTTGGCATTTCCACTTCAAACATGAGGTTTTATACTGAGTTTAACATAAGCCAAAACAGATTATAATGTTCTGCTATAGCCCTGGTCACAGAGCAGCTCCAACACTGAATCAGGAGGAACTCTGTAATGTGAATTTCTCTCCCTCAGCTTTAGTGTCTTAACAGAGGTCCTTAAATTAGGAGATTCGCCTAGAGTCTCTTTACGGTCAGTGTTAAGAGATGAGCACTGAGATAGAAAAACTCTGACCTCAGCTTCTGGAAGTGCCTGTCTCTCTCTGCTGTGTAAGGCAGATGATTTTCAATATCTCAGTTCAATCCCTACAGCTTTCATGGGATGAACAAAAGGCCTGCTCTCAGGAGGAACTGTCCCCACTTGGCCACAGATGTAAAATTTCAAGCCACACAGGGACCCTTCAAGAGGCTCACCCATAAATCCAGAGAGGGCATGAAAAGACCCATGTACACCTTGCTAGTACTTGCATGGGTTATACATGGTGGAGTAGAGGCTGTATTGCCTCTGCACCACTCAAGATTAAGTCAGACTCAAATCCAAATTATTTCAGTCTGGATGGGAATTAGAAACTATTGAGCTGGTAGAGACAATTCAGCCCCCTTGTCCACCTCACCCAACAACATTCCTGTTGTTGTAAGTCCCACCTAGGCAGTGGACAATGATGGCATCCTCCTCTTCTGCTTTGGGGTGGGTGACATCTCCCATGACATACTTGATATAGTTCAGGTCTGCATCTTTGGACTCTAAATCCACATTCAGTCCAGCCTCATCCTCCTCAAAGTCTTCCTCAGAGTCACTTTCCTCTGAAGGAAGGCAGGTAGATGTGTAATGATTTGCCTCCCACCAGGCCATCCTGAAACAAAACAAGAGAAGACGATGTTCAATGAAAATCAAAGCTGGGGGGCACACACCTTGTTTTAAATCACTGCAGTGAAACACAGGAGACCCAGACCTGCATTCCCTCTGCTCCCCTCCCCTATTTTAGACCGGAACAAAGTTTAGCACAGTTGTTATCTGTGATACTAAAAGCCACATCCCAGTGTGAAAAGCCAATTGCAGGCACGGGAAATGTCAGCATATGACAAAGGGCAAGGAACTACTTAAGAGTGGTGAAAAGCAAGAACATCTAGGAAACAAGGAGGAGAAAGTTAAGACACATGCCAGAGAGTCACAGATGCCAGACCAATACATAGGGGCCAACTGTGCCATTTCAGAAAGCTCCTCCCAAAAGCTCACTGTACGTTCAGATATGGGGTTCTTATTCAGGCCACTCTCTATGAATTAAATTGGATGTGAAGTTAGGCGGTGTATTCAGGGGAAAAGAACCTTTGCTAGGGGCTCAAGCCATTCACATCCCCACGTTATGCAGTTTGAGCACACACACGGAAATATCCTGATGTATGAAGTTAAGTCTCTCATGAGGTTGGCCTGCAGCCATTTTGTCATCTTCTCCTCCCCTCATCCCCAGTCCCACCTGCCAGAGTGGATACAGAGCATGACTTGTTTTCGTCAATCAGACACACATTTCTAGAGTATAGTGTAACAGACATCAGCTTACAAGTAGTAGATGCAGTACAAACCATACTTTTTCTTGTGTTCTGCCTCTGCTTTTGCCTTCTTCTTTTCCTCCATGAGCCTTGCTCTCTTTGCTGCTGCTTCTTGGCGCTTCTTCCTCCTAGCCTCCAGCTCCTCTGTGCTCAACAAGTGCTTCCTCCTGGTTGACTGTTCCCGGAGGCCTGTGAGAAGGGTCTGGAGAAAGAAAGCAGTTATCATGGAAACAAACTGCTCATCTTAAAGCCACGTCTGGTGCCCACCTTAACCTACATTCCTTTCCCATTTGTCTACTTGTCCACAGGTCCTAATCATCAGATCCCAATTGTCACATAACATGTGGTTTTGTGACCTAAGTTTATATTACTGCCCTGTACATCATATCTCTGATCTGTTATCAGAATTGCTGAATTGTCAAGCCCTTAGATTCAAGAGCCAACTCTACTACATTGACATCCAAATCTTTTAACATGTGTTCCGCAAGCTGTAGGTAAAGAGAGAAAACTGTCAGCCTCATTTTCCACAAGCAAATGAAAGAGCATCATGTGCCTTGTCATGTCTTTTGTCTTACGTTTGCTTTGTTCCGGAGAGCTCTCCCTTCCTTACTGGTCTCTTCAGTCAAGGCTTTCTGAAGATCCAGAAGCTGATCAAATGCTTTTTTGTCTTCTCTGCTGGGTTCTTTTGAATAATCTTTGCCTTCGTACACGTACATATGATCTTTAAAAAAATAATTAAAAAGTGTAAAAAGGAACTGAAAGCCACTAACACCTAAAATGTACAGTGACAGCAGAAGAAATATGGCTTCTCTGCAACACTGTTCTACCCTCAGCAGAAGATGATGTTCACTCTCATCATTTTTTTGTAAGACTGGTGTCAGCATCATGTAGAAACAAGAGAATCAAGATTTGCTTCCTTAGGCAAAAGCTTTTCATTTAAGTCATTTATAGTGGCAAAGAACCTTTCTTCCTATTTCGGTCAATTAACTCTTTTAAGTTGTGGCTCCATTGCTGTTCTCTTTGGTCATTCCATCTCTGCCAGCAGTGAATCCATTTAGCTTTGCTATCTAGTTACAGGCAACTCTTGTAAAGGGACAGTAAACTTTTGCTTTTGATCTCCCAAACAAAATAGAAGCACAGAACTCTGGCAGCCCAGAGTTACTGCTCATCAGGTGAGCTATTTTCCCAATAACTATTACACAGTGTGGTACCACTGCTCCTCTTTAAGTTACCAACAGAAAATATCACTCTTTGCTAACTCTCAGCAAATAATTACTTGTTGCTGGCAACTGCTGCAGGATGGATAATACCTAACCTGCAGGGCCATATTTCTGCTTCAGTCACAGATCTATATTTAAGTGCTGCTGTGCACTCAAAACAGAAATTCAGTCTTTCTCACCATGACATTAGAAGAGGGTAAGTATCCTTAGAATTTATTCTCATATAGTATGGGGCTATGAAAAACTAACCACAATTGTGTGATGTTTTGACTGGAAGGTAGAGTACTGAAGACAGAGTAGGTTTGTTCTAGTTGTTTAGACTCCATAACTCTGCATTTCTTATCTCACGTTTTGGAATTTTTTACGGTCATTTCAACTTGTGATTTTTGTGGCCAATAATCTTTTGTTTGGAGATAAATATAAAATGACTGCTATATAGCCTTTCTTTAAGTTACTGCTGTATCCCTAAAACCATAGATCTATCTTAATGGTTCTCTGTGGGAAAAACAGCAGCTGCAATTTCAGTATTTCCCCTTTCCTCATTAATTTCATCTGAGGTCTCAAAATATTTGAAGCACATGAAGGAGTTCAGCCCTCCAGCCACCAAAACTGGGCAAGTATCATTACCATTATCTTACAAATAGGGGCACAAAAAGAAGAAAAAGACCAATAAAGGCTCAGAAATAAAGTTTGTGGATAGGCCACAAACAAAATCCAAGTCACTTACTTAATTACAAGTCCACTTCTCTTCTTGTTGCCTGAAAACTGTTACCCGTGCTTGGGAAGCCTTCTCTACCAGCACCCAAGTGTCATGTGTTTCACAAGTATTTAGATTCTTAACTTACTCTCTGTATCCTCCTCTTCACTCTCTTCTTCGCGTGGCAGCACAACGTCCATTACCCACTTCCCTCCTTTTGTCTCTCCAAGGATGTTTTCTAGCTCCACATCCTGCGTAGTACTCCCCTCAGAGGAGAGCAATTTATCCAAGCCAAATTTCAAGATTTCACTCAGCTTTAACAAAGAGAAGGGGAAGTTCAGTATTAGTATCTCCTAATTCCATGTCAATCCCAGTGTCTCGAGTTTCTCAGGCTTAAATGCAAAGGATGTACGAGTGGAGAAATCTAAGCCTTAATGTTATCTGTCAAAATACTTATGCTTTAACGTGCTTAGTTCTCCCAACGCCTGATGGGACAGGCCCCTGCAACGTATCTCCCTCAAACATAACTCATCCAGACTTGAACGGTCATTTTTCTTCAGAGCTGAATGACAAAGCAGGATTGTATTGACTGCGTTCAAGCAGCTTTCTTCATAGCCAGAAAGACCAGGCTTGTTTTTGCCCTCAACTCCTTTAAAACAAAAGTTGAAATACCACAAAAATCCAGGGGGAGCAAAACATCAGCATGGAATTTCCTTTGGGCTCAGTTCCACTTCTCCCATGGAAACTATAATTGCTGAGATACATGCTGACTGGGTGGGGAGGGATGGCATCGGTGGGGGGAAAGGATATATTAATTCCACATCTCTCCCAGGTTTAGCTGCACACAGGGGATATATTCCCCTAAATGTCACTTTGCTTGAGGTTTTCAACCCAAGTTCTCAGTACAAATCTCAGCTTTCAGGTCAGAATTATAAATCATGCCCTGACACTATATTTGTCAACTGGACAACAGAAGGTTGACGGAGTTTCAGACTAGCAACCAAAAGCTGACTAAGTACTTATCATCAGTTCTGTTTGTGAGAGAAAAGCACCAGAGACAGACAAGTTCTAGAAACAATGAGTCAGCTTCCACTTTAGACCTATTATAATTAAAAATAAACAAGTAAAACAAGGAGAGGTTCTGCCTTCCCCTCTTCTCCAAGAAAACACGCCAATTTTCAACAATGGATGCGCCTCAAAATTGTAAAAACCGTCTTCAAATGTCAGATCTTGTCTGGACCTGGGATGTCATTTTGGTTCCTAAGACATGCAAAAGCTGACATGTCAGTGCACATCTCCCCCAAAACATAAGTGTTTGGCCAGGTTCATATCAGACAAATACAGAAACACTCCAGAACGTTTCTAAAGATGTTACTGAAATCAAATTGAGGATATAGCTCTATTTTACCTGTAAGTCTGCTGCTCCCTCAGGCTTGGGTGCTCCCAGAGCAAACTGACCCCCTTCTACAATGGCATTTGTCAGCCGGAGCTTAGAAGCAGCTCTTCGGTAGATTATTTCTTCAATTGTATCTCGCCCAATCAAGCGGATAATTTTTACAGGCCTTGAAAAGTTTAAGAAAATTCTTATTGTTTTCCTTTTTTGATGTGCACTAAAGCTGTTTCCTCGCATGGAGCACTATCCCCTCACCCACTCCTTTGGTAGGGAAAAAAGGCAAGAGCAAAATCAACAAAAATAATCAGCAGAAATGTAGTGTTGATACAATTGCTTCTTTACATAGGAGAAATGCTCACTGCAAAAGTGCAGGCAAACCCCAGATTCCCTCTTCTACTCCAAATCTACAAAGATCCCACCCTAGACACATGACAAGGACAAGACTGTATGAGGCTGCAACAGAAAAACGACGACATAAAATCCTCTCTGCTCTCCTTCTTTGATCTTCAATCTATTGTACTTTAACCCTCCATTGCCTATGGATAGGGAAAGCAATACTGCGAGACCAAGAGAGTCAGCAACCAAACCAGAAGTAGCAACATTTCTCACTTGTGCTGCCCAATCCGGTGAGCTCTTGCTATTGCTTGCAAGTCATTTTGTGGGTTAAAATCACTATCAGTAAAAATAACAGTATCTGCTGCTGTCAGGTTCATGCCAACTCCACCTACAAACAAAGAAGGTCACAAAATATGTCACCAGCAGAAAATAAAGGAGAAACTGGAGAATTTATGCTATGCAAGATTCTGTCAGATCTGATCAACTGTACTTAATTCAATCCATCTCTCAACCCCAAATCTAAGTCTCATAAGGATCTAAAAAGATGGGTAAGCCTTCCATTTCCAGCTTCCAGCTTTCTGCAACAGCCCAAAACCAAGCTGTACTGTGCAATGTAGTCAAAAAAAAAGCTTCTCTTCAGTCTCTCTACATACTCCCCTCAATGCACTGCAGTATCATTGGAGCCAGGCTCATCCAGGAAAGTCTGACCAGAAGCCCAAAGGAAAACTTAGTTCAAGTTTGATGCTTGAGATCAAGCAGCATGGATCCCTCCTCTGGAGACAAGCAGACGCCTGCCTCTGCGCTTGCTTGGATAGAGAGACAGGGAGGTTTGAAACTGTGTTAGAAGATACAGATCTGCCTGAGGAGCTAAGAGGGGAAGAAGCACAGATGGCAGTCCCATGGTGTTCTTTGCACTCTCAGGATGGTAAAAGGCTCTCATTTGAGTCTGTCTGCCAGCTAGAGAGCATGTCCACGTTCAGTGAACTTGAGAAGCAATTCCACCAGCTTACTTAAAGGAAGCCTGTTCCCACCTAAAGTCTGGTGGTTGCTGAAATAAAATGCTAGTGAGATTTCTTAAGCTCAACCTGGCAGAGGGACAGGCATTATGGGACTGGGAATAAAAAAAGTAACTCAAGTGGCTGCAATATGAATAGTATCTTGGCATCAGCTGCTGCAAGGAAAGCGCAGAAACAAGATGTCCTAGCTGAGAGACCCAAGTTCAGGATGTGTCTTGTCTCCCTCAAAAACCCCCTACATGAACAGGCTCTGCAGGATTCATAACTATCTGAAATCTTGCCAGAGAGAGCAAAAGAAGAGTGCAGAAGCAAGATGGGTTTTTTTCTCTCCTTTCCTTACTTACCTGCTCTGGTGCTCAGCAGGAAGATAAAGATGGGCTGTTGACCGAAGTTCTTAATGGCAAGGTGTCTCTCTTCACCCCTAACAGAACCATCCAGCCGCTCATAGCTGTAGCCTTTTCAAACAAGCAACATGTATGTTTCTGAAATTCTCTCTATGCTCTTATCCTCTTACCCCATTCTCTATTGTCTCACTGCTGTCCTGAATCTTTTTATGCCAAATCCTCCTGCCTTGGTTCTCATTTTATTGCCTTCAACTCCTTCATTCTTTCCCAGTTAAACCTTGTATAAACTGAAGTAGTGACCCTGACTTCCAGATTGACTGTTGGCAAAGGGTAATTTAGCTGAGTCTGAAGCAGAGACTCTTAGCATTTAATCTGCTGCTTGGAAACACAACAGGAAAATTCAGAGCCAAAGTAAAAGAACGTTGAGCATACAGTCCCATTTCAGACTATGCTGTGCTGGCTGTTGGCCCCACAAAACAGGCCAATAACCACTGGATCCTCCTTATGCAAACTCCCACGGCCTTCAATGTGTGCTTTCCTGTGAGCAAGCAGTACGGGATATGGCCCTACATTTGGCTTTATCCTGCATTATTAGTTGTCCAAAACCATAAACACCAAACAAAAGCCTCTTTCATGGGAAATCCTAAATAGGCATGGAGCCATGTGGATTGAAACAAAAGAAAATGTCCCAAGAACACTTTGGTAACCTTGCCAAAAATGGTCTGATCCAACCTGCTCTCACAGACATGTTGGGGCCCCACTGCCAACAACTGTTTTAATCAAAAAATTAATTTCCTGGTATGAATGTGGCCCAATTTGTGTTTTGTGCTGGACAAACTGAATCTAAAGCAAGCCTATTGCCTTCAGTGCAATTACTCCTGGACTCAGGTACATAATTGAACACAGGTATATAATGAAACATTGCTACCCTGCCATCTGTTAGCCCCATTTTATCAAGGAACCAAAGCTGAAACGACTTTGAAGAACACTTAAGTGCCAGCTCATTTCAGGCAGGTGGTAACACAGCAAAGAGCTGAGCTCAAGACCCTCCAACTCACAGTCCCATTGCAAGAATATGGTTTCTATCTACTAAGAAGCCATAAATCCTCATCACAGTCCTTTCTCCATCCCAGGCAGATCAAACAAAATCAGAGGAACAATATATGGCAGAGATCATTAGGATACCCCTCTGCTGCCAAAGCACGCAGAACATACCTCTATAATCCATGTAGTCTTGCAGGATATCAAGCAGCTGAGTCATCTGAGAAAAGAGCAAGACACGGTGGCCACTGGAAGAAGAACATGAGACACCATGAGCCTCAAAACACCATGACAGCATTTCACAGAGTGGTAGAGGGGTTACAATAGCTTAATCACAGAATCACTAAGGTTGGAAAAGACCTGTAAGATCATCCAGTCCAACCACCAACCCAACCCCACCATGCCCACTAAACCATGTCCCGCAGTGCCACATCCACACGTTCCTTGAACACCCCCAGTGCGAGTGACTCCACCACCTCCCTGGGCAGTCTGTTCCAGTACTTCACTGTCTCAGTAAAGAAATTTTTCCTAATATCCAGCCTAAACCTCCCCTGGTGCAACTTGCGGCCATTTCCTCTTGTCCTGTCACTTGCCACTTGGGAGAAGAGACCCTTTCAGGTAAATGTAGAGAGCGATGAGGTCTCCCCTCAGCCTCCTCTTCTGCATACTGAACAACCCCAGCTCCCTCAGCCGCTCCTCAGAAAACCTGTGCTCCAGACCACTCAAAAGATTCATCACCATTCCCTGGATACACTCCACCACCTCAATGTCCTTCCTGTAGTGAGGGGCCCAAAACTGAACACAGCATTCGAGGTGTGACCTCACCAGCGCCAAGTACAGGGGCACGATCACCTCCCTACTCCTGCTGGCCACACTGTTTCTGATAGAGGCCAGGATGCCGTTGGCCTTCTTGGCCACCTGGGCACACTGCCGGCTCATATTCAGCTGGCTGTTGACCAACACCCCCAGGTCCTTTTCTGCGGGGGAGCTTTCCAGCCACTCGTCCCCAAGCCTGTAGCGTTGCCTGGGGTTGTTGTGGCCAAAGTGCAGGACCCGGCACTTGGCCTTATTGAACTTCATCCAGTTGGCCTCAGCCCATCGATCCAGCCTGTCCAGATCCCTCTGCAGAGCCTTCCGACCCTCCAGCAGATCAACACTCCTGCTGGTGTCATCTGCAAACTTGCTGAGGGAGCACTCAATCCCCTCATCCAGATCATCGATAAGGATATTAAACAAGACCAGCCCCAAAACTGAGCCCTGGGGGACTCCGCCTGTGACCGGCTGCCAACTGGATTTCACTCTCTTCACCACGACTCTCCGGGCTCGGCCGTCCGGCCAGTTTTTTATCCAGTGAAGAGTGCACCTGTCTAAGCCATGATTTGCCAGCTTCTCCAGGAGAATACTGTGGGAGACAGTGTCGAAGGCTTTAGTAAAGTCCAGGTAATCAGTCACTGTTAGTCACCGTTACGTAGCAAGGCCTCACCACCTCTGTACACTAAGCCTCACAGAGTCATGGCCCCTTCCCTCATCACATTTTCAGCCCCACACCCAAACGCAACCAGTTAGCTTCACCTGCCATCATCAGTTGCCATGTCTAGAGCGTGGAGTCACAGAGAGGTAAGAAGGCTCTGGCACAGCTCTGCTGCTGGCTGGCTGCAGCCTGGTGGGGATCCAAAGGAGCCTGTCTAAAAGGAGCCTCAGCTTCAACCTGGCATCACGAGGTCTTCCTCACCACATGACCTGCCACACCAGACTGCTCTCAAATCACATACTACAAAGCATCTTAAATGCTGGGAAAATGTAGTATCAGCATCTTTGTGACAGTAGAGCATTTCCTCCTCCAGCATATGACCCTCAAAGACCAAACTCTACCTACAATCGTGTGTAAGTGAGAAATCAACTCTCCTCCCTCCCAGCTCTAGGCCTCAGACAGTGCTCTGCTTAAATCAGACTTCACTGTAGAGCAGAAGACAGGCGTTTTCAAATCCAGAATGTGCACGGGGCTGGTCCTGCAGCAAAGACATTCAAGGGAGAGGCACCCACTCACAAGGTGCTATACAGCAGAAGAACAAAGACTTCCACAACCACATCAGAACTTTCCAAGGATTGTTGAAGCTCTGTCCTTTGGAAGTAGTCAAAGGGAAATCGCAGACCAATTAATAGAGAAGGTAGAATTTCTATCACACAAGAGGCACTGCTTCACAGACTGCACAAGAATGCAAACCGCAGTTTGATTTGCCTGCCATCTGAGAGCTGGAGGTAAATACCCAAGTTCCATAGGTTCCAGGTTCTGAAGTCACCAGATCCCAGCACCAGGAGTTCTGCATGCCATTCCCAAAGCTGAAATTTCAGCTTATTCTTGGTTTTTAGTCCAGTCAAATTTCTTTTTCACATTTGCTATGCATTCTGCCTCCTGGGCTAACACAAGCATGGTAGCACAAAGGAACTCAACTGATGCACTAGAAGCTACACTCAGGAAATCCATAGTCAAACCAGATATGCTGAATACCATGTCAGATGGTTGTTCTCTCAGGTTCCCAAATATGGCAAATACAAGAACATGTGAGAGAGTGAAGTCTTTTCAGAAATGTTTAAAGGGAAGCTACAGAAATCTTTGAGGTTCCTCTACCATCTCTAATGCATCTCCTTATACTGAAATTACTTCCTTCAGGTAGTCAGTAACATGCAATAAATAGGGCAGTGCTTGCGTTGTGATGAGTATCTGCTCAATCTGTGGCTAAATAAGGTAGTTTGCCTTCCCAGTTTACCTGTTCTCCCTATGTCAATCCCACCCTATCTTCCTCACCCCAACATGACATACCCAGCGTACAAGAATGAAAGGAGTTTATCCAACAAACACAGCTTGCCACTGGCTTCAACAATATGGTCTCCAATCTCAAAGGGTTCTGGCTCAACACCTGGAACAGAAAGGAGTTTCAGAAACAGACCTAATACTGCCAGCTATTGCTAAGAAGACCCCCATGATGCTTGCTTAAGAAGCGATAGTCCTTCTCTGTCTCTAAAGAACGCCCTCAGTAGTTCACAAAGCATTGTGATTTCATTGTTTAGGTGAGAGTAGATGCACTGATGAGAAAACAAGTGGAGAGCTGCAGTAAGAAACTCAGACTTCACACAGTACCCTACTTTATTCCTTATTATTGATGAACTGTCACATATTGGAACTGGTCACAAAATCACAGCTGGTTCTGATTCAAGTACAACATTGTTTATTACTTGCTTCTTCTTGCATTACTTGCATTACACTGCCAAGCAATAATAGAAAACCATTGTGTAAATCAAGAAACTTATTTCTTTCTATTTCATGAGAGAGAACAGGGCTTTCTTACCATTGAAAAGGTATGGGTGGGCAACACACTTTCGAAGCTGAATTAAGACATTCTGAAGTGTAACCTTCCTTCCTGTTTCACTTTCAAATGCATCTGGAACAAAGAGCACAGAAAAGGAATTGAGTAGGAAAGCCCATGCTCCACCAATGGGCGTGACTGGGAATATCTGGGCACTGAGTGCTGCTCCATAGTGCTTCAAGCACTGGAGTATCTCTCTCTGCATATCATATCTGCTTTTGAATTTCCATCTCAAGACTAATAGATCTGTTTTCATGGACCAAACAAAATTTCCCTCACATTTTTTGAACAAGCCTTTAGAAATAAGACCCTGATGAAAACTACGCTGCCTTGTCAGACTCCCTGGAACTTTCTGGACTCCCTGGAAAGGGTCACAGTCATTGTTCTAAGAGTGAATTATAGATCTAGAAATCATCAAAAATAGTGAAAGAAATTTGGTGCAGTTCATTTGAATTTTCCAACAAAAAAAGTAATACAGGAGAGTCAAGATCTACTGGGCAACCAGGAAGTTAAGAAGGGTTGCATTTTTGTGAGGAGAAAAAGAAGATGTGTGCACATATGCTGACTCTAGAAGAAGGAGGTTCAGCCTGCCTGGCGATGTGCATGCAAACTGCCATTGGCTCCTTGATGCACCAGGCATTAGCCCTAGAAGAACAAAGGGTCTCCATCCTCCCACTTTTACTTTCCTACAACACATAAGCACTGGCAAGCCATACGATGTGGTATTGCATAGATGGAAGAGGAGGAATTCAGAGAGAAGCAAATACTTTCTCTCTCATACCTCAGGATGCTTTGTTACAGTTAGTTCATACGTGAAGTGACAAGGACCGAGCTATTATGCATTCTCTATATGGCCCCATGGTTTCCTAAGAAACTCGTATCTACATCCAGTAGGTTTAAATTTGCTTTATGGCACCTGTGCTACTATTAGAAAATTTGTAGAGATCCACAGACCCAAAATTTCTTGCACCACCCTTTTTGTCTGAACAGAAAAACATACAATAGGAGCAGGCTTACCTCGTGATAAGTATTTTTAATTACAGGCTGGCCCAAAGCAGAATCCTGAAGCTGATCCTCCCTAGCTCTGCAACAGCTCAGCTCTAGATCCACATGTCTCTTATTTTATCAAAAGCTAACACCACAAATCAAGCAGCCCAAAGCACTGAATTTGGCATGTTTATTCCGTGCATATTCTGCAGGCCAAAGTACCGTCTGCTTCACTACAACAGAGCACGGATTTACAAAAGGAATTAATTTTGTTTTTAAAACTAACAGATAGGATTCAAAACCCTCAGTTACCTAGATCTTTCGTCAAAATGGCCTTGTAGTACTTCCTCTGCAGAGCTGACATTCCATGGTACAGAACCACTTCCACCTTCTTTGGCAGCTCTGAAGCCACCTCAGATTTGACTCTTCGAAGCAAAAATGGCTGCAGAAGATTGTGCAATTCTTTAGCTATGCAGAGGCAGGGGAAAAAAAGAGGTGATTACTACATTAAATGTAAGGAATTTATACAGTACCTTCACAACTATACTTTCAAAATAAATGTATAAGGAACCTTACATCTATTAGTGAAATGATTCAAGCCAAATTTTACAAACAGAGAAACCAAAACATAGCTGCATACCCGAAATACTTAAGAGCTACATTAAGGCAAGTAATCATCACTTTTAGTGGCTTTGTTTTAAAGCTAGTCAGCATTAAAAGAAAGCAAATAAAGAGGACACAACATGCCCATTTCCTAGTCAAGATAACAGCTGGTTCTGACTGAAGTACAACATTGCTTATTACTGACCTGGCTCACTCTCCTTTTCAATCACTTGGTAGTACTCAACAAACTCTTTGACTTGTTCCCTAGGAAAGATATCAGGCTCAATAAGGCTGAGTAAGGAGTACAATTCCTGGAGGCTGTTCTGGATTGGAGTGCCTGTGAGTAGCAGGCTGAAGCCTACTGAGAACTGAAAGAACCAGCAACAAAACAAAATTATTAAGAGAAAAAATCTGGAATAAAAAAACCTTAATATACAACTCCACCCACACCACTCTTAAGCTTAACTTAACGAGGACAGGTGGCACAGAACTGCCCCCAGAAAACTGCATATGTCTGCCAAAACCATCCAACATAAGGTATGGTGTGACAGTCAAACAGCTCCACCAAACTGACTAGGATGGCACCAATGCAAGGAAGACAGTGTAAGCAAAATAAGAACAAAGTGCAAAACTGACACCGTTAAAATTCTCAGATCCATGCACTCTACGGTCCGATACTGCATACTCAGTGTTAGGTAATGAGAGATGACTGGAAAATGCTGTTGGAATAGGACAGTGAAATGAAACTGCAAGAGACTATATTCCATTTCTATTTAGTGGATAACTCTGACAAACACAGCAACATTATGTGGCCCATGTTGCTTACAGTAATCCTTGTAAAGAGACTTGGGGAATACGGTTACCTTTGAAAAAATACAATTCTTCTCTCAAGTTTGGTAATAGAAAATATATTAGGAGGAGGGCTAAGGTGAATCATGCCTACTTCTTTGTGACTATAACCAAAGCTCCTGAAACACAGGTGTCATGGACAATATGTTCAGAAAATACAAGACTTTCAGGAATTTAATAAAAAAAATATTTTTCAAGGTACTGTAGTTCATTGTTGCTGATGTCAGCCCAGACCTAATGCCCATGTTTCACTGCCATGACAAGAAGTGCAGCCTCACTCAGGCACTCATTGTACTCTGGCAGGGTGCTTTGGAAGCTGGAGCAATTCTATTAATTTCAATAAAAAAGGCTAGCTCCATTAAATGGGACAATGGAAGTCAATAGTTCATGACTCGAGGCCCCATGAACTAGGCAAGGGACCTAGTCCTTCACCCTCCCAGAGCTGGAGATAACCTCTTGTCACTTTATGTTATCTTAGGTCAGCCAAACTTCTACCACTTCGGTAGCAGAGCTGTAGTTCAGTGCTATGTCCAGCTGCTTTATATTTTTCAGTCTCTCAAATTGCTCCAAGGTGTCAAGCCCAAACATGAGTCAGAATGAGAGGTAAGCTCCAAATACTGCCCACCTCCACGCAAAGCCAACAGGATAGACCTTTATCTGTCTGCCACTAAACATGTGAATCTGTTTACCAACTCTGATGGAAACTGGTTGTGGCCCAGAGCTTAATAAATACTCAGAGAAACAGAGTATCTGTATGCTATAGTGAAGAGGAAAAAGTCTTTAGACTCTAAAATATGGATGAGTTATTTTACCTCAGAAAGCGTCTTGTAAAGCAGAGAACTTTGATTCTTCAGTCTGTGAGCTTCATCTACAACCAAGGCAGCCCAGTTAAAGCTGAACAAACACAAAACAGCATCTTCAGTTAGGGACTGACAACAATTCATTCTTGTAAGTACAAAAAGACTGAAACAAGTGGTGGCTCTGCTTGGCTGAACTCAAGATGGTCCCACGCCACGAACAACAAGCAAACATCACGAGTCGGGTGGGAGGAATTCACAAGTACTGGTTTTCAAGAGCCAACACAGTTTCATAACTATAGCCTGGATAGTTTTTCTGAAATCAAAACTAAGTAAATTCACTTGGATTTCTTGCTTCTCTCTCCAGCCCCATTTCTATGAGGAAATGACATAAGCACATGTTAGTCAAACATTCAAGAAGGTCTATGATTTGGAAAAAAAGAGATTTGAAACTAGGCCCTAGCACCCGTGCAGAAACCCAGCAACTATGATGACGTAGTGGTGGTGGAGCCATTACAAGCCTTTTGCAAATCACCCAAGAAAGGAGCTTCAACTTGTTCTGGGCTTGATACAGCTATATGCAGTGTCTCATCAAGTAGGCTGCAGAACCACTGGTGACCTAGTAGACCCACTAGGCTTAATATAAACTCCAGATCTTTTCAGTCCTCAGTGTCTGTGCCTGCTTATCACTAGGGTTTCAACTCTCACATCACAGAGTGATTTCCACGCAGTCAAGTCTGGCTGATGGGTAGGCAGGGGACGGAAGGCATGACCCTCCAGCTTTTCTTACCCACAAGCATCTCTTCCCAGTGGAATGCAAGGGCTGAAATCACAGCGACCTACATTCCTCTCACAGCTCTTGTTTCCTTTGATTCCCCTCTTTGCTATTTAAGAGCGGTTCTCTGTTGCCAGGACAGCCAAATGTCATTATTCTTATTCTACAGGCACAGCAACTGAATTGCAGAGGGGACACTTCAGCATGAAGTACTGGAGAAGCTCATGTGGAGAGCAGAGTCTCATCTCTTAGGCATTACATTAGAGCAGGGCTCTTGCTCAACTCATTTGTGCTGTTACAGTGCTTGTAAGGAGTGGTGGTGGTGGGACATTGGATAACTTTGACCCACCTTTACGAAGTGCTCCAAGTGCTCCTACACAGGACAAGGTACAAATGATGAGCAACCACTTTTTTCAGAAGGAATACTAGAGGGCAAAAGCCCCCCCAAACTTAAGTGACATGGCTTTGAGTTTTTGTGCTAGCCTTAGAAATAGGAAATTGCACCGGAGCTGACATTTCTGTGATACTAGGGCTAGTTACTTGCTCTCCCCAAGTACTACATATCAGGGCTAAGCTGCAAAATAAGTAAAATCATACACAGCAGTGTAGGACATGACATGAAACTGTAAGGACAGTATGGCCATGGCTACCTTTCATACGGCCTGGCTTCTATCATGATGTGTTCATCCAGCACAGCCTGGTGTTTCCAGCAGTGGCCAAGGGCAGGTGCTTTGCAGAAAGACGACAGGCCACCTACAGCGGGCCTGACTAGTTCTGGGACACCCAAAATTGTGTCAGCGGGGGCCACTGGATTCCTGCTCCTACAAAGATCCTGAACCATTCCTGATATCTGGCTGCCCCCAGCATTTGGCACAGCACTTATCACTATTGCAAGGCATTGGCGCTATTACTAAAAAATATGAGAATTCCTCCCCATTTCAAGTGTAGGCTTCTGTAAAATCCTGCATGACCATGACAATACTTCCCACAGGCTGAACTTCAGCTGTACAATCAGTCTTGCTAGAAAGCATAATGCTCCACAAACCCTCCACAGTTCTGACTGGTGGCAGGAGGCAATAAACTTCAGGATATATGATCACCATAGTATAATGCAGGTCAATTTCAGCAAATTTTGCACCTAATACCTTTATAATCTGAAGCTCTTGGAAGATCTCCTCTGTTCTAAACATCAGCCTTCTGGACTGATATTTAATGCACTGCTGTAAGCCACTATGTATCTTATACATTATAAATGTATCATATACATCATATATATTGCAGTGCTACAGGCTTGGGGACAAGTGGCTGGAAAGCTGTCGAGTGGAAAAGGACGTGGGGGTTGTTGGTCAACAGCCGGCTGAATATGAGCCAGCAGTGTGCCCAGGTGGCCAAGAAGGCCAACGGCATCCTGGCCTGTATCAGAAATAGTGTGGCCAGCAGGAGCAGGGAGGTGATTGAGCCCCTGTACTTGGTGCTGGTGAGGCCGCACCTCGAATGCTGTGTTCAGTTTTGGGCCCCTCGCTACAAGAAGGACATTGAGGTGCTGGAGCGTATCCAGGGAATGGTGATGAATCTGTTGAGTGGTCTGAAGCACAAGTCTTATGAGGAGCGGCTGAGGGAGCTGGGGTTGTTCAGTCTGGAGAAGAGGAGGCTGAGGGGAGACCTCGTCGCTCTCTAAAACTACCTGAAAGGGGGTTGTGGTGAGGTGGGTGTTGGCCTCTTCTCCCAAGTGAAAAGTGATAGGACAAGAGGAAATGGCCACAAGTTGTGCCAGGGGAGGTTTAGGCTGGATATTAGGAAAAATTTCTTTACTGAAAGGGTTGTCAGACATTGGAAGAGGCTGCCCAGGGAGGTGGTTGAGTCACCATCCCTGGAGGTATTTAAAAGATGCGTGGATGAGGCGCTTGGGGACATGGTTTAGTGGTGGATATGGCAGTGTTAGGTTGACGGTTGGACTTGATTGTCTTAAAGGTCTTTTCCAGCCTAAATGATTCTATCATTCTATATTATTTTGAGTTTACTGGCTTGAAAACTGTCCTTGGGGGAAGTTCATGTACATCTTGGCTGACATTAAATACTCTTCACTGAAAGCTGATAAAGACAAAGCTCTAATCACAAGCAAAGAACATCCTTGGCTCTTGTGAAACAAGCACGGGATCTCACACACGTACAAACATACACTTAAGAAATCACTGACAGACGTGCAGAATTAAATTTGAAAAAATTAAAATCAGACTCACAATTTTAGAAATGCTGCATCTTTCAGACAAATCTGCAATGAAAGGAAATGAACCATGGT
The DNA here is from genome assembly GCF_030936135.1 of Gavia stellata. NCBI lineage: Eukaryota > Metazoa > Chordata > Aves > Gaviiformes > Gaviidae > Gavia > Gavia stellata. The sequence goes on along the minus strand of NC_082594.1, from coordinate 129,239,214 downwards.
TTATGACTTAAGTTAATACATCAGTTAAGAAATAGAACATCTTTTTATCTACTTGCAAACTATGGTGGAATGGAGGAGAGTGGAATGAAGCCACTTATTACCTGAGGACAGTAACATGACACTTATTGTAACCACAAGCTGTTGTGATCCTACATTTTAACTCAAATCACCAGCAGCAGAACCTCAGAGAATTAATGGAAATTTACACACCACAAATGCTCTTCACCTCTGTAAAGTTTTTCGTATCTTTCTCACTCAGTCAGAAACACCATGCACCTTCAGCATCACAACCTTTTTCACTCTAACCAAACATAGCTTCAGTGGATTAATCTAAGCTATTACAATGACCTGGTAGTACCCTAAAGTGTAGACACTGCTTGCCCAACTTCAGATTCGGAGGAAGAGAAATCATGTCACTCAAGAGAAATCCTTAAAAAGCACAGAATTTTATCATCAAAAGCAACAGAGACAAGAAAAATCCTAGCTAAGTGAGTATCTCGACACAGTCGATCTCTTCCTTGGACTTGCTTCAGTATTAGCACCTCTGTTTATCACATTCAGGACAAGGGTTATCACTGCTACCCACTCCTGCTTGTGCAACGTGGAAAAAGATTCAGGTTCAGAGTGGTTAGCACAGGTCACACAGCTCCCAGCGGGAAAAGACAGTACAATACTTGAAGAGAGGGAAAGCAAAAGGGCAAAGGGAAAGGGAGCTCAAAAGCCAGGGGGGAAGGAGCTGTAAGAGATGCTTTTCATCTAATTTCAGGTTGATGTGTTTTATTTTATTTTAACAGTCTCTTAACAGAGTGCTGATATGAAGTAGCACCTGAGTAGGACTGACTCATAAGAGAAAAACAGGGGCTTTTTCCCACTCCAGATAACTAAGCACCAGATCGTGCAAAGTCCAACGCGGTGCCCAAGGAAGCAACCCTATTCTGGTTGCTTCCATTTACAGCAGGACAGGACCTTCTCAGGAGAGCTCTGATCAGATTCAGCCCAAAGTCCTACCAATTGTAACAGGAACCTCACCATTTTGCAGTCCAGGAATGGGAGTTTTGTCTGAGGAGGGCATGCTAAAGAGGGCACAAAAAAGGCAAACTCTTTCTGAGTGTTCTTGCATTGCCTGATTAAGATAATCTTAATAAACATCACACATGTGTACGCTTCTATTAAATGTTAAAGGTCTGTAAGGCACCATACAAAGACAATGCAGTACCCATTTAGCATTAGTGAAGGATGGATATGTGTCTGTTTTCTTTACTCAAGGTGTGATACAGCTATGCGGTAAAGCTGGGGTTAAAGTAGATTATCTTAGGGACACAAAAACTGCAGCAACTTAGATGAGTTGGTGAAATGGGTTACAGAGTAGGAAATCACTGAGGAAGGTCAGAGATGAGTACAGAGGACAAGGCACGAGCTAGCCGGTACAGAGGAATGGAAAAGGCCAGGAAAAACTTGAGCCCCCCTTTCAAGTGACAAAGACATTGCATACCTCATATGTTGTCAAAAGTGCACAGAAGTGAGATTGCTCTTTCAGGTTCTGCTGCAGTTTGGGTCGTTCCTCCTTGCTGCCTATGTATGTCACAAAGGAAAGACCTGGAGCAAACCTGTTGTCAAGAGAAAGATAGAGAAAAAAAAGACTGAGCCAAGCTAAGTCTTTCATGTGCTTATGACCCCAGACCCCATTATCAAACGCAGCTACTGCACAGATAATGAGAACTTCCTATCCAAACACCCTACCCTCCTGTGACATGTGGCTGGATCTCAGCTTCTGAATCTAACCCCTTCCTGATTAATTTGCGTCTCAGGTTGGCACCTCAGCTGCTGGTTCTGGTTTGGTCAAGCCCCAAATAAACTGCGTTATCCTAGGTCTCAAAGTCCAAGGCAGATGATTGCAACCCAGTCTCATGGCCCATCTGCCATTTGGAACTGAAAAAGCTCATGAGAAGCAGACGAATGAATACAGTTTGCCCAGCTGGGACGAAAGAACTGGCCTAAAGCATGCTAAAATAAAGGCAAAATATGTCTGCAGCAAACAGGTCCAAGTCAAGGCCTCAGAAAACTATCCTCTTAGTCAAAAAGCAGATAAAACCAGTTCCATGGAGGAAGAGTTGGAACCATAAAATTCTTCCTCATTTAACCCCACCACTGATATTTGTCTAATGTTCCTCCTGGATAGCTGTTCGCTGCTGATCTATGAAAGGATGCACTTTCCCCCAACTATTCCAACCACAAGTCTATCCAAACCAGGCCAGCTCAATTCGGAATGTAACTTGGATGATTTCAGATGCTGAGAGAGAACATTGCCCAACAGCCACACAGACAGACTTCTGTTCTGATCTTTAACTTTCTGCCCTTCCTCTTTAAAGGAATGTTTGGGCTCCAGCTTAAAAATGTATATATTCTGGGGACAGCAGCTGTGCCATCAGCAGTCACTGCACCCCAGTGAAAACAGGTTGCATGCACAGATGTAATGTATTTTGCGTGCATATGTGAGCATGCCAAGAAAGATACTATTCAACTTGGGTCTTACCTTTCATCATACAGAATCCTGGCTGTCTTCAGCAGATTTTGCCTAAGAGAGGCTGAGCATGGAGGGTTACAAAACAATAAAAAGCAAGGAGCTAGTGGGGGCATTTGTACTGAAAGTCAGCCAGTACTATAAGATGGATAAATTCATGTATACCACAGCACTGTAAAGACTACGCATTAACTGCAAGTGGTGTTTGCATTGATTCGTAGTTGCAGTAGCTTCCCTTTTTACTTCTTTCCCTTTGAAAGGACAAAAACTGTTGGACTGAGCCCATCTGAAGAGAATCTTTGTAACTTGCTGTACAAGAACATGACAAGCCAGACAACTGTTGAAACTTACCTCTCCAGCTCCTCCTTCCAGTTGCTCAGAACGGACAGAGGACAAAGTATCAGAAATCTCTCTTTGTTCGTTAATTTTTTTGTCAAATAAAGAAGTAGAGAAATAGTCTAGAAGGCAAGGAAAATATTTTTTATATAATAAGAAAAGGGTTAAACCCAATAGCCTGAACCTACATAAGCTGTCTACCTCTTGAGCTTTGTAGCTGGTTCCCACAGGTTCTCTAGCACAAAGCAGAGCTAAGAGAATGTCAGGTGAGATCCAACATCAATGACAAAAAAGCTTAGATCCCAAAACGTGACCTCAATATCTAGAGCCCCTTTCCCAAGACCTTTCTCCACAGTCACAAAGATCTACTATACATCCCTTTCTAAAACTACCAGTTTGTTATTTAAGACCCATTGAATACCACCAGCTGAAACAAAGCACAAGCATTCATTTTCCAACAAAACTGAAACCCATTTCAAAACTTAACAAAAAAATAAAGCAGCACTGAAAAATTTAGACCTGTAAATTTTAATCCATGTGTTGACAAACCCAAAAATCACTTTGCTGCAGGTGCATCAAAATGACATCAGCCTCTCTGTACCAGCTGTGTATTGTCCCTTCAGGTATGCACACTACAAATTACACATTCAGATGTCTGTGTAAAACAACGACTCATCTTTTTACAAAACCCCAAAACCTTTCTGGAGTGTCATTCAGGACCTAACGGGGGTTTTTAAGTGATTAAGGAATGAAAGAAACAAAGAGCTCTCTCTTTTGAGCATGGATTTCAGGATGGGGCTGCTTAACTGACCAATCATTAGGGTGCTTTTCTTTTCATTCTGCAGAAACACTGGGCTAAATTAGGCAAAGATCGTTTTCCATAAGAAGACAACAACACACCTGACAAGTCTTCCCAAGACCCATCTCATCTCCCAGGATACAGCCATGCTGGACTTCGTAGCATTGCACCAGCCAATTTACACCTTCTATTTGATAGGGACGAAGCTTAATGCCTGGGAATAAAAGCAATTTATTACATTTACACAGTCATCCAATACACTCTATACGCGGTTACACCTTGAAGCCACCAGAAACAGGTCCACAACGAGGCCATCCCAAAGAGCTGCATTGCAAGAAAAGCATGACAGTTGTCAGCAAAGCTGGTTTACCCTGCCGGAGAGCAGCGACACTGGTGTTACAGCAAATCCTTTAAATTAAATCATATTCAGGAACTTGTACACACAAAAATGCCCCAAGTCATTACAAAGGCCTGTACAAGGAACGTAATTTGATAATTAAGCCGCTACTTTGCATTCCTAAAAGATGTCTTGATTTTCAGCTCCAGACGCTTTTTTAAATATGTAAGTACTACATCCAGGGACACACTTTAGGCTACCAAAAACGTCTGTAACACTCTACTATTGTATAATAATCATTTCTCAACAAGATGTTTTCCAGCTTTCCTATGCTTAAGCTAGGACAGACCTCAAGTGTAGGTCACTGTAGCTACTACCACCATTGCCATCCTTATTATGGGGCACAATATATGAAAACAAACACAAAACAAGCCAAGTAGGAGTTCTCAAGATCCTTCCTTGTACCTGGACTCGAGTGCTGTGTATTGTTAATAACGTCGCGCCACTGCCGCCCTCTCCTCCCCAGGGAAACGTGCACGCTGAGCACATGAAGTAACTCACAGCCCGCAGGAAAAAGAAATCCTAACTAGCACAGGGATTGAAATACGGGCTCGCCACAGCTGAGGAAAACACACAAGCAGGCTGGATAGCCCAAGCGCTCCCCTTTAATGTCTACCCTTCAGGCAGCGGAAAGCATTTTAAAGCGTTCACACTCGACATCCCACTTGGAGGCGGATGAACGTTGCCCTGTTGACCTGCTCCCGAAGCGCGGAGCTGAGGCTGTGGCCAGCCCCTGGAGCGGTAAAAGCAGGGCTGAGGGAGCGGTAAAAGCAGGGCTGAGGGAGCGGTAAAAGCAGGGCTGAGGGAGCGGTAAAAGCAGGGCTGAGGGAGCGGTAAAAGCAGGGCTGAGGGAGCGGTAAAAGCAGGGCTGAGGGAGCGGTAAAAGCAGGGCTGAGGGAGCGGTAAAAGCAGGGCTGAGGGAGCGGTAAAAGCAGGGCTGAGGGAGCGGTAAAAGCAGGGCTGAGGGAGCGGTAAAAGCAGGGCTGAGGGAGCGGTAAAAGCAGGGCTGAGGGAGCGGTAAAAGCAGGGCTGAGGGAGCGGTAAAAGCAGGGCTGAGGGAGCGGTAAAAGCAGGGCTGAGGGAGCGGTAAAAGCAGGGCTGAGGGAGCGGTAAAAGCAGGGCTGAGGGAGCGGTAAAAGCAGGGCTGAGGGAGCGGTAAAAGCAGGGCTGAGGGAGCGGTAAAAGCAGGGCTGAGGGAGCGGTAAAAGCAGGGCTGAGGGAGCGGTAAAAGCAGGGCTGAGGGAGCGGTAAAAGCAGGGCTGAGGGAGCGGTAAAAGCAGGGCTGAGGGAGCGGTAAAAGCAGGGCTGAGGGAGCGGTAAAAGCAGGGCTGAGGGAGCGGTAAAAGCAGGGCTGAGGGAGCGGTAAAAGCAGGGCTGAGGGAGCGGTAAAAGCAGGGCTGAGGGAGCGGTAAAAGCAGGGCTGAGGGAGCGGTAAAAGCAGGGCTGAGGGAGCGGTAAAAGCAGGGCTGAGGGAGCGGTAAAAGCAGGGCTGAGGGAGCGGTAAAAGCAGGGCTGAGGGAGCCGAGCCCCCGGCCTCACCCCCCACCCAACCGCACAGCCGAGGAGAGCGCGACCGAAGCAGCTGGGGGAGGTCTGCACGGAGCAGCGAGCACGGCAGCAATGCCGTTCTCGGCTGTGGCTCACTTTTACAGGCCCGGGAGCCACCTTTATCGACACCTTCGTTTGCCTCGGGCCTGGGGGCTGTTAACACCGAGCCCAGACGACTGCAGCTGCGCAGCACCAGGGCCCCTCCGCCGCCTCTCTGACCCCTCACAGAAACCGGCCCCGCAACGCGCGTCACCGCTCCCTCACCACCCCTTCCCCCGGGCAGCCCGGGGCCTGGCCCGCTGCCGGCGGCGGCCCGCTGACCTGTCAGACCCCACCGGTAAACGTCCGCCTCCTCCACGCCCGGCCCCCCCGCCCGGGCGCTGGCGGCGCGGCGAAGCGCCTGGAAGAAGCGGGACATGGCGGGCGGCCCGGCTCGCCCCGGCCGGCCAGACACCGGCAGTCACCGCGCCGCTCCCGCCGTTTTCCCCCAGCTCCGGGCGGGGCGCAGGCGCCCTCGGTGCGCGGGCAGGGCAGGGCCGACCCGCAGGCGGGGCGAGGCCCGAGCGCCGCCCCGGCAGCGGGCAGTCTCGCTCGGGGGCTCGGGGGAAGGACAGTCATGGCGCCGCCGCTGCTGTTGCTGCTCCTCTCGCTGCTGCCGGCCGCCGCCGTCTACCTCTGCTGCGTGCGGCGCCACACGGGCAGCGCGGGGGCCGCGCTGCGCCGCCGGGAGCCGGGCCGGGCCGAGGCGCGGGGCCGCAGCCCGCCGCGGGACCCCGTGAGCGCCGGGGAGGGAGCGGGCGGCTGGGCGGGGGGCGGCGGCGGGGAGCGGGGCCCGGCGCTCACCTCTCGCCTCCTCTCCGCAGTGGGCTCCGCGGCTGAGCGGCTCCGGGCTGCGCCTCTTCGTCCGTGTGGCCAACACGGTGAGTGGGGGCGAGGGGCGGGCTCGCCGCCCGGGCCCGGCACCTGAGGGCGCGGCGGGAGCCGGGTAAACAAGGCAGGAGAACCCCGGGTTACTCGGGGAAAACCGGACGAGGCCCAGACTGCCGGTGCGCTCGGAGGGAGGGGGTCTCGGTGGGAAGGTAAAACCCGCGTTTGTTGGGAAATTGTAGGGAGGCTGTGGCTCTCGGCGTGCTCTCGGGTTCATCCTGCGCCTGTACCAGCAGCTTTCCTCGGATGTGAAGGGATGCGGCTCCTTCAGCCCTCCCGAGTGGGGTTTTCAGGAAGGCGCTGAAGGCATCTGACCCCCAATGCCCGTCCTCGGGTGGGCTTTGGCGCTGGAGGCAGCAGTCCCCTCAGTGCCCGTCCTCGGGTGGGCTTTGGCGATGAAGGCACCAGTCCCCCCAATGCCCGTCCTCGGGTGGGCTTTGGCGCTGGAGGCATCAGTCCCCTCAGTGCCCGTCCTCGGGTGGGCTTTGGCGCTGAAGGCAGCAGTCCCCTCAGTGCCCGTCCTCGGGTGGGCTTTGGCGATGAAGGCAGCAGTCCCCCCAATGCTCGTCCTCGGGTGGGCTTTGGCGCTGGAGGCAGCAGTCCCCTCAGTGCCCGTCCTCGGGTGGGCTTTGGCGCTGGAGGCACCAGTCCCCTCAGTGCCCATCCTCGGGTGGGCTTTGGCGATGAAGGCAGCAGTCCCCCCAATGCTCGTCCTCGGGTGGGCTTTGGCGCTGGAGGCAGCAGTCCCCTCAGTGCCCGTCCTCGGGTGGGCTTTGGCGCTGGAGGCACCAGTCCCCTCAGTGCCCATCCTCGGGTGGGCTTTGGCGATGAAGGCAGCAGTCCCCTCAGTGCCCGTCCTCGGGTGGGCTTTGGCGATGAAGGCACCAGTCCCCTCAGTGCCCGTCCTCGGGTGGGCTTTGGCGATGAAGGCAGCAGTCCCCTCAGTGCCCGTCCTCGGGTGGGCTTTGGCGATGAAGGCAGCAGTCCCCTCAGTGCCCGTCCTCGGGTGGGCTTTGGCGATGAAGGCACCAGTCCCCCTCAGTGCCCTTCCTTGGGTAGGCCTTGGCGTGCCTGTGAGCCTGTGGGTTGATTCCCGGTGAGGCCAGTGTGGAGGAGGCATGACCGCCGTATGGCAGGGTGCTGGGGGGAGAAAAGCTTGCGTCCCCTTGGCAGTGAGCGCCTTGCAGCGTTGTCCACCTGAAAGCAGGTGGATTTTGTTGCTGCTCGGCCTTTCCTTTTGAGTCGGTGTCAGTTAGGCACAAAACATTTCGTTTCAGCAGTGTGACCTGTTGTTACAGAGCTTGGTGGCTGTTTGGGCCTGGAGTGAAAGCTAGCGATGGGCTGTGCCTTTATTTGTGAGAATACCTTGCAAGTGGCTTTCTTCCAGGATCTAACAACCAGAACACCTTTTTATCCTTTGCTTTGTGGCCGCTTCTGGTGCGTGGCCCTGGGCTTGTTTCCTTTCCTGACATCCCTCTTGGAGGGGGGACATGAGATTCTCCATCTCCTACAGGATTGTGCTGTCTTAGATTAGACGTATATTAGGAGCAATGCGTTTTCAAAAAGAGACTGTAATTCTTATGTAATGTGTGAGGCAACATATCACTTCTTGGATCTAGGAGTGTGAGCCTTGCTTCAGACTTGTACTGTATTTGTACATCCCTTAACAGGTTTTTGAAGTCCATTGTTGAGCTGTTCAGACAGGCTAGGACAAGGCTGGTCTCTTTGGGACCGCTGGTATTGCTACACTGGGAACCAACATATTCAGAGTATTTTCAGCAGCCTACTACCATGGAGTCTTCAAATTTCTCATGCATTTCCAAGTTCACTCGGTTTACTGCAGGAGCTGGTTTAGTGACAGGAAAGGTCCTAACAGTGGGATAAACAAAATAATAATAAGCTCCTACCTTATTCAATGTTTGCATAGTTTGGGGAACATGAAGAAAGTAACGGATGGGAGCAGCCTGCAGATGCAGACTTTCCAGGCGGAGTCAGGGAAGGACAAAAGCATGTTTCTGCAGGAGAGCCAGAAGAATATGACCCTTAAGATTATATAAATATGGGGGGAAAGCATTTCAGACTGAGTTTGTGGCCTGAAATACAAGTATTTGTGCTATTTTTTTACTACATAGCCTTGCATGCTCTCTAGGGTGCTCTGAGACTGCAGCTATTGTGAGCACATTCAGCATCCTTGTCTAGTGAGGAAGATGTTCAGGTCAAAGTTACCGCAAACCAATGTTCCTACTTACTTTCTTCTAGGCTTTTGGACAGATCTGCTTACTGCCATTCTTAATAAGGTAAGAGTGGGGAGTTTTTTCCCCCTTCAAGTTTCGTTTCTTTTTTTTTTTTTAAGGTGCTTGCCTTGAACACCACTTACAGGTTATCTGAAGTGACCGTTTCCAAGAGAGAAGCTGCACAGCTTTAGTGAAGAGAAGTGAGATTATTTCATCAAGGGTGTTTACTAGATTTTCTTTGTTTTTTATTCTAAACTTCCCTGGTTTGAGTGGGTCCCTGTCAGAAGGAATTAACCTTTTTTCACAGTCAGGCATGCGCAGGGAAACTGGATTCACCAGGTTGCCTCTTTCCCTTTCTGTGCTCTTGCTAAAGAGCAGTCTTTCTTTCAAAGACTGCAGATGTGCAAATCTGCTGTGTTTACCACTGGTGGTGGTAAAATAATAATAGTAGTGGGCAAATAAGGCCAGACATGAAGTTCAGAGTTTTTAATGTGTTCTTTTTAAAGACATTCACCATTTTAGGTTAGCCTTTTCTCTTTCTCTCTCACTTAGGTTTTTGTTTAGAAACTGTGCTTTGAAGTGTACTAAGAGCCACTCAGGTGAGAGATGTCAGGAACATCAAGCTCACACTTGGTTCACATAGTTTGCCTGTCATTTGATGGGTCATCTGTGCAGATCCCAGGACACTGAGAAATCTATTAAACACAATTGGTACCCCTCAATTTTTACTTGGGGCATGGGCTTTTTGAGTGACTCAAACCCAAACAAGTGTCACTGCTGTTATACAGCACATCATTCCTTGACATCTATGACAGACTCTTGATTTCCTTGCTTCATTAAGTGTTCCAAGCCCTGGACTCGTGTTGCCATCCCTGTTGTATTTGGTTGCAAACAAACTATGTTGAAGCAAGTCATGGAAAAGTCTGAAGAGGCGCTTGTTCTAACAGGATTAGTGCTTGCATATATGGCTTATACTACTTTCACCTTTTCTTTTCCTTGCCATTTCTGTCTTTGTTGGTCTGTGGGTGATGTGTCTAATTAAAGTGAATTGCAAACTTTTACTGGTTCTTTCCCAGCCGGGGTTTAGGGAGGCTGGCTGGCCTTAGGTCAAGAGGTAGGAGGCTTTGTTAAGTGAGCAGAATAGATTTGATGCTGCCTTTAGGAAAGACACAAGAGATTATCTTGTAACTGTTGCAACTCCCTGCTGTGAGAGCAGGCTGCTTGGGTTCTTGGGTAAGGTTCCCTCTGAACAGTCTGAAAAATTAGTCATGGTAGAGCTTGCAAACTCTAGCAGTGACTCTCTTTCAGGCTGAACAACTTCTCGCTCATGCGTTCACTTGACATTCAAGAAGATCCCACGTTTACCCCGGAGGTTGCTGCTGAGGTTATGGAAGACAAGTCCGAGGCTGAAAGCACTTCAGACATTATCGCGCAGCTGATAGATGCAAGGTTAGTATGTGGTGTGTAAGAGTGGAGTGGAAGAACACATGTGTTGACACTATTGTATTAGTGGGAAGCTGTTGTCAGTAATTTGGACTAAAATCTTCTTCCACGCCCGGCTACTTTACAAAACAAATTGTGCTGTCAGTCATCTTTCCTTTTGTAACTTATAAATCACCAGTAGTTACAAGCAGTGTGAAGTTTTTACAAGCTTCAGGGAGTCTGCTTACTGGGGAGAGACCAAATTCTGCCCTTGCCAGGGCTGTGGTTGCACTAGTAGAGCAGATACACTTAGTGGTTGGCTAGTCAGCACGCACATCCCTTTAAGTGAGTTTGCAGGTGAGCTGTTTCTTGCCTGCAAGGAATCTCAAAGAGAACACAGGTTGCTTGGAGGAGAAAAGGAACACAGGGTATAAAGAAAACAATCCACAAGAAATCAGGCTTTGTTAGTTAGGTTGCTTGGTTAAAAGCATGTTCAGCTTCTTGATCGCAGCCTGTACTTGATTAAATCCCACTGGATTCCAGACAAAACCTTACTCAGGCTCACTTGTCTCACTGAGGTCTGATGCTGAGGTGGGAGCAGCTGGGCTGCTATGAATGGTTTCCCAATCTGGTTTTGGTTTTAGTTGTGGGCCTATCCAGTAGTTACTGAAGATGTCTATGAGCTGCACTTCATCAGCATCTCAGAGAGTGGGCTTTCTGTATGTGTCTCTGCTTTTAGCAAGACTAAGCTTGCTCCCTGCTTCCCTGCTTGAGTTCTTAAGCTAGAGAAAGGAAAAACTTCCAGTTCCTTCGCTTTAGAGGAAGGGATGTATTTCCCGCAGGCATTGGTCAGGGTGAGTGCAGCCTTCTGGTTTTTGTGTCCCTAGCTCCACCAGTGATATATTGAGTATTACAGGGCAGGTTACTGGAGCCTTGCCTCTTCCCTGCATAGCACATTATGGTGCCATACGCTGTCCTATTCCAGGCCATGGCTTCTGGTTTGGGTGATGGTATGGAGGCATCACAGGAGTATTAATTGTAGCTAGCGCTTCAGATGATCTTGCGTTCATCCTGTTGTGATGAGAAATGGACTATTTCTTATGTGCTAGAGCCATCAATTTAGTTCTTAAGCAGTTTGCTGATGTGAACCCTTGTGTGTGCTGCATAATGTCTCTTCCCCCTCCTGCACCACACACTGTACGTGCTGCTGGCTGTCTGGATCAAACTTGGGACAGAGAGCCTGAGAATGGGTTTACCAGTATATTCTAGCTATTCTGTATGCTCCACTGGTGAGTAGCAAATGTAAACCTGGAATAAATCTGGAACAGTTTAGTGGCTGCTGTATTGCAGTAGAAATATGAAGCAACTAGAACATGTCAGCAAGACTGACCCCTTATTTCTGTGGCACCCTTAGTGTACCTGCTGTCTTGCGTGTGTGCAAGGAGTCTGACAGAGTGTGGGCTGAAATGCGTAGGCTAGCGGTCCAAATGGTGACCAGCAGGTTTACTGGAAGTGAGTGATGCCCAACCTGCATTGGACTGTGATACTGAAGTCTGCAGGTCTAAACAGAGGTGGCTTTAACGGTTCATAGTTGCCCCTATAATCCTTTCTTTGCAGGTCTGATTCTGCTAGCAATGGGTTTAGCTTCAAGGGGATCAAAGACTACCTGGACTGCTACCGGTAGGTGAAATTGTAGTCTGGGAACAACCTGTCTCGCATATTCCTCTGCTGTGGGCTGCTACTGCTCCACAAGCTCTCAGGCTTCTTTTTGTTAGGATTGTTCTTGAGATGCAACTGTTTAGCATCATCCTTCGCAGTCCCTTCCCTCTAACAGAATAACAAAGGAAAGCCAACTGGGGGAGCTGGCACAACTTTTACAAGCGCTGCAAGGATATTTAAATGCTGTTTTCCTTGGCTTATTGTCAGTCTTCTCTGGGAGAGATTTCTACATACCTTGTTTGCCCAAACACATGAGTGAGAAGGAGAGGAAGGTTCATCTGGATGATGCGAGTTGCACATGCGGTGGATCTCTGAAGTATCCCTTGGTTCCCCAGCTGCTGGTGCTCCTGTGAGCAGTCTGACTGCTTTCACCAAGTAAATCTGTCCAGCTTGGGAACAGCTGGAAGCACATCCATGACTGTGAGGTTCTGTGATTCTGTGTGACTGCTTGGTAACTCCTGGTTGCCTCTGGGATCTGTGCCAGATGTGGAGCACTGAGATAAATCCTCTTGCAGTCCTGGCACATGTTCCTTAAGGGCCACCTCTGCCAGTAGGCTGCGGCCTCGGAGCAAAAGGCTGACACTGCAGTCTGGTGTTACGGGTGCATCCTGGCTGTGAGGCTTTCGTGTCAGCCAGAGATAGATGCGTTTCTGGTGTAACGTAGCCTTTTGCCAGGGGGGAGGGAAGGCCTATTTGTTAAAGGTGGCTTATGACAGTACCGCTGGGAGCCCCTTCTCTGTTACGGGAGGCCTGTATAAAGAGGGCTGGCCCCTTGGTCTTAGCTCATGATACTGTGAGTTTCATAGCCTCAGGCATTCAGGAGCTTGAGGACTCTGTAAAGCTGTCAGCTGTCCTTCCCTGTTTATCTGGTGGTTCAGGACTATCTGGGTAACTCTCCTAGCTCCTGCCACTACTCTAAGGGTTGGGGGCATGCTGTGTAGGCAAATTCTCCCCTTGAGGAAGGGAGTCTCCTGTCTTGGTAGTGTCAACTGTGTTGAAATCATCACCACACACAGATTCTTATCTTAGTTCTTGCTTACAGCTGTGACAGCTGCTGTCTTGCTACAGGAGAGACAAACCCTGTGTGTGGGTGCGGTGTGGGGGTCTTGTAACAAGGTCCCAACTTTTCCTGTCCTGTAGGAGTGGGAAGCTGACGCCATCTCAGGTAGCAAAGAACATCATTGCCGTGCTGGAGGACTGTGACAAATCCACGCCCCCACTGAGAGCGATAGTGCAATGGGACCAGGAGCAAATAATGCTGGTAACGTCTGCCTCTGGTAGGAAAGGGGCCTCTGCCACCCCAAAAGCAGTAGCATCCATTAGAAGGGGCAGAGGCTCTTCTGCTGATACACTGCACAGAAAAATACGTACGTTTTTCCTCCCTCCTTGTGTAAAAGACTACAAACAAGTTTGCTTTCCTTCCTGCAAAGAGAGGTAGCATTAAAGCAATCTGTTTCCTGCTTGATGACTATGCTTAAAACGGGACTTCTGTGCTTATATGGCATCCATTAGCACAGATGCTTCCAAGTAGTAGTTTTCCATCAGCATATGGTGGAAGAAGAAAGAAACTTTTACAGTTTGGCTTAGTAGCAGCCCGAGAAAGCCATTTTTAGTATCTGTTCTGATACTGGTGATGACCTTCAGCTCAACTTAATATATGTAACGTATACTTATTTTTTTTTCTCTGTGCAGATGGCTGAGGCCTCTACTGCTCGTTACAGGAAAAAATGTACCCTGTCTTATCTGGATGGCATCCCAGTGTGTCTGAAAGAAGAGTTCAAAGTGGTGAGTTTCCTTGTCTAGCTGTCAGTTCATGCTGTAGGTGGTCAACCTGGACAGCTCACTGCGACAAGGTTTTAAGGCCAGCTCCTCAGCAGAAGCCTGAGAATATGTTTGTAATAAAAGGTAGTATGTGGGTTTGTAGTAAGTAGGATTATTAACAAGTTTTGCCAGGTGAAGACAGGTCTTGGGTACAGCAGATGTGTTCCATATCTTGTACTGATCTCTTTAATCCATGGGGAGTAGAGGGTGGGGGTGTGTAACAGTCCCTTTTATGATGAAATGAGAATGTATGAAAGCATCTGCAGCGGTGGGTGTAACTGTCTGTATTTCTCAGGCATCGACTGCTCCACTGGCAAAACATCCCTCTCTCCTTCCTTTAAAGGACATACTTATGTCAGAAATATGCAAGTTACTTTGAAAATTCCCACTCACAAGAAGTTTTGCCTGTGGCCTAACAGCAGTTACCATTAAATACTCCTAGCAGTGCCATCAAGCTGTTGTAGGCTCTGCAGAGACCTACCCATAGGGTGGGTGGGAGTCCTGTTTATGTACAGATTCTGTTGCTGCATCGAAGTGAAGAGTACTTAGCATACCCTGAATATGAGTCCATCAGGTGTTTTGGCATCCATCTAATCTCGGTTGCTTGCTTCAAAGTACTGCAGATCTGAAACGCTGCAGCTTTGTCCATAGAAAAATGGAAAATAGAACTCCTGTGTGCTGTGGGGCCAAGGTTACCGCTCTGCAGCCTCGGGGCTTAGCAATTGCATTACTGCAGGGAGACGGACTTTTGACCATCTACATATTTGTGCTCTTCCGTATCATGGTATTAAAAGGACTTCTCTGCATGGGAGAAGGACCAAATATTGAAGGGTTAAGTGTCCCTCCTAACAGAAATCAACATGGGACAAATTGAAGAGTGAAGCTTCCCAGCCCTTAACTTAGGTCTGGGGTCCTAATGTCTGGGATCTCTTGTGGAGCTAAAGTGTGCATGTGACGCACATGTGCCTGCCTACCTTGCCAGGGTTTTAGGATGAATAATAAGGTGTATTCTTGCTAAGGTACCTTACCATCACCGAGTGGGAACAGTGTATCTTGGGACAGAGCCTGAAACAGAAGATGCTACTGTGGCCAAGAAGCTGCGAGAGGCTGGGGCTATCATTATCGGGGTCTCAAACATGCATGAACTAGGGACTGGAACAACTGGATGCAACCCTAATAGGTAAAAATCCCTTTCCCCTCTCCTACCCCCCTGGTCTAGAAGGACCTAAAAGTCTGTCCAGGACTGACAGGGAAGACTACAAAAATAAGGCAAGCATGTGAGAATAAAACTGATGGAATAACCCTGTGCAGGGAGAACCCTAGGGGTATGAAAACCCAGCATTGTAGATTTGAGGGTCAGAGTAGCCGTGGAAGCCTGAAGGCTCCTGAAGCCAAAGCAAGGAGAGGATCCAAGTGGTGTCTGCTGAGTAAGGAACTTGGTTTGCCAGGCCTTACAGGCCTGGAGCTGTGAATGTTTACAGGATGAGTGGTAGACAAAAGCGGTGACAGAAAACAAATAAGTAGTAATCTGATGCTCAGTCACAGTAATGGCTAAAGGCCCAGAACAGTGAGAAAAGGTACAGTCATCTCAGGAGAATGTAGTGTTTTTATTTCCTAGCTAAAACAGGTTCACTGGCATTTGCTTTACTGTTGTGAATTCTCCAGCTGTAGCCAAGCTGAGAACCACTTTTCCAGAGTAATGGTCCTCACAGCCTTGATAAGCCACGTGCAGAGCCACGCTTCGTGCATGTCTGGCTGGATGGAACTGGGGCTCCCCCTCAGCTGCAGCAACGTGCCAGGGCATTTCCTCACTGTGTGAGGTCTGCTGGATACCCTGCCGCCTGGCAGGTCTCTTTGGTGTCTGGGGATTGTGGTCAGACTAGAGACTTCGGGAGCAGCTGCTCTGGGATAAAGGGCGGAGCTGGGGATGCTGACTTGCTTGTCTGTAGGAATTTCTGCTCCATCTTTTGGAATTGCATAATGCACTGTGGCATGCAGTAATGGCACAGTGCTGCCGCAGACAGAAGAGCTAGAGCAGGATCCTTTCTCTTGCATTGAGTCTGTCTCTTTTGGATAGGCTGCTTATAGTAACAAGAGATTGGACTCTGAGGCAGAAGTCTTTTTTGCATCTTGTTTTCTAGGGACATATCACTATCTGGGATGAAATGGTATCTCTTTACTAAGAGACTGGAATCCCTGAGCTGTGTTTCTGGATCTTTTCCTGCCCTGTAGTGCACGCGGTCCTTCCTAGGAAAAGATTGAACACTATTTGTCTGCTTCAGGTACCACAAGATCCCTAGGAATCCTTACAAGCCTAACCACTTCACAGGTGGGAGCTCCAGTGGGTCAGCAGCAGCTGTAGCAGCAGGTAGGTGGTCCTAAATGGAGTTCAGGGGTGATGGGAGGAAGGTACTGAGCCAAAGTACCTCAGGCCTTTGGTTTTTATGAGGGGGTTTAGAAGCTGGAGGGAACTCCTAACTGAACAGGGAGCTCTGTGTGCTGTCTTGGCTACAGCTGCTGGTAGAATGGACAGGGCAACACGATGTCTCTCTGATCACAGGCCAACGTGTGGGTTTTTTGTAGGTCTTTGCCCAGTGGCTATTGGCACAGATGGAGGCGGCTCTGTGAGGATTCCAGCTTCGTTCTGCGGTGTGGTGGGGCTGAAAGGTAGAGCCCTTTAATCATGGAGGCGGTGTGTGTCTTGTTTGCTGTATCAGAATGCCACAAACAAGTCAGGCACAGTCCGTTAATTCCTGTCAAGCAAAACTTGACCAGAGAAACTCTGGAGTATAACACCCTGAGAGTCATGTGGGTTGGACTGGCAGAGTAGAAGTATTCTCAGTACTGGCTATTGAACATATGTTAAAGAAAACCCCTAACTTACTTGAGTCAAATGCTAAACAAAACATGTGTGCTGCTTTTCTTTCTACACACTCGTCCCTGTTCAATCTTCCTTCTCTGCTGGGAGGTGTTCCCAAAATAGTTGGGTATCTGTAGTGAGCTGGTGAAAAGCATCTCCACCCATGATGGTTTGCCATCACCCCAGTTATATGGAGAGACTGATGCTGCTCAGATTTGTATCTGGTAAGTTAAACCTGGCAATAGGCTTATATGAAACAAGGATGTAGCCATTGCCTGTTATCTTAGTGTTACAAGAATTAGCAATGCAGTTTTTGCAGTAAGAAATAATGTAGTAAAGGGGAATGTGCAGAGGACATAAGAAATGCACAAGGGCAGTGTCTACAGCATGGAAGATGGCGAGGCAGGATTGTCACTTGGAAGAGGTGCTGGCTTTTGGGAATGGTTCATCATTCCAAAGGATCTCAGCTGCTTCATCTGAGACCAGATACTCAGCCATTACTCTGTTTTTCCATCCTTCGTATGTGGTGAATTTGATTAATCTTGATTCACCTGAGGAAGATTACGATGATGATGACAAAAATGTAACTGGTCAGAAAGGCAATACAAGCACTCACAGAAGACAACTGGTGTTAGGCATGAGGTCTCACTGGTGAAGTGGGTGAGATCTCCCGGGGGTGGTATCTCATGCTGTTGATAATCCTGCTCCTGCCTCTCCATCCTCCATATCATAGATGCTGCTTCTGCGTATTTAAATGCATGTATTTCAAAATGTCCCTGCACATATTTCCCCTCAACTAAATAATCTCTTACAGGGGAAAACAGTTTCACTATTTGTTGAACGCATCTGTTTCCCTGATGAGACAGACTGTGGTCAGCAGAACAGGGTATTGAAAGATGAGTGACTGGGCTCTGAAATGGCAGACGTAAAAGTGACTGGCAGGGATGTGCTGCTTACTGACTGGGTGCACCAGAAACATCTAGGTCAGATTTTAACCAGCGACTGCTGATATCTAGGTAACTGCCCATTTATTTTTCTCTAGGGACGTTTGGGCGCATCAGTTCTCATGGCAGCTTGCCACTCTCCTACTCCACAGTCAGTGTAGGTAAGAGGACTTGTGCTCCGTGTGGTGTTCTCGCAGGGGAGGCAATCTGTGCCCACAAAAGACCTTGGGAGGAAGGTACTATTTACCCCTTGTCACATTTTTATAACTGATCTTTTACAGGCCCTATCTGTACCTCAGTGGCAGATGCAGCCATTGTTTACAGTATCCTTGCTGAGCCAGATCCTCTCTATCCATATGGTAGGTGAGACCTCTCCCTCCCTTAGCCCAGGTGCTCTGCCTTCCTAGAGGCATCCTAGATAAAAGGAGGAACTCTTTTTTTTATTCCCTGCAGGACTAAAACAGCCCAAAGCAACCCTATCTGATATGTGCGCTCCTGACCTGAAAGGCTTAAAACTGGGAGTGGACTGGACATTTTTTAAGGTGCCTGCCTGTTCTATCTCTCTCTTTCTGCTGCTTTGCGAAATGAGATTTTGAAGGAATTCAATGCATTCACTGTTCTCTTGGCTGTCATCATTAGGGCTTCTCATATTTAGTCCTGTAATTGGAAGAGAATATAGCCTGGGTGAAAACATCAACAGGGATAGATATATTTTTTTTTTCCTAAGGCAGCCTTTTGAGTAAAAGTCTGTTGGAGGCATCAGGAAAGGTAATGACTGTACAGTTGATGGCTGTATGCTTCCTCATACTGCTGTTTCTATTGGAAGCGATGCTTCTGAACTGATTACAAAAGGCAGTTAGTTTAAAATCAAATGAGGAAAATTAGTGTATCCATTTGGTGACAGTGCTGTAGCTGCTGAGTGGTATTTCATCATTCCAATGCAGAAACTGGGTTTGCAAGCTAGTACTGCTTGGCAATTGTAATGCAATGCCACAAATGTGCTCAGGATTTCTTCCCTGGAGGAAAACAAGGACTCTTTCTGTCTCTGCCCCAGCAGAGAGGAGAAATATCCTCTCCTCTGGAAAAGAGGACACTTCCTTTTTCATAGGGGTATGACCTGCAAGCTGTTCTCTTGGAGCAGGTGGCCTAAGGCAGTGCTGGAGGGCTGTGTTTCACTACCATTAGGGACAAGAACAAGGAAAGCTCCATGAGGACCCCAGTCGTGGTGAGTGTGCTCACCAAGGAGAGGAGGGCAGTTACTAAAGTTCACTTAGTTCTTTCCTCTTTTTCTCTAGGCGTGTGATGCTGAAGTCCTGTCCATCTGTGAGAAAGGTAAAGAGGAAAAGTCTGTAAGTCTCTCTGCCTGATGTCATGGTACCACTTGGTGCTCCTCTTACGTATGGGTTAAAAAGATCTTGCCTGAAGTCCTTAAAGGCAGATGCTTAAAGAGGCCTGGCTGGACAAACAGCAGTAGCTTTGTATTAGGGAGCCCTCCTGACTGCTGAGGGTTAAAAAGCTCAGCGGTTGTAGGCTTGTCAGGTTACAATGGAAGAATGCAGTCCAGTGTGCTAAGCCTCTGTCTCTCTATAAAGACAGTTCTGTGCTCAGTAATACTTACTCTGCAAGCTTTAATGGTGAAAGACTTTTAAGGGAGGGACGTGTTTCACAACATAATGTTCAGTAGGAAAGACAGGGCTAGGTCTTTGTGATGTATCCAGTTCTCTGGTATTTCCCTGAAATCAGCCAAATGGTGCCTGTAGGGCAGTTTGTCAGACTTTAGACTATGCAAAATTGACCCTGGTGAGTACTTGGGGGTGGGGGAGAAAGACTCTACAATGCCTGTATAGTAGTCGGCCTCCTATGCATTGGAGCTGAGAGAGTTCACAGTATTCATGGCTTTGCCTGGATTTTCTTCAGCCTCCTTATTTCCATAGATACTCATGCATAGATACTACATGTGTAGAGTTTTCTTAGGAGAGATGCACCATAAGCCAGTGAAATAGGCAAGCTTGGATATTTATGAAGAAGATGGGGTCAAAGAAGGAAGTGGATTCTTTTTAGACTGCAAAAGATTAACTTTTTCCGAAGTCTTAGTGTTCAGCCTTGCTAAAGTGCATCAGGATTTAGTGAACCTGTACTGTTGACCTGGTCTCTGAGAATCCCCCAAGTTCCTCTACCATTACAATTCACAGGAGGCTTTGAATGGGAATCTCATGACACTAAATAACCACTCCATGCTGATAGAATACCAGTGATGTCAAGTGCTCATGGAAGCATTGTCAGTCCACCTTTACTCTTTGGGTTAACTGGGGGGCAGAGGGAGGAGATGACCTTCCCTGAAATGTAGCAATCTGCCTTGTTGGAGTGCTGAGATCTAGTTAGGCTGAAGGCTTTTACCTACAAGAAGCAGCTGCAGCAATCTGCATGCCACACTGAAGATGCTTGCCTTGTAATGGCCTAAAGAGTCTCCAACTTCTCAAGGGGGTGGGGATTTGCAGTCCTTCTATATAGTTTGGTGAACTCAGGGATGCTGTCTGTGCTTTACCTGTTCTGTACTCAGCTGTGGAGCACCTGCAGAGTTTGGGAGCCAGCGTGGTTGAAGTGTCCCTTCCAGAGATGGAGGAATTGCGAGTAGCACATGTAATCTGCATTCTCAGTGAGATGAGGGACTTCCTGCAACCTGACTTCAATAAACATTTCCAGGAAATGGTAAGTAGCAGCAGCTTGGATCAGTGGCAGTAGTTGTCCTGGCTGATACAGAACAAGTGTCATGTCAGTGAGAAACCTGAGGCTCTCCTGCTTTTTCTATGACAAACCACCTGTGGGATGACTACTGATAAATGAGAGCAGACCTGGAAGAGAAGTCCTGGGCTGTCACATTCTGTTTCTTGCAAGCAGAGCCATGATCGATGTATTCTTTTTCAGAATCTGGACACTCGGGCTAACCTGGCCTTGGCTTCCCAGTTCACAGCTCTGGATTATATTACGGTAAGGTGAAGGCTAAAGGGAGGCATCTAGTGAAATTGTAAAGGTGGGGTAGAGGATTCTCTTAACCTCCCCATACACACGGAAAGATACCACCCAGCTGTACTGCCCTCTGCTGTGAAAGCATGCTGAGTAGTGGGGCACCACAGAGGACATGCCATGTGGATTGGTGTCCTGCATGTTGATTCCAAACCGCAGGAATGGTGTCTTCTTTTGCAAAGGCATAGGTTCCAATGGGCAGAGTCTGTCATCAAACATGAGCCTCATGCACCAAGAGGGCCCAGTCGGACAGTTGTCTCTCTGCTTGCAGGCAAATCGACAGAGAACTCGGAGCATGAGATTTTTGCGAGAGATCTTCACCACTGTGAACTGTATCCTTACACCAGGTATTGGCAGCCTTGGCCAAAGAGCTGGTCCCCAACAGCTGTGTGGTGCATTTTAAGAACAGTCACTCCATTAACTTTCCCTCCCCAATTTTAAAAGCATGACTTTTTTGCAAAGACTTTGCTGTGCTTCAAGCCTTTAGAAGAAAATGCAGCCTGGTTAGAAAGACTTGCTGTGTATTTCTAGACTTGCTGCCTATATCCATGGGAGTGAGATACTCCCTCTTGGTACGTGAAACAGGAGCTGCACAGTCAGCAAATTTACGCAGGAGGGACTGGACATCTGCTTATGTATGAAGATGTTCTTGGTCTAACTAGGGACTAACTGCTTAATTCATAAATCCCAGTGACTTGATTGCATTCCAGGGGCGTGAGTTTGCATCACCAGTGTATATCAAACACGTGGCTTTTATGAACTGAGCTGTTCCTTGAAGATTGCCCACTGCCTGACTCTTCCTTTGCTCTTTAAGCACTGGATCAGGTTGCCCAGAGAGGCTGTGGAATCTCCATCCCTGGGGATATTCAAAAGCCATTCAGACGTGGTCCCGGGCAACATGCTCCAAGTGACCGTCCTTGAGACAGAGGGTTAGACAAGATGACCTCCTGAGGTCCCTTTCAATCTCAGTCATTCTGTGATTCCTCCACAGCTGTTGCCTCCACTGCCCCAAGAATCTATGAATCTGACCTCTTGACTGGGAGCAGTGATTCGTCCTTCACAGTCCGGTCCATGAGGTAAGAAGACTGCTGCTTGCACTATGGAAGCAAAAGTTTGGGAACAGCTGGAGGCTAGCTGTAGTAGCCGAAGGAGCTCAGGCTGTAGAGCAGGAGAGATCAATCCTAGCTGCCTCTCCCTTAAAAGGATGACTTTGCTGCTGTCCCAAGGCAGGAATGTTGACAACAGCTTTTCCTCCAGGTTCATGCAGCTTGGTAACTTCACTGGGATTCCAGGCCTTGTGGTCCCCATTGGGTATTCTACTGCTGGGCTTCCCATCGGCTTCCAGGTGAGTATTGGATCTTTGTGAATGCTGGGTCACAAAATCCCCAGCTGGCTTTGTCCTGAGCCACGATAACCAGGCTCCTGCTGTTCCACACAGCACACTTGAGGAGTTGGCAGGTTCTGGTAATACCATTTTAACTTGTGGATGAAGAGACTTGCCTCAGAGTAACTCACTCCTGAATGGCAGAGGGACTCTTCAGGTATCTGGGAGATAGATTTCTCCATTTCCCTGTCTGCTTGCGTCAGTATGTGCTATTTGTAACTACTCTTTCCTCTCTCTTCCTTATTTCTCAGTTCTTAACTTCAAGTCCTTCCTTGCTCTTCTCCCTCTTGAAATGGGTCTCATATAAATGAAAGGTCCATGTCTTTTAATGAAGTCATACAGCTGCCTTTATCCCGGTTGCACTGATGCAGTACTTACTGGGGTAAAAGGGAAAAGCATATGTCCTTTTGGTGCTGTTGGGGGGAAAAAATAAGTTACATTTTGCAGGGCTTTCAAGAGCGTCTGTATGTGATGATGCCACTTCCCCCCCCCCCCTTTTATTTCTGTCTCTCTCATCTTCTCCCAGGTCATGGCAAAATGGTGGGATGAAGCTGTTCTTCTGAGGATTGGCCTGAAGCTAGAGCAGTTTCGTTACCAGACCAAAAAACCATCCATTTATTACGACATCCTTGCATGACAGAGTGACCAAGATGGGGACTAAGTCATTTTTTCGGACCTGACCAAGTATTAGAGTGGACTCGTTTTCAATGTTCATCTGAATAAGGCTTAGTAGCAGGCCCATTTGAGGAATGGGGAGGAACACTGATGCTGAGCAGACATCATTTCTGCTCCCGGTTTGTTATTGGATGGTCCAGTTTATTCTGGTGAGACCAACTGTGCTAGCTAGTTCCTTGCCATGTTTTTGCCAACAGGGGAAGCTGCAACTATCTTCTGCAACTTCTTTCTGTGTAGGGGTCCTGTGTAAAGATGGAAGACAGCTGCATCTACAGGACTGCATGCAGGCAGTTCATACTACTGTGCACGGAAAGGTACAATCCCTAGACCTTAAACCTTCTTGCAGAACTCCTCCTGCTCTGGGATATAACAAAGGTACTGTTTTAAGGGGGAGATGCCGCTTTCCTTAAGAAATAACGCCTAGCTCCCTTGGAACGAGGAGGATCTTAACACACCTGCAGTTAGGTAGCGTGTGTGTGTTGTGTCCCCTTACTTCGATAGTCCTTCAGAGCAAAATAGAAAGCCTGTCGCTGTGGAAGTGTCGCTGTGCTTCTGTCCCTTACGCTGCAAACCGTGCAAGCTCAGTCTAACTGTTGCACAAAGTATGGGTGTGCTGACTGCATGAGCAGCCTTACGTGGAAGGGGAGGAAAAAGCAGAGCATGAACCCTCATCAACTGTGACCCAAAACCCTGGTTCAGGGTTCCGGCTTTCTGTTGCACATCTCTATTTCCAAAGCCAAGCCTTGGAGAGCATCTTTTCTCCCACTTGTTCCTGAAGTATAAGCCTACTATCATTTAGGTGTCCAAATAGCAGAAATTACCTGGTAATGCTGTGAAATACTGCTTAAGGGGTGCTGAGCTAGCTATTACAAACAAACAGGTGAAATTTGTGGTACTGAAAGTAGGAAATGCTACTGAGCTACTGCAAGAGCTTGGGGAGACCTTATTGCAGCCTTTCAATACTTAAAGGGGTCTTATAAGAAAGATAGCGACAGACTTTTTAGTAAGGCCTGGTGCGATAGGACAAGGGGTAATGGTTTTAAACTAAAAGAGGGTAGGTGTAACAAAGTTTTTTTTATGATGAGGGTGGTGAAACACTGGCACAGATTGCCTGGAGAGGTGGTAGATGCCCCATCCCTGGAAACATTCCAGGTCAGGTTGGACAGGGCTCTGAGCAACCTGATCTAGTTGAAGATGTCCAGGCTCATTGCAGGGGGGTTGGACTAGATGACCTTTAAAGGTCCCTTCCAACCCAAACCATGCTGTGATTCTAAGAGTTGAAGCTGGGTGCAAGAAAGGTGTTGCCCAAAGCTATATATGTGCAGCAAAGAGCCTGCTCTAGATAGGTAAGAAGCCAACGCTCTTATCGCAAATGTGCTTCCTGAAGTAATCAAGGTAGAATTAAGACATGGATTAAAGATGAGGCTGTACTACATAAAGCATGACATTACAGGAGGAAAAGCTAGAGAAGACCCCCTAGAGAAGTTCCCCTCACTACAAAAAGGACATTGAGTTGCTGGAGCCTGTCCAGAGAAGGGCAACAAAGCTGGTGAGGGGTCTGGAGCACAAGTCTTATGAGGAGCGGCTGAGGGAACTGGGGTTGTTCAGTCTGGAGAAGAGGAGGCTGAGGGGAGACCTTCTCGCTCTCTACATCTACCTGAAGGGTTGCAGAGAGGTGGGTGTTGGTCTTTTCTCGCAAATGACAAGTGATAAGACAAGAGAAAATGGCCTCAAGTTGCGCCAGGGGAGGTTTAGGCTGGATATTAGGAAAAATTTCTTTACTGAGAGAGTGGTGAAACACTGGAACAGGCTGCCAAGGGAGGTGGTGGAGTCACCATCCCTGGAGGTGTTCAAGGAACGTGTGGACGTGGCACTGCGGGACATGGTTTAGTGGGCACGGTGGTGTTGGGTTGATGGTTGGACTTGATGATCTTACAGGTCTTTTCCAACCTTAATGATTCTGTGAAGACTATACTTGTAAAAGAATAGGCTCTAAGCCAGTACTGTGTTTCATTGAAAGGTCCCAGACTGTAAACTCACAAGTACCTGTGTCCTGCCAGCCGGCAGCGCTAGGGCCACATGAAAGATAAGAAGAGGCCTAGGAGTAACCAAAGCTAAGCATTTGTGTTTGTTTTGGAGTAGCTTGGTGTTAATGCTTAGAGGCATCTCCTGTTGCCTACCTCATCAGGTATCCTGGGCTTGTGATCAAGCAGGCAGGAGCAGAGAAGATCACTGTATTCTTACTTAGCTTGGAAGGAAAGAAGGAACAGAAAATAGTTGCAGTTTCTCCCAAACTATATGGGGTTTGGGGTTTTTTTTCCCCATACATATCCACTCTTTAAATGGAGCTAGCACTTAACTAATGGCTAAAGTCAAGTCAGATGGCATCTGAATGGAAGAACATTGCATTGCTGTTGCCTCCTTAATTACTCGATTTAAAGCATCAACTCCTACCATCAGCTGTCACCAGCATCCACAGTTAAATTAACTATATGGTTGATACTGTCTTTCATCTTCAATTGCTCTATGTGATACTGCCACAGCTATTTTTTCACTATATTCTAGTATAGTTCATCTTTATGAAGAACAGTTTAAAAGCAAAGTATTTCCTCTACTATTAACGATAAATTATTAAACACTACTAACATACCTTCGAGTGAAACGCTGCTGAAATGCCTTGTATAGCAATAAGGGAGTTGATAAGTGTTTGACAAGAATAAATTTCTGCCAGGAACATTACTGCTTGAAGGAAATGGCTGAATGTTCCCTAATTTAATGCTATTACTCAAGGGATAAGAGGTGGATGTTTAAAATAATCAATTACCATCCTGCTAGATGAAGCTATTTATTTCAAAAATCTTCCTAAATGATACACTACCCTGAAATTATAATTTCAATATTTAGTTCATTCTCTGGGTAGAGTGAGGGAGCTCAAGTGATATGAGCTAACGTAAAAAGTTTGTTATTTTTTAAAAAATAATACTTGCATCCTGCTAACAGTGGGAAGAAGAAAGAACTAAGAGCTTTTACTGAATGTGACAGCAACTTATTCTGTCTTTCTGCACACTGCTTCCTCCCTTTCCCTAAACTGGTATCACATCAGTGCACATTTCCAGTGCAAAACTTCCCTGGTAGTGAGGTTACTAAGATAAACTTTACTCATCCTGGTGAAGGGCCCCCATGTTTCCTTTCTTCCCCTGGCCGTTAGCTTATTCAAGTTCTACAGCAGACCAGTTCCTAATTAACAGCAGTTCTGTCCCCACAGTAGGCAATAGCAAGGCAGTTGTGTGAGCAAAGCGGACACAGTGACCACACACACAATCCTGTTGCTTCACATAGATATATGTATGGGTATAGATATACGGTATATACACACTGATTTTTTATATATATATAAAATAACACGTTGTTTATAAAGCAATATTTAATTGCCACTGGTTCCCTTCCTGCCCCACAAAAACAATAGTATACAAAATATAAAATATTTTAAATATTTATAAACGCCGCAAGAAAAAAATAGAACTGTACGAAAATATTTTTTTTCTGAGGTTCCCTCCCTGCCCTGTGGGAAGGGAAAGAGAAGGGGTACACGTTTGGCCGGCCTAGTGTGCCTTGAGTCCATAGTTGTTAAGTGGGTAGGAGTATGCCCTGCCTAATACTATCCGGTCCCGGAGGAGCTTAAATAAGACATAGTAATTGCAGAAAAGGATGAGGGCCATGGAGAGGGTATGGTTCCACTTCTCTGAGCGCAGCAGCGAGTAGAGCTGGTAGCAGACCACACTGCCTTCGATGAGAATCAGCAGGTTGAGCAGCCGTAATGGACGGTGAAAAAGGAACTGCAGGGAAACAGTTAAAAAGGACAGATAGCTGTAATTTGTTGCAGTGTTAAAGTGGGGAGGGGTATGTACATAATGCTGCCAGGCACCACTGAGCTAGCGACCACTGTGCTGGGCGGAAGAAGTGTTTGTACTCCAACCACTGCTAGCTGCTACTTAGGGAAAGCAGCCTAAGAAACAAGGCACGTGGAAGTGTCATTTTGCTTGAGAAGGGGAGGACAGGTGAAATAACCAGCTCACATAGTTTCCTATTTCCCTGGAAGACGTTAACTAGAACCCTCTTAAGAATATACCACTGCCTGATGGGAGAGCTGCATCACCACGATAAGAAAGCACTGACAAGGCAGCTATGGCCTCCATCTTGCCCGGAAATCACTGTAATACTGCAATGGGAAAGCCACTCTGCTGCAAAGAGGTATTTTGTTTAACAGCCACAGGCTGTGGCACAGCACTGAACTCTGTTCCACAAAATCTGCTCTGCTGCAGCTTGATTTGAGCCTCTCCTCCCTCCCACTCGTAACACATCAAGCAACAGAAGAGATACTTGCATAAAAGCGGGCATGGGACACATCTGAAGGCACTGCTACGTTGTAAGGCCCAACTGCTTTATACAGGCATCGGCTACGTCGCACCAGAACTCCTTGTGGCCATATTGTGTTTTCTGACCAGCTGTGGGGAAAGAATGCCAGAGCATTAGCATCTGTGCTCCCTACTCCCTGAATGTGGCTTCACAGGAACGGACTGCATCTTGAAAAATACCAAAGCCTCTGCCACAAGGACATGTCCTAACTCCCACTGGAAAAGCACAGAGAGGTGATCGCAAGCCCACCAGATAGACTCAGACTGAGCAACGTGAACAAGTGGCTCCCAGTGCAAGAACCTAGCGCACTGCATCGGGGGAGCCACCCCCTGCGCCTGCACAAGCTACTTCTCCAGTGGCCAAGAAGAATCTCAGCATTTGTTTCTGGGAATGAACCAGCAGTGACCGGAGCTCAGACAACTCTCTAGAGCAGACAATTCTGTTTCTAGGGAACAAAAAGACCAGCAGAGTTGCATCTGTGATGCCTGGCACTGTGGGGAATGGAGAAGTGTCCTCAGTAGATAAGCACTGCTGATACTTGCTTATCTACCAGAATGTCTTCCTGGCCCCTTGCTGGGCACGCCAACCCCTCCTCGTCCCCACACTCACATATGCTGTGGAGCATTGCTGTAGGAACCGTGTTCTAGTTTCTGCCACTTGCCGAGGTGGGCAGCTGATCTGTGGAGCAGGTCACAGTACTTGGGAGGCAGCAGTTGCGTGGTGAGCATGACAAAGGCATTGATCCACACCATGATGAGGTGCTCACAGGACCAGCGCATGTCGTAGTACTGTGTGCTCTGCAAAGAGACCAGACAAGAACTTGGCACCACTGTCACAAAACAGAGGAAAGAATGACAAGGGACGTACTGCGTGTGCATCCAGCAGACCCACACCACACATTACAGGCATGCGCTTTTGGACCGGTGATTTCAGAGGGTTACAGCTTAGGAAACACTCAAGACTCCCTTCTCCTTGACCTGAAGGAGAAAGGGCAGGGGGATGATGCTGCAGCTGGTGCATCTCCTCCTCCAGCAGCATATAACAAGGGGGTTTGCTTGCCAACAGCACTGCCCCAGGAGCACCAATTGCACCAAGACTGCTACATGGATTGTGGAGCCCTGCTCATTTCACTACACCAACTGGAGCTCATTCAAGTCAGAAAAAAAGACAGATTAAAAAATACAGCCCCCACATTGACAAGAGATTCTTGGATATAGCTTGCCAAGCACCCTAGTTGGCTCTGTTTTCTGACAGGCTGAACACCAAAGCCTCTGATCCAAGCACTCAAAAGGCAGGACCTTGGATCTGAGACGGGTAACAACAGGTTCCCTTTTCTAGGAAGAACACAGCTATCCATCTGCCTAGGACAGGGGTGGGAGAAGGGGAGTTAGTAAGTGGGGTGATGGGACTAGAGGTGCATCACATTTATGGCAATACCTATCCGCCAACCAGGAGCAGTACTAGTGCACTCCGGATGCAGCCATGCTCCGCTATCCGGGCTGCCAAAGGGGAGACAGAGAAAAGGGGAATTAACCAGGAATCTGGCCTGGCAGCAATTCACACAACATTCAGAAGGAGACGGCGGGCAGGGGCACAGAGAGAGCCAGACAAGAGCTACCTTCACAAAACACAGTGGCAGGAATGCCACGTAGTAGGCACTGAAGAGAGAGTTGAAGAGAACTTCCTTGATCCTGCGGTTGAAATCTGCTTTCAGGCACTCCACCTCGTTGCGGATGAGATCTGGGGAGAGGGGGCAGCTATGGGTGGGGATAGACGTAGGATTATTGAACTGTTCTCTCAGGGATTCCCACAGAAGCGAGAGGAAATCTTTGGGTTTGACCAGGCTGCTGACAGCTGAAGACCCATCATCCACCATCTGGTCTTGTACCAAGTAACCACAGTCCGCAGGCAGGGGCTGTGCTCTGCTGTCCTGGTGGAAGCAGCAAAGAGGAACGTAGACACCAAACCTGCAGGGAAAGAAAGAAAAAGGGCTGAAATGATGGCCATCCCAACATGAAGCAGGGGACACCTTCTCAACAGATGTTGGCCCTTATGAGAGGGACACCACACAGGAACCCTCATTCCAGAAGCTTTAGCGGCCAACTTTTCTCCTCCGTAAAAAGCTAGAGGCAGCAGCTTTAACAACTGTGCAGAGAAGCTTCTTTAAATCCCATTTGTGGAACCAGTGATCCCAACGGCTCAGTCTTCAGTCACAGTCAAGGCCCCTCACGCAAACAGCACACTGCGGCTATTCGCTTCATCACTTCAGCGCCACCTCCTCGCATCGTTCCCCAGCCATTCCTACTTCTCCTTTAAGATGAGGAGACAGATTACAGCCAACAGCTCTGCTTCCCATGGTGGCTCATGCCACCCCCAAGCAGCTATGCTCCCCCCACCCTGAAGGTACAAGGTGGTGTCACTCACGGGTAGCCAAGGAAGAGAAGGTTGAGAACAGAATGGCTGCGGAAGAGGTTGACCAAAGTCCAGCAGAGCACCCATCCACAGAGGGTGAGCAGCACCAGGCGCACTATGTAGTGAATCACTGATGTCGCACCTACCTGAGAGGCCTGCAAATGGAGAAGAAACACTCAGCAGCCCTGTAACACTACTGCTAGAACAGGAGCACAGGGGGTGGCTGTGGAAGAGCAGCAGGGAGAGGGGTGCCAGGAGGCACTGTAAGAGGGATGGCTGCCCTCTTCCTCCCAGAAGTAGGAGACTGACTCTCTTACAAATGTTTGATTTTATTAATGATTGGTAGAATCCGAAAGTGTCAAATAAACATAAGTTGTTGGGCATGGCTAAAATAGGGCCTTTTAAAAAATCAGAGCTGCAAAGTAGAAAATATTTTTGCTCAAGTCCCTTATTGCTCTGATGATACTCCAGGATAGCCTGAAACACATTTCCTTTTGCTCTTCCCTTTAGAAGGATCAGGTCTCACCTTTCATTCACTTCCCTAAAGAACTAGAATGTCACGGTTCTCAGCTGAGGGAAGAGAAGATGGTGCACCGTGGCAATCCCCAAACTAGATTTCCACCACTCATCTCTACTGCATGTACAGGCTGCAGTCTAGTGAGGAGGCACCACCTTCAAAAGAAAGCTTGTTCCAGTCTCCAGAGGGGAGTAGGCAACTGAACTATGAAAAGATTCTTAGAGGTTAGAGCCAACAGATGGGATGTGCAAGAACTTGCATGGAAGGTTTCAATGCAGAAATTTCAGTCTATGGGAGGTTTGACAGAGGATGTGAACATAAATGAAAATGGCAGGAATCATCTTCTCCATGCACCTATTCAACAGCACATAACTCTTCCTTTATTTTATTTTTTTTCAAACTTACTGCTTAGTTGCTTAGCCTGGAGTTGTATTAGCTATTTCAGTGGACAGAACTTCCCTTTTCCTCAACATGACCTTTCTTAAATGTATATTTGGCCTGGTTCTGCTCTCTCAAACACAGAGCGGGTCTCAAAATCTGAGATGACATGACCAGAGCCTCAGAGTTATTGAGTAACCAGGACTGGAAAAGCTATCCCCATTTCACCGTAGCGTACTCAGATGTCCTCCTCCTGACCTTAACCCTCTAATCGCCTGTTCTTTCTTCCAGTCTTGGCTAACCTCCCTGTTTGCCTTTCTGCTACTTGACGTGCAATTCTCTCAGCCACTTCTCTGGCACGAGACAGTGAGGTACAGTGTTGCACCTGCAAAGATACAGAAACAAGTGGGACAATTTCATTTCCTTCTAGCTGCAGAGACAACACAGCTACCCAGTACTGCAGGATGTGAATGGGCACAAGGAGAAAACTGCAAGGCAGAAGGGCATCACCAAAATCTGAGTCCTTCACACCCAGACTTGTTCTGGGGGAAGAAACCCTCAAGCTATCCAACTTGCAGAACTTTCTCAGGCCACGGATGGTCATGCTGTGCAATCAGTACTACAGGCAGGAGTAGGAACAGTGGGAATGTTACCTCAGAGATGAGGGCCCACACCAGCCTCCGCGCCAGCATCACTGTGATGAATGCCGCCAAGTGGTAGTCAATGAGGTGAAAATTCTGAAGGAGGAAAAAGAAAAGGTCTTCACCAGGGGAAGGGACTCTGAAACCACCCAGCTGGGGTGGGACTGGAAAGCTGTGTGCTGAAAGTGCGTTAGGACTTCGTGTAAGCATTCCTCAAGTTTCCCTATTAGGGATGAGGGAGAAGGGAGTAACACAGGAATGTCTCCATAAAGTCTTCCCCACATGGAGGTTCCTTCCCCTAGAGTGATTTCCACTGAAAGCAAACCAAAACAAACCCACAACCCACCCTTCAGTCAAGTATTTTTGGGGTCAAAGGGAGATGTAAGACCAGGATCCTGCTGCAGAGAACAGCTTGCAAGTTCTCCCGGGAAAAGCTACTGAGCAACCAGAGCAAGGGCAGCCAAACTGGAGTTCAGAATGAGCACACCAGCTCACTTCAGCTCTTGGTCTCAGAAATGGGCTGTTAGTGACTAGTGCTCCCTGATAATTAAGTTGATCTGAGAAATGAAGAAAGCCTGAAACAGAATGCTTTTTCTTCAAAGAAAGCTGTGTCCAGCACAGCACAGCTGAACTTGAAACTAATAGCTGGCTAACTGGAACGCCAGCACCACCTGTTGGTATAGTTTACTAAGGAACCACCTCACTCATCCAAGCAGCAAGGACACAATATAAACTGAAGGACTACTTCAGAGGCTAGCTTCACTCAGATGAGGTTTGCTGACTCAGGTACACGTCACTGCCACGTTGTGCAGCTTATAGGGCCAGGAAGAAGACTGAAAGCGAGGAGACTGGAAAGTTTACATAAGCTGAGGATCTGAACCCCTCCCCAACTCCTCTCTTGCTGACCTGCTGCGAGATCCTAATGAAGACTTCCATCACATCCCTTCTCTCAGGCTCCCTTGTTTCTACTGGAAGGGGCACCCACAGCAGGCTCCTGGACTCTCAACTCCATTTCAAACCCTAGGGGCTAGCTAGGCCATTAAAGTATCTGCAAGATATTTCCACTGAAGGGGCCCTGCTGACACCTCTTTCTCTCTCTCACCTTCCACGTATTTTCTCCTCTGTAAAATGGGGGATGACATGGCCCTGGCTGATGGGGGTGCATGTGAACTGCCCTTCACCCCCTTATGTCAAATGCTTGGTGATTCCTGGACTGAAGAAGCATGAAGAGAAGCTACGTAATGACAGAATACAAGTGATGGCATTTGCTGGGGAACTCACCAGTGAGGTGCAGGAAGCGGGGTGATTGTATGGGTACCACCAGACAGTCTTGTAGATGTTGATGTACTGAATGAAGAGGGCTACCAGTAGGTAGATGAAGAACAGGAATTCAAAGAGAAGGCTCCCATCTAATGGCAGTTCAGGGATCCGACAGTGACGTACAGGCTCTGGAGTAATCAGCGCTGTGATCGGAGGTGCAGAGAGGCTGACGGTGCTACCATTCCTGAAGCAGACAGATACCACTCACTTGGTAAACATTCTACATCATCTCTACCATTTTCCAGGACAGGAAGTCCTTGACGTTGTGAATTTGGGATCGGGCATTGCTAGAGGAGAGACGGCAGCAGTCTTGCATTCATATTTCAGGCGCAAGACTAGTGGTAAGCTTCATCATCATCTTAGCTCAGACAAAACCCTTATCCAGCATTTTCTCTAGACAACAGATTGGTCTGCCACAGGGGCTGTGACGTGCCCAGCAATATTTCAGTAAACTTGTAGATGGAGGAACAGAGGCAGAGAGCAACTCCAAGCAAAAATCATTGAGGATTCTGTGCCAGACCAAGCGCTTAACGTTGGCTCCTTGCGTCCATGACTAGGGAGCTGCAGTAGCACTCTGGCTCCTTCTCTAGTATTGCAAAGTGCCCATCACCTTTCTGCTCACAGTTCCTCTCTTAAAAAGTGGGGTAACTAAAAATGCAACGGAGGAGTTCAGCCACTTCCTACAGGCTGACCTCTCAAGTGTTCTCACACTTCCTTCTTTCCTAGCCTTCAGAGGAGGCTAGGACAACTAAAAGCTCCAGCAGACTAAACTGATGGAGGAAGTTCAGACATAAACTATGCTGTGTCTGACTGAAACCAGGATAAGCAACGCTCCCCCATGACCTTGGGGCACTGACTCCATGGTCTCAACAGTCACTTGTTCCTCAAGAATCTAAGACTGTGCCATCCATCCATCTGTCCCAGCCACAGAAGGCCTTTAAAGGCCAAAGCTAAATGGCTTGGATCTCTCTTCTCTGTAAGGATGAGCCTATACCAAGTAGATCAGGGCCTTCAATGTGCAGCAAATGGCTTCTCTAGTCTGCCAACTTCTGTATGGAAGGAAGTAACGCTGGGCCCTTTTAGTCTTTATGCCAAATGTGGAGATCTAAATGTCACTGTGTGTTCCTTTTTCAGCCCCCAACTTCCCCAGAGAATGGAGATGAGCTTTGCCAACTGTGAGAATTAGTTTCATCTGCAGCTAGCAGGGCTAAAACCCTACAGGCAACCTTCTGCCCTGCCTTTCTATCACGTAGGAGCGGGACTCACAACTGAGCTCTGACATGTCACGCTAACTCCCTGTGGTACTGCCGACAAGAAAGCAGGAGAGACAAGATTCATACTCCGCTAGGACTGACTGCTCTGGGAGCAGCTGCAGGGAAAGACAAACTGAGCACATGATTTCCACCCCTGCCCGTTGCAACCACGGTGAGCGATGATGGGTGGCAGAGACCACTTCCACAATCCTCCCACGGGGCTGATTTTAATGCATGAAGTCAAGAGAGGGGCTGCAGAGGGAAGCATATGCCACAGCAGAGCTGGGAAGAGAAGCTGAAAGAGGTTTGTCACGCAGGGCACGTTCCCTCTTGGATGGGCCATCTCCTAATGGCACAGCAGAGGGCTTGAGGTTCCCATCTCCCAGTTCCTCGCTTTAACCACAAAGCCACACTCCCGCGCAGAGTTCAGAGTGGATCAAGGCTCCTAGCTTTTAGTGCTATCCTAGCTGCAGGTCTCTCAACAACCCTACCTTTGTCCTCACCTGTTTCTCAAACCGGTACCGTTTCCGCAGCTCCCGCCAACCAGTGTCTGGAGAGAAGGCAAAGCTGAACGGCTTAGCTGCTGCCGGCTGGGTCCTCTTCTTCCACCGGGCATGACCAGGAACCAATCCACTTCCAGTGCCTCTGGCAGGCTGTGCCCCGAGACCCAGACAACAATCCCGAAGCCTTCCCAGGTCTGCAAAGGAGGCAGAAACATCACTTAGGCTGCAAACTGCTGGTCACCTAGTTCACACTCCAGCCAAACAAGTTCATGCAAAAGGAAGCCACTCTCACACACTCAGAGCCCTGTGGGACACCCATCACTACCCTAAAACACTGTGCCATTTCAATGGCACCAGATCAGCATCTGCTTGCATACAAAGAACAGACGCCACTGACACTGTGCCTTTAAAAAGCAGCTGCTTAAATTAGCCATCAGCGACTGCTAGCACTTCCTGTTGGCTGGAAAGCACCACTGAGCATCTCCAGCGCCGGAGACCGCACAACTGTGTGCCTCATTTCAAAAGCAAGCGTGGGAAGAACCCTCTCCCTGTTCTGGTGCAAGGAACTACTAGAGCTTCTCAGGTTTTTTTAACCACCCAACACATCGCTTGACAGGCTCTGATGCCAGTAGGTAATTTGGACCCACTCTGCCAGAGCTCTGGACAGACTGGTCTCCGTGAAGTTAATTAATTGCATGGTTCAGCTCCCTTCTGTGCTAAGAAAGCCCAACTGACATGATGGTAGGAGGTCCATTTAAAAGTGGTTCTAGTTCGCAGAGTAGTGCAGCAAAACACACACGTATGCATGTACTTCAAATGCATGTATAGGCAATCACATATCCCAGCCCTCAAAAAAGAAAAAAAATTAAAAAGTAAGCCTGTAAATATTTATTTATTTTAAATGACACATTTAAATCAATCAGTTCCTTAAAATGAACTAGTATGAGAGAGGCTGGGCAACTCAGAATATCAGTAACAAAGGTGGATTCTCTGGCACAGACTTTATCACTTCCCATACGATTTTGCTTTTACTTCATTCGTCTCCCACGTGACACTTCAAGGATTTTGGCAGTAAGTTGCTGATGGCCAGCAGACATAAGAGAGTGAGGGGCTAAATTGGAGTGTGAACCTGGAAGTCATTCCAAACACGCGTGCTGTACAGAATCAACACACTGGGCGAGCATCTCGCTACAAGGGCTCTGGTGTGCCTGCATGTCTGGAGACTAATCAGCTACCCTTTTGGCAAAACATCACAGCCAGAACCAACCCAGGGTCCAAAAAAGGACCCCCACCTTCTGGGAAACTCTGGGATCTAGCTTCGAAATTCACAGATGGAACCTATCATCTATTTATAATTCAGTTATCACCTCCTTTAAAACCCTGAGAAATCACAGCTGGCAGAAATGCCAGAAGTTTGCTCAATGAGTCACACCACTGTCACCATGAACACAGTGTGCAGGAGGACTATTCTAAAAAAATCTTCCTCAAAGAATCGTCCTTTGTATTAAAATTTCCCATCCTTCATCTCTACTCCAATAACCAATTCTCAAAATTTCAACAAAAATCAAGATGTTTCAAAAGACAAATGCTTTCCACATACCCACATGAAGGTCACTTGCAAAAAAACCCAAAAACCCAAACACATAAACCAGAGATCCTGGGGGGGGGGGGGGGGGAAGAGTTGTGAAATTGCATGAAAGGAGAGAGCAAATGTTGGACAGTTTGGGTTTTGAGGAAAATAATGTGATTTTGGCAGACTTCAAAACTCTCATTATAATTCCAATGACAACACAACAGGGAACTGAAGCCTTCCTTACCTTTCTAGTCAAGACTAAAGCTTTCAGATAACTTTCTCTAGCATGTTCTAGATTTTTATTTGGGAATATTTATATTTCAGGAATTAAATATGAACAGAAGAAAATTCTCCTGCATGCACAATATGAGTAGGGGCAGCAACGGACAATGCAGAATTCACTTAGGCATCCAGACACTTCACATAAGCAGCTAAGGTGAAGGAAAAAAAATTATGAGAAAAACCTGTAAAAGGAGCAATTCTGAAAGCCATTTTAAGCCCTATTAAACTATTACAGGGACTGTGGGAGCTAAAACAATTGGTCTGATTCAACCTACAGGATATTTATGATAACGGATGCAATACGTTGGTGGTCTAATGAGTGGTATTAACAGTGGAAGGTATTTTATGCCACATTCAGTAATTCATGTAAATAATTTAACAGCTCTCATTAATATTATCCCATCAGTATGCTTCACACGCTCGCCAATATAGACACTTGGACACTGAGTAATTGCACTTCCACCCTCCGGTTTTGCAAACCAGTAAAATGCAGGTTCCTACCAGTAAAAAAAGAAGGCCTGTGGAAAGGAGCCCTCCTTAATGTCAGTGCACCATATTTTAAATGCACTTGAATAAGCTCTTTCACAGTGATCCATGAACATCCAGACTGGGCAGTTCCTCAAGCCAAGCTTTAACTAACTGCACTTCACTGGAGTCTGATCAAATTAGGTAGGAGTCTGTTAGAGCAAAATCTGCCTAAGAACCATTCCTTTTTTATTTGCTTTTGTTTTGTAAAACTAGCCACACAAAACTGAAGCTCCGCAGATAAAGTTAAACAAAGCAGTGAGATCACAGATGAGTTTGACTCTAAGTCTGCTTTTTCTGGCCTTGAACAAATCAACAGCCCTCCTTTTTGAGGAAAGAGACATGGGAAAAAGCCTTTTTATAGTTTTCAATTAATAAACAAAGGCATGATTCTACTGTGAAAAATATGCTAATGAGAAAAAAAAGCATCCATGACCCTTTACTCCAACAGATAAGATTCCTGTGTGCATTAAGTCACATTAAGTATTAATAAAGAGCCTGCAGAGCGAGCTGGGAGTCTACCAGGCTCCCTTCTCTGTTTGCAGAGTCCCCACCCCATCAGCGATCTTATTTTATATAGAGTCACAGGCACAAAAAGCGATTAATGGAAGATAAAAGCTTTTCCTGACAACACTCTTTAGTCCATTACTGTGATTCCTCATTGTTCTGCCCAGTTCACCTTAATTTCCCTCAAAAATAAGTCACATACTTGTAGTCCCTTCATCCCCAACATCCCCAGAACAGAAACTGCCTAGCTTCCAAGATCTCCTCTCCCAGGCAGACGTGGGCATCATAAAAACACACAAGAAGGATCTGGGGACCAGCTACAGGAGAGTGGACAGTAGTCCTGTCCACGCCCAGGGAACGGCTATGGGTACGGACAGCTCTTGGGTCCTAGAGAGGGACCACGCGCTTTCTTCAGGACAGAGACAAAACCTTCAGCTGTGACATGGTTGTAAGAAGATCCAGGACCGTCAGGCATCAGACCCTCTGATTTCCAATGCATGCTTTTAGGACTACAGAAAGCTCTTGGGCATTTTGTTTCTCTGCACCAACACCCCTCCTCCCTGTCAGCTCCCCTGATGAAGCAGGATTAAAGCAGGCAAGAACCACAGCTGTGAGCAAGGCTTTACTGATGAAGAGCTAGGCAGACGAACTATCTACCAGTTCAGAGGTGAAGCAGCATGCAGCCCTGTCCTGCTCCCCAGGGACCATCACTCAGAATCGTGTTCCTGCATCAGCAGCTGCCCAAACAGCTCTTACAGGAGGCAAATCAGGAGAGAGGCAGTGACTCATCAGAACGAAAAGTCTGCCTGGTTCCCCATCTCTTTGCTGGAAATGCTACAACGCTCAGCCAGTTATTTTGACGGCGTTAACGTTTTTTAATTGGAGAAAACTCCGAGCCTCCAATCCTCTCGGGAAGCTCGCTGCACCAAGGCGTGAGAACTCTCAGAGCCTGGAAAACATTCAAGAGCCTCTCCTTGGCTCCACAAGTCCTACAACCAGATACTCTCAAGAGCAGAAAGCAAAATGTGGCCATCCTCACTTGCAGCAACATGGCCTGAGAAGACCACAGGTCTCTCGTTGCAACCCTCCATCTTGATCAAAGCAGCCGCCTTCCTGCTGACTAAGCACATAATGTCTTGGGGTGAAGAACACATTGCCTCTGTGGCCATTAGCAAGGGAGCTCTGCCTGCCTCCTCCTCCTCAGCAATGCAGAAGCTCCCAGCGTTGCTAGCAAGACTTTCCATTCGGGGTGCCCGTGCTTTATGGCTACGCGGGCATGGAAACACACTGCCACCTGTGCAGTACTCCCTCGCACTCCCCGCGACACGGCTGCAGACCACTGACACGTAGCACGGGGAACTACCAGCGCTGACAAAACACCATCGACATTTCCACAGCTAGCATGACAAAAGGGTGAAGGAACTGGGAACGGCACAGGGAAAGTACAAGCCAAGGAGCGTGGAAGCCGCAGTGCCAGAAGCAGCCATTCAGTGCTACGGCAAGCAGCACCGCCCATCCCCAGAGCGCTCCTGCATCCCGGGATCTGGCAATTCCTCCCCCTGCTGTCAGGAGCACTAGCTTCTAGGTCATTTTTCTTCAAAAAGGAACATATATCCTGCAACTGGACTGTCTGGATAAGCTCCGAGGCATGAGCTCCCAG
This sequence comes from Gavia stellata, assembly GCF_030936135.1. NCBI lineage: Eukaryota > Metazoa > Chordata > Aves > Gaviiformes > Gaviidae > Gavia > Gavia stellata. The sequence goes on along the minus strand of NC_082594.1, from coordinate 129,200,616 downwards.
ACCACAAAGGCAAAGGACCATTTAAGACCTGGACAATTCATCCTGGCCTGCGTGAAGGGCTCTGTCCCCAGGGCTGCCACTGAACAGTGCAGCCACAACCTGTACAGCTTCTGTTGTCACCCCACAGGTGACAGCAACTCACTGTGTCCCAGACAGTGGCTTATTTATAAAACCTCATTTGCAAGGCTGCAAAAGACAGTTACCAGCCCCTGGTGAAACCATTTCTGGAAGGATGGGAGGAGGAAAATAGGGTAGGATTCTCTAACCTGTGGGATTAAATATATACCATAACAGCCGTGACTTTCAGCTGGCAGACAAACAGCTTTCTCCTCTTTCTCCCTCCTGCCCCCATCAGTCTCCGAAATTGAAACAAGCAATGTAAAAAGGTCTCTTGGTTACTAGTGTCCTCACTTCCAAGTCGCTGTAGCTGGTCAACCTCATCCCAAACTTGCATTTCTCCAGCAATCCTAATGCCTTTGCAAATTATCAGCGAATTCACCTTATAGTCAAGTTTTCTTTTGAACTGCTGTTAAGTCCTAGTTACTATGGCTTATTTTTACTTCCTTTTACTGTGAGCCGTTTATTTATTTAAATAAAAACATTTTGACAGATGGAAAAAATGAGACACAAAGCTGGTAACAGATTCACTCAACACAATGCCAAAAAAAAAAACCAACCAAAAGTCGAGAAGAAAGCCTAGGAACAGCGATGGCTGCACCCGTGCCTTAGTCACAAGGCCACCTTGTCAGCACCCTCACATTGCCACCTTGCCACACCAAAAGCCAAGAAGTTGGAAAACTTTTGTGAAAGCCCTAACCTGGTTTGGGAATAAAAAAAGCATTTGGTTGTTGCGAGGGAGGAAACAACCAACAGATTATCAGATGGAAAGCTAAATATTTGCTTTGCCAGAGCTCCCCCAGCGCTAAGTCAACACAACCTTTCAACTCAGGCTGGCTCCAAAGGCACACACCCACCACCTGGTCCGGAGCTTGGCCCTGGCTCCGGGCTGGGAGGCAAAACCGGTTAGGAGGGAGGTCTCCCAAGTCAGCGCATTTTCCAAGTCCTTGTGCCATACGGAGCGACGGATTAAGAAGGAGATTTGGTTGGGTGAAAAGGACGAGAGCCGGGGGGGGTGAATCACTGCCATCAGGTGATGATGCACCAGCAAGACTAATTTTTGCTCAGCGACTACGAGCCAAGAACCTCCTCTGTAATAACAAAACCAACCCAGCCAGACCAAGTCAATGTAGGCTTTTCTGATACGGCACAACTCTGGCTGAAGAGGCTCCATCTATCAGTCCTCTACACACGTGCCAAAACCGGAGGGTGGAAGTAGCAAGGAAAAGTCAAGAAGTCACAAACGGCATATATACTCTGTTACTCATTTCAGGCATCTTCAGCAAGGCAGACTGGAGCTAAGCAGACAGGTAATGGGGGAGGAAATAAAAATTCTAGCTAAAGACAAGGTGAAGGCTGTGCTTGCCATTTGTAGCTGCCACAGACCTTCAAATACTAACAGAGGAAAATGGGAGCAGGAAAGAAAAGTCTCCCAGGAAGAGCCTCTCCAGGTTAAAGTGCACTAAGCTCAGTTCAGCTCATTTTGCAGATGTGCTCTTTAAGGATGGGACATAGATTTAAGTTCTTAATACTCTAGACCAAGAAAATTATCCAAGAGATTGAAAAAGCAATTTTTAAAAACAGAGAGGGATTTCCAACCCAAATCCTACACATTCCTTAAAAATCCCCTCAAAGACCTTACTTTAGAGGGTGCAAGGAAGAGATTTCCAAAGGTATGCAGGCGATACAGTCCTCTTCAGAATACAGATGAGTTCAAGTCTTTGAAATGGAGGAAAGAAGATACACACTCTAAGCACTCTTAATGAACCTCTGGCGAGTACAAGAACAAAGCTGCGATTCCTGGAGTAACAAAATAATACCTCATAACCATATAATGAACTTGGGCAACTAACTGCTGCAAGAGGTCAAAGCAAACAGCTTAGTAAGACTTTAATGAACAACTGTAATAATTTTATGAATGAAGACAAGTGAAATTATGTTCCAAAAAAGTGAAAAAACCCACAAATCCACAACACAAGATTCTCAGGGCTCAGCAGCTACAAGTGGCTGATAACACGCTCCTCACCAAGACAACAGTATTGCCCAGTTAGCAAGACATTTTCTTTGGCTTCTTCTGATGTATACAGCAACACTCACAGCCAAATACTGGATCTGGGAATAAAGAAAGCATTGGCTTGTTCTTGTGTCAGGACAAGACAGAATTGCAAAGTTGAGCTTTTCCAGCAGCAGAGGGAAATGCAGGCCTGACCAGTTGGGTCATGGTCTATTTTGGTCCTACAGTTCCCATGCTTCTAAATCGTGTGGGGAAAGGGACGGCGAGTCCAGCCTCATCCCAAGCGAGAGGCTCAAACTAAAGAGCTGGCAGGAATTACTGAGCTAGACGTAATGGTTTTCAAAGACAACCTGCACTGTCGTCTGAAAGCTCAGGAGAGTTTCAGCTTCAGATCCAAACCAGGATTTGCATATGTAACAAAACAAAAGTTTTAAGCTCCAATTCCACGTGCCTACTACAGATAGAAACAAAAGTTCACTTTAGAAGGGGACACTTGTTGGGAAGTAATGCTAAATCACAAGGACTATGTATTAGCAGACACAACACGGGCAAAGCTATCAAAGCTGGCTCTTAATACAATTTATCAACATGTGCTCCTAAGTACATCTTGCACCAAAGCTCTTCAGTAAACATGGCGCGCAGGCACGGCACTGCTAAAAGACAGCCACCACTTGCCCTCCGTTACACCATGCAACACACGGCGACTGGGAAAGGAGGGGAATTTTGGCTATGGCCACCAAGATTTTATTTTCCGACTTACTGGGGCAAATACACAGCAAAATGCATCACTACTGGGGGCGGGGGGAAGAAAAGATGCTCTTGCCTTGACATCCCATTTTATAATTTTCAGCCAAGCAAGCCACCAAAATATGCATTCTCCTCCCAACCCTGAATATATACACATGGTCTAATGGCCTGAGTACAGGACTGCAAGCCAGGAACTCTTTTGCTTTTTAATCGCTCCTCTTCAACTGACTTCCCTGGAAGTTGTTTTACCGATTTAGACCTCAATTTCCTTATCCCAAACAGGATAAACTGTTCAGCAAGTATTTCTCCTCCCAGGGGTCTCTGTACGTAGTAGTGAATATTTTTTACAGTATTATTTTAGTGCTTTAGACAAGCTTTTTTTAAAACAAACAGAAGCAGCTTTCCTGCTGTTTTTGCTCCTCTGCCAATCCCTATGTTTAATTTAATGGAGATCAGCCATGATGACAAATCATGGGGAGTCACTAGGATTTTTCTGTTTTGGCCTCACATAGCTAAAAATAAGGCAGGCATCTGCCATCTGTAGCAATGAGTTTGAAGGCATGGAGTAGAACACAAGGAAGAAACACTCCCTTGAGCCTTACTCCAAGTCATCGCACTGGGATTCGTATCAGAAAGTATCAGTGCGACAATGATTTGCATATCCCTGACACTGTGGAAAAGCAAAATTATTGCAGGGAATTTTAAATAAATTGTAATTTGCATAAATCGTAGATTTTCATTAAAAGATAAAACACATATGAGAATACATCAACTCCCCTCTACTTGCCTCTTAAATAACAGGTACAGGTAATATACAAATTCCTTGCGTAACAGTAAGGGTCTTCAATTCAACTTCCATTACTCTGGTAGGCGGCACTCAGACCTTTGCACAACCATTTACAGAGCAACTAATCTAGCAGATCAGGAAAATACAACAGGATACGTTAATCCCTGGTATCATTAATTATACCAAGACTAATTTAGCTGTCTGAAACTGCATACACGCTCCCTGATAAGTATTTCTGGGCCACAGACATCTACTGACAATTTTGCTTTAAACCAACCATTTCAAACGCGCCAACGTACGAGGATGCCGCTGCACCACGTTAGCCTGCACTGCTTTTCTGACTAGCTTGCATAATACTCACTTCCCACCAGAAGTCTCATTTTCCGCTTGCAACACGTTCAGCCCAAAAAGTCAAAAAAAGGTTGGAAATGACTCTCCAATGACTACACCCCACAAAGAATGGCAGGAAATCTTTCAGGCAAGTTTGTGATAGCTCACGAGCAATTTGCCCATGTTACACAGCTGCTAGAGATTTACCTCCGATTTTAAAAATCCACCTGCTAAAAGCTGTACCGCTTACCTAATTGTGGTACAGTTAGAAATAAATGGACTAAAGTTTCCATCAGCACAAGAGACCTGCGGCAGTTAGGTGAACAAGGAAGAGGAAGAGAGTTAACTTCATGGCACCATCCACTACCATGGCAGGCCAAACTCTGCAGCCAGAGAGCAGAGGAAGAAGATGGCAGAGGGAAGGGATCACCGAAAGAAGAGGAAGGTCGACTGTCGTAATTTTGTATCTTCCTTACGGTTTCTTGTGCCTAAGCTAATACTGCAGTACTATCATCAAACTGTATCAGTTCTCCAATTGAATGGCAGTGCAAGGAGAACAAAAATTGGGCCTCAAAAAGGAAGATATGTATTAACAGAATATCATACTGCACAATTAAGTATGACAGACCAAGTAATACTAAAGTCTAGAGATCCCAAGCATTCAAGTAGATTCTGCAAGCCAAATTCAACCCTCCTCTGTATTTCTCAGTCCATAAGCATGTCAGGGCATAAAATTTCACAACGGACAAACAATAGAATGGTCGGAAATCAGTAATATTTTTAAGACCAAACGTTCCAATAGTAAAAAAATTCAGCCAGATCTCCAATTGATTTTCACCAGTGCTAAAAAGCACATACATCTTTGTATTGACAAAGTATCTCCTCTTTAAATCCAGAGTACAAATCCAACCCCTCCAACTCAAAGTGTTTCACGTCCGTAAACTAAAACTGAACCACATGCTTGTAACTGCCAGAAGAAAACTTTTTGTCCAGGATTTCATGATACTGAAGCACAGGGAAAGCACTGATGCTGAGCAGTAGGACGGCCTCAGAATCAGTACTATCTTGCTGCTTTGCACCACATCCATCTTTAGGAGCTATAACTCTACAGAGTCGTACTGAGTGGCCCAACTGGCTTCTGAACTGAACGCTCATGGAAATTGGAAGCCACCTTAACAAACATTTCTAGCATATATGCTTTTGCTGTATTCTCAAACATCCAGATTTGATGCCTGCAGAAGAAGAAAAAAGAAGTTAGTTTTATGATATCCAGACTTGAGTTGCCCAAGTCAATTTGCAATACAGACACTTTCAGAGAAAGATTTGTGTTCAGTGCTGCTCAATTCCAAAAACAGCAGAAAGGTGTGGGGTTTTTCCCCCTCAAACGCTACATATATAATTCAATTCTCTTTCTAAAATTTCAGACCAAAAAGTAGTGTCTGAAGAAAGCAGAGACAAAAAAGTGATTAGGCCTGTCTGCTTTTGAGTAATACATAACAGTATAACTATATTGGCGATGTTACATCAGCACAAAAATTGCTAATATAGGCAGACCACTAAGATGTGAGTAGCTTTATTTCCTTAGCTACCAGGATGCCATTAGTGTCTCTGTAAAAACAGGAACTCAGCAAGGTGCTAACCTGTACGTTACAAGTTTTTGAAAGAATTTCTCTTCTTACAAGCAGCATAGAAACACACTCCGCAAAAGGAGGAAGCAAAATGTTTTATCCCCATTTCACAGTCAGAAAGACTGTAAAAAAATAAAAATAGAAGGCCTGCCTTTTCTAAATTATGAATGATTTTGAATGCTCAGGTTGAGGCAATATAGACATCTCTATTGGTAGGAGTGTGGACACCCTTCTGAACCTTCTGACCTTCTGAAAATTGGGTCTCAAATGCCTGCAAGTCACTAGGTCTGCAAAGAGACAGCCAGGAGTGAGCTGCACAGGAGGCACACAGATGTTCTATGGTCTTGAGATTAGAAGTACACATCACACTGAACACAGTTAACCGTGCCAGTGGTATTACCTGAGCTCCTCTGGCCTTCCAAATCAGACCTGGACAGCATTCCCCCCCTATGTACTGGTTTGCACTGCAAAACCTGAGTCAAAGATGCTCAAGAACAGAAACAAGGAGTAGCTGCATCTACACATGAAGAAATTCCAGTCTGATAAGGAACAACAAGGAACGGGTGAAGTTTCAGCACAACTCCCGGAGAGGTCAGCATCGCCTGGCTACCACTTTGGCTCCAGCGGGCCCAGGTTTTACCAGCAGAGCATCATCTGATTGCGGTGCCAAGCGCCTTGGCTGAAGGAGCTGGCGCTCCAGAGGAATGGCAGGAAGGAGCATCAGAAACAAAGCTGCTCCAACAACAGGAGTGCCAGGAGGTGAGCAAAGGAGCGCCGGTGTCCTGCTCGGCTCTCAGCATCCTGTGAAACTGGAGCTGAGCCATTCCAGTCCCGTCCCCGTACTACCGTATCCCTCTCCCAGAAAATCTCTTCTAATCCCGGTGAGTTAACAGACCTGAGCTGGTTACAGAAGGGATGCCTCGTCTCCAAAAACTTTACCGCTTTGCAATATAGGCATCTCATTCCTTCGCTTACAGCTGTAACAGATGCCAGTGATATGAGGGGCCCGTTATTCACAATGAAAAAGCACGCACAAGGGCGATCACACATTGCGAACAAAGCTGCCTCTGTTTCCGCTACATGTTCGCATGTTAAAATGATGCTGGAACAGGGAAGGAGCTACCTCACGTAATAAGGAAAATCATCGGCCTAACTGCTATCCGGCATAACGGAGGATGATCGATACGCTGTTTTCTTAGCGGTACAAAAGAGAACAGCCGTAGAGGTGCGCACCCACAGCCATTCTGGCAACGGTACCTTACGGCGGGCTGGATTTGCCTAGACTTGCAGCAGATGGCCTTAGCTCTTCATCTTCCCCAGGACGTGCCCTCTCCTACCTCCTTCCTAGGACTGAGGAGCAGGGACAGCGTTTTAAGAGCCCAAAGCAAACCTATCCGTGGCCCCTGACCAACCTCCTCGCCTTTAACCCTCAGCCCTCCTAATGCGGAGCACCCTCGTCCCAGCAGCGTGCTCGGACCTCTCGCTCTAACCCCGAGGCGCCAGGAAATGCCCAGCAGCAGCAGCAGCAGCAGCAGCAGCAGCAGCGCGGGACCCGGCGCCGCAGCTTTCCAGCGGGACAAAGCAAGCCCGCAGAAGCCTCCCCAGCACACACAGGCGCGCACACGAACTTTCAGGTAGGCGGGAGGCGGCACCGCACGCACGGGGCAGCCTGCGAGGGCTCCGCCGGGAGGCGGCTCGGCCGCCCGGCGCCGCGCCGCCGGGGCAGGGTCCGGCCCGGCCCGGCAGCGCTCGCCGCCCGCTTCGGTGGCTCGGGCTTTCCCGGAGCGGGGCTGCCCCGAGGGAGCGGCGGGGCCGGTACTCACACATCCAAGCGCGGGCGGCGGCGCGGCTCGGACATCAGCCGGCAGCGGGGTCCCCTTTCGGCGGCAGCGGCCCGGCGGCGAGCGCCGGCCCCCGCAGCCCCCCGGGCCGCCGGCGGGGGTGCGAGGCTGCGGCGGCGGGTGCCCCTCCTCCCGCCGGGCAGACCCACCTCGCCGCTGCCCGCCGGCGCCCGGCGCCCCGCGGCGGGGCAGGAGCAGGAGCAGGAGCAGCGGCGGGCAGCCGCGGCCGCCCCGCGGGGCCGGGAAAGGAGGGGAAGAGGAGGCGGGCGGGCCCGGCCTCGGCGCCCCGGCGCGGCCCTGCACAGCGCCGGCTGCCCGCGCCACCGCCGCCGCAGCTGCCCGGGAGACGTGGCAGTGAGGGCTGATGCTCTCATCACAGGGCGACAGGCGGCGGCGGCAGCAGCCACCGCGGCGGCCGCCGGCCGTGGCCGGCCCAGGGAGGGAAGGGCGCCGCGGGGCGGGGCGGCCGCGCCGCGCCGCCATCTTGGTGGTGGCAGCAGGCGCGCCTGGCTGGGTCCGCCTCCGCCTCCGCCTCGGCGGGGCCCGGAGCCCCTCCTCCGCGCTGGCTGTTCTAGCCCGCGCACCACCGGCAGGCTGGCTGGAGCCAGGCAGGGGGCTGCAGGGGGGATGCTCCATCTCATTTGCTCTTTGCTGCACCAAGAACCAATGCCGCACCATTTTTGTTGCTCTAGGATCACGAGTAATAAGCCAGAAAGCTCCGCGTTTCGCATCGTGAGATGCTGAAAAAAATTAAATCATAATTCTTCGGCGTGAGGGTGGTGAGGCACTGGAACAGGTTTTCCAGAGAAGTTGTGGATGCCCCAAGCCTGGAAGTGTTCAAGGCCAGGTTGGACGGGGCTTTGAGCAACCCGGTCTAGTGGAAGGTGTCCCTGCCCCTGGCAGGGGGTTGGACTAGATGATCTTAAGGTCCCTTCCAGCCCAAACCATTCTGTGATTCTACGATTCCATAATAATCAACTGCTTCATTACAGCCAGCAAATCTATTTATCCCATGACTGAACATCAACCGCCGAGAAGTCCCGCTGCCGCTGCCACCCTCAGCTGAGGTGCGACGCAGACGCCTCACTGGAGGAGACCTGGGCCACCCAAATATGTTAGAAGGTACACACAGGTACTGGGGACAGCCTCAGGGCACTGAAAGACCTGGTGAAGAGCGAGCAGCGGGGAAGGGACATCGGGTAGTATCTGCAATAACCACCAAGCGGCAGCAAATAATCAAAGGTTGGCAGTGGTTGATGCGAAACCAACCGGAGGCTTTCTTGAGCAGCGTTCAGCGAGTGACTTCTGGGCCAGTTTGTAGATGCTAGCCCAAAGCTGGGGAGCTGTACTGCTGAAAAGGTATCTCTTTGAATTATTAGCTTTCACAATCGCAACAAGAAAACTCTCCCAGGGAGTGAGAGGAAATATTGGAGGAAAGAAATTATCTTGCGTATGAGCAATAGACAATTCTGCGTGGGGAAGCACTGCTCACAAGTTTTACCCTGAGAACCTGGTAACTCAGGCCAGGCAAGTCTATGATAAATGGCACAGAGCTGGCCTGACCAACCCTCCCCTCTATTCAGTTTTACTTTTAAGACGATGGTCTGGAAGGGGCTCTGATAAAGTCTCATTGGCTTATCAGTGTGGTTGGGCTTGTTTCCGATATAGAATTCACCCTCCTCATTCCCTGACAGCAGATCAGGGTCTATCCCTCATGCATTCACTTTCCTTCCTCCAGCCTTAGCAGCATCTCCAGATAATTTTCACATCTACGGACTGGACCACAGCTGCCGCACTCTGAACAGACTGCATATGCCTGCCTCACTGCCCTCGCACTTCAGCTTTGCACATCCTTCTCACTGTAGCCACAAAAATGACCAGTCACATCCCAGTTGTATCAGCACACTGTGGCCGTAGTTCCTGTGTTTGCACCTCTTCAATACCTTGTACTGGGAAATCTGCCAAAGCGTTCTGTTGTTCTGGATCAGCTGGAAAAAAACCCCAAACTAAAATGTGAAATCTTTCAGAAAGTAAATTGTTCTTAACCTCAGTCCAGGTATCTCTAAGGCCTGAGGTCCCTGCTCCAAGAGAAAGCTGCTCTTTGTGTAAAATATGCCCAGGAGATCTTAGCTGATGGAGCTGTGCAGCAGGGCACAGTAAAGTAGAAGACAGAGGTCTGTGCTAATTCCGCAGGGTGAAATTCCTTCTCAGCCACAAATCTGAACACCAGTTTAAGTCTGGATACATGCAGAAGACTCTTACAGCTGCTATGCATTTTGACTCAAAGAAGAAACTTTGTGTTATTTGTAAAAGTTAGGCTAATGACCTGACAACAATTCTGACTAGATGTTTTAAGGTTTACACACCCTCCTCCTCAGCATACTACTTATTAATGGTTATGCATACAGAATTTAATGAAGTGGTATGGAGACTTGTGTGCCTCATCTATTCCTTTCTCATTCACACTTAGAAACAGTATGAGCCCGGGACAATTGCGGAGTGACAATGTATTCCCATCTACCCTTGATAATGCTATTTCACAAATACCTTGCATTTATCTGCCAGGGTCCTTGTGTCCAAGCTATGACGTGTTGTATTTTTATCACTGAATTCATCGGAGAGCTATGTGAACGTTTGGGTCCTTGCTCTCCTCATATTTGCGAGGAAACTGTAATCCAGCCTGAGCTAAGGAAACTAGTACTGAGGAATAAGGAGCAGCTCAGGCAGAATGTGAAAGATGAGACCATCCTTATTAACTTCTGTGAAATCCCCTTAGTGTTTTAACTGATCCTTGCGTGAGACTTCATCATGTGAAACACTGGATTACATCAGTGAGAATCCCAGGAAAGTACAGAGGCCCATGTTCAAAAAGACCCTTCCTCTCTGACTAAATGTGTAAATACTACAGGGACTTCAATAAAACACTCATACTGAGTCACCGTACCACCACTTTCCCCACTGGCCGGTAGACCCACAAACACTAACAGCATAAAACTTCTTACACTCTCAGCCAGTAGCACACTTGATTTTGCCCATCTTTACCTCTGTTCCTGTTTTCTTCTCTCATTCCCTTTCTGGCATTTCAGGTTAATGCCCTTTTCATCTCCTTCTCACTTCTGCTATGTTTCGTGTCTGTTGTCCGCTGTCTCTTAGAAGACTTAAACCCTTTTTCTTTGTCAGTCACTCTCCCTCCTGTTTCAAATCCCTTTCCAGTCTTACTGATTTAACTCCTTTCTTTTTCATTTTATCAAACATCCCCTCTATCCTTTTACTCCAGGGCTATTGCCCCACAATCTGTGGGACACAAACGGGTGTGACGCTGAACAGTCCTGTAAATTTACCCTGGGATACAGCTGTTACTTAACTCAGAGAGTCAAAGCCTTGCCTCGACAAAGCAAAGACATAATTTCCATCTTGTGTACACAGATCCAGATGAGGTTCGGTACCCCTAACAGTATTGCTGTAGCGACATGAAATTCATCATGAACCAATTGCTTGAACACCCACCAGTTGCTGGGATGACTTTTGAAACCCACTCTACACTCCTTGCTACTGACACCACGCTGTTATCGGCACCTGACCCACGTTAAAGTGAGCTCTGCTTTGCTGCCTTGTACAACTGTGACAGTAAGTCATCGCCGCCAGAGGATATTTCCACAGAAGTTATTTTGTGCTGCCAAACGTTTATTTCATGTGTGCTAGGATCGGGCTCCAAGGTTTAAAATAGGGTGTAGCTGAATAAGACACAGTAAAAACAGGAGCACAGTTGGATTTAACACAACTATCTTAACACTGTTCCAGAAAATACTAGCGTTACGGGGATGGTGAGTCACTGATGTCTAAACACTTGAGGCGGAACTTCCTCTTGTGTCCATACAAACACCGGTTTGGATTTTGTCTGCAAAACACTGCCTGGGAAAGTCAAATCTCCCTTCCAAAGGTTCCACTGTATCACACCTGCATGCAAGAGAGGGTCACTGCTGTTCTTCACCTTTTGAGGCCACATTGCATCAGGCAGACAGGTAAAAGGCCTGGGTTTAACTGTGAGATTAAAGAACAGAGATGAAAAGAAAGGTTGCATTCACACTTGCTGCAGGGAAGAGCGTCTGATGTGGACTTTGTACCTGCATCCAAGAAAAGGGTGCTTCCGTACATCTTCTACAAGTCGTGTTATGGAACAATTTTACTTCAGATCACCGATGTCCATGTGAATAGGAAACTAACCTGCAGGGCTTCAAAATTTACTCCTGCTCAGCAAATAGCAACGCTATCAGAAACAGCCCCAAATGACCCATGTTCTGATTCTGTTTGCTCAGAAATTCCGCTATTTCTATGATGCTGTATTGAAATAAACTACATGCAGGATCGCTTCATCGGTCATGTTTTAGTAGTACTAAGAACCTGCTGGTATGCATTTGTTTTCTGAGGGAAACTGTTTATGCTGTGCTAAGGAGACTGATGAGGTATCAGGTTTTCTGTCTGATATCACTGCCTCTTCCCGGACGGGAAAAAAATTGTCCATTCATCACCTCAACATAGTAATGTTACTCAACATGCTATACTGTGTGTCCATCTCCAAACTGGAGATGTAGCATTCCACTGAAATACCTACTGCTAAGTTTACAGAGAATTGTTTATTGGATGGCATTATTTCCACAACTAATGATCTTTGGTCTTTTTCAAAGATTTCAAAAATATCATTTTACACTTTGAAAACCTTGAGTCACTGGGACATTTGGGGAAAAAATAGCTTGTACTATATTTGCATGTGGCGTGGGGCCTAGTGATGCACGGCTGATATTCTGGGTAGCTTAAATTCAGTTCTTGTCATATTCTACAAGTGAGATTAAAATCAACAGCTAAAGATCTCACCTAGGACAACCTGAATTTCTGAGGTAGGAGAAAATGTAAGGTTTTGCTTAATAAAAGATTAAAGCTAAATCACTGAAGGAGACCCCAGACTCAGGACCCTTCTCAATACAGGCTGTGTTCCCATGAGATCCACGAAAGGGTTTTATTTTTTAGAACAAGCATAACATTTAGTCCAGAGGAAAGAAACCTGATTAAAGAAAGTTTGACAAATGTTAAATTTGCCAGATAAGAACGCTTGTGGAGGAAAACACGCAGAGGGACTTTTATAAAAGTGTAGCCACATAAGTGCTTGTTTAACACAGTGTTCCACGAGCCAGAAACAGAGTTAATTGCTGTTCTCAGTGCATTTGTTTCCCACATCCCCCACGATGCCTTCACTGCAGCAGCCCAAGTTGCCCGCACATCCTTTATAACCCTGTAACACAGGATCCCTGATACCTCCATGTCCACACACCACTTGCAGATCCTCTGCATATCCCGATTCGCTCCTAGCATCTTCACACATCCCTTCGGCCACTTCTTCTCTCCCCTTATCTATCCTGCGAGAACACCACAAGAGCTTCATGTCTCACCGTTCACTTACCTGTCTTTGTTGGCCTGTAGGATGAGTCAGAATGTGATTTGCTGGGTGTGTTGGGACTTAGGGTACATGCTGATTAAACCTGCATGAGGACTGATGAGCCGGATAATGCCAATACACTCTTGCCAGGTCAAACAATGACTAACGCTTTCTGTCATTCTCTCAGCAGTGTGTCTTCTGTATCTATAGCTCTCACAGCACTAACAGAAACTTACTACCTTTGAGACTGATGCCGCTTTGGCAGGTTTGATTACCATCAGCAAGTAGGATCTGGATTTGACAATTACACATTATAAAACCTGACTAAAACTATCAATAGGTATGACCGATACCATTAGAAAAGGGGTCACTCATACAGTTTTTACTGGACAACTACTTACACATCTTTTAATTTTGGATTATCAACATCCTTCGCTATTTACAAATGGAAAGAATTTAAGACTGTCCTGCATGCTCCCTCAGATCCAATTTCTGACAGTTTCAGTGGAGGTTATTTTTTTCTTGCAAAAACAGTTGCAACATTTTGCTTAATTCCATTTCTTACACTTTTAAACAGAATTTTTCTTCTCTCTGGTTCTTTTAACTGAAGTAATTTCTCACCATAAAAGAGATTAATTTTGCCTTCTTCTTGAAGGGCTTTTTTAGTGCTTGACAGCAGATTCCTCTTGGGTGCAACTTTAAGAGGTCTAGGTGGAGTACTCCAGCTGGGCATGTACGCAGGCTTACCCTACAGCCAGGCAGACTCAGCAGCGCAGCACCGTGGGCATCCCTACTGCTCCCCTTCTGCTTTTCTTGCTACTGTCAGTGAAATGGCGTTGATATTTTGACCAAATACTTAAAAATAATTGTTCCTTTTGTGCAGGTAGGGGCAGTTATGCTGAAAAGTTTTGCATGGAGAAACAACAAATGTTACATGATAGCAATATGAACTTTGGTTAATCCGTATTGTGATCTGATTTGTACCACAGGGGAAAATACCTTCCATTTTGAGGCTTTTTCCAAATACTAAGAAAACTTGCTAGTAACAGATAAACGCTTGCAGCCATCTGCACGTGTGCACGCACCCTCGAAGGGGTTTTGCCTGCACTGTTAGGGTTTGACACAAGAAGCCCGTTTGTGATTCCACTCAGGATTAAAGAGGGGAACACCTTTCTCTTTCCTGAGCAGTTAGGTTTTGGAAGCAGGTGTCTTAAGTTCTGATTTCTGAGAGCCTAAGAACTCCTGCCAAGCCTCACCTAGTTCCGCTGTAAAAAAGTGCTAAAGAGAACACATTTTGAGAGGAAGTGAAACTCTCCACTTTTAATGAGCACCAGCAATGCAAATGCTGTCACGCCCACGGCCCTCAAAGCTCCCCTGCACCTTCAAAAAACCCTGGTACTTCTGCAGTCCCGCAAATGCCGAGACCCGGCAGGCTTCTGGCAGCCAGCCACGCACACCCCGGGCGTGCGGGGCCGCCGGCACCTTCTGACCCGTGCTGATGAAAGTTACGCCTCTCGAGTTTGCTCTGAAAGCCTCAAGCAAACAAGCGGGTAAGGCCGGCTGGCCCGCAAGGCCAAGGAGCTGCCATGGCGGCGGGCGCGGACGGACACGAGAGCGACCGCCAGCGCGGGGCCGCTCTGTCCCTCCGGCGGGGGTCTCTGTGGCGGGAGGCGGCCGCTCTATCTCGCGCTCTATGGTCGGCGGCGGGCGCTGGGGTCGCCGGCGCTGCCGGCGGAGCGCGGCCGACAGGTAAGGGCCGGCCGCGGCCCGTCCCGCCCGCGCCCTTCGGGAAGGAAGGCCTGTCCGCCGCACCTCCACCCCGCCCCTCGCCCCGCTCCCTCAGCCGCCGCGGCGGCGCGGGCCCCCGGCAACCGTCGGGCGCGCGCGCCCCGCCTCCGGCACGCGGCGCTGGGCCGTGAGGGGAGGGGGGCGCGTGCGGCAGGGCGCCTGCGCGCGGGGGCGGCGGTTGGCCGGGGGCCGCGCGACCGCGGCGGGAGCGGGCTGGGTGGCGCGCGGGCCCGGGGGGTGAGAGGCGTCCGGCCCGTGGGCGCCCTCAGGCGCGGGCCCCGTGAGTACGAGTCGGGGTGGGAGCGCGGCGGGGAGCTGCCCGCCGTGAGGGCGGGCCTGCCCCCCCCGCCGAGGCCGGCGGGCGGAGACGGGAGTGGGAGTAGGGGAGGGAGCGGGGCGTTGGGACTGGGTGAAATTGTGGAGGGAGGGGTGAAAAGGTGCAAAGGAGTGGTGGGGGCAGCGCATTTCCGGGCGGTGTTTCAGTTTTAAATCCTTAGCGAAAGAGCGGAGGGGGTTTGCTGGAATTGTGCCTCGTACTT
This sequence comes from Gavia stellata, assembly GCF_030936135.1. Lineage (NCBI taxonomy): Eukaryota > Metazoa > Chordata > Aves > Gaviiformes > Gaviidae > Gavia > Gavia stellata. Next base: position 129,185,394 of record NC_082594.1, on the reverse strand, counting down.
CGAGCCTCTGGTGCGTGGAGGGAACTTTGGCTGCCTCCTGCGCTCATCGCTTCTCGGCAGCCCGCTGCCTCTGCAGGGAGGCCCTCTTAGTGATCCCTCAGGGACGTCAAAGGCAGGGCTTGGGGATGTGATCCTGCCAGCACATAAGCTGGTACGTAATTCCCTTGCAGTGTAGTGTTACTGATATAACCGGGAACAGTTACGTATCTAAAAATTATGTACCCGGTGGAAGTGCTTACTGTGTCAGGCTCAGAGACTGTAAGTCAGGAGGATGGATGTAGTGCGCTGGTGGTTTTATTTAACTAAAGCTTTTGAACGGTTTTGCGGTAAAGTAAATCTAGTACTTGGCATTATTTTTCTCTGTTCATACATGGAGAAGCTAGAGCACGGGCAAGTGATGCAGTTCACTAAAATTTCCTCACTGCTGAGACAAACTTCTTCACTCATTGCTTTAGATGTTATTTTGGAGGGGCCAGAAAAGTAATCAGAGGGCTTGAGTGAAGACTTGCACAGGTTCATGGGAGCCCTCATTTGACAAAAATGCCCCGGGTGGGCTAGCGATGATGGAAATGTGTTTGCCGGTCGTGAGCGAAAGCAGAAGTGGGGCTCCTAGCGGGAGTATTTGAGAAGGTTTGATTTCTGAGTCATAATGCAAACACTTTTAAAGTATAGCTCTGGTATGATTAGAAACCTTGTAGACTTAAGATTTTCATGGCACTATGGTAGTAATAGTCAAAAAAGAGAATACAGATATTCAATTTCTTACCAATACCTGCTTGTCTCAGAGTGAACAATGAAGACCTCTTGTGGATTTAACATTCTTTCCACCCTTTCACTTAACAGCTGTGGAAGTTCCCAAGGGACAGCTGAGTCAATTTAGCAGTGCTCAGTTTTCACCAAAGAAGATTAAAGGAAGGTGAAAGTTTGATGTCATTGAGATGGTTAACATTAAAAAACCCAAAGAAATAAACTTCAGGATCTGTTCACATTCTTTAAATATTTACATTTTTTATCAGTAAAGTTGGCAGTTATTTAAGATGCTCTTTCTCTAAAGATTTTTTTGCTCTGCAATGCAGTGATGATTCTGTAAGTCTTCTGTTGTTTATTACAAATACTCTGATTAGGTTTAGAATACTGAAAAGCACAGCTTTGGCGTTTTGTATAATTCTCTGTCACTGTTCAACATAGATAATGTTTCATGAACTTTTCTTTAACACTGTGAAGTATATCACCTTTCATCCAAGATACTGTTACTGTAAATGAGCTTTTGTGATAAAGACTTTCTTTAAGTATGCTGGATCTTGGTTTTGATTTATGTAAGTATTTCCTTGTCATTTTTGTAACAGCTGTATTTCATTTTCACAAATACTTTTCAGTTAGAAGCAAGAAATATGTTACTTCAACTTCGGAAGGCTTGGATTTTTCTTTTTCTCTCTGGTTTGAGTTGCCACGTTCTATTTTTTCCTACATATTGTTTAAAAGAGAAGAAGTTGAGGGGTGCTTGATTTCTGTCTTTTGTGATATGCTCCTAAATCTAAGTTGCATGAATGAGTTTGGTGAACTTGGGTTTTAGTAGTTTGAAGATGGTGTGCCTGGAGATTCTGAAGAGTGGTCAAATGACTGCCTGGCTTGATGCAAGAGTTCAGTTAAAAATGTGTTTGTTCAGGCAAATATGCTGTCCAAAAGTCACCCAGCAGGTGTGCAGCTGGGCTAGCTGTTTTTTGCTCCAGAGGCTGTGTGCTTTGTGCTGTGTATAAATGGGAGCTTGAAAGTTTTGTAAAACAGTGGGAAAGAACTTCCATCACTCTTTTCTTTGTAGTTTTGGCATATTTAGGGGATTTTTATAAGTATTGTGCCTCTTTTTTTTTTTTTTCCCTGTTGGAAGTGCTTTGGCATACTTATAAGTAACATGCCTTACAGCTATGATTGTGTCATCTTGGTATCCTTAAATACTTTTTTAGCATATATGCAGTGCTGCTGCTGAGAGCAACAACTGGGTAGTATTTATTTGTCAGGCAGTGAGTTGTGGGATAAAGTTATCATGCGTTATAATTCAGGTAATCCTTTTAAACTCATATCATGATGATTGTAAATGTACGCAGTTATAAATAATAGCAAAATTTTAGGATCTGATGTTGCTGGAGCATCTGCAGCACTAATCTTGTGTCCCCCTCAGTCTTCAGTCCTGTAGTTGACTTCTGAACTCTTGCAGCTACTTCCATTCATCAGTGAGATGGGCAGGGGTAATACCTCCACAGAAAGGAGAAGTGAAGGGTCGGAAAGGAGCCACTTTCCCCTACACTGCGTCTGAGTTAAGTATCATCCCCCTTGACCTTCTGTCTTGTCCCTGGAAAGAGCTAGAGCCTGGCTGCTGCTTGGGTGAGGAGGAGGAGTGTAGAGGGACAGGAGCTCTTTAACCCTGAGGGAGTAGGAGAGGAGGAGTCCACATCACATCTTGCCCTTAGTCCTCCAGACTCCCCAGCAATATCTGGTGAGATGGGGAAAAGAGATGAGTAACTGAGTGGGAGGAAGAGTGATATGCCATCTCCCACTACCTGAAATTTTACTGACCTGCTCGTCCAAAAGGTTTAATAGTATCCTCATTCTGTGGGGGGGTATGTTTTTAGAATTACTTCCACAAGCATTTGATTAAAATTGCTTGTTGCTAGGTTGAACTAGAATTGCTGGAACAGTTTTGAATTCTGTCAAATGCTGTTCTAGGCCATAACACTTTCAAAGGATGTGAGTCAGAGCTCTTAAATTATATGTTTGAAACTTTTCTCCTGCATAAAAGTCCAGCTGCAGATGGGTTGAAAATCAGCATGGATCTAAATTGTGTTCTAACATGGAAAAGGTCCTGCACATTTAATAGCTTAACAAAGTCATGCCATCTACACAGTTTCTTGATAGCTGCCTTTGCAGTGGGCACTGACAATTTGTGATCTTTACTGAGATAAGACAGCAAAAATAAAAAAGTAAAAAGTAAAATCTGTTTATGCCTAAGGAAGCTTCAACTGGAATGTCTTTGGTGCAGTTCTCATGCCGAAGTACCTCCATAAGAAACAAATAATGGGATTCTGTTCTTAGTTATGCATTCATAATACGTGGACAACTTTATTAGTTTTCATTTTTTTACAGCTTTGTTCGCAGATACTTGTAAACTGAAAACTATAAATGTGTTAAGTAGCCACAGGTCTGTACTTCTCACATGAACTTCTGTCCGGTATTGCTTTAGCTATCTGTGGTTAACACTTCGGTTTAAAAAACATGTTGTGAAGCACTTAAAGCTGAAATAAGAATGTGCACTGTTTTAGTATAATGTTTTTCTCAGGTGTAATCTTTTGTGCAGGAGAGAGGTGAGTGAGGAATTTGGCTAGAAATGTGTTGAGTTTTGTGGTTGCGTGTTTTGTTTGGTTTTTTTTTTGAAAGTGGCAAGGTCTCTGACATCTGGCAGCCATACTGACTGATACCACTCGAGCAAGGCAGCAGCTGCCAGAAAAAGATAGGGTATTGCTGAGTTGAATCACGACCTTAGCTTTCTGTTATACATGAGATTCCTGTGTTCAGAAATCTGTTTTACCATGTGCGTTTTCAGGCTATTCCAATAACCTTGGGGGGAAGGTGTTTTTAAATTGTGCTGTATTTTTTAAAAAGATATTTCCGTGATAAGCAGTTAGGTAGTTTCAGGGTGTGCCAATACTGTTTGCTGAATGCCTTGCTCCATCTCTTTAACTGCACTCAGTCTGACAGTGCTGTGTCTTTTACAGTGAGGTCAGTGGCTCAGCTGTAGCTGTGTAACAAGAGAGGCCATTCATAAGTGTGCTCCTTGGCCTGGAGATGTTAGATTGCATTTCCTAGCATAAAATCAGAGTTTGTTACATCCTAGGAAAGTGAAAACTGAACTGGAGTATTGGAGTAGGGCCTGCTCAATTGGCCTGTGCTTGGTAATGATGTTGGGCCATTTGCAGCAAAGGCTCTGTACTTCTTTAGTAAAGAAAGCATGAACTTTTCCTTTGGTAATCTCAGAAATCTTAATGTGATGTTTTAGGCACTGAGTATTTGCCAAGAGTTGGGCCTCTCTTTTATAAGTGAAACATGACTATATAAAAATGTCTGCTGCTTGCTTACCAAATTGTCTGGAAATGTTAAAAGCAGCTGTATATCCACTATCTAATATAGATGTAAAGCACTGGAACAAGAGTAATGCTAAAGCCAAGATTCCTCTAGCGCCCCGTATTAAGTGAAAATGTCAACTGGAATTTCTTCTGCATTGGTGAAATTGTTGCCTCAAGTTTGTCCACCTGAAGATAGGTTTGCATAGTTATGGCAGAATAGTTATGCCATGTAGCAATGACTGTCTAGATGAACAGTGTCAGTTGGTTAATCTGAGGTGGTAGAAGTGTGTAGTTATTATTCTGAACATCAGTAGAGGACAGCAAAGCACACAGGTACATGCTGTGGCTGGAAGTACAGAGTAGAGAGGACTCTGTCACCTGGGTGTACTAGCAGTCAGAAAATGACACACATTCTGAGTAAATAGATATGAGTAATCGTTAAGAAGCCATACATCTCAAGCAATGCGTTGGGTCTTCTAAACCACTTTTAAGTCAGTATTGCACTTCAGCTAATGAAATGCTGTATCGGGTGCAGGTGGCAAGGTGGTGGTGCAGGGGTGGCCTCTGTGAGAAGAGGCTGGGGCTGCACCCGTGCTGAACACAGCCACTTCTAGCCAGCCCCAAAAAAGACCCACCACTGGCCAAGGCTGAGCCCATCAGCTGAGCTGGTGGTGCCTTGAGGAAAACGTATTTAAGAAAGGGCAAAATGCTGCACAGCAGCTCTGAGAGAGGAGTGAGGAGAGAGTGAGTGAGGAAAAAAAAAGTGAGAAACAGCTCTGTGAACACCAAGGTCAGAAGGAGGAGGCGAGGAGGCACTCCTGGTGCAGAGCAGATACCCACCGTGCAGCCTGTGGAGGGCTCCATGCCACAGCAGATGGACATGCCGCGAAGGAAGCTGCAGCCGGTGGAGAGCCCATGCCGGAGCAGGCTCCTGGTGGGGACTGCAGCCTGTGGAGAGGAGTCCACGCAGGAGCAGATTTTCTGGCAGGAACTGTGGCCTGTGGCAGGGACCTGTGCTGGAGCAGTTAGTGAAGGACTGTGCCCCATGGGAAGGGTCCACACTGGAGCAGGGGAAAAATGTGAGGAGGAAGGAGTGGTAGAGAGGAACTGGTATGAACTGACCTCCATTCCCCATCACCCTGCACTGTTGTGGGGTGGGGAGTAGTGGAGGTGGGAATGAAGGAGTGAAGTTGAGCCTGGGAAGGACTGGAGAGAAAGTGTTGTAATTTTTGTTTCTCACCATCCTACTCTATTTTTAAATGACAATAAGTTACTTTTCCCTAGTCGAGTCTGTCTTGTCTGTGACAGTAATTGATAAGTTCTCTCCCTGTCTTTATCTCGACCCATGAACTTTTTCATCTTATTGTCTCCCCCAGTCCTGTTGGGGAGGGCGGAAGTGAGGAAGTGGCTGGGTGGGTGTCTGGCAGCCAGAAAATCTGTGACACACATTGAAAGGGCAATAGACTTCACGCATACCAGCGCTCAGATACTGCTGCTTTTGTCCAGTGCATTCCCTGTGGAGCAAGTTGTTCAGCTCTTTGAGCATAAACCAAAGCAGGTTGGAACACAGGAATAGCACCCCTCGGTTGGGGTAGCGTTGGGTGGAAGAACAATGGCATCCCTGTTAGGGATAGGTGAGAGACGCTCCTATTTTCTTCTCTGTCCTGCACGTCAGAGTTAAAGATGTATGGAGAGTCCTCTTTCAGTGCTTTTCTGCTGTGATGTTCCTTTTGTATGAAATAGATTTATTGTATTTGCCTGCCAGGCCTTTCCTTATTTACGTCTGTCGCAATCACTTCTTCCGTGATGCCCACACGCATGGAGACAATAAGTTATGTAAGCTAAATATCTAGGTTATTTCCTGGTGTATTATGTATTCTTTATCTTTTTTGGTTTGTAATTCAGGGACCTGGAGCTGCCAGTACTTTTGTTCTTTTACATTGAGTATCAAGCAGTTATCAAGTAATAAATAGCAAGAAAAGAGTGTGGAAACAGCACATCTGTTTGTATTCTCAACACAACTGGAATGTTTTATCTGGCAGTGGCTGTTACTCTAATCAGGCCCCACAAATGCACCTTGGTCTGTTTCTTTTTAACTCATACCTTTCCTCTTTGAAATTGTCTGGTTCCAGGCAGTTTGTACAATGTTACCAGTTATTGCCTGGAAATGTGTATTATCATCCTCCTAAAATAACCATTCCTTTGAACTGAAAGCTGAGCTGCTATTTTTCTGCAGGTAGTCATACCAGGTCTTCTGACATTCTTCAGTGGGAAGGGTAGACAGAGGATCACAGAAGGTTGCTAGAAATACTACTTGCCTCCTGCTCCGGCTGACCCCGTATTTTTATGAGAGCTGGGGCAGAGAAAGTATAGTTTGGGGACTGGGGCGGAGAGGAAGGTGAGACAGTGCCAGTCGAGATCCAGGCTGGTCTGACTTTATGTGGCTGACCAGTTGAAAGTTTTTTTTTCCACACTACTAAGTGTCTGAAACAAGGAAGTTTTTCCCCAAAATTCTTGTGCAGTCCTGATAATAAGTAAGACTTTTGTGGCACAGAGGAAGCTTACTGGGGAAGCTTTGAAATATGTACCTGCTTGGAATGTATGTCTTGCACAAAGAATTCAAACAGGTTTGAGTTACAGCCTCATGACAAGTGTTAATCTCCTGTACCTGTCCTTTTTGTCCCCACCTCTAATACAATCCACCTTAGCCCTGTACCCCGTGTGTACTCAGGTCTCACCCTTTCTATATGTTTTGTCATTACCTGTATGTTGACGGGAAGCGTGAGAAAATCCCACCCCTTACCTGACATAGGTGCGCTTATAAATTCCTCTAATGTAGGTGCAACTCTACTGAAGGAAGTATGATTGTCAGCTTAATATGTAGCAGGTAGGGAGGAGGCTTAGGTAGGTTGGCAGCAAAACTCTTCCTGGGAGCTGTGTGCTGGACCGGAGCTTGGCCAGCACAGCTCATGTTGTGGTGCTGCTGCCCTGGTCGCCTGGGAGAGCCCCAGATGGGCAGGGTGGCAAAGAGACACCTCCGTTGTTCCCCTCCTGCTGATTCTGTGAGATTGCTAGCGGAGTGTTACGGGGCAGAGTGGGGGAAAAAGCACCAGTGAGGGACAACCTTATTATTCGAAGTTACCTTTGTGAAAAGACTGGTCAGTAAGCCAGGATGGTTGAAACACCCTTGCATGAAGTATACACTTCTGTCCGTGCTGGCACTGTCATCAGCAGGTATGCCTGGGTGATAACGGAGAGGAAGTACAGTGGGAGCACCTGGACTTCTCCACAGGTATGACAAGAGGGTGGGCAGCTTGAGCTATGTAAGAATGGCATCTCTAACATTACAAATCTCCAAATGGAGCGGATACCAAACAGGCTCCAACAGAAATTGTGGTTTCCTTTTAGGAGCAAAGGCTTGAGCCTTTGTTTCTAATCAGCTGGTTTGTTATAGTAATTATTTGTATGCAGTATTGCTTCTGGTACAATTCTCGGTCAAGGTATGCCTGAGTGCCCCCATGCTGGTTCTGCTGTGCTGGGAGGAAAGGAGAGAGGCTGTCTGCCATCCTGGGCTGGGACGTAAGCCGAGGGAGGAGCGTGTGGGACGGCACTAGGGAGCCTCTTAGGGCTGGGGAAAAGCGGGACGTGTTGGGTCTTTGGCTCTTTTTTTTTTCTAGTCATCCTGCGAGTTTTGAGCTGACTCTTCCCTGCAGCATGTGAGAGGTAACAGAGGTCTCTTTATGGTGTGGGGTTTCCTGGATGAAATGTGTCAGCTGTTTGTGTAGCGCTCTCCATACTTCTTGGAGTGACTGCTCCACAGGAAGAAGGGATGTGGCAGCGGCAGTGAGTGGTTTAATGCCCTTGCTTCATTTGGCTTGAAATCCTGAGAGGTGGGAAGTGGGGTGGAAGGGGTGTTTGTCTGACGATTGGGTTTCTTTTGGGGTTTTTTTTGTTTGTTTTTTTACATAGCTCATGATTTCATAATTTCTCAGTGCAGTTGGTGGTTTTTTTAATAGGAAGAGGTAATAAGATTGTAAGTGGTGTATAAAAGAGGTGTTAAAAACTATTAGCTTAATGCCCTACTAATCTCCTGAAAAGAAGGAAATGCCTGTGAAAGGAGCAGGTTTAGACTCTTGTAAAACTTGAGGACTTGAACTGTCTTGCATAGAAAAGCTGATGCTGTACAGTGATCTTTCTGCCTTGTCAATTGTAAAGAATTTGATTCTTTCTTGGAAGTTTTAATGAAGAAGTTTGCTATAATGCTTCATCATAGTCCCAGAGCTAACCTATTGCTGCTTTTGACTTTGGCCTAGATAAAATACTAAGTAATAGTCTGCCTAGTACAGAGCTGATAAATGCAGTCCTAAGGAACTCTTTCATGCTTCATTTCCTGCTTGAACTTATGAGGGTTTTTAAAGTTAGATTGAAGTTAGTTCTTTTTGCTGCTGAATTTGTTCTGCAATCTGTGAATTTGTGTGTGAGCTTGAGGAGGTTGCAAGGGCTTCTGGAAAATCTTGCATGATAGGAGACCTGTCCTTGCTGGACAGTGTGAAACAGGTAGAGTCAGTAAGTTAGTTTGTGTAAATTAAAAATTGATTTTCCATGCAACACATGAAAGTATCTCTCTGGAGCTGTTCTGCAGATGTTCCATACAGGGTGAATTATTTTAAATACAAACACATGAAGAATAAAATTTAGGCAGAAAGTATGTTCTCACTGATTATTTATACTGCTAAGCATAACTTTTTTGGTAAGTAATCATGTGACTCTAGGCTTTAGCATAGTTATAACAACAATTTTTGTCTAAAAATGTATCAGGGAAAAAGAAGTGTTTGGAAAAATAATGAGTTTTTATCAACTCCAATTGCCTATCAAATTTTGTTTATAAGGTTACTTTCTTTCACTAATATCTAGATCAGGGCTACCAGTAATCCATCTTCCTGCTGATACTGTCTTGGTCTACCTAGGAATTTTACCTAGATGAAAAAGGAACAGCCTTTAGTCTAGAATTTCTGGGTATCTCCGAGCTTGGTAATGCTAGTGGCTTCAATCAGGCTGCTAGGCAAATGCCCACTGCATATGGGTAGCTTGACTTTGCAGCCCTTGCACGGGGAACCAGCTTGCACATATGTTGCTCACTTGCTCTGTGCTTGCACAGCCTGTTGGACTCCAGTGCATGCATATTTCTGTTGGGGAAAACCCTGAATGAAAATGGGTGGCTCTGTTCTTTCTAGTTTGCTTAGGAAGAAGTCTTGTCCACACTGGAACCTTGCTTACTATTTTGGGCTGCCTGGATGGAGAGAAAGTTAAGGCTTTGTGTTCATGCCAACAGGCTCAAGGATCAGAACTGAACCCACCTGTTCCTGGGGTGAGTCTTACAGCACTGCATTTCTGATCAGCTCCTGCAGGTAGCCTATTCTGAACAGTGCTAGGAACCTTGGAGCAAACAAGTGGGGTTTGGCATATGTTTCAAAAGACGTAGCAGGCTACAGAGCTTGAGTTGGCAGACAAGCTGCAGAGCACAGGGACAGTTATCAGTACAGATACGATGTTGGGGAATACAGATCATGCAGTATTTATGTGCCTCAATATGATCATGGATATATTTAGAAATGTGTTTGTAGTATCTGTCTAGATATGAGTATGTCTACATACAGGTGGAGACCTTTCTCATTTTTCATTGATTTTAGAATTCTGGCTGACATCATATTTGGATAACTATGTTTTTTTCTGTTTAATTTTTTGTCATGGATTTTGAAATGTGTACTGTGGTGTTTTTAACTTTGTGGCACGAAGTGCTGTGCCCTTGTAGTCATCTGTAACTTTCTAAACTAGGTTTGGTTATGCTTCACTGAGAATTTATTTCACAAGAAGAGTTGCACTCCATGTTCCTCTGAAAGTTTCTTGGTACCTTTGATGAAGGTCAGATCTAGCTAGAGACAGGTTTGAGAGCTATGAGAAAAGTTTAGCTGCACCACAGACGTTTTCCCACCTGTATTTGAGGGATAGCCACATTGAGTTACAAAGGACAGAAGAAGGAAGAACCACATTTCCAGCATCTTGGGGATTATTGTTTATAGCAAGAATTGTTTAGTATTGAATTTTTGATTGAATTATTGTTTGCACATGTTTCATGTCTGACTGGGTGGTCTTTTTTCACCCCCCAACCAATATATCAGCCATAATTTAGGGATATCAAAGATGACAAGAAGGGCTTCTGTAAGTACATAGGTAACAAAAGGAAGACAAGGGAAAATGTGGGCCTGTTGCTCAGTGGGATGGGGGACTTGGTTACGCAGGACATGGAAAAGGCTGAGCTACCGACTGCCGCCTTTGCCTCAGTGTTTACTAGCAAGACTGGGATTCAAGAATCCCAGGTTCTAGAGACCAGGAGGAAAGGCTGGAGCAAGGAAGATGAACCCTTCCGTAGTTGAAGAGGATTACTTAAGAGGTCAGGGAATACTTAAGCAAATCGGACATACATAGGTCCATGGGCCACGACAGAATGCACCCATGAGTGCTGAGGGAGCTGGCTGATGTCATTGCGAGGCCACTCTCGATAATCTTTGATCGATCACGGCGACTGGGAGAAGTGCCTGAAGACTGGAGGAAAGCAAATGTCATTACTGCCTTCAGGAAGGGCAAGAAGTACAAGCCAGGGAACTACAGGCTGGTCAGCCTCACCTTGATACCTCGGAAGGTGATGGAGCAGCTAACCATTTCCGGGCATGTGAAGGACAAGAAAATCATCAGGAGTAGTCAGCATGGATTCACCAAGGGGGAGTCATGTTTGACCAATTTGATAAGCTTCTACGATGAAGTGACTGGCCTGGTAGACGAGGGGAGAGCAGTGGATATTGTCTGCCTGGACTTCAGGAAGGCCTTCGACCACTGTCTCCCATAAGATCTTCATAGAGAAGCTGTTGACATGCGGGCCGGGTAAGCAGAGAGTGAAGTGGATTGAAAATTGACTGAACAGCTGGGCCTGAAGGGTGGTTATCAGTGGCATGAAGTCTAGTTGGAGGCCAGTAACTAGTGGTGCACCCCAGGGGTCAATACCAGGTCCAGTCCTGTTTAACATCTTCATTAATGATGTAGATGATGGGGCAGACTGTCCCCTCAGCAAGTTTGCACACTACACCAAATAGCGAAGAGCGGCAGATACTCCAGAGGGTCGTGCTGCCGTCCAGATGGAGGAACAGCCCCATGCGTCATTACACACTGGGGACCACCCAGCTGGAAAGCAGCTTGTCAGAGAAGCACCTAGGGCTGGTGGCACCGAGCTGAATGTGAGCCAGCAATGCGCCCTTGCGGCAAAGAAGGCACGTGGTATCCTGGGCTACGTTAGGCACAGTATTGCCAGCAGGTCGAGGGAGGTGATCCTTCCCTTCTACTCAGCACTGGTGAGGCCACACCTGGAGTCCCATGTCCATTTCTGGTCTCCCCAGTACTGAAGAGAGCCCAGCGAAGGGCCATGAAGATGCTGAAGGGACTGGAGCATCTCTCCTATGAGGAAAGGCTGAGAGAACTGGGACTGCAGCCTGGAGAAGGCTCAGGGAGGAACTTCCCAATGTGTATAAATGGTTGAAGGGAGGGTGCAAAGAGAATGGAGCCAGTGGTGCCCAGTAACAGAACCAGAAGCAATAGGCACAACTGAAACACAGGAGATTCCACCTGAACATCAGGAAACCCTTATTTTACTGTGAGGATCACTGAGCCCTGTCACAGGTTGACCAGGGAGGCTGTGGAGTCTCCATCTTTGGAGATATCCAGAAGCTGTCTGGTCACGGTCTTGGGCAACTGGTTCTAGGTGGCCCTGCTTGAGCAGGGGGCTTGGACCAGATGACCTCTAGAGGTCCCTTCCAACCTCAGCCATCCTGTGATTGTGATTTGCGTATCCTTAACCTGTACTTAAGGGTTTAATTTTATCTAATTGGAAGTTATGAAGTGCAAAGCATCTGCTCCATTATTTCATGTGAATTGCAGAATGACTGTTGGGCTTTATTGTTGGAGGAGATTCTGCATGACTATTCTAGTCAGTATTTTATTAAGGCTAGTCCATTAATAATGATTTTATGAATGTATTACAACTCCAGCTTTTATACTACTTCTCCAAGTGTGGCTTTCTAACAGCAGGCCCTGGGCCTAACACGTTTTGTTTTTTTTTTTTCCTTTCCTCCTTTAACAGCGCCCAAGCTCCAGTGTTCTTGATTCTGGGTTAGCTGCCTGACTTAGCAACCTGGGTATTTTAAGCTTGCTGGTGAAAAATCATTTTTTCAGATGAAGAGTCCTTAGTATAAAATAGTAAAGCAACATCCTCCAGAGGGGCAATGATCAAGTTTTCCTTTCATTTCTCTGACAAGCAAGTTTTTATTGAGGCTTAACCTCTTGCTTGTCCTTTTATTTCCAGTTACTGTCCACTTAAGTTCATGAGTTCTCCATCTTTGGTGGGAGTCATAAAAGTGCCAGCTCCTCACTGTGTTTCTCAGTCGCCTTCATTCATAAGGGTGCAGTTCTTTATCGTTTGTTAGTAGAATCAGACATGCTTTTCTGTGCATGTGCCATTCTTGTGTCTTGGGGAAAAAAAACTGACAAGATTTAACCTGTGAAGTAATAACGTAAGGTAAATTAATGGGTGAATTGATTCGTGTATGTTTTTCCATTTTAAAATACCCAAAATATATCCATACTTCCCACATTTTGAAATACATACTATATTCTCCATAGAAAACATCAAAATACCAAGCTGCAAGTTTATGAAATATGAATTATGCCCTTCGGCGTGTGTGTTGTAATGAGTTGAAAATGACTAATTGTTGTGATCATGCATGCATATTTATGCTGCTCTGTTGAAGTGCTGAAGTGTATTTTAAGGAAGAGCAACATTCCGTAGCTGACACAGGACTCAGTGAAGATGTAGTTTTAGTTATGTGGAATAATTCACGCTGATGGTTGTATGGTCTGAATATTTGTTAGAGGCAAGTACTGTGAACTTTTACTGACATCTGCTTGTAAAGGAATCTTGCAAAGCTGACAAAGGAAGTTTGTATGTGGGAGATTTCACCTAACTGATTAGGAGGGGAGGAGGGTAGAAATAAGGTGGGTTCAGTAAGTTCAAAGTTTATGTTCCTAATTTAACGTCCTTATACCTTAGCAATTTTACACCTGCGTGCTCTTCCTGATACTAAAAAAAAAAGGTATTTCAGAAGCTTGTTCCTCTGGCTAATACTGCCAATTGCTTCCTCTTGGTTTATTGTGGTTTTTTCCATGGATAGTTAATTTTTAATTTTTTATTTTATTTGTGAAAACAAAAAAGAATTTCTTGGGGGGGGGGGACAGCCCATTTGCAGTAGTCTGTGCATCAGAGGTAAGTGACTGTCTTAACTTTTTTTTTTAAGAATGCAGTCCATTTCTGATAAAGTGGGAGGCTATGAATTTAATAAATTGATTTTTAGCAAATACCTGTTGATAGTCACTCCCTGCACATTAAGTTCAGTATCTTAACTTTATGTTGTCCTTTTCAGCCCAGGTTAATCTGGAACACATTTGGGTTGGGTGGTGAGATGGCAGTTCCCTCCTCATGCGTGTATTTTGTGCAGCGATACCCTTGGTTTATTGTGGAGAGATGACCCCCCTCTGGGGAAGTGCTCTACCTTCTGCACATTGCACAGTAACTAAGAGGTTATGAAAGGCAGCAATTCAGATTATTCCACAGAAACGTGCAAGTAGAGTTTAGATGAGCAAATGATAAGGTCTTTGATTTAATAATTACAGGCTAATATTACCCATGGGGTCCACAGTGTTTACTGTTCTCAGGTTGTTCATATAGCTTATCACTGATTTCGTGTAGGCAACTATTGCAGAGCGTAAACTGGCAGGAGGTGGTGGACATTTTCTCTTTTATTTGAATCCCTATTGTTTTGGTGATGATACACAATGGGATAATAGGGTAAAGCATTTCGGACCATTATTTCCTCAGTTGCTACAGTTATGGAGTCCTAAGCAACTGAGCTGAAATTTGAACAAAGAAAAATTTTGAAAAAGTTCAGAATCACTTCTGTCCTGCAAAAGTCTTTCCCTGGTGTGACAGCTAATGACAGCTAACTAGGAAGTGATTCTGGGCTGAAAGACACGCACTGATGTTTTAGCTGGCAATAGACATTAGCTGAGCTCAAAACTGGAACTATTTAACTCAACCTGTATGCATATGATATTTCTGCTGCCACCTCTTAGGGCACCGTGGCTGCTAATTTATATTATTATGGCATGTGGGCCAGCAAGACTCGGCAAAACGTAAGAAGTAAAATTCATTGCTGAAACAAAATATGGTCATTGAAAATCTCGGCATTTTTGTCTTCCCTTCATTTAGTTTTCCCATTTAATTTCCTTCTACTTACTTTTTATTTTCCTGTTTAGTTAGGGGGCTTTTGCTCCACACCTGTTGCAGAGACTGATTGATTGAATTGAGACTCTAGAAACATGGGGAGATTTTTAACTAGGTTTAATCTATTTTCTGCTTGAATCCACTTCAAACTTTTTGATTTTTTTTTTTCTTAACTGTAAACCAGCAATTACTCTCATCTATTTTCCTGGGCAAACTGGAGTGTCCTGTTTGCTGGGAAGTGAATCCCCCTGCCCCTGTGCTTTTTCTCTCTCTCCTTGATTGAGATTTTTCTCTTCCTTCTTTTCCTGTTGCTTTTTCACATCTTAGTCCTCTTGCCCCCATCTGCCTGCATTCCCAGGAGTGTGTTTTGTATATTGGTTCAGTACTTCAGCTATAGCCTACAGCTGTTACAAGGAAAAGCAGAATAAAGACTGTCAGAATAAATAGTATTGGTTACTGACAGCAACTGCCCGAGTACCTTTTTTTTTTTTAAAAAAAAGGGGGTTAAAACAAAATAGTATTTGGTGCTTATGGAGATTCTTATCTTGCAGGACCCTAGAGATAATGATTTTTTGTAGTTGGTCTTAGCATGGAAAACAGTGGAGTGAGGGGGTCCATTTCAACCTCTGGTTTGAAAATATGCAGGACCACCACACTTCCAAAGGTGATGAAGCTTTTGTAGAACAGATCTGTCAGATTTCCCCCTTGCAGGGTGTGGAAGCTGGAGAGTCCCCCTCAATTGCTGACATCTCCCTCATCTCTCTGGATTAATGGATTCTGTTCTGAGTACCACCAAGGCTGTGTTAGGACAGTTGTCCACAAAACCCAGGACCAGTAGGAAGGTTAGCAGGTCAAAAGAATATTCGTGTGTTTAAAGTGGCCCTTTTTGGGGCAGGGGGAAATAAGAGGGGCAAATCCTTGCTGTTTCTTGCATTGATCTCCAGGCTTTGGGATATCTACGTGACTGTATTAATCACCATTAATCTCTCCATCTGGTTGCATTCCAGTCCGGATTTGTTTGTAATACCCAGGGTAAAGTTGCTGAGTGCTGCAGAAAGATCAGAGACTTGAGAATTGGTTTCACAGTGGTAATGGTACTCTCTCCAGCGCTCAACCAGTATGTGTTGTAGTCTGTGCTGTAAGTGACGGTACCAGAAAGAGAATTAGGCTGCCAAGTGAGCTGGTGCAGACAGGCTCATGTGCACGCTGCTCAGGGTTAGCATCATCTGGCGTTTGGAGCAGATTGTCAGAAAGCACACTCCAAAATACTTGGGGTGGGCTTCCTCTTGGGGCGTGTGTGGTGGTTCTGAGACATCACCATTTGTACGTATATTTTTAATATGAGACTGTATTGTGGCTGCCAGAGTGGTGGTGGTACATAGTGTGACGCTGAGGCTGAACGTTGCTTGTCGCAGGGTTGTGGTGAAAGGAGTATTGAGTGTTAGCAGAAACGTGGCTTGTTGGGGTAGCTGTCAGCAGTGAGAGCAGTACTCTTATAAAGGTACGTGAGACCTCTGCCAGCTAATTCTGTAGTAAGAATTCATTGAATAGCTCTGATAATGCAGAAGGAGAAAAAAATTTCCAGTTCGCTTTTCAGTTGTCAGTGTTGGTGGTATAGGAGAGAGAAGTGATGGAGGTATGGTTCTACCACAGTATGTAAGTAAATACACCAAGGAGGTGCGCTAAGTGAGTGTGAAGATTTTTATAACTGAGGCCTGAAATTTGTTTGCATTTGGGTCTGAACTCTGTTCTGTTGGATAGTGCGGGAGCTGGATAGTGTTTTACTCCTCTTAGCATTATGAAATTAATTACCTTCAGAAACAAGTAGTCGAGCTTACTGTATCTGTGAAATGTGTTACTGACTGCCCCTCAAAATTGCTTTCCAGTTGTTTATTACAAGCTGACAGTAGAAAGTAGTGTGCTATCAGCATGCAGCTTAAATTTGATGATCCTCTTGAGATTTTTTTTTTTTTCAGATGTATACAGCTGTCCTGAACTGTGTAGATTTCCTTATTTTGTAGGTCACTTGGATGTTAGGTGTTGCTCTGTGGTTGGTGTTTTCTTTCCTGTTCTGACAACAGAGCTAATGGGTATCAACAGAAGGAAAATTAGTTCTGTTCATTCTCAGGTTTCCTTTAGAGAGTAGTAGAGACCCATGCTGTCAATACCTTACAGGCTATTCTGATGATTTCCCACGTGGAAAATCAGGGGAAAGTCTGTAAATGAGGGCACTAAGCTAACTGTTTTAAAAGACACAGAAAAATGAGGCAGACACCCAGGCGGTCTCCAGTGTAATTTACCTAAGAACAGAAAGAATTCATTAGAAAACCTGGTCTCAAGGATCAGGAGACAAGGAGGGGAGGACTAAGAGGAACTCAGACTTCCTTTCTTGTTTGTTTCAGTGATTCTGTCTTTGTGTTCTTGAAGACCAGAGGGGGGAAAAAACAAAACAAAAACAAAAAACAGCAAATGCTCCCCTCCACCCCCCAAAAAAACCCCCCACCTGTGGTTATTAGTATGACTGCATGGCTTTTTTTTTCTTCTTGAGAACTGCTCCCTCTCATCTTTATTTTTTTTCCTTGTAAGTAATATTCTCTTCTCCAGTGTAGCCTCCCTTTTTTTTTTGCTCTCTTCTCTGTTTGTGATTGAAGTGAATGTAGGGATCCTTCACTGTTAGTGGTAAGGTCACTGAAAACTCTTCTGTTGCTTCCTTAGAGCAGCACTGCAGTGCACGTGGATGGAGAGAGCAGGTTAGCCTCTCTGTGTAGTGCCTGCCGGGAGGGACAGCAGCTGGTCATTCCCAGTGAATCCCAAGAAGTACAGTAAATTGACTAGTTCATCTTGTTAGTCCTAGGTCTGGCTCCCACATACATCCCCATGAATCAACAAACTTTTCCAGAAGGCACCTGGGCGAAACTAGTGGGAATGTAGAGTTACTGTATTCCTTCTGCCTGCGATATCTCTCCAGGGTCTCATGTATATTTTGAAAGCTGGTATAAAATAGCCTTCCGTGTTTTTGTGTTTCTTCTCTTTGATCCAGCCTGTTTTGTGTACATTGTCTTTAATCACTGCCTTTGCATCACATAGCCTCAGTCCTTGTTCTTCTTACAGGTGGCAATTTTCTTGTGTGTTTTCCATATCAAAGCTCTCTTTTTATTAACATTTCATTCTTTCTCTGCTATGAGATGATAATAACAGACAAAAGTATTAGCATGGTAACTTTACAGTATGATGGCAGCGAAAGGCTGTATGAAAATGGAGCTCTTGGGCAGGAAAGAAAAAAGGATTGGATCCTCACAGACCTAACAATGAAAGGCTGAACCTTTCCCTTGAAAAGCAGGAAGATTTGCCCTTGTCTTTTTTATTTCTCATTACAGCAGCAGCATCATGTGAGAGGGGAATACTGGGCAAAGACCCGCAAGGTGGTACGGGCAGGCAGCAGATACAGAGGAATGATTTCTAATGCCAGTTGAATATTGCGGGGTTCACACCGCATTGTGCAGAGCAATGTAGCATCAATAATACTCTCTTTCAGAAGAAAACAGTTTAAATCTGCAGAGATAATGTCATGTAGTTTTCATTTTGGTGAGGGGAACTGACTTACTCATATCCAGCAGAATCCCTTGCCTTGCAGCTTTTGTTAATTTTGGTAGGAATAGAAATAGTAAAGCCTGTGTATTGCCAGGCACTGTACACAGATGTAACATGGGGTAGTGGTTGCACTTTCTAATCAGAAAAAAAAAGACTGGGGGTGGAGAACAAAGCAGGAAAGTGATTTGCCTAAAATCATGCAGCTGGTTTGTGGCTGAGCTAGGTCCAAAGCCCAGTGTCTTAGTTTTTGACTAGTAGTTCACACTTGCTGTTTCTTTCATGTTTTGTCATAAGTTCTTTTGATGAAGTTTGTGAAGGTACAGCAGTGGAGGGTGGTAGCAACTAACTCTCTCCTTCCTTTTTTTCTTTGTCCAGGTTAGGTTGTATTTTCTGGCATTTGAAGAGCAAAGAGCACCATGGCTCCATGAATTACAAAACCGCAGGAAGTGTGGCAGCCTTCCCTACCTCCAGCTTTCCTTCCTTACTGTGACGTTCTTCCTGTGACCTTTGGTTTCATTCCCACTGGGTGCACAGTGGCCTGCCTCGGTGTCGGAGCAGAGGAAGCAGTTGTGGATCAGGGAGAGCCATGGCCTTGAGCTTGTATGTCTTTCACCTCTTCTATAAGTTCAAAATGATGGTGCTTGTCATTTTGTGTTTGATGGTGCTATGGGCCACTTTCAGTTACTTTGTGGACCCCAGACAGGAAATTTCTAAAGCTAAGAGCATGGTGGAGGATTTCAGAAAGGTAACTAGCCTGGAGGACAGTCAAAAGGAAGAGAAGATCGAATCAATTGCGGAAGTTCCCACAGTGAAGTCATTTCAGGCTCACTGCCCAGCTCTGTCTCCATACCTGCGTAAGTGATGGTGCTTTCCTCTCCTATCTAATAAGTTACATCTGCTTTGGTACTGCTGACTTAGTTTTCTTCCTAGCTGTTTTACAGTTAGACACTTTTCCTGTGAAACAAATACAGCGCAACCAGTTGCAGTAAGCACTTCCAGGTGAGGAAGCGACTTGTGGCACAGAGTGCCTGTGCTGGGTCTGGCTGGGATAGCAGCCCGTATGGTGCTGTGCTTTGCATTTGTGGCTAAAACAGCTTTGGTAACACACCAGTGACTTGGCTACTGCTGAACGGTGTCTGCACACTGTTGAGGCTTTGTCTCTCTTCTCCGGCCCCCTAAAATCTGGTAGGCTGGGGGCGGGGGGCAAGAGTTTGGGAGTGGACACAGCCAGGACAGCTGAGCCTAACTGACTGAAGGGATATTCCATACCATTTATCATGCTCAGCAATAAAAGCTCAGGGGAAGGAGGAAGGGGGGGCTGTTCATGGTTACAGTGTTTGTCTTCCCAACAACTGCTACATGTGCTGAAGCCCGGCTTCCCAGGACATGGCTGGGCATCTGCCCATGGGAAGTAACGAATGAATTTCTCTTTTTGCCTTGCTCACGCCCGCAACTTTTGCTTTTCTTATTAAACTAGCTTTATCTCAACCAGAAGTCTTTTCACCTTTCCTCCATTTTTTGCCTTTTCATTATTAGATGTACTTTTGTCTCTCTATCTTGACAACTGAAGGACTTCACAGCTGTGTTGGGGTTGGCACTACTTATGATGAAGGTTCAATGAGGTGACTGTTACCTTGGTTTGGCCATTTTTATTAGTCCACTTTTTTTTTTGTCTTGGTATTGCTCACAGCACCAGACTTCTGCTTTGCAGAACCATGTCGTTGTCTTCTTCCTCTTCCTTTTTGTGAACCTGATTAGGGATTTGTTTGGGAAGATGGATTCTTCCCTCCTCCCCAGTGTAGTCCAAAAAGCTGCTGTCTAGCTGCACACCCCCACTCCTGCCCCCAAGGCGTATTTGCTTAAGTGAATGCATGGCAGCTGTAGCCATCATAGTTGTCTGCATTGTTCTCTTTCATGGGTTGTCCGAGTCCAGAGGGGCTGGAATGATAGCTCAGTGCAAAAGAAGTGATGGAAATTTCATTTGGCTACAGAGAGGCTTGGTATATTTTATCTTACAAATCTATAGCCTTAAGCCTGTGATGCTTTTGTTCATGCTTGGAGTAGAGATGACTTCTCACAGCCACAGTCCTATGTCTCTTTCTACTTTGTTCTCTTCTGCTTTGCCCTGGCAGCCGTTTCTGGCCAATCCTCCTGCAGTAGGGTGGAACTTATCTTTATTTTTTTTTAAATATATATTTTTTTTTTGTCATCACTACTCTATAATTAGTTTAAGCAACTAAACACTCAACACCCTCTCCTTCCACTGCCTGCATAATGTCCTTGTAGCACTACTTTTCTCTTGGAAAGGCAGGGAAACCAATTGGGGCTTGAAACTGGGTTTCTTATGCTGGTTACAGAGTGCCTCATTAGGTGACTGGACTAGCCACAACCGGAAACATCTCAGGAAGGCTTCTTGTGCTTCTACAGGAGGTGCCAGCAAACTCACGTTCAAAGCATCTCTCACACTAGAAGAAGTGCAAAAGGAGAACCCTCAGGTAGCCAAGGGCCGGTATCACCCTACGGAGTGCTCAGCATTGCAGCGTGTGGCCATCCTCATCCCCCACCGCAATCGAGAGAAGCATCTGCTGTACCTCCTGGAACACCTCCACCCCTTCCTACAAAGGCAGCAGCTGGACTACGGCATCTACGTTATTCACCAGGTGAGGCAACTGTGCAGAGATGTGTTCGGGTGGGGATGATGTCAGTGCTCCGCAGTCCAAGGAGAGGCAAGCTGCTGCCTCTGCTGTCTGACATCAGTCCTCCAAGCATGCTTCGATCACTTCTACTTGTTGAGAGATGCAACAGTGCATGCAGCTATTGCTGGTAGCACTACAGGATCTCAGCTGCTGTTAGCAAAGCTGGGAAGTATTAACAAACAGTGTCTTTAACTGGTGTCCATTTCTCAGTCTAAGTAACTTACTGAGTTAGTGTTCAAGGTGAGCAACTTTTGTATTACTAATGCAACTCCCTTCTCTTGCAGTATACACATACTGTAACCGCCTGTCTTTAAATTTGGAGTTGTTTGGATGGAAGGCCTCAGTTTGTATCCAGCTCTTCTCTCCCATCTGCTTGCTGGCTGTCGTGCTTAGTAAGCTGTGTGTATCATGTGGTTGTACTTCTGCTGTCTCAAACTAAACACACCAGCTACTGCTTGTAGGTGCTTTACTTGCCCAGCAAGGGCTGTGGGAAGAAGTAGTCATGGCAGAGCATTTGATTCCTGAGAGGTTTATTAATTTCTTTATTTGCATTCTTTCTAGGTCTGCTGAGTCAGCAGCTAAAATTTGAGCATGCACACTTGTGCCACATTGTCTTTCATCTAAGGTGCTTATGTTCTGGTCACATGAGCTAAAAGTGGTATAGATTTCTCTTTTGTAATATGTTGTCTTTTTCTTGATCTTTTATGGTGTTTGATTTCTTTTACTATTATTTACTTACCTGTTCTGTTTTGACTCTAAACTGATTTTTCAGACAGCAGGAGAAAAAGGTGATTAATATGGTTTGTCTTCTGTTCTGTTTAAAGAGGCTAGAGTCAATTAACCAGTATGAGGCATTGCATTCTAGATGAAAGCTTACACTTTTGCTCAACGGCACAGCAGAACAGCAACAAAAGTCATGGCATATATTTTCAGTTGGAATAGACTGTTCTTTCATTGTTTAGAGCCATCATGTGGCCCGTAGAATGGAAAAAGTGAGGCTGTTTTTCTGTGTTAGTATGTACTGTAACTGTACATATAATGGCTCACTCCAGCTAGCAAGCAGCGGTTAGCAATAAATCGTTGGTAGAATGTGCATACTTTCTTTATTGAAATAAGTGAGGTGGAGAATGGCTGTTGTCATGTTAGCAAAAAGTAACACAGAAGTATGAAAGTTTTGTCTGGTGTGAGCAGCAATGTTGAGTCTGGACTTGTTCTATCAGCGTTTTTACTTGGAAGATTGGAAGCTTTTGCTTAACCTTTCCATGTAGATAGGCATACCCAGAGACTGGAAAGTGGATCTAACAAAACTCTCTTTTATGGCAAATCCATTTTCACTCTCCATTTGTGATGTCATTAGTTGTTTTAAGTATCTTGTGAGGAAAGAAATAGTTAAAAACAGGATTTAACTATTAAAATACACAGAGTTTACTTTGGAAGAAGATTAAGAAGTGGGCCTTTTATACTTTTCTCTGTGAGCCATTGAAGGGCATACTCCAGATCTCTTCTTTATGGGCTATGTGTAACATCTTGAAAATCGTGTTTCTCTGCACAAATGTGTGAAGGCAGTGCTGAAAAAAATGTGAGTTTGTAATCCCTAAAGGGTGAATAATTTCTTTCCCAACATAAGTTTGTCTTGTGACTGGTGTTCTCCTTCCATAGAAACAAAGGAGGACAATCCTCTCCTCAATAAAAGATGGGAGTAAACTTTGCTATTTGTTTGGCATGTGGTCTAACATTGACAACTGTCCTTCCTGGAAAGCAATTTTAGCTGTCGGTTGGCTACCTTTGTGCAGGACGTGGGCTGTGGTGGCTGACTGTACTGATGGGAGAGACACAACAGCAGCAGATGGTAAATGCTGCTGCTGAACTAGGCCAGTTTTGATACCCAATACAAGGGAAGTTCTTAGTATGTTCTTGACCAGTCATCTGAATTGTTCTGTTCACTCAATAACATATGTTTTCATCATCAGGAGAAGATTTTCTGACAGATATTTTCATATACAGGACACATTAAAAAAAAAAAAAGTCAGGAATTGGACTTCATAGGTTTTGGGTGAATTGTATCTAAATTTTTCTTCGAAAGCGCGTTCCTTCCCTACTGAGAATGGAAGCAATTGGTTATCCCTCTCTTAATTTCTCAGAGCTCGTACTGGCCTGTATTTCCCTAACTGCAGGTGTGGAGCTGTAAATCCCATAAATCTTTGTGCAGGAGCAGGTGGCTGTTAGTGATGGTGAACAAAGAAATTGCTTCTTCAGAGCAAAGCGTTACTTTTTAGAACGATAAATCATGCTTTGTATACAACTGCGTTTCCCTACAGCTAACCTTCTCTCAGTCTGGGGAGGCCAGCTTTTTTCTCATCTTCCATGGAGCCTCTTTCAGTCCAGGCACCTTCTAGCAAATGACCACTTTCTCTTGAAAATTGCTTTTGTTATTCTTTTAAGTACATCAGGTTCCTAGCTCTGGAAAATGACTGTCCAGTCAGTTTCTGGGAGCACAGGGCTTGGCTCTCTGACTCCCAGGTGGGAACTTGAGGCAACTCACCACCTTGTCCTCAGGACCAGAAAGCCTTCCACAGACTGGCATGTGCGTACAGCCCAGTAAAAAATAAATAGCAAGATAAGCACACCCGTTGCTCCAGAGGGAACGGTGATATGGTAAGCTTACAAAACTGCCAGGTGTGTGCATATGTATGTATACCTCAAAGGTGAAAAATGGTGTTTTTGAAAAGCGAAGATGCACTAACTTAAAGCAAAAGCAAACAATGAAGACTCCTAAAAGTCAAGTGAAGCTCTGTGCTAGGGGGAGTCCCTGTGTAGCAAAATAATTAGGTTATAGATAGGAGTTAAAAATGGAGAGACCTGCTTTTTATTTCCCGCTCTGCCACCTACTGTGTGACCTAAGGAAATACAGTGAACTCTTTAAGCATTGCTATCCTCTAAACTGAGTGGACAAGCATAAATCACCTGTGGCAGGTGCTCTGACATCTATAAACCAATCAGTATGTGAGTAATGTTTTGGTGTTTTGTTTTGCTGTTTTTTTTTTTTTTAAAAAAAAAAAAACTTCCATAAGCCTTACTGACACAGTTGTATAGAGCACCAGTTCCTAAACTGTTTACTGATATCTCTTTTGTTATGTAGCCTGATGGGAACTCCAGGACAGGAGCAGCAATAACAGTGAAATTGCATCGTGCAGCATGCATACTTCTGGTGCCCAGATAACTGTAGACTCTCCTGGCCCTGGCTGTGTTTGTTCATGACAAGTTGGTTGATGGTTGGACTTGATGATCTTATAGGTCTTTTCCAACTGTAGTGATTCTGTAGAAAAGAAAAAAAAAAGTAGAGACTAAAGAAACACGTTGCATCATTGGCCACTGTGATGTTGTATCTAATGTTATGGGGTAGCTCTTTGTGTAGCTACTGCTGTGAAGGCTGTGACGCACAAATGCGATTGTGAGCTACGCGATCAGAACAAATGCCTGGGAGCAGTTCTGGTTCAAAAGGTTTGACACCTTCTTCAGAGGTTTTTTTCCATTCTCTTCCACAGGCTGGCAACACCAAATTTAATCGAGCTAAACTGCTGAATGTAGGATACCTAGAGGCCCTAAAGGAAGCGAACTGGGACTGTTTCATTTTCCATGATGTGGATCTGGTGCCAGAAAATGACTTTAACATTTACATGTGTGACAGACAACCAAAGCACCTTGTAGTTGGCAGGAACAATACTGGATACAGGTAGGAAACCAGTAATACGGAAAGAATACCAACTGGGAAATGCCACGTTACTGATAATGTTCCTCTTCTGATGGAGCTGTATGCTGGTATCTACCCTTCCTTCTGACACCAGGTTTCTGGTGGTAATGCTCTGCCTCTCTGGAGTGCCTTCTGACGAAAGATAACTGCACAGACATCTCTGAAGTCAGCTCCGTGGTCACCTGTATGAGTGATCATTGTCATCATTCTGGTTTCTGGGGTGAGGTAAAGGGCGTTTTGAGGGGAAAGCAATGTGACAGAGGTGGTGCGAAGACCTTCTGTCAAAGCTAGAAATACATTTGCAGTCTCCTGGTCCTGTGATTTGACGGTATGATCTTACTATTGTGCTAATGAAACTTGCCACTTAGCTTTTGTTGTTGAAGAGGTAACTTCTGATATTGGGAGCTCAAGTGGGAGAATTTGCCAAGGGATAGGTTTGTCCTTTAATTATTTGGCTGTACAGTGTCTAATACCGGATCATTCTGATTTTTAAATGGGTCCCCTAAGTAACAGTGTGATATAAACTATTTAAGGGAAAAGTCAGGTTCAGTCTACCTCAGAGAAAAAAAGGCTCCTGTGCTTGGTGAATTTAATGACTAGAGTGGTTTCATTGAATGTGTTTCGTTTAAGAGTCACCTCTTATGTCATGTCACTCTAAATACTAATTAAACTGGGCTTTTTAAAAGCTGATCTCAGAGTACTTTGAAGTATAGTTCTGCTTAATTTCTGTGTTTCCTTTCTGAAATATATATGAGAAAGGGTTGGGATGTGCAGATTCTTCTACCGAATAACATTCACTTTCCAGTTATGCAGTGAAAACAGGAACAAGCACAAATGGACTAGGCTTGTGACAAGTTTTTGGAGCACTGTGCCTTGCAGAGAGAATGCTGAGGGCTACAGGATGGTTGTGCACCAAAGCAACAGAAACATTGTTTTGGCTAATTGACAGGCATGTAGAATCCAGGCTAAGAACACGGCACAAAGCTTGAGGTGCTTTACTTAACCTTTTGGGCCTCAGTTACTGCAAGTGTTTAGCTTAGCTAAGCATGCAGATGGAAATTTTTTTTTTTTGCTTTTACTAAGGGATCATCTTACTATTAATTTCCTCAGGTTTCTCCTGTTTGTGGAAAGGCGCTGTTAGTTATGGGTCAGCTTTAAGCTTTGGCTTTAGAGAGTCTTACGCTGACAAAATGCTTTTGTTGTGAATAGCCGGCACTAGGGTGTTGTGAATACCCTGCACCAGTATTCGCTAGGATACTGGTGGTTTGAATCAGATTCATACTTTTTCTGTGTCACTGCCTCTGTTTACATATCTGTGAAGTGGGGATAATGCTCTACTTCCAAGGGAATTCCTGGGTACGTCTGAAGGAATTCAGATCCTGAACTCAAGAATGATACCTAAACTGAGCTGAGCCCACAGGTTGAAATCCCAGTTGGGTGACCTCAGTGTTCTGCTTAGGCTGAGGTGAGCACACTGAGACATGTTGCTCAGATGGGGTTGAGGAAATGGAAGTCATACATGGTTTGCATTAACACACAGTGTCCTGGGCAGGAATGTGGGTTTTCTGTGGATTTCTTGGGGCGTTCTGTTTGTTTGTGTTTCTTCCAGGGCGATATCCTCTATGGTGATGCAGTGCACGCTAATCTTAACAGTTGTGCTCCTCTGGACAGCAAGTACCCTATGTTTGGTTATATAAACTACAGCTTGGGTTTAGATTCTTTAGGAAAAGCTTTATATACTCGAACTTTGAAGGTAAGGGTGGGAAAAACTTGCCTAGCTTAGCTAAGCTATTTCCTTGAGACCAGCACAGCATCCTTTCCTAATGACCATTTCTATTGTATGGTTTCTTCAGTCCTATTTTAAAAATCCCAAAGGAGCTGATATTCTCTTGTCCTCAGGGAAGAGGTGGTTGATCATTGTTACAGAGGTGCATTTTTATAGATGATGTCACCTACGAGCAAGATATCCCTGGGCCCTGCCAGTTCTGCTCTGCCTGAGGAGGGTTGAGTGGACAGCACTGTCCTTGTTACAGCTCTGGCTCCTTCAGTGTCTGCCTCTCCAGTGGTGTAGGGGAATTACAGGGTGCATAAGGAAGCAGTGGGGTGCATATATGGATGTGTGGGTGGGCAGTCAGCTCCCCAACCCTACCAGGCTGCTGGAACAGGGGGATGTGGTACTGTTGGTGACTGGCAGTGCAGCCTGAAAGCATGGCTGGGGAGGGCTCTTCCCTGCTGTTGCTGTTTATGTGGGACCTCCTTGCTGTCCATTCCACCTGTTCACTGCATTTCTCTAGAGTACCCATAGCAGAAATCTCAAGGTAGTAATCCATAATTAAAACTCAATAGGACCTCCCCTACCTTATGGTTGGTCTCCTCTAGGAGAGGAGATAAAAGGGAGAGAGCAAGGAAGAGTAAAAAATTCCAGAGGTATTAAAAAATGCAGGTAGAGCACCTGAGAGACTGCATCTGCCTAGAGCAATCCTTTTTTGTATGTTTATATAGATAACACTATATTTTGGGAAGTATATCACAGTCCCAGCAAATGACAGTTGAAGATTTTTTTTCAGACAACTGGAAGAAGCCTCACATATACAGGCCCTGGTCCTCTTGGAGGACTTTAATCCTCCTGGTATCTGCTGGAAGGGCAACACAACAAGGCACAAATAATCCAGGAGATTTCTGAAGTGAATTGATGATCAAACTGGGCATACCCCATGAAACTATGTGACCTGATGGGAGGTATCCATGAGTTGGGGAACTGGTTGCTGTCATTGGGAGGCCATTCTGTTATCTTTGAAAGGTCACGGTGATTGGGGGAGGTTCCTGTGGACTGGAAGAAAATAAATGTCACTTCTATCTTCAGGACAGGCAAGAAGGAGGATTTGAGGAACTACAGGCTGGTCAACCTCACCTTCTAATCCCTGGGAAGGTGATGAAGAAAATCTACTTGCAAGTCATGCCTGACCAACCTGATAACCTTCTCTGAGTTGAGTACCTTAGTGGATGAGGGAGGAGTACTGGGTAGTGTTTATCTTGACTTAAGAAGGCTTTCAACACTGTCTCCCATTACATCCCAATTAACAAAGTGATGAAGTATGGACTACGTAAGTGAACAGTGAGGGACTGAAAACTGGCAGAACTGCTGGGCTCCAAGGGTTCTGATCAGTGGAACAAAGTCCAACTGGAGGCCAGTTGCTAGTGGTTTACCCCAGGGGTTGATACTGGGGCCAGTACTGGTTAACATCTTCATTAGTAACCTGGAGAATAGGGCAGAGTGCACCCTCAGCAAGTTTTCAGAAGATCTCAATCTTGGAGTGGTGGTTGATGCACCAGGGACTTTGCCGGGCTGGAGAATTTGGCCAACAGGAATCTCAAGTAGTTCAGCTAAAAGGAAATGCAGAGTCCTGCAACTGGGGAGGAGTAACTCCATGGACCAGTGCATGCTGGAGGCCAACTGTCTGGAAAGCACCGTTGCGGAAGAGGACCCAGGGTCCTGGCAGACAAGAAGTTGAACATCAGCCGGCAATGTGCCCTTGTGGCAAAGGCGGCCGGTAGCATCTTGGGCAGCATTAGAAGGGACGTTAGCAGGTTGAGGGAGGTGATTGTGCCACTCTACACAGCCCTGGTGAGGTGATATCTGGAGTGCTGTGTCCAATTCTGGGTTCCCCAGTATGATAAAAATGTGGACATACTGGAGTGAGTCCAGGGAAGGGCCATGGAGATGATTATGGGGTCGGAGCATCTGACCTATGAAGAGAGGCTGAGAGTGCTGGGACTGTTGGGTGTGGAGAAATGACAGCTCAGGAAGAATCCTACCAAAGTGCATACATACCTGATGGAAGGGAATAAAGAAGGTGGAGCTAGACCCTTCTCAGTGAAAGGCAAGAGGCAATAGGCACAAACTGAAATACAGGAGACTTCATTTAAAAGTACAAAAAGAAACCTGTGAGGGTGGTCAAATGCTGGAACAGGCTGCCCAGACAGGTTGTGGAGTCTCCATCCTTAGAGATGCTCAGAACCTGAATGGACATGGTCCTCAGCAGCTTGCTTTAGCAGACCCTGCTCTGAGCAGGGGGGTTGGACTACTTGGTCTCCAGAGGCCCCTTCAATCTCTCCAATTCTTCTGTGATCCTATGACATGAGCAAAAATCAGCCAGGAAAAACAGTCCATGAGGGAGGTTGCGTGTGTTGTTTTTTTGGTGGGTATTTTTTGTTGGTTTTGTTTGGTTTTAAATTTATGACAAACCAGAAATGATAATAAGCATTGCACCTTTGCTTATCTGGCATGTAAATTGACAGGGCTAGAAAGTATCCATTATGGCAACTTGTTCATCTGTTTAGATTCACATACATCTAGAAAATGCAAAAAATGCCATCTGCAGCCATGTGCACGTCACCTCTGAAGATGGCAGTGGCAATGTGGCAGAGGCTGTGTTGTAATGCTTACCTTAAAGGGCAAGAGAGAGGAGGATATAATAAAAAGCGATTAGCAAAATGGTATAAGAAGATAAATAAGCATGGTATGTAATTACCTTTTAAAAGTCGGTGCAGTTTCCAGGACAAGGAAGGTAGAAGTTAGAAATTAACCTCCTTTAGAGCTGAGCTCCATGATATTATGTTACTAAGTAACCTGCACTGTACCTTACTTGGAACTGGTCCTGCAATATTCCTAGCTGGAGCTGAGGTCCAGTAGCACATGCCCCCTTGCTGTGATCTGATTTCATTCCAGGTTTTTCAGATTCAGCTCTAA
Organism: Gavia stellata; assembly: GCF_030936135.1. Lineage (NCBI taxonomy): Eukaryota > Metazoa > Chordata > Aves > Gaviiformes > Gaviidae > Gavia > Gavia stellata. The sequence goes on along the minus strand of NC_082594.1, from coordinate 129,156,107 downwards.
GATAGCCAATGGCTTGCTATCATTATTGCAAAGCTTCCGCTGTATTAGCGTGCAGCTTTGTTCCTTTTCTACTCATCAGAATCCTTGAAGTGAAGTGCCATTTTGACTGGCAAGGGGAGTTGTATAAAGAGAGCAAGCAACTACTGAAGAAGGCTCCGTTCTCTCTGTTGGAGACTTAACTTTTTCTGGCCTAAAGCAAATCACTTTCTCTTCCTGAAAAGAGGAAAAGAACAGGACCTACGTCATGGATTTCCGCACCCTTAACTCTGCGAAAGACAGGTCTAGATCCAGAGTTTTCGGGGTGATATTTTCATTGTTGGTAGAATTTGACTTTTAATTCTTCATTCTCTTTTTTTTGTGTACTTCTAGGTTACGGTACCAGGGATATTTTGGAGGTGTAACTGCTCTAACAAGAGATCAGTTTTTCAAAGTGAATGGATTCTCTAACAACTACTGGGGTTGGGGTGGAGAAGATGATGACCTTCGAATCAGGTAATAAATAAATACATAAAAGGCTAGAGAGGTATGGGCATGAGAGGGGGAGGTACCAATTTAAAAAATAAAAACATTGGTGTGACTCCACACCTGGCCTCCAAAGACGGAACAGTACAGGAGGCTTCAATTTAAAACAGCGTTGCATTGGGATTTTGGAGTGTGTGACGCAGTTCTGTGAATGGTTTCCTCTTTGAAGAGGTTAGGCGTGCCTGAGACCTGGTCCTCCTCCTGACAGCATTGTTGGTTGGGTGTGGGCTTTGTTGCGGGTTTTTTTTCCAGTTGCTTTGTTTTGTTTTTGTCTCAGCTACACAGTATTTGTATTCTCACTTGGAAATTGGTTATAATGGAAATAATATGATTTAAGTCTGGAGTGTGATTTGCCAAAGAGACACAAGTATTGACTTCCGGTACTTTGCAAGAGAAGAGCATGGGAGTGTTTTGGTTTTGGTGGGATTGGGTTTTTCGCATTCATTGATTACCATGATTTATTCCAAGCAGGGCTTAGTTTGTATGTGGGTGGTGTTGATTATAGTTAAGATAGTGAATAACTTGAATTTTAGAAAGACTGCTTGTATATGCATATGCCCTTTGCTCTTGTTAAAACCAGTTTTGCAGACATGCCTGTCAATGTAGGAGAAACTTGTTAGTTTGAGAGTTTTAGTGGCACAAAGGAGTCAACAAAAGTTTTACGTTGATCTTTTGCCTAGGAAGAAACCTCTAATCCTGCATTGCTGCTAGTGGAGGAAGGAAAAAAAAAAAATCCCCAACAACTAAAAAAAAACCACCCCACAACCCCGCAAGCTCTGCTGGCAGAGCCTGTCAGTTTGTAACTTGGGTATACTCTGTCAGTCTTAAACGTTTATCCTTTTCAATTGCTTAAATGTGTAAACAAACATTTGGGGGACATAAAATTCATACTGCTGGTGATACTAAATAACTACACTGGTGAAATCAAGTGTGTTAAAGTTAGGAACTTCCAAATGAAAGTTGTTCTCTGTGTCAGTTCAGCAGATCAGTCAGCTGTATCTCAAATCTAAAAGCTCTGCTGGTGACATGGGTTTCTGTCCCTTCTTAATCATAACTTTTCTCATTTCTCCCTACTTCTCACTAGAGACACCAACGTCTTCTCTGTGACCTCTTGGGAGCTGGCTTTTATAGTGGTAGGGGATGGCTTGGTACCATCTTATTCCCCAGCGTCCTGAGAAGCGTCACAGTTAATGAGCGGACAAAGGTGATAGCGGTGTTCTTTCAAATGTTTCTGTGGGCGGCAGAGAACCAGCTGTGCAGCAGATCAGCAGGATTTATTGAGGGTCTCCACAATGTTTGCAAGTGATTGGACTCAAAAGCGATGCTTGCTCGCATGTGGTGCCTCCTAACTTTGCAGCTGTTGTGGTGTTGGTGAGGAAACCACATTGTGTGACCCAGAACGCGCACTGCAACTGGGCTTGGCTCATGCCTTTCCTCTTGGGTGGGTCTTGGACTGGGCTGGTGACAGAGTTTGCAGCGGGTAGGCAACGGGAAGCTTGCTGTCTCGGTGGGGTGTTGGATGGAGATCCTTGCAGCCTTCCTCTGCGAAGACAGCAGATGGCAGCAGCCCCTTCGGTATCTTCAAGAACTTCAAGAGTGCTCTCAGGTCCTACCGCTTTGCCTCTGTGCTAAATGTGGTGGTCTCTTTCGGGCCCCTTCCTAAGGTGTGCATGCCAAAGAGATTTTTCAGATAGTTTGTTGTATTTGTTTGATAATTTACTGCTACAGCCATTGGAAATCTGTAAGGGGCTCAGTTTCTTCAATTCGTAGTTTCCTATTGCTCTTTCAGCTGCTGATGTGACTAGCAAAGACCTAGGCTTATTCCTTAATTCCATTGTCATGAAGCTAACCCTTTCTGCTGACAGAGCAAAATTGTTGTGCTCCACATATATGTTTAAGGTCAAAAGCTCCAATCAAGTGCCTGATGTCAGATACTTAAATCCATGCACAGGGCTTAGTGTTTCTGGTACTGTTCTCCAAGAAATTTTTCTTCATGTGAACAAACAAAAACTTTGCAGCTATTAAAAAAGAAAACAAGCTTTTTTTTTCCTTTTTAAGTGGAGAACTACCAAGTATAGGAGCTTTATTGCAGGAGTTGAGATGAACTTGTTGCAAAACGTGTGGAATCCTGCTACAGACCTCCTAGGTTAATACAGGGCAGTACAAACTAGACCAGACAATACTAATTTAAATGTACTCTGTTGTATAATGTGTGCTTAAAGCTCTACACAACCTCTACTGTGGTAGCTACCAGCTTCTGTTCAAAAGAAAGGGGTATCTGTCACCCTACTGGACCTATTCTCCAGAAATGCAACTCTGAGCCCCATTTCTCTGGCAAAATCGGTGTGGAAGAGACACAGATAAGTTTCTTACAGTTCTCTATGCTTGCTTCCATGGCATCTACAAGAGATAAAGTCTCCAAATGTTGGGCTCTTTTTTTACTTAAGAGCTTGTTTATAGGTGATGTCTTGCTCATGGCACTATTGCTTCTTCCAGGGTTGAGATGCAGAAGATGAGAGTGGTGAGGCCATCTGCTGATGTAGCCAGGTACACGATGATCTTCCACAAACGAGACCACGGTAATGAGGAGAACGGAGAGAGGTGAGTCAAGAACAGTGTTCCACCTTGCATTGTCTTGGTATGTGACTGGGAGCCAGGCACCTGAGGGCCAGGTTCTTTGCTCTAGGCCAAATGGGCATTTTGTGGTACCCAGAGGCCCTGGGGGACACCCGTGTGACACCCCTGTTCACAGCTGGCAGCTCTTGTTCTGTACATGAGATCTGCCTAGAACTGACCGGATAATGTTCCTTACAAACTTCCAAAGTTACGGTTACATGGATATGTTTTGAGTATATGACTTCAGAGATTAAACCAAAGGCCTTTTTCCCCCTGTGTCTGACTTGCTGAGGACAGGAAAAGCATGACTTTACATTCCCAGCAGATACAGGAAGGCTGCAGCTCTGCCTCCAAGTTTACTAGTCACGGGAAAGAGCTCAAAACTCCTCTCGTTTGCATATCAATGAAGATTTTCTCCTTTTTGTCCTCAGGATGAAGCTTCTACGTCAGGTATCTAGAACGTGGAAAACAGATGGGCTGAACTCTTGTTCGTATAAACTGCTCTCAGTGGAACATAACCCTTTATATGTCAACATCACAGTGGATTTCAGCATGCAGCCCAAGATCTCATAAGGGTGAGCACTGCTCAGGTTATAGGAAATGGCAACAGACCTTTTGTGGGGTTGCTGCTGCTACAGCAAATGACTCCCGGCGCTCTGCTTGAAAGAGTACTTCCGTAGCACAGAAGAAAGTTGTTTTTCACAGCATCTAGTCGATCGGTTGAGAATTTCCTTTTGGGAGGACTGGAGGTATGGACTGACCTGAGGGACAGGTCCTCGTGTTCTTCTATGCACTTTCTGCTGCGACATTTGTGAAAGTGTCCTTGTTTGGGCTCGTCCGGTGGAAGGACTTGAACTAAGTCTTCTGAAAAAAAGAATTGTCGTTGCAGCTATTCCTAAACTTCTTATTTGTTGTAGGGGGAAGGCTGCCTCGTGCTGCCAACATTGCCATGACTTCAAAAGGAACAGGCCAGTCTTTCCTCATTAAAAGCACAAGAATTCTTCACCAACTACACATTCACTGAGAAAAGCTTATTTTGTCCAGCCTGAGGAAAAACTGCTTATGAGTGAAGGAAGGGCAACAATGGTAATGGGTAAGGAGATGTTAAAAATCTCTCAATAAATACACTCCATTGAATTCAAAAGGCTTCTCTTGTCCTTCATGAGCTCAACTCACCCTGCCCTCGGCCTGCTGAAGTGTCCTGTGGCGGAATGAAAGTCTCAGTTCTGCAGTAGGCTGTGTATTGTTCTGGAGGGATGTGGATGGAAATGCAGTGGCCAGCTATGTCAGATGGAGAGAAATTCATGTCCATATATTTTTTTTTTTAATGCTTTGGGCCACACTGTTAGCAGAGTGCGTATTTGTATACATACCTAGGCCATTATTATTTGTGATTCTTGTTTTAGAAGCCTGGTGAAAGTCTGTGGGTAACTAACCGTTCCACTATGTTACAGGATTTCTGTGAAAATCTTGATTAGAGCACTTCCCTTACCCTGGCTTGTTGGTTATGCATCCCTTGCAGGCAGATGTGAAGCCACGCTTGGGAGAGTTTCTTTTAGGACACAATATATTAAGAATGACATGACAAAAAGCAACTTTTGCTTACTAGAATATTGAAGGAATGGTTCTCCAGCTGGTTGACATGTTATTTAAAGCTTCAGTCTTCTCTACAGTTGGAATAAGTTCTTTGGTGTTTAGTGGGATAGATACAGCTTTTCAGTGAACAGGAAATTTTAGTATCTACAACTAATAAGCAAAAATACTCTGTGTCATGCTTGTGGAAATAATTGGACCTGGTAGGCAGTGCTACTGCCTGACTCTACAGAGAAAGGGCAAGGTCTTGAGCAGACTGTGTCAGTCTCACAGTCAGGTAAGTACAAGTGCATTCCTGACAGGGTCACAGCTCCACTGTTGATATGTTTGACTTAGATTTTCCTCCAGTATTTAATTTCTCTGAGGTATTTCATACTGAAGACAGATCAACCTTGAAAGATAATTAATGTTTGAGCAACAGCTGAAATACTAGATTCATTTCCCTACTCTGAGCAGGAGGTTAGACTAGGTGACAGCCTCAGGTCCCATTCAGCCTGAATTACTTACAGCTACAATAAACACATTTAAACACTCACGGATCAGGCCAGAAAAAAACCAAGGGCTTAAGCTCTGGTTTTGTCTGGTTTCAGGGCAACTTTCTCCTTTGTTAGACTCTTATTAAATAGTCTAGAAAACCTTAACCCAAACATGTAACTCAATTTATTTTACTTAAATTCACAAAAGATATTTACAGAACTGTACCTGGCTTTAACCCTTTCTCAAAATAGAGCACTTCAGGGGCCTGTCTGACACCACAGCTTGCACCCCCATTAACACTTAAGTATGCAGCAGGACAGAGTGATCCAGCTGTGGAACAAAGGTTCCAGAAAACTTGGGTCAGCTTACTCTCAAGCAGACCTTGTTCCCCAAGGACCGGGAGGTGGGTCTGGCTCAGCAGTTGGTTATACAGTGCTTGGACAATTTTTACAGTAAGCCAGAGCCTGTTTATTAGCTATCACACCCTACTGCTGAAGCCTTTTCTTCTAGATCTGAAATAGTCAGAAGTGAAATGCTTGAAAGACAAAAGGATTAGTCTCAAGTGGTGCGGACACACACCAGGCAGTAGAGGCTGAACACCCAGAGGCATGCTGCCATGCTGAGCCCAAACTCTGCTTTCATTCTCTTAAGAAAATGGGGGAACGTATCCAATATCCACAGTGATGTTGGTATAAAGAGGATGCTTTGTCCTGGAAAGGAGCTTGAATTCTAACGAATTCATTCCATCATCCTTCCATGTTTTTCTGGTGTCGTGTCGGGAAGTAGGCCTGAAAAAGGAAGAGAACAAAGGTGATGTTTGCAGCTGAAGCTGCAGAAGAAACAGACTTCCAGAGGGGGCAAGGGCTTAGCAGGTGAAAGCTGCTAGCAGAAAAGCCCCAAGGAAATTCTTCTCACATAATACAGACTAGAGAGGGAAAGCATTTATCAGACTAAACAGATTAGACTAAGTTCATACTGAGTATTCTAAACAAGGAAGATAATTTGGACTGGAACCTGATCAGACAGGGAGACCAGTGAGATGACAACTACAGTGTGCAAAAAAACCAAGAAACTGGCAGCAGCTTAGTGAGACCTGGGAGCGCAACGCAGAGGCTTGCAGCAATAGTGTACACAGGCTGCTGTAGGTAGGTTTTTAAGACAGGGTTATTATGGAAACCTGAGTTTTGAGATGATAGAGGGAAGTCTGCACTGCCAGTGTGAGAAGCCTCCACCACACTTGACCTAACCCCCTCCTCCAGCTCCTTCATGTAAACTGAGTCTTTGCTAAGGTTCTCATAGCACCTTCCTCATGTCTTCAAACTAGAATGCTGCTTTCCACTGTTTTAATGGCACTTTGTAAATCCACAGGTTGAAGGGCAAGTTTTTATTATAGGGACCTTGTAACAAAGCTCCTCTTCAACCTGAACTCTCCCTCTTTACAAGTCAGGTGCTATTATTTTTAAAGTTTTATTCCCTGAAGAATTTGATGCTTAAGTCTGCTATGTGTTAGCTTCCTAGCTAGCACAGGTCCTTAACAATAGGAAAAAACCAGGAAACTAGGGGAAACCCTTCAAATGCAGAGACAGAAGCAGAATGATTCGGTTAAAACTGACTGGAAGCCTTCTTTAAATAGCCACAATCAAGCAGAACAAGAAGCAGTGGCATTAGGTATACTTACTGCCTGTTCTGAGGAAGATGATGGTAACAGTCAACCTGCCACAAGGCAGAGAGTAGCCTCCTAACTGCCCCCCCAGAATAATTACCTTCTCCAAGGCTCTTGTGTCTCTGTCTCTTCATTGTAGTCCATCACTTTGTAGCGTCCAAGGTGAGGTGATGTCCGAACTATTTTCATTCCTGCTAACTGAATCCTTTAAAACAACAAACAAAATGTTTGCTTAGGCATAAAGATGCTGTTTCTAGGCTTAGTTATAGGAAATTCAAAGTCAGAGATGATTTTTCAGTGTTAATGCAATCAAAGCAAAATGCAGAAGCTGAAGGGAGCAAGTTTAACCCCACAGTGCCATGTTATCTTCTCTAGCAGGTTCTAATCAGGCTCAGGCTAGAAAGCTCCCAGCTGCAGTGCACTTTGACAGGGTACAAAGAGGATTATAGCAAGCAGGGAATGAACAACAGCATACAGAGCAGTCAGGAGCAACTCCCATGAATCTGACAATTGAGCATTATTTTCACTTCCTTGTAGAAGCAGAGCTTTTGCTGCCTAGAGGCCCATTACCTAAACTTAAAAAAACCCAACAAACCAAACCTGCAGTTTCTGAAAGGAAGCCAGTCCTGAGTTTCAGATCCAGATTAAGCCTCTCTCTGTTCTTTGAGAAATGCCATTCATTCAGATGGCCCGATTAGAGGACTGGCTTCATAAAAGATTAGTGACAAATACAGGCACCAGACAAAAAAGTATGAGCTGCTCAGCTGCAAGACAGATAAGAAAAAAGGGAACTGAAAGCTCAGAATTCCAGAACAGAGCTCCTAAAACCAGCATTTGGGGTGACTTTCAAGCTACCCAGTGCTGATGGCATCTATGTTAGTTTACCAATAAAAAGTGCCTGTAACAGTACTAGGGCTAGCAAACCTTCGTTATCACAGGGCAGCTCTTAGGCAGAGAAAATTCCTGTGAATGTAAGAATGAATGTTTGCTCAACTGAGGTTATCTAACTGGCATGTTTGCAACACTTGATTGCCTTCCGTTGAGATCTGGTACAGCAGCAAGCTGCACTGAAGCAGGAATGTTATATAGCCGAAAGAAGCTACAGAACTGAAAATATTTGTTAGTCCAGAGCCATCAAATGATTACAACACTTCATTGACAGTACTATTATTTCAGATTGAGTTTCAGGCAAGGTTTCTTCTTTTCTAAAGATAAGCTTATTGCACATTCAATCAAAAAGAAAAGGCAAGAATGCTAACCTAGCTTTGCTGTTACAGTTTTTGCAGTGCAAGACTAAACTAAAACCATAATACAAAACAGTTAATACATTCATTTACTGTTAAGAAGAACCCAACAGACTTTCCTGTAGTGGATAATGTTAACACATAAGTGGTTCCAATCAGAGTAGTGTTTTCTTCTAATAAAAGGTAGACCCTGGTGTTTGCTAGGACTAACATTAGAGAGTACTGCAGTCTGCCAACTGTAAGTAGCAGCCAGCATGTTTTATCACTAACTCTGCTTTAATAAGCAGTATCCCAGCAAGAAAATCTTTACACAGGACTTTTTTTTTTTTGACATTTCAATGTCCAATTTCAAATACTAATTAATTGTGTTGCTACATGGTAAGAAGTGCTTGAGCACCTCCTACAATCCAAATCCCAGTAGGTGCATCAAGCTGGCCGTTCAAAACCAGCCAGCTCATTCCTAACTTCTGCAGGTTGAGGCTTCAGTATGTGAATAAATCATGAACAGGCACTGTCCGTGGCCTCCAGGTACCTATGGGCCAGAACATTGCTCATCATTAGTGTAAGTTTTCAAAGAAACAACACATGATTTATTTCCCTTCAAGAAAGGGCTATTTTGGGATTTACATAACCTGCTTACACTCCTATGCATAACTGGCATGACTCTCTACCACCGGTACTGAAAACCACATTAGATGCCTAAGCTGTACTAAGAACAGCTGAATAGACCCAGCATTGTAGTGTTTGATGTAAAGACCTATTTTCCTGGCATTCCATTCCTTTAGTAAACGCCAAATCTCTAAACAATCATACACCCTTTTAGTTAGCTTTCTCTGAAAGGAAAAGGAGGAATTCTATGTTAGAAAATCTGACTTTCAATTCCCATAACAATACTGCTTTGTAAAAACTCCTACACTCCTCAAACAGAACATTCCACCAGAACTGTGTAACTTGTCACACTGTGCAAGACCAAAAAACACACAAGAGGCTTTTATTGTCAGTTTAGTTTTATAAACTCCCCAAGAGCTTGCCTCAGTGCAGGATGATGAAGGTGCACAGTGCAACTACAAAGCTGAATAAAGAAGCTACAACCATGATTTTGTACTCTGCATTAGGCAGAGTACCTAGAACTAAACTCATTGTATTCATTTCTATAGCGTGCTGCTGCCATGGCAACTGAAGTACAAGAAAAAACATCAGCTCTTGCTGTCACTGACTCACAATAGTACCCAGGCTTCTCCATCACCCAGCACTGAAGACAGACCTTAGAATTCCCTGTGTTCCTTAATTCCAAGTAGTGGTGATTAGGTAATACTTGGAGCAACCTAGATGCACTTAACATAACTTAAATTCCCAACTGTCTGAGAATTACTAAGTACCTTCTTGCTTTTCTTATTCGTCAAGCTTGCAAATTCCTTCCTTCCCTTGGGGCTGTTAATGTCAATGGAGTCACTTGTCAACTACTGGTGGTTCTAACCCCTTGTACGCTCCAGAGCAACTGAAGGCAGAAGGATGTGAAGTAACATTCCACCCTCCAAAATCTGAGAAAAGCTCTGTCCTCCCAGCACACAATAATTGGATTCATAGATTCCGAGCATCTTCTGACATCATAAACCATTCCCAATACCACCAGCTTTTTGGATTATAACGAGACTGTAAGCACGTTAAGGAACATCATCTTGGTTCCTTTCTTAGGGTAATGCTACATGTTTCACTAGCCAGCCTGGTTCTATTTTAAGCCTGTCCTGTGCACTAGTACCTTGTAGCAATGTCGTCATTTTCACCACCACTGCCCCAGTACGTGTTTGGAAACCCATTCATCTTCATGTAATGTTCTGGAGTCAGAGCAGATACACCCCCAAAAAAGGACTTATATGGCAGACTAAAAGAGAAAGAAAAAAAAAAAGCATCAATATTGAAGGCTAATACCAGTCCTCCACATACTAGCAAAGTGATCCAAGTCACACACATATTAATCGCATACCTTACAGTCATGACAGTGCTAAAACCCAAAAGAGCAATACCAGTGTCATTTCTATCATGTGATGTCCCCCTCCATGGTTTCCCCCCCCCCCGCCAGACCAAAGAAAAGCTCGTTTTGAAATTCACAGCTTGGGCTAGTTCAAAATACCTGCATCCTATCAGACATCTTCCACGTAATCCAGTAATTCCCACCCTACACTTTTATTCTGGAAGGAAAGGCAAACAGAAATCTGCCAGTCATTTGTCACCAAGCTGACCTATCAGTGGAACAGAGAACTGCAGGCAAGAAACCGCTCAAGATTGCATGCTTAGGTCAAGAATACCCTTTTCTGGGAAAGTCACTAGTGCAAAACAAACACAAACCCTCTTAAAAGGTTAGATCTTTCACTGTCCCCATTCATACTTTCTATGCATAAAGTGAACCCATTAGCATATATATATCCAAAGCAAATGGAGGCACTTACGTGTACTGAAACTTATCCATGGCACTAGCCATATGCTTGGGATAGTATTCATCACAAACATAGAGATTATAATCATTCTCAGGTACTAGGTCCACATCATGCAGAAGAAGGCAGTCCCAGTCTTCATCCTTCAGGGCTTCTCGGACACCAACGTTAAGCAGCTTTGCTCGGTTAAAGGTACCATTCCCCACCTGGAAAAGAAAACCTACATTTCTTCACCAAAACAACAAAGAGGATAACTCAATTAAAATTTATGTTAGTAAAAAAGCCTTATTCAATTGAATGACACTGGAATGAATCAATACTGGCCGCAAATTTCATGCCCCAGACTCTGAAAGTTTCACCCATTCCCTTCACAGTATTCTCAGCAATTGTACGCTTTGTTGTGTCAGGGTCTGTATACCGTGGGCACCTGAAGGAAGCTGACTTTTTAAGAGACCAGTAAGTCAATCCTCAGGTGTACATCTGCACATCAACACTTCTGCCCTGACTACTGCTCATTAAAGCTTAGAAATGAGAAAACAGATCTTGGTCAAACAAAAAAGCTTCCTCTCCCTCCCAATCATCTATCAGTTTTAATTAATGAATCCAAAACTTGTTCTCTCACCACTGATCTTTTGCAACACCAGTCCACGTCAGTTAGAAATGACTGTTTGACCTGCACAGATTGCCCCACAGCAGGGTCAAGCCAGATGGTTTTATTTGATAAAGACTAAAAATACTCAACTTCACTTCAGCATTTAGTCTCAACAGTTTTGCTCAGTAGCCACACTGACAAGCTACAGACAAATCACATTCAACTCTTGAACTGAAAATACAAGTTACCACTTAATGACAACTTTATCCCTCTAAAAGAAAAAAAAGTAGAAAAAAATCAATAGCAGAATGATGATCTTGACAAGTGGTATGATATTTCAATCATTAGCAGCCATGGAGATGGAACAGCATCTAACTGACCTGCTCTGCATAAAACCATACTTACATGTAAGAAGATTCACATTTCTTGGTCAAAACCTAACCCTTAACTGGGAAGCTCAGCTACACCACCAGGCACATCTGATTTAGATTTACCTGCTGAATCAGGTAGATACTGTAACTGAGCTGCTGGCGCTGCAAGAAAGGATGAATATAGTAGAGAAGATGGTGAAGGTACTTCTCCTGGTTCCTGTAGGCTACAAGGATGGCTGACTTGTAGCGGGCCAAGCAGTGAGGTGGCCTGTAGCGGCCACCAGGCTGAACAAAAGGATTTTTTTTTATGATCATTCTTTCACTAGGGAGCACCCTGAAGGTGATGGTTAATGGACCAACTGTAAGGAGAGACAGGAAAAAAATAAAAGTAAGATCAGTGATGTTTCTCAACCTTCATTCAAGCCTATCAGATTAGCTACGTATGTTTACTAAAGACACCAGCCCTACTCTAGCATGGAACAGTTAACACCACCACGCAGATGTGCCCACACGATGAATTCCACCCTGCCTGAGGGTTACCTCCCCACTGCGGGGTGCCGGGCTCAGCATCAGGCCGGCAGGTGACCTGCCAGAGCAGCACCCCGAGTCCCAGCACAGACAGCAAGCCTCACGGGGCTCCCGCACAGCTTGCTTTTTCCTGGTATTGGCTCCCTACTACACAAGCAAACCTTCTGCCTTGTGTTGCTTAGATGGGATCCTTGGAGAAATCTATTCACTGTAAGAATAGCGTTGAAAATGAATCAAAATGAACAGACATAACTGCTTTTGCTACCCATATGGAAAATGTCTCTAAGCCTCTTTCAGAGGAGATTCAAGGACAAAGATGCCCAAAAGGATATTCAGCAGATTGGGGGAGAAGTAGTTTAAAGCCTGCATGAATACAAACGCTCTAGGAAATGGTAGCTTTACCTTAAAAAAAGTTTCAAGTTCAATTTGATGTTATAATCACACGCCACAAGGGCTGAATTTGCTATATTATTTAATTATAGACATTATACACAGGCAGTACTTCAAAGTCTTGGGAAAAGCAGACAAAAAGAACTGAGAAGGAAGAAGAGAGATGTTATGTATTTTCAGGAACAGGTGCAGGGTAGAAAGAAACTACATATGATAGTTCCTCTACTCAGCACCTTGATTTAAAATGCAAAGCATATCCAGTATGTTTAACAGTTTTTACCTAATTAAAAAAAATAATCTGCATTTTTATCTGAATTCCTCCATTCTTCAGATGGAAAAAATCTTGACAAGTCACAAGTAAGAAAAAATCAATATAAAGTGTCAATCACCACTTTAACACAAGTCTCACATTGTAATAATATGAATAAACAAATTCTACAATTATTTAAATACCTCTCCTTCTGGGTAGTGAGAAAAGATTCCAGAATTAGCAGAAGAGTTATATTAATAGACAAATCAGTTTGTCTTAATAGTTTCCAACCACTGTCAACTTCTAAGAAAATAAAGCACAAATGCAGAACAAGATTAAAATGTATTACTTAAATGAGCTAGAGGAACCCTTTACTTAAATCACAATTAAAAGCTGACAATTTCAAATGACAGCTTTAAGTAGGACCAACAATTCTCTGCAGGCCATGCTACCTAAAGACAAAATATTTTTTGCACCAGAAGCCTGTGAGGCAAGTTGTTAGGGTTTTGGGGTTTTTAAATAGCTGTAGATAAGATTTTCTTTTCCTTCCAAGCTCATAGTTAATCCTATGGCTCTCTTGAAGCAAGTTTTCAGTATCTTGTAAGTCAGACTCCCTCTTAAACCACTGAAATAAATTATTCTTTCAAAAAACTTCTGATAATGAAGCCTGAGAGAGAAAGAGCAAATATTTCAGCCTGGTGTTTAGTTCATTTGAGCAGGGAAAGGTATGGGTGTCTTAAGTCTAATTAAATATTTAAGCAGGTGAGTCCAGAAGATACCTCTTCCAGCCCATCCTACATTCACATCTCTGCTACAGTTCTAATAAAAAAAAAATTGAGTCTGTGTTCACCCACATCCTGTTTAACTGACACAGAAGGAAGCAACATCCCTCCACTATTTTTTTTGGTGGTGGGGGTGGGTTGTTTTTTGTTTGGGTTTTTTTTTTTTTTTTCTTTTTTGAGCACTGACAAGGCTTAGGGACTAAATTTGGCATAAGATTCAAGCTGTCCATTCAGAACTGGGAAACATTTTGCTAGGATGTGGAAGCTGGGATATCTCACATTTCTGACAGGCAAACCTATACTTGATCTCCTTTTCCTCCTCAAGGAACACACATAACGGCATCTCCTGAAGGTCGGTCAGAACAGCCGGTGATCCCATTCTTCACACTGTCAAAAAGGTGTAGCTGCTGTGAATGTGATTTCATGGTTTGTTTTTGTTGGTTGGTTTTTGTTTGTTTTTAAAAGGAAAAGCTGAATTTTGCTTGTCAACAAGATCTTGCAATAGCTGAACCTTAAGTATCACTTTTCAATCCTTCCCTAAGTATCTAAAATGCAGGGGGGATTTGATTTTGACTGTGTTACCCTCAGTAGGGAACTGGAGTACGTTGCCATACCTTTGTACCTGAAACAGAAGAGTAGTTCTTCAGAGAATCACGCTGTGGGCCCATGAATCTAGGTCACGTTTATTGTTAAAATTTTATGATGTTATTACCTACTTCAATGCAGAGAGTTTCCTGTTCTGCCTTAAAGACCACCACATTTCAATCCAACATTGTTTTTAACCTGTAATTTATGTTGCTTTTTAGATTTATGAACTCCCTGATTATCAGATCTTTTACCTAAAGCACCATTAACCACTGATTTGATGATAACCGGAGCTTGCTAGAAATGTTACTTTCGGATTGGATTTCAACTAGAGATCATTGCTTCAAGGAAAATAAAAGAATGGGAATTAATCCCTTTTATTCTCCCAGAAAGGCAGGGTTTTGTTTCCTATAATACAGTCGGGGCTCTTTGTATTGCAGAGTAAGATTCTTTAGCGATAATCCTTAAATTCCAAAAAAATAAAATCTAAATTTGGACATAAGAGTATGAGTAAGATAATGTGCAATAGTTTCACTCCTGTTGCCTCCTTCCATACCCAAACGTACAATTCTTGAAGGTATATCTGCATTTTTCAGCTTTTTCAAGATGTCATGTTCTCCCGAGCTGCCTGGCTCCATACCTCAAACAACTCAGCTCAGAAACTCAATCTAGTATATGCCAAGGAAACACAGAAAAAAGAAGTTAGTCTGTGACTTACATCCCCCAAACCTCTGGCTGCCCTACGCTCTGTGGCTACAAGCTGAATTCTGGCTCTCAGGTCTCCTTCCCGCCCAACTAACAAAAGGCTAATGCACTGTAATCCAGTTAAATCCCAGATGTGAACAGAGCAGTTGCAGCCTGGACCAAATAGGGAAAAATAAACCTGCTAAAGCACAGCTTTGGGAAAGGAGGAAAACCCCATCTTAGACGTGCTAGAAAGCACAGGATCCCAATTCAGACAAGGTACAGAATCAACACCCTGAAGCGTGCAAGCAATTTCTCCGCAGCCTGGTTCCTAAGCTCTTTCTGTGCCTGTACCATCACACAGAAGGCGTTTAATTACTATGAAACTTTAGTGTGTAGAGTTAAAACTCCCAATTCCCTGCCTGTATTGTTAGCTGTGCCAGTGACAGCATACTCCCTGCTTGCTTTACTTTCCAGGCAACGCATTTGACTGGGGGGATCTGTTGGTTTTGACCAGATCTATCCCATCTTAAGAAAGAAACTACATGACTTCCAAACTCCTTGCTACACATTTAGAGTTAGCAGCTATAACTACTGAGTTCAACCACAATAAGCAGAATTTACACAAGCTCAACAAACAGGAACACTAGCATGAATGAGTATCTTGCCGACAAAGTGCAGCACCTCATGCTACATTAACAGAGTCACATTTGTATAGTTCTACCACTGTTTGAATGAAAGTAAAAAAAAAAAAATAGCAGACCAACAGCCTTAATTTCAGCAGCAGTTTCTAATGACAGAATACAAGGCTGCCCCAACTACAGCTGAAAAGAAATCTCAGCATTACCACCTTTTTACTTCTCTTTCAATCGAAGAAAAGAAACCTTGGTAGAAGAGCATCCACTAGAAAACACAGCAGGAGCAACTCATCACCACAACAGACAGTCATACTCATGAAAAGGTTATGACAGACGGGATTGAAAGGGAGTAACTACTATAAGAAGGGCATGGAAAAAAATTCTTCCATAGCATCAGCGTTATTTAAAACAGCAGAGTTACAGACAGAACTTGCAACTATGAAAGTCCTCAAGGGCCAAACCAAGTCGTTCAGCGCAAAACATGCATGAAAGTACCCCTTAAAAAAAAATAAAAACCTCAGTCTTCCGGCATCAAGCTTCTTCCTGTGAAAGAGGAAAAGATGAACCGAAACAAAACATCTTGCATGCCATGTGAGAAAGTCAGGTTTTGAATTTAAATGCTACTTTGTCAAGTTTGAATAAGCACAACTCTAGCATATAAGCACTTTGCTTTTTCCAAAAACAAAGAAGGGAGAAACAGGCAACTGGTTATTTGTGTAGAAACTTTAACTTTTAAGGGAACTTGAGTAATTTGTTCACAATATTAGTGAAGACACTGAATATCTAGTACAATTTCCATTTTCAAGTTGTCAGTCACAGAATGTTCAACAGACACCACTAAGCATTACAAAAGTAACATTAGTCAGCAAGAGTCTAGTTCCTCCAAGGCAGATGCAAAACTTCTAGTACATCTTTAGCAATTATACTTTAATTCTTATTCCACAGCCCTGGAAGAACCAAGATGCTGTAGATTCAAGAGGCTGGAAAAAGACAGATGAGCTGCAAGCTGATCTTACATTCAAACAGTTATCAAAATGATCTACTATATACATAAGTGGAAGAAGTGCCGCATTTCAGAAAAGCCCTGATGCAGAAACCACTTAAGCCATTTGGCATTCTTCCAGTTACTTTAACATGCTTTGGGGTGGACACAGTGACTTATTACCAGCTCTGAATTGGAGACTGGAGTCCTCCAGACTTGATTTGAAATTTCATTTAATGGAGTTTATTAAATTAATATTAAAAGGTATCGTTCTCGCTGATGTAATGCTTCCAAGAGCGATCAGTCCCATGAGAGATGATAAAAACCAATCAAGACATTATGAAAGTATTTATGTATCTATTCATATATGCCCATGACATACAAAACAAAGGGCAAGCACCTTGCAGAGTAGCATGCATTTCTCAGGGTGAAAAAAAACCCCAAAACCGGAAGAGGCTGGCATATAGTAATACCAGAAGGAAAAATTTACTTCTTATACTTAAATGGAAATATCACCAAGTAAAAGTTAAATTGTAGCAGAGCGCTCATTTTTCTTAAGCTGAATCTGTATCAATGCTCCAAAGGGTTTGTGTTTCACAGCAACAATGCTTCACATGCTCAACTCTAATTTTTATGCAGCAAAACTTCCACAATTACTTTGCCTAATATTTTTTTTCTCTCCCAGTCAACTTTACTGTTTGTTTCTGTCTATAACTAACATTCTGGTTTCATTTTAGCTCTTAAGTACCACATGCAGGCCAACCCCCTCTGTTCTCAGTGCTCTCAAGGGTGGGCAGAAGCAGTGATCTAAGAGGTCTAAGAGCATCGATTACTTTAGTGTAATTTCATTCTGCATCTGCCTCCTCCATATACGTCACTACTCTTGCTTATCTGATGGTTTGCAGGCAAGCTGCACAGAATTGCACCTAGTTTTGTTTGTTTTTCTTTTTTTGAGACCAAAGCTTTCTCATTTGACTCTTTTCAGGACAGTGGATTCTCATCAGTAGTGGAGACAAACAGGATGCAGGCATGTTTCTGCTGTGCTTTTTCAAATAAAACAATTAAGTCTGAAACACAGAATTGTAGCTTCCCAAAAGCACCGATGGGCTGTAGCTAGTGATGAACAGAGACTGCACTAAGACCATTACAACTGGCGCCTGTGCAAAAAGGCTCTGTACTATTAGTATTTCAGTATTTACTTAGTAGAGCTGTTTCCAAGGGAAACGCTGAAGCATATACCCAAAAGTTATCATACCATTTTGTTATACATACTGCATGTATTTCATTTAACTTCAGCAACAGAGGAAGGAAGAAAACTTCCCAAAAGAACAAGCATCATTACGAAGATTGCAGTCTAAAAAGGCTCATCCAAAGCGTCCCAGGAGAGTTCTCTAACCAAAGTAAGCAACTTGACCAAGAGTAACCACAGCACTGGCTTTCCACAATACTTCCACCTGTGAACCGTTTGCTTACTCTGCTCCACGTGCAGTGATCAGCTTCCCTAGAACAGCAGGGCAACTAGTAAGTAGTGCTCCCAGACTAGTTATATGCAAGACTTAGATGTGGAGAAACCTGTGCAGTATGGAAAACCAGGCAAGGGTAACTTACTACACAGTACTTGAAGAAGTAGGCATCCCCAAATCAGCTGTAAGTGCATGCTTACAGAACTCGTCCATTCTTGGCTGGCTGAGTCGAACTGACTCACTATTACCAGAGATGCGCCACTTTACTACCAACAAACTTGCTTTATGGGTTTGACTTTGTATTTACTTAGAAGTTTCTCAACTGTTTTAGTAGTTCAGTAGCCGGATTAATGCTGCCTCTAGGATCAGCTCTAATTTGGTCCTAGTGTAAATACAAATTAACTTGTGACCAGATTTTTAAGTCTAAAGAAGTTTCTATGTCTAAAGGACGCGTAACAACCATAGGTCAAAAAGATCACCATGAAGAGCAAGGTGCCAAGCCACATTCTCATATGAATGGTCTTTAAAGCCGACTTAATCAATTCATATTGAACTACAGGCTTGGTATGAGGCTGAGATAAAGAACCCAGGAGTTACAGTGAGTCAGACATCAAAATTATGCAGTTCCCGAAGTACAATCGCTGGCCCATTTTATACAGGACCGCCAAGGAAAAAGTAAAAAGTGTTACTATGTTCGTATTAACAGCATGCACTGTTTTCGCTCTTGTTCTACAATCTCTATGTAGCCAAGTCCTTAATGTTGGAAGTTTTCGGATCAGTAAAATACTTTTTCTCGTATAACCAATAAAAATGAGTTAATGAACACGAGAAAGTTTTGTCAGTGTAAGTATTACATCAGTATACCACTTTTAAAGTGGGAAAGTTTGAAAAACATACTTATATTTACAAAGCCTTCCGTGTTATCACGTACCAAAGCAGCTATTTCAAACACTACCGGTTTATACCCACCAAATATTGGTGACTGCACCGAGCAGTACGGCATAGCTTCTTCACTAGGAGCTTGGGTAAACAAGCTGAGGTTTGTGTACACATCGTGAGGTTTTGAGTAATCCAGAGCCTGATGCGAGTCTAAAAACCCACGAAACACATTTGAAGGTCCACCTCGGTAGAGTATCAGGATGAATATCGCTTGGAAGACAAACAGAAACAGCAGAAAACAAGGATTTTCGACACGAGAGAGGGACATGGCTTTTCACCCATGCTCCGCTATCAGACCGGCGAGGAGTTTAACCGCCTTCCACGGGCCGCCGTGCTACCTCCAGCGCTACGCGGCTGCGGAGGGAAGACCTCGACCTCCTCTTCAGACCTTCTGAGGCGGCAGCCTGCTCTTCCAGCACGGCTTCGTCAGGACGCTTTCAGCCAAACCACGCCGCCCCGCTACGAGCTCCACGAGCCGGACTGAAGGAGAGGAGAAGCCGCTCAAGCCCACCCGGAGAAGAGCCCCGAGGGCAGCGGCAGCCGAGCCCGGCCCACAGCAGCACAGGCGCAGCGGCCGCCCCCCCACAGCCTCACGCCCACCGCCGCGGGGCAGGCTGCCTGAGGCGGAGGCAACGGCGGGAAGCACGCGCGGGCGCCTCCGGAAAAGGACCGCCCGCCCGCCCGGGGCCGGAGCGGCGCACAGCCGGCCCGGCGGGACGGCCAACGCGCGGCAGGGCGGGGGGCGTGTGGAGCAGGCTGGCCTGTAACCCCCCGCACCCCACCCCGGAGGCTCCCGGCAGCGCGGCCTTCCCCCAGCCCGCGGAACCGGCGGGCGGCGGCGCGCGGCCGTTTACCGCCCGACCGTCATGCAGCCGCCACCGGCGCCCGCGGTTTGCATGCGGGAGCCCGCGCGCACCCCCCTCCCGCCTTCCGGCGAGACTACGGCTCCCAGCATGGAAAGCGGGGCGGGGCGCGGGCCGGCCGGGCTGTGCCGCCGCGCGGCATGCTGGGAGATGTAGTCCCCGGCCTCCCTCAGCGCCCGCCGCTGTCAGGGCCCGCGGCAGGGGTGGCCGCCGAGTAACGGCGCCGGGGCGGAGGGGAGAGGGGTAGGGACGGCTGCTGAGGTGTACCGCGGCTCTTCTCTGTCAGCCCGCAGCCGCTGTCCCGACTCTGAATTGCTTACTGAGCTGAGCCGAGCGAGAGGGGCTGAGTGACTCCAATACTCCCTACGGGCGCCTGCCGGGACTGCGTGGCCTCCGCAGCGAGGGACCGCCTGTCACGGCCTCACTGCTCGGAAACATTTTCCTTCCACACCCGTCTCTTTAGTGGGCGATTTCTTAATGAGATGGGCCTTACGAGATCGTGCTGTCAGTCCGTCTGCCCGCTCTCATACCAGATGACAGAAATCACAGAGTCACGGAATGATGGGGGTTGGAAGGGACCTCTGGAGATCATCTCGTCCAACCCCCCACCAGAGCAGGGTCACCCAGAGCAGATCGCACAGGAATGTGTCCAGGAGAGTTCTGAGTATCTCCACAGAAGGAGACTCCACAGTCTCTCTGGGCAGCTTGTTCCAGTGCTCTGCCACCCTCAAAGTAAAGAAGTTCCTCCTCATGTTGAGATGGAACTTCCTATGACCAAGTCTGTGCCCGTTGCCTCTCGTCCTGTCACTGGGCACCACTGAAAAAAGACTGGCCCCATCCTCCTGGCACCCACCCCTGAAGTATTTATAAGCATTAATATGATCCCCCCCTCAGTCTTCTCTTCTCCAGACTAAGAGGCCCAAGTCCCTCAGCCTTTTCTCATAAGAAAGATATTCCACTCCCCTAATCATCTTTGTAGCCCTTTGCTGTAGCCTCTCCAGCAGCTCCCTGTCCTTCTTGAACTGGGGAGCCCAGAACTGGACACAGTACTCCAGATGTGGCCTCACCAGGGCAGAGCAGAGGGGGAGGATAACCCCCCCTCGACCTGCTAGCTGCACTCTTCTCCATGCACCCCAGGATGGCACTGGCCTTGTTGGCCCCAAGGGCACATTGCTGGCTCATGGTCGTCCTGTTGTTCCCCAGGACTCCCAGGTCCCTTTCCACAGAGCTGCTCTCCAGCAGGTCGGCCCCTCACCTGCACTGATGCACGGGGTTATTCCGCCCCAGGTGCAGTACCCTACAATCGTCTTTGTTGGATTTCATAAGGTTCCTCTCCGCCCAACTCTCCAGCCTGTCCAGGTCACACTGAATGGTGTTGCTCATTTTCACTTAAATTTGGCAGAGGAAAAGAAGTCTTACCGATATTAAATTCCTACAAGGCTTCAAAGAAAAGTCAGTGGCTGCGTTTGCACTGAGCAGAGCAGAGGAAATTTGTGTGAGCCAGAAGGGGAAGGCACCCTTAGCTCAGCCTCCCGTCCCACTCCAAGGCGTAGCTACTGGCTGGGCAGTCAGCTCCTGTCACCTGGCCCCAAACCAGGCAAAGCACGTGCTGCTGTTTGCCCTCCAAATGGGGTGGCATGTGAAAAAGATGAGGGGAGAGGGTGATAGCATTTTTACGGGGATATGGGATTACTCTTGCTTCAGAGCTGGACTAAGATGTAAGGGACGTATCTGCAGGAAACGTGACCTCAATCATTCTGCTGCGCAGAACAACTCATTATTCAATTTAAGTGGATTGCTTAAGGCCTGGATATAAATTGTCATCATTTCACATTTAATTTTAAATTAATTGCTTTTTAAAATAAAAAATGTATTTAACATTTCTTTTGCCTGGGCAAAGTCTTGCTTTATTGAAACCCACCTAATGCTGCTGCTGCAAAGATTGCTTCTCTTGCGCACCGCTGTGAGTCTCTACCATTTACGTTCTCCCTGTGCCACTCCCCACCTGACCATGGCGAACCCGCCCTTCTTGTCTTCCCCTCCATAAAACAAAGCAACGCTCACTGTTCTGCTGAAAGCTCCAGCAAGTACCATGCCACGGACAGGACAGAATTAATCCCTGCGTCAACCATGAAACAAACAGAGGAACCAGGATTTTCATGGTATGACATGGGGTTGCAGACAGCAGTTGTACTGCTTTACGCTTTATGCTTTGCTCGTGATCCTCCCTTGGGTCACAGCAGGAAATCGTGATGCAGAAGTACGTTGGGCAAGGCTTGTCTGCCTCCATCTGTCTCAGAGGCAGGGAGAAGCTGGACCCACTGGAACCGTCCTGCACCAGCAGCTCTTCTAACTTCCTGGCAGTCAGGGCTTAGTTGTAAAAATCATCACCTTGCATCTGTTCCTGGGCACAAGAAGCAGGTCAGCTGGAAAGGCAACAGCCTACCCCAAGCTGGTTTTTTACCTGTGTATATATAGCTCTCAAGACTGGAAAACTAGCATGCAACTAGCCAGATCAACTCTCTGCAGAGGAGCCGAACAGCACGTGCTTCTGTGCGGGCTGGGAGAGCTGAATTTCCAGGAACATCTCCGTCGGGAGCCTTCCGAAACCAAATGCAGTTTTTCTCCTTCCCCTTCAACCATCAACACTGATATGGGTGGATCAGAAACCACCATGAGCCACCTTCTCTCAAGAGAGCAAGCAAGTACGGACTGGAGAGCAGGGTACAGATCAGAACTTCATGGTGCCAGCACGTCCGATCCTTTTCAAGGTCACAGTGCTCCTGTTTTAAGCAGAGCTGTCAAAAGCTGAGGGGTGTTTTGAATTAAAAATGAACTGCATTGCTTAAATGCAAAGAAAAATAATTTAACTGTCTCCACTGAAGCATGGAAGGGAGGTGGTGGGCATTTTAGCAACCCCAGCGCACAGATTTATTGAGGGCAGTGATGGAGGAAAACAATGTGAGACTGGATCTGTAAGAAGCAGGCACCGGGCTGTCTTCACAGTCAAAGGTCTGCCTTTCTCATTTTCACATGTCTGCCTGAGAAATTAAATTGAATGCATGTAAAAAAAAAAAAAAAAAGACAAACACCATCTTCAACAGAGCTTGAAATTAAGTTTGTGCGAGAGCCTCTGGATTGTCCCAGGGGAGGGGGGCTTCCCCTCCTCCAAGTGTAATTTCACCTCCAATCAGCCCGCATGTGATGAGAGACTGAGAGAAGTACCTCGCTCCGTTTAATAAGATTCATTCTTGCTTGCTCTTTCTCCTTCCCCTTCTCCTCCCTGCTTTGTCTCCTGGGGCCTGCACCAGACCCCTGTTGAAAATACAGCAGAGTGGCTGGGAAGCTTGGCCTTGAAAACGGAGGGCCCAAGGAGGGGAGGAACAATGCGCTGGTGTAACACAGGGCTACCAAACAGGGTGCTCAGGCAGCGTCAGTCAATGTGTCTTATCCACTGCCCTCCTGATCCCTGAGGTTTCTGTCAAGGGAAGAGGAAGGTAGCATTCATCCTTGTTGAGGCATTGTAGAGGCTTTCAGCCACCATAGCCAAGCAGAGCTGTCCCTCTTTTTTGAGGGTGACAGTGTTTTCTAGTGGGGTGGACATTTCAGGTACCTGTGGCCACGGCAGTTCTTTCTCAGCCTTTCACAGGATCTTGGCTTGTGAATTTCGCATTGCACTTTAAGCAAAGCCTTTGTGAATGTGACTTTTTTATTACACAGGGATGGAATGACTTGTACTCTAGTATGCTACATTTTTAGCAGTGCTTCCTCAAAAGAGTCTTAAAAGTGCTTCCATGTTTCTGGGAGGTGGGTCCCTTGTTGTTAAAAAACCCCAAAGTTACAGATAGCTGATGTGACGTACCTTGGCCAACTGACAAGAGTAAATCGGTGAGAACATTAGAAACAGGACCTGGGTCTGCTAGCTTCTCCCAGGCTTCTGGATTAGCCAACAGTGGGCTCCTGTCAAATAGGCCCATCCATTCTGCTCTGGTCTGGAGAGAGAAGGAGGAACCAAGAGACTAGAGTTGTTTCCCTACCTGATCCCATTGCACTGACATCCAGTGCCCCAATGAGAGTTCATACACTTTTCCCAGTGGGTTGTGGCTTACAGGGACTGGCAGAAGCAGGGACTGAAACAGTGTGCAGTTGGTGAGGAAGACTAGACCTTGTCATGCCTTAGCTTGCCCTTCCTTACCCTGTTGGTGCTGCTCCTGGGTGTCTCCCCCTTGCCCCAGGAGATGCAGTGGGGCTGTATTGCAGAGCACCACAAGCTACTGCCCTTGCCTGCTTCCCATTGCTTCCTGTCCTGAGCAACTGGTCCTCCTCCAGGAGGAAGGAAGGAAACTGAAAAACATGTCTTAAGAGGTTTCATGGCCGCCAGAACCACTTGGGAGAGACTTTTCACAGAGCAGACAGGCAACATGGATATATGACCTTGGATCAATTTTTGCTGAGACCTGAGATGTGATGCTTGTGCACATTCCTGCAGGAGATCCCTTGTGTCTTACCATACTGTGGCCAGGAGAGCTTGTCCTGGCTCTTCCCAGAGGGGAGGACAGTTTGCAGGAGCTGGCTGGCCCAACAGAGCTGGAGTGGATACCGTGAACCCTGCAGGACAGATTTCATAACGTCCCAGTAGACCTCCACAGAAATTGGGCAGCCTGCTCACTGCCAGCAGCAGCCTTGTTTAGGCATGACCGTGCAACGCAGCTTGCCATTGCACTGAGACAGTTTGTGGCACCTT
The DNA here is from genome assembly GCF_030936135.1 of Gavia stellata. Taxonomy (NCBI): domain Eukaryota; kingdom Metazoa; phylum Chordata; class Aves; order Gaviiformes; family Gaviidae; genus Gavia; species Gavia stellata. The sequence continues at coordinate 129,131,749 of NC_082594.1, read as the reverse complement.
TCCCCTCTCCCTTGTGATGGAGATCTGACTGCCTGCCCTATGTTTTGACCACCACCCACTTCTGAGTTGTGGTCAGCACCTTTAGAGGGCAATCTCGGTAGGGACTATCACCACATCACCAAAATGACAAACTTGCTGCTAGAGATGCCATAAGACTATGGAGTTCAGGCTATACTCTCCTGTCTCCTCCTGTCTCTTTCCTTCATCTCCATAATGCAGGCAGCAGTCTCAAGGACCTGAAATGTTCTTGCTTGAATTTGTCTTGTGGCATTTGGGTCAGATGAAGACTGAAGGGAGTACCCTTAAAATGAGAACAACTAAAACTGATACATTCTTGATTACAGAGTCTGCTGTGTTTTCCTGGAAAAGAAGTAAGCACTTATGCTGCAAGACCAGACAATGGTGCAATATCGTACTATTCACATAATATTTAATAACGCTCTAGTACCATTCAATATAAATAAATAACCATTAAAAATTACTTTCTTGACATTCTCTTTCCTTCGTCAATAGTATTTTCTGCAACAGGAAATGTTAGGAATATTCATTGGTTGGTTAATTGGATGAATCTCAGAGAATATGAATATCAGATACTAATATGCTAGTAAAAATGAGGCGCTGGGATGCCTTCTCTTCTTTAAACATTTCAGGCTTGATCTTCAGCTTCCCTCCTTATTGCATTCACTGTATTCACTTTCCCTGAAGCCTGTAACTCTGACCGCTGCTCCATTCCTGGCCTCTCCCACCCAGCTCTGCTAACAAACAGCCATCTTAACTTGTGGTGTCTCTTACTCACCTACCCTTAGCTGATACGCCTTGGCCGGCAGTAGTCCTTGCTGTCCTTAGGCTGCTCTACAGAGAAAAGAGTATTTGTGCTGAACAGGTCCAAATGTCTGCTAGCCTGGAATATCACCTGTGTACATCCACGCTGTCCATACAAGGTCTTGCTCCTGCACAATTTAGTGACTGACAGAATTTCTTGATTCACAGAAACCGTCTTCCACAGGGCCAGGCTGGGGCAAGAATGGAGATGGTGCGATAGGGCTGGCCGTGAGAGCAGGCTCCGACTGGCACTGACCTGATAGTGCAGCTCATATCACTGGAATCCAGGTCCCCAGTGGGAAAACCAGGAATAATAATATTTCTTTCTTATAGGGGTGCAGAGAGAACAACTCTCTAAAAACACCTATGTGGAGGGCGTCCTTTGCAATGGGAATAGACTCTTCCTACAAACACACACTGGCAGTGCGAAAACCCTGTGTAGGACCTGCGTGAGATTAAAGGCCAGGGAATTAATCACCATATCCCCTCCTGTTCATACGGGCTGAAATTCTGCCCATCTCAGAGGGGAAAATGGAGGATCATAAATCCTTTATTCCCTCACTTTCGCTCATTCATCAAAACCACAGAGAAGTGGACTTAATCTTGGTTTAATGCTGGGTGGAAGCATTGAGCCCACCTGCCTGGTGGCAGGGATGGGGTGGCCAAGCCCACTGGAGTGCAAGGCCTGTTACCTTCTGCAGAGGTGTATTGGGTCTGGCTGAGATGGAGTTTATCTTCCCCATAGCAGCCCTCATAGTGCTGGGCTTTGTATTGGTAGCTAGAAAGGTGTTGACACCTCTCCAGTGTTTTGGCTACTGCTGAGCAGCACTCTCACAGCACCAAGGCTGTCTCTCCAACATTCCCCCCTCACCAGTAGGCTGGGGGTGGGCAAGATCTTGGGAGGGGACATAGCCAGGACAGCTGACCCAAACTGACCAAAGGGATAGTCCATACCATATGACGTCTGCTCAGCAATAAAAGCTAAGAGAAGAGGAGGAAGCGGGGGGCATTTGTTATTTATGACGTTTGTCTTCCGGAGCAACCGCTACGCGTACCAAAGCCCTGCTTCCCGGGAAGTGGCTGGACATTGCCCTTTGATTGGAAGTAGAGAATAAATCTTTTGTTTTCCTTTGCTTCCATGCGCGGCCTTTGCTTTTGCTGTATTAAACTGCCTTTATCTTGACCCATGAGTTTTTTTTCTTATTTTCTCCCCCCGTGTTCTGCTGAGGAAGAGGAGTGATAGAGCAACTTAGTGGCACCTGGCATCCAGCCAAGGTCAACCCACCACAAGAGGACAGGACACAAAGCTCTGAGAAACGGAGAATGAAAAGTGTTTTGTAGACGCCAGGCTTCTTTCATGCTATCCAGTGCCAGTATACCAGACCCTTCCTCTTTAAGGACCTTTCTAGGGCCCAGAGAAGACACCATTTGCATGGCCCATTCAGTTTTCATTTGTGCTGAGATGGCTGGCAGGGTGGCCTTGTAGTGCTGGGTGTGTTCATCCAGAAAGACCCTGGCCTAAGTCTCACTAAATGCATCCTCCATTTCTCTATTTGCTGCCTATTCTTTGATTTCTCCTGCCTTCCTCTCTGATAGGAGGCATCTCCCCCCTTTGCCCCCTCCTGTACTTTAGCCCCCCTCCCACAGCAGGATGCACGGCTGCTCCTTCCCCATGTGAGGGAACATGGACCAACTCCCTCTCTCAGATACCCTTTGAAGAGCCCCCTTCATGGAGGCTTCCTGAGATCTCATGGGGTCTCTATGCTGAGTGAGGCACTCTTTTGCACAAGTTTTTACCTCACTATGATTGCTGCGGAGCCAGAAACTTAGTGCCACCCACGTCTCTTGCATAAAGGAACTGTAATTCCATTCGCTGTACTCTCCTCCTTGCTGTGTTTCTGATTATTTTGCCAGTTTAAGACACCACTGTAAAGAAACCCCAGGGAGCGCAGAACATACGACATTCATCGGTGAACGCCGAGCTCTACTGTTCTTCTGCGAGAGTCTGGGGCGAGGGGAAAATATGCTTTCTTCATGAGCATGTCAGGTGATCTAAGCTAAAAACCAAAACTAAACAAGGAATAGGCAGAGAAGAATTCTAGTATAAATAAATCAACAAATAAATAAGTCTCCTTCCAGCCCAGAATTTCTTGGGCGGGGGGTGAGTCAATTGCCCATAACTTTCCCCCAGCTGTGAAATCCTCGATGTGTTTTGAATGCCTAAAGCCTTGTTTCTCATGGCCTGAGTGAAGATGGTTTTCAAGATGTGCTCGGAGGGGTTTCTGGGTCATTCAAGGAACCTGCCTAGAAAAGTCACAGCAACACCACTCCCCACGCGCACACATGGTACCAACACTTGTGCTTTTAATCCAGTGCATCCTTCCTTCGGTCCTCGTTTGCCACCTCCTCCTCTGCGGGCTGCTTTCCACCTGGCTGTCTTCCTGTTTTATTGAGGGAAAGGGAAACCCTTCCGCATGACGCTGTCTCCTCTCTCTTCACAGGACCACACATGCCTTTCAAAGTCCAGCTGGAAAACCTTGTCACATTTGCTATTTCAGTTGTCATCTACGTGCTCAAGATATGTTTCCTGATGATGTCTCTCCATATTCCTTGACGTTCTCACAGGAGATGAATGCAGGCTGAGGGTTCCTCTTCTCCGAGCACTTCTCACCCACCTCCACCCCAGAGAGGTGTCTTCCTCTCTGCAGGTCTAGGAAGCAAGTCTGTATGCGTGATCCAAGGCTACTGAAGTGCCTGACAGTGTTGCAGCAGGGTTCTAGGCTAGGAACAACACTTTCAAGTCCACCCATCTTTGCCCCTGCTTTCTGATCTCTGCAGCGAGACATGGAGGTATGGCCTTTGAGGTGCAGTACCTGCCGGGTCTCCCTGAGCGGGAGAGGAACTTTATCCAGAGGGCTCTGGGCCTGGGGATCTGGGGCAGCATTTTCCAAAACAACCTTAAGTGAGGGCAGTTCTAGTTCTCAGCTGAGGCGCAGGCACCAGATCCCTTCTGAAGTCCCAAACCCAAAATGAGGCGCTTCAGCACAGCTCCCTCCCCAAGACTGAAGGCTGATCTGTGTAGGCATCTGAGTGCATCCTTCAGAGGGAGAGCCTCTCTCAGGCCAGCTTTGTTTTATAGCTGTTTTGAGAGTATACCAACCTCAGGCCGACAGGTCCACATTTGTGCTTTTGTGACAACTCCTGTCCTTGAACCACTGCAGCTCGCGGCTGCTGTACTGAAGCTCAGGTTTGATGATATGCCAGGAGGGCTCTTCAGAGGCACCTGCACCCATCCTGGATTTCAGCCTCTGTGCTGGCACAGCCAAGAATGGAGATCGCATCTAATAAATTTTAACGAATGGTTAAAAACACAGAGCCCGCAGGGGAAGGGAAGCACTCCTCTCCCAGGTGGGGAACGGGAGCCAGGGCACGAAGTCAAAGGTGAAGAGCTGTAGGATCGCAGGGCATCACATCAGCTCTGTCCCTGCTTGTTACCAGGTTTCGGGCAGTGGGAGCTGATCGGCATGGCTGCGTTTGGGGGTGTTTATCATCCTCCGGCGGCGGAGCAGAGGGCCGGGCAGAACAGGCAGTGTGCGCAGCTGCTGTGGTTGCTGACAAATTTCAGGAACGATCACTGCCCTCTGCCTCTGTCAAAACAAACACAAGATGAGGTAAGAAGGAGATAGAGGTGTTGATACCACATCCAGTACAACAGGGCAGGAGACGCATTTCCAACAGGGCTGTCCCCTGGCTCAGGGAGACAGGAGGCAGGCAACAGTAACCAGGTTCCTCAACCACGCTACGCACAGCTTCGGGCTGGGGATACGGCTGAAGAGCTGCTTGTCCTATCTGCAATACGGAGTCCTAGCTGGGGTATTTTATTTATGAATTAGAAAAAGTTTTTGAAGGATTTTTTTTTCTCCCCATAAAATCATTATTTTAACCTCTCTGATATTTTTTTAAAGAAAGAGCTGGAGGATGAGATCTGAGGATCCCTGTTCAGTCTGTCTGGAAGCTCTGAAATGCAGGTGAACTTCTTTCCCTGTTACCAAATATCACAAGGCAGCAGGAGTCCTATGCTAACCTAAGCAAACTCTTCTCTCTCTGATGCCTGTAAATAGATGTTAGCAATCTTGAGTGATAATTTTCAGGATTTTAACAAAGAAATATATGAAATGAAATTAATTTCCGTCTCCTGCTCTCAGATGCCAAAGCCTGTGTTTTGAGGGGGTTTCAATACAGTCGGCAGGGATTGTATAGCTGTGATAGCTTTTGGTTGCTTTGTGGCCCCTTTTGCAATACAGACAACCCCAAGGATTTCCCCCATCCTCCACAGTCCCCTTCCTACTCTGCATGTCCCCACAGTGTTTCTCAGAGACCAGGTTTACAGCCATTTCCTACAATATCTCCACATTGAAAACCTTTGTCCACCTGAAGATGGGCTCAGAGATCCTCTTTTTGTCCCTCCCGCTCCTCCACTTTGCATGGAGAGGCTGGGGAAGTAGCTGAGGATCTCACCCCCGATCCTCAATCCCAGCACATCTCAGATCCTGCCTAATGGTTCTCAGGGCAGCAAAAAAAGCAGAATTTCTAGTGCAGAAAAGAAAAAACACTTTCCTTTTTTTAAATGTTGAGCTCTTCTTTTTCTTTTTGTTGTCTCTTGTGAAAAGCAAAACCCTGATGTCTCTTATTGCTTCCCCTTTGCGGATCTGCTCTGATTTGGCCCATAGAGTTTTCTCCCCCAGACTCACAAAAACTGCTGTGGTTCAGCTGGACACAGCTAAGGGTGGTGGGAATGCAGGCAGGGAAGAGAGTGAATTCCAGCTGGGACAAAATAACTGCCTTTTATGCAGCACCCGTTGAAGCCTGGTCTTTGCAGTTCATGTGATCGGCAGGTCCCTTGTGTGTGGCAATCCACCAAGTAGGCACACGTGCCAAGCAGCCATGCAAGTGCCCCAACTAGAGATTAACAGAGCACCAAATCCTGCACCAAGCAATGTCTGCCTGGCTCACATCTGCAGGTGTTCAAGGGGAAAGAGGTCTCTGGGAGGTCTGGGACTTGACTGGCTCGATCTGGACCTCAGCGAGGACTAATTGCCAGGAGGGGAAGACAGAAATAGTCTCCCTTTTGTGTCTGAGAACAGAACATCCTCAGGGGAGCAATTTTACCTCTTTTTTTTCTCAGTGCTGGCTTATCTAGATCATGTCTGTCAAGGTTCTGAAGCTCAGCAGCCTTGATAGTAAGGACCTCCAAAACACCACAGACATCAGCAGAGATCTCATTTTAAAACTTTAAGCAGGGGGGAATCTAATGATTTTACTTGATTGCCCAGTCAAGCAATTTACCATGCAGGTGTCTCCTGGAGTGGATGCCACCTGCCCACTTGGCAGGTCAGAGCAGCCGCCACACATGGCAGACGGTAGTGCAGAAGTCAAATTCTCTGCTAATGCAGGTGGAAGAGCCCCTTCAAAATCTACAGAGCTGGCCCAGCCGAGACTCTGGCTTGAAAGCACCCTGAGTGGATGGCTCTGGATAAGGGTGCAAGTCCTCCTGGTGAATGGGTGGCACTGTCTTGATCTCTCAGACTTGTCGCTTCCCTTTGCCACAAAAAATGACTTACGGGGAGCCATTCCCATGAGAATCCATAGCAGGTGTGTGGCTTTCTCACTGAGAATGGCTGAGTGTTTGGCTGGTGAGAGAAGGTGAGGACAAAAGCGCCGATACCTAAATGGCACATTTATGAGAACATCCACACTCTGTAGTGGAGCAGTCAACCCCTCCTCTGACAAGTAGGCAAGGCAGATCTAATCCGTTTTTATAAGCCTGCTCATCCTTTACAAAGTAAGTGGTACCTCCAGACCAGCTAACTGGATTCCGAGTCCTTGTGAGCTGAGTTTGGGCAATCATAACTTTAGCCTACTGCAGACCCAGCATGGGTGGTCATGTAAAATGAGCTCGTTACTGCTAGTGGATTCCACAGAAGCACAGGTTAAAAGAGGGGCTGCTGCCTAAGTGTAGGTGTCTAGCATCATTTACGGATCGCTAGGACATCTGGGATATCAATGAAAAGCTGGCAGATATGGTACACAGTTTGTGCCCTACAGGAGGGCCAGGTAGGCTACCCCAGGGTCCCGACGGTGGCACCAGGTGTCTATCTTTAGGCAACTGACTCCTGAACCTCCCATCTGCTGCTGGGGGTGCAGGCGCTGGCATTACTTTGCGCTCTTTGTATGGCTGTCACTCAGAGATGATGAGATGATGTGGAAATACTGTATGCAGCAACTAGTAATGCACAAAGCAGATCAGCGCAGAAGTTGAAATACTCATGACTGCCTGTATAAAAGCTGTCAGTTTTATTTCCACTGGTAGAGCTGAGCTGAGGTGTATATTGGGGTCAGGACTGAAAACAGCCCTGGAATATCTTCCGAAGTAGGAGTAAATCATTCAGCATCCTGTATCTTGCCACAGATATGAGTCCAGTCTCCAGAAAGAGCTGGGTACTCCCAAATTGGATACCTTTATTCTTATGGGACTTTTGGGCTAGGAATCTGCCAAGGGCAGACATTGGGATCAGAGGGCATGGCAGCTGGCAGAGAAGGTCATAGCTCCTCTGAAGCCTGTTTTTCATCAGTCTCTACTTCTAGGAACTTATCATTGATCTCTGATACATTCCTGCCCTCACCTGTGGTGGTTGCCATAATCCCCCTTCCTGCTGCTAAACCTGGCTCTGTGGACCACAAAGGCACTCCTAGTGCCTTCACTATTTCTCCTCAGCAGCAGATGTATTCCTAGCTCCGGTAATGTTGGTACCAAGCCCCTAAACTCTGTGGGAGTCTGTGTAGGTTACTCTTTGCTAGTTCCTCTTTTGAGGTGGTCTAAGTGTCCCATCAGCCTTTCCCTGCTGCATCCACACCACAGTTGTTCATGCAGGATAAAAGCCGAAGGTGGATGCATGGAGCACTGCAGAAGTGGCAGGGCTGCTGGGGAAAAGCTTGTCTGCAGGAGTGTGATCTCCTTCCACACGCTGTAGGACAATTCCCACGTTAAAGAGAGTTTGGAGCTGGCAGAAATAGGGGAGCGAGGAATTTGGTTTGTCATTACCGAGTGAAACCGTGGGATTCTTCTGCCGCTTTTCTCCCTGTCTGTATGCAGGCAAAGCTTCCATGTGGACTGCAAGGAGGCTTGAATGAGTATGAAATGCAGACCATAAGTGGGTAAAGATGAGGATCTACTTCTTGTGCAAAGGGTGGCATGGTAAGGGAGTTACTGGGACAATCATATATGCAGTCTTTGAGGAAATAATAGCATAAATAAGGAAACAGGTACAGATTATTTGCCTTGCCAAAACCAATAAAGACAAGGGTACTCACACCCTGGAGCTGGCTCTCTGCTTACACCTCTACTCTGGGGTCTGTAAATCCACGCTTGCCTTCATTAACCAGAGTGGGCCTCTCAGTTCTTGTGTGCCAGACCAACACCTAGAGGGAATCACAAAGAGGTCAGGGGCTCTGGATGCCATGGAAATGCCGAGAGCAGCGGATCCATCGGGTGGGATCCTGAGCAAACTGGGGCTCGCAGCTGTTTGAAGCATGTGATTCAAAGGGGTTGAGCCTAGGAGGGAGACTTCACAGGCACATGAAACGGTGACAAGGAGGAGGGATCATTCTGGACTGAAACCCCAGCCTCAACCCTCTGCCTATCCTCCTGGATTTTGGAGAAGCAATCTGGGTGCGAATTGTACAGCTGAGGCTCTTTATTAACACAGTTAGAATGCATAGCACTAACTGTTCCTCAGCACTCTCTGAGCTTCGCATCTGTGAAGAATTTGGCAGGCTTTGCCCATCTGTCCCAGCACCATTTGGCGCTGATGTGCGCCAGCACAGGGCAGGCACAGTGGAAGGAGCATGTCAGGAGGCTGCAAAAGCAGCCAGGACCCAGCAAGGAGAATGTATTTTAAAGGTCTCTTGTCCAGCTCACCTTTGTGCAGTTGGCTGCTTTGGGCTCCAGCCCATCCATAGTCACTAGATCCTTCAGCAGACTGGTTTCCTGGTAGCCTCCTTTAACTCCCTCCAGCTTGAAACTGGCCTGAGGCTTCTCCAAGATCAGCTTGATGCTGATAGCAAATCCAGCCATGTCGATAGCAAAGGGACGGTTAGGGTCAAAGACGGTTTTCCAGCCCACCACCTTCCCTGCTGGGCTCACTTTTGGGGATTCATATCGCAGCCCCCCGACGAAAGCCACTGGCCAGACTGACACCCTCCTTGTGTAGCGCATCTGTGTGCCAGAAAGAAACAGTGCTGTGAGAATTCAGCCCCACAACGTTTGTCCCACCCCATTAGTATACCATTCTCTGCTTTTATTGGCACCTGTCCTCCCCCGTTGACTTCCCACACGATCACATAGCTCTAGGCGGCACAAGTTCTTGTTCACCTGTGCTACTGCTTGAAGAGCTACAGCTTGCAAAGCCACAAGGCTGTTTTAGCACGTTCTCTGAACAGCAAAGTCACTGCTTTTCCATGCCTACATTCAGTCCCTCAGAAGAAGGAAAACATTTGGTTTTCTGATCGCATCTGAACTTTTATCATTTTTTGTAAAATTTTATCATTTTTGTAAATTCCAAACAACACAACTTCTACCAGGCCTCTAGCTCCGTATTATCAACTCCACTCACTCCAGCTTCACCCTCATGCGAGTAATCTCCCTGACTGATGCATCTTTGTCCTCATTTACTGTAAACTCCACCCCCCCCGCCTTGTTCTTCCATCCATGGCTACTGCCTAAAAGAGTGGGGTTTTACTGAAATTGTCAGAAAGAACCTGGAAAGAAATAAGAAAGGATAAGCTTAACAGACATAAAAAAAATTCTGAAAACTGGAAATGTGTTCTGATGCATAACTCTGTATTTCAAGTGGTGTAGTACAGTTTGGCTTAAATTGGTGACAAGGGAGTTTACTGAATAATCATTTTTGCAAGTTTACAATAGACTTGGCATCTCACAAAAGCCAGGTTTCCAGCAGAAGTCTGGGCAAGCTTCTGTGATCCCAGGGGCACAGCCCTGTTGCGGAGGCTGGAACTCAGAGTACAGAAGGGCAGCCAAGGAGAAAAGGTGGATTAGAAAGTCAGTCAACTTTTCTATCATGCTTTACCCATCACACCCTTACAACAGTACAGATTTATGCTTTGCCAGAAGTTTGTCTTCGGTGTTTATTTAAATCAGGTCAGCTCTCCCTGAAGAGAGGTATAAATTCTGGAGTATGTATCCTCTGGTCCCTGGCAAAAGGGGCCCTGGCTGCTGCAACATTGTGTGAGTGGCTGTTCACATCTGCAGCCTACACCATGGCAGATGTGCTCTTTGCTCTTTGAGCCCTTTAGAGCATGGCTACTGGGTTTGCATAGCTATAGGTCTGCATCTGCCCTATACCCAGCTCCCACTGAGTGCAGGGCAGGAGAGGGCTCTGAGCAACGTGCCTAGACGTGCCCTTGTCTCCCAGTTGATGCTAAAAGTCCACATGGTAGCCCTATCTTAGAGGTCTTTGCAAGTGCATCTGGCCTTAAAGAGGATTTGCAGCTGTATCCTGCTTTTCTGTCCCATGTAATTTTACAGCTCTTACCTCTTCAAAGAGCTCCAGGCTATAGGTGTTATCATCATCGGCAAAATACACTACCCCTTCTGGCGGTGCAGTGTTGCTGAAGCTGTCCCTCAGCCAGTGCAGCCCCAGGTTCCTCTGTAGTGTCCCCCTTGGGGTGTGGGATGGGATCCAGGACAGCCCCAGCTTCAGACTCTTGGGTGTCTCCACATTGAGGTGGGTGAAGTTGAGCCCTGCCTTCTCCAGCAGGTTGGATACCAGGTTGGTCCTCCGGGGCGAGTCCTCCACCACCACCCAGTGCAGGTTCTGTACATGTAGGAAGGTGTTGGCCAGACGGGTCAGCTCAGCTTTTTGCACTGGGCGGGTGTAGGTAGGGGTGATAACGAAGATGGTTGGCAGGGTGTCTGACCATGGAGGAGGCCTGGAGTACACGTAATTCTGGATGACTTTAGGCGTTGCCCCTATGCTTTGCTGCTGCCGAGTGCATGATGGGAGGCCTTCATCTCTCAGTGCAGATGTACCATTGAGGAGAGCTTTAGAGGTCACGTTCTCATCTGTCTCTTCTGGGACAAAAGGAAGGAAGGAAGAAGAAGAAGAAAGATGTTAGAGAACTAATCACTGCTGGGCTGCCTCCACTCCAGGGAGTGCTGGGGACACACCTGCCTGGAGTCAGTGCTTGCCACATCAGCATCCTCTCCCCAAAGCCAGCCTAAGGTGCATGTTTAACACACTCTCATAAGAACAGTTTGTGTGCCTGCTGTAGGCAAACCCTGAGGGGGCATTCAGGCAAGTTTGTCTTTATTTAACCCGTCCCATGAGAGAGCATCTCCTACCGAGGGTTCGCACCAGCAATCATCAAAACCACCAGCAGACTGACAGCAGAAGTCTTGCACTTACTTCTCAGCAGGCTGAGGTAGCGGGTGGTTGGGTACTGGTGCCACAAGGTTAGGAGAAGAGCCCATGGCAAGGCGATCAGGAGCGTGGTAAGAAGGTTACGTCTCCTCAGCATGCTGCAGAGAGCTTCCAATGCCCAGGCATCTCTCTACCTTTCACAGCAGAGAAAAGAGTAAAGCCTCTGAAATATCAGTCATCACAAACACTAGGACAGTAAGTCTAGAGGCCAAACTAAATAGACTGAGTTTGGCTTGCTTGGAGGGAGGCATGATAAATGTTGGGCCCTGATCTAGCGAAGCGTTCGTCTAAGTGTAAGTTTACCAGGAACCCCATTAATGTTGCAGGCCAGAACCATCAACCAGCTGCCCTGGCCAATTCCTGTGCTCTTGAATAGGAGCTTTTATCTATTTACATTGCTACAAAGAACATAAAGAACCCACTATCCTTGACTTGGGGTTGTTCATGTTGCTGATTCTGAAGCCAGAGAGGACGGTTACTTGCCCCTTCTCCGGGGCTGGTATTCATTCCTGAGCTTGTGGAGACCATTTAATTTGCTTCTTCTGTAGAATTTTTTAAAACTGTGCACAAGATTTGCGTTCCTGCATATGCAAGTGGACAAAACAGAAAATGTCAGGGATCCTCAAGATAGCCAGCATCTCTTCCACCCCTGCAGTTTTAATTCATCCTCCTTATGCAGATGCATTGAGGCGATCAGTGATGCACGCTATCACCGACTAAGTTTTCCACAAAATCCCTGCCTCAGCCATTTCACGATGCTGGTGATACCTGCTGAAGGTTTAATTATTCCACAACCCTTTTTACTCCTGGCTTGCAATGTTTGGCCACTGCAGCATTTAGTTTAAATGGCAGACTTCAGAATACTTTAATTTCTTTCTTAGCATTTCTGTAATGCACATGATCATGAGATCTGAGGAATCACAACATTTGTTTTCAAAACTTCTTCTATAGGGTGAGAGGAATGAAAAGAAGATAAAGAGAAATACAGGGCAAAAGCATCAGGAATAATCAACAACAGGGGGTGGCTTATTTACAGATGGTCCAAGTTACAGTAGTCCTGTACTTGATTTTTCACAATTGCTGAGCACCTTCAGCTCCCACTAGTTAATGTGATTAATGAGCAGTTAGTCTGTCTGGAAATCAGATCCTTGGCTTCTTAAGGTAGCCATGCCTTCAACAAAGTATCCAGCATTAATGATCAGTTTGGAAAATACAGACTGAATTCTTGGATGTCTATTGCAGACCACTTGTTCAGGGACATAACTCAGCCCTGTGTATAATCACGGTGTGATGAGATCCCAGTCCTGGCTCGCTTGTTTGAAAGACCCTTAACAGCCTGTGTGCAGCAAGTCATATAAGCATGAGATCCCAGAGATGACTTCTGGAAGTCCGACATCAAATGGGCTTGTCTAGTGCATGTGCTCCCTTCCGTATGGCTCTGCCACACTGTCAGGAACATTTCCCTCCAACTTCTAGCTTCTGCTTTGGTCCCTTTCTGAGTACAAAAATCTCCCGATACTGTTATTACACACCAGCAACAAACGCAGTGCTCCAGAAAGAGGGATCCACTTCTGCTGCTGCGGAACGACAGCCCACGGCAACACTGAAGGCTACAGAGCAAAGTTACTTGTTACCATCTGAGGACTTTCTGCTGTCACTCTAAGCAGGTTGCCTGATGTTTGATAGCTGGATTTTATTCCCCTCTCCCTCCTGGTAACATCTGTAATCTGTTTCCTCTGGGTTTACCTTTCTAATGCCAAATACTTCTCCTGGTGGACTTCTGCGCTACCACAGCGATGCTCACTAGGAGCCTAAAGGGAGCATAAAACTTCCATAAGCCTCCTGCGGAGAGCTTTCTGTTGGGAAACCACAGTCACACGCCCAGGGAACTGGAGAGCTGCTGAATGGCACAGCCCCACCGGGCCCTCTTGCTCTCCTAGGCTGAAGGCAGTTCGAGGGAAGAGGGCGATGGCATCACACCGATACAGAGGACAGAAAGCAGGTTCAAATCCTTTGGCTTTAAATTCCTGCTCTCCCAGGGATTTCCTAGGTGTACTGAAGGCCAGTCACCTAAAACCAAGGCCCTCAAAGGGATGTAGGCGCACTGAGTGCAAAGGAAACTCCTTTCCCAGGATCTGGGGCCAGCAGCTCCTCATCTGTCCAAAGGGGAAGAAGGATTGCTCTGCTTCAGCCTTAGAGGATCGTGTGAGAAGAAACATGACAACTGGTCCGAAAGGGCTCTGCTTTGCAGTGACAGCAGCCACATGGTACTCCTGGAAAGTATCAGGGGATGCTATTCTAAATTCATCCTCTGGGACCTTCTTGGGACCTGTCTTTAGTTTTTTCCCTGATATTTTACCTTGGTCTCCTGACAAAACAAGGATTATGTGATCGCAGGGCCCATCAGTGCCCTGCCGCCAATAACTATCAAACCCATTTCAGCCAAGTCTGACAGAAGACTAGCATGTCTCAGCAAGTCTTCTGTCAGGCAAGTAGGTACTCACAAGCCCTCTCAAGGAAATTGCTGCAACGTGAGCTCATTCCTTGTTAGACACCAACAGTACCACACAGGAGCAATCCCTCTAGGGAACCTACCTCCACTGATCCCCAAACCAACTGTTCGTGGTAATAATCTCTAATGCTTCTTACGCCCTCACTCAGGGAACACTGTGGTGGCTGTTCCTCTACTTTCAAGCTATGGACCAAGAAGTGGGCCAAGGAACCTGTGTGGCCAGGGGCACACAGGAGCGCTTTGGTGATGCCAGCAGGAGCCTTGTGCAGCAAACTGGCTCTGCGTAACGTCATTGCTTTTTGGTGACTGGGTCCAGGGCAGGTCCAAGAGTCTCTCTGAAGCTTTAGTGCCAAAGGCATAGGCAGTAAGCTACAGATCTAGGCTGGACACAGGGCAGGATGGTGTTACCCACCCCAGGGGCTGCTTTCCCTCCAGGAAATCCTTTCCCTTACCAGCGCAGCAGCACAGAGCAAAGCTTCCCATCACTCAGGTCTGTGAGAACAGGCAGAGCCACCAAAGAAATCCAAGGAGGGTTCTGCACTGCCTCGTAACGGCAGCAAACACCTAGGTCCACCTGGGTCCTGGCTCGGGGTCATCACAGCTCCTTGCTTCCTCTGGGATGCTTGCAATTACAAATGTCTCTCCACTAGAGTCAGGCAGCCAGTGCTTTTTTTCCTTTAATAAAAGCCCTTAATTATACAGGCACAGTTTCTACGCAGTGGGCCTGCCGCTGCTGCAAACTCAGGTCGCTTCTGGAGGGAAGGAGAGGAGGAGGCGGCGGTGGCAGCTGTGTTACCAAGAGAGCACAGAGGAGAGTGGATCAGAGTTAGAAGAGCTTTAACGAATTCCCTTTCTAGTTCTTTCTCCTCCTCCTCACAGCCAGCCCTGTTCATGCTTCCCAAACACTGCAAACAAGCGGAGATGCCGTGCAACTCCCCTGGTGCTCCTTGCTCATTTATTTCTACATGCACCTTCTCTCTATTGCTTTTCCAAAGCATGCAAAGCTGAAGAAGCTAAACCCCGCATAAAGCACCAGGTCACTTGTGAACGTCACAGAGGAGTCTGACTTCAATGCCGTTTTCAGAAAATCTGTCTTGGAATACTTTATCTTCTCTTTAAAATCTTACCTCTCTCCCCCACTGCTGCCCCTTGCATCCATCATGCTTGTGCTCTTCTCTGTTCCATCTTTCACCTGCCTTTTCTCAGTCCTTAAGAGTCTCTCTTCTTCCCTGTTTCCAGGACTAGAGGAATCCCCTGGCCTACTAATAATTTTATCCTTCTCTCCTTCCCCACGCAAAGGCCCTTTGCATTTTCTTAATGTCGACCCTGCATAGAATATTCCCACAAAGTGGTCCATTAAAGCATCAGCCCATCCTCCTGAAAACACAGCATCAAAACCCAGTCACATGTCAACGCCTCTGGGTAGCCTGCTGATGGCCCCAGTGGGGCTTATGGAGGTTTACTGCACATATTTTTACCTACTTTTTATAATTAAAAACAAAGTCTCCTGAGTGGCTCAGATTAATTGCATGCCTGGCAGGCAGGCATTACTGTGCGTATTCTTGGCACAACCAGCTACCTTCCTTCCGCCTTTAAACTCATTCAGAGTAGATCCTATTAAGTGAGAGTCAAGATCAGAAGAAAATTTTGTGATCATCTAAACCCATCTCCAGCAATCATCCCGTAATTCCTGGGTTTAATCTGTAGAGGGCAGGGACTGTCTCTTAATGTGCTTGTACAGTCCTGCACTGATCCCAACAGGAGCCTTTGGATGCGATTGCAATACAAATATTATTGATTGTACTCTCTTGCTGGCTCTTCTCCTCCTTTGCTATTTCCCCTGTCCTGCCAATTCCCCTTTCTCCTCCCTCTTCTTTTTTTCCTAGTGTCTCCTGCAGCCCTTGTTTGTGTTACACACCCTTAACAACATTAGCTGGATGTGTGATGGATGCCTTCAATATGCTGCCTGTAGCCTTCTTGAGCTGTTTTCCAATTACACATCCCTCTTCTTAATTTCATCCATCAATCTTCTGTTCTCCATTAAAAAACAAACAAACACACACACACAGAGCACAAAGCTGAGTATGACAGGGACAAAATGTTTCTCATACTACTCTCGCTTCACGCTGCTTTGTCGGACTTCTCAATTCCCAGGACACAACAGCATCGAGTCTCCGTTTAAGCTCATGTGCTGATGCAGGGGGCATGAATCTGAAAGGATTTGGGAGAAGAGGATAAGAAAAGCACATGGCTTAGAAGAGCCCAGCCCCAGCTTGGATGCCCCAGACCAATGCTGAAGATCTGGCTGAGGCTCAGAGCATCTTGTGTGACCGATCCTTTCATCTGCTGTTGACTGACGACCAACACAGTGTACAATTTGCTACAGGCAGGGCAGCTGAGATGTTGGGAGAGGGGTAAGGATTCCCAGGCTGGAGAACAACCCAGGCAGCCTCACTGTTCAGATACAACTTTAAGGGGTCACATATGTGACTTTCTGCCTGAGTTGCACAGTAATGTGAAAGGACCTGTTGGGTGAATGGTAGAGAAAGGTGAAAGTTAGGGAAAGGCCCAGCTGACCCGGGTTTATAAGGCTGACGTGTAAGTTCAGGTGCCTGCGATTTTCTTATAGCCCTGTTGAAAAGCTGTTCAATTTATACCCTCTTTGGTAACTCAGAAACGGTTAGGATCACACGGGCTTTGGTAGTTCTCTTCTGAGGCTTCAGTTCTGCCATCCGCTCATCTGATTCAGCATGAGAATCACACCTTTTGACAAGTCTGCTCTGCAAGAAAGATGATTTTGCAGCCTCTGGTTCGGGGCAGCCAGCCTATCTGAGCCAGGTTTACAAGACCCTGAAAGTTGGACCAACCCCAGCCCCAGGACTGTATGTCTGTAGTCTGAGACACCGACTCCAAAGAAAGATCATTATCTTCCCAGAGGGACAAATTTGGACAAATTTCAGAGTTCAAACCCTCCCCTGGGAACATCCCGCCATGCAGCGTAGACTTTTCTAGGCAAGCACCCAAAGCAAACTAGTCTCAGCTAATGGAGCCAAAAGCTTCAGGAAACACCCTCTAATCTTGGTTTGTACCATGTTTGCAAGCCTACTGTTCTGTGCGTACCCTGGGGGGAGAGTGGCGTGGAGAGGGGAGGAGAGCGGGGTGTGAGGGGCAGAACTGGAGCAGAGCAGCCGGCAGGTTCAGCTGACTCTTAATTTCATCCACCGAAACTGTCAGCAGGGCTTTTTGATTTGTTTTGCCTGTGTTTTGCTGCCGCTCTCCATCAGCCCCTAGCCACCTTGAGGAAGTCCATGCAGATTTCATGAGTTCCCTAACTCCCGGTGTGGGAGATGTGATGCTGAAGGCAGAGCAGGGAGCTTTCAATTATTGATGAGAGCGACCTCTCTTTAAACAAGGAATGCATAATTCATGGCAGCACCGGTATTTGTGGTGATCAGCAACGGCTCTGGCTCTGCTTTGCTGAAATCCACAGGAAGCTACTGTCCCCTCTTCCCCCATTCCCTTGGGCCCATCAGAGCCTTCAGCCGAAACTTCAATACTGTTTAAAATTGAGACACGCCAAGATGCTGCAGCGCTTCCCCTCACCGGGCAGTCTCCCGCCTGTTCAAGATGTGCGCAATAAAATGGGAGGATGGATTCAAGGAACCACAGAAGTGGATGGAATGGGTTATTGCTCTGGGATAAGCAGGGGTAATTACTGTGCAAACACAGCCGCAACAGGACATTTCTCAGCAGCAGGACTTCTCTGACCCCGAGACAGGTCTGCAGGAATGGTGTCGATGTAGGACAGAAAGGACAGGCTAGCTCTAAAAGACAGTGCCTGAGGGTTCACATCCAGCTTATGGGGGTGGGAGACAGAAGGGGAAAAGGGAGATTTGGTTTTCTGCTCAATAATTAGCAATTTCCCCCTTAAAACTGCTGGAACTGGGTGACTGAAAAGCAAAGGGGAAAAAAAAAACAAAAGGAAGGCTATTTTTTTCTAGGAAGGGAAATTCTGATGATGCGACAGGGAAGGGAAAGGCTCTTTCCTAAACCCACAACTGGGATCTTGACAACACAGTAGCACAGGTGACACAGGCCATTGCAGTCCTGTCCGAAGGTGCTGGGGGTTTTAATCGTCCCTCTGCCGCAGACCTCGTGAATGGCTCCGGGCAGGCAACGGCTGCCATCTGAATGAGGTGAGCACGTCCCTTCCGTAGGGACAGAGGGTGAGGCAAAATTAACTGAGCCCCCTGGAGAGACAAAAACCAGAGAACTACAAATAATAAAACAATACGGGGAAGGATGGCCAGGTCCTTCCCCAGGGCAGGAAGAGTGGAGCTACCAGCAGCTGTGGGGTTTTCAAGGCTCAGCCCCATCTACACTCTGTCACTCGGTGCGCGGGCTCCTGCGGAGACAACTTCCCCGGGAAGTGAGTCACTCCCAGTGAAACAGCTGCCCTTCCCAAGCTCCCACGTTTCTTCCTCAGATGTAAAGAAAGGCTTCATCCTCTCCCTGCCAGCTCCGATCCCTTCACCATATGGGACTGCAGTTACTTCAGGCCAGAAACCACGCTCGTCCTTGGGGAACACGCTGTGCACCCTCCACATACCCATCCCTCCACTGCCCAAGCAAACCCAAGTCAAGCATCTTCCTCCAACCTTGGTCCATAAACAGCTCAGCATGGCGCCTTTCCTGAGAGCATCCTTATCCCAGATGCGTGGCTCGTGTCTGAGCAGCGCAGAGGGGGGGAGGGTGATGCTTTATACAGGGCTTTGTTCCCAAGTTGAAAAAAAAAAGCAAAAAAACCCCAACAGCAAACAAAAAAGAAACATTGCCGAAGCTAATTAAATCTGCTGGCTAGGTCCCGCGGGAGCCTATACTTTCGAGACAGCGCGTGGCTCAGCCTGCTATCCCCAGGTAGATCAAGGGTATCCAGGTGCTATCTGGGCTATCAGCAGGAACGAAGATAACCCAGTTCGGATACAGACTAGACCTTGAACTTGGCTGCAAAGCCCAACTATGCAGGGAGCCTTCCGGAACCTGCAAAAGGAGGTCTAAACCAGGCTATTTTTAATCAGCCCGGATCCAAACGTCCTTCATGATTCACCCATGCGACCTGTCACCGCCTTCCCACCCCCCTGAGCTTTGGCGAGGGTGGGCTGTGACTCAGAGGGACACAGCCCTCTGCCCCGTCCCAATTTCCCTGTGCTGCAGAGCCATAATCCAGGGGTGCCAGAAATACCTGCAGAAAGATTGGCAGCTCAGGCCCAAACAGAAGCAGGAGGTACCAGATGTCTCCTGAGAAAGCCAGCTCTCTCCTGAGAGACCTCTCTGCTTGGAGTTATCCTCTCTTGAAAGGGAAGTCGGGGGCTTATTCAAATGTCGGCTTCTCTCCCCTGCTGCGGAGTGCGGAGCTCTGGCAGAACCGAGGTCTTTTTTAGATGCTGATGACTATTACAGAATAATCATTCCTAACATATCAGCGTGAATCAGCCCAATACCTGCATTATCCAAAAAAAAAAGCTTTCTTTTTTCCAAGGAGGCAAAATAATTCTAAGGAAGCAAAAACAATACCGGATTGTTGCAAAGCATCTGTACATTTCATCCAGAGCTTTCCCTACCGAGTTAACAGCTGATGCCTGTTCAGCAGGAGTGGGAGCTGTCATTTTACAGGTTTCTTACAAAAGCAGAGAGGAAAAACCCATAGTATTTGCTTCCAGAACGTTTTCAAAGACGGCAGGGAATTACTTTTTCAGAGAAAAAGACATTAAGCATTATTTGATGGATAACTAGATTTCACAGGTGCTTGTTCGGGCAAAAAAAATAATCACATTGATCACAAGCTCCTTGTAAAGATATGGGGCCCAAAGGCCAATGCTGTTCCTCTGGTAGCAGCCAGGATGCAGAGACAGGCTTTGATCTTAGCTATGTGTCAATATGACATCAAACGCAGACCTCCAGAGGAACATACTATCGCTAATGCACACTCTTGATTGATTTAGACAGCTTGTTTTCCTCCTACTTTCAAAGGCAATGTCGAAATGCTCTTCCCTGATGAACTTCCTGGCTACTCTTAGAAAGGGCAAAAGAAACCCGAGGAGAAGCTGCTCTGGATGAAATCACACTGCAAAAGAGTGGAACAGCAATTATGCCATTTAAAACACAGACGTAGCTAAAGATGTTTACTGTCTTCCCAAAACCTGTGGAAATACTGACATTCCAATGGTTACACGTGTGTGCTGGCACCCTGAAGAATCAGAGCCCTTATTGCATGGCAACAACTGTGGGCAGAGGATGTGTGCGGCGTATGGGCAACAGTTCCCTGGAGTTTTTATTTGAGAATGCTGGCTGAATTATGTGATCGATAAAAGTATCACGCAAACAGCAAATTTGGGCAGAATGTTTTCGTGGGTGGCTGCTCCATAGATTAACACAGAACGGACGCTGGCCAGCACTGATGAGTTGCCACCGCGTCATGTAGGCATTGGTTAAGTGAGAAGTGGAAAGAGGAGAAACGTCACTTTGGTCTCCTTGATGGAGATTTTTGCTGTTGCAGCTTCTGAGCTGTGTGAAATACGCTCGCTCCGTAACTAGCTGAGATGGTCCAAAATGCTAATTCTGTTTTCTTTCTCCTAATAAATCATCAGCACTCATTAGATTTGCCACTTGCTGTGCGGCATCCAAGTGTCATGCAGACACTTTTAAAAACAAATGTAGAACGGAGAAATAAAGTGGCACCTAGAGAATTGTCTTTTGCAATAGATATACATTATGGTCCGCTGCTTGATTTGTACCTTAAATGCCACAGCTGATCTGTATAGCTTGGGCTCGATTAAAAGAAACACCAGAATGAAAATTAGAGAGTCAGAAGACTACAGTGTTTATTCTCCTGCCCTCTGCATGTGAAATGAAAAGGGAGGAAAGGAGTAAGGTAAAGAAAGAGCAGGAAGGTGATGGCCAGTGTCCTGCTGAGGCTGTCCTGCTGTCCTTCCCTGTCCTAAAAGGGAAGCTGTTGACTCCGGACCACAGGCAGGCCACATCCAAATTAGGTGCCGGGGCATCTGAGATCAAGAGACCCATATGTGATTCCCACCTTCTGGGAATGCCAGGGGAGCAGTCAGTGCAATAATCAAAACATCTAACTTGGGCACCGGCAGCAGCTGCCGGAAGATAACCCTACATCATGACAGAAAGAAGTTTTTCTTTGTAGAAAAAGTATGTAGTGGACGCATTTGGGCAAATTCATGGAGCTGAGGAGTTGCAAAAGCCAAATGCTCCTTTCTGACAACAATCCAGTCCCACCAGAAAGAAAAGGTGTAGGTTTTGGTTTCTGTTTTTCCAGGTCTTGTACTGTTAAAATGGAAGAGGCTTGTCTGTTGGGAAGGCAAGGAAGGCTGTGAGAGAATTGAGGACAGACGAGCTCATAGCACAAGAAACAAACTCTGCTCTCTCTCTTAGAGTGCATAGGGCTTGCTCTCTGCTGTGCTCCTTAATTGCACATGAAAGTAACATGGGCTGAAACTGGTCTTTGCACGTGATGCCTATAAACCTCTTGGGAGGGAGGCCAGCCTATGCTGTATTGTACTCCTCTGTGAATTTGTGTGCTTCAGGCTGCTCAAGACCTAGATGCAGCGAAGGGTTGATGCTACCCTCCAAGCTGGTAAGTTGTCTGCTCTGTCTGTCCCTTGAGCTTGGAGTGCGATCTTTGCACCAGTACCAACAAGAAAATACTGGGAGATGCCTCTCCCCAGCTCTTACATCTCCGCGCTCAAGGCTGCTGGGGAGTGCTGTCCTTCCTACCTCCCTTCCACATGCATGGGCTGCGAGTTGGCCTTGGGCAGAATAACTGATGAACAGATACTTCTGGTTGGAAAGGAGAGATGAACTAGGCTTTTTTTGAACCCTTCTCTGCACTTCGAGTGCCCTTTGAGCTCCCTTCAAAGGCAGATCAGGTTAGCCTGAAACATCAGGGGAGACAAAGAGCAGTCTCATTGAAACAAGAAATGGGCTGCTGTGGTAAGTCTTAGAGGTGGATCTGAATCTCTCCTGATTCTGGGGCTGAATCTGGCTCTCTCCTTGCGTTGAGGGGAGGAAAGCACCCTCTGGTTAGCTAAAATGCTTTCTGAGCATTGGGTCAGTGAGTAGTATCCCCACAGACAGCAATGCTGGTGAAAATGGCAGTTGCAGAACTAGAAACTGGATCTCTAGAAAGTCAGGAATGCCTTAAAACAGGGGTCAACCAGACCCCTGTTCTTGCTCGACAATGATCCCCCACTGCTGGAGCACACTTCTGGTTGCTTTTCACAGTCTTTGTCCTTAACCAGATTGTGTAGATTATGTGACTGGTGAAAACAGACTTTTTTCTCTTTCTGCAGTAAAGACTCTTTCTTCAGCTTACTCTTTCCCAGAGGAGGGGTGCTGGATGCTACCCAAACTGGGCTAACCTTAAGGTGATGTTACTAAGGTTGCTCCTTCCCAAACCCCTGCAAGCATGCACACACCCTGCACCTCTGGCTGGTGCCCGGTGTGCTGGTCTTCTGTCAATGGTGATCTTGTAAGTGCGTCCTCAGCGTGACAGACACCTTGGTGTTTCTGAGCTACAGCAGCATGAGGCCAAAAGCAGTTCCTTGTCAGGACACTTGTGCAGGTCAACAAGCCAGGTGAGGCATTCCCAGCTTCCCACATGCACGTGTGAACTACTTCCATCCCATACTAGCTCTGCAAAAAGTACCCCCGAAGGGCCAGCAACAGTTCCTAGGCAGGGGAAACATCCCAAAATTTCTTGGGGAGGAAGAAGGAAGAAACTGGCCTCCTGATTCTGCTGCTGTAATTAATTTCTAGGCCATTTGTGTTTGTCATGTAATGCTCAGGTCAGGACCCATGTTGGGCTTGGGAGAGGACTATCTACTATCAGATTTTAGCTGTTTGGCAAGTGCTGTGCGGAAAGGAGTACAAAAGAGCAGAAATCATGCCTAGTGACTATTCTTCACCAGTGTTTAACAGCCTTGGTTTAACTTCCAGGGAGTTACAATCCGAGCGTGGCTTGGCTTGCTGACTATGAACAAAACTTGCGGATGGCAGCTTATCTACCGCTGAATGGGAGCATGTGTCGACAGGAGAGCCACAGGGGTCCTCTGCAGCACCTCCAGAAGAGGCTATTAGGTGGGATGAAGTGTGCAGAGTTTGTCTAGCAGGCTAATGTTGTGACTGCGAACGCAAGTGGGGAGACTGGTCACGATACGTGAACAGTACTGGATTGGTTCTCAAGAGGGTGGTAAGAGAAGGGACCACCATGCACAAAGGCTCTTGGAGGTGGTAGGAGCAATTCTTAATTATCCTTTCCCAAAGAATCCTTTGGGATAACCTATATTCACCCACAAAAGCCTTCTTAGCATAGAGGACAGCAGTGATGACTAGATCTTAGCAAAGTGCTTAGCAGTGTCCCCTGCGTTCCCATATAATGGAGTTGCTGATGCATATCGAGTAATAGGAGATTTGTTTTCCTCAGTGCTCCAAGGGTTCTGTTCTAACATGGAAGTTAGAAACGTCACTTCTGCTGTAAAGAAAGCTCCTGTTATCATTTGATAACATGCTGCCTAGCGCTGTAGATTTGAGGAAAACAGGAAAAAGCACGAGTTGCTAACCAGAACAGGAAATGCGCTGGGATTACTGGAGGAGCTATGGAGAAGCCTATGGGCTGCTACAGTGCAAGAGGTGCTGGTATCCCACGGTGGAGGGGAGACCTGTGAGTGAAGGCAGAGCAGGCGGCTGGATTGGAGAGGACACCTGAAATACCCAGTTGTTGACAAAACAAGGCTGCAAGATGTTGATGGGAGTAGGATGGAGGAGGTGGTTCCAAGGGAAAAAAAAGAAAAACAGGGTGGGGGAGAAATGCTGGCCAGGCTGAGATCTGCCACTTGATAGCCCTTGCCAAAATGCAGATAATTTCTCCTTTCTAAAGATATGCCAGGGGACACCTCAGCTACCTGGAGTCAGTGGTTAATGCCCCTACCTCCTTTCCTATTGCTCCACAGAGATGAGGAGCTGGCATGCATGTCTGAGGGAGGAGAGAAACTTGCTGCGGACCTTGGAGCAGAAGGATTTGCCAGCTTGCCTCTGACTGCCCTGCCCAGCCCTGAGATCCAGTTCAGCCGGGCTCGTGTTTGACTTCAGCAGATGCTGCCTGCGGGCTTTGTAGAGGTGCACAGGGATAATCAGGATTTGGTTTCTGTTTGCTTGCTAATTTGAGCCCCTGCTGTGAGATTTGGATGTTTCTGAGGATTCTATATTAGCTTTAATGATTAAAAAATTATTTCAATGCTTAGTGAAGAAGGTGCATGATCTATCATTGAAGCCGCTTAGCAACAGGACTCATTAAGACACGTATTAGTACAGAAAGATACCCTTGCCCCAGTGTGCTCTTGGAATGACTATCCACTCATCTAAACAAGATAAAGGTCTTTGCTGGCCTCCTCCGAGGCCAGAGGATAAAGCACTCAACTGTGAAACAAGATTTCTTCCTTCTTTTTCTGGCTTCAGCTATGTGTAAGTACGTGGGCAAATCATTTCACCTGCTTCAGTGCCTCAGTTCCTCCACAGGTAAGATAAGCACAACAACATATAAGCACTCTGGGGAAATGACTTTCAAGTGCCTAAGCTCATTAGAGAAAAAAACAACCATTGCAGTGAATAAAAAGTGCCTCAGCCCCTTGACAGTAGCTTATAGTAACCACATGGTTTGCATTGCCCTCCTGAAGCCCAATGTACAGTTAGCTAATTATAGGGGAGAAAAAAAAGATCTTCTCCTAGCCCCTTACTACCTGACGGTAGCCAAGTAGAGATGTTAAAAACTTGTTATCTGGCTCAAAAGAATTAATTTTAGGCAAAGCCTGGCAAAGTATTTCAGGTTACCCTTCAAGGAGAAAGAGGGCCTGCCAGATCTGGGGCAGAATGTAATTTTGCTCACAGGAACACTGTTAAATACTGTGTCTGAGAGAAGAACAGTAATACTTGGTGTTTTTTTATCCCCAGAGTCACTCATTGAACCTCTTAGGCAGCACCATTGTCCTTATGAGGAGAAACTGAGGCAGGGAGGAGGAAGTGGGCATAAAAAGAGCCATTTTGGTCCACAGTATAAGAGCTGAGGCATTCCTGGCTCCTAGGCTTGCACAAGGGACACATTGAATTTCATACCTGAATGCACAAGCCTTGGGCTGACCTTAGTGCGGCGTGGGGGTAAGGGAAGCGCAGACAAAAGGAAGGTGAGGGAAGAAAACCGGGTGTAGGTGAGATACTAAGGTGTGACTGAAACTGGTTCCTGAGGGAAGGAGAGGAAACAGGAGAGGAGATGAGGTTAATGGGAATGAGAGAGTGGGAGAAAGGAGGAGGAGGAATGAACAAGGGTGAGGGAGCAGGAGGCCAAGTGGGACAGCAAGCAGGAGGCACAGTCAAAGCATCTGAGCTCTCTCTGAAGAGATTGCCTATTTCGCTTCTGCCTTTTTTGTGTGTGATCTTGCCTTAAAACTGCAGGAATGTGGCAGCACAGCACTGGCACTCTGATTTATTAATTCCATCCCATCCCACCAGCCCATAAAACAAAAGCATCTGTGTTTGCTCAAGAGGAGCACATGAAGGGCCTCATTCACGTCAGAGGTGGAGAGGGAAGCTGGCAGATACAGGAAAGTCATCAGCGCCTCCTTTCCTTTTCACCTTTGTGTGGATCTGGGCTGGGGGAAGGGCTGCGGGAGGGAAGGATCCAGAGGATGGTGTATGGGGAGGGGGAACGCTAAGATCACCCTGAGGGTCCGTGTGGGAGAAACTGGAGGGAAGGGGGGAGCCCGACACACGCACTAGGCTGGACCACCTCCAGTGAGGAAGGCACCCCAGCGCTGCAGAGAAGACAAGATCCCTTGCTGCCACCCGGGCTTGCCCAGCACTGGCCTCCAAGGCGGCACGTTGCGCAGTTTTCCCCGATGAATGGCACTGCTATTGCTGTGGTCACAGTCATGGCTTTCAGGGAGCCCAGAGCTGTTGTCTGACCCGCCGCTATGGACATAACCATAATAATAAATTAGATCTGCCAGTCGTAGGAGAAATATCCCCTTACAGCTGTTTTTTACCATGCTTTCAGAATGAGGAAGGCTCAGGGCGAGATGAATATTAACTATCCTACTTTAACGACTGGGGCATGGAGGGGGAGAGGAGCCAGCAACCTCTGCTCCTGCCAGGCAAGGACCAACCATACTGTTTCTAGCAAGGGGTACCAGGAGATTTCTGTCAGGCACAGAGGACCTTGCTAAAACCGCATCTCTACCCCTGCCCTTAGAGACAGTGTTTTCAGGAGCCAGGCTGCCCTGCAACACCACACGGGGAGCATCTCCTCAGGAGAAGCAGGGTTTGCAAGCTACTGCTGCCTTCCTGGTCCTTGGCTTTTCCTCCAAGTTCTCCCACACAAGGACTGCCTAGGAGCAATCCTGCTTTGCGAGCAAAACGCAGTTCCCATGTGCCCTGTGCTCCCACGCACAAACCCACCGTGAACTTACAGAACACGACAACGTTGCTGCTCTAAAATCTTTTATCCAGAGCCGAGAACGTCTGACTGCTAACCCCATTCAGCTCCAAGTAATCCCTGCACTTTTCTTGGCTAGAGGCTGGCTATACTGGGAATAAATGCCCTTGCTCTCATTGCCAAGGGGTAACATCCAAAGAATAGGAAAATACCATTTTCTTTTATAATGCAGCATTATTCATAAACCAGCACCACACAAAGTTGCCAGGATGCTGGCAGACTATTAAAATCAACAGCACAGGCAGGGGAAGCGGCAGCTTAAGCACCACTGGACCAGCTCAAACCTCATCAGAACTTAACCTGAACCCGCTCCAGCTGACAAAAACCAAACCTATGAGAGCTAAGTGTCAGCACACAGGCTGGAAAACACATATTTTTTGCTTCTGCATGGAAATGAAAATATGCCCCAGTGATCTTCACTCAAGCATGTCTGTCTCCGTTTGTCCTTTGTCTCTTACATTGATCAATGTTGTGGGTTTCGGAAGGTACAAGAAATCCTATGCTAGACAATTGCGAGAGGTTGAAGCCTGAAGATTTAGATCTATTTCAAATGGACTGTCCTGTCCAGTGACGAATGATCCACTATCCATCAAAATGTCTCCTCTCTTCCCTAATCCTACACTCAGCACCGGCAGCATCTTGTAGCGGCGAGTTCCGTATGTCACTACGCACAGCATGGGAAAATACTTACTTTTATCATCAAATTGCTACCTTTCACATTTTACTGAACGCAATCCAGTTCCTCTGCTAAGAAAAGCCATGTAGAGAGGCATTCATTCTCCCTGTTCCACGTTGCTTATGGCTTTGGTTTTCACCCCGATGTCCCTCCTCGTTTGTCTCCCTGAGCTAACTAGCCCCATCTTAACTAACCTCTCTATGTGCATCAAGCATTAGTGGGATGACCTGCTCAGAGGAGGGATGAACAGCAAGCGAAATCTAAAGGTCCCTGTGCTGGAGCTGCGGATCCCAGCTCTGTGTCACAGCCCTGGGAAGCCGTGTCTCCTGAGGAAACTTAGCTCACATTTTATACATTTGAGGAATTTGCAGAGCGCAATGTTTTTATCTCAGGGAGAAGGATCTCAGGCAGCCCCCCGCACTGCGCGGCAGAGGAAGCCAACAAGGCAGTTGATTGAACACTTGGGAACATTGGCAAAGTAGATAAATTCGAGCTCTTAAGGAAAGACCTTCGGGAGCACTAATGTCACATGAGAGTGAGCTAGAAGAGACTTCAGGCTCTTAATTATGTGCCTGCACAGCCTAAAACAGCAAGAAAGGATAAAGGACCAAGTTTTTATTAGTGTGCTGACCATGGGTTGGGATGCAGTTTGGAGGCATACCCCAGCCTGGAGGAATCGGTGGGGTCTGACCAGTGTCCCTTGCGAAGAGGGGGCTTTAGGCAGTCCTGCCTGTGCCCAAGTGGAGGGTGATGCTAGCTACGGGTCTCATCCGCGCGCCGTATTTATTAGTCTCTTATGGTACTGGTAGGTTTTAAATCGCAGACCTGTTAGGCTGAGCTGCTTCCCTGCAAGTGCTTCTCGGAGACGCAGGGGCCTTGCCTGGGAGAGAGACGATCGGGGGCTGTCTCAGCTCTGATGCTATCAGCTGCAGTGTCTCCCTCATAAAGTGGGGGTAGTCATCCTGACAAACAGCTCTGTATGTGGGCAGGGAGTGCTTTTAATCACGTATGCGGAGTACTTTGAGATCTCAGGATGGGAAGCGGCGTGGCCAAGCATAATGCTTATTATTAGGCAGAAAGGCCAGGAGCAAAAAGGGCAGAGCGATTCTCGACTTCTCCAGGGCCCTGCAGGTGTGTGGGACCCAGCTTCCAGTCTGGCTTTTTACCACTTTTGTAGCCGCCTTCTTTTATTAGGAACAATTAAATACAAGGAGGAAGGGGACAGAGATCATCTTTCCTGTGTACATCCTGCAGAATAATTGCAGAGCTTTCCCAGAGCAATTTTGCGTGCTCAGTAAAGGGCATCTTTGGAGCCTATCAAATATCTCCTCCCTCACAGGCATACATATGAAGGCTTGCAGCACACATCAGGAGATCTCTTTATTGCTCCCAAATATTGGGAATAGGAAAGACAACTGAGAGAGATGAAGGAGGAAGAGGTGGCCTCGGAAGAAGCTCTGGGGGGTGGATGGGGTTGTGGGGTCGCTCCTCGCGGCTGGGACAGCCTCCTGATGCAGCAGTGGGAAGCCAGAGGTGACTGTGCCTGCAGCACCAGCACCCCGAGGGAGAGGGGCAGTGGGGGCTAGAGCTATGAAGGCACTGAGAAACAGGAGGGTCTGCAGGGCAGTGCCACTGGCAGGTGATTACTGTGGTGAAGAGGGGAGGAAAGGCATCCGAGGGCATGGCTGGAGTGAATCCACTCCAGGCTCCTGCCAGCAAGCTGCCTACTAGGTACGACTTTGCTCTCAGACATTAAGGACATCTCCTGGCCTGCTGCTGAAGCAGAGGGAAGTTCCCAGTCAGAAAAAAACCTCTACTGATGCTTCACAGGCAAGAAGAAATGATGCTGGGTACAGAGGAGACACAGCCTTGAGCTGCCCAGTACCACGTCAGACAGTCCGCAGGGAAGATGCCATTAAACTACACAAGCACTAGTCACAAAGATGTTCCCAAACCATGGAAACAATGTGAATTTAAGGGCTGTACATTGTAGAAGTATATTCTCTCTTGCATACATTTAGCTGCTCTATAGCTCTGTACAGCTCCCTAGGCAACAATCTTCCCAAATGACACCGTAACAAAGCCCAAAGGTGCGGGAGCCTCGCTCGTTAAAAATCCTTGCCATGGGAGCAAGCGTCCTCAGCCCAACTGCTTTACTTTCCATCCCGTGTCTGCTAAGTGTCTTGCAAGTCCGGCTGAGGCCCTTCGCAGTAAAGGTGGCTGCGTCTCAGCTGTGCTCTGTGTCAGCTGGTTGAATTGCTTTGGGATTGCAAGGTTGCCTAAATGGTTTATCAATTACTGTAATTATTATTATTACTAATATACTGAAAATGTCAAAGAAGCCAAGAGCTCTAATTTGATCTCATCTGATTCCTGAAATACCCGATACTACACGTTAGCTGCTCAGCGCATCTACCTCTGTACATTAGCTGCCCTGCAGAGCCTTAATTCAGTGCAGACTGAAGTGCCCTGAGAGCGATACTGAAGTCACTCCTGGGAGGGAGGGAGGAATCACAGCTACGGGGCTCCTGGCCTCGCGCCGGGCCAGCACAGCATGCGCGCGCTGAGCCACCGGCGCTCACGTAAGGTCTGTGTCCCAGGCGTGCCCGCTAGCAGATAGCTTCCAGGAAACCATGGAGCAGGCACCGACCGAAAGCGATCCCGGCCCCTGCATCCTGCTTCAACACATGGAGAGAAGGGGATTGGTGGCGTGCGCAGCTGCAAACAGATGTGACACAGGCTGTCACACGCAGCTCTGCCAGTGGCCCCCTCCTGCCCTGTAACCCTCTCTGTTACCCGAGACTGATCTCGCCATAATCTCCTACCAAGGTATCTCATTTCGGGGTAACGATGGCCTGCGTTCTGCGAGGATCCTGTCCGGCTCTCTCTGTGCGCCCATCTCCCAACTTGCTACATGGCCCCCGTTCCTAGCCCTGTCTGAGGCTCTCCTGCCGAGACAGATGGCTGTTTGGTGGTCCAGGGATACA
The DNA here is from genome assembly GCF_030936135.1 of Gavia stellata. Taxonomy (NCBI): domain Eukaryota; kingdom Metazoa; phylum Chordata; class Aves; order Gaviiformes; family Gaviidae; genus Gavia; species Gavia stellata. Next base: position 129,101,685 of record NC_082594.1, on the reverse strand, counting down.
AGGCATGAACCTCCCCATCCATTTCTCCCTTTTGCAGCAGACGAGATTTGAGCCCGAGCAGAGGTGGGGGATCAGACTCGCGTGCGAGGCCGCTGTACCCTGCTATGCTCTCTGCATACGTGCTTTGCACAAGGAGGCCTCCTGTGGGTCCAGGAAAGGAGCTGAAAGCACCTGCAGAGGCTGCATCGTTCACCCCCCCCCCACTCGCTGAGCTGTGCAGGCTTCAAGTTGCCGGATGGGTATTTATTGCTTGTCATTATTTGCTCTGCTACAGAGATGCTTGGTGCTGCCCCACTGATCCGAACACCCCTTCTCCCAAGTGCACCCAGAAATTGCCCCTTGGCAGGTTTGCCTAAGGAGTTACTGAGGAACCAGCTGCTTCTCTCCAGATCTGCAGCACCTGGGGGTTTCTCCCTCTCGTGCACTAGCTGCGGAGCCTACCCCTCCTCTGCCATCCCCGGGCTGGATGAGCGAGTGGCAGGAGCAGGAGGGTGAAAAAAAGTACTTCCCAACTCACCTAGGAACACCCACCCCAAACTCTGCTCCAGAAAACCAGCAAGCGCATCCCTCGGCAGACACCCGTGTGCCAGGCAGGGGCGAAAAGGGGCAGAGACCTTCCCCAGCCCTCCTGCTCTTGCCCTCTCCCAGTCCACCTCTCCAGAGCTCCTCGTGGGGATGCCACTTGGGGTCAGTTCCCACCGGGGCTGCAGGTGGCTGCACACAAACCCCGTCCCCCGCTGTACTTCGCTTTCCCCGGTACCCGTCACAAAAAGGCACAATAAAACCTCTCGGGGGGCAGCGGCGTGCCCGGGACCCGCGTTTGGGTAACCTGGCCAGAGATCCCAGCGGCGTTGACTGGGCGGCTGCTGCAGCCACGGGCGGACAGACAGCAGGACTGGGGGCATGGCAGCCACGGGTGGACAGACAGCAGGACTGGGGGCATGGCAGCCACGGGTGGACAGACAGCAGGACTGGGGGCATGGCAGCCACGGGTGGACAGACAGCAGGACTGGGGGGCATGGCAGCCACGGGTGGACAGACAGCAGGACTGGGGGGCATGGCAGCCACGGGTGGACAGACAGCAGGACTGGGGGCATGGCAGCCACGGGCGGACAGACAGCAGGACTTGGGGGCATGGCAGCCACGGGCGGACAGACAGCAGGACTTGGGGGCATGGCAGCCACGGGCGGACAGACAGCAGGAGTTGGGGGCATGGCAGCCACGGGTGGACAGACAGCAGGACTTGGGGGCATGGCAGCCACGGGTGGACAGACAGCAGGACTGGGGGCATGGCAGCCACGGGCGGACAGACAGCAGGACTTGGGGGCATGGCAGCCACGGGTGGACAGACAGGACTGGGGGCATCTCCCCACAGCTGGAAAATTCCAGCCTGGGAGTGGGATGTTGCTCCTCTGGAAGGTGCCCGGGCCGGGGCGGGTGCAAGGACAGGGGCTCCCCGTGAAGCGCGGAGCCGGTGCGGGCGCTGAGCACAGATGGAAGTTTGGGGACCCGGCTGCTGGTCGCGGGGCAGGTACCCCCCCCAGCGCCAAGCACTGGGCACCCGGGGGACCGCAAGGTCACCCCTGCATCCCCGGCGCTCCCCCCCACCCCCAAACCCCCGGTGCCCGGGGGGGGGGGGTCCCGCTTACCTGGCGAGACGCGCCGGTCACGGCGGAGATGCCGGAGCGCCGAGCGCGGGGCGGCACCGCGCCGGGGGCTGCCGGGGGAGCATCGCCCGCCGCCGGGCGGAGGTGCGTCCTCCCTGCCGCGGTGGGACCGGGACCGGGACCGGGACCGGGACCGGGACCGGGACCGGCCCGTCGGCGCTGCCGGCGGATGGCGGCGACCGCCTTCAGACGGCGCCGGCGATGCGGCTACGCGCGGCGCGGAGCCGATTTAAGGCCACCCTGTGCCGGGGGTGGGGGGAGCGCCGAGGGCCGCCCGCAGCCGGCTCCTGCGCGCCGCGCATCCCGCGGGGCCACCTTAAGCGGGGAAGGGGCGAGAGCGGAGCGGGCGAGGGGGGGAAGGAGCGGCGAGGAGGCGACCCGAGCCGGGGAGCGGGGGGAAGGCGAGCGGGGCTGGCACCGCCGCAGCGCGGACCCGCCGCCCGGAGCGCCGCGCCGCCCGACGCGGGGCCGGGGTCGGCGGCCGGGCGGGGGTCGGGCGCGGGGCCCTTCCCCTCGAAGGGGGAGGTTTCCCCTCCCCGGGCCCGGCCGGTGCCCTCCCCGCTGAAGGCGAGGGGGTGGGATCTTTTTCTCCGTCCCGGGGGACTCGGTTTGCTGGTAACCGGCTGCCGGATTGATTTCTCGCTCCCCACCGAGGCTCCAGCTGCTCCAGGCAGGAGCCACCCACCTCCGCTGCAGAGAGCGAGGGTCGCCTAAGGATAAGGCAACCTCCGGGGCACGGCCCGGAGCCGGGGGCCACAATGCTTTTGGGCTTTGGTATCCCCGCATGGCTACTGTGTGCCTCAGTTTCCCTTCTAGCTCCGAGGTAGGCAAGGAGTGTTAGTGCAACCACTTCTCACCGCAGCGGCCGCTGGGCGATTTCTAGCATTGGCCGCATGAGCAGCCACAGCCAACGCTTTGTCCATCAGCCTCTGCCTAGGGTTAGGTTATGGGGGAGCAGAAGACAGGCCCGCTTCGGTTTTCCCCGGTCTGCCTCCCTTATGACCTGCGTCCCATGCTGCTTGAAGGGGTGTGTGTGAAGCAACTCTGCTCTAGGAGACTTCTTTCCAGCCTTCTCCTCCTCACATAGGGCTGGGCAGCACATGTCTGTCCCCCGCTCACTCTCCTGAGCGTTGTGGCTGCCGCACCCCAGGAGTTTCTCCTGAAGGGGTTGCCACAGCTTTCAGCAAACCATGAGGCACAGAAGGTAGCACAGTCCCAAGCTCAGGTGGAGACTTGTTGATCAAGTTTGGCTTCAGGTAACAAAGCTCCTGCTGTGGCATGCACTAATCAGGGCAAAATGTTTTGAGAGCCTTGGCTGGAAAGTCCTCGTGGAGAAGAACAAGAGAGGTCTGTCTTCTCAGGTTAGCTGGCAGGTCTCAGCCACGTTTCTGGAGCAGATGTTGCTGAAAACACCTCAGAAAGAAAGATATGAAGTGACATTTTACAGCCCAAATGACATTTACAAAGTGCAACACAGAGGTGAACCCAAGACGGCCAAAGCAGCAGGCGTGTGCATGCCAGTGCCTTCGCTCACCTGCTTCTCCTCTTGCCAAGGGGACACGCTGGGCCAGATGTGTCCAGCCTCTGGCAGGACCTGCTGCCATGCTCACCGCTGCTGTGCTCACGGCTGAGCAGACCTGCTGGCTGTGTCCTCGCGCACCTCTCCCTCTGCCAGAACGGGGCACGAATCGCCATTCTCCTTCACTGTGTGTTGAGGGCTGGCACTATCCCAGGCTGCCCTCACTAGGAGGAAGCCATCTATCCAACCATCCGTCCGTCCACCCACCCACCCAGCCATCCATCCTCAGTGTGGGAGGCGTAAAGTCCCCAGGTTGTAATGCTGGCCCAGAAGAGTCCTGTGCGCTCAGGGCTGAAAGCCAGCGTGTGGGTGTCAGGAAATGGCGAGATGCTTCCCTGCAGATGGCTCAGCAGAAGCCTGAATGAATCCTGAACTACTGGCAGAAGTATCTCCCTGCTCCAAGAATTAGCTAGCTGGGGTGCTCCAGCTCCGCAGCACCTTGGTTTTAGGCAAACCTGCACCAAAGAAATTGATTGCTTCCCCCTGCAAGGCACTGAGTGTCTCGGCATCCCCACAGGACAGGGCAGAGCCATTATCCTCCTTCCGTGGCTGGGGAAGTGACCTGTGGAGGACATAACTGACTGACTTAGCCACAGACATCTTGTGCGGTCAGTGAGTTGGACCCGAGTCTTGGGTGAACACCCTAACCCCGGGACCTCTCTAGGAGAGGTTGGTTAAGAAGGACTTGGACTCCTGGGGACCTTTCCCGAGTGCAAAGGCAGGAGAGAGAGATTAGATCCAAGACTGCTGGCAACTCTGGAAGCCCAAACTACTCAGGCTTTGCTTATGCATGCTCCAGGCTCTCTCTTTTTCATATCCACAACCTTTCACATGACTGTTTCACTGCTACATATGGAGCCACAGTTTAGGCAGCGCATCCTATGGTTGGACTGGAAGGGCTGAGGGTCAGCGCTTCAGGAATATGCTCCCTCGACCTGGTCAGAGCTGGCTCCTGGCACAAGCAGCACACTTCTGAACTGAGGCTCAGGTCTGGGGAAGGTGGATCTGTGCAGAGCCATTTCTCTTGGGTAGAGCAGCCAGAGTAGATTTATTGGAGGAGGCAGTGGGGTATCCAGTGTGCCATAACCTTCCTTATCCCTCCTGAAAGCACTGCCTGGGGAAGCCTGTGTTCCCAGCCACATGGCAGTGGAATTGCTGCACTGGTAAGACCTTCCTCCTTCCACCGCCACCACGGCTGTGTCCAGCCCAGACAAACTCAGCGATCCGCACTCCAGTGCTGCAGGTGCCCGCTCTACCCCGGCACGCTGTGGCCATCTGCCCCTCTCTCTCTGCCCACACTTCCTCCACCGAAAGTATATGATGTGAAAAGCTCCATGAAATCTTCATCCTGAGGTTGTCACAAAGCTAAGCTCCTTCCCAAGCGGTAAGTGCTTTAAGATCCTGGAAGAGATGCTACTGTTGCAATCTGTACGCAATTTATTCCTGCAGTTTGCTTTTCTTGCTTTTTCATTGCCATGCCCTAAGGGGCCTGATGCTGTGTCAGCCTTGAGGCAGACCCACAGACCACATCCCTGAGTCTTGCAGCAGTAAGTCATAGGAGAAGAAATACTGTGGAAAACCTTCGCTGACTCGTGCTGCAGAGGAGTAAGCTGTGCCTCAGCGCTGCGAGCCTCCCCAGGTCTTACTCCATCTGGTCTGAGCGGCTGCAGCTTCTCCCCTCTCTCCTGGCTCGCCACTCCTGCTGCTGCTCCTACGAGAAATGCATGGAACCGTGACTGTCTGAGGCACCTTATAGGAGTGAGTTGTTCCCGCTTCCTAATCTCCCTTTTGCCAAGGGATTTGGCTACAGGGCAGCAGGGACCTTAACAGTGTCCTCTGCTGTGGGCAGGTGTGTGATGCTGTCTGTCAGCAACTGTGCTGAGAGCTTGCCTCTTCATTGCACTCAAAGCAGGGGAGAAGCGAGCAGAGCTGTTGCTGCTTCCCGGCTGACGTGGTGTATTTCACCAACAGCAGGTGAGGAAGAGCCACCAGCAGCCCTGGAGGAAGGCAGAGAGAGGATGTGCAGGCAAGAGGGAAACCTACTGAAAAGGTCTGTCGGGAGTCATGCCCACAGCTGGCATGGACTGCGAAGCATTGCCAGGGAGTGGCATCACACTGCCTCTGTAAATGTGAATCTCAAAACACAGCACGCGCTAAAGCGAGTGAAACCTTCCCTGTGAGCTGAGGAGGTGGCACCCCCTTTCTGCTGCGAGTGGGGGTAAGTCCTGGAGAAGACAAGCGGTTCTCTCAAAGTCACCCCTGAAATCTGTGTCTGAGGGATGCGATGAGACCCCAGTGGTCTTGCTGGCCAAGCCCCTGCTCAGGCAACAGCCAGATTGTATTTTCAGAGAGCTTGTTGAGCTTATCTTCTGCCTAGCCACCCCTCTGTCCCCAGGACAGACCCCCCCCCCCCCGAAACACCTTTTCTTCCCAGCTTTCTGGATGTGGTGAAGGAGTGTCGGCTGGAGATGGGGAGGGAGGTCAGGTGCGTCTTTCCCAAGGTCCAAAGCTGCGGCAGTGCCTCTCTCCTCATTGTAAATCTGCCTCAGAAGATGTGTGACAGAACAAGCAGTCCTTGATCTGAAACCTGCCATCCTTTGAAGAGCCTGTGCTTCAGCGAAGCAGCCGGCAATTGCTGCCTGAAGAAAGCTGAAAAGCCGCTCTGCAAGCTCTGCAGTTTCATTTCTCTCCCCCTTGAAGCACCAGAACTGTACACTAATCAAGCTATTTCTGCTACAAGCTGGGGAGGAAAGAAAGAAAGATTGTTAGTGTTATTGCTATTTTTAAATACTTTGCAGGCTCTTGAATAGGATGATGATGGGGGCCGTGTAAGGACCCAGACAGAGACAGATTGATGTGTGGTAAACGCATCTGTTATTCTTCAATTGGCAGGCAGCTCTTTCGGCAGCGCAACTCCAAAGGTGCAGCGAGGAGCCACTGTGAGGGCTTGGCTCGCAGCCTCCGCCGGGGCTTCAGCTCGGCACTCCCAGGGCTCTCTGCCTCCTTCCTAGCCATCTGTGAGGCACTGTGACTGCGGAGGGGCTCTGAGCCTGCAAAAAAACTCTGGGAATCAGCTTACAGTTAGGCAGTGTGTGTAAGGGTTGCTGCATGCATGCCAGAGCCTTCACACTCCTTCTGCATGGGTTAAGCAACTGCCTGCCTCTGTGTGTACCTTGCACCGGAGGGATGGAGTCTATCCCTGAAAGACTAGAGAGAGCCTGAGTGACAGCTTTTTCCAGGTCCTATGAAACTAAATCACTCCTGCCCACTAGCCAAAGAAGTGCAGCACAAAAGAAAGTCTCAAGCTTGGGTCTCATCCTAGCAGCGGGGAATATTCCCACGTGATGGGTGGGAGAACAGGATGGGAGCGGGGAGGTGAGAAGGAGCATTGTACTGATGGAGAAGTTTAAAGAAAGCCAAGCTCAGGTGACAAATTCAAATTGAATTCTCCCTAGCCCAGGTAGCAGGTGAGAAACTTGAAGATACCCAGCCATCATCTGAAGGCAGCCAGCCCTTCTGGTCTCCTTCAACTGTTGAGCTGTTTGGGCAGGGGCTCCACATGCACCCGGGGGATGGCACTTCAGCATCCCACCCCTCTGGAAAAGTTTTGCAGATGGAAAATGTGTATTTACCTTTCAATCGATTTATGAGCCATCCTTTAGTGTTGAGCAGAGAGTTAAATCGTGATGGTTGATTTCTATACGATGGCTGAAAGAAAAAAAGAAAGTCACTCTCTATTAAAATGTCAGCTTTAAGAATAGTTTCTCTGCCATTCCGTCAGTCTCATCTCTGTTAAATTTGATAAGGCTTTTCCATAAAGGTAAGTAACTTCTTTTATAAGAAACTATTTTTTAAGTGAGCTATCTGTTGAAAGCATGGTCCAGATCCTCCGTGCCATTACATCGAATTGATGCAGGCGTAGCTTTTGAAAACGCTGTCATACAGACCCCGATCTCGCCGAGGAGACACTGCCACTCGACACGCGCCGACCACAGCAGATCTTTCTGTGCCGCCATTCCTAACAGCCAATACTAATCTCGCCTCCAGAAGGTTGCGAAGGGCCCTGCTTTCTACAACCGCTCTACTGACAGCGATGTCAAGCCCTCCTTTTTCCAAAAGCAGATCATGACACGTCCTTTGTCTGTTCCCTTTGGGAGGCGGAGGGAGGCTGGGGGTGGAGAACAGAGGGCAGTTGTCACCCAGCTCCTCGGCTATATGAGAAAGTGGCTTCTGTTTCCGAGCTTCTCTCCGCTCCATGTCTTTCATTGACATCGAATTAAACAAGACTTTCTTTTGTATGAGGGGAATGAATGGTCCACGGAAGGGTCAAATAGCACTGCCTGCACAGGCTGGAACCTGCCTCACACAGTATGGGCTTGTCCTGGAGACACACAATCCCTGTCAGTTTTACGTGCCCCCAAGGCTGGCTCCCCTCCTGGCACTGGACACATGGGGGCAGAGTCCATGCATCCGTGCTGGGAAGGAGGCAAATGCCAGGGCAGTGCTGCCCTCTGCAACATCCAGTGATGCATCTGGCCAACATGTAGTGGCTGAGCAGGGCTTTTCTGCGCTTGCCCCCCCCTCGCCCACCGCCTCGCTGGGTTAGTGCTTGGATGTGAATCTGGGCATGCCGGCAGTTTGGTGGAGTGGCAGCTCCTGTGTGAAAGACCTACGCTTGGAGGTCGGATGGGAAATTTCTGTTGATGTGGAGGTGTTCTGATCTGGGTAACAGCTCTAGTTGTGATTTTTGGTCTTTAAATGAGAGGCAGCCATGAATCCCTATGGATACTCTGAGTCAGCAGCATGCCTCCTCCAACACAAGCATGCAAAGACATCTCACAAATGCGACAGAACTTTTTGATCACCCTCTGCTAGAACAGAATCAGCCTCCTGCTGTGGGTTATGGACACAGAGAATGATGCATGCTGGTCTTTGCTGGCATGCACTTAGATGTTTTTTCATCCAGTCTTCTTGTGCATATGGGTCTCTCTGACCATGTCAACTGCTTGACACCAGCCTCGCAAGGCTGGGCAGCTGAGTCTGGGCAGAGCCTTCCCTCATGGAAGGTCTGAATCTGTTGATGAGAGAGCAGAATTTGTCAAGGAAGAGAACTACATGGTGTGCAGTTTGCTTTGCAACGTGGTTTCCTCTAAGCCTGCAATCTCTCTCTTAACATGAACAACCTCCACCACTCCAGTGTAGTCCTGCTTAGGCTGCTGCTTGGGAAGATAGCTTAGGTATTACTGATTCAGTGCATTTAATATTCCTCACTCGCTTTCTGGAAATCTCCTGAGCACTGTTCAGGCCAAGGTGATTACAGCTGTGCTGAGTGAAATGGCAAAAAAAAAAAAAAAAGAACCTGATGCCAAGACATGCTGTTTCCATGTCAATCAGCAGTGAAGAAGTATGTGTCCATGGGCAAAACCAGGACTCAAACAGGACAACAGGCTGAAAATGTAAGGGTCTGTAGAATCACTAAGGACTTATGGTGATTGCTATATTGTGCTACACTAGCAAATGGAAAGGCCACTGTGCTGGGCTTTTTGTTAAACGCATCTCAACCTTCAAGCTGTCACTTTTGACTGCTTGTAATGCATAGCCAGTTAAGTGATTTTTGCAACATGAAACTCTCTTTCCAGCCTCAAACAGAGCATCACAAAGTGGTGCTGGGACAATGTGATGTGACAATGCCATAAGAGGGCTCAGAGAGCCTTCAGACCCCTGGACAATCCTCTGTACAGCTTGTGCTCGTGCTGATGGGCTGCCTTTAAGAACAAGAGGCAGTTCCACCCAACCTGAAACAAGTGGAAATACTCTCTGTGCAAAGAAATGAGATGAGCTCATGAGCACTGATATGCAAGTCCCTTCCTCTCCATCCTCCTCCATCTGTTGACCTCATCTCAGCACTGAAGAGGTCACTCTGCATGGGAGACTCAAATGGCCATTCAGACTTTGGGTTTGTTTGGCTCAGCACCTCACCCACACATACCCTGCCGATAGTCATTATTGTGATGTCTTCAGAGCTACTTCCAGTGAGAAATATTGGGAGAAAAATGATGGGTGCATGTAACGCAATGTGCTGACACCACACGCACCTTGTCCCCCCTCCTTGTTTCAGTCTCATCCATGATGAGAGGCCTCCTTGTTATTTCTGTGCTTCCCATCTCAGAATCAGCCAAGGATCAGGCCAGGGACATGAAATAAGCATGAATGGACAAAGGCTCCATGTATGCGTGCGTGCATGTGTGTCCATACATGGACATGTATGCACAGCAATACTGCACACCACTGCTGCTCAAGAAGTAAAGTCGATGTTAACTGCTTGAACAAGCCATGCTTCATCCTTCACCTGTCTTTGCAGGTCTAATTTTATCAATAGGGCATCTGTATGCAACATTGACCTAAGGAGAGCTGATACTGTCATTAAGAAAGAGAGTATACATTTACTTTTGTATCCTTTAAGACTTGAGTATACTGGGAAGTTGAGTAGTGTGGCAATAGAATAACAATTATTGCTCTAGGTATGTTATTTTAACTCCCTCATGTGCATAATCTATTCTGGAATAAGAGTAATTACTCCAAAGTAAGAAAATGTGTTTATTCTAGAACAGCATTTCCCTGAGGGTGAATTATACTAAGAGCAGAGAATGAACTAGTTTTTCCTGCCTTACCAAACTTCAGGATGCAAAAATTGTTTACTGATCTGCACCACAATGAAAATCAGATTCTTTTGAGATTTTTCGGGGAAAATAAATCGGAGAGGTCAGGAAGAGCTCCTTAGCACCCTGCTGATCAGCGTCTGCTATGGGTGGAGGATCCACAACTTGAGGTCCCTTGACTATCTGATTCACAGATGGACATTTACCTGGAAATCCTGCTTAGAGAGAAATGTCCTGAAAACACTATAATAAGTGCATGTTCTGACTCCTATTTTCTCTTTTTTTTTTTTTTTTCATTGAAATGTGCTTGTCCTTGAGAAAAGTTTCATCTTTGATAAAATCAGTTGGTATTTTCCAATGAAACACTAGTTTGTTAAAAAATTCATGACCAGCCTTAGTAGTATTAGCATAGATTTAATGGTATAATTATCTAACTATAGTTATGCTGGTCAGTTCCCTGAGGTACCAAAGCTCTAAGCTCATTTTTTTGTGTGCGTGTGAGCTCAGATGATAATGCAAATCAAGTAATCCTCTCCCCTGAACATCAGCATCCCATCTCTTCCCTGAAACTACCCTTGCTATTGGTGCTCAGCAGCACCTACGTGATCCTGCCCATGCTCCCCTCCTGCCTTGCAGCCCCCTGCTCTCCCCTCCCTGGGCTCCCCACATATGCTAACATCTGTTGTAACACGGGATCCTCCTGAGGTTTCAGCAGCACTTCGCCCTTCTAATACGCAAAAGACCCGTTGCAGGGCCTTACCCGCCTTGCTCTCCATTTGCAGCATTGCTAGCCCCCAGGACTGCTCTCAGGCTGGTGACCTTGAAGCAGCAAGCTCTGTAATCTCATCACCAGCCTGCCTGCCCACCAGCTTGCCTTTGCCTTCCCACTGCATCCTCCCCCTCCACAGGCACACTTTGAGCTTGTTGTAGCATCTGCTGCCCTCTCATTTGGAGTCTCACAGTGAACGCTGCTGCCCTCAGCTAACTGTCAGTATTTGTCATGACATCCCATTAGCACGATCCACACTAATGACTGTGAAAGATGCATCTATTTCCATTTTCTAAAGGGCTTCCGCTGGCTGAAATCCAGCCGCAGGGTGAGGTTGGGGAGGGTAGCAGGGGGACAAATCTTCGTGTTGACAGAGCAAAGCATACACATCATTACCAAGTGCTCTTCTCTCTAACGGCTCGGCAGCTGTCAGGGGCAAGTGAGGGATTCCTCTCTTAGCAGCTCGGCGCTCAGTCAGGGCACCGTAAGGTGTGAGCTGGCCATGGGAGATTGGGGAATTGCCTGCCTTTTGCCATCTGCATGGACAGGGCAGCTTTCCAGTTGACCAGACTGCAATTACCCAAAGCTGCCACTTCTCTCTGAAGCGTGTGTTAAGAGTTAAATCTGCAGTGGCAGGCCCAGTGTGGAAGAGCCAGGAGATAGGATGCAAAAAGTTAGTAGGCAGCCCCTTGGGAAGGGGGTATATGTGGTGGTGGTGGGGGCAGGATTGGGGAACCATCATGCAGCCTCTCCCTACCCTACATAGCACTCAGTTCGCCCCAGATGTGCACGTCTCTGCTCCTGGGGTCTATTTCTATAGGGCCCCACTTTGATTTTTCCTCCCCAAATGGCCCCCAGTGAGGAAGGATTCACTTCTGCCAGACATCCAGCATCCTTCCCCCACTCCTTTCCAACACCTTCTTAATCCAAATCCTGTTTGTGTCCTTTTCACCTGACTGAATGGGACTTTACTGCAAAGAAACTGAGCGACTTGACTAACACTCTTGCCTGGAGAGAGGATATGGGTCCATGGGAGATGCTTGTAGCTCCTGCTGTGCTGTGTCATTCTAGGTAGAGGTAAGTCAGTTCTGTTACAATAAGAACAAAAAATAAGGGTTACGAGAAATCAGGTTTGTATTCTGAGCCAAACCCTGAATTCTTGCTGCAATCCTTGGAGGATATTTTGGTTCAGGTGAAGGTGGAAGAGCATATGGCAGGCAGAAACCCAGAAATCAAACACAGTGGCACTGTTCCCTTCTTAGGACCTGACACCATTTTCTCCTTGCCCCTCTCACGTCCTGACTCCAAAAACTCCCACCCACTGCTGGCACAGATCACTCTGTGTTACCTGGCACAGAGGCCATCATACAAGAGAAATGAAGTAGAGACAGCTCCCATCTCTGCCCAGAGGAAACTTTTCCATGACCCAGTGCAACTTTGGCCATGTAACTTTCCTGACACCAAGTTGGAAATATCCTCTTCTGCTCCTACTCATGCCAGCTTGTTTCCCTGCCTCCTTAGCACCTTTGCCCTTTAGCTATTGATGAATAGCCCTGTTCGCTTTGGGTCATCTATTATCCCATGGATATAGATTTACTTTCTGTAATACTTGCTGTGAATTTGACCTTCTAGCCCTCTGACTGGTCTCATCATTTTTCTCTGATCTCCTGTTCCAGAAATTGCCAGAAGTGCTACAAGTAAACAGCTGATGTAAACGCATGCCAGAATCAGATTGTTCCCCATCTTTGTTAGGCGCCCAAAGCAACAAGGACCATTTTCAGTACATTTTTATACTAAACCCTTCTGTTTAGTTGGTGCTTCCTCTACCTAGGACCTATGCTGTTACCAGAAACATTTCACATATCTTCTATTTGCTGAGTATGTGCTAGCAATATTTTAGCCTTGACTTTTTAAAATGAATCCCATCTGGACATTTCTTGCTGAGGTTTCCAATCTCTCTTGCTCTGTTCCTTGTTTGCTTTGGTCTTCATTATTTCATCCCCAAGGATCCAAGAAATTATTCTATACTCCTCCTTTGATGTCTATCCTTGTCTCCACTGCTTGTATACTCTCCTTTTGCATTTTAATTCATTGAAAAGTTCCTTGCTTATCCAAGTGGGCCTTATGCTGAAATACCCAGGCTTCCTACCCAATAAGATTGCTTGTTCCTAAGCTCTCAATAATTTTGCTTTAAGAATCAGTCAGCCCTCCTGGGTATCGTAACTCCTCTGGGCAGCTTCTCAGGTGATTCTGCCTAGAAAGTCACTAAAAAAGGGCAAAGTTTGCTCTGTGAAAGTCCAGAGTATTAACTGCTGTTTACTTTCCCAGACATCCTCTGGATCTTAAACTTAATTATTGTATGGTTACTGTGGTCCAAACTACTCTCTGACCACATTCACCACCATTTTTCCCTGTTTGTGAGCAGGAAGAAGAGCATTGCTTTGTCCCGGTAGCATTTTGAGCTTCCTAGGAAATTCCTGCGTTTCCTGTTGCCCTCCTAGCAGATGTCTGGATGGTTGATATCCCCTGTGAGGATCAGGGCCTGCAAGATGAGTCTTCTGTTAGCTGTTTTTAGAAAGCCTTATTCACTTCCTCCTCTTGGTCAGGTGGTTTGTGATGGAACCCCAATACAACATCCTTGTGTTTCTTTCTCTGCTGACCCTGATTCAGAGACTGACCGTTTCATTGCAGTTCTGTGCAGTCAAGGAGCTCCTTTACATAGGACTGAACTCCCTAGCCTCTTCTCCCTTGCCTCTCCTTCCTAAACATCCTGTAACTCATCCATGTCCATGGCTCCAGTTGTGAGTAACATCCCACCACGTCTCTGTGATCCCACATGATCCTTCCTTGCTCAATGCAGTCTCAAAGACAGAGAGGAAGCTGGATGCAGGTTCACCCTGTTCCTCCACGTGACTTTCCTTCGAGCAAGAAACCTTGTGCTCTCCGTGTTGGTTCCTGGCCATATTTCCTTACCTTGTGATCTTCTGTACCATGGCACGCTGGTTCCTCCCCTGCTGCAGTCTGAAAAACTCTATTGTCTGTTGTTACTGAGCAGAAGGAAGTGTCTTGTGAGGCGTGATGGTGAAAAAAACCCTAAAACAAACACAGAAACATAGATATTGAGATGTTCAGATTCAGAATAAAGATTAAAAGAATAAATAGGCCTTAGCAATAAAATATTTTACAGCTATAACCTGATTTCACTGCTGCTGTGTAAGATGGGTACTGTACATTATATGCTGTGACAGGGTGGTCTTGCTGAAAGCAAAACGATGTGTGATGTGAGTGAGAGATTCATGGTGCATTGAAGACTGTCTTGTCTTGCTTGTCTGGCTGAGCTTTGTGTGAAACTGATACGCTCTGATTATCTGTGATAATACGACCTGATGGCCAGAGGGAGCTCCATTACACAGCACTACAGCAGAAAGAGCTCAGCAAGACTTGGTTAAACATGTCTGAGCAGGTTGAGAAACTCTGATGGAGTAGAGGACTACTTCCAAGCTTTCCTCCCCCAAGAAAAGCCATTTGAATGTCTTCTGATCATCACTGGATGGACGAATTAGTAGAGAGAATGAATCAGGCCCTAAGAAGAAACATGAGGAGGTGAATGGAGCTCAGGTGATTTTTGTCCTACATTTTGTTTGTCCAGTGGAAGGATGCACAGGATTCAGCAGGACCTTCTCCATTTGATGTGTTGAATGGCTGGCAGACTAAAGCCTTCCTGGACCTCAGTCCAAAGCTAAACCCCAAACACTTCCACCACAGTTTAGAGGTAAGAGAGAGAGGCTTGTAGGGGAAAATCTCAGACAAAAGCAGCAAGGCAGGCTGGCTGATAAAACTAATCAGACTGGCAGTGAGGAAGAGCTTTGTTGCTACTACCTGCAACTGAAGATAAACTACTGGCAAAATGGCAAGAGCTGTTTGGGCTGAGCGGGGAGGGAGGATGTTAAGATTATGGGATGGAGCAGTCTGAGGAGAATCTTTGAAGTTGATTTACTATGACTCTGGACTGAATGAAATAATCCCAGGAAGCTCTGAACTGTACTTCAGAAGTGGGGAAAAAAAAAACCAACCCTCCCTTTTTTAATTTTTGTATGTGGAAGCACACGGGCATGGGAGGAAAGGAGGGACATGCAGCCAAAGGGACAGCTAGAGGGAAGAGCTCACAGCCTTAACAAGTTTGGCAAAGTGTTCGTATGTAGGCAAAGGCAGACCAATGCAGGGCAATGCATGATATCAAAGACACACTTCTCCCCACAAACAGTCCTCCAAACCTTGGGTGAAGAAAAGAAGCAGCACAGGTGGTGGTGTCCGCAGCTAACAGAATCACTGCCTTTGCTGTCTGTTCACAGTGCTTGGTGCTTCCCAAGGGCTAATTTCTTGCTTTGAAGCACCAGCTACCCTCTGCTTCACCTAGAAGATCTGCTAGGTCTGCAAAGCAGAGCCAGGTACATTACCACACTAGACCTTGCCAGTGTGTATGGCTGATTGCCCTGGGGGAGGGATGCAAATGCAAGCCTGCTTTGCCATCTCTAAAAGGCTACACTGTTCTCTGGACTCTGGGTGCCACAGGCAGCCTTCCAGCATCTCATGGATTTATTTCTACAGCCCCAAGCAGAGAATATGACAGCCCAGTTAAGGGACATGATCCCTTACAGAACTGACTGAAGCAATGTTCAACCCCAGTGAAATCAGTTCAAAAACTAAATAGTCACGGTGGGGATGACTATCAGCCTTCTTCTTCTTTACCTTCCCTGCTAAACATACACTGGCTGGTTCAGAGAGCCAATACCTAAAGTATCTGATGGGCACTGGGAAAATCAAAACCAAGTGGTTTCTAAAGTTGGAGTTGAAAGGGAAGTGCTGAATTCCTAGCTCCAAAAAGCAAGACAATTTTAGGGGTAGAAGGTTATTATCGGAGTTCTATTTTTGAATTTTTGCTTATTACCATGTCCCTCTGACCAATTTGCTGGAAAAAAGCCAACAAGAAGAGAAGTAAATTAGATGGAAGAATGTCAATGCACCTTTGATGCAATAAAAGAAGCCCTGAGCCAATGTTGATAAGCTCTGATTTTAGGAGACCATTAATAGCACAAATGTATATGACCAAAATAGGACTGGGAGCCATAGCCAAGAGAAGGACATGAAGAACAGAGTATTTTATATCAGGAAGAAAATGTGCCCTTGGGAGCCATGGTACAGTACTGTAGTGAGACTGTCTGGCAGTAACATAGTTCTGCAGAGCCTTCAGGTCTGTGCTTGGAGTGAGAGGCCAGCATCCTCTGGCTTGCTTATATACACAGAGAGACAAGGATGCGCATATAACAAGGTGCCACTCAGTTTTGCAGCCCTGAGGTGAAAAAAACAAACAAGAAGCCATGGAAAACATGGTTAATCATGGGGAGGACGTAATCCATGCGTAGGGGAGCCACCGTGGGTGTGCACTGCGTGGACCGAGGGATGCAAGGCTCTCTATCTGTGGTGGCAGTGGCTTTTCGCTTCCCCAGAAGCGTAATGGTTCTGCTGAGGAACTGGTAGGTTAACCGTGCTGGCAGGCAGCCTGATAAAAGAAAGCTAATTGCCCACCGGCTCCTGTGTAGCTAGCAGTGAATGAGAGAGAGAAGGCAGTGCCAGCTCTGGGGTGGGAAAATATTTGTGTTGCTTCCATGAGGAAATTAGAAGAACTGGAAAGTTACTCTGATTTATTTTTGAGATAAAGCTGATCACTATTCCTCGGGGAAAAAAAATAAAAATCCTCTGATTGTATGAAGCCAGATCTAACACCAGACTCTGCCAAACACTACACACAAACACGCCTAATTGCTCAACATCAACAATGATTTTTTGCTCCCAGTAGTAAGTTCAGGACCCTCCCCGCCCCCCCCATCTTGCACCTAGCAATGTCACTGCCATCAGCCCTAACTCACCCGCAGGAAAACAAGCTCAGCAAAGGGAGGTGGTTTGCCTGCAAGGGTCATGCAGTGAGTCTGCCTCAGAGTTTAACAGGAGAACATGCGACTTTCCAGATGGGTGCCCAGACCTCTGGCTACACCTCCTCTCCAAACTTGCCCCCAGGCCCTGGGTGGGATTTCTCTGCTCAGCCAAGGCAATGCACTGTGTATTAGCGGAGAGGGGCCACACAGAGTTATTTTACTGACAGAACACCGATTCACCTGAAGGATGCCAGAATTTCCCCTTCCCTGCATTGATCTTCTCCTAAATGACTTGGGAAAGAAACAGCCATGGAGGAAATGTCAACTACCAGGCTGGCAGCCTTGAAGCAAATGTCCAAAGCAGCTAGGTCTGGATGACATTAATCCTTTCAATGAAAGATTGCGGCAATATATCTGCGTAAGGGGCGGCGAGGTCTGATGTATGAAGACAGTTTAAAACAACTAAATATGTGTACTGTAGCTTGCCTGAACGATTCACACCTGCCAAGTGACACCCACACATTTCATTGTGCCTGTCAGTCTGCCCAAGCCCAGAAGGAAAAAAAAAACCTTGTTTTTTCCTTGCTACTCCTGTTACTGCCCTTTTGGGTGTTTGTGGGGCAGGTAACCTCCCTTCTCCCACTGCCCCATTTGCTGAGGTGGCTCTCATGCTGAGATACTACATCCTCAAGAAAGGAGCCCTGTCAGGTAGGGCTTTACTGGAAAGTGCCTAGGTGAAGGGTAGTAGACACACAAGAGGAACCGTTGTGCTAGGGCTTCTCAGGGGTAGAGTAGGTGGGAATGATAGCTTCAAGAAGCAGTACACAAAGCTCATAGCTTCTTATAGCTCTGACCTCCTGAGACCAAAACTCCAGGCCAGAGAAATCATTTTCTCCCAAGCCTCGTGATTCTTGTCTGACTACAAGTCCTGCAGCATTAATGCCTGTCTGAAGACAAGCCATGCCAGTGGCATGAAGGGCTGATCTTCCCCAATCTCACCTGCCTCCTGGGGCAGAAAAGGCAATGAGGGCTGCATCGAAAGGCTCTGCCTCTGCCCCTTGTTTCTTACTCCCTCTGACCCCATCATCTTCTCTCAGGAAGGAAGGAGATATTTTTCAAGGTAGGGGTAGAAGAGAGACAAATAGAGAATGCATCCACCTTCCCTCTCACCCCTCCAAGTACAGGAAAATGCAATGAGAACAAAACATGCCCAGATCTACCCCCCCTTTTAGGCTTGGGAAGGGAAGGAGACTATTGCTAGTGCCACTTTGAGATGCGGGGTTTCAGAAAGGGGAGAGAAGAGCTCAGCCAGGAGCTGCAAGAGCAGATCTGGAAGAATGAGGTTGCTCTGGAGCTGAGGCTCTCCAAATCATCTGCAGGAAAGGCAAGGGGTGCACGTACAGGTTTTGAGCGTACCGTGAGGGAGGGTACAAGCATTAATTGGATGAAACTTTGAGGGTAAAGCTGGGAACTCTTCATCTTCAACAGGGGCCAAATCACTTTGGCTTTATGCATTTTGAGAGGGTGAGTGACAGGGTTTTTTTAATCCACCCTGCCACATATATGTGGATGCAGAGAGGGGGGTGAAGTCCCTCTGCATATGTGTGTGTGTGAGACAGAGAGTAAAAAACGCACAGTCATCTTCTTGGCTTGATCTAAGGTATTGTGGGAAGGGATCTGACTCAGCATTTGGGGTTAGGCACTCCACCAGAGAAAGAAATAACTCAAGACATAAGTTGGAGGACAGTGCAGTTGCAGGGAGTTTTAACCTCAGCAGTATAGCGGCTTCATAAATACTATTCCCCCAGTTCTCAGACTGACAGCAGGTTGTGCTCCGTCTAAAATGAGGGCAGCTCAGAGAGGTCTGGCTGGAAGACAAGAGGGGGTGGTCCAGCAGCTTGGCTTAGCACTATGTCATTTAAACAGAACTCTGCCTTCAATTCTTCCCAAGAGATTTCATGCATCTGATTTAGCATTCTAAATATGATATCAAATATTAATACAAAATATTACCTTTACCTCAGGGACTCACAAGCCGTTCTTGCCATATACTCAAAGCTTTCATTAAATAGGCCGGGGCTGCAGCTGTATTATTCTTATAGGAACAGAACGCTTTTTCTGTGTCAGGGCACTGCTGTTGTAGAGCTATGAGAGAGAGAGAATATGAGAGAAAACAGCATGGAGCAAAAGGGATGATGGAAGAGAAGGAGATACAGGGCACAGAAGCTGGAAAGTAGGAGCTGGGGAAAGAAGGATCAGAGAAAGGAATAAGGGTATGTGATGATGGAGAGAGGAAAAGAGGCAAAAGAATGGAAAAAGATGTGGCAAAAGAGAGAGAAAGAGAAAAGCTTGTTTCTGATTCATAAGGCTAAGGCATAGTCCTGAGGGGAACAAGGAACTACTCTGGAAATGCTGGGAAACTGCATATGATTAATAATTAGCTGCAAGATGGAGTTGAGGTTTTTTCCCTTTGGCTTTTTCCATTCTTTTCCCTTTGCTCAGATTGGAGGGAGAAGTTAGCCAGGTGGACCTGCAGGAGCCAGCCCCCAGGCTGGCAGGCAGAGAAACAGTACACAAGCATTCATACCGCAAACAGGAGGTGAGGTGCAGTGTCCTCCGGCTAGTGGGCACTAGTGCATGGTGTGTCAGTGGTGGAGATCCCCCATAAATCTAGGCAATTCTTACCTTCCTATGGTCTGTGCTATGTAGCCAGTCTGACTCAATGACTAAATCAGCCTCAAACTCTTCTGGAAGTATTATTTTGGACTGCAGTGCTGTTTTGCCCTGGGAATTAAAGATCTTTCGTGGCTCTGTGGATGCCTTTAGCTGGTCCTGCATTGTACAAATTCTTTCCCTGCTACACTATAGCACAACACAGTATTACTGAGAAATACCAAAGGGTTTTGGTTAAAGACAATCTTCCAGATGAGAGAAATGAGTTCAACACTCTCCACAACGCTACACCACAGATGATCTTGTGCTCATGTTTAGCTGATTTTTAGGGATTGCTACTCAAACCTCTAAAGGCAACAAAAAGGAAGATAGATGAAGGAGCAGCACAGTGTTAGTTGTGATTCTCCAAGCTTCCCATCTACTTCCACAGAGGACAGTCAGTGGAGGGGAATAAAAAGTTTGCAGGCGGCAGGAACAGACCCTTTCTGCATTTCTTGGAGATCAGATTTTTACAGCATGGCTCATTTGACCAAATGAACACAAATGCAATTCCTGGGTCTGCCGAGTTTCAGGCTAAAAGGAATCACAGTTTGATCAAGCAGTCTGACCTTTTGTGCACTGCAGGTCTTTTGCACTCGTACTCCATTGCCACTGTAATGACAGGAAGAACTTGTGTTTGATGAAAACATCTCTTTCTCAGATGAGTATTTAGTCTTGATTTAAGGACAGCAGGGGATGGGACGTCCGTATCTCATGCCTGTGGCTGTTTCCTGGTTAGCCACCCTCCCTGTTGAAATTCATGCTTCAATTCCAGCAGAAATTTGTCAAGGTTCAGCTTCCAGTCAGTGACTCCTACTCTGTTTTTTTCTGCTAGATTAGAGACCCCTTTAGTAGCTGGCATTTTCTTCCCATGAAGGTACTTGTATGTTGCACTTCAAGTCACAACTAAACACTGAGATTCCCCTTGCAAGGCACTTTCTCCAGCCCTCTAAACATTTTAGTGGCTATTTTCTTTCATCTTTTTATTTTTAAGCATCCTTTAAGGGATGAACACCAGAACTGATAGTATTCTAGACTTAGTGTCACGAATACTGTTGTACAAACATAAAATAACCTCTTTACACCAGAGAAGTAAGAAACATTTTTTTTCTTATGCATTCAAGGCTCTTATTAGCCCCCTTTATCATACGATGATACAAGGTGATCATCTGTTGTCTGGCATAGCCACTACCTCCTATTCAGAGTCGATGTGTACAGAGGCACTTTTAGTAGGAATGGTTTGCGCTCTTTCTTCTTAGCTTTGCATTGAACCACGTCAAAATGCATTTTGTCTGTAAGCACCCACTTGCTATTGAATGCAATTCAGTGTCCATGACTGTCTTTTTTCTTGTATTTACTACTCTGCCAAATTTTATGTCTCCATAAACTTTACTGGCTGCGACTTTTTATTTACTTCCAGATCATTAGGCATCAGGCCCAGTTCTGATTGTGGAGCTGTGTGAGACTCATTTGAAGGGTTGTTCTTCCTTACAACCCTTTTTAGAGGTCTTACAGCTGTTCATTCTTAATCCATTTACGACGTGCTTTATGGATGTTGTAAAATCATCACAGGTCTATTTTTTCATCAGAATATCATGTGCTACTAAGTGAACAGAAATCTGTGTGGTTATCTTCATCAGCTAAACTTGCGAATCCAAGAAAGTCACAACAGGTTTGACATGTTCTCTTTCGGTAAGAACATGTTGATAGGCATTAATTATATTTCTGCTCATTACTTTGTCAGCAGCTGACGTCTGGCTATCTGACCTACCATTACTTGGAACAAGCTGCTTGCATCTTTTTGCTACATTAACACAGCATTAGCGTTCTTCCAGTCTTCTGAGATTTTCCCTCCATGCCAAGATTTGTTTACTGTAGGTTACTGTCTCTAATCAATAGGTAACACAGCCAACTCTTGGGTACAAGTCATTCAGATCTGGAAACATTAAAATATCTAACCTTAGCGGGTGATGTTTAATATCTTCAGACACTAATGGACTGGAAAGTACTTCTTCATCCTCTTATGATGCTTTTGTTTTTTAATACAGACCAGAAGTACTTAAGCAGGTCTCCCCTTTTCCAATATATAATAAAATATTATCTCCATTAGTCAAGAACCCATGCAACTGATAGAATTTATTTAGTTCCTAACACACTTAAAATTCTCCTTATTATCCTTAGCTCTACCAGTCCCTTGTTTTCGTCTTGTCTTTAGTTTCCTTTATCAATTTTCTATATTCACAACTTCTAATTTTTATTGACTGCCATCTATTTCTTGAAACAGTATAACCCATTTATCAGACATGTTTTTCCAGTTCCTGATTGCTGCTTTGACTTTGCAGCTGAATAAGGATGATGAGCTCTCAGCCAAAGCATGTCTTTTGTTGATTGCAAAGCCATACTTTTTTCCAACAAACTCTTCTCTAAGACCTGCCAATTTTCATTCATCTTTCATGCCTAATTTTTCCTCCATCAATTTCGCTTGTATTTGTCTTCTACTGTTGAGAAATTAGCTCTTTGCAACTGCCCTCTGTTTGCCCACATGTAATGTAATCATCTCATGGTCATTATCATCTGTAATTTTAGAAACCTTTAAACTCTATCAGCTCCAGCATATATCCTTACAATCAAAGCTCCTTAAAACAGTGCTTTCATTTTTTTCTTCTGCAGTAGGTATGAAGAAGAGACAGGTGCTTAAAGAATAACTCACCTTATTTTCTGGTTTGATTTAGCAGTCTGGAACATCCCTGTACCAGCATGCCTCCTGGGTTTTATTAGGTAACACATTAATCCGTATGCATTCAACATCCTTTGGTTCTGGATTATCAATAACTCTAAATCAGGTAATGATGTCTTTAATGCAGACTGCCACCTCCACTTCTTTTATCTACTCACTTATTCCTAAACTGATTAAACCTATGGATTTTAACATTCTAGTCATGCGAGTTGTCCCACCAGGTTTCAGCAATGCCAATTATATCAATGAGAATTTCTAATTTCTTTTGATTGTTACAAAGCCTCTTTGCACTGCCGCATGAGCAGCTGAAACATTTCTTCCCATATATGCTGCCGCATCAGTGCAGTTCATCTGTGATGAGCTGAGTTCAATGGCAGTTTTTCACTCCTGCACACTGTGGCTAGACTCTCAGGGTGTGGAGTATGCTCTCTGGTATCAGGATTGTATCAGCATCCTTGCTTTATAACAGTGCTAGAGGCTAGCTTTGGAGATGGCTTGCTTTTTTGCCTACAAGAACCGTAAAAACTACTGCATTGGAACTTGGCACCTGTCAAGTCTGTCTGTCTTCAGCAAGCTGATGATATGATATTTAATGCCAAGACACACTAAATAAAGGAAGGCAAAAATGTCTTTGCTTCTCATATTTGAGGCTGCAGGGACATTTTGTGGGGAGTTGGTGAAAAAGGTACCTCTTGTACTTTGGTCCAAAGATGATGAGATAAAGAGTCCAGGACGCAGCTGAATCTGTGCAACTGCTCTGGAGGGCAGGGAGTCCCTTAGCTAGTAGCCATAAGGCAAGTCAGATTATTTCCCTCTCTGCTCCAGCTAAATGTCTTGCTTGCCTGAGTTGCTCTCCCTCTAGTTAAATATTGCAGGGTTCATTGAAATTAGGCCAATGGTGCTGGCCATGTCACATGCATAGCTGTTTAGCAATAGGCTGGGAATCAGTGACATCTCTCCATCTTCCCAAGGGTTTTCAGAGGGGAGTGAATTAAGTCGTGCAGGCAGGAACTTCCGAGGCAGATGAGCAACTGCCCATCATAACAGGATGTCTCCTCTTGTAGCCTCCCTGGAGCGTGGGTTACAAGGACTGTTTGCTGAGGAGGGGACAAACAGTTAGACGGGAGAAAAATCTTTGCAGCAGAGGACATCAAGTACCAAAAAATAAATTTGAGACAGGAGATCTTTCAATGCTGATAGTCATACACATATAGACAGAGTGATAATATAGATTAAAATTTCAGTATAATCCCTTGAAAAATTTCTTGTTTTTATAAAAAGCCAATCCCACAGATGTTGAGGTCTCACTCATCAGTTTTGAATCCTTGGGATCACCAGGAAAGAGAAGTTGACTCAACTGACAAGTGGTTTCCCTACCCCTAGCAGGCTTGTCGGTTTCTCCTGGAGTAGGCTGCAGGGAGAGAGCCAGCGTTGGTTCTTCCTGGAACAAGACGGGCATCTGCCTAGCCAGTGTCCTCACCTCCACTGTCAGGGAAGGACTCTTTGATTACACTGCTCGGTGTTCCTCCAGCAGTGGCTAATAGGGAACAAACCAAAGCAAGAAAAAACCAAATCTCCCTAGCACAACACATACCTTATCAGAAACTTGCTCTTGGTCCATGCTTATCATTAGTTTAGACTCTCAGCCACAATCTGTGATGCTTTTATCACTACGTGCAACACCAGACAGAGATCTTATTTGCTTATATGCCTCAGCTTGCTCTTGTACAGCATAAACAAACAGGAAACACCCAAGAGGGCAATGAGCAGTTTATCTGGGAAATGCAGGGTGTAAAATGGCAATTAGTCTAATATTTGATTTCGTTGTATGTTTAGAGCACAGTCTCTGTGCAAAAACATGTGGGATATTATTGTCCAGCTTGCTGCAAGCCATAGTTTCCGTTGCCATTGAACATGCGTTGGGACAGGTACCTTATTCCTTTGCCCCAGATTGCAACCACCTTCTCTGCCTGCCTATGATTCATCCCTTCCCCTGTCACATTCAGTGAATTGTGAGCATCAAGTCACCAAGTACCAGCACTTTTGTCACTCTGGGCTGAGGAAAAGCTCAGGTGCCTGCTCCAATGCAAATCATTCAGGAGGTGCTTGGTCACCTCTCAGCTGAGTGAAGCATTTAAAAGAGAATACATCAGAGGAAGGGGCACATCAGCTGTTTCCTCAGCCTTTCATACTGCTGCCTGCAAGATAAAATGGAAGAGGAGCTCAGCCCCATCTGAACAGTATTAATCATGGCTGGATTGTCAGCAGTGCTACAGGCAAAAAGGTTTAGCAGTAGTGTGGCTGAAGAGAAACGTTTGTCACAAAAGCTTGGGGGTCCCCGATGGTGGCAGGGGGTGCTATAATGAAGCCCTAGGCTGATGGGGATATGGTGTCAGGTGGCTGTTACCTTTCCTGGTCCTCAGAATCATGGGGTCCTGATGTCCCAGTGAAGTCTACAGACAAAAAAAATCACAGCATTGCATTGCAACGTGTCTCGGTGGCGCTTAAAGAGCGATCTTGCAGGGAGCCACCTCAGGACATGGGTACCACAGCTCTGAGCAAAGCATGATTTACAACCCAAGCCTCCTCGTACAAATGTGCTCCATGCCTTCAGGACTGAAGTGTCAAGATTTATTCTACCAGACTCTGAGATAATATGACAAATTTGCATTTTCAACTAGGTCTTGCAAATTCCACCACTTCCCCCAGCATGTAGCTGTACTTTGCTCTATCACTATTGGCTCTTTTTATTTCAGCAGCATAACTGAGCAGATATTATTCATCGCGAATAAAAGAAATAGCAGATAACACTTAAGGAAACTAAGAGGACTAAACTGTCCTATCGGTCAGATGTTCAGCCTGCAGCCGATGATAGAACCAGGAGTATGACCAGAAGTTTAGCTTGCAATGGGGCAAAATGCTATAGGGTTTCATAGTGGACACACTTCACTAATTAGACAGCTGGAAAATTCTGCAGCTAGATGCGCAGTTATTTAGGAATGTATGAATGCAAGAGTTCTCTAAGGCAACTGAATCTAGCCCTTGCTAACAAAAGCAACTGTACCACAATGCTGCTTATAAACTGATCAAGCCCGAAGTAGCTCTGTGGCTTGACCCTTCCCTCCCTTGGATCCCACATTATAAGACCAAAGACTATGAAAGACTTTGAAGCATCTAAACAAAAAAAGGCAAAAATTGCCATACTGGCAGAGAAAGTTCTGCTGCTGAACACTGACATATTCAAAGGAATCATCTCACTGAGCCCTAAACATTACAGGATCTAAATTAGCTGTCCCTAATAATCAGGTTATTGAAAACTTGTGCTTCATTGCATTGTTAGTTGAAAACAGACAGACAGAGGAATAAAGAAGAGTACAGCACTTCTATACATGTTGGCAGAAATATTTATTGAAACTTGTGTTTGTGATTGCAGAATTTTCATTCCATGTGCTGACCTAGAGTGGTTACAGCTGTCGTGCAGGATGGCGAGTCTGAACACTGAGTAGGTGCTTCTTGTCTTTAAGTCTGTCTATAAAGCACACAGTTTTAAACGATGCTGTATTAAACAGTAGTTATGATAATAATATATAATAAACCACTGGCAAAAATTATCCAGTCTGGGAACTTGCACAGTGTTTGCCTTAATGGCAAGAGTCCCAAGAAATTGTAACTCTACTTTTCTTGTTTCATTTGCTGTTTTATATTCCCCTAACCTAACCTTATTTGTCTCTTCTTTAAAGTAAAGGATCGCATCCTTCTCAATCTTTCTTTAACAGCAGCCTCCCAAGCAGATAATCATTCATGTCACCAGTCTCTGAACTTCTTCCATTTCTACTGCAACCGCTTGATGGCTGGTGACTAGGACTGAACACAATATTCCAAGTGAAAGCACACTATTGATTTATTGAATGGCTTTATATTTTCAGTAATCTCTTTCACACACGCTTTCTTGCTACTGATGCTAGAAGAGTAAATGGATAAAAAATGTCTCTCAAATGCACTAAAATGGAAAATCTCAAGTACGATCTCTTCCTTCCCCCTGGAAAAGTAACACAGCTGACACCCTCTGTGCTGCAGAAAGTGCACATCCATCTTGGCTTTTCAGAGAGGTGAACTTTTGACTTTCAGTGCGACTTTCAAGAAAGTTTGCATTTATTGTGTTACTGCACATTTTCAAAGTACCTGGCTCTTTTTATAGAGGTGGGATTCAGTTAGCTGAACATGTGAGTACCTTTTATTGGGTTGAGATATGTTAAAGAAGGGGATGCTAAAGGACTTTTCTTTGCCAGTAACCATTTCTGTATGTGGATTTTAGCATTAGGCATCCGTAACTATTTCAACAAAGGATTCTTTTTTCATATAAAATATACGGGTCATCTATAATATAATGTCTTATAAATATGATGGCAAAAAAAAAAGATACCAAAACTGAATTCCTGAAATCAGGCCCAGAATGTGCGAAGGCACTCATATTAGGTATTAGAAACCTCTTTTTTCTTCAGGGACATTGTTCTGAAATTTCTGTCTGTGTAGGAATCACCCCCATGAATATACTAGTCCTTGGAAGAAACACATTAGCAGACTAAAAGTTTGTTATGCCCTAAAAAAATCATTTTAAGGCAGGGAGAAACAAATACTGTATCCTGTGGAAAATAAAAAGCAAGAACTTTTAGGAAGTCAAGGGTCACTGATTCCTTCTGGCCACCTCTTGGCATGCCCTTCACTAGCTCCTGGACCCCTAAAAGGTGCCATAGGACTTTAAGAGTAGGGGGAGCAGGCTTCTTGTGTCCCTAAGACAGCAGTGCAGACACCCTCACAGGCAGCTTTGGATTGAGTGCTGGCAGCCTTCCTGCTGACTCTGAGATCTTTCTGCTCCTGGAAGGACTTAAGGATGAAGATTCTAGACATAGAGACACTTAGACTATATCTATCTTGGCATATGCCAGTGTAGATAAAAGAGAATATGGCTATGTGCTAAAGCTGTCTGCTAGAGCCAATTGACAAGAAATAAATGACAGGTAACTGTTGTCATTATCACCAAGTGTATTCTAGGCAACGAGGATCACCCTCACCGACTAGGAGCCCAGTCTCACAGAGTGCATCATGAAACAGGCAGTAAGATGACCTTGCACCCACCTTTCCATCTATTGTCCTCTCCAGTGTCCAATACTACAGTTTCTCAGTGTACAGCCATGCTGCATGGTCTGCTAGTTTATTCAGAAGTTAGTCCCGCTAAAAATAGGCAGCTGTGTGAATAATTACACACCTAATTTACTTTTTTGGGCTATTGAAAGCCACCTGAAGTTATCGGCATTGGTGGAGAACCAATCCAGTCCTGGAGAGTAACCCCAGCCTCCATTATAGCCATGACGACAGAAAAGAACATTAGGAATTTGCAGAACTTTGCCGTTCACTTGTGACACCAAATGAGTTAGATGGGTCTTCTACACATTTCCTCAGGTGCTTGTAATAAACACTGAGCTGTTATAATGGACTTGCAAGTATGAAATATGAATCTTTAACATTGAGTGTACCTTTGGGATTAAGAACAGTTGTGCCTCTGAATTTTACACTGCTCACAGCACGTATTTGATGTCAGCCTACCTGTCAGCAAGCAGCACAGGTGATTAACAGACATGGATCTAAAAAAGTAATGTCTAAGCAGGTCATGACTCCATGCAAATACCTGTGGATTAAACAGCATCTTAGAGAGTTTGCTAGACATGATGCGTTTTAAAGTGACATGGAGAGCTGCTCAGTCTGTCATTTGATCTTGCTCATGTTTATCACAAAAGAATATTATTATATAACAGTGAATGCATGCAAATCCTGCAGTGAGACAGCAGGGAAGTCATGGTCAGTCAGCAGGGTAGTTATCTGGTAGAGCCAGTTCCTCTCTGAACAGCTCTTTTAGCGTTGCATTCTCCTGCTATGATCAGATATATTGCTGTGGTGGGAAGGTGGGTGGATAAACATGCATAAAATGGATGATATCGTTCAGGATGATATGGTTCAGGTCATTACCCATTAATCTGACAGGTCAAATGCAGTCTCCATCCTTGGAGGTTTTCAAGATCAGACTGGACAGAACCCTGAGCCACTCGGTCTGATCTCATAGTTGACCCTGCTTTGAGCAGAGGATTGGACCAGATGACCTGCTGAGGCCCTTTTCAACCTGAATTAAATTACTCTATGATCCTTTTTTTTCTTTGGAACAAGAGTAATCTGCATTATCTAAGAGCCTACAACTCAGCAAGAGCCATCTGACACATCCTGTTGCCAGGTCCCAGATCAGTGCTCTGATGCCAGAACATCTTCAAAGTCTGGCATGCTTTCTTCACTGACTGCAATCTTGCTATTAGTTTCACTCCTTGCAATGTACACTTTGAAAGCATTCTGCATTCAGTGAAGCCAAAGGTCTAGAAAAAGATTATCAACAGGGAGTCTGTGGCTGTGAAATGCACAGCCAGAGGTCAGAGTAAAATTGATGAACAGTAACTATAAACTCCCATCACTTTACCTAAACACATTTACCTTTCATTAGGATTAGCAAAATATGGTGGCTGTTTTCCACACATGACATCCCCCCACAAATACACAGCTTTCATTTTTTTCCAGTTTCCCCCACCCCCAACTTTGTTTTATTTAGGAATGAACACTAAATCATAATATCTGTTTCATTTCATGTGGACCATCTTTCTTCAGTCATATCAAGCAATTTCATCCTATTTCAGTTCTAATAGAAAACTGTTTGTTTGTTTTAATATCCTTTCCTCAGCCTAAACAAATAAAAAATTGGAGAAGAATCAAGTGCTTTTTTTATTCTGAGGAATTAAAATCTCTAAGGGAACAAACATTTCTCATGAGCACCCGTTCCTTTGAAAACTCAGTTTTTGTCCAAAAAAAAAAAAAAGGAAAAGCAAGCCTTTAATGAACATATTAGCAGCTCACTCTAACCACAATAATAAATGAAACCCTTTGGAAGCAAAAAGAGCCAAATAGCCTCTTAAAACAGATAGCTGCCTGTGATGGCTTTTTATGGACTGATGAACTTGGCACAGCAAGCTCCTACACTGCTTCTGCAAGACACGCTCCCACCTCCAGCTTAGGGCTACTGTGCGATAGAAATCCCTATACCATAGCAGGAATCTCTGTGAATGGCTGCAATGCATATAGGGGCTATATATAGTCTGAAATCAGGTTAATTGTCTATAATAGCACCCTTCACTTTCTTTGTCGAGTTTATTGTTGCTGAAAGATGTCAGCCTGACAACTGCTGAGACTGCAATCCCCCATCTTCCACAGGAGAGTGGAATACTCCAGATGTAGGACAGACTCCAGCAACTTTTCATCCCTTCTGATGAGACTGGGTATAAGGGGGACAACTATGGTGACAGTTTTGTGATCTAGACAGTTCCTCAAGAGCAACAGGACAGGATCATGCACAAGAGATAGCCATTATTAGATGGGACCCACTTATGGTTACTTTTGAGTGGAAGAGGTTTGAGGTTGTCATATTATTTTGAAGTCAGAGGCTTCAAACATTTTGGTGTATATGCAGGTTTCTGTATCTTTTCAGCTTTTCAGTGTGAACTCCTGGTGCAACATTGAGAGTAAATGACAACCCCTTGGAGTATGCTGTTCAGGGCATAAAGCAACCAGGAGGATAATATAAGGGAGGACAAGCAGGTAGACAAGGGTGATCAGAGCACAGGTGGTACTCTCACCAACCAGGCACAGTCCCACAGCACCAGGCAGGCTGCTGATAGAGACAGGGTCCACTGACAGCCCCAGGCAAGGCAAGGTGACGAGTCAAGTCCAGGGTCCCTTCAGGGAACAAGACAAGGCTTTCTACAAGGTGGATCCAGCATCTCTTCGGAAAAAAAAATAATTAAGCCAGGACAGAGCTGAGCACAGCTACACTGGCAACATAGCCCAGGAGCTTTATTTAAGCTCAGGTCTGGGCTAATGGGCAGAAGGTGCACAGATGGAGGGCCCAGGTAAGCCAGCCAGGGCAATTAAGGTCTGTTAGTGACTTCAAGGCATGGCAGATAAAAGGCTGTAAAGGGGGAGCACCGTTAAACAGAGAATGTGAACACAGAATCACAGGGAGCTGGCTCGTAGCATCTTGTGAACAATTGCCTTAGGGCTAAGCATGAACTGATTATTCAAAATTTTTTGGTTTTTTTTTTTTTTTTGTAAAGGGCAGAAAGCATTTTCTTTTTGCATTCGGCTACAAGCAATAATACGCAGACACAAAGGATGCACATCACTCACCAGAACAGCTGTGGATTCAACCCAGAACAGCAAGGTACATTAGGGAGAAATCAAGGGCAGGGGAAGGGGAAGAGGTTAGCCTATGCAAAAGAACAGAATTTGCAGAGCTACCTAGTAGCTGAAACAACCATGGCTGCCAATTGTCATGTGTCAAGGGATAAATGGACCACCGTCAGGAAGGCATTTCTTTCCAAGGTGTACGTGAAAACATGAGATGTGTCATCAGCTATTTTGCTACATCTTAGAACACATCCATCTGATCATTTTTCAGGAGAGGATACTATGATAGATGATGAACAGAGCTGCTCTAGCATGAAAACTTCTGCTATTCCTCGGGCTCCTTTGGATATGCCAAGCTGCATGCCCCGGGGAGATGGGGCTGGTGGAGCCCTATCCCAACAGAACGTTTTCCGTAAAACATAAGGTGTGAAGACGAGGCAGCAACAGGGATTATAATAATCAGAAGGATCTTTATTTCTTTCTGGAAACATTATTAGGACTTGTTAGCTTCTGTGGGCCAGCCCCTAGAAAAATGTGGCATATCACTGTCTCCTAGCACTCCCTGCACACACCTCGTGTTATTTGCACATGAGAAGGCGACTTAGACAGCAGATGCTGCAGAAAAGGGAATTGGTGAATATTTATTCAGATTCTGCACAGCTGCTCATCTCCACTCCTCCCCGACTCTCTTTTGTTTCTTATTCATGAGGAGTTGTGTGAATGGGGTTCTGCCTGGTGTGTAACGTTTGGGACACAGCTGTGGCAGGGGTATTTTCTGCATGAGGAAGGAGGAATCTTGTAATTAAAAGCATTCTGACATGCAGCTCAAGAGCAGTAAAGCACAGCACATCAGTGAGGGAGCCACTTACATGGCCTGAACAGGAGAGGGGAGCAAGCTGCAGACACCTCCCACAGACTGAAGTTTATTTGCATGAACCATTCATGAAATAATTACCAAGAGCAGCAAAACCCAAAGTCTGTTTGCTAATGATTCATGAGCTGGATAAAGGGTTGAATTAGTCGGATAATTTATTTGTAAAAATAATCTAGCCAGCTGTAATTAGAAGGCTGGTTAGAGTGATCTAGAAAGAGAAGGGAAACATTCCCAACAGCAGATGACCTTCCAGAGGGTATTGTTGTTTTTGAACAGAAGCATTCCCAAGAGCCTGTGAATTTGCCTGGGTGCAAGGTGGAACTGGTGGAGGCCTAGGAACCAGGATGCTTTTTTTTTTAAGTGTAGGTGTCCTTTCCTATCTTGGCTTTGGCCTGTTTGAGCAGGTGGTGTTATTCCCAGTGGCTTTTGGGTGTAGATCAAAGCATTGCTGAAATTACTTTCAAGTCAAGCAGAGAGCATTTGGAATTAGATCAGCAACTAGCTTCATTTTAAAAGAGTTAGAGATTTTCTGTTGAGAAAAAATGGTTTTTTTGAAACATTGTAAGGCATTAACTTTCCTGGAAGTCTCTTCATACAGTTGAGGTTGCCTCCCTGACTCCAGCTGTTCAACTACAGGGGCTGAGACAGGGTGAAGCACCCTCGTGTGAAGCACCATCCTCTGGGAACAGTGCATCCAGCCCATGAAGAATATCTACAGGCCTGTGTGTGATCAGTACCAGCACCACTCATTCAGCTTGCCAAAGAGTTGAGCTAAAATGAGTCCTTGTCTGCCATCTGGCCTGACCCTGACAGCAGCAGTGGAGGCTGACAATTCTGCGTTGTCCTCAGCCTTGCTGCAGAGCTGTTTTCTTCTCAGCTGAGCGGGGAGCACAGAGGACAAAGAACTTAGCTGAGCAACAGGAGGAGGGGAAGGGGGCCACAGGCAGGTAGGAAGCTCTTGGTTGTGTCGTGATACTGTGGAGATGAGGAGTAACCCACCTATTGCTTTGGGCAGAGCGTTGACATGTCTTCCTCACACAGCCATCAAGCCAGCGTTTGCTACAGACCTTCCTCTGAGTGCTCACCTCCAGCCATGTACGCACACTAACAGCCCCTTTGGGTGTTATCTGCCTCCGCTGGGTCACTGAGGAGTTCCTCTCCGAGCACTGCCTCCCTCTTTCAGCCTAGCAAGCTGTGTGACTGGAGGCAGGACCCTCCTCTGTCAAAGGGAAAATCCTCTGGACAGAAGACAAGCACTGGCTGACCCGAACATCAGCAGTTGTGTCAAGCTCACCTCAGCTGGTCTGTAGTTTAATCATCCCTGCCTGTTTTTGTTGGCCTGCTCCGAAGCCCTTGGAACAACACTCAAAGGGGCCTTTCCTTGAAGCTGCAGTGAAATGTTAAAGGGACCGTTGCAGCTCTCCATTGCATGATGAAGCAACCAGAGAAGACAATATGCTAACTGTGCCACTGGTTTTCTAACGAAGGGCTCTCATAAGTGTTTTTCCTCTAAACTATGCCAAGTCTTCCCTTCCAGCAGGACAGGGGACAAAACTCTCGTTCATACTCATGGGATGCTGCAGCTCAAGCCGAGCCCTTCTTGACCTGCCCATTTCTGGAGGGAACTCCGTTCTGCTGCCAGGGATGGCCAAGACCCAGTTGGTGTCAGCCAAAACAGGGTGAAAGCTTCATATAGGTGTTAAAAGGACCTCACATGGAGAAGCCTATTTTTGAACAGCTATGCAAACTGGTGTAATCATTTTAAGGATATTGGAGATTGCTCTTCTAAGGTATATCTGGGAGCCACAGGGGATTTTTCATCTCCCCCAGGAGGAAAGTCAGTAACATTCAAAGAGAAACAAGTCCCTTTTAGATCCTGAAAAGCAACTGTTTGTTGCCATCTATGTAACAGACCTATATAGAGGGACTTGAGAAAAGGGTGGGTGGGAAGGGTTTCCACCAGATCAAAATAAGACTGTGAATCATCAATGTCACACTGTTGTGAAAATGTGTAAGACCATACTAAGAACTATGGCTAGGCTCCTGTTAAGACTTGGGAAGTAATCCTTCAGCGCTAGTATTGGTACGAACTCAGCTCGACAACTGGCATCACACTTCAAAACGCTTGTGGATCAACTGGGCAGTCTAGGAGGAGAGTGCCAAGAAAGGTCAACAGTCGAGAAAACAAGATTTGTGAGAAAAGAAAGAAAGTATTGGGCTAGCTTAATCTAGAGAAGATGGCATTGGCTGAGGAGGAGGATGTGATGCACAGTCTTCAACACATAAAAGACCACTGCAAAAAGGATGGGAATAATTCTTTTTTCATATCTATGCTGGGAAAAGGACACATAGTGATCTGCAGCAAGAGGAATTCAAGCTGGACATTCAAGTTTTATGGGTAAGGCTAGAGACGCACTGAAGTAGATTGTCTGGGATGGGTGAGTTTCCATCAAGGCAAACTTAGACAAATATCTGCCAGGAATGGCCCAGATATACGTAATTCTCTTTTGGGCAGGAGATGGATAAAATGGATGTTTGAGGTCCCTTTTGAACCATATTTTTTTATTAGTCTACAATCAATATGATAAAGCCTCACACTAACCACACACAGGGGATAGGATTTGGCACTGGAATACAGGGAGAAGGAAATGGACATTTGTTGTAAAGGTTGCTGAGAAGAGAATCAGAGAGTTTCCAAGTCAGAATATGCGATCAGAAAGGATTCATTTCATGCATTAGTATGCCAAGGAGAATGCTGTTCACACATCATTAGGAGTCAAGGCCTTTAAAGTCTGCTCTACACTGGCACAGAAAACAAAAATATTGCCCCAGTAGACTGTTTAATAAAAAAAAAAAAATCTCCCTCATGCCCAGCTGCAATGCACTGGCTACTGGACACAATTTGTTTGTCACCCTCCAGACCGGTGATGGTTGCCTTCCAGCAGCGCTGCAAGTACAGCGGAAAGGTGCGCAGAATACTTCAGGATGGAAGTTTCTCCCTACCGAGCCATATGGCCACAAGCAGATAACGCTGTGAGCAGCATTCATTAACAATTTCCAAATCTGCAGCAGCTGGAGCGTGGGATCATTTAAAACATGACTGATTTACTTCCTGCAGCCTTGAAAAGGAGGGATC
Organism: Gavia stellata; assembly: GCF_030936135.1. NCBI lineage: Eukaryota > Metazoa > Chordata > Aves > Gaviiformes > Gaviidae > Gavia > Gavia stellata. Next base: position 129,067,342 of record NC_082594.1, on the reverse strand, counting down.
GGTTGGAACCCAAATGCACAACACATTTCTCTGGACTTATCAAACGAGGCCACATGCCTCTCATTACCATCACACACACACACTCACAGAAGTTACCTCTTGGGGAGGGTACTGGAGAGGGACACAGGACAGATGCTCAGTGGTGCATTGGCAGGAGACCAGGTATCCCAGTTGCTGGGGTGGCTCCAGAAACTGAGCAGAATGGAGCAAGAGGAAAGAATATCTATAATAATCCTGATGAAAACAAAGTGTCGGGCTACTAGTTTATTTTAGCCACAGCAAAAGCAACAATAAAAGCTGTCAGAGGCAAGGACCGTTCTTTCAGCAAAACTGTTCTGTGAAGGCTTGTAATGAGCTGCACTCACCTAAAAATAGTGTTCAAGTTAACACAGTGTACCTTAATTTGTGGGATGGTGATCCATCTTTGTGCCCACCAGATGTTACTGCATTAATTATTGACAACAACATGGCATTTCTATAGCACTTCATAGTGTTAAAAGAGTTTTATAAATAGATAGATAAAAAATTAATCAATCAATTTTGTTAGACAATTAACTAGCATCCACCGTTTTAGTCTGAGATGATGCCAAGATGCTGGGTTTTTTTTAAAGCGTGCAAGAAGGGAGAGACTGAGCTTGCCAGAAAAAAAGAGAAATCCTTCCAACCTAAAAAATGTGTAATAATTTCTGACTGTTAAGCAATGGCATTAAACGTTTAGAGCCTCCAAAATTTTGGGCACCAGGACGGACTTCATCTCCCTCAGCTTGATTGAATGCAGACGTTTGCAGCTAGGCTTATCATCATGGACTCCCTTTATAGTCAGCAAAAAGAAATGAACCATGCCCTTCAAGTGCCTGTTCCTTTCGGTTGATCATAAAAAGAGATATTGTAGATGACAAGCTCTGACGTAGGCATTGCACAGCTGGGGGAGAAGAATCCTCCTCTGACAGCTCCTTTGAAAATCTGTCGGGGAAAAATGTTTCAGGCTCCAGCCCTGGAGCTGCTGCAGTTTAGTTCTTTAAAGGTGAGGCGAGATGGGACCTCAGAGGAAGGACTGCCGGGCACATGGCAGGCACAGGCCCCAGCTAGCGCAATAATGGCACTTCCTCTGCAAAGGTGTCGCATAATGAGATAACCTGCTAGAGGACATGGAAAGCTCTGCTCCTCGAGTACCTCAGCGTGGGCTCTGCCTGTGAGCTGCACTGCTGCAGAGAATAAGTGTCCGAGGTCCGGGTTATGAAGGAGACTGTTGTCCAGAAACATGTGGGCAGGCTTCACTGGGCTGTTTGGTTTGTGTTCAAATTGCGGTGATGCTGGGGCTCTTGCTGGGATCGCAGCGGGGGATGCTGGAAGCACAATGGGTAGTGGTCACCAGCTGCTGCATACAAGGTCGTCCCGGCTCCATGCTTTGCACTGCCTGCATGGGCTTGGGGAGCCTGAGGCAGTAAAAGGAAGCCAGCACAGCTATAAGCTGAAGGGGCATTAGTGATAATTAGGAACAATATCCAGAAATGGATTGCAAAAGCCCCTGCTCTGTTGTCCCTGCAAAAGGCATCAGAGCTGTTGATACACTGCGATACATGGCTTTTTCAGCCATTTCTCCATAGCAAATAAACTGTTGTTTGCTTTGCTGTGCTTTTTAGGAGGATGTAAGATGTCAGCTGAGGAACAACAGCATAGAGAGCTGATATTGTGCAGGCAATACAGCATGCCTTTAAGGCTGAGAGACTTGCAGTGTAAAACACCAGGACCAGGATCCCCTCTCAGCGCTTACCTGATTATTCAGGATTTCACCTCCCCAGCTGGAGAGGACTGTGAGATCTGGCTGTTAGAGGAGACATGACGGGAGGAGAAAGGGGAAGGGAAAACTTCTAGAAGCAGGGATGAAAATCCTATTCCTTCCTCCTGTTTTGAAGGCCAAGACCAGAACAGTTCTTACCTTGGGGACAGCAGCATCCAGCCCCACCAGTATTTTATAAATTTCACTAAAATCTTTCCTTGTCATTTTGATTGAATGCAATGTACAGTCACAGCACAAGGCAACAGGTGTTTAAGGGAACAATATAGTACAAAGCAAGAACAGCACTGGTTATCATTATTAAGATAATACTGACAAGACAAGAACATTTTGTTGTTACATGTTGGAAGACAGAAGACATGGCTGTTACTTTGTAAAGGACTAACCTTTACAACTTTCTCCTACACAGGCTTTTTTGGGTTCATCTGAGTTGCCACTCTCCAAAATGTTCAAGTGCTATTTAGAAAAATATATCCATGGAAACTTGTTAAGTGCACTCGTAATGAGTTCCCATAGATTTATACACTTTCTAAATAATGCTTAAATGTTGTAGAGTTCTGCATTTGTGCTCCTGTGGGGAGTCCTCAGTGGGGATTTCACTGGCTGTCCCCAGGCTTGGAGATGGACATGCAGCAACACAGGCTGATTGCAAAGATGGGACATGTAGGAGAAGGCTACAAGGTCTTTCATGCAGTAATGGCCATTTTTGCTGTTTTTCACCCCCACCCCCAAAAGAACTCTATATACTTTCACCTTGATAGTAATATCTTGATTATGAATAATCTTTCACGGTTCTTGTCTGATATTCTTCCTTTAAACCTCTATCACATTATACCTGCATAAGCATATCTACTACAAAATTTTTTTTTCAAGATCCCTACCAGCTAGAAAACACTATAGCTGCCACTGGCCAGGATGCTGATTCTTTTGCCCTGGATCTTCTGTTACTGCTAAATTTTCTCCTCTTTCTGTAATAGTGCCTGGTTTCTAGAGGCAACACTACTATGTTGTTTGTCTTGTGCCACAAAGGTTTGTGGCACCCTCCTGGCAGATAGACAGAGATAGTTCCTGCCGTGAGGAGCTCTTGACTGCAGCTAGGTTAAAAAAAAGGGGGGGGGGGGAACAAGGAAAAAAAAAGAAAAAAAAAGAAAAAAAAGAAAAGAAAGATAGAAACCTGATGACAGAGAGAAAAGAGTGAAATGCAAGGCTTTTAGGGAATTGCTTGTGCAGATTTTCTCTGCTCCACACTGGGAGGGGATGCTCTGTATCTCTCCTCAGAAGTAAGGGTTTCGTTAGGGAAACTGTACCAGCTCATCTGACTGTCTGAGGAAGCAAGCAGCTGTGAAGAGTATAACAGGGCTGTGAGCAGAGTCTGAAGCCTTGACTGAGATACTCTTACACTCAGACCTTGTGGCTGTTGATGGTGTGTGAATGGGCCATGGGACAGAGCAAGAACAGGGCAAATAGGAAATTTCCCTTACCACAAATCAGCACTCACTGAAGCTTCTTCCTCCTTTCCACCTTTTGCACCTGGAGACTTCTGCAATCTAGAGACTTAGTCAGAGGAGAAACCTGGTTCCCGTCCACCTGCCAGGGGAAACCAATCCCTCCTGCCTCTTCGGCCAGCCAGGCCCTTTGCCTGACTTACTAAACAGAGGAATACTTCCATGCAGGCAGGCTGATAAAGCCAGCCAAAGCTTTTGGCCTTTTCAGTTGAACATCCCCACATGTATCTGTTAGACATTCACAAATCTTGGGTTTGTTTCTGCCAGGAAAAGGCTGAAAAAGCAATTTTCAGGTGACCAGCTGAGCTACATCCTGGGGCGGAGTTAAAACTGCACACTTCAACACACTTCAGAGGCTGAAGAATTGCTCCCCAGGGAGCAAACATCATTTTACTGCACCAGAGTGGACTTCAAATGTGGTTTGCACTGTAGCACATAGGGTTCATGCAATGATACTGCAGAGACTGGGCACTACCCCCTGCCTTAATGCACACAGAAAAAGGGTCTAATTCCCAGAAAAGGAGGGGGAATGGAGTCTCTCTACTCTGCTACATCTGGAGGACAGGGTATGTGATTTCATCAGCTCTAACCCACAATTGCTATTCTGATTTAAGCATTATATTTCTTTTATCTCTCTAAAAATAAATAGAAGGAAAACAATTGGCCTAAATGCTCCAGAACTCTTAATATAATTTCTAATTAACATTTATTCTTTTCATTTTGGCAGCTGTACCCAGTGGGCCAAATTCATCCCTGGTAAATTGCTACTAATCCCTGTATACATACTTAATCTGATGTTTCCAGACAGATAGAGCAACTGCCTGACTACCGTCTATCTGCACAGGTTGATTTTAGTGGTAAGAAGCAGATCTTGCAAGTTCAGAGGAGCTGCTCATTCTTTCAGTCCAAGCTGAGTTTCTTAGAGCTAGAAACTGGTCAAACTTTTTGAGAGCATGTGATTTCTCTGTGAGATTTTGAGTGTAGGTTGTGCTAAAACCATGTTTCTGAAGGGATAATGATACTTTCCCATTCTGATTGTAGGAAATGTGGACAAATAAAAAAATAAGGAATATTTCCATCTCTTTGTAACCCTCCAGAAGTGTTAGGTTGGGTTGCTGCTCACATCACCTGAATCACCTTGCTCTTCCCTACGTTTTCTTTTAATAAAGATGGCTCTATCTGTGCATTCATTATTCAGTTCCTAGCAGCTGATCAACTCCACAAGACTCTCCTGGTTGCAATCATAAATGGCACCAATCAAACCTGAAGCTGAAATAACCCAAATTTCTTTAAACTCAGCCTCCTAGCAGACTTCAGAATTAACTATTTGGACATCTTCTGTTGCTTTACTTGGGTTAAGACCCTCCTGCTATTGCTTCATTAGCATGGTAAAAGCATGATCTAAGAGATCATAAGCAAAGAGATCAAAACACAAATCTTAAAAGATATCGCTTTTCTGGACGAAATGTGACCTGGGCTTACCTCTTAGCTGTTTTTCTCCCTTCATCAAATGTCACTGCAGGATAAGAAGATGCATAATACAAAGGTGTGTGGCTGTGCATGCAGCATACAAGCGTGTACTTGGCTGATGGAGGGTTCCCCTCTCACCTTGCCTCACCCAGGACTGTGACCCTTGCACTTTCTTGTGTGAGCTCTGGGATTATACCTCATGTTACCACTAGATGTCAAACTGTGTCCCAAATACCACAAATGCTTCCAGTGTCAAGTGTGGAGGCCCCTGCATGCGGTTCCTGCTGCAGCCATCTCAGCAACAGTGTTAGGGTAGATTTTAATTTTTCCTCAGAGGAAAATAATTGACACGTTTAAAGGGCTTTACCTACTGCAGCCACAGGGATTTCTAAAGGGGTACTTCACCCAGAAAGGCAGGCTCAGGTGTTACTAACAGCTACTAACCATGATTTTGTTAAAAAAGTAAATCTCCCTGCTCACACCATTAATGAAAGAATCAATCAATATAGGTCCATACAGAAAAAGTTAACTTATCAGCAACAGAGGCTATATCATTTCTTTGTTCTCTCTTGGCCAGTTTGAGTTGCTTTAAAACCGCAATCAGTAAGACAAAAAGCTGAGGAGCCTTTAGCTTAGGACTGCAGCTCTAGCAGCACTTGTATGTGAAGCACAAAAGTCGTGATCAGCATTTGGATCAAGGATCCCCCTGCATGCAAAAAAACCCGCAAGAGCAGCTGATTCATTCGAGTGGCTTAGTTTGGAAGTGGTGGAGGTGCTCCCTTTCAGAAGAGCTGAACACTGAATGCTCAGTGAAGGGTATTTATTAGAAGTCCTGTGTTTCCTTCCTCAGGAAAGGTCTATGCCCCTGTTACTCTGCCCAGGTTTGAAGTCATTACCTTCCACGTGTTTGATTTCTCAGATGTGTGCCTCTTTTCATCACCTTCGTGGTTAAATGACAGCTCTGTTCCCACCCAGATGGGCCGCCTTCTCAGCAGGAGGTGAAGAAATTCCCATCTAACTGAATGCCTCTTCCATGAAAGCTGTTACGTAAAGGATGAGATCTTGCCTTTACCATGTGTAGGAAAACACATAGTTTGTTAGGTGTAGGCTTCTGAAAGGACACCGCTTGGGCTCTTTTTAGCCTCACCAACATCCTTCCTGTTTCTACCAAAAATAAACATGCCAAGGCTTTTCTTCTCTGGCACTTTTAATCTTTCTTGGCTTTGTCACAAGTTGTGTCACAGGATGTCCCACATCACCACAACATACCACATCACCGCAGCGTGACGCGGACTGAGATCAGCTCAGCCCTCTCTTGCGTGGGGAAGTGGCTGGGCCCCTCCTGCCTGCAGTTCCTCCTCCTCATCTCCCAGTGGATGAAGGGTGACCAGGTACAGCAGGTACAGAGCCAGCACAGGCGTGTGCTCCCTCCACAGCCTAATTGGGAGGATTTCATGACCTCTTTTTGACCTTCTTGTTTAGCAATGGTGCCTTACACCTTTCAGAGGCTGACACTTTTCAGAGGTGTAAGGCATCCAAGCTCCCTCCCTGCATACAGCCACAATCCTTTCCCTGTCCATCCTCCACAGACGCTGAGTGTGCAAACAACATCATGTCCCTTATTGGATTGGTGCTCCTCAGTATCTCCTGTGGTCCTCTTCCGTCACCAGCAAGCCAGTTAGAGGCTCTGAGGCACAGCTCTGTAAGGTCTGTCAAGCACGGCATGGTGGTGGTCCGTCACCTGCATGGGGAACGGAGGCTCTGGCTGAAAATCTATGATGTGGGAAAGAAAGACTGTCTTGGCCTGAAGTCCTTCAGTCAAACCTGTGACATTGTCTGAAGGCTCGCAGCAGGTCCTCCTTGACAGTCCTGCTTTTGTGCACAGAGCAGCACGTCTGAGAGGAGGGTCTCCTCAACCAAACAGGCTACAGAATAAGTGCAGTTAGAAAAGCTGCTGGGTCTGGTTGTTCATCCCCACAGCTATCTCGTCAGCCAGAAAATTTCATCCTGACACACGAGGAGGGCCTCCTCTGCAAGTGTGATCTATCAAAACCGGGGGAGAAAGGGCCTTGTGCCAACAAAACCAGGCCAAAACTATGCAACCAGACCTCCAGCATGTTTTAAAATATCTGAGTCCCTGTACATCCCACTTCTCCTGGCTCCCTTTCTGTCCTGCTTCTCAATGTGAGGAAGGACTCTGTAGCTAGTGGGGATTTGGGATGTGGTTGAGATGTTTCTGTGGTAAAAGGGTGGAGTTCCCCTGTTTTCTCCTTTTTCCCCAAAGTACTCTGGCTCTCAGTCAGTGCCTGTTCAAAGAAACCGTCGCTATTTCTCCCCACTCCCTGCCTCTCCTTTCCTCACTGGAAAGGTAAATTAAGGAGTTCAGGGATGACGGGTGCCTGCAGCAAACCTGTGCTTTCCACCAACCCTCTCATTACAGCAAGGTGGGGCCAGCAAGCAACTCAGGAGGTCAGCCAAGACAAGCACTTCCCTTCAAGGGCCCTCCTTCATACTATACCAACTGTTAGGACACCCTTTCATGGGATTTCCTTGCTATGGTAACTCACACCCACATGATGTTTAGGAGAAAGATCATTTTGGGTTTTTTCCCCCTGTGACTACCTGTTCCGCTTGCCTTCAAGAGTCACCTCCTGCAACCGAACAACAAATTGGCAGGGGCTGGGACGGGGACATGGAAAACACCAGGGTGCCCCAGGATAGCAATGAAATGAAGCAGCTGTTGGCAGCTTGGCAATATAATTTTTCAGTTGTCATTTCTCTCTCTGAATTTTATATCTGAGGCTATATCCCATTCTGAATATAATGAAAAAGTTATTCCCCTTCGATGACATGCTGTCCTATATTTAAATGATTCTCCCTTCAGCATCCTTCTTTCACGTTCACTTTCCTTAAGTGAAAGATACAGATGTAAAAGTTGATAGCAACTTAAAGTAATAATGATGATCTTTTTGCAGTCAAACACTGGCACGTGACTTTGCTCTTGATTTTTCTCAAGCCATCCAGTCTCACTCGTCACAACTGGCCCATATGCCTGAAAGCACGACTGGCCAAATATCTCCCTCGAAGTTCACAGTCAATCCATGGATGAGAAGAAGAAACTGCAAAAAACTTGCCAGATGATAACATAAGATAATAAAGAACCTGAGGAAATTGCAATCTGCTCTGGGATACTCCAGAAATGGAAAAAGAAGCGAGATTTGCTGAATAAACAATTCATTGCAAAACTGTTCACTGAGATCCGGGAGCCAAATAAAAGGAGGGAGAAGGATCCAGAATATGTTACGGTAATAGAAGGTATGATGGTATTGGCACAGGAGGAATGTACTTCCTAGGAGGGATGAGAAAGAGGATCTGTCTCCTTATTGGCATTTTTCAGAAGCAGAACAAGAGGTAAGACTCCAGGAGAAAAATAGAAGCAGTTTTTATCCACAGCCCATAGATCCTGGGGCCCCAGAGCTGAGCTGTCACTTCTTATTTTTATATCCTACTCCCAGTGTGTGTGTGTTTTACCAAGATGTTTTCTTTTCTCCCGTTTCATATTTTCAGCAATTGCTATTGTTCTGCAGCCTACAAACGGGCTCTGGGAACCCAAGGACGGCATGAAAAGCTGAAGTACAGGAAACATTGTACCAGGAAAGGGCAGAGCAAGAGGACTGATAAGGGTGACAGAGACTCCAAGGTCTTCTGGAAATGCGGCGCCTAACTACCCCTGACGCAAGAGCTGTACTCAGATGCAGTGGCGCTTCAAAGCTTAGACAGCAAGTTAAAAAATTTTTTATAAGCCTCAGGTATTGAGTGACTGTGGTTTCACATGCCTGTAATAAAAAGTAGGTAGTGTTAGACTACAGTGAACAGAAAAGGTGTTGTTTTGTTATTTTTTTTTCTTTTGTTTGGAGGCTGCTGAGGACTTAGGAATTTCGGGGGTCTCCACGGCTATCCACTTCTGTGCTGGCTGTAAAGAGCCAGCAAAACCAGCAAACACATGAAGAACTGTGTTACTTTTTGCAAATGTTAACTTGAAAAGAGGAGATGATCCAGCTCAAACTCATTTGTGGGTAGCCCAGATGATAGTTTAAAAGGGAGACAACTGTGAGTTGGCATGAACTGGGATATTTTAGAAAAGCATTTGTAAAGTTTCCACAAGACTGGTGTGTGATAATGTCTATTCAAGATGGTGGGATTTAAAAATATCAGAATGCAAAAAAGGATGATTGGAGCAATCTATTTTAATTATGCTTCACATTTGTAGTTATTTCCAAAACCTCATGAAAATTACCAGAAAACAAAACTAAACTAAACTAAAAAGGTTGCTTCCTGTTAGCTGGTAATTAAAGCATCCTGATTTGAAACTAAATATAGCCCTTCCACTAAATTTGGTAACTTTTTGCTAGCCTGGGCTCTCTGCACATGTAAATAGAACAATCTAATCGCTCACATTTATTCAGATCCATAATTTGCATTTAGTTATGTTAGAAAATAGTGAATGGCTTTGCTTATTTACATGATAATTATTTTTTTTTACTTTGATTTGTGTCAAGCTATTTTTAGATGAGAATTGGAATTCAATTAAGGTGCAGAAAGCCAGCATTTTAATTCTGCTCTTTATTCGATAATGAAGCTACACAGTAGCTGTGCAGGATATACAAGACAAGTTGATCAAAACTGATTAAGGAAGGAAAGGACTTGTTATCTGTAGCTAGTGAATTGAATTGTTTCTTTCTGGTCAATATGTCTTACAAGTTTTTAGAGCTAATAGATCTCAACCTTTCAAATCTCATTTATACTGAGAACAAAAAAGAAAATCTAGTCTTCCTTGGATTTCCAACTTGCTATGAATTTCTTAGTGCTGATCAGAACATTAGTTATTCAATCAAAAAATGATAATAACGAATAAATTTCAGAAAACCTTCTAGAACTTCCAGAAAAGTCTGCAAATTGTAGGGAAAGGAGCTTTTTGTCTTCAGCAAATTTCTCTTAGACTTTGTACTGGTGACTTGCCTCGCTTTGGTGGTGTGAGATAAGGCTTTTAATACACTGTCAAAATCTCACACTCATCTTTCAAACAAACAGCTTCACTTCCTAAAAGGAAGATCCATTTCTCTTAAAGGCTAAAATCACAATTTAAAAAAAAAAAAAGGAACTATGATTCCTCCCCCAGCAGTCTTCCTAATCCATTTCACATCTAAACAAAAGTTTCTGCAAGAGTGTCCTCCCAGAACAGGGTCCACCATGCAGCCACCAAATGCAGGTTTTTGCCATGGGTTCCTCAGGGAATTAGCACCACCTCAGCAGCCATTTCCTTGCCATCCCTGAGCTTCACAGAGTGTCATTAATTCACCTTCTTCCCCGATCCTCCCTGCTGGTAAGCTTTTCTGTTTCCCGTTCAGCTGGAGTTCAGGACTTCCTCCGCCTGGCCTTGCTGCCACAACAGGTCACAAAAGGAGCCCGAGTGTAAAATCTCTTCTGTTGTTCAAGCAGTTGCCCAGTGGCTTTGTTCTAGGTAAGGGGCTGCAGTGCTATCTTGGGGCAAGTCAGAAGAGGGAAGTGGCTGCAAGCCAATCCCTCTCACATCTCCTAAGCAACCACTAAAATAGATGAACAGTCTTTTCATAATAGCATCATGATAAAGTGATTTGGCAAAATGAGAATATAATTTTCTGTTGACTATTAAGGCTCCACAAATGATCTTTAGTCACTGAGCACAGTGGATCTGTGTTCTGCAGTAAACAGCAAGTATGAAGTAACCCCCTTTACTACTGCAGCATGAACCAAGAGGATCCCAAATTTCTCCGCCAGCCTGCGTGCACCAAATCAGGAGCTGTTATAGAGATGGGCCTTTGTTTTTTAGGCCACCATCCAAAATTTTCTGAGCTTTTAGGGTTTGTGTCTTTAAAATTTCCCTGTACACTAATGAAGGATGTAGCTTTTTTTGGTACTGGTTTATACTGAAAGCTGAGATTCTTACAAGAAATCCCCTGACTCCAGGAGCTGGGACTTTAAGACGGTTGCTACATATGACAATAATATTACAACCCAGAAAACCTGATGCATATGAAACTGCCTTATTTCCTATGACAGGGCCATCCCCAATTGACTCTTTCAGGTTTTTTGGCGACATTTGAGTTATTCAGGTTGTCTTCTGTGATATGTTGAAGTGCAACAGTGCATGGTCCTGCTTACCGTATCCTATAGACACTGTCTGCTAGATGTCACTCTGAAATGCAGCCTTTCCTTGCTGCATTAATTTCTCCCTTTTACCTGATTCGCCTACTGTAACTCTTGAACTGCTCCCTGTACTCTCCACTCATCTACACAATTTCTGCCTAAGACTGCTGTCCTACAATGCCTGTCAATTGGTGCTGCGTGCCCATGGTGTCAAAATATTATCTACTTATTTCTCCCCCAGCTGCATTATTCCTGCCACAATGCATTCACCTAAGCCGTTCTTAAAAGTTGGTTCCATTTTCAAGTTGCAAATACTTGGTATCGTTACAAAAAAGATGCTACATAACTATAACTCAAACCATTGGATTCATCCCAGCACCTCTTAAATTTGACAGAAAACAGTGCGTACGTGGTGATCAGCGGAGTAAGAGTATGACATTCTGGCACTGGGGGCACATGCGCTCCCCCTGTTCTTCACAAGAGATTTACACCCCTCTTCTCAGGCAGGACCAGCAGATGCCTGAGTGGTTTGGGCAGATACCTTTTTAGCTGATCTTTCGCTTGCCCTGAATTTTGCTATGATTCTGGTACTCAGCACCTTTGTTCCCCTGCTGGAAATGTTGGTGGTTTTTTTTTTGTTTTGGTTTTTTTTTTTTTGTTTTGTTTTGTTTTGGTTTTTTTTTTTTGCAAGCTCTGACCTCTCTAATGCTTATGGGCCTAAAGAAAAACCCAAACCAGATCCAACTGAAGGATGTTCCTGGAATCTCCCTCAGGGATACACATGTCCTTTTCTGGCTAGAGAGGGTTTCACTCAGGAGGCCAAAAGAAGCAACAAAGTTGGAACCTAAGGTAATGGAACAAAATCCATTTTGGATGCAAATCTGCAATTTCCAGGCTCTCATCATTTAGGCTGCTGTGGATCAGGCAGACCCCTGTCTTAAAGAAATCTCTGTTGATTCTCTCTTCTCCCTGTCTGGCTTTTTTTTTGTTTTTCCCCCTCCTACTTTGTTTTGTCCTTTGGCTCTATTTGTTTAAAACAAGCAAAAGTAATCTTAACATGGTTCTTGTTCTGCTCACCAGTTAGGGCTGGCACTGCTTTTTTTCTCCCCCTACAGTGCTGAGGTCATAGAAAATGGTAGCCAAGAGCACAGAAAAGAAACACGGGGTGAGTGAGAAGGGCATCTGACCACACCTGTAACCCTATATGTACATGAGGAGCTTCTACTACAATCAGGGCAGATAGCAAAGGCTTTCCAGGAACAATCTGCTGCTAAAACACGCTCTGGCAGGCATACAGGATTAGAGGTGAGGGGAACAGAGAGCAGATCTTACGTTGCTCCTTGCCACCCTGATTTGTTGCCCCTTGGCATTCCCCCCCACGTCTTCTGACACCTCCGCAAAAACAGTCCCTGGGGCAGGGCCATGCGGCAGAGCTCTTAGCATGGGGAAAAAGCCCATGATGGAGGTTGAAGCAAGAGGGACAATTGCTTCCCATTTCCCAGTACAGTATGTTACAAAGGGCCGTTGCAAAGCTTGGCCGCCTGACAGTTTCGTTTGCAAGAGCATTGGCCCCTTTCCAGGCAATTCTTTCAGGTCTCATTGTTTGGTAGGAAACAAACAAGGGGAACAGCACTGGGTGGGCACACCAGAAGAGGGTCTAAATATAGCAGGGCAGCATTAGGGAGCCAGGCTTCTTTAGCCAAAGCTTACGTTAAAGATAACAAACCCCCTCTGCTAGCCTGCAGAAAAGACACCAGTTCTGCTATAGGCACCCCAGTTACACAGGAGAAGGCTCCCTAGATGTCCCAATCATATTGGCCAGCTACAACAATGCTACACTAGCCATAAAAGTTGAAAGCAGGCTGTTAAGCTGTGTAAGTAATTGCGAAGCACAGAGAGAATATTATTGGTTTCAGCCTGAAGTCTTCTCAGTGCTTTCTGCTATAATTCACACCCAATATAACTTCAGCATGAGTCAGGAAATAGTCTGAACTACAGATTTAGACAATGAGGTGTCAGAGTAAAGGCAAGCCAAGCCCTTTCAGCCTGTGATGGAAAGGAGATAACTTTGTGCCACCTTTGCCTGGAGGTGTTGAGACTCAGTAGGATTCAAACTAAATAATGTCGTTGACAGCACTGCAGGGCTGGTGACATTTCTGAAAGTGGAGGAAAAGAGAAAGTAAATGTGCCAAAGAAGTTTAAAAGATACTCCACAACCTGGCACATCCCCACAGGAAACACCTCCCACTAGAACAGCCAGGGTACAGGTAAGGAAAAGTTAAAGGAGAAATGTGGCTTTCTCCGAGGGAGTACACAGAGACCTTTGATATTATACATCCTGAGAGAGAGGGCACTCAAATCTTAGGCAGAAGGAATCTCCTGGCATAGCTGATTTCCCTGCTTGGTACCTTCAGCATTTGAGAGCAAGTTGTTTTTCCACTTAACCTAGGCACACACCTGACCGTGAAGAGGGGTGTGGTGTAAGGCAGGAAGAGAAGACCTAGATGGGAGAGAAGATATGGTCAGCCTTACAGAGAAGACAATAGGAGATCATTCGTGCAGACCCAGCAGTGCCTTCCCTACAGGGACTTAGCTCAGTGAGTAGAAATAAGAAACAACAAATGTGCCGGAGCCTGCCACTTGCAACAACACCTGGCCTTGCCTGCCACAGCTGCTAGCACTCTACCCATCACAGCTGACAGCCCTCTTGTAGAGGTGTTTGCAAGGGGGACATGTGGCTTTTGCAAACTTGTATTTCCTCTCTTCCCCCTTCCTGCCACCAAATCATACTTTTCCTTGCTGGAGACTGAGAGAAGGGGTGAAGTAGCAGTCTGTCCTAGCTGGAGACCATCATCATAGCTGGCGATTCTTCATAGGAACTCTTCCTTGTGGTGCTAGATGTTCAGACACAATAAAAGGAGTTGAAAGCTGGTGCTAAAACAAGACATAACTCTCTCATAGAAAAGATGATTCTCACAAGTGATCAAGAGAAAACCCCAGAATACAAGAAGTCAGGTTTTAAATTACTTCTAAAAATAGCACATAACAGGCTAGCTTTTATCCCTAAAATAGTCAGCATTCCCTGAGCTATTTGTCGAGGTTTTTTTTTTTCAACAAATAAGATTATTACAAAGCAGCCCTTATTTTCTACAGAAAGTGATCAAAATAGATTATTGCTTGAGTGAACCCCTGAACTCAATTCTTTCCTCCCTTCCAGCTTAGTCCTTAAAATAGGGACTTTTTCTCAGTCCTTAGCCTTGCATCACCATTAAAATAATGCAAGTGCAATGGACTGCTGTTTTTATGCAAACAGGTTAACCCACAGATTCCTTCTCCCATGGCAACATGATTAGCAGAACGGATAATAAGAGAGGGACATCTGAAGCTGGAAATACAGGCAGTGAAGTGGGTGTTGGTGTCAGTGTCCTCTGAGTGGTGGTGAGCTGGACTAATTAGAAATTATACAAGTGGGGTCCTTTATAGTACACCAGCAGTGCTGCTGTTTGGCAGAATTGAGAGCAGGAGAGACTAAATAGTTTCTCTTTTTGCATTATAAGCCTCTGGCTCAACAGAATTCTCATTTCTGCTAGAACAGTGTTCATAGGACAAAAGGTAGGGGGAAACTCCTACAAAACCAGTGGGGTGCAAATGTGGAGGAACAGATACTGAAAGTCTTCTGCTCTCCCTTAGCCTGTGGTAGTATAGCTGCTGGACATAGTGACTAAGCAACGGGTATCTGAAAGAGATAGATCTCCTCAGGATTTTCTTCCCAATTAAGTTTTCTCAGCTCCTAGAGATCCTGGCTGTGCTTGAGAATCTGGTTATGGCTTGTGTTCACAGGCTGGTAAGATAGGAGAAGCAGTGGGCTTATGGTTAAGGCATTTCCCAAGTTCACAAGGTGCTGTTGATTTGGCTTTTTGCTTTGCTATAGAACCACAACGTAGGTTTAAGCAAGTTGTTTAATTTCTGCAGGTCTATTTGGTTACCTGATCGGGCGGAAAAAGGAGGCAAAAACATTTCCTGGTTTGGTGGGAATCCTTGTTGTTGCTATTTGCAGTGAGGCAATGTGTTGAGGAAATCACCTCTCTCTGACATGCTATCTTGCTTGTACTCAGCACAGGGCTGCCAGCTGCCTCTTCCATGTTATCCAAAAAGCTGCTGGCAGGATGCTCTTGAAAAGGCCTCTGTGAGCTTGGAACAGCTCCATGGTGTGAGGTTTGTGGCCTTCCTGCCTCACCAAATGGGTCATCTCATTGGTAAGATGCTTGGAGGAGGTTCAGAACATGCCTCTGAAATGAAGGAAGCTTTTGCTAGCTGTGTGGCTTGTCTGGTAGAGGTTTTCTCTGAATGTTTGTTTTATAAAGTTATCATATATTATTGCGCTATCAATGGAGTTTTACACTGGGAGACATAAAGCCTTTCTATAATGGTCTTTATGTTGTTTAAATAAAGAACAATTGGAGTCCCCAGTCAAGAATTAGAGTTCCTCTGCGCTAGATGCTGTACAAAACACAGGATTAAGCAACCGTCACCGTTCAGATACGTTTGTGCTCTAAGTAAGGGAAGGGAGATATGTTCCTCACCTGTTTTTCTGTACGCAAGACACTTCCGAAATGACTGTGCACAGTGAGAGAAGGCAGTCTGGCTAAAAATGTAGTTGCATGCTTTGTAGTTGTGGTGTGTATAGTCAATAACTGAATATCATGCTATATTAGGCTACTTATCTACTTCAGACTTCACTGTATCTGGGACAATACCCAAGGAGGTGGAATGGGCAGGAGTATATGTCTGCTCCTATTATGTCAGTGACTACACCTGGTACTCCCGCCATAGATCCTTGCCCTATGCCCTAACCAGCAAAGTGGGAGAAAACTACCTTCCTGGTACAAGGGCTGTTCCATTTGTTCTCTTCTGGTTGCCATGTATGACATCACTGTGATGACATCACATCATCATCCAGGCTTATAACTAGAGCCTTCTGGGTCTGTTGTACCTCCTGGTTATACCATTGTGCCACGGGTATGCAGCCAGCAGTAAGGAGGCTTGGTAGTGTGCGACTGTGAGGTGCCTCCTTCATTTGTAGTTGAAGTGCTGGGGTCTGTGAAGTAGCTAATGAAAAGCTTGCATGGGGCAGACAGACACACAGAAGAAGGTGTGTCATGACGGGGGGCAAGAGGGTCCTCTGGAAGGCAGAAAGGGAGGTGAGATCCGGGAGAGACAGGTCTTGTGGCTGGGAGCGGGGTGAAGTTAGGAACCGAGAGTGGTGGGTGCCCTGTGACAAGGGAAGCTGAAGGGTAGCCCCAGAGTCTGCCATCTGACCTGTAGTCAGAGAAACAAAAGCCTCCACACCAGGCTTTAGGCTTCACAATACACTCCCAGCTTTGGCCACGGGGATGGGAGTAGACAGGAAACTGGGCTGGAGAGGGTCAGGAGAGGAAAGAGAGTAGCTGAGGGGTGGGGAGGGAGGGTGCACTGGCGTGTCAGGGTCTAACAATGAACCGTCTGTGTCAGGAAAACAGTCGTACTCGGCAGGGCTATTTTTAGGGGTTCAGATCCCCCCCTCCCTGGGTCTTCCACTCCCCCCCCCCCCCCTCTTTTGTGCTGAGTGGCGCCTGGCAGATTGGTGGAGATTTTAAAGCCATGGATAGGAAAAAGCACAAACACAATGAAGGAAACGCAGCAGGGAGGGGAGAGATGGGTGCCCAGAAAGAGCCTGTGTGATGCCTCTGCTGCAGCCCCCGGCTCCTAGAAGGGGAAGAAATACTTAGTTCTAATGGCCAAAGCTGTTCCCCAGGCTCTCTGACTGCTTCTGGGATCACCAATACCTTTTCCGTGAGAACGGAGAGAACTGTAAAGTCATTATCCATCCTACATTAAGTCACACACAAATGCTGGCTTGCCATACCCGCTCTCAAGCCGAAGGGTGAGGCATTGCAGATCAGCAGCGAAGCAGGATGGGGAGGTGCCCCACCTTCCGGCATGAACCTGCGTCCCTCTCTGACAGTGAGGCCTTTGTGACTAACTTCAAATCCTGACCTATTTTTACAGGTTCCAAGGGAAGGAATTAAAGTAAGTGTCGTGGGCCACGACTTCCTGATTTGGGCTGCGGTACCGTGGGGCAGCTGGCCATCATGCTCTTTGTATGGCGGCGGGGACTAGGAAGTAATCTCTACAGAGAGATTGCTTCTGTGAGAGCTCTGGCTTGGCTTGCTGTTGCTTTTATTCTGCAGACTCACTTTTTTCTTTTTTTTTTTCTTTTTTTTTGTTTAGGAGGGAGAGAAATTCTCCCTTCTTTTCCAGCTATTTCAGCTTTGAACTCCTTTTTGCTTTTCACACTTCTGGCCTGAGCTCTTTTCCTCTCCAGCTTTGCCTGTTCTCATCTGTGAAAGCTTTTCCAGGAGGGACATGGGCTTACTCCTTAGCCCTGCCGCTCACCCTAACTATTACAGAGACCTCCCCTACCCCCTGGGCTGCGCAAATCCAGACTTCTTATTTTTTTCCTCTACGGAGGAGAACATCGCCCCTTTCCCTTAGAAAAATCCCCTGGCTCAGCACTGATTTCAGGCTCCGATATGAAGCGCTTTGTTTGTAAAGCCTCCCTTGTTCGGTTCCCGCTCACCTTACTTGACCTTCTCCTCCTCCTGGCCCTGGGCTCCCCTGGCAATCCCGCAGCGACCTCCCCTCTGTCCTCTCGCTGAACCTCGTCCTGGCATGGGGAAAGCCACCCCCGTAGCCCAGCCTGCCTGGCAAGAGCTCTCCTGGAGGGCAGCAAACTGCAATGTCTGAGGCAGACTCTATGAAGAAAGTGGGAATCCTCTCTGTTTTCTTTCTAGCTCCTCTTCCCCGGATTTGCGCTTCAAATAATACTGTTTTTTCTTTCAGACACTGTTTCTTGTCCGCAGGGGGCTGGCAGTCTCTCCCTGCCCCCCTCCACAGCACTCCAGTGGCAATGGCTGATGGTGGTCCTGTGGCCTGGCCCTGGGCAGCCATCACCCTCCCGCAGCCCAGCGGGGGTCAGGGCAGCATAGCACAGTCCCCAGATAACCAAAATCAGATGGCAATGCTGGATTCCTGCAGTGTTGATCGGCCAGCGGGACCCACCACCATGGCTCCCAAAGATGGTGCCTCCCTCAGCAGCAGCAAGGAACCGCCACAGAGCTGACTCCAAGAAATGGTGCTTTCAGCTGAAAACACCTACCAGCCTGTGAGACCCGCCGAGGGGCGAGGGTGCCGGGCTGACCCACGGGCTGGGCCACGGGCCGCTGAGGGCCCTCGGAGCAGGGTTGTGCAAGGGAGGGGAGAGGGCCCGTGGTGCTGCACGGTGGCCATGCCAGGGCGCTCCCCGCTGTGCCTGGGCCTGTAGCTCCCTCGCTGGAAGCCGTATGCATGCAGGTGTTGATTTTACCTACTGATTTATTTATTTTTTTTAAAGAAGCCATCCTCTATTGAAGACATGCTGTTTGGGTAGCCTTGCAAGGGAGGAGAGGGGAAACTGTATCTAAGATGAGGGAGGCCATGAAGGTGAGGGCAGGAGTGTGGTGCAGCAGGTCACCAGGCAGAAAGGACAGGCGAGGGCTGTGGACACAGACCCTGTTAGTGATGCCCTCTGATGTAGGGTGATGGAGGAGACCAGCATGGGGAGTTTAAATGTCTTGTTTGGTTTGTGGAGGGAGGGAGGTGTCTGCAGGGGGGATTTCAGGACTTTACAGAAGACAGTGTGGTTACTCGCCGCAGCGAAGTGGGTCCTCCCCACTGGGGCTCAGCCCCACGGGAAAGGGCTGGCATGTGCAGGAGGATGTGCCTCCTCCCCGAGGGGGCAAGGAGAGGGCTTTCTCTTCCTACAGAAGGCGGCCAGCCGCCCGGGCAGCAGGAGGATGGCCTGGTGAGACATCCAGGTCTGAGCATCCTGTTGTCTGTCCGACCTGTTTGAAGTCTGCCCCTTGGCAGGCAGGCAGGATGTGCTGCGGCACATGATGGATTTGGCGGCATGCCGGGACAGGGAGGAATTCCGTGCACCGACTTGATATCAAGGTGCTGTGAGAAGCCCAGAATAAATTCAAGGAAGTTTTAAGTGTTTCGTGAGCACTGAGGGTCCCTGAGAACAGCCATCGGTCTGGTGGCGAGAGCTCAGTTTCCCCTCTTAGCCTGGGAGCAGGAGGCTGGGAGCCTACTGGCCAGACATCTCTCTGGCACTGTTCTACAAATCATTTTCCCCTCAAACCCGTCAGCCAGCAAGCTGTAAAATGGGGATAATGATGATAATTACAGTGATAAACTACACAATAGGAGTTATAATTGCTCAAGGTCCTTCACTAGGGCTCTTGGTGTTTTTTCTTGTATGTGACGTGATAACATCCAACACTTTTGAGGGGAAAAAAAAAGAAGTTACCATACCAACAGACAGAACATGAATTGCTTTTGGCAGCGGTTGGATCACAACCGGAAGCTTGATTTCTCTGAAAAATGACTCTGTCAAAATAAAGGGGTGAGGTGGTGAGGTTGCAGACGTCTGTGGGAGGAGATGGGGTTTCTCTGCTGCATGAGGGTGTAGAGCCCAGGGTTGAGGAGGGAGGTGGGTTAACGGAGTCCTTTGCCCCGTTGTCTGGCCCGTTTTCCTCCAAACCAAACTACTCTCCCTATTTTTGGTCTGCTTTTTGGTGCAATTTCCTGTTTTTCATTTGTTTGTTTATTTTTCACCCAGACCCATACAGGTATATTTGGCATGGAGCAAGAGGGGGCAGTGAAGCCTTAGCAGACTTAAGTTTGCCTCCCTGTGTGACCCGTGTGGCCCACTAGCACACTGAGATGTGTAAAGAGGTTGGGCTTCTGGGATAAAAAATGCAAAGAAAGTGCAAGTGAATGCTCTTACAAGCAGAGATATGCATGTACTGAAGGTTAGACTAGAAAGGTGTCAGTGGGGATGGCAAGACTCAGGGCAGACCCATCTCATTTCCTTTCTTGCGCTACTGGGTGATTTCTGTTCCTTATCTCTAAACCCCTTTGTTGGTCAAGGGGAGCCTTTTTTGGGAGCTGAATCAAAAGTACGTGAACTTAGATGCCCGGACGGCATCTGTTTCTGCTTGCCGGGAAGGAGGGAGCTGAAAGTTTCCCTCCTCCCCCCTCTCTTCAGTTTCCCAACTTTCTCCCCGCTTCTTGCACTTCGGTAGCTCCAGCCTGTGCCTCTGTAGAGGAAGGTAAATCCTGAAGTGACAGAGTCATGTTCGAGGGCAGGAAGGCGCCTTGTGACAAAGGACTCGATGAACAGAGGCAGAGATTTACTGGAGTGGCTCCTGGTTTCTCTCCTCCTCGCCAGCCCCTCCTCGGGCCTTTACAGAGCTGAGCGTTGGTAGCGCAGGAAGCGCCTGACCGCGTCGCGGGTTGCGGCTAGGCTCGGCTCGCAGTGATTTCCTCTCAGGCAGTCCGTTATCTGTCGACTGTCAGGACAGGCTTTCCCTCTTCCCCCCCCCCCGTGCCCACCCCCGTCCCTCAACTCCTCTCCCCGCCTTCCCTCAGCCTCTTGCGCACCCACACATACACACATATGCACTTTACTGCCAAAATCCGTCCTCCGCCCCCCTCCTCAGCTAACTTCCTTTCAGCATTTTTTTGAGCTGGATAATCCTAGGATTTGTAAAACGGGGGAAAGGAGAGAGCGAGCGAGCGGGAGTCAGGACAGGAAGCTGGTTTCTCATTCCTCTAACTGTCCAAAGGCAGGAGGAGGGGAAGGGGGGGAGCCAAAGAGGAGCCTTGTGCAGACTCTTCCCCTTGTCCCTTTTCATTAGTCCGTTTGAACTTCCAGTCTCCTCCGAAAGCTGAGAGAAGGAAGACCAGATTGGGAGGCTTTCTGCTGGAGGTGGCGACAGCGCGGCTGACGAAACCCAGAAGGTGGCCGTGGAGGGTCCCAGGACTGCGCTGAGGGAAAGACGTACCCCCCATCATCGTCTGCACCCAACTTGCCAGCTCCGATGTGGGCACTCGTCCACCACCCACTTCCCTCTGATGAGAACCCTTCCGGGCTTGGGCTATGATCGCTGCTGCTGCTGGCTGGGGAACCTCCTCTCGCCCTGACCTTCCTCTGCCACAGGAGCAGCCCAACATCTGGTGGGGATTAATGTTTACTTCTCCAGCGGGACGCTGTACGGGACCCCCGATGTTACTCCCTGGGAGCGGGACACGGGCGGTGGTCTGAGAAGAGCAAGATTTCTGTCGCCCAGCGTGAGGCTGGGGGGAGGGGGGCAAAGCAGGAGGGGGGGCAAACCTCTTTTGGGACTAAACTCATGAAGAACAAGGGAGCCAAGCAGAAACTCAAGAGGAAGGGAGCTGCGAGCGCATTCGGCTGTGACCTGACGGAGTATCTGGAGAGCTCTGGGCAGGATGGTAAATGCCTCTTTATTCTCACTCTGGTAGCGGAGGAGCGGAGCGCGCGCGCGTCCCCCCTTTTTTTACTGGTAGGACTGCAAACCGGACCTTTCCCAAGGCTGAGGGCTAGACAACCTGGAGCTGGTTTATCCCCGGGAAGTGGAGTCACTGCCCAGTTACTCACAATGAATGAAGATTGCTTTGGTGACGCGTCTGCATGACCCTTGCATGAGTAGCGCTGTGTGTGGGGAAAGGACTGGGCTAGGGCTCTCAGGCTGCCTGAGTGTGAACAGAGGTGGCCAGCTTTATGTTGTGATGCCCTCTCCCATTCGCCTGGCGTGGAAAGGGGAGGCAGGCTTTTAGGGAGCTACGTTCGGAAATCAGAACTGCGCTTAGCGTTGCCTCCTCCTGGACTTGGAAATCCTCCTCAAGTCCACGAGACGAGAGTGTTGCAGGGCTTAGGGAGGAACTGGGACCGTCCCGTCTGCCCCTCCTGGACTCCACTACAGTTCCCATGTTGTCTTTTTACTGCTGGATGGAGACAGGATAGAGACTGGGGGGGTGGGGTGGAGTAGGGATGGGTGTGAGGTGTAGGGGGCAGCTGAGCTAATATTTTCACTCCCCTGCCTGTTATCTTTCTCTCCTCTCCTCCTCCTCCTGACCTCCATGCCCCCAGATATCGGATGAGAATATGGTAGATCAGACAAGAGGTAACAGCAATAAGATCAGAGGGTCCTGAGCTTGAAACGGTCAATCCTGGATAAGGGAAGGAGCGGAACGATTTTTCTTAAAGAGGGTTGGATGGCGAGGGAAGCAGTTGAAAGTCTGTCTACAGAAAGACCTGCAGTTTAGCAAGAGGAAAAATAAATACATGCGTGTTAACCATCCCTGATGTGAGCATTGCGTTCCAGGTTTAGCATTATGTTCCAGTTTGAATTAACTAACTTTCACCAATGTCAGGCTACTCCGAGCAAAAAAAGCTTCTAGCTGCAACGTCAGATTTGTTGGGGAGGGCTGTACAATCAGGTCTTTCATTTGCTGATGAGCATGGCTGATGAAGTACAGTGTGGAACTGGACTGGCAGAGGGATGGACTACATAACAGTAGTCCTTTCCGTTGCACAGTGAAAAGGACAGTACATATCTCACTGAGCTAAAGTGTTATATATGTTCATTTATTTAGGAATGGGGAAAACCTGTCATTCAATTTCATTCTGAGTCATCTGTAACAATTACCCTATCTTTTAACTTATATAGCCCTTAACAGCAATTGAATTGAAATAGCAAAAATAACAGACTTAATGAACTGATACCACTTCTCCAGTATGAGGTACAGATAGATAAATTCCATCCAGTGCTAACATGAGCTGCTGCAGTGGAGGAACAATTTACAGCTGTTTACAGGAACACTGAAAAACAACGCAGGGAAGGCCGTCACAGGCAGTATATTCAGTTGAAGCAGCAAGGGGGATTTTAAAGGGAGAAACATAGTTACTGCAGTTGAAATTAGGCCAGAACAGCAAAATTTATTACCAGAAATCCCATAGTTTTTTTTTTGTTTAATAGTTTTCTGGGCACAAGAAAGAAGGACATTGTCTGGAGTCTCATTTGTGGGATGGTTCACAGTTCCAACCTACTTATCTCTCCATGCTGAGGAGCAGTGGGGGAGAATATGAAGTTCCTTTCCCTTTATGTAGTACTGCTATTTGCTGAATAGCACATCCCATTGCCCACTGCCGTGGGATCCAGAAATGAAACACTCAATTGTTATAGGTTTATTGAGAAGGGTGTAAGTTAAATTGGTACAATTCAATTTGTTGGGCCATGGGGAGAAGAAGTGAGAGTATTAGAGATACTAATTTCGTTGCTAGTAGGGCTCTCAGGATCAATAGGAATGTGACCAAGTATGCCAAAGTGATGTCTTGGGAAGAAATGAAGGTTCAGATGTCACCAGGAGATCACAAACTTGCAACCTGTAACTATGAAACAAAATTAGAAGAGCATTTAGGGTATGAGAGACGGTTGATTTGAGGATAGTTGAATTGTCCTGCTAAGAATTATTTCCAGTGACAAGCCAGTGCTCCTGCAAGCAGGGGCTTTGGTAGAGACGTAAATGCAATAACTTTCTCTCTGCTTTAGATAGTACTATGTGTTTAACTGGTGGGATGCAGGTTCAGGTTTCTCCCTACTTGGAAGCAGTGAAGATGTAAGACTGTTCATGATAGCTGGGAGTGATGAGGAGGGGGAGAACACTTTGGCTGCTATCCAGAAAACGTTTTGTTGTGGACCTTTGTGAAAGCAGGTTTTAAAATGCACCCAGAAGGGTTAACTGGAAAAGAAGAAGAGGCTGTAGGACAGGCAGAACATGAGTCAGATTAGTTGTGCTTTCATGCTCAGGTCTGCTTTATGCCATCCTGCAGTGCCGCTTTGTGTGGCTGGTCCTGCACACTCGCACAGGTGAAGAGAAGTGGAGCCATGCTTTGCTGGTGCTGGGAATGACAAAGGGAGCATAGGGGATGGCCAAGGCTGGTGTAGAAAATTCAATTTGGCTTTTTCCCCTCTGGATTAGTACACAGCCATTACAGTTGGGGGTGCTGCACTACTTGTGTGATGCTTTGTGGAGGAGATGCACAACTTGAGTCCCTACATGCTTGCAGTTGTTAAAGAGCAGCTTGTGCGTTCTGCAGGGACCTTAGTCTCTATGTCCTTGCCAAATTCCAGTGGAGAGAATTACATTCTGCTTAAGGTATCAGCATTTCCTCTCCTGTCATTTAACTGTTTAGTAACTTGCTATGGTCCACTTCAGAGATGGCTGTGTTTCAGTGAAGGGTGAAAAGATCCCACTGTCTCCCTTACCAGACAGATGTACCTAAGGCTTTGTTAAAAGAGCTTTATGATAATACAATAAAAGCTGCAGCAGAACTACAAAGTATTTGAGTGGTGTAGATGGAAAGACTATAGCATGTACAGTGGGGTAGCTCAGGAGACTAAAAGTGATACAAAGCCTTTAGCCCTCAGCTGATTCTTCAGATCCGACCCAGGTCAGTGGTGATGGACAGATGTTGCTGTCTGGTGGCTGGTTTGAATTTACTGTATTTCAAGTCAGTTCCTGTCACTACCGCATTTGACCCTACTTGGCCTTTTCCTGCTGGCAGTCTCTACACAGAGACTGGTTACGCTCCTTATGGGGACAGACTGCTATCAGTGCTCCCAAGCATTTAAAATCATGACTCAGGCCGCAAAAATCATGAGATAAAATAAAAATCAGTGCTGGGTTCTTTTTCTGCTTTCTGTTTTCTGAAACTTCAGTGTGCATCTGAGTTACATTTTCAAGTCTTTCTACTGGCAAGAGGGCTAGAAACTTGGGGAAATATTAGCTGTTCCTCCTCCCCACTCAAACAACGACTTTAATAGCAGTGGATTTGAGGAAAAGCTCACGTAAGACATAAAAGAATGGTGGCTGGCAACACCAATGAGTAAAAGTCATCTGATTTCACATAGTCCCTCTTCTGTTGCTGCCAGCACTGAATCCGCACACAGAGGTAAGTGATCTTTTGGAGTGTCAGAGCTTTACTAGAAAGCAGTGTCAGGTTTTGGGCATGGATAGACACCCATGCAGGAGGAAGACGGCGCTAATTTCCTCTACTAAAACATTTCGTGTGTCAAACTTCATTAAAGTGTTGTATGGGTGCAATGGATCTAACAGATACTAGCCCTGAAGGATAAACATTAGGGACGTATTTTGGCCTCTTGATAACCAGCCTGGTTTTCAGAGGAGAAAAGCACATCGTGCCTCTACTGAAGTCAATGGGAGCTGCACGTCAGGCCCCCAGTTCGTGTAATAACAACAGTATAATTTTCTAGCGACGGATGGGCCAGCAGAGAAGACGACAGAAAGTTGTGCACAAACCTTAGCTGGGGCAGGACAGTCTGAACTGCTTAAGAAAAGAGTCACAAAGAGTAGCCTTGCTTCTGGTTGTATCACAGAAGCTTTGTAAGAGTGGGCTGAAAAAGTCAAAGCTGTTGAAGTGAGAGGGACTAAGTCAAAACGGAGTTTAATATTCCCAGTGCTTCTAATTGTGGCACATTCAGACTGGGATTTCAGGTACACAACCAGGTACAAATTCCATTTTTAAAAAAATGGAAATAGCCACAGCATCTATAAAAATTAGATTGTGCTGGTAAAAAAGAATCCAGTCTTCTGCACAGGAACCGCTACAGATTCAGACCTACCATTGCTTCATTTGTTTAGGGCCAGGTAGGACTTGGGGAAAGGCTGAATCATTACTTTCATTTTTAGTATGATGGTGTCTAAACTTTGGGATAGGAGGTGCTACCAGGACTGCAAAAAGCCCTATCTCAGATTAGACGCCTTGTTCTCAGGGTGCAGCTCAGCTTTGTGTGTCCTAGCTTCCCCTATTTGAGGAGAGTTAGTTCTGCTGTTGCTGTACCCCTCTGTGGCTTCTTGCACATCTGTTTCCTGCCTGATGTTGTCTGGTTGGGATGCAATGAGATCAGCTTTTCCCCTTAACCCCCTCCCACACTCCCCACAGCTCCCTCAATGCCTCTCATCCTGAGCCTGTGGCACCCAAAGCACTTTCTATCTCTTTGTCTAATGCTGCTTATTGGCTTTGTTTGTTATTTGCTGTAGAAATAGAGCTGCTTCATTTAAGGAGCTTTGAAGCTACCAACCCCCTCATGCTCTCCATTCGAGGCTCCTTCTTGCCACGGCAGAGAGCAGGGCTGGCCAGCATCACTCCCTGGGGCTGGGGAGGGAAAGGGAGCTGTTACCTGCAAATTTAGCACAGGGAGACGTGTGAGGAAACCTTTACAAGCCCCTGGATTGTAATACAGGGAAGGAGACAACAATATGGGTAGCCCACATGATATTCTTCTACACTGCGTGGCTGTGCAGTGACTGCTGCTGCCTTGTCACAACTGCATTTGAATAAAAGAGTAAGGAAAGTTTTCATTTAGTGTTAGTGGTCTCATAAAAACATGGTAGTTCTGGCTTGCACTGGCTCCCCAAGCAGGATCTAAACCACTTTTGAGAGCTGCAGTAAGTCAAGACTTTACTGTAGGATAGGCAAGTATTTCTGAGGGAAAACAGTAACAATAATGCAGCAGTAATATGCTTTGTACAAAGGAAAGGTGGCCTTGGGTACTCTTTTGCTGTTTTGGTACAGCCCCTTAGCATGCTACCTTCTGCCTGATTTGGATGCTAAGTGTTTCATTGTGGAGCTGCCTCCTCTGTGCCCAGATGGATGAGGAGATCTGTCACTCAGGAAGAAAGTAGTTTCCTTCAAGAACAGGCTCCCTTCGGAGCCAGCCGTTATACCTGCTACCCAGATGTGAAGCAGCTTTTCTGCGTCGTGTGTCTTTCCTTCCACACACTTGCATGTGCAGCTGCATGTGTTTGTGGGATAAGAACATGCAGGGATGTGCGTGAGGGTGCATGCAAGTCCATAGCACATCTAAGTGTGTACCATACAAAGATGCTTTTGTGTCCACTTAGCATATTTTTTTTTAAGCTGCTTTTCCTGGCGTTGATGTTTCAAAGTGACTGCATGTCCATGCTTCTGCGTAGGTGCTTTTGGTTAGCGATGCATGCAGGAAGTCCTGGGAAAACTGCTGAAGGATCATTAATGGCAATGTGGAGGAAAAAGACAAGGCCTTTTTTTTATTTTAAATCCCCCTGGAAAAATGAAAATGCCACACGCTCATTTAATCTGCTGCAGAAGAATGAAGAGCTGCGTTCATCCCGCTCTCAAAATTAGAAACTGTGGCACTGGGGATTTCTGTCTTAAGAACTGATCAAGCTGAAAAGAAACCTTTTTCTCTTTTTGTGACCAGACTGCTTTCAATCCAGATCTCTTCCCTGACCTACCTCACTCTGAGGCTATGCAAACACTTGTCTCCCTGCAAGGAAGCAAGCAGCAGGGGCTTGGAGGAGAAGGGGACAGGAACAGCCTCTTGGGCTGGCTTCAAATGCATTAGTCCTCTTTTTTTATCTGACGTGCTCCTGCAGCCTGCTCTACATTTTCACACTGCTGATACACTAAGCAGACCCATGACCTGTGCTCTGTGGGTTATATCCTGTAGTCATGCAGCCTGTGTGGATACTTAAGGCTGTGTCCCCTCATCTTTGTGAGAGGAGCAAAAGGGACAGTTGGGCTCTGAAGTCTGGGGGCAAAAGAAGGGGGACTGTATTATTCTACAGTGGAGGAAGGCTGTGGCAGAGGGGCCCTGAGGGCTGAGTACATGAAATGGCAGGTGGAGGAGCTAGGCCAGGGTTGGGGGGAAAACAGCTCCTTGGCCTTTCAGAGTATGCCAAGGTATGTCTAGTGGACAGGGGAGTGAGAAACTCTGCTGCCAAAATGGATAGTGTGGGGGAAATTATTAATAACGTAAAGGTTGCTTTTTCTCCACCCGCTGTCACAAGCAGAGCATCACGTTCTGAGTCCCAGATATCAGCCTCTATGGCAACACAGTGAGAGCAGCAAGACACTGGGAACAACGGGAGCAGAAGCCATCTGTCTGCTTCTGTTACTCCGCTGTTCCTCCTTGTTTTGGATGATATTTGTGTTACTTCCTCAATCTGTTTCTGGTTCCTGGGATCTGGATTTTTGTGTCTCTGTGGTACAGTGTTACTGCAGTTAAACATTCATGTTGCGAGCTCAGCTCCTTGTTCTGCATTGACTTTCCATTGCTAGCGCTGTGTGATTAGCGGAGTGCTCTTCCATGCTGCCTCCTGCTTTACGTTTCCCTTACAAAGCACTGCAGGAGGCACATGTGTCATTTGCATGCGCTAAGCCCCACTTTGATCCTGCCTTCTCCCCACCCCCTGCGAACAGCATGAATCATATGTCTTGCTTGCAGATTCTAGATTAAAAAACGTATTTTGATTTAGCAAATGTTTTCTCTTTGTTGGTAACAGCTGATTTCATCTGAACATGGGAAACCAAGGACTAGGGACTTCACTGCTTGTGGTATCACAGCTCTCAAAGGTTCAAGGAAATAACTGCTGTGGATGAAATGCTGGCACTGCACAGGGTGGATGTACAACATAGGCTGATGCAGACATGGTGAACAAGTAGTCTGAGAGATCCCCAACTTTCTGCAGTGCTTGGATTCAAAGTTTTGGTGTAGGCCTGGTTCTAGTTGGGAAAGCTCATGACACAAACAAAATACTAGAAAGCTTGCATCTGTAACTCAGGCTTTGCGTATATGACGCAGTTCTACAGCAGCAACATTTGCTAGCAGTCAGGGCTGTGCCAAAGATTTATGTTGCCGTGTTTCTCCTTTAACAGTAATAGGGGAAATGAAAACAGCCTGTCAGTAACAGTATACCCAATCCTGCTCTGAAGGGCATGGGGTGGGGTGGCTGTCAGATTGACTGCCCACAGCACGGCTTGGACTGGATCTCTGATCTGCACTGGATGCAGTTTTCCTACCTGTGAAATACAAATGGAGGGTGATTAAAGGACCGAGAGCTACCAGTGTCTGCCTCCTGTCCTGAACCACCAACAGGATGCCAGATACACTTAGAGCTTTGACATGGAAACCTACAGATACCTTATTACAATACAAAGGCTGCTAATTGGTTCCACTGCTGGTTGTTTTAAGGGCAACTAGTGTTGCTGGTTGCCTACTAGTGTCTACTTTCCATACACTCCCAGAGCCTCAAGTCCCAGCTCTCCTTTGTTCGTATGCCAGAGCCTTCAGCTTCTCTCCTGATAACTTCAGTGAATGTGTTTTGCATTGTCCAAAAAAAAAAAAATAATCTGCAGCATGTTTACAATGGACACAGACAGAGAACAGTGTAACATAAATTGAATTTAGTGTTAAATTAAATAACGTGGGGCAACTGTGCTGACTGTATTATTGACTTCCATACTTAATTCAATAATGTAACCCTCTGTTTTCTACATTTACCTGAAACCACAAGCAGACTCTCTGGTCTTCTGCACCACTGTGATTACAGATATGGAAGTACTTAACATGGGCTTGAGACCTAGCTTGTTGTCAGATGTTTAGGCCCTTGCACATAAAGAAGTTATAGACACCAATACTAAACTTCACCCTCACTCAAGTGCCAGACCAATGCTATCATTGTGTGCGAGAGCGAGGAGGTCAGTCCCTAACGCTACAAGTCTTTTGGCACACACCACTTACATGGACAGGGAAGTCTCACTCCTCTTCTGTCTCACCCTCCTGCCTTGAACACAACCCTGCAGCTGGATTAGATTCCCTATTTTCAGCCTGGTCAAGGCACTTTGGATCTTAACAGTGCACCAAAAGAGACAGAGCAAAACCCACATTTTTTGCACTTGCCTTTATTTCCTCTGCCCCAGTTGCTGTACTCCCATCTGGGAGCAACAGCCTGGCCTATGCTCAAACCAGCCTGCCTCCATCCTGGTGCCAGCAGTTGACGCTGTGTGTGACAGCCCCGGTTTCAAGCAATGCTGGGTTGATTGGATGGCTGCTTGGACTTAGGTAATTTACTGTGCATATGGGAAGAGTTACCTTACCAGCAGCAGAAAATGTTACAGAATCACAGAATTATTGATATCAGCAGGCACCTCCTAAGATTATGTAGACCAACTCCCTGCTCAAGCAAGGTCAGCTAGAGCCGGTTGCCCAGGACTGTGTCCAGCTGAGTTTTTAATATCTCACAGACAGAGACTCCACAACCTCTCTGAGCAACCTGATTCAGCCCTTGACTACTGTCACAGTGAAAAAGTGGTGTGTTCAGATGGCACCTCACACTTCTTAACTTGTGCCTCTTGTCCTGTCAATGGGCACCACTGAATAGATCCTGGCTCCCTTTTCTTCATTCCTTCCCATCAGGTATTTATACACATCGATAAGATCCCTCCTGATCCTACTCTTCTCCAGCCTGAATAGCCTCAGCTCTCTCAGCCTCTCCTCATAGGAGAGATGCTCCAGTCCCTTCATCATTGGGGTCCTGAGCTGGGTTTGCTCCAGTAAGTCTGTGTTGTTCTCGTACTGGGGAGCCTGGAGCTGGACACAGGACCCTGGGTGTGGGCTCACCAGTGCTGAGCAGAAGAGAAGGATCATATCACTCAACCTGCTGGCAACATTCTTCCTAATTCTTCTGATGTTCCTAGTAATTTATACAGTTACTATCAGAAATTGGCCTCAGTCTTCCAGCCTAGGCTGGCAATTTCAGTCAATAACTAACAGGCAATTGGGACAGTGTTACCGATCCTTTCTGCCCTGGTTAATGCTGAAAATGAATTGCCTTTTCATAAAGGGCCGCAGTTCTTTAATGGTTTCTGCAGTCTTGCTGCTGGCCAGTTCAAACAAATTAATGTATGCTTTCAATAATACGCTGATATGCTGCATCTGATGAAAGCTTTGCAGAGCCTTGGCTTAATAGAAAGCCTACAAATAATTCTGTGAAGCAGCACACCTTTCTCAGGTGGTGGTTGTACAGCCCCCCTCAAAGGCACTGTGCACCAAAACAGGGGCTTGTGGCTGGAATTCTTCCTTTCAGGGTGGCTGTGTTACATGCCCTTCTCCAGCATGGGGACAGGGCAAGGGGAGGGGAAATAATGTGCATCCCTGTGCAGGATTCTCAGCTGTGGCTGCTGCTCTCGGAAATATGCCTTGAGCAGCTGAGCTGGGTTCACAGCCATTTATCTCCAGCTCCTCTCTCTGCCCTTTTCTACACTCAAGGCTCAGCTAACTAAATGCCTTTGGAAATGCTATTATCTCCTGTGCTCTCTGGGGCCAGGAGCAGCTTGAAGATTTATCATCCGGAACAGGAGGCTTTGTTTGGTTTTGTAAAGCACGGAACAGTTAAAGAAAGAACAAAAACTAAACCCCAAACCAAGTGCAAAGCTCTCTTTACGTCTCATGTCTTTTCTTTGATTTCTCCGATCTGGGAACATGTGTGCATTTGGTTTTGTAATGTGATTAAACATTGTCACATGGTGAAATGGTTAGAGGAGATATACCTGCATCTCTAAAATAGGGATTGAACATTCAAAAGGCCAGGAGACATTGCTGCTGTAACTATGTTTTGTAACGTAACTTGTTTCCTACAGAGCGTTAGACAGGAGAACAGGTCAGATTCCCCAGTACAAACTTCATTTAAAGGATACCACTGTGGTTTTCACCAAACACAGTAGCATTGGTACTGCCTTTTTTTCTGAAAGGTGTTGACGTGCTCGCAAACTTTCTCTACATGTGGAATGCAAGGCTGATAATCCAGGCTAGATCTGTGCCTGATCTCACCGTCTGTATTCACTGGCTCATCAGAAAATGCTGATTTATCAAACCCAGAACACTGGGAGAAAAGGGAGGGGTTTGTTTATCTGTATCTGACTATTTCAGTTGGGATATTTTTGATACTGTTAGTATTCTGTATTTGCTGTCTCAGCAGCGAATGTGACTGTCAGTCCTGTTGCAGACCAGCAGCTTGGCAGCACAACAGGGCCAACCAGCATGTGGAAAACCCTTTGCTCCATGTGCAGCTAGTGCTTGTTTTTCTATTCGTCTCTCATCATGGTGCTGTGGGTAGTGATGGCAGTCACACCTCAGGAGGTTCAGAGGTGTGATCAGGCAGGGTGATCCTCCTTCTGGATCCCTTGTGTCTATGCTGCAATTTGTGTGAAATAAATAAGCTGTCAGTGAGACCGAATTGCTTTCTTTCCTTATGCAAAATCAGAAAGGGGAACAGCTTCACCATTTTGCTCTTTCTCTTTTTATCTTCCTAGTGTGCTCCACTTGGTATTGCGTTTTCCTTACCTTTGCTCTGGTCAGGTAGTTTCAGATACATGGGAGGATAAATGAGAACAAACTCTCTTGTGAGATTTATTGCATCTTCTGCTTCTAATCAAGCCAGAAAAATAGAGCAACAGACTTCCTTCTATAATCCTGTTCTCTCCCTTCCAGTCCCGGCTGGAAACCAGGAGTAAAACAAGGTAGAGGAATGCAGCAAAAAAAGTTAAAACAAATGTCCTGGAACCTCTAAAAGGAGTGTGGGGGTTTGGCCTGAGGCCACAGCTCAGGGTTACAAAGGGGGCATGGGGGATTTTCCCTTTTCTCAAGTGTTTTCAGTTCCCCTTACTTAGATGGGGGTTTTTTTGATTTGGGTTTTTTTTTCCTCTCCTCCATTTCAATAACTTTATTGCCAGGATGGCAGTATGCACATGTTGCCAACGTCAATACATCAAGCGCCTGTGCCTAAGGCGGGCTTAAGAGTGGTAAATAGGAAGAGCTGCTTTTGATCTATTGAGTCCATTATTGTTCCTTCCTGGCTCGGTAGCGAGTGCCAGTCACA
This sequence comes from Gavia stellata, assembly GCF_030936135.1. Lineage (NCBI taxonomy): Eukaryota > Metazoa > Chordata > Aves > Gaviiformes > Gaviidae > Gavia > Gavia stellata. The sequence continues at coordinate 129,034,714 of NC_082594.1, read as the reverse complement.
TACTGCTGCCCAAGGTTTGCTGTGTAAAGCCACAAAAAGGATCTGAGTCAGGAAATTTTCCAGATCCCACCAGCTTCAATTTGGGGTCCCCCAGAATCTGGATGAGGAGTGACTGACATCCTCCTGCAGCCCCATCTCTAGAGCAGCCAGGTGCAGGTGTCCCAGTACCCGCTGTCCTTGGGGTGGCAGGTGGGGCGCAGCGGTGGAGGCAGTCCCCCGGCACTGCTCATACACATGCTTCAGAGGCGGGGAAGGAACCAATGTAATAAATACAAAGAAGGGCTAGGAGTCCTAATTAGTCCTCATTTCTAGCCTGCTAAATTACCCATTTGTCACTCTGCTGCAATAATGAGATTTGAGAAGATTAACTGGATACTACTTAGGCCCCTAAACATGGCAGCTCAATGAGCGTGCTGCTGTTCAGCCTTAAGCCGTGCTTGCATCAATTACACCTAAGCAGGTTTATGTCTGGTTAGTGCTTGCATGGGAGTTGCCCAAGAAAATCTGCTGCAGGAATGGGGTGGGTGATTCAGAAGGTGGCAAGAGTAGTAACAGTTCAGTCAAGTTGTTGACTTGGCATCGTTTAGGGAAATGTTGCCATTTGGGCACAGTGTAAAGCAGGGGCCCCAATCTTTTTGAAAAAGATCTGGTTTATCTTTTGTTTCTAGGGGATAGGGACTTTTTTACACATGTACTTGTTGTGCTGCGTCTTTCCCTTTCCAGAAGCAATTTCAGCTGGAACCATGATTTGTTTTTTTACTTAGTGTCCTAAACTGTCACGTAGCGTTGCTCTGCCCAGCTCAACAGCTGCCACCTCCCAGCCCAGAGGTGGGTGGAGTAAGTCTTGTTTTTGCAGTTTGTGAAATATTTCAGGATGTAAGGCGCTCGTTAAATTATTAATGTTAGCCCTTGGGCATTAAAGACAGACGCGAGCTGCAGCTCTGGATCCTAAGGGCTTTGGAGGCTTATCCCTGCCCTAATAATGGTTCTCTGTTTGGGATTTTTCATGCATCTCTTACTACAGATTTGAACTCACTGCAGGATGGTGGAAGGATTTAGCAGATGGACAAAGGGGGACAGCAAGGCTTTTCTTTGAAACATATGAAGAAAATTTAAGTGAGCATTGGTAGAAAAAGGGGAAAGAGACATGCGTGTTTTCTTTGGGAGAATGGGAAAAATCAGAAAAATGTGTTCCTGCCTCTTGACAGAGAATGTTTGCAGGATATGAAAAGATTTTGTATAGTTGTGATTCAGGGGACAGTGCAGGTGCACCTGACATCAATTCTTGTGCTTAAGGAAAGATATTTCAGCTTGTAAAGTGCCTTACTTCTATCCATTTCCCCACTTCTTCCTCCTTGAAAAGAGGCTGATAGCAATAGTGCTACTTGCTTTACCTCGTGGCGGTTGGGACATTCAGTGCAGTCCTGTCTCTGCAGCACTTTCAGCTCTGTGGTTGGGCTGCGGTGGTGAAAAGCGAGGCCTTGGCCGATGTGGGACAAGGGAGAGAAGGCAGCAAGCATGGCACTGCGTGCCGCTGAGATCGCCGGGTGGCTTTGGGTGCTGCTCGCAAGTTCGCAGGGAACCGACTGCAAGCAAAAACCTGGGTATGGCAGGAAAAACCTCTCCCATGTTTGGCGAGGGCTCCCATATTTGGCTTTGAATGGGAAGTATTCAAGGAGCTTCTCCCTTCCCCTCCCCTTCCCCACCCATTCTCCTCTCCCTCCGTCTGGGAGTTGTGGTTGCACACAACCCCCCTGTTTATTATGGGGGAGAGGAAGGGGTGAGGGCCATCTCTGACCCTCTCCTTCCCTTGGCAGTTTGCATGTTAATTAGCTTGTCCCTACGATACAAGCCCACAGCCCAACAGAGCAGCGATTCAGCGGCCGAACAATGTCCAATTATCCCAGCCCAGGGAGCAAGAGGCCGGCCCCCAGCACGTGGGCTCTGCATCCCTGGCCAGATGGCTCCTCAAACTCACTTGGCCAGGCCAGTAACACCGCTTGGGCGATTTGACACGTGTCAGCGGTTTTGGCTGAGCACTTTTGCGAGCTACCAGTGGTACTGTTGTCTGAAATATCAGGAAGAGCTCCATGTGCACCCTGAGCAGTGGTGTCCACTCCGTGCCCTATGCCAAGGCAGTGACCAGTGGCTGAAAGGCAGCAGGGACGTTCAACTCTGAAATGAGATTTTTGCACCCCCAGTTTGGCTTCATATATCCCGCGTCTGGTTTGGTGACCTGGCAGAGATGTAAGCAGCTTAAAAGCACACCTTTTGCTTTTCTCTTTAAATTCCTCTGTTTGTACATGAATAAAGGCTGAGTTGCTCAGATTGGAGTTCAAACTGCGTAGAGCAAAGGAGGTGGTAGGAGTCACACCGGTGGCATGCCACAGGCTATGGCAAGCTCTGCTCCGGCCACTTGTTGATTCAGTGAGAGACCTTAGGCCACTCCTTTTTCTGCATCCTACTCCCCTCAGTGGTTAAATGATGGTGGTATTGTCTTCTTTTTGGTACAAAGTTCTCAGTATTATTATTGGTTTTGTTATTATTATGAAATGTGAAGGGTCTCAGTACTGAAAAGCGGGCTCTTGCAGCTGTGGGGGGTGCCACATTGAATGACAGTGAGGGCAGAAAAGGATGGAGCTCACCCAGCTTGCCTATCTCAGGGAGGCCCCATACCTCAGAGGGAGATGTGAGGAACACCAGGGTGGCATTACATACCTAGAGAGGAAGGTTGCTAGTGCTTGCTTCTGAGTTAGTGGGGCCTCTGCCCTGATACGTGACATTTTAGCTTTGAAGAGAATATGACAGCCATTTACCAAGTAACCTCTGGGTCTCGGAAATGGAAAAACAATGCAGCATCTATCTGAAATAGCAGAAGAGATTACCCTAAACTGGAATTTGGCCAGGATGCTGTCTTTAGTTCTGCTAATCTTGCAAAAAACCTAAGAAAAAACAAACCCAAAAGAAAAGTGCTACAAAGACTTTCTGCCAGACTGCAATCTTCATTTTATAGTCTCTGATTTAGAAGGGAGAATATGCAATAACACAGCTTTCTCTTTGCACGCCATGGGACATCGTTCATTACTGGCTCATGGAAAGGACTGCACCTTTACAAGTCACTGGCAGCAATTTCAATTGATTCTGGTTTTGAGACCAGGCCCAACCTTAGGTTATTGATAGAAGCTAATGATAATGCATCCAAAGAAACAGCTGGGAGGGAAGAAATGTGGCAGAGGAATGAAAAAGGAGACCAGGGGGAATGAATGGCGAAAGGGAATAAGGGCAAAGGTAGAGTGGAGAAAGCGTGTGAGGAAATCCCAATATGCATGAAACAGAGGAGGGAAAGGTTGGAAAAACTAGTCTGAGAGCAAAACTGACCGTATTGGAACAACTGGGGACTGCCAATGAATGGTAGAAGAGAGAGGACTGTAAGTGGGAGCAAAATTCGAAGTCCTGGCAGTTTTGGTAGTAGGGGTAGGGTAGATGAAGAGATCCTTTTCTGGGTACTAACAGCCAGAGGATAGACAGAAATAGTGTTCATCAGAAACAGTGGAGAGTAAAGGAAGATGCTCACAGTCCCAACAACTCTTGTTATTCAAAACTCCTTTTCCAGATTCTTACCCAAAACTGAGCCAGGGAGAGAGGTGAGGGAATTATTTCTGGCTCCTTTCAGCCCTTGAAACAAGCTTGGTTTTGGAAAGTGCAAGGAGATGCCATTGAGTTACTGCATTGCGAGTGATGCATTTTTTCATCAGCTAACTACAATTCTTCATTCCCCCTTTCGTGCCTAACTGATGTTAAAATGAGCTTCAGTCTCTGATCAGTTCCAGAGTCTATGGGTGTGCGCAAGAGCAGCTTTGTCTCGCTTGGATAAGCTTGCAATACTTCCTGTTTAAATGTGCTCAACTTCATTGCCTGATGAGGGCACGCAGTGCCTCAGCTTCCTTTGCTTTGGAAGCCTGTGCTGTGAATCAAAACTTCTCTGATTTTACAGTCTCCGATAAGTTCCTGCTTTTAGATCATGCAGTTCGTACCCGTTTGAGATAGACCTATACAAGGAGACGAACTTAGCCTGACTTTTTTTTCCTCCGAAACCCGTCAGCCATGTACTAACATCAGGATACAGGTCTTGGCCTGAAGTGTGTTGGCTGCAGAGAAGTGCAAAGGCAAAGAGATGATCGACTTATACGGCAGTACTGTAGCTATCAAAATGTAAGGAAGTTTGATTAAGTATGATCTCAACGCCCTTTTCCTGCAACACCCCTTCTTGTGTTTGCAATGTGTTTGTTAGTGTCTCAAAGCCCTTAGTACAGCAAGATCCAGGAGTCAGAAAGACAAAAGAAACACAGCCCAGAAACCCAACTCCTTGGCATTTGCCTTTGAAGAAACGCAGTGTTGCTTCCTCTTTCCTTGCTTCCCCCAATCTTTGTTATTCCCAGCAATGACCGTATTTACTTATTTGCCTCTTCCTAAACCACTGGACAGAGAGGGGCTTCATCAGGGAGCGGTTTAGCAGGATGGCTGGAGAGGGCAAAACAATGGGGCTTTAATCAGGTCGCCTCCAGCAGCCGCTGCTCGCCAGAGGTTTCTCTGAATTCCCAACATGGAACAGTTGCCTCTTTCATGAAGTGCCTGTGGGATGAGCACAGGATTGCTACACCCAAAGCATTTTCATGCAGCAACAACTCTCTGAAAGGAAACGCTGCCCAGGACACCGCCTGCAACGCCCCAAGCTACTGGGGTGTCCAGTATGAGAGCCTCTTTCTTCCAGGCCTGGGCTGTGTTTGCCTTCCACATGCAATCTGTGAATAGCTCAAGTCTGGAAAGCATTTAGGAAAGCGTCTAACTTTTCTCTTAAAGGAGAAAAAAAAAGGAGGGGAAAAAAAAAGAAAACGTCAGGGGTAATGAAATAGTTTCCAATGACTTGATGCAGTGTGGCCAAACTGTTTGTAATAATTTCCTTTAAATTCCTTTTATATAGAAAGAATTAAATATGAAATCATGAAGCAGGAAGCAGTCATACTGCCAGCCAGTGACATGTACAGAGAGATCAGAGCAAAGTGAGAAAGACACAGAACAGCAGGAGACTTGCAAAAACCTTTTTTAGCCCTCTCTTTTTCTTCCTCTTTTTGTTTAGTGTACACATCCATGTAGTACTAACATTTCTTACCCAAAAGAATCTGCGGGAATCTCCTGCTGTTCCTTGTCTCTCCGATGGCAGCCCCGAACCTTCCTGTCTTGATGTGTCTCATCTGTTTGTGTTTCCTGATGGATTTTGCAGTCCCCAGATGTTTGGATACCTGATTCATCTCAAAGGAGACTGTGAAACATTAAGTATTTTTAAATACCCAGCTTTATAATTGCTTTGTTTAACTTTGCAACATTCTGAACTCATATAAGGCAATAATAAAAATCACTGCTGTTTTGCTTCAAAGGATTTTGCTGTTGCTGCTTCTAAATTTGTGTGCACGCAATGGCTTTTGCCTTTGCGCTAGCAAGGTTATAACATTCCTGTTTCCTGAATTCATATTTTTCCAATACTCTTTTTCAAACCCTGTATAAAGATTCCCGTCAGGAATGCCCAGGCTGTTGTGTAAAAGAGGACTGCGGTTACCCAAGTGCTACCAAACCAAAGTTAAGGAATTTCCCCAACAAAACCTGAAATCAGAAGAAAAAGACCTTGTGTTTGTTGCCTGTACAGGTCTGTAAGTCTACAAAGTTGACTTGAGTTGCACCTGAGTTCTGCATATCTAAAGAGCCTGCTTGGATTACACTCTGGAGGTCTGGCAGTGTCCTCTGTTGTCTCCTGCCCAAAGTGGGAGACGAAGATGCCTGTCTGGAGCCCAGCTCATTTTGAATTGATTCTTCTCAGATTGCTCTGATCAGGGTTGAATTTGAAGTACAGACGCCTAAGTTCAATTTCCCTGAAATCCAGCGTGTTCAGCTGCAGGTTTTTTATCCGTGTCTGTGTCTAGCTTGGCTCCAAGGGAAGGGAGAGTGAATACCACAGGCCAGGAGCCTACAGATGAAAAAATTATAGGCTTTAAAATGTCACTAGCTGAGCACATAATGGATATTCTTTGGATTTTGTGATTAGCTGTTGTGTTTTGTTGGCCAGTGCTGCCTTCCTGATGTGATTTGTAAAGGAGTCTCAGGTAGTGGCCAGGCAAGCCAGGTTAAAAAATGGATTCCCTGGGAAAGTCACTATCTTTTGCAACATTTCCTTTGTTTCTTCTGAGCAGGACAAACTTGCTGATACACACCTGACTCTGATTCCTATCCGTTTTGCCATCTCCCCTTCTAGCCTGAGTCCAACAAGACATCATCCACCAAAATGTCTGCTTGCATATGGCAAAACGAAGGGGACAGTTATGAACCAGGCTATGCTGCTAAATCATGCCGTTATGCCCATCATTTCAGACCAAGGGTAGTGCATTACATGTGGGATTCATACAGCTGACTCCTGACTCTATGCAGAGCCATACTAAAATCTGGGATGGCCTGAACGCTGCATGTGTGTCTGTGCACAAAGATGTCTGTGCTGTGCATGCAGTGAAACCAGGCTCTAACTCTACATGGGCCCATCTGTGCCCAGGGGACCAGGGCATTGGGTATATACTCCATGACAGCTGTGTCTGCGCTTCATGCATTGGTATTGATGTGTTTCCCTGCAGCCCCTTTCCTACTCTGCTCAGGTGGGCCAGAGGCATAGCTGGCCTGACTGGCTATCCCCTGCCCAGCTGTCCTCTGGTGTATGGAGCTATGGAGTAGAAGGGAATGTGCAGGGCTGTGTGGCAAAGTTGGATGGAGCAGGGCTGTACAAGCCAAGGGATCCGGTTAGGAGCATGCTCCTTGGCTGCACGTTGCACCACATGCCTTCCCTAGCATGTGGCTCTTGGCAACCCATGTGTCCTTTCAAGTGCTCCAACACATGGGGTCTCTCACAGTGAGACACAAGAAATATAAGGGATTCACATGCTGGCAGAGAAAGGGTGTCTTCATTTTGTTACTGTGGCTCTGAAAAGTTTTTCCAGCACCTTGCAGCACTGACACCTTGCCTCCATTTCAGCATACTGCCTTCTACCATTGAGCTCCTCCAGAAGCACAGGCTGCATGGCATCAGGCCAGCTTCTGACCTCAGTGACACTAGTATAACTCTGAGTTGCTGCAGCCAACTGGTGTGGAAGTACTTCAAATCTGCATATACAGCAAGTGTTCCTAGCCGTAAAGGGGCTTATGATTGTGGTTGGCAAAACAGCAGAACAAAAGCAACTCTATGTGACGTGGATACTTGCGAATCAACCCTGTGACAAAGTGCTTCCGCAACATCCACACTTTCCCTGTTACCCACAGTGAGCCATGAATTAGCTCCAGGGAAGTCCAAGGAATGCACCAGGACACAACTGGTGTCAAGAGTGAAAAAAAGAATAAAATTTTAGGTGGATTTTTCAACAGCAGGTAGCACTGTTGTAATGTGCTGCAGTTGGCATTGAAGATGGTGGTAGTAGCATCAGCTCCAAGAGAAGTAGATTGTATCGGTCTAAATCTCTTGGGCAGACTGCTGAGAAAGTATTGGTGAGGTTGGATATGTATCAGAGGAGCACTCAAGTTGAAAGCTTTGATGACAGTGCCTGGATGGGAGGTTCTGGAGACCTGGAGACAAGGCATTGTCTGTTTTGAGAGTGCTTGACCACAGAATGACCTTCCTTAAATAAAGCCAAGCTGCAGACAAATACGATCTTTTTAAAGACATGCTGCAAAATTCCTCTTTGGCCAGGGCCCTTTTCTGCTGCAATTGGAGAAAATTAATTAGTAATAAGCAGTGGGAAAAAACATTGTGGTAGGAAAGGATTGACTGAACCAGAGAGGTGCAGAGCAGAGAGCAGGAAGAGTCTCAGCTCATTCCTAAATACGATGACATCCTTAACATGATGGCTACCAGGGAAGTGCAGTAGAGCAGTGTCACTTGGGCTCTTCAGGCTGAAGCCAAGCACATTATTTCAGAACAGCTGAGAAGCCATGGCTGATATTTTGCAGCACACTGGCAGGCAAAACAGAGAGAGCAGCACAAACGTCCTGGAAGCCCTGAGGATCCCCCTTGGTACAAACACTTCAGGTGGGCAGAGGAGTGATGCTGAGGCAACCCTTACTGGTCAGTGTAAGCTAAAAGTGATTCCTGTGATGGGGCAGAGAAATGTAGCCTGTGGTTGCTAGTTGACTCATAGCCTCATAGTTGTTAGTTGACTCTTTTTCCCCATCTCTCTTGTGAACCGCCCTGTGATGCTGTGATAGCAGGCAGACACGTTTTGTGGGTACTTCCCATGGCTCAGGCAGAGCCTGCTGGGCTCTGCACAGGCTCTCCTATAACCTTGCAGGGAATGGCATGGGTCAGGATGGCTGGCAGTGCTGTCTGCCCCTACCCCACAGTGCAGCCAATGCTGACCAAGGAACAGCCAGGAGCCAGGGAGGTCCCAGGCCATCTCAGAGTGGCCCCGGGAGCATCTGGGGAGGTGACAGGAGGTGTCTGGGGTAGGACATGCCTGTGTCCCCCCACTTGGACTTGAGAGAAGCCATTTCCACTTGGAAGTCAGCAGAGAGCTAGAACAGCTGTGAGGGCTGTAAGCTCTGGCAGCCCTGCTGTCTGTTGGCTCAGGAGGCAGCAGTAACTCATATATTTTGGGTTATCCTCCAGACAAAGCAGGGAATGTCTGAAGGGGGGGATGTTCATCCCAATATCCGAGGAGACCCCAGAGTTCCCAGCATGGTTTTCTGCCCTCCTGGCAGCATCGGCAGCTGCCTGTTTGGAACAAACAGCCTGCGTGTCCATGTGCAAGCCAGGGCAGCTGGAGGTGGATTTGTTTTCTGTTGATTTCATGGCAGTGTTGCTGCTTCAGGCCACTGCCTTGGTGTGAGGAACAACAACATCCTAGAGGAGACACCCAGTGAATTGCTGACTGCTCCACGGCTACCCAATCTGCATGCCCAGCGTGGGAAGCGGTCAGACCACCCTGACGGCAACAAAGCCATCATGTTTGCTGACATTTCAAGGGAACAGAGAAGGGAACAAAAGCTGGGAACAAAAGCTAGGAACGAAAGTCTTTGATCCAGTTTAGAGCTGCAGCTGGAAGATATGGGCCTGAATCGTATATGCCAGATCCAGGTGCCTTTTTGCTGGGGAGGGATTTTAAACCTTGGTCCAGGTCCCAAAAGTGGGGCTTGAGTTTGGTGTCCATGGGAGGAAAATTATGCTGAAAACTGAGTGCCCAGTCAAATGAAAATGAAAGGTAAAGAAAGGAAACCAATGGATAGTTGAAGAGATGGAAGAAGTCAGAAGACAGGGAATGCAAGAAGTTTGGTATAACTGATCTGTGAACAGACAGAACATCTTTTCCAGTGAATTTAGGCCTCTCCTCCCACCCCCCACCAACCTCCCTTCCCTGAAATGATCAGAAATAATGCAGTTTCTCCCCAGATGGCCTCTGGGTAGCTTCTTGCCATTATTGTGGTATTTAGTTATGAGAGAACCATTCAAGAAGAAAAAAAAGGAAAAGAATTAGAAGTGAGACCAAGCCACAAAGCGTGGATCCAGTTCCAAACGTTCCCAGGCACAGGGGTACTGAAGTCTGGTCTTTTGGTCCAAGGCTAACTTTTAGGACAACCAACCCAAAAGGTTACTCCAAGAATCTGATTGGCGATCTCTGACTCAAATCTCCTTCTGAGGTTTTAGTCCGTGTGTCCAGATTTTGGCTAGAAGTTTGGGTAGGGAGGGTCTTTCTGGTTTGGTAGAAGCCTGGGAAGAATTGAGCCTCTCTCAGGAAAACCCATCTGTGTGAGATTTTCAGCTTGACTTTCTGGATTAGTGATTCCAATAAACCAGTTGCAATCTCTTGTGTGCTTTACCAACTTCTGAACTTTTGAAGGTAAGTTTCTATTTACAAGGAGTTCAGATACAAGAAAACTGGCCGTGGGGTTTAATTACTGAGCAAATCAAAGTGGTGGCTCTAACCTTAGCTCTTCCACTAACTCATTGCATGACCTCAGGTTGCCAACTCATTTCTGTTTCTTGGTTTTTTGTACCTATGGGATGAGAACGATACTTACCTTCTGTTAATTCATGACTCCTTGCCAAGGGGTTAGAGTTTTGCTGATGGATGCAAAGCACATTCTGTGAGACTGTGCTGGGACTTTATCCTCACAATGGGGGACATGAGATACAAGCAAGATTTCAAATGAGGTTTTTTTGTATCCTGAGGGTTGAAAAGCAAACCCTAGGATACTTGCCTCCTTTTTCTCTCATTCATTGACGAGAAATATTGACACAATATTCTGGACTTCAGCTTGCAAGGAATGGTGCAACCATCCTCAGAAGTGTACAGAGAGGAGCAAACACTAGCCAGTTGCTGATGATTATCACTTGATACCCATTAGAGCCAATTCCTGTTTTGCACTGTGCTCCATCTTCCCCTACCACAAGACTTCCTTTCATCTGGATTTAGAATAAAAAAGTAGAAACTTACCCTAAATAAAAATTCTCAAAAAGGTTACACTACGTTGAAAATAATGGTATGGAAGTGAACATATTTCACCTTCTAGAAACAATATCTTTGAGTGTTTCTTTGGCTGAAAAATCGAACTGAATCCCTGCGTTCTGGTGAAACATTTTGATTGTGTGAAATGCACACTTTCCCACTGCAAAGTCATTCTGCTGGAAGCTTTTCAAGTAGCCTTTCTTCCCGCATGCTTTAATATCCAATATAAACTCCAGCTGCTGGTGGCGGTTGTCCCTTGTTGTAGTGAGTGCTGGCACTATATGCTTTCCTTTATAATTAACACAGCAAGCTCTTCCAGGGGATCTCGCTCTGGCTTAAAAGGCATCGCCTGATAACGACATAGGAAGGCTGGCAAGATTGTTTTGTCTTTGTCACAGCGGCCCATGCAGGACTGTTCCCTTCAGAGTAATCTCCTGACTAATTTTAAATATCCAGGCAGCATGGCTCCCACCCCCTCCCTTGAGAAGGCAATTCTACCACATGATACTATATCTCACTCTTAGGAGGTTTTTTCCTACCATTCAACCTAAATTTCCCCTCGTAATTTCATTCAGTCACTCCTAGTTACAACCCCTTGATCATCCAGAACAAGCCCTTTCCCTTGGTGGTGTTTATACCCCGTGCAGACCACTATTGTGCGCGTTTGTTTCTCTCCTGGTAATTTGGGCCAGCTGTGCCTATTTACCACTGCCACTTTGTTCTTCCTTGCAAGTCAGTCCCTGTAGATCATTAGGGTTTCTGCTCCTTTTCTCTTCCTCCTCCCCATATGCAGCGTGGCATCCTGTTTTCCTTGTAACTGTAGCCATGCTACAGGGCTAAAAGATTCAAGGATTTTTCCGTTAATAATCCCCACGCCCTTTTCCTGGTCAGCACATTGCTTAAGAGGCATTGAGGTAATTCATTCACGAATAGCAAGCCATACTAAAAGAGAAGGAGAGCATGACGGGAAAATGTGAGCTCAGTAGAGACTGTTTCTCTTGCACACTCCATCAAATTGCGGTTTTGCTCCCAGAGCAGCTTTGGAAATGGGGTCCCATCCTGCAAAGTGCTCACAGGTTTTAGCTGGCGCTGCTGGCTGCTTGGCACCTTCCAGAAAAGCCACTGGCACTGTGGGTTGGAGCTCCCTAAAAAGTGTGGGGAGGTGTCATCTTCCGGTCCCCTGTCCCACACTTGTGTACAAGCAGCGGCACAGCTCCAACTGAGTTTAGCCATGCAGGATGCATCTTCTGCGGCTGGGAATGCTTGCCTAAATGTCAGCGCTGTGACTTTTGGCGGCCCTGGCCAACTTCTGCTGTGAGAATGTAGGTGGGCTTTTTTCCTTTGCATCTTACATCCACACCAGCCGTCAAGATTTTGCAATTGCACCTTGAGTAAGAATTTCTGCTTGTGAGGAAAAATAAGCCCCAGTTCACTCTCTTGCAACTCCGCTAGCTCTGCCAGACTTGGGGCCATATCTGCTGCTGGCTACAGCTGCATAAAGCTGGAGTAATTGTGTCGCCATTTACACCCAGAGATTGGAAGTGTGACCCTTTGCTTAGTTCCTACAGTGACACAGGAAGGTGACCAGGCAACAGATAGGAAAAGAAGGAGAAAATCACATTACAACAATATTGAAATACACGTGAAACGCATCCCCAGAGGACCATTAGCAGCATTAGGACCATTAGAGCAGACTCTAAGGGACAGGTCCTGCGTTGGTTATTGCTAGGGGACCTAATAACCTGTTTGGTTAGTGCTAGGGACCCCTTAGTAAGCCCCCTCCCCACTTCACCTGTTTTAGCTGTAGTTTTAGGTGTGATACAGAAAATGGTGGGGGACTTTATTTCCTCAGTCATTCCATAGGTAGGGGAAACCTCTGCTTGCAGGGGAACATGGCCTAAAGCGAGCCAGCTCCTCACCCTGGGCTGGAGGCCATGGGAGCCATGTGGCTAAAGCACTGCAGAGGACAGGCAATGCCACTGCCATGGCACTGTGCTCCTTGTGCTCCTTGTGTTGTGTGTTCCCACCACAATGGAGCCTGCAATCACACGTTCCCGGGCTGTTTCTTACACTGCGCAGCAAACTGGTAACCTCCTGATGGGAGCTGGGACAAGTCCATCAGCTTCTTTAATGGGACAAATGCCAACCTTGAATGCCATGGACTGTGGGGAAGTCCAAAATGGTGTCTGGTTAGGTTTTGCCTTCTCTGCTGGGGCAGTGGCTCATGCAATTGCAGTCTGCGGAGCTGAAGTGCTTCAGCTTGGCGTAAGCCGTGTTCTGCAATCGTTGTCCAGTTTCTCCACTGTTGATGAAACAGTGCTGGCAGCGGTAGAGATTCCTCCATTTGAAAGAATAAGAACGAAGGCAATGGTCTGGTGTAAAGGTCTTGGCATATCCCGCAGCTTATGACAGCGCCGCTGGAGCACGGGGGCCATGGCTGTAGCTTTTCTTTTGTGAGCTTACATTCCTTAGCAGTGGGAAATCAGCAGCTGTGATTAGTCTCTGATGTTCTCTGCTAATAAGTGATTTCTCTGGTACTTGCAAATACCGGCATCCCTGAGACATAGCTCTATTGTTTTGACCTCTTATCTCTTCTCTCTCCTCCTCACTGAGAGGGGCCCCAGATGTTCTTCAACACTGCTAGGAAAAAAAAAGCCATCCACCTCTGCTCCTCCCCATTATATCTCTGTCTCCACTACCTGTTTTTTTTTTTCCCTCGTCTGCTGTGTAGGAAAATGGCTCCTGCTAGTCCTCATGGAAAAGGACACAGATGCCGGCAGGAAGCCCATTTGCTTTGGGAGGAAGAGGGTCCTGACATCAACAGGAAGCGCTGTGAGGCAGAGCTACTCTTGCCTCCAAGCGAGGGGGGCCTTGAAAACAATGTCAGCTTGCGGTTTAGGACTGGCCGGCAGGAAACGCATGCACGCTGGTGTTTGCAGTGCAGAGGAAATGATAAGCACTACCTGGCCTGACTTGGAGCAGAGATAGTGCAGTGAAAAAAAAAAAGAGGGGAGGAGGAAAAAAACCCCGTTGTTTTTCTTCACACTGGTTTGGAGCCTGTCCTTTGCCAAATGGAAAATAAAATAAAGAGCAAAATATGGAATGTATCAGGAATCCGTTGGGGGGCTTGGAAACTGAGGAACACAATTGCAAAGTGACTAGATTTACTACTTTAGTAACAGCTGGATATTGCTTTTTTTTCCATTGTTAGCACTGAGAATGACCCTCAGCTTGATAACCCCCGGCATGCACATTTATTTAGAGATGATGGGAGGGGAAGGTTTGTATCCCATGTGGAACTGGGGGCATCTTCTGTGTGGGAGAAAAGTCATGGGGAGAACTGCTCCTGCTGGGGACAGAAGAGTAGCATGTAGACAGGTATCTCTCCTGACTTGTCCCTGCTAGGTGATGGGATAGAAGCCTGTTTGGGGAAATAAGAAGATGGCATCATGCTGTAGTATTTTATTCAGCTTTGTTTCTTTTCCTCTTATAGTAGGGCCTGTAAAAGTAATATCGTGCCTCCTTTCATCACTGACCTTCTGACAGAACTGGTTTCTCTTTCTGATATCCTTACCCCTCTGCTAGGCAGTTGCACAGGTGCCATCCTTGCAGGTCAGCCTTGGAGAAACCATGCCGTAGGTTCTGGGTGCATCTCAGCAGTTACGTGCCGACATTCTGGGGTGGAAGTGGACGCAAACAGCATGGCAGGAAATATTTTCTTCTAAACAAACCCAGCCCAGCATCAGCCTCTAGAAGGCTGGGAGGCTGTGTGACACCATCTGCAAATGCTGTTCTGCCTCCTCTGCTGTCCTTGATGATTCTTGCAGGCTTTGGTGAGTGAGTGAGCTGCCCTCTTGCAATGTCTGTGAAGTGTTGATCTGCCACCAGTCTGGCAGATGGAGCAGTGCTGTACTCCCTGCTGTTTCTGAAAAAAGCCCTGATGGTGAAGCACCACATCCAGATGTTGAAGCCAGACTGCTCAGCAGCTTCTTTCAGGGCTCTTTACCCTCCCTGGTGTATGGAAAGGAAATAAGATCCCTGTGATCAAGGCTGTAAGGTATGCTTTAGAGGACTGCATTCTCTGGAGATGAAAAGGTGTAGCCAAAATGACCCATATCCCATGGGCTACCCTTCTTAACTAAGCTGCTGAGTGAAACCAGTCCACTGAGACTGGTTCTGGACTTGCTAATGTAGAAATCAATGTATGCTTAAGGAATCCACCCCCAAAGCAACAGCTTTCCTTGGCTGAGAGTAAGTACTTCACCTGGAAAGGCCTTCAGCACAGTAGCAACGTGCAGGGCAATGCACTAGCTAAATGCACTTTGCCTGAGACAAGAGAGCATGGAAAATGTCTGGGGCAATGGCTTAGTCTCTGGCTGGCTGAGCAAGCTTCAACAAGCAAGAGCACCAATAGGTAGTGATGTATCCCCCAGACCTATGACATTAGCCTAGCAAGACTTCTGCAGCTTTTGACTCTGTAAATATCACCTTTAGGTATTAGGCTTTAATTGACATCTTATTAGAAAAAAGCTATTTCTCTCAGAAGAATTTCCTGGTACTGCACATGAAACCTCTCTCACACACATATATACCTACACAAATGAATATAATTGTATATGTAAGAATACTTGCATATATGTATACGTCTGTACACACATATATATGTTGATATATACATAGATATAAATTTATTTATGTATAGAGGTATGTGTGTCTGACCAGGTGCTCCTTCTGGCAGAATTTTCTCTATGTTGCTTGGACACAGAAACTGAGCCCACAGGCTGTGGCAATCGTATGCCCAGGACCTTACTTAGGATGGGTAGAACAGCACCTCGTTTCACCAGAGAAACATCAGCAACCCGAGTCACCCACAGCTTAATGCTTTTCAAATAAAGACGGACTTGTTTTCAGCCTTCTCTGAGGAGGGCTGGGAGGAGCATTTCTAGGTGATCTTCCACTGCCAGCAGCAGTCTTAATTCTCCACTCTGTGTTGAACCTCACACCATCATTTTTGTGCTCCCGTAAAGCTGGTGAAAATGCTTCTATCATTCACCTCGTTTGCTAGTATTTGCATGCCACTGTAAGAGGTAAGAAAGACCAGAACAAACATTTTTTTTTCTCTTGTGGAAAATACTGCTGAATTCAATGGGATTTTTTGTATGAGTGTGGTTCTTTGGGTCAGGCCCAGACAGCCTGGCAATGAAAACACTCAATCTAAATATATGCTCAGCAACTGAGCAAAGATGGAATGGATTTTGTGCTGCTTGGCTTCTGACTATAATGACTGATTATTGCTAGTGCCTTCGCATGTTTGTTTTCAATCAGGCTGACATTATAAAGACTTATTTACTTTTTCTCAAAAGTCTGTTTTCATTCGCCTTTCACTTCTCATTTGCAGCCTTTACGGGTTTGTATTTAGGCTCCTCATCTGTCTGTCTGTGATATATAATGATCCTCAGCAATTTTCCCTGCTCTTTGCCCTAAGTTGTTGACTATCCGTAAAACAGCCCATTTGGAATAACCTCTGGAAATTGCTGTATCCACTCTTCACTAGGAGAGCCCTAGAGGCAAGATCAGTGAGACGTCTGACTGAAAGAACATTGCTGCATAATCTAGTGTCAGTCTGCATCAGTCCATTAGTGTGACAGAGGGCAAAATAAAAAGAAGAGAAAAGATATAAATATGTGCTGTGAGATTCAGCCATGCAATTTTTCATCCATAGAAGAGCTTGGTCCAGGACCAGCTTCTCAGTTACTTTGTACCTTGCTACCAAACATTAACCTGGGCTCTCAGTGGGGTGATTGGCCCCTGCTCTCCCTTTCACACACCTGAGCTCATTGGCACTGCCATGCTGCATTACCTGGCACAGTTGGATGTGCACTTTAGAGCTTGGGAATGGCTGTTATATATGCTCATGAATGACTTGCTGTGCAGCAAGCATGGAAGGAGAATCATGAGTGCTGATGGACTTCCAGCCTACCTTTGCACATTCAAAGGGACAACAATAATTTCCTGGGAAAGAACTGCAGAGAGAATTGCAGAAAAGCTCACTTTGCTGCAGCACCAGAGTTCATGAGACAACTGCCCAGCTTCTCGCTTCACTCTGTCTCTTCACCAGCAGGATAACAGCAGCATCATTTTTCCTTAATTTGGGAAATAGTTGCTTTGTTACCAGCATGCCATCACTACGAAAGTGGTCTAAAGATCTCTCTAATAGTGAGATAGCATGACAGAAGAGCACAGAAGCTACAGACAAATTTTATATTCTATAGAGGTTGCTATACATTTCAGTGTATGGAGGTGGTGTTTGTGAAAAGCACAGTACAAAGGACTTCAAAACTGTTTAATTAGTAGCTGGTATTTTTCAGATGCACATCAAGACCTAAGCACCCAGAATTTCTTTCTAACAGCCCCAAAGGCTTCCTTATAAAGAGAAACCCAGAATCCCTATTGCTTACATTGGTGTCCATGCTTAAGAAGACAGTGAAGAAAGGAAGGAAAACATGATACAGTGTGACACCTGCAGTCCATGAGCTTGTTTATTGATCTGGATGAAAGACAGCGGGCACTCGAGAGACTTCAAATGGAGCCTACATCACCGTCTGGCCATCGCAGCGCTCAACACTTACCTGTATTCTTCCCTTGCGGGCTGCTTCTCCCAGCTCCCTTGACCTGCAGCATCGGCATTGCCCCTCTCACTCCTGTGCTCCGGCAACACCGACACAGCCTTTGGATTTGGTAGTGGTTTTAGTATGTGTTGTCAGAAATGAGGTTAATGGCAGAATTCCTATCTCACAGCCTGCTTATCCTCATAGTGTCTAGGTATTTACCGAGACGGAGGTCAAGTCATTATATGCAGCTTCAAAACTATTCTGATCTTTTCTATACTTATACCCAAGTCCCTTTTCTGAGACAGCATAAATTGTCCCAGCACTCCTGCCTCCAGAATGAATTACCCCAATTGCTCGTGCTGTGGTGAACAAAATGCTGCACAATATCCACCCTAATCTGCTGTGGATCAGAGTTGTTAGGATTCAAATGGCTAGCTGAGGACATGCACAGCTTATTGACCTGCCCTGCAGAACCTAAGCCACTGTTTTCCAAGGTGGCTGTACCACAGAGTCATAAAAGTTAGGAGTGGAAATATCCTGTTCGGTTATCTGTTTTTTTCTTGCAGGAAACCCACAGCAGGATGTTTTCCTAACAAAATTATTCTAGTATTTAGTACAACCTCTTTTTAAAAGTGCATGCATGACAGAATCTGCCAGCTAAGTCAAGGTGCTAGTCACATTTTGGAGGGGCACGGTGACCGCCGAGGTTGAGTGTCAGCACTCAACCTCTGCTTGTGCAGTGCTTTCTCTTAGGCTTTCTTTGATGTGTGTTGTCGATGAGCTGGCCAGGTCTGCTGCCGGCTCTTTCATTTCTGCCTGGAACATCACAGTTGTCAGATGTGCTCTGGAAAATCAGGCATTCCCACACATCTTATTTAGATATGTGAGATGTAAGCTGGGTATAATATCAATGGGAAAAAACCCACCTTGATAGTGGTGCCATTGTCTTCATTCAAACTCACACTGGGCCTGAAGGCTGTGTTGAAATGTATTTGCTTGAAATCAGCATGACACATTCCAAATAGTGCTCATCATTTCCATTTCCCACCTAGGCCATGGAGAGTGATGGCTCGCAGCACCTGACAGATTCAGATCTGTTTTTCCTACTTCTTTGCCCAGCAGAATTGCAACTGCATTCAGGATGGTGCTTTCATCGCAGGGAATGGCACTGTTGTGCTAACCTTCATGACATTGCAGAGACATTTCCCACAGAAGTAGATGGAGAAAAAAAAATGAAGCATGTGACTTGTATGGTGATTCAGTTGTGCTGTCCATGCAGGCAGGATCACATCGGTGCCAGCTATTCATCTTTTTTTGACCGTGTTTATGGCAGCTAAGTGGGAAGAGGTGAGGAGAACTCTAACAAGGTGATTTGTTTTTAAGCCTGTTTGGTGTTGTTTAGCTATCTCATGTTATTCAGACACAGGTGGGGGTGTGTGTGTGTGTGCATGGGGGATTTGTGGTAGCTCAGCGCTAACAGCCAAACTAAACACTGGAATTTGATGGTGAGACAGTTTATTTTTTCTTCTGTAAAATGAATTTAGTGCTGGTGAAAAGTATGCATAGACATCCTGGAGACTGAAGCCCTCTGTTTGTCCCTGTAGCAGTTACATCCAGGCAGAGCAAACCCTCCCCATCCCCAGCTCTGCCAACTTCATCTCTGAGCAGGAGAGATCCTCTGCAGTGATTCTGGATGCTGTGGTCCCTTCCATATCTGGCCACCACTGAAAAGGATCTGGTGGAAGGCAAGGGATATGATACCTGGGGGCAAGGCAGAATTTATCCTTAACTGCCACGGGTTAGGGCTATGCATTGGGATGCAAACTGGGATTGTGACTGTCATGCTGGACCAGGGGTTGGGCAAGCTGCAGGGAGGAGAGCACAGTTTGATCTCCTCTGTAATCTGTTTCTCTGCCAACCTTACACCTAGTAAAAATCAGACAAGATCAGGGGGAAAAAAAAAAAAATCAAATCTAGTGAATCAGCATTAAAGCTCATGATTTAAAGTAGGAAGCATCAGGAAATGCAGAAAAATGTCACATCAGAGATACCGACTCTCAAGTATGTTGCCATTTATATAATTCCTGTGACTGGGAGGCCAAGTTAATATACTAGTATGTTCTAAAATGTGTCCTGTTTTGTTATTTTTGTTTGTACAAAATAACAAGCTCTTGCTTAGTACAGACTGAAACACTTATTTTTTAGGAGGAAATATTTCCTAATTTAGTCATTTAAATTGAAACAAGAGTCTATTTTGACCTTTATTGTCATGCTAATGACATAGAATGATAGGAAGCATGCACTACTATTGAGGACAATGGAAGACAATTTAAAAAAATACTAATATGTAACAAAACCAAAATGTGAAATAAAAATGTCCACAACTCTTTTTATGGCACAGGATTCATTTTTGGGAGAATTTTAGAAAAACCCCAAACTATTTCCTGCAAGTTAAACATCAAAAAGTTGATGTTTCAGGTGAAATGAAAGTTCTGCATTTATCCTCCCATTACTTGAACTAAAATTAAAATAAAATTAGAGAGGACATGAAATATCCTCCATGTGGCATAAGCCAACCACTAAGGAGGAACTGAGTAGCTCTGTCACTGATTTTTGTCCTTGCAAGGAGCCCTCTGAGAGAACAACAGAAGGATAAAGGCAAAAATGAAGCCTGCTGCTGTTCAGTTCAGTCCAGTGTACCCTGAATACATGACCCAGTCCAGGTTAGCTAACTTTAAGCACAGTCTTACTGGACAGTATTCACGCTGACTGGTTTGGGTGGCTGACTTGGCAACCTCCTCCCTGCGGTCCTTCTGTAGACTGAATTTTTTTCTGGAAGGTGGCACTGAAGGCTACTGGGCATTGTTTGCATCTCCTGTTGGACCAGGGTCTTTCTTGCTCTTTGCTGGCTTTGGTGAGAGACCATGAGGCCATCCTCCTCCCACCGGTCGTTAGATGGGGTGACTCCCTCTCTTCCTAGTGTGCCCTCCTACTAGGGCTGCTTGGTGATTTAGTTAGGTGCATGCTTAAAAGTCTCCCTGGCTTTGATCCAAAATGCTCAGCCCTATGCCAGATGAAGCCTTTGCCAGGCAGGCAAAGAGTGAGCACCTTGCTCACTGATGAGGAGGTTTGGTGTGTGGTAGTACCATGGCTGGGAAGGGACAGGAGGAGGGAAAGATGCCCCCTTCCCAGCAGTGCTGGGAGGCGAGAGGCTCAGCGCATATTGCTGGCACTGGAAGCCAGTGGGATCGGGAGGGGAGGGAGGCATGATACCTGACCTAGCAGGAGCCGCACATGTGTAAAAGGCATGTCATGAGCTGTAGTCATGGAAAAGACCCTGGTGAAGGTCAATGTCTGCGTACGCTGAGCTCGGAGGTGATATCCAGTGAGAGTGGAACGAGTTACTGCAACTGCCCTTCTGGTTTATTTTTGTCTAGGGGAAGAGAAGTATTGTCTTTTGTGTGCAGTATGTTTATAACTCAATTTCCCTTCTGACTGATGCCTTGCTCCATGCTCTCTTCTCCTCCTCCATCTGGTTTCTATTGTAGTTTTAAATGAGGACAGTTTGGCTGTCTGGCAGAACAAGCGGGGTCTGTGTGACACCAGCTGCCTCTTCCAACTTCTAAGCCTCCAGCACAGTTTTAATTATAGAAGTGTCGAGATTGGACACCCCTCCCACCCCTTTCTGTGCCTGCGTGCACACGCACAGCCCCTGCTACAAATCACCATCCATGTCCCATCTTCCTTCAGGAGAGACCCAGCTCTGTGGTTTACGTGTGCCCTGTAATGCTGGTAGAGTCCCGTTGTAAAGCACATGCTAGAGGCTGTACCTCCCCACATTCAGGGTTGATCACAGCCTTTATTTTGGTTCATCGGGAGCCACGTCTGAAATAATCAAACCATCTCAGAAACGCCTGGCAGAGGGAGGGAGCTGCTCACTGTCGCTCTAGCCTCACCTCCCCCAAGTGCCCAAAAGACTCAGCTTTGTAGGAGATCAAAGCTGCTCAGGAATTCCAGAGCTGCAGGTTCTGCTCAAAGAAAACATTTATTGTGCTCCAGTTTCATACAAGAGCTGCATTTAGGGGCTTGCTTTGCAGGAAGCTGATGCAGTCCCTTCACCTCCAGGGATCTGAGGTCAAAGTCTGTAATTTTTGGTTGCAAGTGAAATGTGCCCTGTGTGGGATTTTTTTTTTTTTTTTTTTTTTTTTTTTTTTGACATCACAAAATCACCACACATTTTGGCGTAACTGGCTGTTTCTCTTCATAAGAGCCAAAGACCTGGTATGGAAGGAAATCATGTACATGATGAGTGAAGGGCACTGGCAGAGATACGTGAGAAGCCCAGGGCTGGAAAAGCAGGGAAGACTGCAGGGCTGGATTAAGATAGTGGCAGAGCTCAGTACATATTGTCTATCTTCAGTCTATTGGTTGTCTCTACTGTGGAGTCTTCACCCACTTTTAAAAATGGGTTGAATTTTATACGTTTGCTACAGATTATTTCCCTCAGACCCCTTTTTTTGGCTTACCAGTCCTCAACAGATGGATCTAGCCTCCTCTGGTTTGTATATAAGAGGTTTGCTTACCTGCCTAAGGCCTCTTCACCTAATTTATCCCAAGGAAACTTAAAACTCAGCAAAAAAATAGTATGATTTAATAGGTCTTACTTTCAAGAGGTCAACAAACATCAGTATATGCATTTTAAGTTGGTGTGCTTATTCTTAACACTTAGGTTTTAAAAAGTACCTAATAAAGGGTGCTGTAGGCATCGATCCCATTTTTGTGGCAGCTAGACACCATCATATGATGTTTCTCTAAGTGAAAGACTGTTTAATTTTTAAACAAACCTTGTTATGTGTCTGTCCTGATTGAACAGGTTTTCTCTTCAATTAATTCTTCTTTTTCCAGGTGGCATGGAGTGGTTCACCCATTCTCCCACCCAAATAGATCTGAAGTGAACATGGATCTACCCAGCTTTCATTTTTGCTCTTTACATTAGCTTTATTCCCAGAGACTCCTACGAAGAAGGAAAGCTTAATATGCCATGTATGCATAGCTCCTGCCACAAAGATGGTACAGCCTGACCAGCCAGAAATTAAGAAGAGCCCTGAAGTAATTTGCCTTTCCTTTTTTTTTTTTTATTTCTAGCATGCTCATCATCTTATGATCTGAGTTCCCTACTGCAGTTACAGATAATAAGGTCTTACTAAGAGATAGGAAGGTCCTCTTTCTTGATGTGTCACTTGGGCTTTTCTTGGCAGGTTTTTAAGGAAATTTAATACTTTCCTTTTGCTCTGTCACCTTCCACATCATCTAGTCCTCTTAGGAAGTAGGTGCTGTAGGCACTGAATGGAATGCTTCCCAAGTTCCTTCTGGAAGGCTGATGTGCCTTCTCCTCAAAAGTCCTTGAGGAGAGAATCCTATAACTTTGTGACTGCTGTGGACAAAGCTTTGACTGTGTAGACTTCACCTTTTCTCTTGGCGAATTCATGGTTTCCCATGAACATTGTTGTTGTAGTAGGCTAGGCCCCCTGCCAGAAGCTCCACTGTTAGTCTTAGCCCAACAACTTGAGGGTCTTAAAAATCTCCCCAAGGGCTTTGAGTGTAACCTCCATTATGAATGCCTGCTCAAAAAACCATAAAGTCAAATTTTCCCTGTTGTTCTGAAGAGGCTCCTTTAACCGAGGAGAATTAGTCTGAATCATTCAGGCTTCCAAGTAATCACTGGCACTTTGTGTATTCCTGCATTTGGGTTGGCCAAAAGAGAAGAGAAGGTTCACACAAGAAAGACATCTTTATGTCCCTCGGTAAGAGTTGGAAGGCAGAAGGGTAGCACTTCCCTGACAAACAGGGCTCAGTAATAGTGTGTCACTGAGGTAGGCACCAGCTTGGGAGCCCTCCTCACCAGAGCCTGTGCGCTGGGCTGCAAGTCCACCTATGAGCTGGCTGTGGCCTCAGTGGCACCCATGAGAAATACAATGATGTACTAGCTGTTTTTTGTTCAGGCTGTCCTTGGAGTGCTGTCTTTGGATCCTGCCTGATGAAGCACACATTAGTTTGTTATAATGGTCCTGAATTTCGAGCAGAAGACCTCAGGGAAGGTCCAGCCAGAGGCATTATCTCTGTGGTGTTGCAAAGATGCAGTAATTGCTATGCCTGGCTTTCCAGTCAATTGTGTGGCTTAGTCTGTTTTCTTCCATACAGCTTTCTGAATGCGCAGTGCTGCAGAGTCAGCATTACAGAGGGGAACTTTAACTTCTGCATTTATTGACTTTTGTGCTTATGGCTGTGTGAAGCATTGCGTTAAATACACAGTAGTTTCTAGCACCTAATAAGGAAGGGCTCTCTCACTGTTATTGTTATAGCTAGGGTTGTTATAGTACTGGGGACAGGGAGGCTTGGTCTGACCAAGAGGATGAGGGTTTCCTATACCTATATAATAGGGAAAAAATAAACATACACTTTGGGTCCAACTTTGGATGTCAATGTTGTGCCTCAGGCTCCTCTTAGCTTTAAGGCTGGTTAAGTCTTTGGCTGGTTATGTTGATGGAGTTCTTTTGAAGCCAATGTCAGATTTTGTCAGTGTGCAGATCTAGTCAATATTTGAACTTTATACCCCCTCTGTGGGAGTTTATGAGCACTAAACTGTGGGTATGTAGGCTTATATGGAAGTGCGAATGCCTTTCTGATTTTTATCCAAGCCAATCAGACCTTTTGGCACAATACAGTGAATCTGGAGCTCTTTCTTGGGGAGGGGGGAGGTTCCCAAGACCTCATGCTTTACCTCATGCTTTCAATTAGAATGAAATTGCTTCTTTTCTGGAAAGAAAAGAAAAAGGGAGAGAGAGAAACCCTACATTTCTTCCCACAATGTTTCTGTGACTTCAGGGTCAGTCATTGTCATATGTCAATGACCGTGGCATGGCACAACCATAGCACATCCTCACCTTGCAAATTGGCTATGGCCACTTTGTGGGGTTTATTTTTGGTTTGCCCTGTATTTCTCCCATTGCTGTACCCTTCCCTGCATCTGCAGAGAGCCTCTGCTGTTGTTTCATGAAACTGTCTCCTCTGTGGTGACTTGTGGAAGTTCTCGGTGTGTATTCATTGGGCATCTTGCCTTGCTTTCCTCTCTTCTAGTACCCTACGTGCTGAAGAGCTGTGCAGAGTTCATTGAGACTCATGGCATTGTGGATGGGATCTACCGCCTCTCAGGAGTGACATCCAACATACAAAAGCTAAGGTAAGGGCAATCTGTTTGAGTGCCAGAGGGCTTCTGTGGCATTGCTCGGTACCTTTTTGCTGTTAGTCCCTCAGGCATAGACTGGGGCCAAAAGAGCTCTACACTGATGCAGAAGAGAAACTGTCTCTGAAGACAGTAACAGGGAAATGCATTTCAGGGATTAGTTCATGACAAAGAAAAAAGATGTCTCCCTCTGCATCTATTAATGGGAAAGGCCTGGAGGGTCTCAGCACAAATGCTGAGTTGTTCTCTCTCACTTCAAGACAAAGCAATCTCTTTATATCAGGTTGAGGACCAACCATGGGACTATGTTATGGAAACCAGAGACTAGTTGAAACCTCGGGGCATGATCCTGGGAGACAATCTGGGCCAGGCTGCAGAGACATGTCTGCTTTCCAGGTTGTTTTTTCCTCTAGTCGTAAAAGAGTACTTAGGGTGGAGTACCGGGATGCTAGCAGTTCTTATTCGCCTACATTGTTATGTTTCCACATTGTTTCAGACAAGAGTTTGTTTCTGACCAATGCCCGGATCTGACAAGGGAAGTTTACCTCCAGGACATCCACTGCGTGGGGTCGCTCTGCAAGCTGTACTTCAGAGAACTGCCCAACCCTCTCCTCACTTATGAGCTCTACAAGAAATTCACGGTGAGACCCTTTGCTGCTCTTGTTCCTCTCCAGCAGTGTGGATGTGCTGCAGGTTCCTCCATGACAGCTGTTTGGGATTCACTCCAATGTCCTGGCTTCTGGTGCATCTATCTGTATAAACACTTCTCAGTGCTCTTCCCTTCTCGTCTTGTGCTGACTCTCTTTCCCTGTCCTTGTTTCTTTCCACCATTTCATGTTTATTTCTCTCAGTTTCTCTGTTGTTTCCTTCCCTTCATCTTGCTCATTTTCTCACTGCATTGCTTCCTTGCTGTTACTCTTTCTCCCTGCTGCGCACCTTCTCCCAGAATTACTAATTCTTTCTTTTCCTCATTGCTGTCCATCAGTGAGAGTCTTCTGGGTCACCTGGGGCTTGTGATCATAATTACAAGGGTGCGGTTTCCTCCTCCCTGTCCCTCCGACAGTCCCTGACACCTGTGAAAACTGATTGCTCAGCCCATGTGTAAAGCACCAAATTTTTTGCAACTGTAGCGTTTTTCACACAGTTTGTCAGAGCGCAAATGATGACACAGGTTATGCCAGCTATGGCATATCAGGTCCATCATGATCATGTCATAAATACAAATGGCAGAGGAAAGTGGCAGCTGGCCAAGCAGAAATCTCTAACCTTGTTTAAAAGGATTATAATTCAAAGTGTAGTAACTTGATTCTGCAAAACAACCATAGATTATACATGGATACAGTTGCAGCCTAGGAGCAGGCTGCAGGGGAGCCAAAAAAAAAGACCACAAATCCTGAATTTTTAAGAGAGTTGGCTAATTTTGATGACAGATAATATTTTATTAAAAGGTGGCACAGCAAGCTAAGCTTGTTTTTAAGGTTGCATGCTACTTACCGCTCTAAATCGACTTTCCGTTATTTATGACACCAACAAATTTAAATCTGGTCATTCAGGCTGAGATCTTACATGCCAGAGGTGTGAATTTTCAGCTAAAAGCATTCACCAGCTTCTTAAAACAACTTGGGGGGGCGGGGGGGGGGGGGGGCGGGATGGGAAGGATTGTTTCCTCAGTGTTAGAAACATCCGTCCTTTGTTAAGAATTTCTGTCATCCTACTCTTTCCCATTTGCTGGGAGGTGGAGGGAACAGACATCGCTGAAAATGTCAGATGTTGCAGAAAAGAAATTTTGCAAAATCATGTCTGAATGAAATGGGAAGTGGCAAGCAACCTTAGCTTCAGGTCTTGCATTGCCTCTATCCTGAACCAAGCACTTCCAAGCGCTATGGCACAGGAGGCACTGAGAGAGACCCACAGGGTCCACACAAGAATAAGATGTTCTCCAGAGACTCCCTGTTGCCAGCTGTGGGAAGAGGCAGGCACACCTGTGCAAGGGGGATTGCTGTAGGGAAAAGTCAGATGGGACCAGCCAAGCAGCAACCTGCTATAAGAAGTCAGGTAGCTGTTAGAGACTACAACTGAGCTGGGGAACACAGGATGGGAATCAGCTCACTGTGCTGCCTGACAGATATGCAATAGTGTTAGGTATCTTGCTGTTTCTATGCCAAATTTTAAGTAACATTGGTCTGATGTATAGTCAGAACTTCAGTCAAAATTCTAAGTAGATCTGAAAAATTGACCTATATCTTCAGGATATAGGGATCCTGAAGATATAGGATGGGATTTCTAAACTGGAGACAGTCAGGATAAATAGGTATTATTCAACCATTCACAGTAACTGATGAGTCTCATTCTTGTTGAAGCTATTTGGCTGGTGTTTTTCTGGCTATCGGTACTGATTTATGAAAGAAAAATGCTCTAAAGGAAACATGAAGATTTAGATGGAAACTTTTCTAGGAAAGAATGTTTGCTGAAAAGTGCAGTTTTGGGATGATGACTTGCAGATTTTTGTTAGATACATTTGGTAAATAGTTTTATTCAAAAACAAAAGGGAAAACACTTCTGTAACTGTCTAAATGTTTCTTTTACAAATACTTTCTAAAGGAAATGTTTCAACATTAAATCAACACATCTAACTTGTAAATAAAACATCTTTCAGAAAAGGG
Organism: Gavia stellata; assembly: GCF_030936135.1. Lineage (NCBI taxonomy): Eukaryota > Metazoa > Chordata > Aves > Gaviiformes > Gaviidae > Gavia > Gavia stellata. The sequence continues at coordinate 129,007,668 of NC_082594.1, read as the reverse complement.
TTAAACAGCCCCAAATTTAAACGATCATTTCTTTCACTTTTGTTTGAATGTGATGCTTCGGTCAGCCTTGAACAATTGTTTTTTAAAATCTTGTGCCATCTCCCTAAAATGTTATCACTTTGGATTGACCTAAAAGGGTTGGTTTTTTTTTTAATCGCCGGCTTTTTAGTTTGTCCCCTGAGCCACAAAATCCATTATTCATATAAGTCTGCTCAGTAGGGATTTATAATGGGTAACCCAGCTGACAGGAAGCACAGTCAGATACCAGGAGGAAAGAAAAGAAAAAGACCAATTCCCCAAGGAGCAGAAAAACTGCTAGGAGAGTGTGTATGCGTGGGGTGGCTGGACGGGGAACGGTGGCAGCTGTGCCTCGGCAGAAGAGCACTGGTAGGAGTAAAGGATGCGTGCTAATCCCAGCCTGACTCAGTCAGAGCTGTCTCTCAGACGGGATAGGCTCCGCTTTGAGTCACCAGAGTGATTCAGACATTTGTGGCTAAGGAAAGTAAAATTCTTAATGACTAAGGAGGGGTTGGCCTTTATGGTCATTACTATGTCAAGTTCACGGATATAACATCCTGGTCATGACCTCACTGGCTATCAACTTTTGCAAAATGATGCCCTCTCATGCTCTCCAGTTTGCCATTTTGTATTCTGGTGATGGATGCTTATTTCATGGGATAGGTAACTTGAATCTGCTTGGCTTGTTCTAACCTGGGCTTAGAGGGACTGAGTACTCCCTCAGAGCAAATCAGCTGTAGGAGGCCAAGCCTACCTTCTCTCTCAGGACTCTATTCCACTTGTTAACCAGGGCTTGTGAATTGTACATTCCCAGAATCACCACTGGACTAAAAAAGAAATCCAAGATTTTAAATCTCGTGTTTTACATACCTTCTGCTATCCTGCGAGTCTTCTTTTCCCATTTGTAAGATGAAAATTTAAATGACATGAATTCATACATTAACAGACATGCAATAAATGGAATTATTGGTTCTTCCTTGAATTCTGTATTCTGCTGCTGTAATCCTGAGTTTTGGAGAGGGCCTCAGATTTCAAAGGCACAACACGCGTGGGTCAGAAATGTGGCTCAGAGGTTGGAATGGGTCATGACCTCAGAGAGGCTGGTATTCACTTGCTGTCTAAGCATTAGGTCTTTGAGACGTGGAAGTTAAATATGGGAATGAAAATCAGAACTGAGGGAGAAAATACTGTGTACAATCTAGCTGAAATGTAGTGTTCTAGATGCATCAGTTAAAGTTTGTATTTGTCTCCATCTTTGGACAAGGCCATTCAACTGGAAACCTTGTATGAGGATCACAGAGTTCTTATACTTAGGATTTCTGGACTAATGGTTATAGGCTTTTTTTAAAAAACAAAACAAAAAAAAGAGCTGTAGTTATGGGTAAAAAGTACTAGAAGGAGTTAACCTACCTTTAATTTGGGCAAAACAAGTGCATCCGCATCTCATGTACACCAAACTAGCGAGCTCACTTGTTTTTCTTTGCCATCTCACCAGTAAGTTCAAATTACAGGGCGTAGATCTCAATTCCCAGTGTTATGGAATAAAACATGATTCATATTCATCTCTGGCCTTGAAACTGGGAATGTTTGGTTTGCTGGTGGTTGTACATGAGAAGTGGTCTGCTGGGAAAAGGACAGTGACCAGAACAGAGATGGCAGCATTACCATTGTGAATGTTGTAGTGACTGCAAGGACAAGAAGATGCTTCTCTAGTTGTGGCTGGTAATTTCAGGTTCATAATGTTTAAGCGACGGGTGGTTTGGGATGGGTTATTTCCTTCCTTCCCTAGCAGTGCTGACGTCTGTCTGTAGGCAAAGCTTCTGCTGGCAGTGTGGGTCCCAGCATCTTTCTTTGAACTTACTCCAAACTCCAGTGGCAGTAGGGTAGGCAGAAGGTTCCCAGACAGCCATGCATTGTTTGAACTCACTGGTGGTTTGTCCTCCCACAGTACAAATATTGAAAGGGAATAACTGAACAGATGAATACCAATGCAGTAAACTCCTAGGAATGCAGACAAAAGCTTATCGTGGCTCTCTAAGCTCTGGGTCCGTAGAGACTTGCTCAAGACCAAGATGTATATCCTTTATGCTGTCTAAGCTAGTCTAACCCTGAGTATAAGAATTTATTAATGTACCTGGACAGTGATTTTGCTAAGGCTTCTCCCATCACACAAGATGCAAAATCACACAAACTACTCCCTATAGCGATCTTCATATGGCAGCCAAAAATATTGCTTATTTTGATACATATAAAACATATATATCCCAGCTGTTTTCATAACACAGGACTTGAAAGTTCTATTTTATTTTTAACACAGTTTTGGTGGAGTGTGTCACTTTTTTTTTTTTTTCTATTATTTTCACTTCTTTCTTTCCCTCTCTTTCTATTCCACCCATCACTGCACAAGTTAAAAAAGAGAAAAAGAACAAAAAAAGAAAAGAAACGTAACTCATAATTGAAACTCTCAGTCCTCAAACACCCCTCTCCCCAAAACATTGACCACCCTGTCCCAACATGTGGGAAGGATGTACTGAGACATAAAATAACAGCGCAGCAAATCTCTGCTGCGCTGGGAACACAAAGTAACTTCTTCTACCAATAGCTCTGTAAGGTAACAAGAGAGCATTCCCTCTAAGACAGGCTGTCTCTTGTGACCTTCCTTATCCCTCTTCCTTTTCCCCCGAGTCCATTGCCAGGGTGGACTGTTTCCTTGTATCTCCGCAGGAAGCAGTATCACGCTTCCCCGAGGATGAGCAGTTGGCACGAATTCAAAATGTCATCCAGGAGCTCCCCCCATCCCATTACAGGTGAGAATGTGTCCACTGAGGTGCTGAGGAACTGTGTGGTGACCTTCACTGTCAGGGAATATTGCCTGAAAGGGCGCTGGAGTGAATTTCCAAAAGTTAATTCCCAAAAGCTGACTCTCCGTTTCCAAATCTGACAACAATTTATCTGGCACTTAAATATTATTGAACAAACCATTTTTAGAGATTGAACAGGCTCTCCCTGCCACAGTCTATCATCCTCCTTTCCTGGGTATGACCCCCGTGGCACATTTGGCCAGTGTCCTGGGTGTGGTGAGGAGAAGATGACCTGCTGGAGGCACTTGAGCAAGAGTTAAGCCCTCAGCCTTTGCAGCATCCCGCTCCCTCTCCCCTCCGTCTGCCATCTTCCTCGCACCCATCCCGCTAAGAGTTATTTGGTTCGTGCCCATCCTTGGCCACCCCAGAGCACAGCCGTGCAGGTGTCCACTGCCATCCTGTGTAAATGCTGGTGCTGTAACCCCTCTGCCCCATGGGACCTGTTGTGCCATTGCAGACACTGCCCTCCTTGAGGAGGGGACAAGAGGCCAGGGCTGAGTCTGAGCCTTACTGTCCCAGTGGGCAGGCATCGGTCACTTGACACTTCTTTCTCTCTTCGTGTGAAACCACTGCAGAACGCTGGAATACCTGATCAAGCACCTGACTCACCTGGCCTCCTTCAGCAACATGACCAACATGCACACCAGAAACCTGGCCTTGGTGTGGGCTCCCAATCTCCTCAGGTACAGTAGAGAGTCCTCTAAACCAGAGACCAATGCTGAGCTCCAAAGGGAGTGCCAGCACCTGATTCTGGAGACCCATCCCTTGAGGGAAATGCAAAGACAGGGAAAAGCAGAACAACTAAAGGGAACAGCAGAGCAGAGCAAACAGCTTTCTTCCAGGTTGAATAATCGGAGGTCTTACTGCCAGCATCCAAGGAAGCTTGTGGGTTTGTGTGTTTCTTATTAAAAAAAAGCTGTTATTTGCAAGTTGAGTACATTGATTTAAAAATGAGGAGTTAGCTCATCACTGTGGAATGGAAATGACATTTCTGACAGCACTAGCGCTTCTGTAGTGGGGTGGTGAGAGACAGCAAGGCTTGGAAGGGAGGGCAACAGGGCAATAATACTACAGGCCTGTGCCCAGATCTGCTTGAGCACAAATCAGATGAGCTTGGTGGGCTTAAGATGGCAGCTAGTGTCAGATCTCAAGATCACCAGCTAGTTTGTCATGTTTGCTATGCCTGGCACTCTGCTGGGAAGAGGCTTGAATATGATTGAGGTAGAGGTTTGGCTGATACATTGTAGAGCTAAGCAGAACAAGAAAAAATAGTATCTAGGAAAAAAAAATATTTTGCATCTTGTTGAAATTCCCTTCCCTGTCTATCCCATACCCATGTATTGAGAAGAATGGTCTATGCAGGGAGAGAGAGTACAGGACTGCAGCTGGGCGGGAGAAGGGCGCTGGCAGAGCTGGTGGGAAGAGCCCTGGGCTGGAAGAGGACAGGAGGGAGGGACATTGGTTAGAGAGGTACAGGGCTGAAAAGCATTCTCTAAAGAGTTCTCTCACCCTTTAAAATCACAAAACAGGCAGAGCAGGTTCTGAAAATGAATCAAATGTTGACTCTATTGAATATCACAAAGTGGACCTTGACTACGGAGACATTTTCATTCTAGCATCTGTCCTTGTCAAAAAACCTGAAATCTGTTTCCTTTTGCAATCTTTCATAAGTGCAAGTCACAGGCAGGAAAAGAAAGGAGCAAGCATTGCAACTGAAGTCTCCTTACAGGGTTATCCTCTTGGCAGTGTCCCAGGCTATTATCTAACACACCAGTCATTAACTTTACAAAGGATCCATTGCCCAGAGATAATTTCTTCAGCAACACTTTGGCATGTCAAGATAAGGAATGTTTCTTTGCTGAGAGCAAGAGTGAGAATGTGGGAGTGGAGGGGGGCAGAGAAGAGACTACTGGGGCATACGGCAAAGCATTGAAAAAATTGGCGCGGGGAAGACCTGAGCAGGGGTCTAAGGGATTTCACTGAGAGAGGATTGAAGCATTGAGTAGGGATCTAGAAGCCGTGTTTGAAGGCTCCTGTGTTGTCCTTCAGGCCCAGCTTTGAAACAGCTAAAAGAGGAGTGAAGAAGAAGAAGAATGGAGTTTGAGAGTCACAGTTTTATCTACTGCTGAAGAATGTAAAAGCTAATTAGGGAAAAGAACACAGGCAGGAAAGAAAATAACAGAGGTGGCAGAGAAAACAGGGAAAATAATTTTAAAAAGAGTGAAAAGACAGACAGACGGTGAGGGCCTGTGAGGGAAGGAGAGCAAGAGGTGCAGAAAGAGTAGGGAAAACATCGCTGTTCCAAGTCTTGCAGGAAGAAAGCTGGTCTTTCCTTCCCAGAGGCTGTGTGTGGCAATGCTGGCTACTAGTATACCTCTTTCCTCATGCAGGTCAAAGGAGATTGAGGCAGTTGGCTGCAATGGGGATGCAGCTTTCCTGGAGGTGCGAGTGCAGCAGTTGGTGATCGAGTTCATCCTGAATCACGTGGATCAGATCTTCAACAACAGAAAAGCCAGCTCTGCAGAGAACATTGGTAACAACCTCCCTGAACCACTCCACGTGTCACTTGCCATGTACTCCAGATCTAACTGTATCCCCTTCAACTAATATTTCAAGCACATCAACCCTTACCACGCTCACCCCCTCCCCCAAAGACATGTTGAGGCAATCCCTCATTACTCTTGTCTTCTTCATCCCTATCTCTAACATTTTCTTATTGAATACTAGCCTCCTTCAGTGTGTTCCCAGATTGCCCTATGGCTCATCTTTTGCATGATCTCACCTGGCTTAACCCTTTCCACAAAAGGGAGATCACCTGATTGTTTCTCAGTCCTGGTCTAAGCTTTCTCTCTAAGCCCATCAGCCACAGTCTCAATTCTCTCAGGCTCCCCCTGTTGTAATTCCTCATACCGATGATACCTGCCCTGTAGCCACCATATCCACCCAAGTCAGAGACCACACTCCCAGGATTAAACTTGGACTTGTGTTCTAAAACTTATGTCTTGTACCTGGGGACATTTTAAAAAAGAGATTTATTTTTTCCTGGGACACAACAGTTTTCAGAGACGCTGATTTTGTTTTTTAGTGATGAATTTGTTGTCAAAATGCTTTTGAGCCTGGGAAGTGAGAGGGCTTGGATCCACAGTGACCTCACATAATTTCAGAAATATGCATCTTTCTGTTTTACACACTGGGAAGACTTGTACTACCTTCAGAAATGAGGGAGTAGCCACCTTTCTGCTTTCCAGCCCTGTGTCAGCTCGTCCCATCCACCTTTCCCTTAACACGTGGCATTGTCTGCTAGTTTGTCCCTGGAGCCTGCAGTTCTAGTGCAGTGCCCTGCTCAACCTGTAGCATCCCTGCTCTGCTGGTGCAGGTACCATTCCCATGCCCTTGTTTATGCTCTGGCAGAAGGCACAGAGTAAAAACCAGCTCCTGTACTGCCTTAAGCATTGCAGCAAAACACTGACTAGTAAATTCCAAGGCTTCTGGCTATACTGCAGGTCACTATCCCAAAACCGACCCAAGTTTTCTAAGTGCTGAACACTGCTGGCCTTTAACAGGAGTCAGGAGAGGAACATGCTGATGGTCCCACTTAATATCTTAGTGGGAAAGTGCCCCTTCCCCCAGCCCTTCTGCACAGGCAGCAGCTTGCACCCCCATGGGTGACAGAGAGCGTGCTTCCTTCTTGCACGTTGAGGAGATCTGTTTAAGACAGGGCTGTTATTGGGGTAGCATATGAGAAGTTGACTTTGCCACTGCCCATGTAAATCGAGACCTTCAGTTCCAAGGGCTATTGGTCACACTGCTTTCCATAGCCCTGGAACACATTAGGAAGGTAAAGTAATGCTGGTTTTTGTAACAGTCCCCCTTCCTGGAACAAGACAAGGAGAAAGATGTGGAAGTGAGAGAAAGAATTAGGCACCAGGTTTGGACTGGGGACTGAACTGCTTCAAAATCTGGGGAGGGAGGGAGGGAGGGAAAGAGGGAGGAGAAAGGGGAATGTGTGAATCCTGGTGGTTTTCAGAGACACCTCTTTCACACCGAAGCATCTACAGCAGAGGCAGCAAGTCTGTGCAATTCAGCCTTTGGCTGGCGAACATGGCCCCTGCTGGGAATGCACTCAGATGGATAAGGTTGCTGGGGAGATGGAAGACTTATCTGACAAAAAGCCTCTCTCCCTGCACGTGCTGCTCCTTTCCCCCCTCCGCAGGGGATGTTCCAGTCAAATAAAGACATGAAGCTCTTGCTCTCGTCTCTCCTCACCCCAGGCTGGAATGTATTTTCTTGCTTTTCAGAGAGTGCATCTGTTGTGAAAAGTCTGACCCTCCCCTCAGCCTCCCTGCCGATGAAACTGGTGAGCCTGGAAGAAGCGCAGGCACGGAGTCTGTCTGCCTCCCACCCTGCTCGGAAGGAGAGGAGAGAGAACAGCTTGCCTGAAATTGTCCCTGTAACTGGGTCCCTCTTCCACACAGTTGTTGACCTCCCTGACAGCAAGTAAGTGCCAAGAGGAATGTAAAGTGCAAACAAAAATGTGCAGGTATCCCCAACGTGATTGGGAATAAGACTTTTGTTAGCGTGATACCCCCACACCTGCACGCATGAATCTACAGCCACTGCTGAGAGAAAATTGTGTGCCCTTCTCAGAAGAGGCATAGCTGCTCCTGAGAAGCATTGCAGTTGCTGGGTTCATAGCTCCACTAGTCCTTATCCTTCCATAGGGGTAGAAGCTCGCAGACCTCCTGCAGGATGAATTCATTCTCGTTGCATCTTTGTGTCAGCTCAGTATTTGGCTAAACATGGGCTGAACGTGGAGTAGGTCCAGACACAGCTCTCCTATGAGTTCCACCTGCTGGTGGCTAGTCCGCGGCACGCCTGGTGGGATTGACCCACTCAGTTTCATCGTTCTTCATGTTCCTCTGCACTCATAGCCAAGAAGTAAGGCAAATTTTCACTCCTAGCATGGAGAGATATTTACATAGCGGCACCCGTGCCACCTATGCCTGTGCCAGGAGAAGAGTCTGGTTTCAGCTGAGGTTGCTGCAGTTGTTGGCACTGCTGTATTTATCTATTGGTCTATTGATATGTTAATGTATGTCCACTCTACTGCCTGTTTCTGAGAGGTTATAGCCTCTGCAGCAGAAGGCTCATTAATCTACTGACCCATAAGGCACTGGAGCAAAGATATGTATTTGCACTTGATATATTATAGCAAAAAGGAGCCATCTAACAGAATACTGGCAGGAGGATAACCAACTTAAGACAAAAGGGTGTGTTGCCCCTCTAGAGTGCCTTTTCCTTTCTCACTTTAAGAGAACAGTCCTATCCCCAGGATATTAATCCTCTTTGTAGGACTGATTTGTGCTCTTCTGAGTACTGATCTGAAAGAAAAGCAGAACTATGGGGTTAGAAGGCCCATTATGGAAAGCAAGACAGGGAGATAAGAGGGTTCTTGCTCTAGAAGAGGGGAGATTGAAGGAGGAGTCAGAATGTATGTGAAGGAACTGAAACAGAGTTTCATGCAGTAATATGTATAGAAGAAAACTGGCTTCAGGAGTAGCAGCTCCTTTCTGTTTAAAGCTGGGATCTCCAAAAAGACACAGGTAACTGGTGTCCCTCTTCCTCTGACAGTTACGAGAAATTGATTTAATTTCCTTAAGCCTCCTCCTTTTTGGTTAGTACATTATACTTGCATATGATCATGTAACACCTCTGATTAAATTAATGTTGGCCTGAGAAGCATTAATAGCTATTTTGTATTAAGGGATCCTTTTATTTTCACAAATTCATAAAAACTGTAAGATGTGGACTTTAAAGGGTAGCTTTGTGCACCAAGCGATAGTATGGGTTCCATCAGTTGTTTGGATTTTATCTTGCATGCTATCATTAAAACCTGTTAAAAGGGCAATTTTTCTTTACTGTATTGCAAGATAGTTCTAGCCTCAGAAACCTCTCCTTTCTGGAGACAAGCATAGTTGATCGCTCAGTCAATTACAGTTGTTGTAGCATGATGCCAGAGCCAACTCTGAAGAACAGGCTTAGGTGTCTTTCCATCCATGACATAGTTAAATCAGCAGTATGGATAAATCACTTACAGAAAAGCAAGAGTTGGTTGTATAGCTATGCCTTGTATGCCTTAGAATTAAAAAGGGTGTGAGAAGAAAAGAGGGACAGTGTTGAGGGAAGAGAGCTCAGAGGCTTTTGTGAGATATTAAAAAGACAAAAGTCTCTAGGGTTTCTTAAATTCCTGATCTCTTTTTCCTTCCAGGAGAAAATTATCTACCAAGTCTAAGAAATGGAAGTCGATATTTAACTTGGGCCGTTCTGGCTCAGAATCAAAATCTAAACTGAGTCGAAATGGGAGTGTCTTCGTAAGGGCACAGAAGCTTTCTGGTAAGAACACACTTTTCAGTTAAGTATTTCTCTCTGCAGCTTTCTCCTGTGATATTGATAGCGTGGGGCAACCTGTATCCACATGACACTAATACCATTAGACTTGAGATAGTCTAATGGGGTCATGATTGTTGCCTGGTTTCATGGACATCTCATTTTCACGTGATGGCGAGAAGCACCCTTTCAGGAGGATATGCCAGACAGCTACAGTAAATATTCCATTTTTGTATGCGATAAACAGGCTCCTGTTGCCCAGCTGTCAAGCTGTAAACCTTGGGGACTAGGAAATGCTATGTAGGTTTGGATTAGTCCACTCTTCCAGCCCAGCCAGCCTCTGGCTCCTAATGATCCCTACATGGGCAGTGGGTGAATGGCTGTTCTTCCAGGCTGTCCTTCCACTAAAGGGCATTAAAGAACCAACTGTGTTCAGTCTCTTTGTGAAAAATAAGGTGCCAGGAGTTCCTATGGCTCCTGGGTCTCAGCACTTTGAGGGAAGCTATTACTTTTGCAGAATTTCCGAGAGAGAAGTTGTCTTTTCTCCTGGCTGTAATCCCAAATTCTAGGCCCTCCTGAGCTGTAATCTCTTAAACACTCTGCTTATAGAAAATCACATGGCAGTGCCAATTCCCAGCGTTCAGAAATGATGACTCAAGTTCTAAAATCATGAAGTTGACTTAAAAGTAATCACAATTTTTAAAAGAAAGCATACCCTTTTTCACCTGAGTTCATAAAGAAGTGTTTCGGGTTTATATGTCCTAGATTTTTTGTAGTATCATCAAGCCAAGAAATTTACTTTGTAAAAAGAAGATCAAGGTGGAATTTTTTTTAGATAATCTCATGACTCCAGGAGCTGGTGTTTGGAGGACCACTACCAAACATTGCAAGACTTAAAATAAAATAGTTAATGTTGGCAACATTACCTACCACCACAAATAAGAGGTGCTGTATTTGGATCAGAAGTGAGTGTGAAGCCAAATGCTGAATCCAGCTCTTTTTGGACCCCTGCCTTCCTCAATGTTTTGCATGTACAGATGGCCTCGCATAGAATGCTCATGGCAGACCTCAAAATAGCTCTCCACCCTATTTTGATCACGGGATCACCTTCTCACTTTGATAAGGAATACTCTGTCCCAAAATAGTGCTAACGCAAGGATGCCCAGGAATGACTGGAGCCCAGTGATTGTGGGGGCCGAGCGTTGTACCAAGCATAGTACTGAGTGACAGGAGGCTGTACATTTTCACCATCAGGACACACAAATGCACAACTGTGAGCAGAGATTTAGGCACTGAAGTAGTGCTTTTGAGAAGCAGTGCTTTAGCGCTGCCATGCTGTATTTTTGTGTGCTCTCTGCTTACAGCCTAATGTGAGGAAACAGATGAACGTGCTGTTGAAACTCAGCACATATTTTAACACGGTTTGTGTCCATTCACGCAAGTCTGCAAGTCACATAAAACACAAGCTCCACAGCTTGAATTCTGTTCCTCTTGGAAAGCGGAGTGAGTGTTCAAGACATCACGCCATATGAACATAAGAGGTAGCCAGGAGTCCATATAAATGCAAAAAGTAGCTGAAGTTTCTCCTATGCTCATGTGAAAGTCAGTCCCAGAAGCCTTAATTATATAAACAAATGAAGTCCAACAAGCCTGCTCACTTTCTGCCTTACCTACTTTGTGCAACATTGTAAACAGCAAACTTTGCTCCTAGACATTTTCCAGAACTCCACGGACCCTTTTTGGGCTGCCAAAGACTAACTTTTCCTTGCCAGCTACATTCCCCCCATCTCCGCTTTTCAGAGCGGTAACAGCTAAACGCTTCCAAAACCTCTCAGGAACAGATGTGTAGAGTGTCTGACGACAAATGAGAGCTTGTTTCTGGACAAGCAAGTCCAGCGAGGATGACCGGGAAAATAGGTTGCTTACTGCCCTCATAAAGTTCCCAGAGTTCTTGCTGGAGGCAGGGTATGCCCATGACAGCGAAAGAGCCTGGGAATGCAACGTAAAAATAACCTAACATTTGCTATTAGAAATGAGAGGTGAGAAAGCATGTCCGTCAGTTTAGATAAGAAGTCCCTACAACCAATAGCCTGACTTGATCGGGGAGGGCAGTGGCACATAACAGCTTTGGGGATGCTTAACTGCTTCACAGCGTAGATGGTGTTGACTGGCTGGGTTAAGTATAGCTCTCCACATGTCCGGCAGGTGCAAAGCTGTTGTTAGCGCTAGCAGATCTCCAGCTGTGTGGACAAGTGTTGTGGGTAATAAGCTGTGTGGTGCGGATACAGAGGAGGAATGCTTGGAAATGGAAAATAACTTTGATGTCTGCCTGCTTTGCCCGTCTGTATTGGTCTTTGTGGGCTGAAACCTGCAAAGCTGCAGGATCTGAAGCCTGTTTCTAAAACTCATTTTCCACAGAAAAAGCAACTATTCGGCCCGCGAAGAGCATGGACTCGCTGTGTTCCCTGCCAGTGGAAGGTGAGACATCAATAGCCTGTACTGTAAGGGTGAGGGACTGCGCCTCTGCATTCTCAGCTTTCCCCTGTGCCTGCGTGGATGCGGTGGTCTGTTTCTTTGCTTAGGTCACCATGTTGTGTATCTTTGTATGCTTATGCCATGGCTGCTGACATGTGCCCTCACTTTTGTGTACATGCATTTTTAACCCTTTTCTGTGTCTTTTATGCTAGTACCTGCACCTGAGAGTTACCACTGTGCCTAGCTGCACCTTTATTAGCAGTGGGATTGCTTCAATTTCATTCTTGGTTATTCTGGGCACAAAATTCCCATTTATAAGGAAAAGTATAAAGCAGTGAAAAGTGCTTGCAATAAACCAAAAAAGCTCAGAATTGTGATCTTTGTGGGCAATGCACGTTAGTCCTAGACTTGGCTGCATCTGATTGAGAGGGGTCTCTCATAAAAGTCTTAGGTGATTTCCACTGAAGGGCATCCTATCCAGCCCTGCCTGCCCAGTTTGAAGGAGGTCCCAGGGCTGGAGCCTGGAAGGTGTTCAGTGCTTGCTGTCCCCATCCCTCTGGGGAAACGTGGGTGTTTGCTGGGGCAGAACCCATCCCTGGAGGAGGGCTGCTCACAGAGGAAGGTTGCTTGCTAGTGCTTTGCTTCCCACTGACTCCCTCATATCTTCCCTCCTCTAGGGGAGGATGAGAAGAGCAGACTCAAACGGGCAGTGACTACTGGAGGGTTTTTTGTCCCAGTGATGAAGATTCGGACAGGAGGCACAGGCAGCTCATATGACCTCAGCAAGGAGAATGAGTGGGAGCGGGAAGGATCTGCTGTGGGGGCCAAAGGGTGCTCAGAGCTGAGTGGGGAGAAAGGTCCTCCCCGGACTCCACAGGCAAAGTCACCCCCGGAGCAGCTGAAAGTCTTCCGGGCAGCAGAGGATGCCGAAAACGAGCAGACTTCCCCGAAAGGCGGCCGCATGTTCTACACCTCCGAAACAGCTGCCAAGTCAGGCTTCCCAAGCAGCCTCTTTCCCTTGGAGGCTTCCCCTCGTCACCAGAGGAAAGCCCTGAACATCTCAGAGCCCTTTGCTGTCTCTGTCCCCCTCCGGGTATCCGCAGTCATCAGCACCAACAGCACTCCCTGCCGCGTGCCCGCCAAGGAGAAGCTTTCCCTCTCCAGCCTAGAGGAGCTGTCTTCCCTGGTGGCCGAGAGCACGAGCCCCTCTGCCCTGGAAGTGGGGACGCACGTGAGGACAGACCAGGCGCTGGAGTGGATGGAGAAACAGCTGGGGCCCACCCTGCCAGCAGAAGCATCCAGAGGTAAAAGTGTGTTAAAGAGGGGACTGTGGGGTCTGTCGGGCTCCTGGAGGTGCCCTGCAGCTCGGTGGCGTGGAGGTTGCTCCAGTCCGCTCTTGTGGCAAGAAAGAGACCAAGCTGTAGCTGGGTGGGTGTTGATGGTAGCAGGTCAGGTTGGTGCTTGTTGCAGTAATGAGACTGGAGAGGTGGGTGGCCTCCCAACAATGTCCTGTTGTGCCTGGAGGGAGCTCTTTAGCTTTGTTAGTTGGCATTGGGTTGAAACAGCACCGCTTTGTCTCAGGGCATATGTTTTCATTCGCAAGTAGTTACATCATTCATTTGTGTTTCTGATCCAGGCTCTCACCCTGAGGAGCCAGTAGCAGCCAGGAAACCCGAGTCCTTAGAAAATCCACAGCCAGCAGCAGAAAATCAGGAGGCGTTATGTGGGCAAAGCAGTTGCACAAGCAGCACCAGCAGCCCCCAGCAGCCCTCAGAGCAGAGTCCCACCTTGGAACAAACACCAGCCTCAGAGGTTCGTACGGGGCCACTCCCTGCAGACAAGGCAGAGCAAGGACAGCTCAAAACAAAGAGTGTCTCCTCAGAAGGCAGCTGTGGCCAGCAGGAGATCAAGATGGCTAAGGCAGAAGAAGGGTCACGCTTAAGAGATGTGGTAAGGAAGAAGGCATGAGAAAAAAGATGGGGGACAATGTCATGGTGGTGACTGGGAGGTTGTTTAGAGTTTCATTGTGTGTCCGTAGTCATAAAAACTGAGACTATGACCTAAGCAGGGCCAAGAATTGACCACATACTGATTTCACTTCTGTCCACATCACCATGTGGTGATTTACCTTTACACAACTACCTACTGTCCCCTTTTGGTCTTCTTTTCCTGTAACTATATGATTGCAGTCAGTACAATTTGTCTGCTCTGAGACTCTCCAGATGTGAGGCTGTCCAAATGTCCAAATTTTGACCCATGGTCTCTAAATTCCCCTTCTATTTTTGTGGTCCCATTTGTCCTGGACAGCCTGAACAGTCCTTTTTTCTTCCATTCTCTACACACTATTTTTTTTAATTATTATTTTTGCCTCCTCTGTATCTCTAGCAGAGCTTTTTCACCAAGTTTCTTACAGCGATACTCATCTCTGGACAGCAGTTTAAAGATCTGTTGGCATAGCTCCTCGAGTAGATTATTCATTCCAGTTCATGTGTGATTTGGGAATGCAGATCCTCTGGCAAGGCCAAGTGAGCCTGAATGGGAAGAGCTGAGAAACAGTCTGAGACATTCCAGCTACTCATTCACCTCACTCTTTCAGTACATCTGTCCAGGCCTCATTTTGGCTGCACCTCATATCTTCTTCTCCATAAACCCACTTGTTTATAGACGTCTTTCCTTCCTTGAGCTGGTAGCAATATGCATGTCTGTGTTTCTGTAACCATGAGTGTGCTTATCCAGGAGCCTGTCTATTCTAAGAGGGCTGTTTGAGGAAAATGGAGGGGTATGTACTGGTAAGTTGTGAACTGACATTTCTTCTGTTTTTCAGACTGAGGAGGACCCTGCGAATGCCCTTCTAGAACCACTGTGGCCAGAGATACAGCAGGAACTGAAAATTATTGAACCTGAAGAGGAGCTCTTGCTCTTGCCAGCAGCTGTCCCCAAGACAGGCCTAATTTCTGAATCCTCTTCTTCAGTACGAATAGATAGTTCTTCCTCTGGTCCAGGGCAGAGTCCAACATTGTCTGAGCAGAAATCTACAAGCAGAACACCACAGATAACAACTCAGGTGCCTTTATTTGGTGCCACCGGCACAGAACGACAAGACAGCCTCCACAACTGCCAGTCTGATGTGGTTGCACAGCAGAGCTGTGCTTCAGCCCTACCAAAACTGGGTACTCTTCCAACTGGCACAGCCACTCCAAAGAACCACCACCCAGTGGTGGACAGCAGGAGTGAATGTCACACTCCTCCCCTGGACTGGAAGCTTCACAGTGAATCAGAATTTAATGAGGTTGCCCCAAGTGATGAATTTTCTTGTTCCAAAGGAGCATGTCCAGAGTCAGGGAGAGAAAAAGATAGCACTTGCCAGCTGCAGAGGGAAAAGGATGGTCTTACCAGAGTCCAGACTCAGAGGGAGAAGCCTGAGATAATGACTGCTGATGAAAGGGGCACATTCTCCTCCAAGGCATTGAGTGGACCTGGAATCCAGGAGCTGAAGGAGGGCAATGCTGTTAGCAGAACCCATGATGCTGGTGACCAGGATGACGAAGATACCTGGACAGATAATGTGCAGAGCTTAGAACTTGTGGAGCCATGGGAGGATCACCAGTGGGTTACAAGCCCACTCCATTCCCCAACCTTTAAGGACATTCAGGAGAAGACGATACAGGAGTTTCAGCCACAGAGCCAAAGAGCAGAGACAGGTCTTTCTCTTAGACCACGATTCAGTCGTAGCCTCTCCCTGGACAGTAAAGACACAGTGATGAGTCTGTGGACTATCCCATTCTCTTTCATAGATGCCACTGACCAGCAGCAACCATGCAGCGACATTCTGCCAGTGACTGGTGAGCTTCCCAAAACACAACTCATCTCCCCCTCTAGTTTGGGAAAAGCTAGGCAAGATCAGAATGGCACAAGTCCTCCAGAAGAACCTTCGAAACCTGAGGAGCTGAGGTATGCCCTCAGCAGGGAGGAAGCACCAGCTGAGAAAGAAGGACCCTCCAGAATCCCTCTTTCAGAGCCAGAGGAAAAGAAAGTGGATGTGAGCAGAGAAAACCCTTGGAGCTCAAAACTTGAACTGTCTTTACCATACCAAAATAGCCCAGGCAGTTCTTCACAGGCAAAGAACACAAAGGGGGAGTTATCCATGTCTCAGGACATTGCCCTGGGACGAGAGACTGTTACCAAAGTGTGCTCTGCCACTGAGTCACAGCTGAGTAATAAAGGTGAAGAAACACCTCGCAAAGTGAAGACCAGGCCATCATCCCTCAACTTGGATTCGCTCCTTCCAGCCCCAGATTTTTTCACATTTGAGAGCCTGTCCACGCCCTCTGCCCCTGGTAACCTCTTGTGCGGGCAGAAGGAAGTAAAAAGCAGTGATTCTGTCCCATCCCTGCCAACTGCCTGCCCTGCTGCCAGTAAAGGTGTTCCCTGGGGGTCTCATTTCAATGCCCACGTGGATCTAGACTTGGATTACCTGGCAGTGGCCCATGCTACCACCGGCCGTCGTAACTCTGCCCCTGTCAGCGTGCCGGCGGTCAGGACCTCCTTCATGATTAAGATGTGCCAGGCTAGAGCGGTGCCCGTGATACCGCCCAAGATTCAGTACACCCAGATCCCCCAGCCCCTGCAAGCTCAGAACACTGCTCCGCTGGCCGAGAAGAAGGAAGCAGAAGGCAAGCAGGCCATCAGACAGACTCAACGGGTGGCATGGAGCCACCTGGAGGCCCCCAAGAGCCCACTGACAGAGAAGAAAGCCAAAGCAGAGAAAGAAAACAGTGACCCAGCTCAAAAGGACTCAGCCTGTCCTTGGCACAGCAGCCTTGGCTCTCCGCTCGAGCCATCTCAGTCCAGTCATCACCCCGCTCTGGATGTCCCCGTTCTGCGCCGAAAGCGCACCTCTGAGGGGGAGACAGCTGGAGATAACCCACAGTCCTCAAAGATGGAGAGGCCATCAGGGTTCTCCAAGCCTTCCTATAGATCTAGGCCCGGGAGGCCCCAGAGTCTGATTCTCTTCAGTCCTCCTTTCCCCATTATGGACCATCCCTCCTCTTCGGCAGACTCCAGGGTGTTGTTATCACCCATAAGGAGCCCCACTCAGACCACCTCTCCAAGCCCCATTTGTGGTGATCTGTCTGAGACTTCGCGGACAACGCCTGAGGGGGTGACGCTGCGGAACAAAATGACCATCCCCAAGAATGGCCAGAGACTGGAGACCTCTACTAGCTGCTTTTACCAGCCCCAGAGGCGCTCTGTGATTCTGGATGGACGAAGTGGGAGGCAGATCGAATAGCAACTGCTTCTCTTATTCCTTTTCCATGGTGGATGGGATGGGAGTGTCCAAGACCAACTCTGTTGCCGTTTTGCTGTTGTTAGAACTATTTTGTGCAAGATGGACCTGAATCCTTAATGGTTTCCTGCAAAGCATTTTGCTATGGAGGGTCATAGTCTTTTTGTCTTGCTTTTCCTTCCCTTTCTCACCCCTGCCTAGTCCCTCACTGTCTGCTTTTTTCGGTAAGCCAGTCCCAGGGAACTTGCATTTCCTCATACTTATTGTCTAACAAGCCCTGTGAAAGTCTCATCCTCCCTATGGAAAAAAGGAAAAATAAATCTCGGTATAATTAGAAAATAGGTTTGGGAGGAAACACTGTTCCAAAGCACTGCAGCCCAGGGTGCAGGGGCACAACATCTGCTGAGGAGGTAAGTCCAGCTGTTTGGGACCTCCTTGCATTGTTTTCCAGCCACCAGTGAAGGACCATGCCTATCCATCTCTCTGTTGTCTGATTTAGACCGTGTAAATAAACAGTGCAAGGAGACTGGGGATAGGTGAAGAGGAAGGTGGAACTCGCATGAGCAAGTCATACAGAGTGTGAGACACCCAAGGATGTTCCAGGGACAAACATACAACCTGAAGGCGCTGTCTGCAGCTCTCTCCTTGTATCAAAGATGTGCTCTTTCTAGCATGTGCCAGCAATCAAAGTAGCTGGACAGGAAACGCCTGGTTGTTCTTTTAATCTTCCAAGTCCTGCTCATGAGTTTTGTTGTGCTCAGCCACACCTTCCTTGGGCAGACAACATCCATGTGGCTCGGGAATGGGTGTATAGCTGACTGTCCAGCAGCAGAGACTTCTCAGGCTGGTATGAATGAAAGCAAAGATATGGTCATAACAAAGGCCAGTATCAACCATTTTCATCATTGCTTAAAGCCAAATGACACCTCTGCAAGTATCTCCAGCTGTGCTCCACACTGCCAACAGCAGAGAAAAGGAGAGGATCCTCTCATCTGCATGTCCTTGGGCTATTGCCCTCTTGCACCCTGATTGACATATCTTTGACCCTTGGTCTTTCATTGCCACTGTGTGGCATGTCCCCAGGTGCTTCTTCCTCCTTTAAACTTCCTCTCCTTGTGATTTTACACTGTTTCTTTGCAAGCATGGCTGGTTGTCACCTCCCTGGCCCTCAGTGCTTTCAGATTAAGAGTATGGTAAAGAGAATGATTTGTGGGACTGCAGAACAGATCATGAACAATATCCTGAGAAGGGGATTTTAAGTGAATTAAGCTCTCTCCTGGAGGGCTGTTATTGTTACAGGAAAATACATGTTCATATAAGCAACAGCTGCCGCGGGAATATAATTAAAGCTTCCTTTATAAAGCCTCTAACTCTACGTTAACCACAGGCTCATCTATTGCCTGGTATGTGACTGTGGGCAATTGCAAAGTCAGGTGCAGCCAGTGTTGTATCTGCAATTCAAATGTCACTAGTGACTATGGAGGAGATGGGAACACAGGTGTTGCTGCCAGCACTGAGATTGTCCCTGTAATGGTGCATGAAGTGGCCACCATTCATGGAGATGTCTGAATCTGTAGGCTCTGAGATGGGTATTATGGGCTATAATTTAAGCAGGAACTGAGCGTTTGGTAGGAGGTGCTATTGCCACCACAATGAGTGTCAGTCAGAATTTCCTAATGGATATATGTTAAGGCTTTTTTTCTGAAGTACTGGAATTTTCAAATTGTTAGCAAACTCTACCCATGAGCTGTTGGTCTGTACTGAATATGTCACTTAATTAGTGTCATTGTGGCTGAAGGGCCCAGAGTCTGTACAGTGCTTTCTCTGCACTCCTTGATTGCTAAAGGGGAGAGATGCCAGAGTACTTTTGAGAAGTTCTTGTCCCACAAATGCAGGGAATATACCTTTAGCAGAATTTTCTCCTGCCATATCCAAAAGAAGTGTGAAAAAACAAGAGGGCTTTTTCTTGTCAACAGCTGCAGTCTTTGATCCTCCCCATTGTACTCCTCACTTATGCATTACACAATATGAGAGGGAACAGAGCAGAGAACTAAGTCTGTGCTGTCAGTTTTGTTGAGGGAGAATATTAAACCAGGCAAAAGCCTGGACTTCTTGTTTGGGTCCATGTTGTCTCACAGATCTGAGCCTATGCTTTACCTGGGCAAGCCATGGACAGCAGGTCCAGAATATGCAGCTTCATGACTATTGTATTATCCTCCTCCCAGATCATAAGATGCCTGTGCAGCCTCCCATTAAAACTTGGGGATTGCCAGTTCCCCATACTCCTCATGGTTAGCACAGCTCTGCACTGCATTTTTACTGCCTCATGGGAAAGCATTTAACCACCACATCTTGCTTGATGGCAAATGACTTGAAAAGGTGTGATATGAGGTATTGTGGTAAGGCTTTACAGAAAGTAAAAGTTGTGAAAATGATGCCCAGGGTTTTTTGGTGTCAACAAAATAGTTTACTTTGGGCACGGATTTATATTCTCTCAGTTCCTAGAAGTTTTCTCTGCCAAGGCATCTGGAACAGAGCCAGCAAAGCTCATGAAGTAATGTATCAAAAGAAAAAGAAAATGTGATGAAACCTTGGTGCCTTAAATCCGTTCTTTTTTTTTTTTTTTTTCCCTCCTTGTTCTCATATAAGCTGATCTATGAACAAGAAGTGAGGTCTGGCAATTTGTATACAATACACTGTCTCAACTCTTAACAGCATTCCATTAAGTAATAGAGTTTTTGGCATAAGTGGTGAAATTCCTCCAAGAGAAAATTATTAGAAAATCATTAGAAATCTTTACGAATATTAAAGATCAGCCTCAACTAAAATCTGTATCCAGAATATACTTTTTAAGGGAGTTTCAGAATTTTAACTCAGATCCAGGTCTTGGATTTTAATTAAGCAGAGATTCTGTAATGAGATCTCTGTTTTGTAGCTCAATCCCATCTCTACCTACAATTTCATCTGCAGCCTTCAGCTGATGTATCAAACTTCCAAAAGCCTAGCCAAGTGGGCTTAATGCAGGCACATCACTATAGCTCTATGGTCACAAGTGGGCTTCTCTCAAGAGAGATAAGATAAAACCCCAGATTATGCAGAGCTGGGAGTACTTCCTTAGTTGCAAGGTGCACCATTACACAGGTATCACCATTCCCAAATCCAGACCCAGGCTTCTGCAGAGTTTCTAATGCTTGATGATGGATCCATGTTGATACTGATGCAGTCAGCTTCAAGGACGAGGGCTTGATAGTTGGATAGATCCAGAAGACAGAAGCCATGTCCCATTGAGTGGTGCTTACTGTGTGGTTGGAGCTTCCTAAGATCCAATTTTACTAAGCCATTCCTGAGGTCAGCTTCAGGGTCAGAGCAGATGTCATCTTTGCTTCAGAGCCCTTAGGTTGTCCTCTGCCACCCTGCAGTAGCAGACTGAACCTGAGACTGGAAGCTCTTCCGAAGTTCAGGGTTTTGCAGTGGTACATTGTGGGTATCAAACTCCTGCCCTCCAGCACAACTCTGCAAAACTAGAGATTTTAAGAAAGGATTTTGGGTTTTTTGCTTGTTTTTGGGTTTGTTTGTTTTTTCCTGTGACGCATTATGGAGAGGGATAGATCAGATTTATGGGAGATGGGTCTGGCCCAGAATTTGAAGTTTGTGTACGGGAGAGCTTAAGTCAGTTGTTCTTGGCATTATGGAAAGGACCTTCCTAAATGCACTGTCACGTCATTTGCAGCTCGGCAAGGATCACTTCAGGGACCCTGCAATACATTTGAGTCCCTGGAGACTGTGAAGAGTGTAAAGGCCACTCCCTAAGTTTGCAGATGGCCCCAGTCTCAGTCATGATATGGTATCACCAGCATGTGTTGCTTGTGGACTTTTACCAATGGGAGACCAGTGACTAAATTTCACTTATTCTTCCCATGTAGTCAAGGGGTTTGTATAGCTTCTGTTAAGTGTAGCTCAGAGTGAAACGGTTGGGCTGGCAAAGATGGGAATCCCCTGGTGAAAAGGAGGGACATGGATGATGTTAACTCATGTGGGAGCTGCCTTATTGGTGAGAGGGTAAACAGAAATGAGGATTGTATTTTACCTCATAAACCACATTCCTCTGGGCTGTCCATCCCATGTTATCACTTCAGGAAGACTGAAGCACTTCTTTTTTTCACCTCTAGAACTTCAGAGGAACTTAGGTCTAAATGAGAGAGCATCCATAAAGCCCTGCTACATTTTCCCTCATCCAGAGTCCAAATGGTGCAATCAAAGTCTTTTTTCTTTCTTTATGAATTCTGAAATGCCTGCAGTGGTGAATATTGTGTTAAATTTTTATATATATATATATATAAAAGAACATTCTATATAAATATATTAAAAAGGATATGTAATTAAAATGAAGGAATTACCTAAATAGAATCCTGCACATCTGTGAAACTTGGGCTGATGCATGGAACTGTTTTCTGCTGCAACTTTTGTTGCACTGAGGGTGTAAGATCACCTGGCTTTTTGCCCACAGAGGAGAAGCTAATTAATTATGGCTAATCTGTGGTGGGCAGAAGGCCTGAATCCGCCTTCCTGAGTGGGATCACGTCCTGGGAGAGGAGGCATGAGATCAGGGGAGACCAGAGTGCAAGAACTGATTTAGCTTTCCACCACAAGCTTCTCCCCAGTCCTTGAAAATGCAAACGACCTACTGGAGCATACATTAGCTTTCAGGCACGCCCAGGTTTTGCAGTTGTCCCTTTTGCTTCTCTCCATCTCTAGAAAAAAAAAATAATCTGGGGGGGGGGGGGGAGAAGCTATAGCTGATCCCAATTTGGTTTAGCTTTTGCTTGCTCTTAATCAGTGTAAAGGCTTGATGATAACTAATTCTGCTCCAAGCAAGGAAAGGAAAGCTTGCCACTGAGTTCAACTGGAGATGGAGCAGGACTTTAACAGCCCTGGAAAGGAAGGATGGCAGGAGGCAAGTGTTTCCTGAGGGATCCTTGCAGCAGCCCAGACCTTAGATCTTGTTCTTGCAGGCACTGGTCCCCTTTGAAATACTATTTGCTGCCAGGTCAAGGGAAGGGCTGGAAGTCAGACACTGTGAAAAGGACTGTCCCCATCCCACTGGCCCTGGTTTGTGATTATTTCTCCTGCTAACTCTGATGGATTGTATTTTTTGTTAAGCTTTGTTCTCATTGTGGACTTGCCTGCCTTTGTGCCTTATTGCTTTAAAAAAAGAAAGAAAAACAACAGCCACAAAAAAAGATGTTTTGCCAGGTCTCAGCCATGAGATTAAACTGGAGTTTTTATAAAAACAGACCTGTGCCCTAGTGATGTTTTGAAACATTTTCTTTTTCCTGGATTTGGTTTATGAACGTGCTGCAAATGCATTTGTCTTCTTCTGACATGGAGTTTGAGCCCTTCTTTTGTTGTGTGAGTGGCCAGGGCATTAAGCTGTGTTTGTCTGGGTTTTGAGTGTGGGGATGAAGGTTAGAGCCTGATCACACACTTTTCTGATTGAAGATTATGAGGGCTGCAGCAGCGGCTCCGCAGCTCTGAAAATGAAGTGAGGGCTTGGAAACTTCTGTAGAATTACCATTATCTGAAATGCTTTAAAATTTCCAAGGGTAAAATTAATCTTTTTTCTGTTCTAGTTCTACCAGGCTGAAGTTTCAGTGATGCACAACCATGTCCTCCCATTTAGCACATCTCCTGCAGAATTCTGCCTTGCCTGTGACAATGTAGAGCAACGCAGAACAGACTATGGGAATACTTTGGGATCGCAGTGCTTGTAGAGGGGAAGCCATGCTGGAACAAGAGAATTATCTATGAAGCCTCTGCTGCATCATGTATGCACTTCTGTTGATTTATAAAGGCCAAGCAAGAACGTAAAAAAATTACAAATTACGTTTCCTCCTGGTTCTCTGCATTCTTGCAGTGCCATCATTGATTCAATCTCTGAGTGGTAGCATGGAAGTTAATATTATTAGTGTCTGTCCATTATTCTACCTTGGAAAAAAAAGACAGGGATTCTTGTGGTTGTGGCCTCAGTGGGCATACCTGCAGTTCAGCCTGCTCTTTGTTCCCCTTAAAAAGCAGATGAATCATTAGGTTAAATGAAATACTTTTTTCTACTCAGCAGCTGAACTCAGGGCTTGACTCCCTTTCCTACCTCCTTCATGACTTCAATTTCCCTTTAGGAAAATGCCTGTGTTGTGCTTCCTGCTTACCATGGCAACTGGCACACAAAGTGAGGGAGAAAACCATTTCTGTTGAACTCTGGAATTGTTGTTAGCTGTAGCCAATTATTAGTGCTGTACGAGAAACAGTATTTTTGTATTCTTTGTGCCACAGACTCTAGCAATGACTTGGCCATAAAACAAGAGGAGAATCTCATACTGCCCCGCAGCATTCCCATGGTTATGAAAATCAAGCATAAAGCACACTGCAGACCTGGTCATGTTCCACTCGGGACTGCACACTAAATCAGGGTGCTGAAACATGTGGACGTGCTTGAACACAATTTCATCCAATTCCTTTTGCCTGCTTTCTCATCACTACAGGTTTGAAAGTCTGACTCACGATAAACATCTGTGTAGGTTGTATTGGAAGCACCAGCTATAACATCTTGGATCCTTTCAGCTAAGTTAAAACCAGGATTAAGCAAGTTCCCAAACTGGCTGTTAACCAGGAAACAATCTAACCCAGCGCCAAAGAGCACTTGATACCAATGTCTCATGCATCCTCCTTGCAACACAGTCCAGCAGCTGTGGGACACAGGACACATCTAGCGGGTATCCCACTGAATGGAGCTAATGGTCAACTGGCAGCAAAGGGAAGGCAGGCAGTGCAGGGAAGGAAATTTAGCCCAGTGGGGGAGACTTAGGCCAAGCTGGCACAAGGCATCAACAACAGCAAAAAGAACAGGATCATGATGGCCAAGATAGAGAAAGGCAGTGAGATCTCCAAGCTCATTTTCCGTGTGAGCAGGATAAACTTTTCAAAGAACAAAGAACCCACAAGAGTAAAGGTTGAACATTTTCAGAGTTAAGAATTAGCTCAGACCTGGCCAAGTCCTGATGCCCCCAAAAGTTACAGTATGAATGTTAAAACCAGAGCATTTTGTTCACTCTGTAATAAAAAAGGGTAGCTATTTTCTCACGTCTTCTTTGCAAACTGCAGTGCGAGATGAACTACATTTTGCAAACCTAGAAAATCCATAGGAATTATGTGATGCACTTTGGGTCCAGATACATCCTAAAACTGGACCTGTTTTCTCCCATAGCACATCTGCTACAGGGAGCACATATCTCTCTATCATTTAAATCCCTTATCTGAAAAGACCAGGAAATATTTGAATTCAGTGAGAGGAAATGTTTTCAAAGAAAACTTAGTAGCTGCTTAACAATGAACCACAAGGAACAGGAACATGGGAACAACCAGAGCTAGAGAAAGGAGAATAACACACATGACAGTTATTAAACAGGGAAAGTCTCCAGATAAATAAAACCCAAAAAGGGAAAAAAACCCCAAAACCAAACCAGCCATAAGATACCGTTGAACCAGTCTGAAAAATATCAGGTAAATTCTTTCCCTCCTCCTTCATAAGATTCAGGCAGAAGTTTAGATCAGAAAATATAGGTGCTCACAAATTGCTTTACTCATCTTTTTTTTTATATTGTGAGATAATTTGCTTTAAACATCAAGGATCAGACAGTGGAGGCAGAAGAGACATGTAAAAAGACTAGGCTGGTTATTTGCAGGGATTATTTGAAGTGGCTTGGCTTTAACTTCTCCAGCCTCTGTGCCAGCCACAGTACCCTGCTAAAGGTGAGAGTTGCCTTGGGAAAAATAGAGAGGAAAGGTTTTCGATCCTGCATTCACTTACAGTCAGTAAGAATCCTGGGTAGTCAGAGCAGCTCTCTGCTCACCATTTAGCTCTCTTGCAGCGTTTATCTCAACTAGTGAACGTGCAAGAACTGCAGATGACCTTGTCTATGCTGGAATTTCACCTCGCGTGCAAGTTAACACAGTCAGAAACACCCTCACCTTTTTTTTCTGTTGAGGGTAAACCCTCAGCAGTCATCCTCAACTCCTCACGCAGCAGGATCTCCTAAAGATAGATGCCTGAGATTACAGGGAGAGTTCTTGCAGGAGGTTCCCAGCATACCACAAGTTGCAGAGGCTTTCCCCAGTTGCCAAAGAGGGCAGGGCTGCCAAGGAGTGGGAGAAGGAGGCTTCATTTATGAGCTAGTTTTAGGTCATACTTGGTCCCAATAAACATTTGCTTGGCACAAGTCCCTGTTGTAAGGAATGTGAAAAAATAAGATGCCAGGACAGTGAGCAGGATGGGAAATAAATCATCTGAGTCAGAGGACAGTGAACGCCACTGGCAGCCTGGTGCCGGTTGTCACAGTGAGGTGGGTAGCCAGATGCAAGCATGGCACATAGTGGGCATCGTATGTCATGTATGAACCATCAAGGTAAGGAGAAATAGGGCCTGAGAGAGTCTGTGCAAAGAGATCTTATGCAGAAGAAGAAGAAGTAGTGAGGGGAAAGATGGAAGGGGCAGAAAAGCCTGTTGGAAAAATGGGAGCAAGTCACGGAGTACCCAAAGGCAGCCCACATTGCCCCATTGCCTGAAGGAACAGAGACCTTCAGTGCTGCCAGTCACAAACATTCAAGAACATGAAAGACATCAGGTTATGTTTGTGTATGTACGGGAGGGGAGCAGCTGAGGGTTTGGGATTCTTGTTGGCTTGGAAGCCAGGCTGCTCTGTCAAGTATGAACAGAGGATGTTTCTCAGCGAGACTCAGATTTCTCAGAGCTGGGAATATTACAACAGAATAATAATCTAAAAATACAGTTGGTAAATCTGTTGAAGAATTGAAACATGATTTTTTTTGCCAGCAGAGAACTGTGAATATTCACACCTACAGAGAAGGAATACACAGCAAATCTGCAAACAAACTGCACAGCTTCCATCTGGAGAATTTTTTTCTTCACCCTGTCTTAGTCCAGCAGTTTTTATGCATCCGTGCATATAGCCTGCAGTGAAGACCACATACATCCATACCTTCAGGCAGCAATTTAAACAGCTGAGAATGAACTGGATTTCTTTACAAGCTTCAGCCAACACGTGAACCAGTTCACCACCATTCCTGTCATGGACTCCATCCCTTCCTCACCCTCCCCTGGCATCCCAGGTAGGGAGCTTGCAGAGATTGGAATCATCCTTCAGAAGCTGAAAAACCAGAAAAAGCTGTGCAGGATTTTTCACAAGCCTGCTCAACATCTTTCTGCCACCAGTCCAGTCTTTTTCTTCCTTAGTTCAGGCGGATAGAGCTGGGTTTTTCTGGTTGCATTGTTGCATGCTTCTGCATAGATCCACCATTGCCCAGATCACTTGTTCATTGCAGCTTTTATTTTTGTAAAACATAACTTATAATGTGCAACGTGAAGGAAAGGCTCAGGAAGCAGAAGGCAAATTTGAAGAACCCAAACTTAATTGGCTTAAGCTGCTGTTTATGCAATACGTCAATGGTATCATTTGCAACCGGTTGGAGCAGTTACTACTGCAATAGTCTATTCAAAGTAGCCTCAGTTCCTCTTCTTCTGCAGAGTCCTGCAGCATTTTCTCTATATTGAGTGCAGTGCTATAACCACACCACATTTAGATGTAGCAGGAAGGAAGAGACCTCTGGGTCTGAAGCAAAAGACCAGAAGAGGAAAATATTATTTGAAATTACCTGTTTCTGTGGCCCTTAAGTTTTCTACAGGCCATATCTCCACCCACGTCTGTAGGCAGAAGGCATCGCTAGTCTCTAGAAAGTCCCATAGCCAGTTGTTTCACCCATTTGCATAGTTACAGGAGTTTCAAAAATAACTCGAGCAAGAGACCTTTGCACAGGTGTGCAGCTATCCACAAAGGCTGCCATGACCAAGGAGTTATTAGAGGGGTTTGTCCAAGCAAGGACAGAGGCTGTGTGCCTGCACTGTCCCTCCTCCCCCATTTCTCTCCTCTCTGCTGTTGCAGTTGGCAGGCATTTCAGTTCACAGTAAGTAGCAGAGAACCCTTTGCTATTGCTGCCTAACTTAGGCAGACATGAAGTCTCTTTATATTTCTTTAGATTTAGGTATTATTGTAGCTTTCAGCAACATATGCACACACACAAAAATAATCAAAAACCAAACCCAGACAACTTTCATACACAGTCCCTATGATCTATCCATGTCCCCGAGTCTCACCAAAAACTGCTGAAGACTCATTTCTTTATGGAAATTGCTGAGAGTTCAGGATCTCCAAGATAGTCACGATCCCACTGAACCAGTAGAGTGGCTGATCCATAGGGATTTTCATTTTTGAAGGCACACTCATACAGCAAAACCCCACTATGTTGCAGAGACCTGTTTCTCCTTCAAGATGTTCATGCTCATAGCTCCTTCTTTCTCTCCCCCAGTCAGTACTTTAGCAAGGGACTATTCAGATGCAGATTTTCTGTAGCACCGTGCATCCATGGTGCTTTGCACTCAGATCTTCAGGACGGGGTTACAGGACTTGAAAGCCTGCCTTTGCACTGCCCCAGATGTCCCAGATACAGAACTTTATCATTTCTCCTTCCCAAAGACACAATCTTGAACAAGAAAAAAATCTCACTTCCACTTCCTTTTAATTAGTATTTTGGTGAGTATACAAAAACAAAGAATCAAGGCAGCTGACAAGTGTCAGGACCTGAACCAACCAGTACACCTTTGGAAGAGGCTTCACCTTAAAACGCTCTATACAGGACCATATTTCACATGACACATGTAACTGCTGAAGTGTTCACTAGGAAAGACACCAGATCAGTCTGGGCCAAAGTAAACATCCTCTATTGAACTGACTGAGAACAGTAACTGCTGATGCAAGGACTGGATTTGGTTCAGTTAGCTCCTTGCTTGCATTTTTCACAAGAGTTACCTATTGCCATTATTTGCCATTTGTCCTACGTGACCTGGGGATGCGGAAGGGGAGTACACAGGGGATGTGACATGCAGGTAGCTGAAGGAAGAACCATAGTGATCTAGGGGCGTGGGACAGCCACTTTCACAAAGCCAACTACAGCACAGGACCCCTCCTATTCTGCACAAATTCTAGCCCGTAGATGTGTGATATCTTGTGTGAAGTACATAGCAGCTTTTTGAAGGAGTCGCTTGTTAGCAAGAGGAGCTTTTTCTGGACTGGCACTTCTGAAGGTAGGAGCGCACGCAGTAGTTTCATCAGTGACAGGAGGTAGGCTTCAATATAGGCAGCATATTGCAGAGGAGTGAGCTAGCCTTTTATTGGGCTTGACTAGCAACAGACTTCTTGTCTGATATGTCTTTACTGCTGACACACTTAAACTCTTAGAGAATCTGCCTTATTCTAAGGCAAGGGGTGACAGAGACCAGGAACAGAAGTTCAACGATAAAATATATTAGAGAGGTCTACAGTCTTCTCCCTTGCAGCATTTGTCTTTATTGGCCACAGGAGGTTACAGTTTTGCTCACATAGCCCTTGCTGGTGCCTTTAGCATTATGATTTATGTTCAACCTAGTTTTAGAGAGAGATTTTTCTGGAGCAAGCATATATGGACATTTTCCTTTCTGATGTCATCACAGAACAAATCAGATCAGTTCTTATCTTATGCGCCAAGGATTTCTTGCACAGTGAAAGAAGAATTGTGCCTCAGCCAGGAGGCATTAAGGATGCAGAACAAGGGGCAAAGAAGGGACAAGAAGATTCTTTCCTGGAGTCAGCAGTTCTGTGTGTCAAGTTTTTGGAGAGGCAAAAGTATATATGGGAGAGGTAGTGGGAAAACTTCAAATCCTCCATGGCAGAAGGAGAATGGAGCAGGAGACGAACGAATGCAGTTTCACACAGTGCTTCAGGACAGCGCTGAGGACACTGGGCCTTCAGTATTCAATTCTGCTCCAGTAGAACATGGTACCAAGGAGGACGCAGAACTGAAACAACAAGACTGATAAGTTTCTCCGCTTCCCATTTCCTTCTCCCCACCTGTCCCCCAGTGCCATTTAGTCCATACCATTAGGTATGAGAGCGCAACAGAAATTATTGATAAGCAAAGTCCATTCAGGCAGAGGAAGCTTAAAGCTTTTTATCTGCCCAGAAGCTTCACAGTGAAGAGAGAAGATATATGCAGCCATAACTATTTGACTGAATCACTCAGCTCACTGGGGATTATCTGTCACGAAGCTGCTGAACCCTGAGTACTTAAAACACTCATACAAAGTCTTTGAACTAGAAACTGAATTATCTGTCATGATTACTGTTTAGATGATCCAATACCCTTCACAAACAAGTGTCTGCAAGCTGTGTTTGCTGTGTTGTATCGCTGAGATGGCAGCAGGTCACAGCAGGCTGGAAAGCCATCTAGCTCCTTGCCTGTGGAAGCCAGAATGGAGGGCAACTTGTAAATGTAGCCCTGTTAGTGGAACAGGCTACAGGCAGATTGGTGATGAATGAATAACTATCATCTACAGACATTTTAAATGCGTCAGTCCTGTCATCCACCTCCACCCAACTGGGTGTGGAATAGCAAGAAAAGAGAAAAGGAAATAAAGGCAAATATTAAGTACTCACGGTCCAGCAGAGGATGGCAAAACCAAACCAGGCAACACCCCAGGCATGTGTGTTCATTGGCCCAGAAATAGCGTCATAACAACCCTGTAAGACAACCGTGAATGGATCAACACCAGCTTTGAGCTTGTACTGCAAGGTGACACACTTATCCACCTCTGAGAGAGACTGAGGTTGCATGCTTCTCTCTTATTGCAATTTGTGTAGCTCACAGAATCTCAAGAACACAAGCCAGAGCTACACTGCTTATTGACAACTTGCAGACAGCTTACCTGTTTCTAGCTCCAAATACAAATTAGACCCATCTCAGAAACTTCAAGGGCAACATCCAATTGCCAAGTGTACATATATAACCAAACACAGCCAACACAGAGTTGACCTCCAAAATCAAGAAACTGCAGGCAAATTTGGAAGCTTGAACGCCTTCTAGAAATGTTTGCTAGCGCAGAAGTTGATGCTTATGACCCAGTAATCTGTTTGAAAAGGACAAGCTGGTCTGAAGAAGAACTGAAAAGTTCTACCTTGAGGAGGAGAACTGCTGACTTGCTCACTCATATTGTCTGAACTCATCTTTGGGCTAAGTTTGATTTAGCTACTGTCCCTCTACATGTTGGAGATGTCGCTTCTTACTGGTGGCATTGGGAGAGTTTTCTTGATAGTTCTCTCTCCATCAGGAAAGCCTTTATTGCAACCTATCCTGTGTTCAGCAACATGGCCAGGACCCTACAGGCATTGCTTCTCCTCCAGAAAGCTTTTGAGCACCTGTAGCTTACAGTGGAGAAGGAAGGCTATTCACTGTTTCCTTCTCTTCCATCAAGGCACTTTTGACCAACATATGTTAACCAGAAAAGGTGCAGAGGATCTTACGTTGCTGTGATAGTAGCCGGGGACTCCAAGCTTGCAGCCATCAAGGTTGATGGGAGACCCTTGGGCATCCACGACACAGCAATTGTGGGGCCAAGGGAAGTCAGCGTCGCTGTGTGTTAAACGGAAGGCGGACATGTACTCTTGCCAGTCGGAGGGGCCCTGCACCCCGCAGCACTGGTTCTGTGGGGCGAGAGAAGGGAATGGTCTTTACGGGCCCAGGTCACAGCGCTGCACGTGGCTGGTTAGGCATTAACCACAGATTTATGGGAGAGATTTTTGAAGTGCCTGCCTTTGACAGTCTGCCGTTTGATAAACGAGCAAAACAGGGAGTGTGGCAGGACTTTCTCTAAGGTTCAAGGCAGATGCCGTCCTCTTTATTACCAAGTGGCCCCAAGGAGGACTTGAAATTCCAGGGCTGCAGAGCATATAGTAATTAGTGAGAGTTTTCAGTGTTGTTATTACCTGAAACATGAGTTTATCCCATGTCTTTGTGACCCCTTCAGTCATCCATTTGTCATTGTTATTTACTGTCTCTGTCTTCTTATAACTCTCCAGCATTTGCTTCAGGAAGAGATTTGGAGTGAGCTACAGAAAAAAAAAAAAACAAAACAGAAGAATGCAGAAACTGTGTAAATAAGTGGCCATGTAAAGCAAATATAAGGTTATTTGGGTGGGTTTGTTTGCTTGTTTCAGTGTCCTGCTAGAGAACAAGAATGCTGCATCTCCCCCAGTTTTAGGAGACACAGGAGACTAAAGAGCAGGATTTGAGGAGCAGGAGCAACAAAGATGTAGAACTTGAGCATGACTTTTAAGCAGGCCCTACCGGATGTCAGATCACAGGAGATGAGCAGACGCTATAGGTTACATTTGATATCTTGCTTGGAACTAAAGCACCACAAGTTAATTTCTCCCCCTGCCAATATTTCCAATAACCCATGTAGTCTTTCCCTCACTAGTAACACTGCCTGGGGCAATGCTGAAGATTTGTCTTCTGCATGTATGATAGATTAATCAGTCTGTAGGTGAAAGACTAAACACTGTATTGATGATTCAGCTAACCCATGCTATTATTTCCTTAACTACAAGGTTGTAAACATTGTAAAATGTTAAAAATACCAAAACTATGTTAAAGAGAACAAAGTCGTTTCCTTGATTGGAATGATGATGTTGGAGACTTTCCTTTTGGGGTCTTATTCTAACTCAGCAGTAGTCCTTTGAGTTTACACTGTACCACCACACAGGCCATTTACTACGCTGAACAGGGCAGCCACGTGCCCCATGAGTGCAACATTTCCCAGTGTGGTTACAAGAATACATGAGGACAGCAATACTCACAAAGTCTCGGTGAGTCGCTGCCGTGATGCAAGAAGCCATTTCAAATGCGTAAGTGATCAGCATCAGAATAATATACTGTGGGAGAAAGACAGCAGAGTTAGCTCTTGAAGAAACAGTTAAGCAGTTTCTTCCGGTTCTGTATTTTTCAAGATTAAGCCCAAAACCCTGCTCAGGGCAAAGAAGGCCAGGCTCTCTTGGTCTCCTCAGTCCTCTCCATTTCCCTGAACATTCATGTAGCCCTTCCCTGTGCTTGTTTCAGTTTGCAATCTGCTTTCTTGAAGGTGTATGACTGGAATTGTTCTCCATCTCACAGACAAGATTTCGTCAGAACATCATGGCATTAATACCACCCTGCCTCTATGGAAAAGACTTAGCCTGATATGTCCTAAAATAACATTTGCCCTTTCCTTTGTTGCATCTCATTGGCAACTTATGCTTGTTCCATGTCTCCTCCTTCCACTTCCACTTGCCAGCTCTAAATTTCTCAGCAAGAAGCTGTTCACTCCTAGCAGGAGAGCTGGTACTTTGGGGAAACAGAAGGTGCAATTTAGGGTGTCGTTCAGATCCTCCTGATTTTGAATTGTCAGATTTCCTTAGTACTCCTACTTTGTGAGCAAAGATCCTTCATGAAAGCAGATCCTGAGGATCACCTCTCGTAGTTTATTTCACTGTTTCTCTTCCCTTCTCGGCACAACCCCTTTAACCTTTCCCATATTCCCTTCGCAGTTCTTGTGCCTCTATTTCTCCTCCCACATTTTATAATGTTCTTCTCAGATTCAACGCATTTGTTTTCTTCTTCCCCCAGCTTCTGCCCCTTGTACAGTCTCTTCTGTCCTATACCTCAGCCTTGGGTTTCAGCCAAGACACCAAAATTCAGTTAAGGGAATTCTCTTTCATCAGCTGTTTGCTGGCAAATTCCCTGGCACAAGAGTTCAGACCTCTAAGTGTCTTAAAACAGACACCCTGCCATCCCATATTAATCCAAGAGAGAGCCAATTCCAGAGTTTTCAGTTCAACTCATCTTTTACGCAATCGCCAATTAAGTTTCACCACGGTCAACCTGAAGGACTAAGTAAGAAATCATACAGAGATTTCTTCAGATCTTATCATTGTCCTTGGCTTATCCAAAGCTCTCTGTCCCCACCCCTGTAATTTCTGCCTGCCTGCAGATGTCTAGTGTTCTCAATTGCACCCATATTTGGTATACTAACACATACTAATGCCTTGTACAGAAGCCATTATTTATCAGCTCCTAAACTGAATTGTACATGACAGCTGAAATGCAGTAAGGGGTGGGGAGAAACAAAGATCTAAACCACATCCCAGTTATATCTGATTGCACAAGTGCTTCTGCATTGCTTCAGAGTAAGGTCAGGGTCAGGCAAGTCAGCTTAAACCTCCACTGTGGCTATCACCATTAATTCCCTCAACCTGGTTCAGGAGCGTCTCATGCATGTGTCCCCACAGGATTCACCTTGTGGGAGACCACAGCCATGGTCAAGAAGAACCTTTGGCTCCTCATCACTAATAAAAGCTGTCTTTGCTCAGTGGGTGATTACCAGGGTGAGCAGGGAAACTAAAGCAGCTTTTTTTTTTTCAGTTTGGCAGCAATGGGTGGACAAACTTTGCTATACTTACCACCAGCAGCAAGGTCCTGTTGGACTTAATGACTCCAACGATGCCAAGGATAGACAGAGCAAAGAGTGCAAAGCCAACAAAGATGCCAATCCAAGCGGCAGCATAGATGTCATCATTTTCTGTGGCTTCCAGCAAAGGGTAGAGACCATGGGGATCGGACACAAAGAAGATGCATTCTGCTGTCAGGGCAATGCCGCACATCTGAGAAGTTTGGGAAAACAATTAGATCAATCTTCCCCAAAGAAATAGCAGAGACAGAAAAAGATGGAGACTGCTTTCCTTTCATTCAGCCTCCTGCCAAACAGGAGCTACTCAACTCCTCCTCTGCTCAACTCTACAAACTCCTGTATTGTGCCTTCACAGAAAAATTGCAGGCAAAACTCACCCAGCCTAGACCTGAGAGGTCAGGCCTAGGACTTGAAGATATTAAGAAAGAATTAACAGAACCTTTCCCATCACTATATGGAGGGAGGTGGCTGGAAAGATGTTGGTCAGCAGCAAGGGCTCTTCCCCTAGAACTCATGTTGGTCTTGTGGATCAGCCCCTGCTGTCCCTTGCTGTCCCCTCCCCACCCAACCGATCAGCTAGCACAGCTCTCCTTTACCCCTCCTCTCACCCTTTACTGGTCTATTTATATGTGGACTTTACAGGTGAAGAGGGATTTCATGGTTGGGAACTGCTGTTTTAAGAAGTGTCATACTGGAAGGAAGCCTCCACCCATACTTGTCCCACTTCACTTACCCCAATGACCACATTCCCAAAGACTAATAGACCCTGCAAGATGCATATGCCATCATCACTTTTTGCCATCTTTAATTCTTCATGTAACCTGGGAATAACAAAGACAGTCTTTTGTTAGACCAGTACAACAGGCTACACTCAGAAATAGAAATTATCCCTGAGGAGAAGGATAGACAGAACCTGCCAGCCTGTCTGTACACCTACCACCCCTTGCTTCATAGTAGTTTCAGAGGAGAAACTTCCCCAGGTGTGAACCTGGTAACTCAAACTCTCCCTGATACTTGAGCTACAGAAGATTGGGACTACTCTGGGGGCAGCTGGTGTCTTCGGCTCCCTTTTGGGTAGGGTTTTCATCATCACAACAGTACCCATGCAAACTCAGTTCAGTACCCTCATCTCACTCCTCTTCCAAAGGACCCAGCTTTACCCCAGAGTATGCTATCCACCCCGCTGGACCTTTCATCTCAGCCAGCACTGCCATGGGACCAAACTGGCAACCACGACGCTTTAGCTGTATCCCACACACATACCTACGGCTCATCGCTTGGCAGCACCTTGCTAAGGGTAGCCCCATCTCCCCCCATGCTGGGAACTGGAGCTGGGCCCCCCGTTCCCAGTCAGGTGCAAGGGAGTGAGGGAGGGAGCTGCTCAGGCTGCAGCTGGCTCACGGGAACTGGGCCAAGTAGCATTCCCACCAAATTCCTGAGAGCGCTATATCCTGCAGGCTGGGGCCAGGTGCCCCGTGTCAAATTCATCCCCTTCCAGAGAGAGCAGCATAAAGGCAGTAGTCAGAGGTGTGAGACCTCTTGGAGAAACAAGCCCAGATGCCAGCACCAACGAAGCCCTTCTTTCAAAGGGATGGAGTGCATGTGTGCATGGGGAGGGAAAAAACCCCCAGCCCTGAGACAGCTGCGTTTGATGAGTGGTTAAGAAAATACAAGCTGTGAAAGAAAAGCTGAAGTGGGCCCAACTTGAGCAGACAACAGGAAAAGCAGCTTGAACACCCCTCTTCTGCTGAAGTACCTGCACTAGTGCCTTCTCTTCCTGGGGTTACTGACTCTGGGATTCTTCAAAGAAGCTGTTGGAAAACAAGAGCAGACACATCTGTCAATGAAGGGGAGTTTCTTGAGGAACAGACCATTGTGGGACCTCTCTAACAATGCCACCTTTAGCCTCCTCAGCAGCTGCCCTTTTAGGTTAGTCAGGACTTCCAACAGTGACAGAGGGAAAACCAGAATTTCCTACCCCCATTTCTGCAGCAGTTTGAGGGTTAGGCATGGAGAGATCTCCAGTGCTCTCACCGTGATACCAGCAGCAGAACACAATAAGTATTTTTGCATGACAGCGTGAATAAGGATGGCCATTATTTTGAAGGTCAGAAGCCATTTTTATTCCCAGACAGGTTGTTGGAGGCCAGCCCAATACATCTGAAGCCGTACAGCTCTGTACTTGAAAATCACAGGCTCAAGAGGTCAACCTGAAGCTCTGTACCTACCAAACCTGTTGACCAACCAGCATGCCCAGGGGCCACATAAAACTGCCTCACCGGCGATGTTTGGCTACATATGGTCTGCAATACAACACTCCACAGTCTGCCAAACCTGAGAATGACACAGGTCCTCTACTCATTTGAAAGCAGTAGAGGCCACTGCCTGGCTCATGGATCTTCATGCTGCAAGCTCCAGAGATTTTCGAAAAGCCCTTAGTTATTGCTGGCTAAGAGACATCACAAGTCAGAGGGCAGTCCAAAAAGCAAGGAAATCTTCCCTGCTCAAATGCAGGCGTGTGAACTCTGACTACTACATAGAAAAGCAGGTCTGCTCCAGCTGCCACGTGGATAGCAGGGTTGAGTGTGCCATGTGGCTTGCATGACAGATCACACCAAGCATGATTAACAAAGTCACAACCCTTTCCTTAACATCGCAGGAACCTCTTTCTCCTTCCTTTTCTCTCCTACAGACCCCCAGGCACTGTAACGATAGCACTCACATCTTGTACGCGGGCTGTCCACCCAGCCCTTGTGCTTGGATCCCCGCAAGCTGGCTTTCTTCTCCTCCCTGGCAGGCAGGACCTAGCTTGCCTTTGCCTCTCCTTAGGCAGGTATTAGTGCAGGCATGCCAGCCTTAGAAAGCAAGCCTCTTCTCCTGGGGCAAGCCCATCTCCAAGGATACTGTAGCTGGGAGGAAAGCTGGACACGGTCACCACCACTCAGATATCAACTGGAGAGTGGCAAACTTCCAGGCAACTTAAGGCTCTCCAATACCTTACCTAAGTCCAATGGGATTGCAGGGCGGGCAGAAACGGAGAGATCGGGAGGGGGAAAAGGGAAGGAAGAGCCTTTACTCTAGGCCTATAAATGAACAAGTGTCATGATGTTGCCACATTAGTATGAATTCTCCCTCTGATTCCAAGTGATCAGCACTGAGGGAGTCCATTTCTCGGTGACCGCTTTGTTCCCCTGTGCCACATCTGGCAACCCTTTGTCTGGCCCCTTCTCTGTCATAGAGGGTCTAGTATCAACATCACAGATGAGAGACTGGGGAGGTGCTCCAAGGCCACGACAACATCTATGCATCTGGAGAGCCGACCCTCCAACACGCCCCAGAGGAGAAGCCATGGGAGATCTGTGGCTTTCCACCTGCTGCCTGCCCCTCACACCTCAGAGGCAAGCTGCGTTAAGCAAAAGCAACTTGCACAGCACTTGGCACAGGTGCATGACTACAGAAGCGTGAGGCAAACCTTGGCTGGCTTGCCCGAGGCAAGCTGCACGCTGGTATGTCTCACAACCACCCCTGGGTTGTGACACTAGTAGGCAGTACTCCTCCCAGCCCCCAGAGAGACAGGCGCCAGCAGCTCGAGCCTATGGGCACAAATCAGTTTGGAGATAGAGGAGCCTTCTGTGCTGGCTGGTTAAGATTAGTTTTACAACCCAAATACAGTTTCCTGGGGCTTCAGGGAAACTCCTGAGGAAACTGGAGCTTCAGCTGCAACCGTTATCCAAAACCTCTGTGCAAGAAGGTGGCCAGGTCCTGGGATTTCAGCCTGGAGCTTGCATGGACCTGGTGTTCCTCAGCACATCCTGGGCACCTTGCAATTTAGCCGTGACCCATTAGGTCCCAGCTATTCAATTATCACTACTACAGACTTTGCTGCATGCTCCAAGCAGCTTTGGAAAGGTATCTGTTGCTCCCATTTTATCACGGAAACCTATGCCCCTCCTGAAGCACATCCTTCTTCCCCTTCCTTACACCCTGGCTGCAACTTCTCCCCTCTCGTCTTCCCTCACACTCCCAAAACACTCCTGCCACTCATGGGGATCCAGCTGAGCCTGTCAGAGCCCAGGAGCAGTGGTAGTCCTGCCTCCCCCAGCACTCCACAGATTGCCCACAGACCTATTATTTCCATGCCCTTAGAGCTTTCTTGACCTCTCCTCCTTTCCTCTACTCACAGGGGCTCTGAAAGACCTGCAGCATGACTGTGGCAGCCAAAAAGGAAGCTCCTTTCTGCAGAGGCTGGCTTCTGCCTTTGTATTTTAGGTGACCAACCTCATGCAGGGTTTTAAAGGAAGCCCTGCTCACAGCAGTGCATGGATTCAGGCAGGGTTCAGTCTCTGAACACATACATTCTCTCTCACATACATTGGGCTGGTTGATCTTCTGAAGCCTCCGCACCCTCTTTCTATAGATTGGGACAGGATTTCAGTAGCTTTACAGACAAATGCTCCCTGCTTAGCCTAGTCCTACTCCATCTATACCCAAAAAAAGCCAACGGATAAGAATTGGTTTGGCATTGCCCCATGCAGAAGCAGGTCCCATTTTGATTGCCTTGTGTTTTGCGCCAGTTGTCATGGTGGAGTCACCACACTGTGACCAAGGAATGTCCAAAAAACCCCCTGTGAGCATCATTTGTTTCTAGACCCTGCTCTTGGAGGTCTTTCAGTGTGGTGGTGGTGCTTACAGGGGCTTCACCTCACCCCTTGCTACCCACCTTTGCTTCAGCGTCCCTGTGCAGGGTGTTACATTCTCATCCCCTGGTGTAAGGAGGCAGAGACAAGGGACACATTTGTTTTATTACTTACAGGCTCTGCAGCCTCCAGATGCCTTGGCTGAAGGGCTCCAAACCCCTCAAGCACAACTAAACAAACTCAGCCATGCAACGGCAGAAACCTGGTCCTTGCTGATAACACCCTCCGGCACAGAAGCCCGGGCACCACACCTGCTGTGCCCTGCACTCACCCGGCCCCGGCTCTGTCTCTACAGAGAGGCGTGAGATGGCTGGGCTAGGGCTGGGGTGCTGCCGAAGGGAAGCCAGCGGGGTGGAACCACTGCCAGAGGTGCTGTGCTGGTGCCGGAGCCGGTGCTGGTGCTGCAAGAAGCCTCCACGAGCCACAGACCTGCCCACACCCTGACCTGCTGTGGGCTCTGATGCATTGAGGCTTGAGGGTCCAGACAGCAATAAACCTACTTTTTTTTTTTTTTTCAATTGGCTTTAGAGGAAAATTTAGCCCCAAGGGGCTTAAAAAGAAGGTAGTTTCCAAGTGCTTCGGACATCTTCAGAGTTACACAGTTTTTAAGAGGATGAAATTAAATATGTTATTGATGAATCGCTTGGACTCTGCTGCAAGAAGCCAAATGCTTTACAAACATCAATTCATCATTCGTTTACTTATTTTAAAGCAAACACCTCCAGCGCACACAGAACCACACACTCCTCCTGCCCTGCCGGACTTTCCCCATTGCTCTATCTACCTGCCCAGAAATGCAGCCATGTCTGACAAAGAACAGCTTGTGCATCAGAAGTCAACCACACTCAGAAAAGGAAAGGCCAGCCAGTTATTTTGTGCTACCAAAGGAGGAAAAATAAAGCAAAACCAAAGCTCAGTATCAAGCAGGGGTCAGAGACTAATTAAGTTTCCTTTCGAGAGAGATTGCTATGAAATGAAGCCTGTGTGAACAGTGGAGTGGCTGCTAAATCATCATCAGGCATAATTACCTCGGAAATAGAGCTGGGAGGTAGGTTTTTCCTCTCTCCCTCATTAGTTCAGCACAGCCAAAACAAGAGGATTTTTTTTTTTGCCTTTCCTATTTTCACAAGTGAGGGGGAATTACAGAATTCATTTCTCTCTGAACATTTTTTCTTCTTTTTTTTTACACTCAGATATATTTGCAACAGATTTAATTTTCCCATTCCCTCCTCCCCAATCTTTAGGAGAAAAAATATGAAACAAATTAAAACATCCATGGAGAAGATACAGCCTGAGGTAAGAAAAATGAAATACTTAATAATCTTCTGGAGTTAACCTTTTCCAGGTACCAGACTCCCACATACTAAACACAGCCCAGGGACTAAAATAAAAATCATTAAACATAAAAGCTTCTTCTTCTTCTAACAGAGACTTGTCACTCATATGCCTCATTAAGAGGAAGACAATGACCAAAGCAAGGCACTCACCCCTCCCTTCTCGTGATGCTTCCCAGCAGAAATCCTGACCCACCTGCAAAGCCAAAAAAGCCCCTTTCTCCCACCTCCGCTAGGCTTTAAAGAGCCCAGGTTGCTTGCGGAAAGTGCTATGTGATTGGTAGGGTGCCCATCACATGAGGATAACTTTTTTCTAGCCAAACCTGTTCCCCGCTCCTCCGTGAGACCAGAGGGTGTCTCTGTGATCCTTAGATCGGATCGGAATGTGGTTGTGCTGAAAACACAAAGCTTTAAAGAATTTCTACTATTATACTCTTTAAAGGGTGGACAAATGACTCACTCATACGAGATATTTGAACTTTAAAGAGGATGGGCAAGTTGGAAA
Organism: Gavia stellata; assembly: GCF_030936135.1. NCBI lineage: Eukaryota > Metazoa > Chordata > Aves > Gaviiformes > Gaviidae > Gavia > Gavia stellata. Next base: position 128,967,660 of record NC_082594.1, on the reverse strand, counting down.
GACATAAATACAAATATTAGGATTGCTGGACTAGTGTTTGAGCATGGCTGTAAGAAGAATGTACTGACTAGAAAAAGACAGTAAATTGATTTTAAAGTTTTCATTTAATTACGTGGCATGGGGAAAATCCAGTGGTTTGGGTTGGATCCATTTTCCTTTTATTTGGCTTGGGATTTTTTTTGGAAACAGAAGTGTAGGCGTTGGCTACACTGCAAGACACTATGGATAACATGAAAAGTGGGGATACTATTGCATTTCCTTGGGCCCTCTGAATTTTTAACACATTCAGCCTTATTAAGACTGAGTACAGTCAAGCACATATATTAATTGGCCTGTGATGAACTGGAAGGGGTTGAGGCTGAAGAGCACAGCAGAAAAGGAATGTCTCTCACCTTCCTCTCCCTCACCCATTCCAGCATAAGTCTGCCAAAAGTCATGATTCCCGTTACTGGAGCCTTGAGCAAGTCCCTGGCAAAAGCGCTGGTGTTTGTGCTTGATGTTCTTCATCTGCTGGTGCAAAACCCAGCCAAATGAAAAATGGGCTTGGCAAGGGTCATGGGAGCTTCATGTTTTTAGAGCCCTTCACAAGTCAAAAGCAAACATCAAAGGAATACATATAATCTCCTTCATAGCCATCCTTGCGAATATCTTGTGGGAAATTAGTGAGAACTGCAATAGTTCTAATGTTTTATGGATCCCCTTGGTACTTGGAGACAACTGAAGAGAGATCCAGCTCTCCCATGAGATCTCCATGAGATTTTACCCTGAGGAAAGGACAGTGCTTTTGGCAATTCCATCTGCATGACGTATCACAGTGATAAGCAAAAGAAGACCCAGCCATTGCAGCCAGCCTGATCTAGTAGACAGGGACAAGAAATTTGTCACTTCGGTGCTCAAGAGTAGGGACGCAGGTTTGTCTAGACCTAAATATCTCAGACCTGCTTGCCCATTATTTGTGCTCCCTACAACACGTGAAGTCTATTTTGGTGCAGTCACCACCCCATCTTTTAGCAGTGCTGGGGACCATGTGTTTCACACCAGCTCGTGTGCTGGGGTCTAGGAAGGCAGGCTCCCATCATTGCTGCTGGATATGGAGAGCAGCCGGTGGCAGGACAAGCAGCGCATCTCCTGAGCATAACAGCACAGCAGGTCAAGGGGCAGTGGTTAGACACAAGCCTGCCGTGGTAAGACACCCTACCACGTCTCACCTGGGAGGAGAGAAGAGGCAGCGAGTGTGGAAATGTTTTGGGAGAAGAAAATTATGGAAGAGGACAGAGGTGAGGGGAAGCTGGTAGTGAAGTCTGTGGTCTTGCCAGTCACCAACAGTGAGAGTGGCTGTTGGGAGAAGGCCCTAGTGCTGCTGAGCTCTTGCTGCTCCATAACCCCGTCTGAGAAGCTGCAAACAGATGTTACCATGAATCCTTATTTGGGCTGGAAGAATGGGTAAGGCCTGGGAGCATGATGGTCAATCCTGAGCTGCAATCACCATTTGGCTGCTAACAGTTTGTTGTTAATTTGTTTTAGTGTGTAAGAATGTTTTTGCTGATATACGGGGACAAATTTGGTATTGGGAAGGAAAGAGTTGGGATGGGGGTTTTGTTTGTTTGCACTTTTTTTGGTGTGTGTTAATAAGGTCAGACTATGAGTTTGCATGAATGCGTGTGCACAGCAGAGGGTCAGGCAGAGACCTTGCCTGAGCAAGGGAGTGCAGTGGGACTGACGAACCATGCAGTGGGAAGCCCAGGTGCCACGCTGGGTACCTCCAGTGAGGTGCCTACAGTCGCTTTAACCTCCCCTGTAGGTCTGCGGCTGCGCTGCATACTTCAGATGAGAATGGGCCAAACACCTCTCTATAGCCAGACCCATAGACTTGTGCAAGCTCTTGCACTTGTGAATGCTACAGACTCACAAGTGCACACACCTCCTCACAGAGCCATATGTACACACACATGTATATGCACACATACAAATCCACACATGTATGTGCTTTCCTCGCGTGTATCCAGACATAGGTCTGCATATGTGCACACCTCTATTGCATGGGATTAAAGGCAAAGTGCTGGCTTGGGAGTGAAGACACGCTGCAATTTGGGCTTTCGTCTGGAGGCACAGTCAGATGCTGAGGCCACAGCCTGGATGATTTTCAGATGGAGGTGGAAAATGAAATTTCACAGGGGATCTATCACTTGACTATGGCAATGTGCTCTATAGGTGACAGGGCAATGTGAGAACATGCCTGTCACTACGTGTGCTGTGGCTTTTCAAAATTGGCATGGAAGGGGTGCTGGAGGATGTCCAGTGAGAATAAAGATGCTGAAAAGGGCTGATTAGATGCTGTGGGTAATTCCAATGGGCTGGCCCTGCTCCTAACCTCTAAGAACAGTTATTCACCTTCCTGCATCCTTTGAATTTTCTTTCTTCGTAGCATGCAAATGCTAACTGCATTTGCGATGCTGCATGGGAAGATCAGATCTCACAGTTAAGGAAGAGGGCTCAGGAAATCCCACATCCCTAGCAGTGTGCCTGCAGCGTTGGCCGTGCCCATGCACCCGTGCACAGGTTCAGCTTGACACACACCATCTGTTTGTCCCAGGGAGGGGGACATTTTTGATGATCGTCCCTCCTGCGCAGGCCGCGCTGCTGGAGGCAAGGCCAAGCATCCCTGCCACAGCGTGCTGCAAAGGTGCTGCCCGTGAGCGAAGGGGCTGCCGCCTTTCCCGGCAGAGTCCCCACCTCACCGGCCAGGCCAGCGACTTCTCCCTGAGGGCACCGCCACCAGCGGCCCCATCCCCAGTTCCTGCCACCCAGCTTTGCTCCTGCATTCCAGGGAGGGCTGCGAACAGCTGCTTCCCAGTCCGCAGTTCGACCTTCCTTCCCTCGGCCAGATTTGGCTTTGAGGCTCGGTCCTGCCACCCAAGCCCTCCACGTGCTGTGGCCGGGAGCCAGCTCCTCCCCACAGGAGAAGGGAATTCCTCACGGTCGCCTCCTCTCCCATCTTGGTGCATCTGCGCAGGGATGCAGGCCGTGGGGGACAGATGTCCGCCGTGCCCCTCGGGTTTGCAGCTGGCCTGGCCCCAGGCCAGCCTTGCCTCCTGCCTCCCCAGCTGGGTTGTGGCTTTTGCTACAGCTGCCTCCCCCTTTCTGCAATGTTTTTGCCCTTTTTTTGCCACTTCTGTACCTCTTAACCTCAAGAGAGAGGAATAACTGTGGGGTGCGGAGAATAAATAACTGAACACCACCTAGGGAGATCAGGGGAGAGCAACTCTGCCCCTGAAAATGTTTACCAAACAGTGCTGAGTGTGGGGAGACAAATGACATACCATTAGCAACAACCATGGGCTAATTATAGTGAGTTAGGGTAAACCACCGGGTCGCTGGGCTAGCCACTCCATCTAAGCCTGCAAACATATAGGCTGAAAAGCAGAACTGTATGTATATATTTAGTATAATGTGGAATGCAGTAAGTCTCTTCTTTCTAAAACCTCAGATACCTTGGTGAAGAGCATTACAGAAAACCCAGATACAGGCATCTTTGTGACGCCGGTAATCCTGGTATTTTGCATTTGGCAACACATAACCCACCCATGAATACGGCATTGCATATTGCATTCATTCCTAAGAAGAGTGCCATAAAGCACACAAGGATTGGGGTTTCTTAATATTTTGGGGAGGGAGGGGGATACACCTTATTTTTCTACTTTTGTAGGGTGGTTTTATTCATGAGCTTATAACCACGACTGTATTTTCCTGTTGTTAAAACTTGCAATTTTGCGTGTTTGCATAAACCCCAAGCTACCGGAATCATGTGATTGCATGAAAATCTGTACTTTCAGCCTTTCAGAACAGACCATTTCTTCTCCTTCTGACAAGTGAGCAGGCAGAAAGGACAAACAACTTGGAGGAAGCTGCTCTGTCTGGTAAAGAACTGGGTTGAAGTGGGGAATTGCTTCCCTAGGGAGTTTTGAACTAGTGCTCATAGTGAAATTTGAACATGTGGGTAAAGGCAGTAACAAATTAAACATCTGTAGCCCACTGCTAACGATTAGGCAGCTGCTGTGGCTCCCTTCCTCAGTGGTCTCAACCCAAAAGCTTAGAGAAATAGTGGATGTTTATAAAGGTTAATCTCTATTGGCTACTACTACTGTTAATAAAGAAGACCCTCAGAGTGCCTTCTTGTATACTGTGAGAGAGATTTGGGTTCTAAATCTCCCCCTAAGGATGCCTCTTTTACTCTCTGAGGAGACCTGCATTGCAGGCCTGAGGCTAATTGCTGCAAAAGAAAACCCAGACCAAAATATGTGCATCTTAGAGTTGCTGACCTCGTCTAGGTCTTTCAGCAACCTACAGGCCACATTTTTGTACGCGCAGAGACCAGAAGATAAAAGAATCACGGAGGAGCCTGGGGGAGCCCCGAGATCAAGCCCTGCCCTGGTTACCCTCCCATGGGCAGGAGTTTCTCCTGTCAGGGATGGGGAGCCAAGCCCTGGAAGAGTGGCACTCCCCAGCCAACACCCTTGATGGCGCAAAAGGGTCTGTAAATGGGACGTGGCTTCCTCTTGAATCTCATCCTCAGATGAGGGCAGGTCAGCTCACTCTGAAGAGGAGCCTGACCACAGGGAGGCTAGAAATCTCACTATGCCTGGGCAAAGGATTGCCTGGGATATTGCAATAGCAGGAGAAAAAGTCTTTTGAAGAAGACAGAAATTTTCTGCTTGTGTTTTAGATGTCTCCTTTAAAAGACTGACCATGTCCAGGGAAGGTCTGCTAGAAAGTCTCTGTATTGATTTTGGTTGTGAATTTGAGGGCTTTCTGGCCTCTGGAAGACTGCAGACATCAGTGTCGATATATCTATTAGGATGTGATCCCAGCTCGTGAATTACCTTGGCACTGTGATGGTCCTTTGGTGCTGGTGGTTCAATTGAGTTTCACCTAACAGACTGGAAACAAGCTGTTCTGTCTGGACCCAGTGACTGCATTGCTCTTGCCGATGGATAAAAAGCTCTCCTCCAAAATCCTGTCTGTCAGTCACGAGCCACAACGTGGTAGAAAGAAGAGGTCTTGTTTGGGGACCTTTACTGCTTGTTTGCAAGGGGCCAAAGAAATTTGTTCACATGAATTGTTAAAGCTAATTCTTGAAGGGTGTTTGGGGATACCTCATTCCTCCCAAATCCGTTCTGCTTGCCTCCTCTGCGTTAGCTGCTTCTGTTCTGGGAGGCTGTAACAGGCTGGCAGTGGAGCACTGCCATCTACATATGGTTGCCTGTCACTATCCAGTTTCCAACGTGCTTGCTATAAGCCAAGTGCTGCAAGCATATGTTTGATTTATCTCAGTATCTCCACCATCCACCTTGCCAGAGGGCTGCAGCACCCAAGAGAAAGAGGGAGGACAGTCAAGTTAAAGTTGCACCGCAAGAGCCTCAGCAACTGGACGAAAGGGGAATAGCAGAGGGGTGTTGGCTGGTGCAGTGCTTAGGAGCATTGGGATGGAAATAAATAGCATGCATGCCTTGGGCGAGTTTATAGAGCTCCTGGGGTGACAGCCTCTGCCTTGGCAAGGGTGTGGTTGATGTCTCACGCCGACTCATTGCTTTGACAGAACTGTGGGCACTGTCCAATATTCTTCCTCTGAAACTCTCTTCTAAAGTTTCAGTAACTAGCTGGAAACTTCCCTGAGAAGTCTGTGAGACTCAGACCCTGTCGTAGACCTTGGGTTTGACCCAGTCAACCCTGTACCCAGATGTACCTGGGTTTTAGTTTCAGGTGGGCGATGGAGGAGCGGCGCTTTGGGCCATCAAGCCCTTTCATATGGACCTTTCCTCTTCTACTTGTAGCTACTCCGCGCCTGGACATCGCTCTGTCTCCCTGCCTCTTAACAGCCTTCAGCGAAGGCTCAGCCGGTCTGTGCTGCCCTCTCATGGGCACACATAGGAAAGGTTAAGCTTCACCCTTCGTTTTCTTCAAGATGCTTTTTAACCTACTTAGGACTCAAGCACCGGTTTTTAACACACGATTTCTGAAATGCCCGGAAGGTTTACGAACAACTTCTAAGAGGTCTCTGAAATGTAACTACAAAAAGTAATTCTATCTACAGTTGTTCTGGACTCCCCCCAGCCCTTACCTTCCTAAAGATCTTTGCTCTTCATTTGGGAATGTTTTGGCATCTAACAGGGCAAAGAGTAGGGAGCCGTTGCTCCCAACAATGGGCTGAGCTTCTCCCATATGCACTACCATCTGCCATGTCAAACATATATCAGCAACATGGCATCATACCATGGTCAAGGAGTCTCTCAAGATAGCTCAGTTATGCCCAAACAACAGGGCCAAACGTTGGATTCTCCAATGAGTGGTACTTGCTTTCAGTACTGTGGGGTTTCAGCAAACTGGCAACACTGCCCTTCCCTGAATCTCCTTGCAGAGAGGCAGGATATTATGCTAGACTCAAGGGGGTACTTAAACGATAGTGGGATAGAGCAGGCATTGCTCTGCTCTTCAGAGCGACTCCTGTGGTGTTCATGGTGTTTATGCAACTTCGAGTCACTGTTAAAAATCTTTGGCTCTCTGACCACTTGCTTGCATTTTAATATAACCTTCTCCCTCATGTCTATTCAACTGTCCAAACACCACAAGTTCCTCAAGGTGGGAACTGTTTTTTCTTCAAGGGCTGGTATGACATGCGTTTTTCCCATTAACAAACAAATGTGCTATTCCACATGTTTTTATTCACCTCAGTTTCCTGTTTTATACTAGAAGATAAACTGAGGGATCAGAAGGAGGAAGGACAGAGGTCACCTCTTGATCTTACAAACTCCCTAACCCTAATATGGATCCTGGCTCCTAGAGTGTAAGAAGAATTTTTAGGTGTTGGACTAGGTGATTCCAAATAAGACATTTGCCTTAAAGGCTGCTATGTTAATAGTGAATTTGTCACAGCCAGTGTAAGCTGGGTGTTGCACTCCCTTAGCTACATTGCCTGCCTTTTTACTTTGCGAACTGTACTAGATAGCTGTGCACCTTCATAAATCTGGCTCTGTGTAGCCCTGTGTTCCTCCATCTTTTGCCACTTTAATGAGTGACAATGAACAAGAGGTTAATTTTGGTCTCAAAGCAAGTAACAACAAATAAAGCAAGTGAGTCCACCTCATAGTTTGTTTCTTCCCTGGTATTATTTCACTGCAGTTTATGAAATGACAGCAGCAAAGGAGGGTGAGCTCTTCCCACCTGGGAGAGGAGTTGCATGGCGAATTGGAGTGATAGCCTTGAGGGAGAAAGAGAGAGCCACTTCATTCATTCATACCAGGCATTTCTAATACAGAACAAGTACTGCAGTGTCTGCAGTCAGTTTCCAGTCTTGAATGATGTGTATAGAAATCTCTTGGGATTGCTTTGCCTATCTTCAGCTGTTCTGCAGTGACATTCCAACCCACCACCTTTCCCCAGGAGAAGATGGCAAGTGACTGTTCATCGAACCTATGTCACCTCAACAACACAAAGTTCCCCTTTTCAATTGTGTATGTTGAGGCATGGCCGTGAACTTTTGGTGATGCTGCTACATCAATGTTGTCCATGAAGACAGTCCAAAAAAAGGAATGCAGCCATGGATATTGATGCCTGACCTTAAGGGAATGTTTCTTCTTTTTCTTCTGCATTTCATCTGGCTGAAAGAACGGTCAAGGGGAGCTTTCCCTTGAATACAACCTGAAAGCATGTCAGACAGGGATTGATCAATTTGTCCTGGTATATTCCCTTTTTAAGCACTCCCACATTCTCCAGGCTTCAGCTTGAGCGCTCTCTTGAGCTAAGCTCTTTGTCAGGCTTTACACAGAGGTTAATTTCTTACATTTCAGACATGCAAGCCCTCAATAGTTGCTGCTGCCTACTTCAAGTTTCACAAGATTGTGAAACTTTGAAATCAATGGCATTAAACTAGCTTAAAATTGGTGTTATGTAGCAATGATTCATATCCAGTGAGTCACAATGAAATGTCTCATGCTCTAAGGAGCTGGCCATTGAAGAGCTATCTGCTTGTGCCCTCCACCTAACTAAGAAGCAGAGCAGAGTCTGTGTGAACTTTTCAAAGGATCTTTAATGAGCAGTTACAACACTATTTTTTTTTTTTAATTGGTCAGAGGCAGTACACAGGCAACTTTAGTATTGCTTGAGGCATCTGAGTCATTTTAAGTTCTGTACAGAGATGGCAGAAAAAGAAACTGATGTTCTGATCCAAGACACCTGTCTCATGGTGAGTACACTTTCCTTCCGGTTGGCCCCTCCACATCCTGCTTCTGTGGGAGTACAAGTTTGACAACAGAAACAGTCTATGCACCATAAGACCATGCTATTTGGCAGATGAACTGGATGTCATGCTTCTGTGCCAGTCTATGGACCACCAAAATATCTCACCTGTGAAAATACTGCGCTTTCTCAGTGCCCAGCTCAAACTACAGAGGAAACACCCTTGGGAACTACAAACTATCTCCAACCTCCCCACCTTCCACTCCATGACCTATCCCTATCCATTAGAAGCACACAGCAATACACAGGTGTGGGTAGAAAAAATAAAACACCCTTTTAAAAAGAATGCACTTCAGTGCACAGACATCTCCCTCGTGGAGAGGAGAAAGAACAAACAACAGATGTTAGTCACGTTGCTTAGCACACTACTGGAGGGCGTTCAAATATACTGTGACTTGCATGCTATAAGGACTTATATGGAATAGTTTCGGGTACACACAACGAACTGTTAATTCCTTCAGAGCACCCAAGGCAAGAAATTTAACGACAGTTTAATGCCACATTGATAAATGTCCACTTATGAAGAAGAAACATGGATCCAATGGTTTGGGAAAGAAATTATGGAAAAGGGACAGTCACTCTGAAATTAAGACTACAATAAATGTTTCAATTTTAAATCTAACTTTTCTCCTTTTCTTCACCACAGAAAAGCCTTCACACACACAAACAGCAGTGGTGCCTTAATGTGAGGTAGAATTTTTCTAGAACTAAGATGTATTTTTCAGCAAAACTCTGAAGCAAATAAAAAAGGACAGCTGTGTTGCATTAGCCTAAACACAATAATCTGCACACCTTCTGGAAGATGTTTTTTTGTTTTCATAAAACTAAGTTCCTGGATTTATTTTTCTTCAGTAATACAGTTCAAAATACAATTCAATCATCTGAGAGGCCTGAGGAGAAGGAAGTGACATTTCTCCTCAGACAGCTCATGATGGGTTCCCCAATATTTCCAGTCAAAGCCCTTGCTCAGAGCTGATCAACTCCACCCTAAGTCTGTGAAAGCCGAAGGGTTGTCCTTGGCCTACTGCCTTCCACAGTCTCTTGCCATCTACACAAGCCAATTGCAGGCTCACACAGCCATCTTGAGTGCAGCCGCATTCATTTCTATACAACTGCTGCTCCTCAAAGGAGAGGGACCTTGACCCTGAGAAACAGAAGACAGCTATTCTCTCTTACATGCACGGAGGAGGACTTCTTGCTACTGTGCAGCAATTTTGGTAGCATGAGATAATGTGGCCAGGCCACCAAAGGAAAATTTTGGCCTTGATATTGCTGAGGAACTCTGAGTAGGGCTTCTCTTGCAAAACTTTTGTCATCTGTAAGAAGACTACATTCCAGCTCACTTCAACTTACCTGAGAGAGAAATTAAGGATCTTTCCTTGCATAACTCCCCTAATGCTGACATGATGTTGAGGGCATACACCTATAGTCCAAAAACATATTACAACTCAAAAGTTTTTCGTAAGTAAAAGAGAACAAGAAAATACAATACACAAATGATAGAAAGAGGAAATTCACAGCTAAAGCTATACCCAAAAGCACCCTAATCCTGCTCTACAACAAAATTCAAAGACATGCCAACATCTCCGTCTCTTGGGAAAACATGCTGACGAGTGACCATAGAGATGAAAAAGCTTCAGCCAGTATCTTCATCTTCCATTCACTGCCTGTTTCACAGAGGTGCATTAGCTCTTCCCTTACATTCACAGCGCAGGTATGTACAGGGCCATTTATAAATTCTTGATCAAAACCATATCAGGCTGAAAAACAACCACTCTCTCTGTTTTATTAAGTGTCAAATTCTTCCAGTTACTGAAGACAAGTAGGGCTTTCAAAGCACCTCACTGCTTCAGTGGGACCTAGATGCCTAAGTCTACATCAAACCTCTTATAAAACCCATGAAGATTTTTTCTGAATCTTGAGCCATCTTTAGGCTCACAATAACTGTGAAAACCTTCCTGCCCTATGAATGACAGGGGTGCTTACCTGCCTTTAACCTGGAAACACAGGAGTTAACTGATCTTTTTTGAGAACCTTGGATAGAAAGGCAACTCTTCTCAGACACAGAATTTGTATGCCAAACACTTGCCTCTGTTATTCCCAAGCTTTTTGGGCCCAAGCTCTGCTGTGGAGTATCACACAATCTAATCATCAGAGTTTTAGCTGAAAATAGATAGATGGAAGATAAGTTTCTATGGTGCTCTTTTCATAGCCATAGACAAAGTCATTTGGGAATACACTACCATCCGTCATGAAATTAGAGCACTTGCCTAAAAAAGAGAAAAGTCTGTAGTGACAAAAAACTTTTTGGCACCTACTGCACATACACATGTAATGAAGCCAAAATAACAGTATGCTCTGTTGCACATTTTCAATAATCTTCAGGCAAGAGAAAAGAAAAAGAAAAAGAAAAAGAAAAACAAACTTTCTTTACAGTGTGGAAACAGGCACTTGGATAGTATGAAAATGAGGACTGTAAGCATTTTGAGAATCAAAAGCAGTTCAAATGACATGATGCAAAGTGTACCTTGATTCTGAATTTCCTGGGCTACCAGTGCTTGTACAGTTTTAGTCACCTCCCGCATTCCTGAGGGACAATGTCTTCTGAAAGCCACAGAGGGTGCGTGCAACTGTTGCTTTACTGCTCTGTTTATCAAAATATACACTGTATTTGCAATGATACAAGCAGGGCAACACCAACAAGCAGAGTGATCAGAACCCAGCAGGGATGGTTAAGGGTGAGACAGCTGTGCCCAGTGTGTAGATGAGGCAGGCAGACAGCTTCTTGCAGCGGGAAAGCCACAGACCCAGCCTCTCAAACTGTTAGATGGGTATTGGTGCTGCTGCGCAGCTGGAGACAGTAAGCCACCAATGCAGCATGAAAAAAGAGAAGACTGTGGGTCGTCCAGGGCTGCTTTTTAATTCTACTTGCTTTTGTGCTTGCATTATCTGAGCTGTGAGCTTTCTTTGCAGAGAAAAGCAGAGTCATGGGGTGGCCTAAATGTGGGATCTATGCATTTGTATGCACAGACCGCATAGGAGTCAGCAGACCTGTCTCTTCAAGATGTGCCATATGTGCATGCAGGTCCATGCACACTATAAGATTTGAGTTTGTGCATCCAAACCAATGCTTGGTTGCAGGATTTAAAGCCAAGGGGAAGCACAAGATACATAACAGAAAAATCAGGAAACAGAGACACCAGCAGACCTGTTCTAAATTACTACCAATGACTACAAAAGTATGGTGCTGCGAAGCTCCATGTAATACCACAATAGCAGGGTCAGTACGGGCCAAAAGGAGTGCACAGGACCTCTTCCAGAAACACCTCCGCATCTTCGTTCTCCTCCAATATTCCCTCCATTTCTGCCTGCCTGGCATTTATCATAGACTGCACCTGGGCAAAAAGAAAAGGAAAAGGGTCATTTAGGAGCCTATTTCCTTACCATTGGTGCCCAGAACTGACCTTGCCATGCCTCTGCAGGTTCTGCATTCGGTATGGGATGAATCTGACGGCAAATCACGAAGGTGATGCTTCCCCTGACTGACTAGAGGGCAGTGAAAGGAAGGACCCTCTGCCTGCTCTCTTTCCTCTCACCTCCTCCTTTCCCCAAGGAGCTCCCCACACCTCTTCTAACTCACTCCCAAACTATCATTCACTCCACTGACTTTGAATTTCCTGCATTTTAAAACTCTGCAGGATCAGCAGAGATAGTTCTCCTGAATAGGGGTGTGTGGGCAGGAAAAGTGTTCCCTCCCGGTGTGGGCTAGAGGGAGCTAGAGAAGGGTCACAGGGACACAGAGGGGCCCTAAGCTTCCCTCACCTCTGAGATAACAGTCCTCCAGGGCACATCCACCCCATTCTCCCCCCACACCCTTCTCTTCCACACATCCACCCTCCCACACCTCTTGTCCCTCTCCTTTTAGAGCACACGTGGTCCCTTGCACCCTGGGCACTCTGCCCCGTCCTTCTCCTCCCAAGTGAGCGGACACACACTGAGAGAAATAGTCATGGGTTGACCATGTTTCTGGTGTGCTCAGCAAACCTGGCTTTCTGCTGTGGCCATAACAGACAGTCCTTGCTGAGCGCCAGCAAGACACCATACCTGCAGCAACATGAACTGCAAGGGGTCATCAGGCTTCTGGTACACCAGTTTTTCTGTGATCTCCTGAGACAGAGACAGACAGAAGGAAAGAAGTATTGATCCTTAGACAGATGGGTGGATGCACTTTCTGCTCCAATCCTAGCTGCATTTTAAAAAGCAAGCATCTGTTTCAATCCCCAAAGATGACCTAAGGGTCCTTTTCTACTGCTTTTCTTACATTTACACTTAAGAAAGCACAGGACAAGGAGGGATCCGGAGAAGGGATAATTTAGTCCAAGCTAACTTTAGGCCAAGCTTCTCAAGTAAGCCTATGGAGGGAAAAGGAAGAGAGAAATTTCACCTGAAATATCTGCAGAATATTGTGTTTCTCCATGTACTCAATGGAGACTTCAAAGGGGTCTTCATACACTGTTGGCTGCTCTGACATTTCACATGTAGTCTCTGTTGGCTTGGCTACAGTTGCTGATGACGGAGCCCCAGGTGTTTTACCGCCAGCCTGTGTGGAGTCGGACTCGTACATCTTGACTTTGAAACCTGGCTGTTCACCCGCAGGTGACCTGATCGCATGTGAGTTTTCCCTGGATGGGAGAAATTCAACAACAGGTAACTGATCCTCCGAACCTGGTGGTTTCTCAACAATGAGCTGGTCCGCAGACACTGGCAATTCCACTACAGATGGCTGGTCTGCAGATGCTGGTGTTTTAACCCCAGGTAAGTCATCCAGTGATGGTGGGGATTCAACTATAGGTGTCTGGTCCTCAAACGGTTGAGCAGCTGGTGGCATGCTAGATTCCTCCACTTCGGATTCTGAATGATCATTGGGCTTTTGCTAAAATATTTAGCAAATAAAGAAGAAAAAATGTTTTTAACATGTAGCCACACAGACTAGATACATCAGATTACTGCATCCTTCTGCAAGTCCTTCAGCTCCTCTTACAGCCAGCGCTAATAGGCTTTAATTTCTGTGACTGATCCCACCCACACCCTCTGCCCACGAGCCCAAGAGCTCCGTATAAGCTCAGGCCCAAGCCTTCAGACCTGGTCTGAGCTATGCAGTGGGTGTACCTGTGCCCGATCCTTGCTTACTGACTGGTTTTCACAGAGGGACTCTAGCTGTTTATCGTATACTCCCTGGGGCAGAGGAGGCATGTCAGCCACTCGCTAGTTTTGGGGTTCCCGGTTGCAGCTGCGTTGCCTAAAGCGGGGTGCCGGGGCGAGGCCAGAGGGGGGGCACGACCTGTGCCCTTCCCTGTAACTGGGAAAAGGGGTGTTGTGCCTGGGGACAGGGGGGCAGGACGCTTCATTGCGGGGCGGGGGGGGGGGGCAGTAGGCCGCGGGGGTCGTGGGCCTGGGGTCGCGGGAGGCTGGGACGGGGCGCCCGGGGGCAGCGCAGGTCAGCACTGCCAGAGAGGGCGTGGGGGCGACCCTCGGGGCTGCGTGTACGCGGGGGAAGAGGTCTCCGGGCCCGGGGCCGCCGCCGCCGCCCGCCCTCACCAGCCCCCGGCTCTCCATGGCGGGGCAGGGGCGCGCTTCGCCTCCCCCCGGCGCCGGCCCCTTCTGCCGCTCGTCGCTCGCCGTAGGCAGGAGAGGAGGCGGAAGACGCCGGGGTGGTTGCCGGGGAAACCGCTGCGCCGTGTCTCGGTAGGCGGTGCCGCGGGGGTCACGTGGGCAGCGAGGGCCGCGCGGCCATTATGGGGTGGGGCAGGAGCGCCGGGCGGGGGTGGAGGTGACTGTGTGAGTGGCCGCGGCGGCGCCTGCGCTTGGTCCTGGCCCGGCCCCTGGCCCTGGGCCCGGCCCTGGGCCTGACCCTGGCGACTGCCCCCTCGCCTGCGTTATTCTTCCCCCCTGCAGCAGCTAGGGAGGTCGTCTGGTGCGTGTCAGCAGCCAGCGAGCCCTCTGGGGGGGCCTCCGGCTGCCACTGGCCTGGTAGAAGCCAGGGGTCCCTTGGCAGAGGGAAGGGCCTGGGGGTTGCCCGTAGCCCAGCCTGCCACCGGCCTTTCGTTTTGCAGGGAGCGGAGTCACTTCACTGTGAATTGCAGTGTCCTTTTGGCAAAACGTGGCCTGGCTGTGGCCTTTCAGCCTTAGCACGCTCCTATAAAGGACTCGAGAAAGCCCACGGTAGACATTTCCCCCACGGTAGACATTTCCTCTTGTTGGCCCTGTTGGTAAGTACCATGCTAGTGAGGAGGCCTGGAGGAGAAGGGCAGAGGCAAGCTGTCCACGGAGGGCCAGATGGAAAAGGACATGGCAAATAGCTTGTAAAGAGAAGCAGGGAAGCCAGAGGTGGGGTAGTAGAGCGCTGAGAGAAATGTTTACGTGCACATTTATGTGAGAGTTACTTTCTCCTCTCCTCACTTCTACACAGATCCTGACAGTGTGCTGCATGATGAACTTCGTCAGAAAAAGCAAATAAACAGATTGCCAGTTTCCCCCAAAGAGGAGATGAAAGGAATAAAGATAAAAGCTGTGCTGGGTTACCACAGTAACCAGCTTCTGAAATGCTCTGGTTCACGCTCCAGCATGACAAGAATGGGGATTGAGACTGAAGTGACTGAAACTGCCATGGGGGTTGATGGGGAGTGAGACGGAGGGAGATACAGGACTTCAAAACCTGTGCTAGACTAACAGATGTCACTTCCATGCAGAGCAGCTGAGTTTGTGTGTGTTTTTCAGGTTACACTGTTGACATTTTAAGGGAAACAGTTTCCCTATTGCTCCAGTACTAGGTTCATGACAGTGTTGTCCGTATCATCAGCCACGCTGACCACTCAGATCATCTTGCACTGGAGCACTGCTGTCTGCACTCAAGGCACGCCAGGTCATTACTCAACTCCTCTGAGACCATCTTGCTTCTCCCACTTCCCCATGTGACTGTGATGGTCCCGGACAGCATGGGACTTCTGGCTTTTTGAGTGTAGGGGTTTTTTTGATCTGTGTTCACTTTGAAAGATCTTGAAAGATGCTGGGTAAAATCTGTAAAATTGTTGAAAGGTCTTAGGGAGTTGGTTGGGTGGACTTTCATGGAGATTTCAGGATCTGACTTCTTCAACCTCTGCTGATTATCCTGTCCTCAAATGATGGGACATGGTGCAGCATACTGCCTGGTGCTTGGGATTGTCAGTCTTTGATTTGTGGACCCTGACAGATTTCCTCCAGGAGCTGTGGACCACAGAGCAGGCTTAAGTTTGTAGGCAGAATATTCACTGGTTTGTCTTGTACATGCCTTAGAAATACTCTGTAGTGATCTGTGCATCTTTAAACTCACATTTGCAACCCTTGTAGCTGTGAAGATGTTTTTGCTTGATGAGGTCTTGCTGCCAGTCAGTCTGGAAACTAAGACAGCAATGTCCAGCAACAGTTGAGGTGTGAGTGAGGAGATCTTTCCTGCCCTGCATCTGGGTATTTCTGCACAGCTGTAGTGCTCACAGAGCTAGTTTATCGAGGGTCTGAAAGGAAAGCTGTAAACCGTTAGATCCCTGTCATACTTCAGGGGGACGGTGTTTGCTCTAGTAACTGCAGTTAAAAGTTTTGGCTGAAGTAGGCACCTGCTTTCCGTTGTGTGTGTATGGGTAGTTTTGTGCTGAGCCATCCTAGTGCTGTTTTCTCCACGGCATGACTCCCTGCAGAATGTCTCTCCTGGGTTTCTTCTCTCCATCCTTTACTGGACGGGACAAAGCAGTTCTCAACTGCCTGCTGGCTTCAAATAGTGTCCTGCTGTGGGTAGATCTTGAGCCCCCTGTCTTCTTTTCATCTGTGCCTCATTGGTAAACAGCAGATCTCTCCATTTCCAACCCCACTGCCTACTACAGGGATCTGGCTGCTGGGGCTGGAAAGCTAGGATTTTGCACAAGGAAGTAAGATGAATGGCTCCATTAAATAAACATCACTGCTCTGTTTATTCTTTCAAAAGAGCAGATTGCAAAAAGCAGAAGATGCATTTTAAATGCATTAAAATTCTGAGCGAAATAATGCCTTATATACAATGCTTATGCACCATAAATCACATGGCTTTTTTTCTATCCAGGCGCATGGAAAGCAAAAACGTATTATTATATCATTATTTATATGGCACCATATGTTAAGTCTGGAACTTAAAGACTTTGAAATAAATTAAGAAAACACCAGCTGCAGATCAGCAATATGCTCCTTTATTGGGAGTCACTGTGTAACTGTGGCTATCATTCCTGCTGTTAAGTTAAAACTTAAATAAATTGTCAGAGAAGTAAGATAGCCATTAGAGATTCAGTGTCTGTCTCCTGGGGACACTTTTTCTAACAGCTGTAACAAAGATCTACTGCTGGTTTTGTCCTATCTGTGTAGTAACTCATTGCATTTGTCCCTGCAGTATCACACAGTTGTTCAGTAGAGATGGTTGAGCTGTTCACTATAAATAATGATGTTGGTTAACAATGCGGCCCCTTTTGGGTTAATAAATTATGCTCAAACCACTCCTGAGCCTTTTTGATTGGTTTCTTGCAAGTCTGCAGTGAAGAGTTCAAACAAATCACTTTTCAGTCTGTTCACTTTGAATATTTCTTCTTATTTTATTGAGCTGTAAATATATATCTAATAGCCAAATCCTGAAAATGCCTGTCTTCTTAAACTCCTGTGACCTCATCCGGTACTTGAGAATCGTAATGAGATGCATGAGATGAAACATGTTGGAAAATTAAACATCATTGCTTGAAGGGGCAGAGGGCCCTGGTCGGCACCAGGCTGGGGAACTCATCCTCCTCCTTCATGCCGGAGCTGCTGTCGGGGCTTGGGCTTTCTCCCAGACTGAGGCTGCTGGCCGGAGCGGCCGGCTCACCAGCTGTGTGATCCACGAGGCTGCCACCAGCCAGCTGATACCCGAGGCCATGGCCTCGCGCTTCCCTGCACGCTGCGGCTCAGAGACTCTCTGACCTGTGGTTTTGCACAGTTGCAGCCAGACATAGTTAAAGCCTTCCTGAGATCTGGTGAGCAAACGGCAGTTTTGTGGCACGGTACGGCCTCTTGCTAGGGCTCTGTCAGCGTTTCCCAGCAGAGAGCAGCAGAGCCTTGTAGCTGCTTGCAGAGTCTCTGAGTGCATCCTCCAAAACCTTCTTGCAGTACTTGCCTCCACAAAATACAGCAATAAACCTTTGCTGAGCTCGCAGGCGCATGTCAGACCTGTCAAGAGCATTGATGTGGGTGAACAGAAAACGCATGCTCGCAGTCCTGAAGATTCGGTGCAGTCCTGAAGATTCGGTGCTGTCCTGAAGATTCAGTGCTTTCCTGAAAACCAAGGTTTTTGTGGAGAACAGAGAAACCTTTCTTGAGGGGATGGTCTCCAGGTTGTCTTTGTGCTCAGTGCCAAAAGGGAGTGCCTCAAGTATGGCTTCATAAAGTGGGGACATACCTGTACCAGGTTAAGCAAACCTCTTTCACAGGTGACTGGCATGGACTGGGTAACCCCTTGAGGTCTCCTTCAGCCCCATCTTTGGCAATGCAGGAAAGAAACGTTATTAGCTTCTGTGTTCGGAAATATTTGCTTTGGGAACCTGTTTAGCCTATTTTAAATTTAACCCTTTCTATTAAAAATAAAGTTTCAGCTGTCTCTTTTTTTGTTCTCTCCTCACTTTATAATGTTATCATGAATGTTACTGATGATAAAAATGAATGAAAAATGTGAGACAGTACTTCTTTGCCAAGGTGTCAAAACTAATTAATCTGTGTCTAATTTAGAGAATGTTCTCCAGGAGAACGAGACTTTGTCCCCTGTTTGAACTTACCTGCTGTTCCCTAGGAGTTTAAATAGGCCAAATGTGGGATTATACTGGAAGCTCCTCAGCGATATTAACTGGGGCAGCTTCTGTCATTCCTTAATTGTCCCATTCTAATTCCTGAAACTATCACGGTTTTATACATTCTCTTGGGAAATAATCCTAGACCTTCTGGGAGGCCCGGTCCTTGGGAGGGAGAAGGCTTCAGTTTGGTCTCACCATCACATGGCACCAGAGGGAGCAGATGCTCTGTTCTGACTGACTTCGACAGCGAACCTTCATCCCATCCTCTCCACATTAGCTGTGAAATCCCTGAAGGAAGTAAGAGTCCAGGTGTGATGTTCACCTGAGGGAGTGGTGCTTGTGGAGGATGCTGGGGATAAGGATAGCAGCTGGGTAGTGGGAAGGCACAGGTTTGCCTCTTCACTCCACCCTGGGAATGCTGTTATTGCTGTGCTCCCCTCTGCTGTGAACCCATCTTTTGCCATGGGACAGGGAGGCAGGCATGGTATGGGACAGGCTTTTGGAAGGCAAATGTATCAGACAGTGACAGCAAGACCCTGGACAACCTATCCCTAAGTCCCTCTTGAAGAGGCTGTAATCCACAGAGTGCCCCCTCCGTCCTCGCTTCCCCACCCCCCCTCATTTGGCTTGTATGCCAAGCTAATCTAAAATGCAATGCAAACCACCTCAGCCCTGGGGTCACTGAGCTGGTCTCCACAGCCTCCCGACACTCACCCTAGGTAAGATCTGTCCTTCTTTATTGATGCAAATGATGCTTCATCTCTGAATCGTAGCTGTACATGGGAAAGGTGCAATTAGCTGCTGCAAGGAGCCGGCCCGTCTGCCTTGCCTTGTTTAACAGAGGCTTTAATTAAAGACCCCCTGATGCTAGAAAGCCACATTAATTATTCATCTGAAAACATTTACATAGAGTCCCCCGTTTCCCTTCTTCAATAAATTATCAACTTCACGTCTTCATAATTCATTGAAATGACTAAAAATACATTGTCTCAGCCTCCATCACCTCCCTCCTCACTCTGGCTTTGTCTGTTCCAACTGTGATGGGTTCAGTATCTTAATGTGAAGGTCTCCTTCTGCTCTTAAGTAAAAAGGGGGGATGGAGGAAAAGGAGGAGAGGGAGAGGAAAAGATTTGTCCCTGCACCGGAGTCATGCAGATGGCAGTAATTTTTCTCTTTTTCTTTCCCACACAATTGGCACAATACTGAGGTTTGAAGAAGTTCGTCGACTATTTCTAAGGAGGAAAAATCCACTGGGGGAGGAGATAAGACATTTCCAAGGGCAAAAGAGGCCTGGATTTAGACAATTTCTATGCTCAGCTGCAGATATCCTGTGTGACCCAGAGCACAGCAGTTAATTTCCCTGGATCACCTCCATACCCTACCTGAAGACCAGGCCAACAGTTCCCTATCTGCCTGGTAGAGGGATGCTGCTTTACTAATTATAAGCTGTTCCAATATAGCTGTTTTAAAGAGGAAAAAAGCAGACAAGCTTAGGCAGAGGGAGAAGTTCTGCAGCAATTCACGACAAAGATGTCACTGCAGGCACAACTGAGGGAAAATTCACTGCAAGTGGTTTTCTCCAACACGTTTCACTTTGTGATAAAGTGTGAGGTGTGAGTTAATATGCAGAAGTCGAAGTGCATTAAACCTCTGTGTGGGTGCTCTGATACAGAAGGAAAATGGCCTCAGTTCACTGTGGTGACAATTAAACAAAAGCAAAGCAAGGTCAGTTTACCCCCGAATGTCCATGCAGAGCTTTAATTCATGTGCATTCATTTCACGTCTTTGGTTAATTTACCTTAACTTTCATGAACGTCCTAGCCTGCAGGTCTTGGACAAGTGTGTACTCCACCTGGCTCTGAATAACTACTGTTCTCTGCAGAACCAGGAGTGGTCTGATGCCTACAGAAATCAGACCTGATGTGCTTTCCTGGGAGCAGAGGGAGCTGGTGGCTAGGCAGGGGTGATCTTCTAAAATGGTGGGTGGAATAGGGCAGGATGGACACTGGCAAGTTTCTCTGGATGTGATCAAAGAGAGCATTAGAGAATGAACCAGGAAAAGAGAGCACTCCAGAGGAGTTTTCCCACTGACCTTTAAAGACATGAGTTCAGTGTTTTCAGAAGGAAATAAAGAGGTTTCTGTGTTTGGACCTGGGCACATAGAGAGTCTGGGTCTAAGACTAAAAATGGGGTTGAGCTGATTACAGAGTGATACACTTATCCGAAGCATTACTCTGTTGACTTCTGCCTTTTTTTCCCTTCTCTTGCCCTTGTTGCGCTTTTAGTTGGGTGTCTTGGCTCAGCAGTGAAAAACATGGTGACAAAACCCTTGTCCAGCCATGAGGATGTGCCTAAATATTGGGTACTGCTTTCTTGGAGCTGACAAACTAGAAGCTCTTCCCACATCCAATTCTTGGAAGACAATCCACTGAGGTCTTTTTAAATATGAAGATGCTAGCTCTGGTTCAAGCTGTTTCTCACAAACTGGTGGAGGCTGGGGGGCACAGGAGGAAAGTACAGCCATATTCTGCTCTTCACCAACTACATGTTCCTGAAAGGTGTGAACAATTCTACAGTCCTCACTGTAGAATTAATGTAATGGGGAGGAATGCGTGTGGGGACATATGAAATAATACACAAATTTAAATACACGGGAGCAGTATCTGTGGCACAGAGGAGAAAGAGGGAGAAATAGATTGTCAACTGGAGGAAATGCTGGCTTTTCAGAGGCTGACTTTTGGAAATGGGTCACTGTTTGGAAGATCTCATCTGCTTCACCATGAATGGCATAGAGTAGTACACTCTAGTTTGTTAGCCCCAGCCCAGCTCTTGAATTAGGAGCAGATTTTAGATTGGTGTGCTGTTAGATCTGGGAGTAACCACTTCCCACTGACCTTTTTTTGGAGACTAGAAGTACCATTTCATAGGATGTGCTGGAAAAGAACACGAGTAGAGGTCATTCTGCTACTCAGGATATCGCTAGAGGATGCTAGGTAGCACTGAACTCAAAGCTTTCTAGCATTCAAATGGAGTTAGATACTTGGGATTAAATTTACTAAGATATAAATATCATCTATTGCTTACCAATTAAATTATAGTTCAGGCTATGTGATTAAGGGATCTGAATTAACATTCTTCTGGATGTAAGAGAAACACATTTTTGCAGGCATTAGGAAAAAGCTCCCATCCTTCTCTTTCATCTAAACAAATTGGATTTAAATTCTCTGCAGTGAGGTTATTTAGCACTTTACACTGTCTGTGGAGACCCCTTAAAAATTGTCCGGGCTGTGGCTTCCATCCAGATGTACATAAGTGTCAGTTTTTAGATACCTCACTCACAGGCCAATGTTTACTGTTAAATTTGTATTGGCCTTAACATGCTTTGAAGTAATAATCAGTGCTGTGTCTCCTGGGGGATAGGACAATATGGAATTGGCTTAAACAGAAGGAAGATCTGGTTAGACATTAAGAAGCCTTTACTAATGGTACAGTAATAAAGCACAGGAATAAATGGCTCAGGGCCTTCTGCCTGTAGAGCATTTTGGATGAACACACTGAAATGATCTTGTCTTCTCCTGGAATGAAAGCAGAGATCATTCTTTGTGGTTTCTTTCAACTTTATTTTCTATGATTCTGCATATGCCCACAAAGTTTTCTTGCCAAAAGTGGCACTAGCAGCATTTTCATTGCCACTGCATTGTGATTGAAAACACTACTCCATTAGCGCCCCAAAGGAAGAACAGGCTGAAATAACAGAATGCCAATGAGAACATCCTTTCTTTTCAAGCTGGCAGGAGCAAGCCATTTTGGAAGGTGATGTACGTCTCCCATAACCCATTCTCCAGCTTCCTTGGTTAAGCCAAATTGTCTTCCCAGCTTGTCAAACGGGAGAAGTGTTACCACTGTAATTAGAAACATTAAAGCAATCAAAATGAGCATACAAGAATAATTAAGGCGCTATTGGTTTATGTCCCCTGCAGGCATTCTTTTAGAATAAATGACTTTTTGTTTTAATTTAAGCCTCTTCCAAAACATCAGTAAAACAAAAGGAGAAAGGATTTCTATCCATACATTTGCTAGTAAAACTACTTAGTTTTCAATCTCATAACCTAGTTTACACTGGTAAAATTTCCCCACGCTGACAAAATCTAGAGGATATTGCTGAATAAAGAGCGTAGCTTTAAAATAATAAGTTGGATCTGGACAGCAAGAATCAAAGAGGAGCAGGAGAGACTTCCCTGGCTCTGGATCAAGCCCTTCATAAAAGAGGAATCAGTTCTGCTGTGCCAGTGTCGAACATGATATTATGAAAGTGCCTTTTTTCCGTGTGTAGGAAGGGTACACAGAATAATTAACAAAGGCTGGAAGAGTGTTTTCCAACCTGGGTGGGTGGAAAAAAGGGAAGATGAAGATCAGGAACATCTTGTGAGTACGGGGGAGCTGCAGCTCTTCTGCCCTTCTGCAAGAGTGGAGTAGGGTTGCACTATGGAAGAGGTTGAGCCCTGCTTGTAGAGCTCACTGGGTTAAGCCTCGGAGAATTAGATGTTCAGCTTTGACTTTCTGGGGCTGAGCTGTCTGCAGACAGCAGCCACAGCCTGTCTGCCTTGGGAAAGATGGGCTCAGCACTGTGTGTGCATGGGGGCGGGGGGGGATGCTTTGGGTGCTGACAAAGAAGCACACTTACCACCCATTAGAAAAATGCTGCTTCTTGGCTCCTCATTCTGCCAAAGGAATACTTTTGCTTGTGGGCCTTGTAGTTGGGATGGCCAATTAAGCCCAAGAAAAGATGCTCAGGGTTACCCATGGGTCAAGGCAGAGTTGCCACACAAGTGGGTTGGCAAAGAGTGGGTATATGCACACCCCAAACGTGCATATCTTCTGACCTGGCTGCCTTCGGCTCACAGGAAGGTTGAATGACTGGAGAAATGGCAGATGGACTTTGATTTGAGATTGATGTGAGCTTTCCCACTGGTGGGAGGTCATGGTGTCTGCTGAGCATTACTAGTGGTCTGGGAAGAAGCCTCAAATTTCACCATCTCTACAGGGATTTGAGGCTATGATATGTTCTCAGAAATGTCTTCCTCATGGCCAGTCATCCCTGGTTTATTTGACCTAGGGTCTTTGATTTAGCCTCTGATGACATCCCACACAAACCCTCAGTCTGACTGGTATAGGCAAGAAACATACAGAGCCAGCTAATGGTGATGCAGATGGGAGAACATGGCCACTTCCTTTGAGGACCTGCCTTGCCTTGTTAGTGAGGCTGCTGCTTCCCCTGGTTGCCTGGCTTAGGACTGCTGCAGTTCCTGGCCAGGGAAGGAAGGAGAACCCTTATGCTGGAGGATCTCCTGCAGCACCTCTGCAGAGGGGCACAAACACCACCCTTCTACCTCACTTCTTCTGTTTTTGTCCCCTGTCCCTCTTGAGTGTTGCCACAGCTGATATGCCATCTGTACAGAGCAGACTTTCCCTCACCCCACACCCTCTGCAGAGGCAAGGGGCTCGCGACTGGCTGTGACAGACATGCAAAAGGACAAGGTGAACGTCACAGGCAGCACCAAGAAAATCCATCCGAAACCCTGCTCCATATGGGGAAGCATAGCTCCAGCTGTTCGGCCTTTGGAGTAAGCTGACTCTGCAGCTGCTGCTACCATGACTTTAATGCTAGGCAAGCACAGACCCATCAGAGCTGGTGAATAGGGGGAAAACAGCGGGAGTAGCAGCATCACACTGGTACAAGGAATCTTGTGATGCTATTGCTCCCCATGATTATGCTGTTAACAGCCAAGCAGGGTGGAGTTCAATGAGCAAAGGTAGATGAGAAAAGGAAAACAACTGAGACAAATGATGTTTAAATGTGATGGCTCATTAAACAAAAGCTCTCTGCTATGTTTCTTTCCTTGGTAGCAACAAAAGGGACAATGGCCATAATTAAGAGGCAACCCACTGACAACAGGAAGGATTTATAGAAAGTAACACACTTAATTTAGCAGCTCCAGCACCAATGGGCAGAGATATTTTGCATCAAGTAACTGAAGTGAAGGGTCTTACAATGTTTTTGCATGAGACAGAGAGCTCTTTTCAGCCCAAATCCTAGGAGCTTCTCACTGTTTGAATATCAAGGACCAGTCCTGCTTTCCTGCACATCAGAACTCCTGCTGTCTCCAGCAGATGTTTTGGAATGCAGAAGTCAGTGCAGCGCAGGATGCAGGTCTCATACTAATTCATCCACCATCCTGTCTGGCCTGAATTACCGATGCTTGCTTGTGGGGATTTGATCCTGACCAGATCCTGTAGCTTTTACTGAAGCGTAGGCCTTAACAGACTTTGAGAAGTTATCCTAATCAATTTCCCTCCAAAAGGCAGTACCAGCTTCTCTGGTGTCCTTCCTGCCAGCTGTATAACCTGTGCTCAGAGCATCTGAGCAGCAGAGGCTCTACACCCCCAAACTGAGCAACTATTCCAGTGTTTCACTGTCATGATCCACCTTGTCAGTATGTTGTCCTATCCAGCCAGGATACAGAGGACAGATTATTTCCTCCCTCCTTGCCAAAGCCTTAGTATCGATTTTGTAATAGACTGCCTTTCAGCTTTCCAACAACAAGCGAAAAAAGATCTCCATAATGTTCATCTGTCTTACGAGGCAAATGGCTACTCTGCATTTGTGTAAATCGCAAAACTGGATGTGATCTTCTGCCTGAAAAAAAGATGTAATCTGTCATATTGAAGTTTCTATTGTGTTATTTATGCGAAAGGTAAAGGCAATAGTCTTCAGACATAAAATACCCCATCCCCCAGGAGCTCCTGAGCTGAGAAGGTGGCCCTGTAATCCAGCAAGAGTGGAAGACGGGGCCCTGGAATTCTTTGCCAATTCAGAATTTGTCAGGGATGAGAAAGACTGAGTACATTATTATTTCCAATGTTAGGATATCTTGGATGGCAAAAGAATAATATCTTTACTGCTCTTTTCTTGTTTTCTGCATGGGCAACCTAGCCTTATCAGAAATGACATTGCCCAGGACTGGAAAATTTTGCCACTTGGATGCTGTAGAAAGTATGCTGCTAGCTCTCTCCATAAGAAAAAAATCTTAGGAGCAGATGCAGAGATGTCAGATTTAAACACCCTATTCTTTGGCCTTTTTGAAGGTCAGGTGCCAAGGAGCTAACCCAGATTTTAGGATTCCTGCTGAAATGGTGGTGGACAACACCAGCGGTACAGGCCCTTTTGTTGGCTGTGTTCTGCACGTGACTGCGCTGACATCGTAAACCACAATAAAACAAATAAGTTTGTTCTAACTGCTGCAACAGAAGGTCCTCTGTCTCCCAAACATCATTTGATCCAAGAGGGATTGAACTGACTTGAAAGCAGCTTTCTTCAACACCCTCTCTGTTCTAAGTGAGGAGCTTGCACCGCTGGAACTGCCTGTTCACAAAGCTCATGGGAAGACAGCCAGCAAAATCCAGCATCCGTACAGAAAGTGCTTCTTGGTTAAGGGATGGCAACTCTGTGGACAGGAGAAAGGCTGCTGAGACAATTTATCTGCAGTGGGGAGTTTAAACATCCAGTTCTCACTTCTATACCACTGTACCTCCTGTTTAGCGGATGTCAAAATATTGCAGTTGAGCAGCATCTCATTTTGTGCATACAAATCAATGGTCTGATTGATTGCCCTCAGACTGATTTTTGTTCAAAATTGCTGAAGCCCCACTACCTGGATGACATGAGTCAGAGGAATTGAAGTCTCACTGATAATGACGTTATAAAGCAACCTGAATCTGCAAAAGAATAACCTACATATTTGATAGCAGGGCACGCTGGTTTTGCAATGACACGTTGAAGGCATATACCTTATTATTAGTCAGAGCAACCGCAGCCTGCGTTGACTGGGTTTTCGTTGACTATAAACAGACGTTTGGCCCCTAGTTCACATGTAGGTACCTACAGTCCAGATACCTACATCTCACACTGGCTGTATCTGCACACAGTTTAACTCACTCCTGAGCTGTAAACCTCACCTCGGTGTGCACCTTGTCAATCAATAGCAATAGCAAGCTCCTGCAAAAAGTGATTACCAAAGCATAATCTCTCTTTCTCTGGGAATATCAGCTTAGTATTTAAGACCAGTCCTTCAATTTCATTTCACACCACGAGAATGTAGAAAGCATCTGGAAACTAAGTCCTGAGCTGGAATGTCTTCTGAATGGTGTGTTCACAAAACATTCAGTCCCAGAAGTCAAGAATATGTAAATATGTATTTCTCACAAACATTTCACCCACCTTGCCTATCTTATAAATGACTTCTCCTGGTTTTACTCTGATGGACTTCCTAGAACTTTCTTAAATCTTTCCAGGTGGCCTCTCTCCAGTTTCACATCTACCGATGACCACATTTTCTTCCTGTATCTACTGAAAGCAGTAACCACTGTATCAGTTCCAAAACACCTCCCCATGGACAGACCCAGGGGTTTCTGATGGCAAACAACAATTTGATGCTCATTCACATCATGCTGACATGTAAACCCACCGAGGGTGACCAGAACAAATGGGACCTGACTGCCTTCATAAATTTCCTCGAGTGCCTGATGGGAGGCAGAACATGCTCTTGCTAACGACCTCTGAGACTGCAGGATAAAAATAACCTAAAGCATTTAAAAAGCAACAAGAGGGGAAGGATGCATTTTATGTCAATTCAGTCAAAAAGTCCTCAGAATTAGTTGCCTGAAGTGTTTGGGAAAGCTGACAGAGTATAATAGCACAGAGACTGTTTTCTTGCTTCTCAGCAAAGACAGCATTAATCGCCTGGGCTTAATATAGCCTTCCACATGCCAAGTGGGTGCAAAATTATGGCTGGCATTAGAA
Organism: Gavia stellata; assembly: GCF_030936135.1. Lineage (NCBI taxonomy): Eukaryota > Metazoa > Chordata > Aves > Gaviiformes > Gaviidae > Gavia > Gavia stellata. Next base: position 128,940,636 of record NC_082594.1, on the reverse strand, counting down.
AACCACTTACCATGTGGACAGGCTTAAAGTGCAATAAACTGTGGGGTGTGGTTGCAGACGGAGTATGCCTGAGGACATACAGTGACCTTGAGAATTGTATGCCGTCTCTGGAGAGATAGTGCCTCTTCATTATGGACCCTGACATAGATGGTGCTCTTCATCAGTGGTGGGGCAAGGAAGGACTTGGATTTGGAGTCAGGCTTGAATTTTAAGATCCGGGTATATCTAGAGATGGCTGACCGCAAGAGATTTGCTGGAATTGGTTGTATACACCATGATAATATCTGGATGCATAATACATAGACCAGTATACCTCAGGATTGTGCCAGGGAGAGAATCCACAGCTCTGGGTGTTTGCAAGAACGTCATGTATAGAAAAAAACCACAGACCTGTAAGCATCCTCCATCCTCTTCTGTACCCAGCCTGGCTTGATTGGCGTCCCTGCTGCCAAATAGCAACACTTGTTTTGATAGAAAGGGAGCAGAAATATGGCTTGTTGTCTCTTCTGCGACTTTGTCTTAGCACTTGAAGAATGCAGAGTATGACATAAGGTCAAACACTTTAACACCCTGTATTGTAACATCTGTACAACAAAGCTTAGAGATTGTTCTTCTAGTATTACTACCTAGTAAAGTGGGCTCAATCGTCCAATGCTTATGTAACACTTTTTTTTCTGTACATGAATTGTGTCTCAATCCTGTTTTTCTCCCAGTAGATTTTCTCAAATGTTATTAATAAACAGTTTTGACTAATAAGTTACAGGTTTCGCAGTGAATTATTTGTCGTTCTGTCTGTAGTTGGCCTCTTTGGCTATGCAGCGATCTCTGTGATCTCTGATGAGAGGATTAATTTTAAGAGCATGATAATAAATACACTGTTGGTGAAGTCTTTTGGACGAATGTAAATCATTGCTAAAATTAGAAGACATTCTGCCTAGCATTTCCGTGGTTATCCAGATACTGACATACAACGACAACACACAGAGTGAGTCAAGCAGAAGGCTGATTCATGGATCAGGATTTTTGATCATTAACCAACACTAGCATTTAGGTAGTTATGTCTGTACAGGATGTTATGACATGTCTATCCTACATGTATTACCAGTTACTGAGACAGTTCCTTTTTATTATTAAAATATACCTTTGCTGCCTTAAAATATTACCACAATTTTGGGAATTTCTCTTATTACTGAGTCACATGCTGCCTTGGTGAAAGTGACAGGGCTCAACTTGTGTGAATTAATGATGAACTGGAAGCACAGAGGAGACTACCCAGAGCTCCTCATCTGAATGCTGGAAGGATGAAAGATTTCCAGCAGGGCTGGAATAGAGAGAAGCGGCTAACAAGAAGAAGGGGAAATAAGAATGTCCCAGGCATTTCTAACGGTTACCTTCTTGTGTTAGTGACCAAATACTGCGAGATGACTGAATGCCCTTTCTCCTGTTTTGACCTGTGTTTCTGCAGGTGCCTCGGCACTGAGTGCCACCAAGACACTGAGGGGCTGATGCAAGTCTCACCTTCTAGCTGGGAAGGGGGCCTTGGGGAAATGGCTGGCTACTGTGCCACCATTTGGCTGTTGCAGCCACCGGGAGATATGAGCGTCCGTTACCACTGCACACGCTCTGGTGCAAACCCCTCTCCTGGCCACAGTCAGGAAGGGGAAAGGTGACTTCACAAAAAGCAGCTGCTATGCACTTAATGTCTTGTATTGTCAACACTGGCTGTGTTGTTTCTTAGTTATATTGGGGATCTACTTCCCAGCCTGAGACTGGGGAGCACAGCTGTGCTCCTCAATGCTAGGCCACTGTTTGGACTGTGCATGAAGGGTCCACCCTGTTTCCAGAGCACAGACATGCAATCGATCTCTGACCCTCTCACTGGGAATCTTCCAAGAAACTCTGTCCCATGTTCAGATCTGGGGAGAAGTGGCCTTAATTGCCTGCTAGACCTCTAATGCATGCCTTGGAAAAAATACTGGAGTCTATCTGAAGGGCTAAATAACAAGGCACAAGGCGCTTGCTGTCAGGCTGGAGAGCTGTAGCCGTGCTGGTGTTCATCTGAACCCTGCCAGCTCCATGCTGATCACTGTGCTCCTTCCGCTGGAGGATGCCTCACTGTTCCTGCTTCCTTCTCCCTTTTCCCCTCCTTGTGCCAGAAAAGGCTTCTTGGCTTTTAGGTGGGGGCAGATCACGGCAGATGTGTGCTCTCCTTTGAGACTCGCCCACTGTTTGGCTTAATTAATCCTGACACGTTGCAGTTGCTGTTACGGAAGAAATGTCAAGAGAAATTAGACCAGCTGGTAGCATGAAAACTGGGGAAGCCAGGACTGCACAGTGCCTCACTTTCCTGGAGAAGTTTGATTTGCTTTCCCAACGGGGGCGGTGGGGGACTGGAAGGCTGTAAGCAGAAGAGGCTGACCTGTGTCAACTGGTCTTGGTATATTCCCCTTGCACCGAGATCCACCGAGGCGACAATGAGTAACTGTTCCCCAAACAAGCCCAGCAGGAGATCTAGCCAGCAGCAACTGGCACGGTTGGGCTTTTGTGAGAGACAGGGCAGCCCGGGGATTCAACTTGGCTTAGGGTTGTGCTTCCCTGAAGCGAAAGGCTGCAAGGATCTTAGTTCAGCTCCTCGGGTAGGAGAGAAATGCTGCTGAGTTGCTTTTTCTTTTATTCTATCAATGAACATCTTCAGCTGCTGTTTCTCACCACTTCCTTCACCTTTATATCTATTGACTTGAATGATTTAATACAATCAATTTTGTTGGATTTAACTGCAGCTTTCATGCTTTTTTTTCTTAAGGTAAATAACCTTCATATTTTGATGTTCCATTAGACCATTGCATCTGAGCTCTTTCCTTTCTGCAGTGATCTGATTTAAAAAAATAAGAAGCTGGTGTAATAATACACAGTGCAGCTGCACAACGCGGATGCATTGTAAATACATATTTCCCCCTATATGAACCTCTCCTCCTCTGTGCTGTCCTGTGGGACATGTAGCTTGTAAGTTTGCAGATGCCACAAGTCAGGAATAGAATTGCGCTTACAGAGAACTGACTTTGACACTTAAATATTGCCCAAAGTTCAGGAGTGTATTTTGTGCTGTGCGTCTTGGGGATGCAAGCAAGTGAAATTTCGCTTCTGCTTGATGCATTGGCAAAAAAGTCTCTTTGTTCTACCACAGACAGGCACTTACTTGCCAAAGGGCTGCTCCTCATATTTAAATATTAAGAACAAGACCTTGCTATGGCATAGTATCTCTGGCTTGCCAAGCTCAGAAGTAAGTTTGCCTTCTACTAGTGTAGAAGGAATATATTTCTCCTGTTTTGAACCCACAGACTGCACGTCCTGTTGCAGGCGTTGGAGGTCTCACTCCTGCTGTCTGTGCTGGGCTCAGTGCAGGAGTGCTTCTCTGAGATGCCTCAAGGGAGCGGACCATGAGCTGCATTGCACCAAGAAGCAGAGGAGAGACCAGGCACTCAGAGAGAAGCGTGGAAAGGAGGAAAAAGGAGGATGGTTTTGTGAGGGCCATGCCACTTCACAGAGGACAAAGGCCTGTCTGAAGCAGAGGTGCTGGCTTTGGTAGCTGTGATGGAGTAGCTGCTCTGCACTGTCAGACCTCTTTGCATTGCACCAGCGAGCTGCGGGCCCTGGGGCTGTGCAGGGGGTCAGTCTAGGCACAGGGTTACCCAGGACAAGAGGTTATAGGAGGCAGCAAGACAGTCAAGGTTTCTTGCCCACTATATGTATGTGTACAGTGGAAAGCTGGGCTCTTGCTGACTGGTGATGGCCCCTCTCATCTGCAGCAATCAGTGCATCCTGGTTTCTATGTGTCACCCCTTGAGAGCAGTCCCATGGTCTTGTGCATTGTGTCCCTCATCCCCATCCCACTCCATGTTCCTCAAAAGATCACAGCATCGCTTATTCTCCCTTTCTTGTGGTCAGGGCAAAAAGAGGTGCTCTGTTGTGCTGTAGAAGACCTGTTTTGTAGGGACAAGCCCTCCTCTTTCACTTTGGGCTTGATCTGAACCTTACTGCACACATCCAAGGTGTAAGAGGGCAAAGGGAATGGTATATGGGGACTACGAGAAACATGGCTCAGATACCAGTCCCTGATCCCACATCCATTCACTCTACTCTTTTCCAGAGGTGCTGCTCTGCTAGGTGTGAATGTCATCAGGCTGCACAGAACACTTGCTGTCTGTGGTCACAGCAGGGCTGCCTGTCCTCTGAGTGATGAGTTTCCAATGAATTTAGAGAAAGAGACCTGAACCAGGTCAGCATCACTGTTCCCTGGATCCTAGTATCCATTCCCTTGCCAGGAGAGCTTCAGGAGCTGTGAGCGTGGGGAGCAGCCTCATAGCCCAGTGTGAAGGCGGGGTGCATTTGTGTGGTGCTGATCAGTCTGCGTGAGGTGGGAACGCACCTCTGTCTGTGTCTTTCTGTACACATCAGGCCACTGCCTGAGCCAGGGCTGCCTTCTGCGGCTCTGCCTGGGGAGAGGTTCACGCACAAAGGGCCGCGCAGCATGGCTGCTTTGTGCTTTTTTACTCATGGCCCTTCTCTGCACTCAGCGCTATCTCGGGGCTTCTCAGCCGTGTCAGCAAGATCGGCTGCTTCGGGGATGAAGGACTGAGGCTAGGCCAGGAGTCTGGGGAGCGACTGCCGTTGATGGGCCCTTGGAAGCCTTCCTCTTCTCATGTTCTGCAGGTCTACAAGTCCTCTGCCTGCTTGAGCACAGCAGCCAGCCTGGCTCTGTGGCCTCTTTGGCTGCTTTGGCTTAGGTGAAGCAGGCAGTGGGGTCATTGTCCCATACTTTGCACCCCTTGGTCTAGCCTAGTTTGCTCGAGAGGTGGCCACTGCATGTAGTGGAAGCTCTTGACCTTCCCTTCACTGCCGTTGGGTTGGGCACAGCACGCCACTGCCACAAGTGGTGTGGGCTGCATTGGCATCCAAACAGGTTTTCGTCTGGGGGTGATGCCAGTTGCCTTTACCCCAAGCCTCCACAGGTGAGCAGAGGTAGCTGTACTGGTGGAAGAGATGGCTACCCCAGCTCGCAGGCGCTGCTGCCTTGTTGGAAGTTGCCAGCCCTGCCCAATCTGCCGGGGAAGCTGTGCAAGTTTCGTTCCCTCATCTGAGTTGTGCAAAATCCTCAAGCTCAGTTCACGTCAGCCATTTTGATGGCTTTAGCTAATCCGTTTGTTTTTTCCATGGCTTGGATTTGGGAAGGCTCCTGTGAACTGGTCTCCCAGCAGTGCTATGTAGGCCCTCCATCCTCGCAAGAGCAGCAAGAGCAAGCTGAGGTACATCTGCTCTTCCACTGGCATGGCTGAATCTGAGAGAAAGCACCTCTCAGTCACCTGAGGCCTTTCTCACTCATGGCCCTGCCATGGGTTAGTTAAAGCAGTGCAACCTCCTCCCTGACCTCTCTCATGTCTGTATAAAAGTGGCTCACATCTGCTTTTTAATTCATAATTTCCTTACAGACTTAACTTGGATCATCATAAGCTGTTTCCAATCCTATAGAGTGTGAGCGAAGGCAAGGGGTCCTTCAACTAAATGCATGTAATACCAGCACAATTTTATGGGTGGGCAAGCTCCGAGCAACGTGACTGAAAGCATGTGAATATTCGCAGCCATTAAAGTCAAAATAAATACAGTGCGGATGACCTAATAGATTCAAACAGTGAATGCTGTAGCAGGAACTGCTGTCAGTGTCCACAAGCAAAGAAAGACAAAGTTCATCCAAAGAAAAAAAAAGTATCTTCACTCTGCATTATTCACCCAACCACAGCTTGTCCTCAGGGAGACCAAGCTGGTAATGGCTGTAACGGGGGAAGGCAAAAAGTGCAACAAAAATGGCAACAGAAACCAAGCATTTTTTCATGTTTCACCTATTGGTGCTAAACTATTAAACGTGTTTGCTCAGGGTGGGAGGATGTGGAGCCCTCAGGCAGGAACAGCGACAGCCAGAGATACCCCTGAGACTTTACACATTGGCTCTGAAAGAGGCTCTAAGGATGTTTTTTTGCTGTTATAGCACAGGACCTCCTCAAAGGAAGGAGAAGACACACCCCCCCCACACACACCCCCCCTTCACTATGGGACTGCAAGGTAGTAGGAATGGAAGGATTAGCACCTGGCTGCGTTGGAGGTAAGACCTACTAATGGTTCTTCTGCCTTTATACCCATGCTCTTGAATAAACCTCTGGAAGTTAGTTATCATTAGTGTCTCAACAAATTATGATGAGGTTTGGGGACCAGCTCCTCTGAGCACATTAGTAAACCTGAACCTTATTAGACATCTTCCAGAAAGTCATCAGAGTCTTTGCATATTTGCTTCAATGTTATTAATTTACAAGGGTTATTCAATTAGGAGAGTCTGCTAACTTGTAAAACTTTACTTATTTACACTGTTTCTTGGAGTGGGATTTACCTCAAAGTGTGATGATGATAAGCTTAGGCATTACAAATCCTCTCGCTGCTTTTGTCAACAGGCAGTCTGAGAGCATTAATCAGAGAGATGGACTCTTCTCGGCGGTGGCTTTGCTCCAGTTCCCCACTGCTCGGCATGGCCCTGTGAGGCACCGGCTTCCCTCCAAGTCTGGAGAGGCTCTGAACACTGGCATTAGCCCTTCCTAGGGCTGGAAACCCCATTTGAAAGGCAGCAGCAAATCGGGATGTTTCTCACGACCCCCTTTTTAGTCAACAGGCAAGACAAGGCTGTCTTTGCCTCAAAAGCAAAACACTATCCCTAAAGCGTGCATTTCAGCTCAAGGCAATTTTCTTGCACCGTACACGTCTCTACTGCATGAAGCTTCAGTAGGGCAAGATGTGGGGCATGCTTGGGCTTCAAAGTGTGCTCCGAATCACTTTCCAGCCAAGTAAAAAATTGTGGTTCAAATTCCTCCTGCAGAGAAGGGAAATGAAGCATTGGGTGAGGAAGACTGGGAGTGTTGTGACTTCCAAGCCCTCAAGACTGTCTTGATCACCTTGAGGGGTGTCTTAAATGCGCCTTGTTTGTCTAGGAGCCTCCAAGTGATTTCGGTCCAAGCCAGTTATGCAGCTCTGTGTTATTCACACGGTAAATGTGGTAGGTAAATGCTGCTGATCTGCTACTCCTGGGAGGTGCTGGTATACATTAACGGTATGAGGAACTTGGCATGATTTCTGCCCTGCCCCAGCCTGGGGTGTTATTTATCCATGTCACTGCTGCAAGTGAGATTTAACAAAGAGGAGTTTTTCATTCCTGCTAGTTACTGAGATTTTGCTCTGGGCACTTGGTGAATCCTCATCTCCCTGGTGTGCAGACACTGTAGGTGCATGAAGTGTGAAGTTTGAACCCACCCGGCGGACTGGGACAAGTCCCTCCTCCATGATGGATTCACTGAGGTGGTAATGGGGAAGGTGAACCCATCCGCCAGCTGGTTTAGACACAAAAGCCACTGTCTCGGGCAGTGAGAAATAAGGGTAACATCTGGCTGCCAGAACAGGCAGATATTAGACACATTGAGGGTTTGACACAGGTTGTGTGGAAGTGAATTATTGCTCCTTTTGACCCTGTGTCCAGTACCTGCCTGGCTGGCTACTCAGACTTCTTTATGTGTTACTCAGAGCATTATTCTGTGTATTGAGATTTGCCGTCTTTGAAAGCTGCAGGGAGAGGATAACCCACTGCCTTCTTACATGGAAAATGCTGATAATGAAATCAGATGCAGCAGGTTCTCCTTTCACTAAGAGCTCCATGGTTTCACAGATGTGTCGTGAGCATGTTGGTAGCCTTAGCTGCCTTGAAGGGATTTGCTTCTTGAAGCAAATTGGTTTCCCCTCAGAGCAAAGCTTTTCAGCCCTGGCTGTTCTACAGGTGTCTGCACAAGATCTAATATATGTGTTAACGTGCATGGAAGGATGTTGCTAGGAAACTTGTGAGAGCTAAATGAGGAAATGCTGTTAATAGAGGCAAGCAACAGGGCCTCAAAAATCTTCCTTTGCAGTTTTGCTGATGCTTGTTATTATATAAACAGGGCCAACTGTGAAAATGGGTTGGGTCATCCCCTGGTGTAAGTGGGCCTGCTTAAATAGCAGCAAAAAAAGGCTTGGCTTGGCTCTTGTGGTGGGGTTTTGATGTTGCTCTATCCCAGATAAGCTTCATTGCACCATCTGCTTCTGGAAAGGGTAGGTAAGTGTTTTTTCTCTGGATTAGCTGGTGGGAACTCTGCTCTGCCTTATTTGACTGTACCTATTTGGCATTTGGTGGTGACCACTCTGAATCAGCCTGTTGCAGACCTGTCTTAGCCCCAAGTTGGGGCAGTGCTTTCCCAGTCAGCCTGAAAATGCTCTGTGGTGTCTAGAACACTGAGGGAGGTGACTTTTTGCCTCTACCTTTGTCTGTTTCCAGTGGACCTCTTAGAGTTTAATTCAGCTCAAAGATGATCTTGAATGAGAGGTTTTTCTTCCCCTCTTTGTGGTGTGAGGGGCCTATAGACCCCAAGGGATGCAAAGCTAGCAGAGACTGCTAATGTCTTACATTTGGAAGAGGCCAGAAAACTTCTGGCTTAGGTTGACTGTGGGTACACTTAATACATGATCTTCCCAGGTTAATTCCACTTGCCTTCCCCTCCTAAAGGCATGTTATTTCTGTAACAAGTGTTGCTTTTCCTGCCATTACTGGCCTCAAGAAGCAAGCCCTTTTGCTTCTCACAAAGGGTTAGGGAGTGCTGAGCTTGCCCTCTTTTGGAGAAACCTCAAATTGTGTATGTTATGCACTTTCCAAACACTGTAAAAGTTAGGGCTGGCAATCCTGGCTTGCTCCCAGCTGAAGCTGTGACATTCTGCTACTTCAGCTTCTCTTCAAACTTCTTCACTACGTAACACTTCCCTTCATGTCATCACTTGTTGCATTTCTTTTTTAGGAACAGCCAGGAAAAAAAAACCAAAACAAATTAACTAAACTCGAGCAGAAAAGGTTTTCTTTGGGTCTCTTGGCCAAAAGTGGCCTGCAGGTGGCTGGTGCCAGCTGGAGAGGGAAAGTCTTTGCTGTCCTGTGTTGTGTGGATGAGAGCAAGTTACATGCCAGATAAGGTTTTTCGGAATGAGTTGAGAATAGAGTTGTTCCTCATGTGTCCTGAAGTATAACTCGTCTATGTGGCTCATGCTGAAGGAGCTGTGATAACTTTTTATCCTGTTGCATGCCAACTGCTTTTGCAAAAAAAAAGCCCTGGAATACTTTAGTGAGCTTAAAATATTTATTGGAAGAATTCGTTCCTCCTTGACTCCCTAGTGTTCAGATCCAGAGACTTTATTATTTTTCATCTTGAAGGCTTTGTGTGCCAAAAAAATTGTCTGGTTTTTCCCCATCTTTTAGTTGATCTAATAAAAATTAATTCCTTTCCCTACAAACTTTGTCAGCTACAGTCTAAAGCCTTCACAACTACAACAATACTACTACTGTGAACAAAGTTGCCTTCATTTCAATGAATCCAACTGTGCAGAACTCAAAGGGAATTAGCTGTGCAACCATTTAAAAATGACTCAAATGCATTTCTATGCACAAAAAGTCACAGCATTAAAATCTCGAGTCTTTTCAGGACATGTGTACTCTTTGTGCAGCTGGGAATTGCCCTTCTCTAATAGTATGAAGCTCCCATTTCTAGCCCTTCGAGAACATCAGGCATTGAAGATGAGAGGGTTTTTGTTGTACAGGGTTTTTATGCCTAGAAAAGCATCACTAGCCCAAGGCTGAATCTGAATCTTGTCTGTCCTGAGTGGGGATAGTTTGGGAAGAAATGCCTTTGAAACTGATGAGTTATTTGTAACACTAGAATACATCTCAGTGAAGATGGATTAATGGGTAGAGTACAGCTGAGCTGGTGAAAGGTACATGATTAATTCAGTTTTGACACGACTGTATAATTTATAGCCTGGATCACACCTCCAATTAGGCATATCACATTTATTTCTACAGCTGTAGAGTCTAGGAATGCCATACCTGAATGTCAGCCATAGTGTGCTTGGTGCTGTACAAACAGAAATAAAGATACAATGCAAGAGAGAGAGCACGTGCACCTGAAAAATGTTGAGACCATTTTGGAAGGCAATGCTGCTCAGTAGTGAAGTATTAGACTATTGAAGCTTTCACGCTTAATGAATTACTGACTATTTCCATAAATGAACCAGTTTCTGTCTTTGCAGCTGCTCCCTCGTGGAGGCCAGGTTTGATTCCAAAGAGCAATAAGCTTGAGAAAGGCTATTTAAGGGGGCAGGAAAAGCATTGCAAAGGTGGATGTCTGGTGATGCTGTAGATGATGTGGGTTTTGGGTGCCAGGGTCACCAGAGGTTGAAGTTTTGCTTATGGGGGATGTGTGGGTTCCTGCCTTCTCGTGGGCTGAAACTGTAATACAGGACTATGGAAAAGAAGGGGAATTTGCCTGTAGAGGAAGTGGTCTCTCCCAGGCAGAAACAGGTTACTGTGCCTCATTGCAGGCGTGACCAAGGCGATGAGGAAAGCTAGTTAGGGTGGAGCTCCTGGTTCCTGTAAGGGTATTAGCTGCCCTTGCTGTGGGCCCATCTCTCAACATCAAGCAGCCTGGGGAAAACAGGCTTAAACTGAACTGCTGCCCCTTTACGCTGTGGGGAAGGATCCCCAGCTAAATGATTGCAAAGTGGATGTGAGGCAAAATGCCGCGTTGCTGTCGCTGCACTGAAGACCTTGCTGTTACACCTCTACCTGTAGGACTTGCGAGGCTGTTGTAGGAGCTCTGCCGCACGCCTCCGCGTCACACCTTGGGGCTGCCGTTCGCTGCACAGCTTGTGCTCCCCTTGTTAGTGATTTTAGGAAGTATCACTGCATAAATCAGTATGCAGGGAAATAACTTAGTGTCTCTGCCAGGTGTCTGTTTTCCTGTAGTCTTCCCCAGTTTTTCAGACTGGATTGGTAATGAGCAGAGAGCTATATTTATGTGGAAGTGAGATGCCACCTCCTTAAGGATTCATTTATTGGGCTGCAGGCCAAGGCATATTCTGGACCTGGATTGCATGTTACTCGCTGCATTTGCTTAATTCAATGGGGAAGGTTTTAACATTTCAATCCAATGACATGAATGCATCATTGCACAGCCCTCTGATTTTTCTTACTAGCAACATGTGAGTAATGAGGAATGGAGCTAAGGAGGAAAGAATAAAAAGTGTTGTTTGTCTGAGGAGGGTCAAGATCTGCTCTGTGGCTCTGGGCTCTTTCTGGTACAGGTAAGATAAGGACTGTGCTTTTGTCTTTTCACAACATCAAGATCTATTTTGAGACGCTTCTGAAAAATCTGGTTTGTAGCTGATTGCCTTTGCTTTCCTAGAGAAAGCCAGCTGCTTTGTTCTCTTTCGGGAGGAGGATTCATCCTTGGAGATGACACCTCCTGGAAACCATTATAGAACATAGTATCCCTGGTAACTGGAGGTGATATTTCTATACTCGGAAGAAATCTGTGCCATCTTAAACGGGCAGTTGAATGAGTAGGGGAGGATAACTTCAGAAAAAGCTGCTCTGAGCCACCGGAGGTAGGAACAGGAGTCCATGTGAGGTGTCCAAACGTAACCTTATGCAGCAAGTGTAAACCCACTCCCAGATTCAGTAGTACCTTTGTTATTCAAACAGTAGTATGTCCAGGGAAGTCACTTAGGCCTTGCTTGTCCTACATACATTTTAAATTGTTAAAATATGTTAGTGCAGACACCACTCTGCGAAAAACTGAGTTGGCTAGCATGTCCTGTTATCAGTATGGTCTTGCTATGATTCTCTACCGATTAAATTGGATTGAGATCAATTACTGTTGCAGTGATGTAGAGGCTTTGCTTCACTACTGCATGTGAAAACAAGGAGAAGCTGAGGAAGCTGGGCTGCTTTGGCTTGGAGAAGAGCGGGGTCAGGGGAACAAACGCCTATCTTCCAATGCATGATGTGGAAGTCATCAAGAAGATGGAGGCAGGCCCTTTTTGCTGAGGATAATTAATCACTGGAATAGGTAGCTCAGAAGTTGTGGAGCCTGTGTCCTTGGAGGTTTTGAAGAACTGACTGGTCAAAGCCTCAAGCAACCTTGTCTGAATTGAATGTTGACCCTGCTGAAATTGTTGATTTGCTAACTTTTTTTAAAGTAAGAAATGGGTTTTTTAAATTACTTTTTTCCTCAACTTAGTTGCCTCATAGGCAACATTTTTAATTCAAAGCTTAGAAAAAAAACTTTCAAACCTTTTCTGTATTTGAGAAGCTCAAACTGGAATCTCTCTGCAAAAAAGATGCAATGTGAAGAAAAACACTTTTGGTAAAAATTAATTTGAAAAACTTGGACCTGGTCTATGCTCAGTTTTAGATCTGTCTAGACAGAGTGAGTAACACCGGCGGGGGGGGTAATTGGATGTCCTAGAATTCTCATATTCCAGTTGCACCCGAGGGCCCACTGGTAATGAAGCCCCCCCTAGGGTGGTCCAGCACAACCCTTTGAAGAACATGCAGATGAATTAAAAAGTGAATTTATTATTAAGGGCTTAATTTAGCTAAATTGAGTTGAATCTGAGCTACCAAACTGTGAAAGCTCCAATTGGTTTCCTAAAAGTCTGACCCTCTATAGTTCTCCAGCTGGGTTTGAAGGATTATGTGTTCCCACAGCAGAACATGCTCTCTCTGGCTGACCAACACCCAGCTGCTGCTACCACCTCATATCTTTTTGAGAGCCCTCTGTTTTCAAAATGACAGCCTCGGTGGAGGTCACAGTCTCCCTGCTCCTCATACTGACAGACTATAGAGAAATGCAGGCATGGTATGATAACACAGGCATTGAAAGAGGGACGGAGGATGCAGTGCAGTGGAGAACAGGCATAGGATGATGAGAAAAGAGGTGCAGAATACCACTGTAGACCCCAGATCAGATAAAGAAATGCAGACACGAGAGCTGGGTGAAACCAGTATTGAAAAGAAAAAAGAACAAAATCCAATATATGTAAAAGTTCTCCATACGTAGTAAATCTGGATGCAGACCAAGGAAGGAGGAGTGAGATGTAAGATGTTGCTAGAAAATGTATAAACCCATCTCCATATGGACCTTAGATGGAGGAGGAAGAATACATCAGCATCATGCTCCTCCCTGCAAAGAGAAAGATGGATGTTTGCCGGGAAGTGTGTAAAACAATTTCAACTGTATTATCACTCAGGTTTTTCCAGATAATATTTTTTCTTTATTTTTCCTCTGACAATTAGATCTAGGCAAATAATATTTCTTTGATTAGACTGTTAAGATTTCAGTTACACTGACAGTAAATTCTTGGGTTTGCATATAAGGTCTGCTTCTGTATTGTCTATAGCAAGAACTTGAGTGCAACGGCAGCACTCAGCAGATAAATAATAGCCATGCAAAAATAAAAACAATGACCAGAAGAGGTAATAACTTCCTTGGGCTCAGCTTTGTGCCCTTTGGCATGATATGTTCTCCTGCCCTCCCACTTGCAGGACTCCACGAGACCAAGCTCCTCTTGTGATGTTTTCTGGAGAAACCAGTGAGAGATACTACAGCTGCTGCCAGCTGCAAGTCAGATGGCACAAAGGAAATAAGTGAGATGAGTTTTTTCCTCTGAGTGGTACCAAGCAGACACTTAAATTGCTGCTTCTGCTAGTCCAGTCCTGAACTCAAGGTTCTACTTGTTGGATCTGTCCTTTTCTGTCATTATTTCCTTTCTCTTAATGTAAAAAGGACCCTGTTAGTATTCCTGAAGACTTGACTTCTGTGCGCAGTGGCTATGCTTAGTCTCTGCTGCGCTGCAGCAGCAACTACAAAACTGAGAAATGCTTTTGCCGCTGTGACCCATTCTGTCCCAGACCATTTTGCTAAGAAAAGCAAAAAGTAAGGCAACTGGTGTAGTGGGTTTTGTACTGCTGAGTGAGGCACCTTGCTGAGACCGCTGCTCTCATTTCTCATACCGTAGCCGTACTGTTGTTGAAAGCATTCATTGCCATTCACCTTTGGGAGTTTAATTTGCATGATCATTTTTCTTGCAAGGCTTCAGAATTGGCTGATCTGGACTCTTCACTTGAAAATATCTTAACTGTGCTTTTCAATATGCACACAATACTGTGAGAGAGAACAGAACGATCTTGTTGTGTTACCATAGAGACATCCAGGGTCTAGGAAGGGTTCCTGCTCAAAATCAGACTTTTAAAGGTACAAGGGGCTGTTAAAATTTGATGGAGGGTTTAACCCTTGACCAGGCACTGGTATAGATCAGTGCCGTCAGGGTGAAATGAACTGGCAGTCCCAATGTAGTGCTTTACAGACAGTGCTCTTCAGTCCAACTGGCCCAAAGGGGCTGTTGTCTTGGTAGATTCAGCCAAAAAAAAAGAGGTGGAGGGAGAAGGGAAAGGTCCAGGAAATTAACTTGAAAATGTTAAATCACTTTGTGCTTTTCCTTAATTTTCCCACCTTCTTTTGATTTCAGTGCTAATTAAGAGGCTTTTCTTTACACTTGGACAACTCAACTTTGCTTTTTAAGCATGCACTTTTTAAGCACCATGAAATGAAGGCAGGGGTGAGGGAAGGTGCAGGGCTGACAACTCTGCTCTGGAGGCTGAAGTCCTACATTCACAGTTAAAGGCAAATAGCAGGACTGTAGCTGTGTTCCTGTGTTGACCTGGAGAAAACATAGTTTGGACTTTGAGGACATTACCTTCTATGAGTCTGCTGAGTTTTTAATGTTGGTGATGTAATTGCCAGCTATGACTGTTTTGTGCAATGGAGGGAGAAGAAAATATTTCACTATATGCATAAAGGGAAGCAAAAATTGGTTGGGAGTAGATTCAGCAACAAAACTTTCTGGCAGTTAGCACTGTCTTTGCTTGAGACTACAGTGTCTGGGCTACTTATGAGCATGAAAACGTTGCTTACAAATCCTGCTTGCCAACTTATTTAAAGCCCTAGTCCAACATGGAGAGAGAGGCTGTCCTCGGCCCCATGTTCGTTGACTGAGGTGGACCCTAGAATTATAATCCCTAAATGGGCATTTAAAAAGCATTGGTGAACATGTTTCGAAAAGTCACCTTTTGTCATTGTGACTGTGGTGGGAGATGCAAACGTGCCTTGTGTTATATGTGGAGCTATTCCTCTCCTCCCTAACAGTAGCTGCTGGATCAGGCTCTTAGGACCGCCTGGCTCTGGAGTCTGGTGAGGGCAGGTTTTAATCCTTCCCACTGTCCTTAAGTCAGCCCTGATGACTTCCTCCTCTAGCATAAATCTTGGCCCCGATGGACTCACCTGATGTAGTGAGCACGGTAAGGTCTCTAAAAGACAGTTCTGCTCTCTGTCTCTACTGTGAAACAAACCCTTTCTGGCCAAGGCTAATGTGAATTATGCACAACCTGCCCTGCATAGGAAGCCATGGCATATTGTGCCAAAGCAGTATGTTCAGCGGAGCTAGATTTGTGCACATCCAGGATACTATTAACTCTTCAGGTGCCATGTACTCTGACAAACACCATGTGGCCCATGGCTAACCCTAAGCAATGGCAGGCTGTACTGTCAATAATAGTTTGGAAAGTTGCATTCCTGTCAGCAGTGATTTACAGGGTGGTTTAGACTCCTTCCAGAACAGGTGAAAGGAAGATCAGCTGGCATGGGCTAGGGCAGCTTCCCAGCAGCACAGCAAATGCTGCTACAAGGAGAGGTTTGAGTCTGAAGTGGAGCGTGGGCAACTAGAAATGTTAAACAGCAGGTCATGTCAAAGTGCAAGTTTGTTTTGTTCTTATATTTCTTCATTCTTATATATATGAAATCTTTCTTATATGAAATCTTCTAAACAGAAGATTTCAATTGTTGCCACATGGCTGCCTGGATTTTGGAGGAGTCACCCTTCATGCGGCTGGCTCCCTGATTTGGAGGATCAAGGGCAGACCCAGAAGATGCTGAGCACTTGTCACAGAAAGCACTGACAGGCAGGGGGTGAGGTCCATGCTTTCCAAAATTTAACAGCCACTTTGGTGTGATGCTAATGAGTAGCATCATGCTTTATAGGTGGAAAACCCTGCCCAAATTGACCTTTAGGCCAGTAATACATAACCCCCCCATCACTACATGGGCCACCTATCTCATCTATGGGTAGATTGCACTGTGGATACCAAAGACCTGAGCTCTCTCCTGCCTCAGCCCAATAGAGATGCTTTGCTCAGCTGCAGGGGAACATAGACAATATTGTAGTCCCTGAGCCAAGCAACCCTCCTGAATTGTGAGCAGCTGTGAGGGTGCTACAGAGATACCTGCATTGCTCTATGGGCTTGGCAAAGTCAGTGTTTGCTGAATGTGGAAGTCTCTGCCCTGTGGTCTCCAGACTGTCCTGTATTTCCCCGGGGTTTTTACCATTATCTGGGGTATCTCTGGCCTTTCTAGACAACTTGCAAAAATAACTTTTAATCCAGTAAGTTATTGATAACAGACACCATTAGCAACACCAGGATTAAGCGAAGTGGCCATATGTCTACTGGCACAAGGATTTTAGACTCTTGTTTTCCTGGACTCTCTATTCATTTTTAGCCCTCATAGGAAAAAGCAAGCAAGCAAGTGGCTGAAAAACATTATGTATAGTTACTAGTTGCCAATGAACATCAAACAGTTAAGAAATGCAGAAAGCTGCAGTATCTTTTATTAGACCAGTGGATGTAATAAAGAAAAAACACCTGAGTTTTCAGGCATGGAAGCCCTTCTTCAGGTCAATGTGCCCAAAAGTGTGTTGATATTTTTCAGCTACATCAACTGGTCTAGTAAATGTTGTTGCTTCACTGTAGAAGTTATTGCACCTCACATATCTTTAGACCATCACTGCCACAGCAACACTGCTACTAAACAAGTTTCTTGAAGACCCATTTTGTATCACAACTGCAGGAATATGTCCACGAGTCCTAACTTTAGTGTATTTCTTCTCAATTTTGTCATCTATTTATTTTTTGTCACAGCTGTGTGTAATAAATTCTTTCAGCAGTTCTGGGGAGGGGGGGAATGGAAGAGTGATTGATTTCCATTTTCTGAGCTTTATGGGGTGTGCTACTTAGAAGACTTGTCATTACCACCATTTGCTGGTGTTTAGGGGAAGATTTAATTCACCTACTGTAATGATTTGGGGAAATCTGTCGATGTACAATTTAGAAAGTTATGTAAATGGCAACATTATGAAATGCTTTTATGTGGCTGCAGCATCCACCGTTTGCTAACAGGGGTGGCAGCATGTGTCTGACAGGGTACAACAGACAGTTGTGAACTGCAGCAAGAACAGCATGTCCAGAGAAAAGATTTAGTTGAAGCCTTGGGGAGCAGTTTGTTCCAAACATGTCTGCATGGTCTGGGTTTGGGGGAGTGGAGCGAGAAAGAGATGAAGGATTTCAAAATGTTGAATAAAAAGCTTTGGTTTTGTAGACATACACTGAAACACAGGGGGTCTCTGGGTGGGAGGAGGGGAACAAGGAGAGGGGTTTGTAGCTGAGGAGGTTTGCTTTTACTGTGGGAGCAGCTAAGGAAAACTCAGAAGATGTAGAAAAGATGGATAGACTTTTGACAAGACTGTGGATTAGCTCAAAGTGCATTGGGATGCTCCAGGGCAGTCAGAAATCGCAGGGGTGGGGTGCATAGAAATGCATTTATTCCCCGTGCTACTGAGGAAGGGAGCACCTTGCAGTGCACTAAGCAAAGTCGGTGTGTCGCAGTTACTACATGCCTGTGATGAAGAAACCAGACAAACCTGCGTGCCCACGAGGGTGGAAAGGTCTAAGGAAAGCAGTGTCTCAGCCCAGCTCCTGGGTGCTTGCGAAGCTTGTCTCTGTGGCTCCCTTCCCATGGAGTGGGGACAGGCAGAGAGAGACTGCGCTTGAGTTGTGGGTCAAAGAGGCCCTGCAGAAAGGCCACTGCTCTGTTTCTACTTCAGCACTGAGAAGTTTGAAAGTATGCCTAATCCACCCAGGTTTCCATGGACACATCCGTTCCTGCCATCTGGCATCGAAGGAGTGCAGAAATTTGCCTGTTATTTTGGGGCTGGTTTCACTCGGATATTCCCAAGGTCTCGCTACGTTGCCCACATGCAAGCAGAGGTCACTGCTATGGCAGGGATCAGGTTATCCTGACCAGCACAGAGGCAGCACTTGCCCCAAAGCCTGCATTGGCAATGCACCAGGCTCACAGTGCCTGCATTGGGCTGCACCTGAGTCTGGACAGTGAGGGCAGATGAGAGCAAACCAGTAAATACCCACCTCTCCCAGGCCTGAGGCTCCTGCTGATTCCAGTATGCAGGCTTTCAAAACCAGCACAGTATTCCCACATGACCACCCTTGTGGCCAGCAGAAAAAAAATCTCCTGGGACAGATGAGTTGACAGGAGTATTGCTGTTTCTTCCTCTGGTTAGTGACATCGGTTTTGTATAAAGGCGTTCAGCAAAATAAATCTAGGGTTTTTTCATTTTTTAATTGAAAAAGTACAGAGATAGTTAATTGGGTGTATCTCTGAATGTCTGTCACATTTCTTCTCGGGTAGACTTTGCAAATTGAACTGTTTTAATACTATTTCCTCTGTCAAAAGGAGATAACCAATTCCATAGACTGAAGTTATTAAGGATCAACTGAGTGAATTTTATCCATCTCCTTATATCTTGGAAGGACACTCCACTGAAGCTGATTTTGATCAATTTGTAAGCAATGTCACCTTCAATGAATTCCCATCCAACAATAGATAACCCAGTAACAAGCTGGGAGACAGCAAAGGTGATGTAAGACTTGGCATCTATTGCAGCTCTTGAACCCAACTGCATCTCCACTGGGTTTTTTATAGCCATGTTAAGGGAAAAGGAAAAAAAAAGCATCGTCCTGGAAAAAAGCCTTATTTCAAGTTTGATTCAGAAAGACGTTTTTTCTCTGAGACATGAGAATTGCATTACTTATCATAATTCTTTTAAAAGAAAAAGCAGGTGGGAGTGGTTTCATTTTTCTCTTTCTGTTCTTGCCCAGCCTAGCATGATATCTTGGCAAGTATCTTGGCCATTCAGTTTAAGGATCCCATGTCTGTTCTTTTGAGCAATGTAATACAACTGAGTCCTGCAGTGGTCACCTGCCAGCATCTGATGGTTGGGATATTGCAAACGTATCTCCTCTATCCATGACGTGCTATTCCATCAGTGCCAAGGAAGAGGTATAGACACTCTCTGGTGGGAAAATAGACTGCTGGAGCAGCAAATATGCGTCTGCTCATAGCTCTAGCATCCAAATGGCTGAAGTGTGCTATACTCACTGAATAAATGGTTGGCATAAGCCTAATATTTTGGGGAAGGCTCAAGGGCAACTCGAGCAGAAATTCAGAGTTCCAGGAACAATATCTCCTTGTCCACGTCCTTTTTGTACAGTCTGCAAGCTATTTTTGGAAGTGGTGGTGAGGTGGAGAGGGAGCCAGGGTGAGAGGACTGACTGGTGCATCTGAAGATTATTATTCCTGTGGCTGCTCCATCTTTCTGGAGCATGGCCACAGACTGTTGTTGCAATTGCTGCAAGAAGCAGCTCAAGTCACTTGCTGTGTCACTGTGTTATGCAGGTATGACATAGTGTCTGCTGTGGTGACCAGATGCAAAAGGTGATTAAAATACTTCCTGTTCCTACCAGCCTGGGTCAGAAGGGAGTCTTTTGGGTCCATTCTGGGCAGAAATGCTTTCTCTGACCTCCAGGCTCTTGAGTCACACTATGCTCACTGCACTCTTTAGGAAGCACGTTAATTCAGCCCTGTACAGGGCAAACGGATCTTCGCTGTTTGCCTGCCAGCTGATGCACAGCAGGATGCAAGGAACAGTCCAAGGCGAGCCAGGATGACATTTGCCAAATCCATTGTGTCCTTATACTAAAAACCACACTTATTTCCATTAGGTCAAGAGAGCTTCCAAGTCTTGGCAGATCAGGAAAGCAGTGCGGCAGTCCTAGGGAGAATATGCAGTTTTGCTTGCTTTTACTTGATTTGTCTTTGCATCTTTTTCATCCCCAGAAGTTATCTGAAGGAGTAAGGGTAGTGGCAGGCCACTGTGCCCAACATGCTCTGTGCTCGCTGCCCTTGACTTTGGTGAAGGATGTTACGTTTGGCAAGAAATGTTCATGGGCTTTCATTGTAGTTAGGAGTGTGGATGTACCCATTGCATTACTCCAGGTGGTTGCTGCATGTAGCCACAAGGATGGGGGTCTCCTGGAGCTGCTGCTGATCAATAAGAACATCATGTTCCTCTATCCTTTTTCTAGATGAAAAATACAGCAGGTCAGCCGAAGGAAAGAGAAGCGGTTTGAGGGAGTCTGAGGACTTCAGTCGCCATATTACCAGAGAATGAGGGAAACAGCTGGGCTATGACTCTCCCTTCAGTGCTCTTTGGAAGTGTTATGCTTCAGCTGCTTGAGCCTTTGCCAAGAGCTGGCTCCTTAACGGAGCAAAACTATCTCTTAGCTTGCCTGTCCATGGCAGGGCTGGAGTGGAGGGTGTTTTCCAAGAGTGCTAGACTGTGAGACTGTCCACATCCTCAGGTTTGATGCCTGAGGACACGCAGAAGGCACCTGGAAAGAGACTGGAGCTACATCCCCCGAATCACCACGCAGTGCCTTTACTCCCTTGTACCACCCCTCATTGAGTGAAATTCCAGCCCATGTGAGAGTCAGCAGGAGTTTTGCTGCCTGCTAAGGGCAGGTCAGCCATTGCTCCTCATAAATCGAGTTAGTGGCTTTCTTCTGGAACCAAGAAAATCGGTAAACCTGGACTGCTGGGCTGACATTTTTACTTAGTCCTCTGGTAGAAGGGTGCCAAAGCTTGGTGCTAGGCAAGGCAGAGCTTAGCCTAGGCTGGTTAGATGGTAGCCAGTTTCCCACTTACTGTTTCCACAGGCGCCAACTTAGCTTTTCCCTGTTGCTTAGTCATTTCTGTGCTGCCAGCCTGGAAACTTTTCCTTGTCTTCTTCACTCCCAGGTGCAGCTCCCCCTTTCTGAGTGGGAGTGCAGCCACATAAAGGGTCAATGCAGCTTTTAAGGTGACTGAAGAGGCAGAAACCTGGGAGGTGCTGGTCATGGGGACACTCCCAGGGCCTCTGGCTAGGAAGGGTGTAGGGAGAAGCTTCACAAGGTGGACTGGCTGCCTGCAGGATGCAAAGGCTGCATGGCTATGCTTTGGTGGGGAGGAAACTTTGGGTAGGGGGATGAAGCAATCGTACATTGCAGAATTGTTAGAGGATTTTCCTAACCAAACGGCTTATTTTCACAAAGCAAAACTAATGTGGTCAGACTTGGACAGGGAGCTGGGCTTGTGGAAGGAGTCGGTCTGTGTGAGCGCTCTGCTTTGATCCTTTCCCTGGATGACCGACCTAAATTCGTAAAGGGTTCCTTTCCTCCCTTCCCGCCCTCTACACGCACACTCGCTGTCGAGTGTGCTGGATTTTGATTGACTGATTTTTCTGTGTAGCCTTAAGGACTGCAACTACTTAAGCTCATGACCCTAAATGACACCCTTCTTGGTGATTCTTGTGTCATGTAGTATTGCAGGGCCCCAACTCCAAGAATTGCCTTACCCCTTCTTCAGAGAGGTCTTGGTCTGATTTTTAGGGGTGCTGGACACTCATGTCTCCCAGGCTCTTGAATAGCGGAGTCAGGGAGGCTCACACCTTTAAACAACAGGCCAGCAGCGTTTGTCCTGCGTGCTGCAGCAGTGCCTGGTCCCGTGCAGCCTCTCCCCTCTCGTTTGCTGGGTACTGCGACCCTCTTCTTCGACACGTTAGTAGGCAGTGCCTGGCGAGAAGCTGCCGCGGTGATCCGGCGAAGCTGCGGGGGCGCAGCCTGTGCTGGACCGCGGCTCCTCGCCCCGGCCCCCGTAGCGTCCCCGCGCACGCGGCGGGGCCGGGACCGGGGGGGGCAGCCCCCGTCGGTGGGAGGCCGCGCGGAGACGGAGGGTGGTGGGATGTGCCGCTGCGCGCCGGGACGGGACGCGCGGGGGGGACAGCCGCAGCCCGGCGGGTTGCGGGGGCGGCTCGGGGCCGCCAGGCTGCGCTCTCGGGCCGGCCGCTGCGCCCGCCGCCCTCCCCGGGCGACCGGGGCTCGGGGCACGGCGGAGCCTCGCCGCGAGCGGGCGGTCCCGGGACGGCGGTGGCGGCGGCACCACCACCGGCGGCACCTGCGGGGACAGGCAGGGCTCGGCGGCCCGCTCTGCGCCCCCTCGCCCGGCCCGGCATGACGCGGCGGCGCCCCGGCGGCGGCGGGAGGTGGGTGCCGGTAGCCCTGGCCGCGCTCCTGGCCCTGCGAGGTGAGTGCTGCCCGGGCGGAGCGGGGCGCGGTACCGTGGGGCCGGGGATGGGGCGGGCGGGTTCCCCGGCGCCGGCCCCACGGCGCTGCCCCATCCGCCGAGCCGGTGGGGAAGTTTTGGTTGCGGTCCCGCCGGTGATGCTCGGGAATGCGGCGGCGGGCGAGCGCTTTTGCAGGCAGGCGGGAGGAAGGGGTGCTGCTCCGCTCAGCTCCTCTTGCTGCCTCCCCTGCGCCATCCTTCTTATTATATGTATTTATTTTTTTTTTCTTGTGGTGCTGTAAAACTTGCTTTAAACTGGGCTTTGCGTCATGCTCTGTTGTCTGGGCCTAGCCCCTTGATAACCTCACCTGGGTGGAAAACTCTGTCTATCCTTCAGGCCCTGAGGCAGCAGGGAACTTTCTGCAGAGATGGTGACAGGCTGCCCGGAGCCCTCCGTGTCCCCTGGGGGTCCTCCCCCGGCCTCCTCTGCCTCCTCCTCCCAGGCACACGGCAGGCTCCTTCAGCTCTAAGATAAGTGCCTACCCCTGGGGATGTGGAGGGACCCAAACCGCTCCATCACCTCCCGCCCCTAGAAGCCCTTCCGAAGTTAGGCACGTACCCCGGTCCTGTGTCCGGAGAGGGAACGACTTGCGTGTGACAGGTGCTACTCACATCCCTTAGTGCATTCCTGGAGAGCACCAGGAGGTGCTGCAGTAAGGGCAACAGAAGAAACTATGAAGTGCAAAATGTTCAGACTCATCTGTTGATCAGGTGGCAATGCCTTCTTTCAAGTAATGCCAAACTTTAGAACAGGCCTGCTCAGTTATGTTTTACTGAGATCGACAAGGTAATTTTCTTAAGGTCTGCACGTTTATGCAGAGGTCCACTATGTATTTTTGCAGAGGTGTGCTCAGCAGTGAGCAGTGCACAGCTCCGCTGAGCCAGCTGGGCACTGCTGCTGGCCACCTTCGTGGCTGGGAAACCTGCTGCAAGTGATCCCTGAGAGAGGGGGAGGACAGTAAGAAATGATGGAATCTCCCACAAGAATACCAGAGATGTCTCAGCAAGGTTTGGATGAAACCACCTTGCAGTCTGGATCTGGATGGAATCTGCTGCTCAGGTAGCTGTGCCTGGATCTCGCTGCCCTGTGAGGGGCAGCAGGCCATACCTCTCTGCCCAGGACCCACCGAGAAACAAGTCTTGTGATGGACAAGATGAACTTTTCCCAAATGCCTCAGCCCCGAAAGCACCCTGAGCCCCATCCTCAAAAACATTTAGGAGCCTGAGTCGCATGCATTAACTGGAAATTGCACCTGCTGACTTCAAAGAAATGAATTACAGGGGGGGAAAAAAAGTTTATTAGCATTTAATTGAAAGGAATAATCTCAGCTGTTTCACATGTCATGCTACTTGTTTATTTTTTGAACTTCTCCCAGTTGGAAAGTGAGTTCAATGACTTTCAGGTTCTCAATGCCACAACTTTTTGTCTGCCGAAGTTGCAAAAGTGTAACCATCTAGAAAGTTACTGTGCCTACTGCAGTTAGGGGCATATAAGTGATGAAGCATTTCTGTTATGTGATATCCCTGCAGAAACATAACTAACCACATTTAAGGTTAATATTAAAGGGGCATTTAATTATCTCTAGGCAAAAAGATTGACTCGATATTTAATTTTCTTTTTTGGTTGAGGTTATGTAGGGACAATGACAATGGAGACAACTAGGCACAGAAATACACCTTTCCATAAAATATTTATCTGCAATAGTGAAATGCTTTTTCTTGCACTTTCCTTTAAGGCTTAAAGATTACCTGAATGAACCACCTGTGTCTCAAGCTTTTTTCTTTTTGTCTTAGGAAAAGTATTTGGAAGATGGTGGTGGGTGAAAATAGCTGTGGTACACAGTTACTTCTGTGTTACACAGTGTGGCCATATTTTTGGTGGTTCTTGAATTTAAAAAGAACACCCTGATGAGGTATAAGGAACAGGCATACACTCATGAAAGCTGAAATAAAATTGGAAGAGTTTTTCCTAAACAGCATTTGCAGAAGATCAGTAAGTGTATTTCTGTTCTGGATTGCCAAGTCTGGTTAGGAAGAGTCATATTTTTTTTTTCCTTTTTGAGGCTTTAGATTGATTTAGAGGCTAGAGAAAAAAAACGATGGGGTCATATGCAAAGGGATACCTAAATGAAAGGGGAAAGGTTTAAAAGTTAAAGCATCAGAAGATGTAAGAGTGTATAATCGGAATAAATACTTAATACCAAACAAATGAGAAGTGGTGGGGAAAAATGTCTCTGGAGGTCGTTTTGTCATTCTCGCAATTTGTGCCTATGATAAAATACAGTCAGACTTTGTAGTGAAGAGTCAATCAAGTATTATAGTCCCGTTTTCTTACATTGTTTTGCAATTTGTAGAATAGCGATGATTCTTTTTAACTGGAGCTAGATGCCTGGTTTCTTTGGGCCTATGATACCCATGTTTAATGCTCCTAGGATAGGGGCAGCATCTATGTTTTCCCTCTAAAGCATTATAAGATTAATAACTTTTGCAGAAATAATTATTTTTCAGGCTCCCTAGAGGAGTTTAGGGAAAGATAAGAGGGAATTCTGTTTAGAGCTTTGAAACCAAACCTGTGATTGCAAATCAATCCTGCTACGTAGCCAGAAATAGCGTACTGCAAATTGTCAAATGTGTTAGAAATCACACATCGGGTACAGCTAAACTGCAGAACCAACTTATTTTTTTAACTGCGTGGTGTTTGGATCCTGTGACATAGTATTGCAACAGGCGAGATGTTGGTGTGCTACTGTCCATTGCAGCTGCATCTTGCAAGATCAGGATGGGTGTGTGTGTGCATGCCTGGCGGTATTGCATCGATGCAACAGCTGGTCTGCAACTTTTCAGGTTGATCTTTCCAGTCTTCACCTGAAGTCACCCTCCTGCCAGTCTGAGGTTATCACAGCTGAAACTGGGCATTTAAGTTTTGGCCTTGCAGCACCCTTGTGCTAGCCCGCATATCCTTCCCAGCCCTGCACTGGGTCCTCAGCCCCAGCAAGAGAAGACTGTGGCAGTCCCTCGCTCTTCCACGCTTATGCATTTTTTTTTTTTGGAACAGATTGCCATTTGTGTCAAGCTGTGTGGTTTTGTGACGTGTAGATAAATCATTTTATTCGTGACCTGACCTTGGTCCCCAGCAGTAGGCACAGATGTGTTAACTACTTCTTCTGTCTCTGAAGTGGGCATCCTTCCCTTATTTTGGAAACTGATTCTTTATCTCTGTTTCTTCAGTATTGCCTAAAACCCGATTTTCTTTTGTAAGATTCCTTTCTCTGAGGGATCTCAAAGTGCCTAGAAGAGCTATATTTTTCTGCTCAGTAGTAATATGGATATACAAAGTATGGTATAAACAACTCATTAAGAAACTTAGAAATCCTTTTTCCTGCCTTCATTGGGGAGATGAGTTTTTATTATTATACCAACAGATGGAGAAAGTGAGGCTCAGAGAGGCTTCATGACCCAGTGAAGGTCAGCGGATGCTTGTAGTAGTCCTGAGTGTCTTGGTCCAGACTGTAACCACAGGAGAATGCTGGAATTTATGCAGCAGGTTAAGCAAAACTGTAATGGTACTCTTTAGGGATGTTCACTACTAAATTGTGGTGAGTCATCTATATTTAGCAGGATGCTACTATCATTGTGCTTTTTAAGTAAAGTGCTTTTAACACAGTTTATTTCAAGGAGAAGTGCATGCACTGAAAATCTGTTCTTTGTAGTTTCCTCCTTGCAGAGCATTAAGGCTCCCTTCCCTTTTGTAAATGTTCAGAGAGAAATTTAGCTCCTGGTTGTTTAACAGGCAATAGTGTAACAAAGGCAGTTCCCTGGTTAATACTGTCTTGTGTTTGCACAGTCATTTACGAACATTAACTAATTGAGAACCTCCAAACTTACAGAATCACAGAATCACTACGGTTGGAAAAGACCTGTAAGATCATCAAGTCCAACCTGGAACTTACTTTCTGCGGGCAGTCAGTTTGATTTATAGCGTGGAAAACTGAAGTGTACAGAGACGACATGACTTGCTTGCTGTCAGGTGGGACATCTGCCCTGCCTCTCCTTTAGAGAAGTCACAATTACAGGGCTCCTGGTCATATGCCACCCCACTTTTCTTTCACAAATGTTTCATGTCTTATGCACCAGGGACAAAGCACAATATTATCAGTTATGAACAGTGACCTGCTGTGGGGTTTTTTCCCTTATATATTTTAATCTCTTTGGTTTTGGAGGTCACTTGTGTCCATTCTGGCTTCTGCCTTTTTTTTCATTGCTTGAGCTGGGCTGAGAACAACTGTTCTGTTTCATCAGGATTGACGAATTTGGTTTTATTCTGAATGGAAATAGAAGTTAAATGCTTTGATGGTTTTGAAAGGAAATTTTTGAAAGGATTTCCATCTTAGGTCAACCCATATTATATTTCTTTGTGGAATTGTGTTGTTATAACATGAAAAAAATACACCAAGCAAAAAAATACTTTTATGTGAAAAGTCAAAACTTTTCTTCCTAAAGATGCTCGAGTTGGATGTTTCTCTATTTCTGACAATTTCTCCCTGTTTTTATTTTGAAACAGTTACGATTTTACAAAACATCTCATGTTTGATAAGGTTTGGTTTAGTGGAAGTATCTACAGTAAAAGCCTTAGTAGTTGCTATTTTCTGTTTCTGCAGGGCATTTAAAACCAACAGTGATAAAAGTCAGCTTGCAGCAATTGATGGTATCTGTGCACAGTCCCTGTCCATTATTTTTGCCATCTTGACACACGTATGCAAACACCACGTACATGTACGTGGCATTGCCCATGTCCTTTTCTTATTCATTGAGCTCTAGAACACTATTTGCACCAAAAGAAGCAGAATGCGGTGTATGAACTGAGACAAGTTTCTACTTAAGAAATGCAACCCCCTTGTTAATCTTTGTTTCCCCTTCTGGAGTAGTCGCTGGAGAAGTCGGAACAGGACCAGCAGGTCGAGCTCAGTCTCTTATTCCTCATGCACGTGCAGAGCTGCAGCTCTCCTCCTAGCAGCACAGCAGTCCTTGTGCATTTGCATAGCTGCATGAAGTTAATTTCAAGCGTAATTTCGGTATTAGATTGATGGGATCACTTACTTAGGGATAAAAACTTGTGCATTTTTTTTCCTCATGTCCTCGCAAGTCAACCTAGCTACGAGAACGTGAGCTAGATTGTGTTTCACAAGCATCAGCAGGAGAAAGCTGATGTCTGAACTCTGCTTCATAACATCTGGGCTTTGGTTTTGCTCAAAATGCCAAAGCCAGGAATGTAATTTTTCTTTTTTTGGGGGGTGTGTGTGACACACTGTTTACAATTTGCGGTGTGTTTCTGCAGTGACCTGCCTAAGCAGTGCTGGGTCAGGTCAGACTGCTGGTCTGTGGTGGCGTGGCCAATGCTGGATGCTTCAATGGGGGGTGTCGAAACCCTCACAGTGAGCAATTGGTACCAAATGTTCAGCAAAGGAGTCTGGTGCCATGCCAGTGCTACACTGACCTCCCCCTAGGGCAACCTGTATGTATTGCTCTGGACTTCAAAGCCTACTCAAGCCAATTTTCTCTTAATTTCAGGGGGTGCCCACTCTCCACTTCCTTGCCATAAAATGAACTAAGTCATACGTATTCCTCCCATTAATGCAGAGCGAATAAAATGTCCATCCCCCTCCTTTCCCCAGGGAAGACCCTTCCGCTTGCAAAGCAACAGACGCAAAACTTCCCCCCTGCCAGGAGCGAGGTTGAGCTGGGGTAACCGAGCCCCCTCTTGCAGCCTCTTCAGTTATCGGGGGGCTGGTGTGCAGTCCCTCTGGGCACCCAGACCTCAGCCTCCTGAATGGCATGGGCTGGGGCTGGGCTGTCAAGGCTCAGCTCCTCCACTGCCTTGCATATTAATGGAATCTGCCAGGAGTAAGTGGGTTGGTACACCCTCTCTGCATGCCCACTGGGGAGATTATTCCTAATCCTCGTTAATTAGAAGTTGGCTAATGCCTGGAAGCATGAGGGTGTAATGCTGCTATGCCTTTTTCTTTTCCTTCTTTTTTTTTCCTTTTTTTTCATTCTACCTGACATATCTGTGGATGTTGCTAGTATCCTTATAAATGTGCAGGCCTCTGATTTCTGCTGAGCTCTTGACTTTATGATAACATGGGCTAATCATTCCTGGTAGTTAATCATGGGCTGTGTTTATAATAAGCAGAAAGAAGAAACAGAAAAGGAAAGGAAAATCGTAATAGTTTCCTCATGTCTGGTCATGTTTCCGGCTCTTCAGTTGTATTGAACAACCTTTTGGCTTTCTCTTAAAAAATACACATAAAACACCTGGTTCACTTCATACCCGTTTGATAATTTCTTTCTGCCTAACTCGTCCCCAGATTAAATTGTCCCAATTTTAACTCTTCTTGACCACTAAGTGTCCAGTAAATGACAAAACCTTTCAATGCCTTCTGTATTTTCAGGTATGCTATCCAAAAGTAACCACAGCAATTCTAGCTGAGGATGTCGCTGTCAGCATTCATGTTGGCATTTTAATACTTCCAGCATCCTTTTCAGCATCTGCCTTTAGACATCCTAACAGCTTGCTTGCTTTTTTGACCACCATTGCATGTTAGACAGATGTTTTCATTGAGCTGTTCACAGTGATACCAAGATATCTTCCTCAAGTGATTACATTTGAATTAGAGCCCCCATGGTATATGAGTAGTTCAGATTATTCTCTCAAGTTCTTATTACTGTCCCTTTGGTAATGTTGAATTTTGTCTTGCATTATGCTGCCCACTTGCCGAGCTTTGTCAGATCCCTTGGAAGTCTCTCTCAATCTTCTTTTGTCTCAGCCAGCCCAAATCACTTTGCCAGCTCTCTCTTTCTCTTCCAGATATTAAGGGATAGATTAAACTATCCCAGAGCTGGTATGAAACGTGGGGGGTAATCCCTTGTAATCAGGGCCAGAGCAAAGGCGGGGGGAGAGGGGCTCCCACGCCTCTGAGCCTGGGCACCCAACGGTGGGGCAGCAGCTCTGGACTCAGCCTGAACCTGGGTGGCATGAACCCCACCTGGGGGAGAGGCAAGGCAGGGGGATCTCCCACCCCAGGCAAGCGGGGGACGGGGCTGGCACCGGACTGGCATCCTGCCCAGAACGGTTTAGCAGGCGTGCTTTGAAGTGATTGAAAATTAATCACTCAGTCCTGTCCTTTTCCTTCCAAAATTTGAGTGGATTCAAGGGCCAAAACTTCCTCTGAGCAGAGATCAAGCTGTTTTGTCTCCTGTTGTGAGCTTTTAGGGGCTTAGGGAATTTGACTGGTTTAACCAATCCCCGCTGCAACTTCCAGGTTAGCCTGTATCCTCTCTTAAAGAAAGCATTGTTAACTTCAAGAAACACCTGACTTAGCATGAGCTTGCCTGTCTTCAGTTGAGAAATGTCATTCTCCTACTGTTCAGCAGTTCTGGACTTGTCCTTCGAACATACTGAAATGATTGTTTTTTGACTTTTGCAATTTGGCCTTCAATTTTGTTCTCAGCCCTCCTAGCTACCATCTTATGAAGGAACTGCTTAGACTGAATGACTTCTTGCTCCTTTTGACTATACAATGTGCTTTTGTACTTCTCAGCAGTTTTTTGTGCAGGGGCACCAAGTACCTTTTCAGTGACAATGCTGAGATTGCTTCAACACACCACCATACAGACTGTAACAACTTTAATTCTGTCTTTTGGAGTTAGGCTGTTTTGACCATTTTTGCTTGTAATTGTCTTTTCTAACGTTTAAAAGGCACGATGCAAAGTTCTGGTACTGTTTTTCACACAGGGATGTTAAATTTGATTATGTAGCGGTCACTGTTACTTTGTGATTCAGGTTGCTCTTTGCATCAATTGCAGTGTTTTAGCTTCTGAGTGCCCTGGGACTGGCCGTTCCAAGCCCTACCTACGCACTTTAAGACGCTGCAAAATTGTAACCTGCTGTGAGACTTAGCTGATTCCTGCACATGTTGCTGAAGTCACCATTTTTTGCTGTTTTCTTTGACTTTGTTGTTCCTTTGCTTTCCCTCCATGCTGTGCAGTAGATATTCCCTTCCTGATTAGGAGGCCATTGGTAAATCCAGGTTGCTGCAGTGAGATTTGGTTTTTAGTTAACTTTTCTCCCTCTTCAGCCTTGGCTATCTAGATAGCATTTGTGCCTTACTCATCTTGCAGTCTGATGTCTCCATCCTTTTGCCCACACTGGATTTCCAGGCAGGACGTTGCACTGATGAATTCTGCAGCTGTGGGGTCCATGGACAATGAGATGTGTTGGACATTTTAACCGTTGGTTAAAATGACTATTTCACACCTTTCCTGCACTGTATAAAGCGGTTGTTGCATCATGTTGTAGGGGAGTGGTTCACTAAGGGCTTCAGCATCAAACATGAAGTGCTCCTTGGAGCCTTTTGCTCCAGGTTCACACTAACCTGCTCTGACCTGTGTTCCTGTGCGGTCTATCAGCATCAGCTGCACTCTATGAAATGTTTGGTTTTGAAGTGGTATCTCAGAAAATATAGTCCTGCCTCTTGGTTAAAAGGTCCCTGGGTGCTCCTGCAGGGAAAGCTCTGGGTCCCCCTGGGCTCCTGCGCATGGCTCAGTCTGCTGCCTCTCACCGCCTGTGCTGGTGGGGGGGGGCTGAACCCCCCCAAGACCATTGGGGCAGGAGAGTGGGGTGGGCAGCAGACCCTGTTGTTTTAGTGAAGCCCTGTGAGAGAAGGTGTTGGAAGGCTTCTGCAGGGCGCTGATGGGCTTGTGTGGCTGCTGGGCTGCTTCCATAGCTGAGCGTGCGTTTGAACTTCACTGTCTGATGGGGTTTGATGTCTGAACATCTCCGTTGGTGGAGCTGCTAGGCTGCAAGCCTGCTTGGCTTTCTGGCTGTGTGTTGGGATCTAGTGGCTCAGAGAGGTTGAGAGGACCTTGGCTACTTGGCAGAGGGACAGAATAGCCTCAGTCTGTCTGCAGAACCGTCATGTCCTTGGCTTGTCAAGGGCAGCCCTTCCTTTTGCCCCTGAAACAGCTGGTGTGCCCTGGGCCCCTATTATGGGACTCATCCGCAATCAGCACCTCCCTCTCCTGCGCTGAAAAAAGCCTCGGACACAGGCTGTAGGCTTGCTTGTGTTTCTTAGCTGCATGGAATTGCAGCAAGGCTGTGTTTTGCTTGTTCTTCGGGAAATGCTCCGTGTTACTTCTTCAGTAGCTTTTTTGCATAGTCTCATCTGTTCTTGCTGCTCTTGTCCCTATTCCAATGGCTGCTTTCTTTTTTTTTGTGAGACTGCATTTCGGCTGCCACATTGACAGCAGGTGTCTGTTTAATCACAGAACAGGTACAACGCAGGCAGGCTTCCCCTGCCCACCCTGGTCCCCATCCTCCAGCCCTCTTGCACTAACATCACACCACCCCCCCGTCCCCCTTCCTGGGAGCTCCAGCCGCGAGCCAGAGGGCTAAAGTGGAGGGGACCGCTGCAGGGGAAGGGGGGGAGCTGGGGCACCCCACTGCCACTGGCTTGTGTTGCATCTTAATTGCAAATAGCCCTTCCAGCATCAGCAGTTTGTGGGAATAATTGACAGGAGGGGCCGGTGAGGTGCTGAGTCAGAGCGAGGTGTGCTTGCCAAGTCACTGCAGCAGAAGGAGCCTGCTTGCCTCGCGTGGAGGGAAGCCAATGGACGGTGGGTTTCCTAGCTGCCTTTTGGGCCTCTTTCTTTCCTTTTTCTGAGGCTGCAATTCAGCAGTAGCGATGCTATGCATGTAAGGGAGAAACCAGAGGGTGGGGGGAGCTCTTTTTTTTTTCTTTTTTTTTTTTCCTGTGAGCACTGGGGATTTGGAGATATGGGCTCCCTTCCCACCTGCTGCCACTGGGTCTCTGAACTGCCATTTCCATGCTCTAAGCAAGTAGAAGGGGTAGAAAACGTATATTGGGGGTCAGGGACAAGTCAGTGGCCCTAGTGACAGATTGATGTCTCCTGGGCAAGGAAAAGGAACATGTGGCACCCTCAGCCAGGCAAGGGGGATAGCTTAGCAAGCCAAAAAAGCTGCAAAATAAAATTACTGAAAAAGTGTTTTGTCTTGTCCTTTCTGAGGGTTGCTTCTGCTGCAGTGTCCTACAGTTTTTTTGGGGGTTTGAAATTAGTTGCTTGACATGCAGAAAGATGAGTGCTTGTCATATATACATCTAGCACCTGACGGACCTCCAGGTCAGGCTCGTGAGAGATTTGCCATTTACTCCTGACCTTCTTGAGTGTGGCTAGCATCAGTGTTTGTACCACAGCTGAATCTGTCCCAGAGATTTGGATCCTTTCCTTCTCCTTTTTTGGGGTGACTCCAGATGTCTTTGTCTTTCTTTGCCTCTGTAGCACAGGGAACCATTTTCCTGCCTCAGACAAAAGTCAGTAATTGTTTGCACAGTGATCTAAATATGTGTACTGCCTTTGTAAGAAGGGTATATTATTTTTGCTTTGAGTAACCACTTTGTAGAAGGAGATGAGGAGCATGAAGAAGGAGGCCCACATATTTTTCAGAACCTTTCATATCTATCCTGCACTACACCCACACACATTTTTAATGCTAATATTTGTATAATCCTTCTCTCCACTGACTTAGGTAACAGCCATGTTATCTAGATCATCATGCAGCTGATGGGAAAACTGAGGCCCAGAGATGGGAAGTGCCTTGCCCACAGTCATGCAGAATTCCCATGGCCAACCTGGGATTGGAGCCTGCATCTCTTGACTGCTGGCCCATGCCTTCTCCATGGGAGTGTGCTGCCTGCCTACTGATTTAGTCAGGGGCCTGCTGAATACTTTCCCTCCTGAGTTTTCATGGCAGTGGCACCTGGATCATTATTGATTTTGAGTCTTTAAAGAAAATCTGCAGTGACAAAATCAAATGCGGTTTTTCTGGTATCCTTGCCTTGGCCACCTCCACAATGAAAGTCATGCATGGGACCCCTGGAGAAGTGGCCCTGGGGGCACTGGGGAGGGGATTGCGTGTGCATGATGTCTGTCCTTCTTGCCTCCAGCTTGCTGCCTGTTCACATACTGGGTGCAGTCTGTGATGCTGGTGGCAATCTTAAACCATCTGTGGCTTGAGGATGCTTTGGAGGAAGCCTTGCCCCACTGGGTTCTGCTACGAGATCAGCTGGGGATAGCTTAGTGCTCAGGCTTGGCTCAAGAAAGCCCAGGATGGTCTGCTGCACAACTGGCCTGGCTTCAGTTTGTGTTTATGTGTGAGTTTTGCCATGGATGGTGGAGATGTGCTAGCCGGGGCACTGCTATAGAGAAGAGTGGATCTGGTCCTCCT
Organism: Gavia stellata; assembly: GCF_030936135.1. NCBI lineage: Eukaryota > Metazoa > Chordata > Aves > Gaviiformes > Gaviidae > Gavia > Gavia stellata. The sequence goes on along the minus strand of NC_082594.1, from coordinate 128,906,985 downwards.
GCATTTTGAAGAATTGTTTTTGTAGCTCAAGGGAACCTTAGTCTCCATCTAATGCAGCCCTTGCTCCTTATCCACTCTCTACCCATGCTGTGGCTTCACTCTGGAAATGGGGAAAAAAAAAGTGATGTCTGTTACAATTGGGATTTTATAAAGTACCTATGGGAATTAAGCACTCAATTCCCTCAGGTTCCTTTTAAACAGCCTAGCTGATGTGAATGCATGTTGAAAATAAGCAAGGAAAGAAAGCAGTCCTGTCAGCAGTGCTATTCTCCCCGTGTTTGATGTAGCAACTGCCGTGGTAAAGCTTATTTAGCTTTAAGGTCTGTGGGTCAGGAGCTGGGACTGGAGTCTTCAAGAGGTCTCCAATGTGAGTGGACCCTCTGGCCCTGTGCTGAAGCTCTTTTAAAGCACTCATAGGTACTCTGGAAATACTAGTGTGTAATAACACTGTATGTAGCGATTCTGTGCTGGGGCTTGATAAATGCACCTGACACCCACTGGGCCAAGGACTAAGCCTGTCCAGGATCTGCAAAACCAACTTTTCTTTCATTTCCACAGAGTGAAAATGTGTATGGATGATGAGGTGTAGTGTTTAGTTGTAATCTGTTGCCAACAGCAGTGATCGCATTCACTCTGGAGACAATTGGGAGGTTATTTTGACAACTACAAGAACCTTTTTTTCACTCTCTTCCTCCATAACCAAACATCCACAGTTTGCATCAGTTTTCCACAGACAGAGAAATTCAGTGACAATCATCATTTTAATTAAAAAAGTAAACAAATATGGTATAAAAAAAAACCCCAGCTGCTGAGAGACCAAACAAGTAGCATGTATGGCTGTCACTGAGAACAAGTCAGGACACAACCAAGATGAAAAAGCTGCCTTAGTCCTTGTTTACGAGTGAGAACCCTTTCTGGGATTTTCTTTACATGGCTAAGAAGATTTGTACACTGTATTTTAAGTTTCTTTCTGGAATTTCTTCCTCTGGCCATATAGCCAGGGCACAGCTGGCAGCTCATCTTGCAGCTGCAGGAGGGGAAAAGTGACTCAGGTGGGGATGCTGCTGACCCTGTGATCCGGTGCAGAGCCAGTGGGTCCTGGAGAGCCACTGCCGTCCTCTGCCTGTGATCCACTGCGAGCTCCCCCTCACCCCTTGATTCCCTGAGGCATGCCTCCTGCATCTCTTACCTTTATGAAAATGTTCACTCTGTGGCTTGACGGACACACAAAAATGCCCACTCCTCACTGTGAATTTGTGATATGGACCCAAATTTTGGAAATCTCATTAAATTAGCCAACTGTGTAAGATTTCCATTTGTTTTTGTTTTGCTTAGAGAACAGCTTGGATTCTTCTCTCAGATTTGAAGAGTTATTCAGCCTTGGAGCTCAGAATCAAATCACAGTCTAAAGTCAGACCAGGTCTCCTTAGGTCAGCTTTTAAAACAAAAATGTATTACACTCAAAGTACATTAAAGACAAAAGGCTGTCTTAATGCAATAATATAACTGGTCAGTCAAAATAAAGCAGCACTGGGAAATGCATAAGTTAATGATGTCTTGTTATGTATCCTGTATCTTTTATGGCATGAATTTTATAGTCTAAGTGGTAGTAAGATTAGAGGTAGGTGAATAATTTATAGCAAATAATTTATTTAATGAATTCCTCTTCCATTTCTGTTTGTGAATTGTTTGTGAGCATCCTGTGGTTTCTTTGCATTTTACTTATTTTAAATTACTTACTGAATAGCTTCTACAAATAATATTTGACATACCGCATGCTTATGAACAGGTTTTTTTAATCTGTTTCCTTTGGGGGGGAGCAGTATTTCAGGTCCACGTTTGGTTGCTTGACACTGATACAGAGCAAAAGTTCACGCTGTAGTATTTCACTATCGTGACAGCATAAAGTAATTGTTAGAATTAAGCTGTTTCTGAAAGGTATCAAGAATTAGCTATTACTTTTTAATAATTATTCAGATTATTCTTGTGGATAGGCAAGTTCAAATTTCACTTTTGCCAGCGTGTGCTGAAATTGCTTAAAATGTGTTAATTCCTTGTACATTTATGTCACAAAATTTAAAATAGTTGCAGAAATGAACAGAAAGATACAAGGTCCACAGTCAGCAGTGCTGTGCATATGCTTGACTTCAGGCATATTCTTCAGTAGATGTATAAGTGGTAGAGTGGTAAATGATGAACTTTAGCATATGTTTCAGTAGTTTGCTGAATTAGGGCCAAAAAATATAGAAGAAAGCAAATTTATCTTTCATGGAAGTGAACATGTGAGAGAATTTTGTTTCTTCATCTGCAATTATGGGGTAGTGTGTCTTTCAGATGGTGGAGGTGAGGTGATGATATAAATATTGCACTAGCTTGCAGTATTTCTGGTTTCATCAAATACAAGACAGTTCAGATGAAGTTTCCCACATGTGTCATTCTATGCTTTTTTCCTTTAAATACTAGGGTAAATAACATGAAGAATTGAAAAAAAAAAAAAAACAAAAACAAACAGCCATTAGTTTTACTTTTTTATTTATATCTTCATCTTTCAAGATTTCTCGGATTTCAGAATGCTTTCCCTGTGCTTTTATTGGCTTATCTCTTTAAAAAAAGTTAATTTGGAAATACTAAATAATGCCTGACAAAAGTGACCCTCAGAACTTTCTCTGGGTCTGTGAGGAATAGCTATGAGTTACTTTAGCATCTTAAAGGGCTGTCGTAACAATATAAATTGGGAAAGGTCTGCATTTTTCTGTGCGTGTTTTGGAGGCTACACATTGTGGAAAGCAGCTTCCAAAGTTATGTGACGTGTGGATGTGGCATTGTGAGATGTGGCTTGATGGGCATGGTGCTGTGTGGTGTTGGGTGGGTTGGTTTTTTTTTTTGTTGGACTTGATGATCTTACAGGTCTTTTCCAACCTTAGTGATTCTGTGATACCCTTCAGCTCTGTAACGCAGGTGGCGTTTTGTTAGCCTGCCTGAAAAGCACAGTTAAATAATTAGTTTTGTGGATTTGTGAAACAGTGAGACCTCATCTCCTTCCTATTTGTGTCTTCAGGCTGACCCTGTGTGGAGTCTCTTATGTCTAGTAGAGGGTTGATCGTGGCCTGGTCTTTCCCCCAGCAGTGAATATCTCACCTGTACCTGTCCACATAATTTCATGAACCTTATGGAAAAAAAAGTAATGTCTTGGAGGCCTTTATTCCTCTGTCAGAGAAGGGATCAGTGCAGGGGCCTCATGTCCCAGGGAAACAACTGCTTGTGGGCCAGGATGCCCATGGGCATATTGAGTGGAGTAGCTAGCAGAAGACCACAGACATCTCAGGCCAGTGTGGTCTGCTGGGAAGAGAAAAAGCCATCTCTGGGTGATGGATGATGTGTGGCAGGCAGCCGCATGGATAGGCAGTGACTTTTGGGTGAGGAAGAGTGACTGCTCCTACTGACTTGCAAGAGCTAAAATGACCTCTTTGGAGCAGAGACTCAAGGAGTGAGATGTTGTTTCTTATACCACAGTGAGCTTAATCAGAAATGCATCCAAGCCATGCTCTGTACCAAAACCCAGACCAGATATATCACAAGGACAAGACTGCAGAATGTGGTCATCAGTGTCCTTCAACTCCTTGTATGCAAGCGACTTGCACAATGTATGTGAGGGGAGGGCTTTTTCCAAAGGGAAGTTTTCAGACCTCTGGACACATTTATTGCCCCTTAGGTGATGGCCTAGATTCCAGTCTTGCACAGATGGAAATCAATGGGGCAGTTTCAACTCTGTGTGGTTGGGAAGGTGAGGGAACCCTTGTAGGGCAGAAGAAAGGAGCACTGGAGTTGGACTAGCAGTGTGTGCTACAGGGAGGACTGGGGAGTCCTTAGACTGATGTGTTTCCCCATCTATAATCCTATTTATCAATCTGCACTTCTTGCCCACCTGCTCTCTTCCATCTCCTGTTGTGTGATTCCAGCTCCAGGGCTGGAGAGGACTCTGCAAGGAAAAGCTGGCTGTGGAATTCTGGATTTTGCAGCTGCAGTCTTCTCTCCTCATTGTAGGGCTTTCAGAACATTAATCGCATAAAATTTATCCAGGCTTACTGCTCATCCCTGGCACCTTTAATGACCCCAGTGATGAACATTGTGAAATTAAAAAGCAATAACCTATACCAAACAAGATAAACAGCCAATGGTCCCAGCGGTTTGCTATGTGTCCTTACATGCTACAGGGATGTTTTCAGCAGCAAAATAAGTAGCACTGCACTAGGTTTACAGGGGCAATGATGCTATACCCTGCAAGGGCTGTGGGTGCTCGTATCTATGGCAGGAACAGCATCAAGAGACTGCTTGAGGCAATTGCATCCTTGTTATTTTGGGACCAGAGCCTGGTCAGCTCAGGAAGGTGGCAGCTCAAAGGCCACTTCTGAATTTAGCTTGGGCTCACTTTCATAGAGCCTTGGGATGAAAATGGCAGAACAGGTTAGTTTGAAAAGAAGTGTGGCTATGTCTCCATCCAGTGGCTAGTGCCACTGTTGACGAGCTGGCATCCTGCAGAAATTCAGCTTTATATAGGCAGATCCCAAAAGGCAGATGTTGCAGAGGGGAGGCTGCCTTCCTAAAACTGACTTTACAGAGGTCTGAGATGTGTTTTATTTTGTCTTTTGCCTTTCTGTGTTGCTCCCTCTTCAGTGTTATAAACATAGGTTTGTTAATAGTAACAACAAAATAATAATATAACAATTCTTAAATGTTTTACACTCCCTTGGGAAAGATCCTGGTAGTACCAACTGGTTCTGCAGTGACTCTTATGGGACGGTGCACAGTTTCAGACCTAAATGGCTGTGGTCGTACATCAGGCTCTCTGTGTGTCTGTCACAGTCAGCCAGGACAAGTCGAAATAAGCAAAAGAAAATAGACAAATTTTTGCATCCACAGCAGCTGGAGTGAACGTCAAACAGATGGGCTCTTCCACCCCGATTATCCTAACCGCCTAAATATAGAAGTATGGGCTTTTTTTTCTCTTCTTCTCCTCCATTTTTTTATAAATTTAAATTACCCGAGGGGGTAGTGTTAGCTCATGCTAGGGCAGTGCTAACGCATGCAAAGAGAAGTCATCTGCTGACAGAGTCGGATCACGGCTTCTGCTCATGACTGTTCCCCCCACCCTGCCCACACACCCTTTTTCCATTGGAAGTGTGGGGACTGATAGGGGCTGAAGCTGTCCTCTCTGTGGGGCAGGGGAATACGTATGTGTGCATGAGCAGAGCAGGCTTTTATTTCAAATAATGTCCGTGGTTATGTAGATACACTGAGTAAATAAGCACCAAAGAAAATAGGTAGGAACTGCATGTCCTCACCTCCTCCTGCAGAAGGTTTGGTAAGTAGATGGGGCTGTACTTCAAGTCACTGCAGGAGTTTGCAGCTATATTGGTTGTCATTGCACAAGCACACTGATAGGTATGGGGTAGAAAGGTGCGAGGTCTGCTTTTATCCTGTCCCCACTTGTGTTTTTATGCAGCGTGCAGAGAGATTGAAGGGATCACCGCTGGCAGCGGGCTGGCTGGCCGTGCCTGAACACCCTCAACCTTTTTGTCCTGCAGTGGTTGGCACCAGTAAAGCAGCAGCAAGTCAGCGTTTTGTGTGATTTTTTTTTTTTTTTTGGACTTCTTTTGCTGTACAGAGGACTTGGGTAGAGAAACTCTGCTGGGTTTCTTTTCCTCACCAATGCTGTGTTCTCCATTCATCTTCAAGATTGCTTTTCTTCTGCTTTTTCTTGTCCTGGGACTGAATTTCATACCTGTTCTCAGGTTTTTGTTCCCTGACCAGCCATGGGAGCGGGAGGCAGGAGGAGGTGCTGCCTGGAGAAGGTGGTAGAGGAGCATGAAGCGAGTGTGAGGCCATTTGTCTTGCCCCTGCCCTGTTGGTTACTTGCACTGTGGTGGGTGCACACACCTGGGCTTTGCTCTCCCCACCTCTAGGAAGTGAATGACAAAGGATTGTTTCTGAGGATGCTGGTAGGGAAAAACATTATGTTGGTGCCATAGTACTATTACTGCCGTAACTGTGACCTAAGACATATAACGAGGATAAAGATTTGCAGCAAAACTGCCCTGACTTGGGGCCCAGCCAATCAGAACTGCAATGTTTTTCCCTTGTCATTATGTACAAGGGTGTGTTGTGCTCTGTGGATGTATCTGCGCTAGCATCAGCACAGATATACAAATAGACCATGAATAAGACTTCAGAGACTCTGTGAAGAGATTATCTTATGGGCTGCTCTCCATGTAAGGATAGCGCATGGTTTATTAAAGCTCCCAGGGCTCATTTTGCTTGTGTGCTCATGCTCTCCTGCAGAAACCCAAACAGTTGTAACCTTAATCCCAGGTGCCAGAGTGCCATACGTACTGTTGGCTTCTATAGGATCTGCTTCTTCCTTGGAGGTCTCCTGCGTGCAGGAGGGGTCGACAACCGTTGGAGGAGGCTGGCTTGGGAGGTGTGGAGTTTCCACTGGGGAATAAGACCTCTAAGAATAGGTTCAGCCAGCATCTGGCAGGGTGACAGAGCTGTAGGAAATCCTGCCTTGGGGCAGAAGGATGAAGCTGGTGATTCCCTGAGGGTTGCTGCACAGGGAATTGTTACCCCCGGTCTTTTCAGGGCAGAGGGCATTCTCTTGTTACCTTGAGGTTATGCAGAGCAGCGTTGTCTGGACCATAAAGCACGCAGGTGCTATAGATACTGGGTAGCACAGTGAAAGCAAACGCGTCTGGAAGCTCTCCCTGGAAACAGTGTGGGTTTGGCATGGTGGGTGTCATTCCATGGATAATAGGCCTTACAGGGGCCATGCTCACGTTTGCACTGTGTTCCCTAGAGCCTGGGTCAGGAGAGGGCTTTGCAGCCTGGATGCAGCGCCAGACCTGAGCTGGCTTCCACGCGTTTCCTTAGGACTCAGATAAGCTCTCCCAGACCCTGCGTATAAGGGATCGCAGCGGAGAGACACCTAATTGGCTTTGCAGGGGAGAAGCTTTGGCACGGTTTATTCACTCTGATTCATGAGTGGCTGTATCAAACCTGGCTGGCACAATGCAGGGTCACTCAAGCATCTCTGCGCTGTGCACTTGAGTACTCCTGACCGGCAGCAGCTCAGGGATGCAGGCACACCCGTGCTGGCTCCACGCGCTGCCTGCTTGGCAGAGCTGCCTCACTCAGGCTTCAAGCCACTGCGCACTCGATCCTGTCTCTCTCAGCAGCTTCGCCTCATTCATGCTGCACGGAGCCAGGGCTAGTCGGTCAGCCGGACCTGCGGTAACCCTGACAGGAGCCGTATTTCTGCACCAGCAGCATGGTTAATCTGCAACGCGGGTAGATCATCTCTAGAGACGATAACAGTATTTTAGGATTTAAAAAAAAGTAATACTGCAATCAAGGAGGCTGGTTGTGCTGCTCGCGTTTAAGGATGTCTGATATTTTCAGTTATGCTTTTCACCTCTTCTTGCCTCAGTTTCACTCTTGATAAATGGGGTTAACAATCGCCCTGATTACAACTGTTGCCCCTTCAGTAACTGTGACAGTCATTATTGTTGGTCCTGTCTTTTGCTTTGAGATGCTTAACCATCTTGCTAGGTTTTAAAAAGGGCTGAAACTTTCCTGTCCCTGGATTGTAGCTCACACTGAATTTGTATGGAAAATTTTAGCCACCTCTGTCCTATTTTTGAGAATAAGATTAGAGGGAAAAATGAGTTCCTGCCTGTTTGAAAAGGAAAATGCTTTCTTTTGGATGCTGCCTTTCCTTTGCAGCCAGACCTTGAAACGCAGCAGAAGGATGGTCTGTGTGACACAGGTGTGCTTTTTGCCACCTTTGAGAAAAATCTACCTGAATTTGGCTAGGTAAAGAGTTTTTGAAGAATCAGATCCGATTGTCCATGTGCTCAGCAGAGGCACTGTAGAATTCAGCAAGGAAAAAAAAACCACCCTGAGTTTTTACCTCCTTGCAGCTGCTGTGTGTGGCAGGGCTGTGCCTCGTGTTTCCCCCCAACATTCGGACCATGCTGAGCACTTACCAGGACAAACCCAGACCTCCCCTACAGATGCCATGAGCTGAGCTAGGGCTGGCCACTGGCAGTAGGAGCAGGGTGCAGGTGCATGTGTCCCTCAGCTGCTCGGTGGACCTCCTTTGTCATGCTTGGAGGTGATGGAGGAGCATGCCACCCTGCTTCAAGGAGGGAGGGAGGCGGCTGAGGCAGTGGGTACGTGGGGACAAGGGAGCATGGTGAGAGTGGGACTGCACCAAGGGATGGAGGGGGGCGGGGAAGAAGGGAGGAAGTGGGGACAAATGGGACTGGATGGAGATGGGGACTCACTGCGGGTGAGTCGCATTGCTGGGCACACCCCAACCCTCCTCTGCTCCAGACTGAACAGTGCCAGCTCTCTCAGACTCTCCTGTGGGAGATGATGGTTGCACAGAGGGACTGAGACTGGGAGCGGGGCTGTGCTTTGTGAGGGACCCTGTGGACTGATGAGGCTCAGAGGAGAGGGGCGGGATGAGTCTGGGACTGGCTGGGCAAGCAGACCAGCATCCCATCCCAGAGGAACTAAAAAGCTAGAAGAATTTGCTTGTGAAGGGTGTGGGACGCTATACAGCTGAGCACCCTAAAAAAAACCCACAGGGACTCAGTGATTCTGTCTTCTGGCTGGGACTTGAAGGCATACCACAAAAAAAGCTCCAGTCACACATTTAGCATAAAGTCAGTAAAATACAGAATTAAATATGTGCTTGGTTTCTGTCTGTCTTGGACGTTGAAAGAAACAGGAGCAAACGAAAGTATGTGATCTTTTTATTTGTTTGTTTGTTTTAGTACATGGTCAGCTATATTTTAGCAGTGCCAGTGGATATGGTGTCTGGCGCTGTTGCTTTTCTGGCAGCATCTGGGCTGAATGCCTGAGCTGTGTTGATGCTTGGGTGATTCAACAGTTGTTTATAAACCACCTCAGTGAATGCTGGTACTCACACAACAGGGATTAAAAAGGAAATGGATTAACATAATAATAAGGTAAGAACAATTAACAATTTTTATATTAGTAACAATAAACTGTAATGAATTTAAAAAATCCAGAGGGTTTAAATCCCTGCAAAGTAGATTGCACCTTTCGTCCTTTCCCTATAGATATATTATTTTCCTGAAATTTCTCCTGTCACTTCTGTGCTGAGGACTCACTGATGTGGTGGTCGTTTACTGCCTGTTTGAGGTTTGCAACTGTCCTATTTAACAGGAGAAGAGTTTTGGTGCAGGGACTGTCCAGGAAAACATGTTGTGGGACTTCTGCAGTACAAGTATTCCATCATCATTGCTGGCAGTATGTGCAGAGTCTGTTTCTTCCTTTGGGAAGAAAAATGGGAAAGGAAAGAAGAGATATGACTCCAGTGTAAAGTGAATGGCTTCAGCTGGCAATTGAAAATGGGGGGGGGGCTGGTGGACACGAAAGGGGTAGGCACTGAATTTCCCCAGGAGCTGCACATGGTGGGCAGCACATGTTTGTTACCCATGTGGAGGAATCGCACCTGGGGTCTCTGGCAGCAAGGCCTGCCAAAAGTGGTGGGTGAGCTCACATATGCCATCTTACCTGCGCTTCCAGACTCTCCCCCAGCGTCGCAGCATCTGGGGAAGGGGAGCCACCGAGTGAGGCGGGGAAGCCGCTTTCCCTGGCAGTGGTCGAAAGACACTCTTTGGGCATTAGCGCTCTTCCCTGCTTTTGGTTTTATTCAGAAAAGAGGAAATTGAGGACAAACTGGTCTCTTGGCTGGATGTGATGTGTATTTTGTGGAGGCTGTCTAACCCAGCCTTTTGCAAAGGCAGATGGTGGGACTCCTGCCAGTTCAATTAGGCCAAATATACCACAGTTGGGTGCCTAAAGCTGGACACCTACATTCGTATTGAGGCATGTCAGGAGCAGTCACCTCCTCTTCAAAGTGGTGAGCTGCTTTCTTGAGAGGTTGAACAAAGCTCCCAGGTTTAGTCCCAAAGCAGGTGCTGAAGATGTTTGGTCCTGCTGAAGACTAGACTAGGAACCCCTAAGGGGATTGGAGTCCCTTGTTTTATGCCCTCAAAAACATAACAGAATTGGTCTGATTCACATGGAGATGACTCCCACTACCTGAACTTAGGCCCCTGACCTACACTAACTTAGCAGGCTTTTTTTGCACAGAAGCCCTCGTTCAGAAGCAAGATAGATGGTGGTGTTTTTCAGGGCTTGGGCAGAGAGCAATTTGTACAGCACGAGGGAGCAAACAGGAGGGAGACCACAGTTCCTGGAGCACCTTCCTCCTGCCTCGTGTGGTGCCTGAGGCTGCAGCAGGTCGATGGGAAGCAAGAGGGGAAGCTGATCAAACACAGCGCTGCTAACAGTTGCTGGTGTGGCGTTCCCCCTCCCCGCTCCCACTTCTCCATCGTGGAGAAAAGGCACTAAGGCCCATGAAATGTGTGCTGAGATCGCGATACCTCATCAGCTCTAATGAGTTGGCCTCCTGCTCTTGAGTGGGGTTTGTAAATACTCCTTATTGTGCAGGGAAGCTGTGGGGTTTGGCTGTCCTCATCTGCCTGCTCCTAAGTCTTTGTACAGGCAGGTTCAGTTGCATGAGTGTTTGGGAGACGGCTGTTCACTGCATGGGCGTTCCTGGGAGCAAGAGAGAAAATTTTCTATTTAGCTTTCCCAGTCTTTTTGGATTGTGTCAAGACCCAGCGCCCTGTGATCGAGGTTACCAGTCACACGAAGAGCTAGTGCAAGCAGACTCTCTCTCTCAAATGGAAAGGTTTTTTCCTGAAATCATTCACCAAGTGATTGTGAAGTGAGAGTAAATAATTTTCACAATGATTGTGAGTTGAGAGTAAATAATTTTTTAAACCATGTGTTGTGAAGGAATCACAGATAGTAAGACAGCTAAAATGGGCATGAGGCATTACCTGGACAGTAACTGAACCACTTTCTCCTACAAAAATCAATGGCAACAAGAGAGCATCCTCCCCCTCCCTGCCCTCTGGTCTCCAGGTGTTTTAGCTGCATGTGAGTTGCTCTTGAAAGTATGAGGGAGACTGGTGCTGTGAGAAATCCACAGATAGTGGCTCTTAATTCCTAGGGGCAATACGCATCTGGAGAGAGGTTTCATTGCTCTGTAGAACACATTAGTCTTTCCCAATGTGGAAGTGTAGCTTTTTAATCAAAGCAATCTCCCTCCCACCTTGGTGAGCCTTGAAAAGATGTATTTCTGTAATGTCTGTTCATGGCACTTTGTGCTTTATCTTAATGGTTTAGAGAAAGGCTTTCTTACCTACTGGGGGAGTTTGGAGACTGCCCGGTTTATGGGCAAATGAAGCCTTCCCTATGTTTCTCCATAGTTTTATTTCAAAGTATGTTCCTGTTGTCTATTAGGTAGTTAAGAAACAGAGCAAATGAAAAACATTGGGAGCGATTACTTTCTAAAGTGAAGAGTGAACGTGAGCAAGACACACACAAGTTTCATTTGTTCCTTTGATTCTTGCTTTCTACTCTTCCCTTTTGAATATCTTTCCTGTGGATGACACAGGAGGTTCCTGGCAAGCCCAATTAAAGACCAGAGTTCAGTGTATAATTTCTTTTTTCTTGTGGCCTGTGATCAGGTCCTGTAATAATTGAACTTTGGAGCAAGTCCCAGCGAATTACTCTGAAACTGCCTCTCTGCTATCCCATTACCAACACCAAAGAAAAAAAAAATCCCCAAACCCAAAACATCTTGGTTTTGCTCCTGCCCAAGAAAGGAATGTGCAAACTAAAGGTCATTTTTAGGCTCTGTCTTTTCCCAGTGCCCTGCCCAGAGAAACCGCGCATGGGAAGGGGTGCCATCCAGACTGGGGGAAGAGGTATTTCCCTGCCTGGTCAAGCGTGATCCAGGATGAAGACTGGGATGAGGAGAGAGATCTGGACCTCAGTTGTTGGGCTCTGTAGGGCAGCCACTGTCTCCCAGGCTGCTGTTGGGTGAGTACCTAGAATTAATTTAGACTGATAGCACCACAGGGTAGCACAAGCACAGCTGTGAAATTAAAGCCACAGGTCGGCTTGTAGAATTTCCTGTGATTGAAGTAATAATGTCTCCTCTTAATTAATTTAATTCAGGTTTAATTTATTGAGGGTTTGCCTTGATTTATTCCATTGTTGAATTGCTTGCTCAGACAGCTTGTGTGAAGAGCCACTGCATTTCCTTGCAGCCTGGAAAGGCATGTTATCATGTGATGATCCAGCACAAGTTACTGATGATACTACCCCCATCCTCTCGCCTTGTTCCACCCCTTCACCAGGAAAAAAAAAGTGAGAAGGAAGGGATAGATTCACACGTTCTGCTGTTTGAAGAAAAGAGAAATTTCTTAGGACTCGATAACAATTTTTGTGCGGGGTTATCAACATGTCTGTACACCAGGCCTGCTACAAGTCCATAGGCAGGTGGCCTTACTCCTTGGGGCTGTTATTTCTCCACGTGTAATGTGGGTCGATTGCATTTGAGATGTGCTTTTCGGATCACAGGCGTGTTAGATGCCCAGCCATACTGAATTTGCTTCTCACAGGGCAAGAGAGCCAAATGGTTGTTGCACCCAGTGCCTCCCCCACCCTTGCCGAGGTTGGATTCCCTTTATCCCCCCAAAGGGGTTTTGTTCTCTCCCCTTCCAGCATCCACTTGTGCGGTGTGTGTGCTGGAGCGTGTCTCCCCCTCCTCCATCGCCTTCCCCCTATCCGAAGTCTCCCAGCACCCTTGTTGTTTGGGAGGAGCTAGTGATCCTCCTCCTTCTCCTCCTGGCTGGGTGCAAGGCCCTGATTTCCATTTCAATAGCAGGCTTTCAGCTGAGGCTTCCCCACTGCCCAGGCGAACAAGGAGCCCACTGTTCACGGACGGGATGTTCAGCCAGCCCTGACGTTCCCGCTGTCCTCAATGGGGCTTTTCAGCCCCTCCGCTGAAGCCTGGGGCACAGGGATGGTGGGGGGCAGGCTCCCAGACCCAGGCAACACGCCACTCATTTTAAGCAGCCCCAGCCTGTCCCCACTTAGGGCTTTGTGGTCTATCAGAGGCTTGTTTGACTCCAGCTGGTTTTCATGCGGTGCCAAGGTAATAAAAAAAGGAGGGGTAAGTCAAACTGGAGTGGCAGCAAGGGGTGGGTGATGACATAGGATCCTTTGCCAAAGTCTTGAATGGTGTGCGGGTGCGTGCATGGGGGTGAGCCCGCCTCTTGCCAGGGCTCCTGTCTCATGAGTTCGCACTGATGCTTCAGGTCAGAGGCAGACTGGTGCCTCATCCCTGATGTTTTCTTCTAAAAAACACATTCTGCCACACAGGTAGCTTTCTGTATTGGCGTTTGTTTCCAGACACGCAGCTGCAGCTCCCCATCTCCAAGATTTCAGGCTAAAAGCAGTTCAGAGTAGCAACATCTAACCCCCTGCCCTGGGATCTCTGAGCCTGGGCAAACCAAACCTCCCTGCCCTATCCCACCACACTGAGTGTATCTCCAGGCAGGACCCTGCCGCTGGCCGGCTGGGTTTGAAGTGCTGGAGTTCCAGTACTGCAGCCAGATGTGGATGAAGGCTGACAGACCCCTCTGGTAATATTTTTGGAGTTTACCCTCCAGATGATGCTGGCACAGGCGTCACTGTTGTGGATGGAGTGATAGAGAGTGCAGTTCACTCATAAGAGAGAAGCAACAATATACTTTATTGATATAAAACAGTAAGTTAACAAAGTTCAATGGTAAATGTCACAGTGGTTTAACAAGATTTGGTGGCAAGGTACACTTCATTATTTACTGCATAGAGGACAGGGTCGAACAAAACTGTCAGGGAGACCATCCCGTTGAGTCGTGAGGTTCAGAGAGGACCCCTTTGCGTCCTAAACTCCTTCTCATAGAGGAGTCTAGGTGTGGATGGATCCAGACTTAGTCCCAGACTTGGTCAATGGTTTATGTCTAAAGGATTATATATGCACAATCAATCCTTATATCACTTAGCTAAGGCTTTGAAGTTTAGCATGCTATTGGTCACTAACCGAGAATCTGTTGAGGCAAGGAATCTCTCAACCTCAAGGAGTAAACTTGAGACGCATCCCTACTCAAAGGGAGATCCTGGCATGCAGCCTGCTGCCGTGCAGGAGAGCTCAAAGGGCTCTTGGGCTGCTCACTATTTATGGGGATAAGATGACTGACTCATAGTCATATTTGCATACTGACCGCAGATTGTATTTTCTTCCAAATTTGGCTTGAGTTGGACATTGACCAGCACTGTGGTTAGGTGGACACATTGCCATGAATTAGCACTTGGCTATTGTGTTGTTATCTATCTCCCCCGAATCCACTCTGAGCCGAATGCATCCATCACAACTGCCACTGGTGGATATCACTTGAGCAGGGTTACAGGTCGGGGTGGAGAGGAGCACACCATCACAGTCACGAAGGACTGGTCTCTGCCATGGGAAGCTTCTCTTCTCAGCAAGGTGTAGGGGAACTTAGCTACTTCTCCTGCTGCGTTCAGCTTGCAGCAGCTTTTGGTGGCACGAGGAGTCCTGAGTGCAAAGCCACAAAGAAGCTCCTAGCATTGTGACGTGCCGGGATGGCTGTAGGTGCTGCTTTTCTGAACCATTTTTCCTTTTTATTTTTTTCTCTGCAGGTAGAGGTAAGGGACTCCAGGTTTGTTTGTGTCTTTCCCCGAATAGTGTCACACCGCTGACATTTAAATTCTGCAGAGCAGGCACAGAAGGGGCAGCAGCAGAGCAGGCTTCCCTCTCTGCTTCTGTAGGAAGAGCCAGCTGGAGCGTGGGGACAGTGATGAGGCCAGCCAGACCTCTGCCAAGGCTGGCAGCAAACAAAGCCCACTAAAACCTGTTACAATGTGTTAAATTGCTAGTTCACAGCAGATGAGAATGAGAAACCTTTCTCTTCTGTCAGTGTGCGTAAATTGCTGATAAGGAAAGGTAATGCTTGCTTCTGGTCACTTCTGAAAATTTTAATTTAGCTGAAAATTTTAATTTAGCTGCACCTCTTTTTCTCTTTCTTGGTTTTTCCACTGAGTTCTTTTCATTTGCCATCCGCTGATGTCCTCTTGTGCGCTGAGCTCTTGCAGTCCTGTTTTTCCCTTTCTAATGGAGACGTTGATTTAAGTGAGCTACACCCCTCTGCAGCACGCAAATGGTGGAGCGTGTGCAGGGGCCTGGAGGTCCTGCCGTCACCCCCTCTGCTTCCACCTCAGCTCTGGCAGCGGGGTAGGACTTGTGTGAGGGTGGCACCGAGTCCTGCAAGAGTATGGGGCTCGTTCGGTTTGGTGGTGGAGCCTTGGAGCAGAATGGCGACTGCTTCTCTACTGCAAACAAAGCACTGGAAATCCAGCATTTCCTATTCCCTGGGCTCTGGGGGTCGGTGCCCTGAGTGACGCTCTTTGGTTACTCCAGTGCTCGTGCCATGGAGCCAGCCCTGTGTGAAGGACTGGCTGTTGTGGCTGCCTGCCTGTGTCCATGGGTAAAGGGGCAGAAGGCAGAGGTGTGGAGGGTCCTAGCATCCACTGACTTTGTCGGGAGTTAGGCACTGAAATATTCCTGGCACTTGGATATAAAGAATTAGCGGAGACTTTGAGCAAATTGGTGGCAGTACCTGGGAGAAGGTACCAAGTCACCTTCCCAACTGGGTGGCATAACTGCAGGATGATTCCTTCTCCTGTGAACAGTCCTCTGGCTGCCTGTATCAGTGCTGGAAATCTCATTGCACTCTCAGCTTTCATACACCTGTGACTAGTAAGAAGGGCTTTCTTTTTGAGATGGAGTCTCCCAATTTGGTCTCAGCCTCGAGGAGGGGATTTCCAGTTGTTGATTTCACAATGTTTCATGTGTGTATGTCTTTATGATGGATTGGTATCACTATGCTCTGAGAAAAAGGTGCTGTGGAATTGTGAAGGATGGTGCTTTTATTTTGATCTTTTGGGAGGGGTTATTTGTAATATGAATGGGTTGAAATTAAAGTATATAGAAACTCACAGTCAGGTTTTCTTTATTAGAAGAGCCCTTCTTGCTCTTTACCATGAGGAAGAAAAAAGAAACAGAAAACAAACTGAATAAAAAATGTTTATGAATTAGCATTAGCAGCAGCACATTTCGTGGAACCTAAGCACTCAGTGCTGTTTGAGGCTATAAGGGCTGGTGTGCTGTTATGCTCAGCACTTCAGGGGAGCTATGATAGCTGACAGCCCCTGTGGACGTACCCACAGGTGCTCAGAGCCCAGCAGGATCAGACGTTAGGACCAACTGATGAAGCACAAGGGGCCCAGAGGAAAATAAGTTTCTGAGTCCCACTCGAATTCTCCAGCTCCTGTGACAATTTTCAGCATGGAAACTTTAGGCAAGTTTTCAAAAATGGATTGTGTTAAATCTTTGTACTTCTGTGGGGTGAATAAACTCTGCAGGAGGGGACTTTCTTACCAGGTAGCTTTTAAATGCTGCATTCCCTCTTACAGAGTTGACACTGGTGAAGCCTGTGGAATTTGTTCAAGCTGAGCAGCTCTGGTTATATATTAAGTGGTAATACATAAATCAGCTGATACTTTTTTTGATGGTGGAGGCTGTGGGGAATTCCGGGAGAGAAAAATGCAGATGCTTGTGTTACTGTAGCATTAATGTCTCAGATGAATAGGTTCCTAAATGGTGACATTTGGGAAATGTTATCTTGTCTTTATTGCGCTTGGAGAAGATCGTACTTTCAGTATGAATATTTCTTTGTGTTTTTTTCAAAGACCGTTTTGCTGGATGTTGGGTATGTAAAATGCTGAGATAATGTTACTATGAGAACCTTCAGCATTTCGCTTCCAGATTAGGAGTATTTACCTATGAGACTGTGATGATAGTTCAGCTTGTTGCGTTTCAGTTTTATTAACCAATCTGCACATGGTTAGCACCTGGATGACTCCCAATTAAGTAAAAGGAAATGCAGAAGTCACCCCAAAGAAAAACCCCAAACCCAACTGCAGCGCTAAATACTGTATAAAACCCTTGAAATCCAGTCATAAATATGGTCCTGGAAGCAACTCAGTGTTTTCTCTGAGACCTGCAATCTGCATTCTTATGACTTTGAATTTGCACTTAGCCTGCTGGGAAGGGAGCATCCCTTCACTAGCACCTCCATGTAATTCAGCAGGACACCTTCACTAAGAAAGGAAACCCTTCCCAAGAGGACCAGACTCTGTAGCTGCACAATGATACTTGGGCAGTTGAACTCAGGTCATTTATTTTCCTCCCTTTTTTTAATTTTTTTTTTTATTTTTGTGATATTTGTATCTGATTTGCTATGTTCTTTGGGGTTTTTTCTTGTTCTTTTTGGACCCATAAAGAAAAAGGGTCCTGGGAACTGTCGTTTGCCCTCTTTCACTTTCCCTCATGACCTGCAGTGGCTACCATTGTGAGCAGGCGGCGAGGGGAGAACAAACTGCTTATGCTTGTTAGGGTTTCACGGTTTTGGTAACAGCGTGCCCCTTGTTCTAGATTCAGATATGTTTGCCTGAACAGCCTGGGAAGGAAAGGTGGGCTCCCACCAGCACAGCGGGTGTATTTATCCAGCAAACCTGGGATCCTGCCAGTAGCTGCAGCAGGCTGGCTCCCGGCTCATGCTGCCTGCCATGCTGGAGCGGGGACTGGGAAGCTCCAGTGGACTGGCACTTCCAAGTATTCATCAGTGAAATAAATTATTCCAGTAGAAACCATTTCCCTCCCCATGGCACCTTCCTGTCTCTTTTGCAGAGAGGATGCTGTGGCAGCAGCCACTGCTGCATCTCAGCAAGTCTGTGCAGATAACTTGCAGCAAGTTGCAGAGAAAATGTCGTCTTTCTGCATGGGTTTAATTAGGCTGTGAATCGCATTAGCGGAGAGGGCATGCTTACTGTGCCATACGGTGGACGTCACTCAAGCTGGCTGTGAAAGGGCAGGCACTGCAGGGTGTGGAGCAGAGACCAAGCCATCCTGACTTTGTTCACCGAGACTTGCAAAGGCTGAATAAAGCACAACACTGGTAGCGGCGCACCTTGTTCGAGCCTGAACTGTGCAGCACCTGCCAGAACTGTGCAGCACCTCCAGAGACCTGAGGGCTCTGGCAGAGCATCCTTGCAGAGTGGGATGTGGTTTGGGCAGTGTGCGTGTGCCTGTGCTGCTCTGTGTGTGTGTGTTGTGATTCTGTTGTCCTACTAGGTCAGGCCATGTTTTAATGGTGCGTTAAGGAGAAGTGGTGTTGGAAAGGTTGCTTTGATGCTGTGAGTGGTCTCCACATTGCCCTCTGATCCTGTGTTGGAAGACCACTAGGCATTTTGTCATCTGTGCTTTAAATTGTCTCATGGGCAGGACAGTGGGGATGCTGTGGGACAGGAAGGGGGGGACATTGGACAAGCTGAGACTCAGGAAATATTTTCCTCCTCTTTCCTTTTTCATTCTTCATGAGGACTTAAAATTGGATGATGAAATAGGAAACAGTTCCCCAAACATAAATGCCATCCTCAAACCCAGTAGTGATTGGAAAGAAGAGCATATGCATAAAGTTTGAGTGTGCAGGGAAGGGCCCGGGCTGGTTTATTCTGTGCCTGAAGCCTGCGCAAGCAGCTGGTGAGGGAAATCATACACACATGTGCACATGTGTGCACATACACACAAAACATAGAGCTCTGCATTTCTCAGTAACAGTGTAGTAGCATGGCCTCTATATATGAAAGGTCATGTCTGTGCTAAAGGGGCATCACCCAGGGAGAGCTGTGCTTTCAGGGACTGCAGAGGAGAAAACCATTGATATATATTGCTGGAAGACCAAAAAGGTTGCAGAAGCAGAACTAACTGTGCTGTTTAGACTCTTTTTTTACATTTTTATTTATTAAAATTCTCTAGATGCAGAGGAGCTCTGCTCATTATTTATATGTGCAGCTACTGCCTTGAAATGGAATCTGCAGGCACTTTGATAAATGTGGTGAAAGCTTGTCTGGTGTCACTGGCACTTCTCTAAAGTACCTCCTGCATCCTCTGCTGAATTGCTGTTTCATCAGTTTGGACAGCAGTGTTCCTCAGTGAATTGCAGTAAAAGTCTAGGTTGCATCATCCTATGCTAATGGAAACGGAGCAGAAGGGAGCGAGTGTTGTGCATGTCCAGCAAATGCTGGGCAGAGCAGGGGCAGGAGCAAGGAGACAGCCCTGCTGAGCCCCACTCACTTCTCCATCCTGCTGACTTTGGTGGGATAAAGGCTCCTGTTCAGTATCACCATGAGCACACTTTTCTTTTGCCCTGTGCTGATAGCTAGGAATGGAATTCCTGTTTGAATCTCCTGTGCTGGAGAGCAGAAATTAAACTGTTCCAGCATCAACCCTTCCTTCCCATCATCTCACTGCTCATGGTGGGGGCAGGCAACTGATGGGCTGTATGTGGGGCTGTCCTGACAGCTGAGCGCAGGGAGCGTTTAAAGGGCTCAAAGAATGCAACTCCCCTGGGATCGCATAAGGCCAAAGTGCTGGCATTGAAAAATCTAATGACCAAAACACAAAGGGAGAAAGTTTGGTTAAAAAAACCCCGAAACCAAACCAATAAAAACCAATTATCAACAGCAATAAAAAACCAACCCCCCAAAACCTTGTCATCTCCTTTGGGCAGAGGGAGCTGCTCTTAGCTGGTCTTGCTAAGCACAAGCTGCACTTGTGCTGAAGCAGGTGCCTGTCAGGATGATGAGGCAATGGAAAGCTTGTCCTGCAAGGGGAGATTAGAAGAGCTTGGACCATTTAACCTGGGTAAAATAGTAGGGAGAGTATGAGAGTGTGCTGTAAATATGTCAGCAGGTAAACAGTGTCGTGGGGGAAGAGCTTTTTAAGGCTAAGGGAAGGTGCTGGCAAGAGTACAGGCTCCGGTAAATCAGTTGTGGTAATGTAGTCTGGGAATTAAAGCAAAATTTCAAACCGTTAGATCAGGGAAGTTCGGGAAGAAGCTTCCAAGCAGAGTGACAGGAGCAAGGCACCTATACAGTCTTTAAGGTGAGTCTCAATCTGTCTGTGAAAGGGATTATATGATGGGGGCCAGGCTCTGTGTACTAGTAGATTCTGCCCTATGCTGCTTCCTATGTTCCTAGTCCCGCATTAACCATAGAGGCTTTACGTATGAGATGTGCCTCAATAGAAATCATAGATGAAATAGTGGTTTGCAATTTCAAACTAATTTCTTGGTTTTTTTTTTAATGGTTCCTTTCAGGGTGTGCTTTTGTTCTGAATATGCCACAGCAGCATTTCACCTGGTGCCCAGGTTTCCCCTTCCTCCTCCTTGAGCCATCTCACTTTTGTGCAAGCTGTGTCCACCAATGCACAGCGCAGTTCAGCACTTTTGGGGGCTGAAAGCTATTTACCAGCTAAGAAGGCAAGAGCACAAAACTATTTTCAGCACCGTGACCCACCTCGGCCAATTGGATTGTGTCTGGCAATCCTATTTGGTGGAGATGGGGTCATGTAACCTGAAATAGTTTCTGCCCTTTGCCTTTACCTCCGGCTCTCGTGCCTACACAGCAGCTGGGTTGCAGTGCCTGTGCTGTAATGCCTGACTTCCAGAGGGGAGAAGGGCAGCGTGGGGTTTCTGGCTGGACCTCCTGCTCCCTGCCAGGAGGTTGCCCCTTTCTATCCACTGATGTCCCACAGAGCGGTATCCTTGTGCCATGATGTGAGGTTGCTCTCTGCCCCTGTGGAGTCAGGCATGGGTGTGTTTAGCTCTGACCTTCAGCTCACTAAGCCTCTGTCCTTTGGGTTTTTGCCTTGCTGAAAATCGGTGGGGCTTGTGAAGTGAATGGGCATTGAGGAGTGGGTGCTGGGCAGTGTGGAGGAGCGGCATCAGGCTCCACATGTTGGGTTGCTGACCCTCCTGGAGCACTTGGGTGCTTACCAAGGAATTACTGACACTTTGACCCTGAATCCCAGCTCATCCTGTGCAGGCCCCAGAACTGCAGTGGAAGAAGCTTAAGCATGCTCGCTTTGTGTAGCCATCATGGGAGATGATCGCTGGCTGCAGGGGTGATCTGGCACAACACCGGTGTGACTGAGGAGGGGGAATGGGGCAAGGGCCATGGCCAGGAATGAGCCTGATGGCGTGGGCTTGCTCGACGAAGCAGCTGGCATTACAGCCCAGGCACCAGCCTCAGCCTAAACCTGGGCTTGTACCTAGGGTTTCGGTGGGGAGTGGTACCTTGGCATGCCACTGCAGCGCTTCCACTCTCGCCTGTGCTCCCACCTCCTAACAGTCCTGTGTATCCTGGGATGGGCAGGAAGGGTTCAGGAGTTAATTCAGGTAAGGAAAGGGGCATCAATAATCTCATACAGTTCACTTCAAATGTTTAAAGTATTTAAAAGTCCTGAAAAATCTATTGCCTAAATGAAGCCAAGAATGAAAAGGGCTGTTTAGCCCAAACTGTGCATTTTAGACAGGATTTGAGTCTTCAGGTTCTTCTTGGTGCAGTAACTAAACGCTGCACTTGCAGGATCCATTTTTAGCTCAATCTGACTGGGAGGGAAGGGCTGTGAAGCTGCACTGTCTGCTTCACCCTTACAGCTTTGTACCTTGTTGGCCAATTTCAGCCCTGTTTGACAGGACTCTCCAAAGTACTGCATTTGCCAGAATTCATCAAAACATACAATCAGATTAAGCAAGGAAAGCAAATTAACAACCCCACTGTGGGAAAGGATGTCTGTAATGTGAACTTAGGTAGATTATTAGGCATAAGAAAACTCAAGCCAGCAGGTTGCAGGAGTCTAGGCTTCAGTCTTGCTACTCAGGGATTCCTTAAGTATTTAGGAGTGGTGGTGATGTGTAAAGCTTAAGGTCTCTCTCTGAGCCTTGTACACTACAAAGCAGGAATGTGCTGTGTTTTGTAGTTACCAGTTATAGCTCAGCTCAGCTGAGGCTCTTTCTGGCCTCAATTGCTGCAAATTTCAGTCCTTTGATTGACAGAGGGTACCCTGCATGCTGAGCTGGGCTCACATGCCTGCATTCTCTCTCATCAAAGATGAACAACTGTGGGCTAATCCCCTGGGCAGCCCCAATGGCAATGAGAGACCCTGTGCTCTCCTTTGAGGGGTAAGATGAGATCCTCTCTCTGGCCCCAGCACAGGTCCCGTAGGTGCTGCTCAGCCCATACCACGGATTGATGCTGCTTCTGACTTGTGCCTGTGCTTAACGAAGCCATCCCATTTATTTCAAAGCATAGAACTTTGCACGGCAGAGGCATATTGTCTGGAGGAGTGGGAGGAACAAGAAGGCTATCTGAGGATAAGGTGCTGTCTGGTATGAATGACTTTTGCATTTCCTTAGCTAAAGCATAAACTGGAGTTTGTGCTGTGTCACTAAAACCAGCATTAACTCAGACATGGGACTTTAGTTGCCATGGGTGCTGGACTGGGCTGAGCCTGAGTCTCGATGCTGTGTGTGGTGAGCCTTTGTCTGCCTTGTGATGCAGTAAAACAGTTGGCAAGTGTTGTCAGAAACCAGTGCATGCAGTAATTTGCACTGCTTTAGACAGCGCTTTTCATTATGGGCCATTGCAGATGCTGAGTGTAGTCATGGGGTGGGCAGAGCGGGGGCAGACTCCTGGCAGTCTCCCTCTCTTTGCAGTATTCAGGCCGCCGGCGTTCATTGCGTGTTGGCTTCGCCACCCCAAGCTGCAGTGTCCTCCTCACCTGCCCCTCTGGCCCATGCAGCAGCAACTGCTGCATGGGAATGAAGTGCTTTTCCTGCTATGCTAATATCCAGCGCTGCAAAATTAGGCTGTAGTTTCTCTCTTTCTCCCCCACCCCAGTATCCTTGTTCCTCTGTGTCTCTGGGGATGGTGAGAGGTCTCCCAGAGATATTCAGCAGTGGCATGTGATTTATCGCGGTTTCTTTTTCCTGCCTTCTCACACAGTAAAACCTTTTTCTTGTTTCAGTGTTAGCAACAGTAGGGGCATTAGATTTAGATCCAGCACAAAGATGAGCAGCCAGCATAAATCCTGGGTGGGTTTTCGAAATAAAGAATACACCCAATTCATCTCACTGTGTCAGTTGCACTAGGTGTCTTGGAAACCAGAGCCTCAGTTAGGCAGGAAAGCCTGCACCAGCTGCAGTTGAAAGGATCATTCCGGTCTGAGTGCTGACATACCTGGAGGGATTTCTTTCTAGGCTTTCTCGGTTTACCTGGACAATACTCATAATCTTAGCTTTTCTTGCATGTGCTTTAATCTCATGTTTCAGACTGTCTGTTGGTCATCTGTAGATTCAGGAGGACATTTCCCCCTCTGATCAGCATGGCAGGATCTGCTGTAATCTGGTTGGGTTTTTTTCCCCTCCTCTGTACTTCAGGGCATGGTCCACGCTTTCAACTTCTGGGCATTTTTGCCCAATAAATTCCCCCCGAATGGTGAAGGCACACAGCAGAGCCTTGCAGCATGTTAGTGGAGCACTTCATCTGCCCTCCTGTCCCTGGGCACTCTGTAGTTACAGCTTTGGGTCTTCTACCATCAGGGGTACAGGGCCTCGGGAGGAGGGTGAAGTTACTATTTGTGGGAACTTTCTGTATCAAAATGCCTGTTGCCAGACTGCCAGCAATGACAGTCCTTTCTTCCTAGTGACTGGGATGTGATTCATCCGAGGACTGGCAGGATGCTCGCAGTCCGTTGTGGGGATCAGACTTCCTCCGGGACTGCCGCCGTGTTTTTCTGCTCCAAGCACAGCCTGTGTTGTTGTGCTGCTCAGATCTGAGCACTGTTGTGTTCCCCCTCCCTCCCTCTCTCTCTCTCCCCCATTTGAATCTCTCTGTTCACCTCATTTAGTTCTGAATTGCAGCAGTCAGGGTATAAAAAAAAAAAATCTATCAATAATCTGGGATTAGAAACAAGCCTCCAGGGTATTTAATTAAACCCAGTGGATGGAGGCAGCCAAAAGGCATGCATGGTGTGCCTGTGCACAGAGAGGTGGCCGTGGGGGAGCAGCAAGTGTGTATGTGTGGGTAAGAGAGGGAATAAAAGATCTGGTTAAATAGATCCTTTCTATCCATGCTCCAAATATAATGTTCTTAAATGTGCAACGCACAAGAAAACAACAATCCCCTTATGAAATATGTGGAGAGGCTTGTGCCAGGAAAAGGTCAGCAGCCCGGGCTTTGCACGGCTAGTGTGGCCTTGGGCTGGGGCGGCAGAGGGTTTTGTTGGGGAAGAGATGTCCTGGCCAACCCTTTCCTGGCACAGGGTCTGGATTTTCCTGCTGGGATCAAGCTGGAAGGCTGATGACTCTCACCTAGTTTGAAAGAGAGACAAAAGGCAGGCCAGGAAGGGGATGTGCGGGCTGATGCTTTACAGCGAGGAGCAGGTCTATTGCTTTACCTAGGCATTGGATGCTGGCAGAGAGGAGGGAAAAAGTGGAGTGCAAACCAAGCTCTGACTTTCAACTCCTGTTTCGTCCCTGGCATCCATAACCTCAGTGCCTCTTTCCTTCATGAACAAGTTACCACCTGGCTATCATGAGGAACTGATTTTATTTTCTTCCTGAGTTATTCTGGAGGAGAGAAACAGGGAAACCTGGGCATGCCGGGGGGAATAATTTGCTGCTAGTAGACATGCCTTTTCTTTTTAAATTGATTTCCTTTTCATCATCTTCACACTTTGTCCAGTTTTTTTTGCTTGTGTTCTCTATTTGCCAAAACAATTTTGCTTCTGCTTCCCCTTCACTGCCGGGCAGAGTCATTCCTCACCTCCCTTCTGCTGCCCCAGAAATGGGAGGTGCAGGACCCTGGTGCCTGGCAGCTTTCCCCAGGGAGCAGGCAGGGGCCCTCGAGAATATTTTCTCTTTTCTGGGCGGCTGAGGGTGTAAATGGGGTGTGTGCCTCTGTAGCTAAGTTCCTGCCGCAGTGGGTCCCGCAGCAAGTGGTTTTCCTGCTGACGGTGGTACGGGGTGCGGCTGCTACAGCTGCGTGCAAAGCCGGCGTCATTCTCACGTGCCTGGCGCCCATTTGAAAACAAAGCAGGGGGAAAAACAAAAAGCCTTTTTGTTTTCCAACTGAAATAGCTTTGACAAGTCACAGGCACCACCTCCGTAAATGCAACTGTTGTGTGCAGCCCTGCCATGACCGGCTCCGTTGTGCTCATCCCCACGCGGCCGTCAGGCCCACAGGGGCTCCTCTGAGCCAGGGGTCGGCGAAAGCCAGAAGACGTGGTGGAGAACAGGCAAGGGATGGCGATACTTCGCAAATAACCTTGCAGCGGTGAGTGTTGCCAAGCGCGAGGTGTAGCTGCTGTTGCTGAGCTTTCCAGCTATACGAGAGCAGCGAGCCGTCATGCTTGCAGCGCTCGCTGAAAGACAAGGAATATTGCAGAAAGGTGTTACCTAACGATGGTTACTTTGCAGTCTATGAAGCCTACAGTCCTGTGTCTTCCCTGAAATCCAGGATGGTGAAAAGGATTAGGGTGGAAGGGCCCATCTAGCCCACCCGCAGGCAGAGCAGTGCAGCATGTAACTTTGCATTAAGGACTTTCAGCTGCATTTTTGCTGTCAGGCTTGGCAGCTGCACTACCTTTCTCTTGCTTTCCAGCAGTCTCTTGGCTGCCTGAATGCGTGAAGAGCCATTGCATGAGTCAGGCCATCAGGAGAGGGTGGCTGGTTTGTCGAGTTACTGGTTCAAGCCTTCTGCTGGAGTTGCTGCTCCCCCATGATGCCATTTTTGTGCCACAGCAGGTCATGCAGGTTCTCATCGGCTCTAATTAACGCTCCCGGCACTGATGACAAGTGGCCCACAGAAGTGTGAATCTAGTTTAAGGAGACTAAGAAGCAAAAAAACCCAAACCCAACAGAAAGCCTTCTAATCTGATCATTATGCTCAGGCCAAGGGATCAGCAAAATGATCAAGTGAGGATGAGAAACAACTTCTGGCTACTAGATTTTGTATCCCTATCCAGGCCAAGTGCTGAGGGTAACTATTAACGATTGTACCACAGTGAACATCAATCTTGTTACAAGCTTGGATAATACACTCTGGTGAATTACAAGGACCGCTCATATCTGTTTTTCAGCTGCACATTGCCAGGAATAAGTCTCAATTCTGGGGGGCCTGAGTCTCTTCTCAATCTGAGTTTAATTCCCTCCCATCTGCTGTCTGCATTTCCTGACGATCCTTGCCCAAGTAGGGCACAATGTGTGTTTTGAGGGGAGTGGGGACACGCTGGGCTCTCGGTAGGCTGAAATTTCCCAGGGGGAGGATTTCTGTTGCGTGGGGATATCCAGGGTCTATTGTGGTCTTTGCGCCCCAGCATGTGCTGCCTCAGCCGAAATGTCCCGGGAGCCTCAGCAAACGTGGCTCTGCTGGCAGAACAAAACCGCCTGACCCGCTGCAGTCTGGAGCACGGGACAAAGGCGGTCTCATTCCCACCATTGCTGGGAATAACGGGGATAATTATCTCATTATTCCTGCAGCCTCCACAGCTCCCAAAGAAAGCAACTGGCATGCAACAATGCCTCTGCTGTAAATAACGCCCTCAGCACATTCCACTGAAGCAGAAGACGGAGGTATAAAGTGCTGTTTGCCCTCAGACTACGCTCAGATTCACCACTTGGGTTTTGGTCCACTGAGCTTTAGGTGTTTTTTTTTTTTTTAAAGGGGGAGGAGGTGTGGGCTTTCTAGAGTTTTATTTATTTATTAAATCAAGGGCATGGGTGCACGTTCAGTTTGCAACCGCTTGGAATTGTGCAAGAAGCCTGTGAACCTGTGTCCTGGCTATGCTAGTGCAAAATTAGGGGGTGCCACTTATTCCTCCTGGACCCGTCAAAATACATTTTCATCTGTAGGCCTCAAAAATTTCCCCGAGATCCTTTTATGTCAGCAGGCAAGACTAGGGGGTAGGAAAAGGAGGGGTTTTGCCAAGGTTCACGCAGCCTGGAGAGAGCCAAGAGCAGAACCAAGTGCTGTGACTCAGGTTTGTTTGCTTTGCCTTGTTTTAAAGGTGTCCCATAAAAGGAAAAATATACTGCCATTAGAAGCAGAGATGTTTCTTTTGTCAAACTTCTGCACGTTTCACTGATCCATTGCTGGTTTGTGGAGGTTACTGCAGTGCTGCTGATGACTGTGCTGTTATCTATGGGTGTCTGAAATTCCCCGGAGTATGTTTTGGTTCTTTTCTCTACTTGTTATTCACATGAGAAATATCAGGAAGCTGTCTCCCACGTTTTCCTGGAGGGTTTCTGTAAAGATTGGAAAGGTGTATCACGAAGTTTCTTCATCCTGGTCTGAAAATTGCATTGGCTTTCAGGAAAGCAGTGTTTTTTCTCACAAGCATTTGTCAGGCAACTGGTTTAAATAAGTGTTAACATAAAGCAGAGGGTGAGTTTTCAATGGTTCTTCCAATTTCCTGGCTCAGGCTTCAGTTCTGTTGCTTGTGATGTGACTATTCACTAGTTCACTGGAGATGACTTTGGCAAAAATTAGGAAGCTAAGACCTAATATTTCTAATGTGTCTTAAAAAGAATTAAAAAAGCAGATGTAAAAAACCCATCCATACATAAATTTTCATCTAAGCCCCAGACTATTGCAAACTCATAAAAACAAAAATCCAAAGGCTGAAGCATCCTTCTCTTGCAGCCCCTCTGGGAGCAAGGCTGGTGCTAGCTGGCACATGATCTTTCTCCATGCGACCGCTGTGCCCCGGCTGGGCTGAGGGCAGGGGCAGTGCGAGATGGGTCCAGGTGCTCCTGGAGGGGAGCAGAGCAGAATGCAGGGAGCCAGGGCAGCCCTTATCACTTTGTCCCAGGCTCTGCCACTGACTTGCTGCAACACTTCAATGCCTCATTTTCCAGCAGGTAAAACTGGGAAGGGTGACCGCTTGTGGTGCGGGGAGGCGGTGTGCAAATTAACATGGGTTGTGCTCGTGCCTCTGGAAAGTGCTGGATGGATGTAAAATATCCTTATTCCCCGTCTGGTCCCAAACCAAAAGCCCTGTGAGGCTGTGCAGAGGAGGGATCCCTCTTCCTTGCAGCCCATCTGCAAACCTTCCTGCAGCAGCCTCTGCTGTTCCTGCACTGAGCCAGCATCTCGCTGGTACCGTGGGGCTGTCCGGCCCTGGTCGAGCAGCAGCTTACACGGAGGGTGGAGCTTTCTGAAATCCTGGCTGTAACCTTGGGAAGTACAGGCTGCAGCCAAGCAATAAGACTTCGTCTTTGCAACACCATCTGTCTCCTCTAACTTTCTGTAATCCTTCAGCTGCTGGATTAGAAATTATTGCTGGTCAAGGCTGGACTGAATCCGAAGCAGGGTTCCTCCTTCGAGTGACTCAGGAGAGGAAAGCCTCACTGAAACATGATGTCTTCCCACTTCTCCTCAGGGCTCTACGTGGTCACCAGCTGCCCAGCTTGGGGCATCCTGGAGTGGTAGAGCTGGATTTCTGCTTTGCATCTTGGCATCTTCTTCCCATGCCGTGTTGAGATGTAGAGGGGATGGCACTGGGGGCTGAGCAGGACCAGTGCAGGGAGGGGAGCACAACTGCTTGTTTTTCCTCTGGCCTTGGCTTGCCAAACAACACGCTTGATGCTGGTGTGTATGTGGGAGAAGTTCTGGGTCCTGCACTTGCTCATTAACAGTCTGACTCCCCGGAATCAAAGGAGAAATTGATCTTTCCTGTGCCCTTTTGCAAGACCAAATATTTTGAGGAGGGAGACAAATTGCTTCCTTCTCACACACCGTTTCCATTTCCAACATCCATGTTATCGCTGTGACATGCCTACCATTGTCAGGTGTTTCCTTGCTACTTAAAACATCCCCCTTTTTCTAACACTGATGGCAGTCTTTCCACAGGGGACACAAAATGGGGCGGCAAGGCTTAGTGCAGAGCATTTGGTGCATGGTGCTGCTGGTGTTGCCCAGCAGACTTAGTGCTTTTGTGCCACCAACACATGCAGGGTTCTGACATGCAAGAAGGTGTCTTTCCTGCTCTCAGCCTACCGCTGGTAATGCCAGTTTTAGCAGGGCGAGTGCTGCTAGCTTTTCCTTGACATCTCCCAGTTGCATCTGGAAGAGGACTTAGGGACCTGTGGCTTAAGCATCTGTCAGTGACACTGAGGTTATGGCACTTGCCTACCCACAGAAGTGCTGCCACGCCAAGGGGCACAGCACATGCTCAGGGTCCCTCAGGCTGGAGAAGTCGGTGTGCTGGCTGGGATGGCGGCAAGCCATCTCAGTTGGAGGACCTGGGGGTTCCTGGGTTCTCATGCCAGGCTCCTCATGCCATGGCATGAGCCAGCGGTATCGTGTAAGGGGCTGGTGCTGCTGGTTGTAGGCATTATTTTAAGATGTGTTTTATTAATGTTGAAATTTGAACCAGGAGAAGAACAGCTCAGTTGTTTGTGCAGTACCAGCAGGAATAAGGAGCCATTAAAATGTATCTGGGTGAGCAGAGCTGGGCATGTGGGCACACAGAGAGGCAGCAGCTCTCAGCAGCAAAGGAGGGGTCCTTTGGTAACAGTTGTTTTTCTGACAGAAACGCACTTTTGTTTCCACTCTTGCAAGGTGCAGCAGGGAAAGGATGACTGCCTGGAGAGGGCTCCTGGGAGGTAAAGCCGTGTGCGGTTTCCTCAGGGAAGTGGTAGTTTCTTTTGTGAACCATCCCTCTGCGTGTGCATACGTTAGTGGTGATGAGATGTGTTGTGGTTTAAGCCCAGCTGGCAACTAAGCACCACACAGCCGCTCACTCACTCCCCCCAGGTGGGGTGGGGGAGAGAACCAGAAGAGTAAAAGTGAGAAAACTCGTGGGCTGAGATAAAAACAGTTTAATAAGTAGAGCAAAAAACACCGCGCGGAGAAGCAAAGCAAAAGAAGGAATTCATTCACCACTTCCCGTCGGCAGGCAGGTGTTCAGCTATCTGCAGGGAAGCAGGGCTCTATCACGCGTAGCGGTTGCTCGGGAAGACAAATGCCATTACTCTGAATGTCCCTACCTTCCTTCTTCCTCCCCCGGCTTTATATACTGAGCATGATGTCATATGGTATGGAATATCCCTTTGGTCAGTTGGGGTCAGCTGTCCCAGCTGTGTCCCCTCCCAACTTCCCGTGCACCCCCAGCCTACTCGCTGGTGGGGTGGGGTGAGGAGCAGAAAAGGCCTTGGTGCTGTGTGAGCCCTGCTCAGCAGTAACTAAAACATTCCTGCTTTATCAACACTGTTTCCAGCCCAAATCCAAAACACAGCCCCATACAATCCAAAACACAGCCCCATACTAGCTGCTATGAAGAAAGTTAACCCCATCTCAGCCAAAACCAGCACAAGATGCCACTTGATGTCATCTGTCCCTGCCTCCCAAAAGAGCCTGCGCTACAGAAAGGGAACAGAGAGGTGAAAAAGGAAGGATGAGGAGCAAGGGATTTATA
Source organism: Gavia stellata (assembly GCF_030936135.1). Classification (NCBI taxonomy): domain Eukaryota; kingdom Metazoa; phylum Chordata; class Aves; order Gaviiformes; family Gaviidae; genus Gavia; species Gavia stellata. The sequence goes on along the minus strand of NC_082594.1, from coordinate 128,876,588 downwards.
GGCCCCCTCAGGAAGGTGATGTGAGCAATGCCTACATGATATATTGCAGGCAGAAGTAAGCTCCCTTGACCTTCCATCTGAGCTGGTGGATTCAGGCCAGCGCTGGTCTGAAAGCCATGAGACTGCTTCAGTGCAGCACTCAGTATGAGCTAATGTACCTTGCATCTCAGCATGCTAACCACAGCTATGCAGCTTTGTCTGCTCAAAGGATGGTCAGGGCTTGCTTCTGCCTCCAATACACCGTGTAAATGTGCCTGTGGCTTCAGTGATGCCATCTTATTCTAACCACTGCTTTTCCCAAAGTGCAGCTCACCTCCAAGTGCATATTTAAGGCTCAGGCTGTCCCCTAAATAAGTAAAGTGTCTCTAATGTGGACCAGCTGGTCCCATCTTCTTCGGATATAATTGTTTAATGTACATGTTGCGCATTAGTCTCAGCTTGGCAACTCAGCAGTTATGTTGTGGTTTCATACTGTGATGCCTTCACACAGGGATCTCATATATCACAATGCAACATGACCTTTAGTCTTGAACTGTACCTTTAAAAATAATAGTTAGTCCAAAGCTCCCAATTTCTGTTTCCCTATAAGGTTGAATAGTCCCATGCTGTGGACACCTTTGGTGTCCTAGCAGAGGGTCTGTAGAGTGCCAGTGTTTGGGAAGTCACTTGCTACAGTGGTTGGAGGATTAAGTTGGGATGGGGTGGTTTTGCCCTCAGAAATGATCCCCAAAATGGGTAGTTTGGAAAGTTCCTTCTATACACCGCAGTTATTCACACACAAACCTATATTTATCTATTACCCTCCTGGGATTTGCTGTTTCTACGGAGGAGAGCAGTAGAAGACTCTTCTGCAATTTCAGTGGAAGCTAGGCAGCTCTTAGGCAGGCAGAGCAGTTCCTGGTATCCCTGTCTCTACTGGAGAAATGGGACCACTGCTAACAGAGATGTGAGGTGTCACTGTCCCTTTTCATCCAAGGGCCAAAAAGCACTTTACAGGCATTTAAGCTTTACAAAATCACCCTGCAAGGTGTAGAAGAAATTCTTTACTGATGTAAAGAAACTGAGACAAAATGCCTTGCTCCTGCTTGATCCATTCATCACTGAAAGAAGTGGGGACAGGAGCTGGGGCACCTGTTCCTAGCTCTGTGCACTGACCCACAGAGTCCTCTCTCCCTCTCACCTTAGGAGGGACATAGGCCATGCAGTAGTGCTCCTGGGAGGGCTTTCAGTGCTTGCTTTGGTCAGAAGACTAATTTGCAAATGCTTCTCCTCGATTCATGCAATAACACATTGTGTCTGACCTTTATTTCTTAGGGATATATTGTTTAACCACCCCATTTCAGGTATGCCAGCCTGCAAGACCCATCTGTATGTGCCTCCCATTCCCTCTCCCTGCCTGCTTTCAATCTATGCCAGTGCACTGATTACTTGAATCGCAAAAAAACCCACCTTGTATGGGCTTTTGTTTATCTCCTGGTGGCTCTGTGCATCCCGTTCTGGATTGCTTTGCCAACCATGGGTGCAAAGAAAACCTGCCTGTGGGGGAAGGGAACAGGCTGGGATTGCCCACCCTCTTGGGGACATGTCTGGTCCTGCATGTTGTGAATGGGAGCTGTTACTCCATCCTCTTTTCCTCTTCCCTGCAGTGAGCTGACCATCTGCTTACCTTAATGGACTAGAGATTAGCCTGGGGGTTAAGTTATCAACATAATTAACCTAGATTTCTCCTCTACAGCTGAGGCAATTTTTACTTATCTACTGCTCAGGTGATGTTGTGAAATTCGGACGGCTCTCTAGGAACAACAGAAACTGGAGCAAGTGGAGGGAAAGGCTTTCAAAGTTTGAAATTACCCTGAAGCCCCCAAGGCACAGAGATGAGAGATGATGAAGCTTGCACAGGGTCACATATGTTCTCAGCTATGAGAACGGTATTGCAGAGAAGTCTTATATATTATTAATACTGCCTGCTCCTTATGTGGAGGGCTTTTCAGCTCTGTGTCTCAAACCAGGCAAGTCTCATTAGTTCCATTTTATGGAAATTTGTTCCTGGAACACACGCAGAAAGCTAACAAATTGAAAATATATGACATCCCTGCATTTCTGGCCAGTGGGCAATAATGCAGACTACTATACCATAGGTGCTACTCACCTGTAGGACACTTTCCAGCCTGTGCTCTGGGTACAAGCCGTTCAGTGACAAGCTATTGTTTGATACTGTGGTCATGTATCACCAGATACTCTTTTCATTCTGGCGTAGCATACCAGAGCTAATGTGACTCTACAGCCACGTGTGGGTGGCTTTTATGCTGCCTTTTCCTTGACAGCAAAAGACTGCAGTTGCCACTTCAGAGCAGCCCTAGCTGACTTTCCTGCCCTAGATTCAGTCTGCGTTTGTGGATAGTGCTATTGGATGTGCACACAGGCCGTCTTTGTTGGCAGGGCTAGCGATGGCAAGGCGGTGCCCTAAGTTTCAGAGTTCACCAAGTTCCTGCATACGCCCTGTGAGGCTCTCCTGCCTATGGCCATGGCATTCAAGCCATGCATATTTGCTCTGAGCTCAGCTTGCTGTGTGTGTCAATAGCTTGCAGAGGCCATGAGAGTGGGAGCACTGTCTGACTCATACCTGTGGGCACTTCCCATGTGCCACGTAGAACCAAAGGACATCCGGCATGCCATCAGACTTCAGAGCCGGCACTCAAACGATCATTGTAATTACCATCCTGAAAGCGTTTAATCCCTTTGTTAAATAAAACCAACAAATGATAGTGGGAGTAGGAATCTGCAGACAGCTGGAGGACAGCCGTGCCACGAGCAATGAGATGTGCGAATGAACAAACACCCGCATCCTGCCAGAGACACCTAATTTTGCTAATGATGAAATTAGCATGCAGCTTTGGTCAGATCCCACCCAAAGCTCCAGACATCACATTGTCACAGAGGCAGGCAAGTTAGAAGGAGTTCAAAGACAAGCAACAATGATTAGGGTGCTGGAGGGGAGCCGAGGTATGAGGAAAGATTAAAGCAACTAAGTGCGTTTATCATGGGTAATTGGTAATTAAAAGGGGAAACCTAACTGTCTTTCTGTAATTTGAAGGGTGTGAACTTCAGGGAGAGGAGTCACTCAGAAGGGTAGCGGGAGGTATATAAGTAGGAGTGATGTGATAAAGCTCAGGGAAAGAAAGGTAGGTGGAATATCAAGAAAAGCTCCTAACAGACATTTTTTGGTCTGGCTTATGAGTGTCAATGATAAGAACATCACTGTTTGGGGCACATATATACAGACAGGAAAATGCTGGAAGAGAGACCCCATAGTAGTAAGTTGTTATGCACAGCCAGGTCTGGACTACCTGAGCCCGTGCACTTGTTTTATCCCTTTCTCCACGTTTTGTTTTATGTGAAGGAACAAACAGCACCAGTGCTTCTTGTGATTTATAGCGGAGATGTGTTGCAAGTATTACATTTTCCAGTAATGCTTTACCCTATGCTGTCACTGTTAAATCTGCCTGCTGTCAAACTGTAGTGACGTATCAGTCCTCATGTCTCTTTGATAAGGCCTGGGAAGGATTTGGTAGATGTTGGTGGCACCACACCCCCCTGGACTCTGCTGAGAGCAGGTGTCCTCGGTGAAATGAGAGTAGCCCTGATAGTGCCTAGTTGCTTGGAGGTAGAAAAGCCTCAGAGCATGCCTGTGTTGATCTTGTACATGCTGGTTGGTTTGCACTGCCGAATCGGTGTGCCCATCATGCTGTTGGGCTTGCACTCTGCCTTTCAATAAGGCTTAAATTTCGCCAACTGGTCCTTTTGGATGGCAGAGCCCCAAGTCGCAGTGTAGGGAGGTTCTCCATTGTCTCAGGCAGGAGGGATCTAAGTTTTCTTATGAGGGGTACACCCAGTCTGTGCTCTTGGAGGCACTTAGAGGGACCATGGCTGGAGCACAGTGACAGCCACCTGATACGTTAGTCCTTTGTTGTCCCACGATTGTGCCTGTGCAGAAGAAGTGGCGTCACACTCCTGACAAACAGATGAAGCATCTACTTGGGTGCTTCTAGTAATGGCCATACTACTGCCTTCTATTAAGCCTGCCTGTACACTGCTGGGGACTGCTTCTTGTATACAGTTTATCCCCTCCATATGCTTACACACACACCTGTGTCACTCCCCACCCCCTGCCCCACAGCTGCCTACGTGTTTTCCAGAAATCTTGCAGAATTTTTGCTGGCAGAAAGCATTGCCTGGAATGGGTTCCCATTGCAAGCATCTCACCTCATTAATCTCCAAAACATAATGCGTTTACCAAGTTCTACAGCTGCCTGTGGGAACGCACACAAATTCCTCACCTCGTACCTCATCTGTTCTCCTGCTCTGTTCTGCCTTTCCTCCCAAACCTGCATGACACCCCCCCCCCCCAAATGCATTCCTGTTTTGCGCATCAGCTGTCCGAAGCTGTGGCACCAGGTACTAGCACGATGAATGCTGTGATGTGGTGCCCGTGTTCTGCTGCTGCTCTTACCTGGGGCGGCTGCTCCCCATCTTCATCATCTTAACACAGAGTGACTTGGCTTGAATACCCCTGCAGTAACCTGCCTGGCTATAAAATGGAGACCTTTACAGCTGAAGGTTTTCCTCTAACATCTTTTTTTAGCTTGCCCGGTATAATTCTCTGCTCTGTGAGTGCTTGCAGATACCATTACAGGTTTTATTTCCAAAGCCGACTGCATTGTAATTAAGAGTCCCCAAAATGAACTCAGCCTAGCAATAACAAAACATGTAATAAACTGAGCTCCTAACAAGACTGATAGGAGAGCAGTGAAGCTGCACTTGCCTGGAATGTTTCAGCATTCACATAGACATTTTACCTGACAGAATAATAGCAAGTTTCTTTCAACTATTATGTTTACCTTCTCTGCTAGGGTCTGACAGCTGCTGTCACCTCAGAAATCACCAGCGAAGGGGTGCATCCTTGTTTTTCCAGGGATGTAACAGTACCAGCTAAATGATAGAAGCTTTCATCCTGGAAAATTTCCAGACACCTCTAGAGAGGAAAATCCTGCCACTGACAGGCACTGACCGTAGAACTAAATAATGCAACCAACAGCAACTGCAGGATTGATCCTTCACCTCCTTCCCACAGGCAGGCAACTCTGGGAAACTGCAGTCTGCGACAGAATGCAGAAAATCAGGGTCTGTAAGATGATGCTGATGCAGACATCCAAGTTTTGAGATCTGGTGTCTTGAGGAACTGAAGGCATCTCTCTCTCAGGTACAGTTTTATCGGCTATTTCACAGCCAATACATGCTGGCTAGACACTGTAATATTTGCTGACTTGCAGTTGGCCTGTTGGGCTGGAAGGCACCATCTCTGCATTATGGCCCACTTCTGGTGCAAGCTGGTCTTAGCTTGCTTCAGGACATGTTCTTGAGCTGCTAGTCCTGGCTCCAGCAATGCTCAATGAACCTCTCAATCAACTGGTCTGGATCAAATTTGGGTGGGTCTTGTTACTGGGTCTTGCCTCTCTTGTCTGGCAAGGTCTAGTGAAAAGCAGCTTGCTTGTCATCATGACATGGTCATCGTGTTCCTATGAGAGAAGGCAGATGGTTGGCTAATGAGCAAAGGGTGCTCGCACCTCACAAATTCTAAAATTCTTGTCCAGGCAAAGGTCAGGACCCTTCCTTGAAGGTATCCCATACCCACAAGATCTTGTGGGACAGTGTGAGACAGCAGCTTGTTGGCTGAAAGATGGTACAGAAGAAGAATAGTCTTCCCCCTCTGTGTCTAAGGCCATGTCAACTCTGGGAGCCATTGACTGCCTTCTTCGGTGAGGTCTCTCAGGGCAATTGCACGGTGGTGAGGACGTGTGTGCCAGCAGGGAGCAAGCCTGGACTGACTCTGCACCTGGGAACAAACCTGCACATGGTCGTGCTCTTCTTTCCACCTGCTCACGGCCAAGGGACAAGACAACTCCTTGGCTGGGCCCTTCAGGGATCAGGTTGGCGGCTGCTGCACAGGTGGCTGGTGTCGTGCCGGAGGGAGGTGGCAGTGCTGGCAGGAGTGCGGGGCCAGGCGGGAGAGCTGTGTTGCAGGATGGTGCAGTTGTGTGAGTGGCTGTCAGTCTCCTGGCATCTCTAGTGGACTTGACAGCTGTGAAAACAGTACAGGCGAACTTATCCAAGAGGAAGTGACAGTGAGGAAATGGAAACGTCTGGAAACACACCAGGGAGTGAAGCCTCATCATAATATACCCCCAGGCCAGATCAGAATTGCTTTAGTGCAATGATACGTTATTTTTTTCCCCTGCTTTCCTCTCAGGGAGGAGATGCTACAGATCTTGACTGGTATTGCTGGGTATGTAAAATGTCATGTTGCACAGTTGAAAGAGATGCTGGCCAAGGGAAATACAAGGCCTGCATAGAAGAGCTAGCTTGAATGTGCATTTTCAGATTAGCAGAGCCTTGGCTTTCTGTTTTAGATGTCTCTTAATTTCGCAAAAGAAGCCCAATTCCTTTGGGGATTCTGCTAGTCACCCACAAAGTCCAGGAAGGAGTTTTCCCTACCCTCTCTCCCTACATGCATTTACATTCTATACTGGCAGTAGGGTGCGTGTGGGGGTGTGTGTCTGTGTTATATTTTCACCAGGATCAGATTTACTTTGGTGTATTAGGGCAGGATGTTGCCCTTGCTTTTAACACAGCCTGGACACCATGGAGATGTGGTAGACCATGTGGCAACCATCCTTCTCTTCCCCTTTTACCACACTGCCAGAAAAACAGTGTCTGGTCTTGATTTTTACCTTCCCCTGGAAGAGAAAAGGTGGGAGAAAATAGCACACTGGATATGTGTGGTGGTGCCACAACTGTCATTAGAAAACCTCTGAGGCCAGTGGGCACCCCTGGCTGGTGGGTCATGTCATGATTGGGGACTGACATTTGTCCGCAATGGGGCTGTGACAACCAAGTTTATTTCAGCCTTTTTCTCTCTGCATCACAATCTAAATAAATCTTGGAGAGCGAAAGGGGGTTATGATCATTTATCATTTGACGAGCTTCAGCTTTGTCTCTGCTAGGTACTAATAGAGAAAACGTTGTCATCCAAACCCAAGCAGCCTTCAGCTGGAGTTAAATTACAGCACTGCTGAAGAGTGACAGATTTGAGACAGAAAATAATAACAGGTGGGCAGATTATTAAAATACAATGCAGACAATACCTGGGGGTTAAATATAATCAGCTTTGAGATGGCAATGAAATCTGCGGAGCGTTTTGAAAGCAGAGAAGACTGGTATACATGTACCTTCACAGTGAAGACCCCTGATTACACAGCTGGAGAGTTGATATCTTTATTTTAGCAACTTGTTTTCCATCATACAGGAGTGCTTCTTGTATCTGATAACTCACAGGCAGCCTGGATGCATCTTATTTCTCAGTGTTTCACAGCAGGCTTCCCACGGCATCACAGAAACGAGAAACGTCTTGCTGCAAAAGCAAGTGCTTTGAGAGGCATTGTGGAGGCTAGCTGAAAGCCAGCCCTTCGTTGCACATCTTGCCCTGGGTCCTGTGAACCGCTGCGTGGCTATGAGCACAAGCAATTCCAGTGTTGCCCAGCCCTGATCCCAGAGGAGCAGTCCCACATCTTCTTTGGGTACGGGCAATGTCTCTCTTCTGCGCACGCGTGCTTTCTTCTCCACCTCGTGCCCAGGCTCTGTCTCAGCCTCCCAGCTCCTGCCCCATGTGTCATGCAAGCTTTTTGCTCTGTCTGTCCTGCACTCTTTCAGCTGTTTATTCTACCATAACGTTTACTTCAGAAGGCTGTCTGGGGAAGACATTTTCATGCCAATAGAATTGATAAACTGCCAGAGAGAGCAAGATACAGTTTTAGTAACTGGCATAGCAGTGAATTTGCTGACCTGATGCTGGGAGGGGAAAGGGAAAAGCTGATGAATTAATTACAGTGCTGAAGTGGTGCTGAGGAGAGCCTGGTTTATCTTGGAAGTAGTTCAGTTACTTGGCTTGAGATAGCTGTCCAACTGTTGTACACCTGAGGAGGTAACAAATGCACGCGGTTGAGAGTCAGGGCTGCTCAAGGCGTGGGTCTGGTTGGTGTAAGCTGTTTTGAGACCATGCTGTAACCCTCAGCCTGCCCATCTATGACTTCCCACCACATCCCCTGTCCTGGTGTTTGCAATTGCACCCCAGAACTGACTCTTTAGGTAGCTGCACAGTCGCTGAGGCTGACGTGAAGGAAGTGGTGGCAAAGTGTGGGCAAAGTCGGGATGTCAGCAAAGCATGGTTTCAGCCTGTTTTGATTCCTGTTCCCAGCTCAAATCCTGGTTCTAGCTCTGCCACTGACCCGGGTGAAGGCAGGTCACCTCTCCATGCCTCAGCATGGTCTCCTTAGCCCAGAAGTGCTGCCTTCCTTGTATAGCCGCGTGGAAGTACCCAGGGCTGCTTGTGACCTCTGGCGGGGGAAAAAGGGCAAACTGCTGTTGTGGTTGGGATCCCCAGATGCTTTCTAATTGACTGCACAAACCTGGTGTCTGCCTTCTTTTGCAAAGCTGAAGCTCTCTCTGGAGGACCCCAGCCACACTGTGGGTCCCCTGTCCCACTCACGGGGCTGGAGGAGGAGCGCTCATCTCTCAGCACTGTCGCCTTCTCTTCTGCACCTCATCCTGGGCGCCAGCTTGGGGAAAACAAATGGGAGGTTACTGTCTCTGGTGGAGCATTGAATGAGGTGGCTCCAGTGCTTCCTGGTTTTCTGAGAAGTTGCTGAGAAATGCACAGAGGGTGAGCAAACTCACTACTCAAAGGAGGCTTGGAGGCTCAGCGGCTCGGCAGCAGGTTGAAAGAGAAAGGCAATGTGTTGAACAAAATCTCCAGAGATTTCAAGTGTACCATGAGTCTAGAAGGAAGAGTGTCCCTTGCAAAAGGTGTATTCTCTCTAAAAGTAAAAAATAACTATTACTGTAGTGGCATGCTACTGTTACCCCTCAAGTTTACAAATCCTCATCGCCAAAGGAAAAAGATTCAAATATATTTTGAGTAGAAGTGGTCTCCTTAGGCATCATCTTATCTGTGATGTATGACTGATAACTTGGCCAGGCAAAGGTTATTGCAAGAAATAGACTTGACCTTTTAAGCATACATCAGATGTTTGCAGCAATAGTGGGCACTGCACTTTCTAAATGAATGTGTTAGCAGGCAATGAAAGCAGAAGAGTGCATCTAATTAAAAATGTATGTCAAAGAAAATAGATGGAATAAGAAAGGGTAAATAAATATTAGAGAAGATAAACATATTGTCACAACAGAAGTTAGAGCTAGCCAGGATGGAGAGGAAAGGGTCCTACATAGAACAAGAGCAGCCATTTTGAGAGCTGTGCTTAGTACTAAATTGTAAAGAAATAAAAAAATAAAATGCAATTATGACTATACAGCTGGAGGACAAAGCTATTATGATGATGGTGCAGAGCCATCGGTAAGTGTATGATGAGAAAATGCAAAAATATTTCTGCCATCTGGTCGAGTCTAGTACTTACATAGTTCTCATTGTTAATGATCCTCACATCAACCATGTATTGTAAGGCTGCATCCTTAGCAATATTTTAAGGCTGGATCTATAGCAATAAGATGTATGATCAGACATGCAATCAAATGCACACAAATCTCTAAATTTCTCATCAGCTTTTTAAGAGCGCATTCTGGCTGGTAGTCAGTTGAAATACTTTTTTTTTTTAATCTGCACTCGTCAAAGTCTCTTTGGCTTCAAATACCTCTGAGCAGAGTCTTCCCAGAGCTTGGCTTGCTGGTTTTGCTGTGCCTCCTCTGTAAAATGAATGTAAGTTATTGAGCAAGTATTGGCTTGCTATTACTCCATCCAGTCAGACCTGTGGAGGGCTGGGGGGCGGGGATTAAGATAGGGAGCATGTAATCACCTGAGCTGGAATTTAGCCATGACACTGGGCTTATCACTTTTAATCTTATAAAAGAAAGGACCACAGGATCTCTAATGCCTAGAAGTGGTCTGGTCCTCAGCTTTACCTCTGGCCTGAAAGCCCAGGTCTCCAACAGCCCGGCTTTCCTGTGGGAGAGGCTGTTCTCCCAGCCTGGGCTTGGCAGAGAGAACAACCTGCCGACAACTCACCTTGGGCAGCATTTTATTTTTTCCCATGAAGGTCTCCTTGCTTTGCTACAGGCTTTTGCCTGTTCAGGCTCAGTGAGGATGGGAGCAGAGCGAGTGGGAGGCCTGGCTGTATCAGGGCTGTTAAGGAAGGGTGGCTACAGGTTTCTTGGGTTTACAGGGATGATTGCTTTCGACATCTCTTTTGGCGCCTCTCTGTTTGGGGAGGGCTGAAGGGAAACGCGGTATCAGAGAAGAGAGGAATGAGTACGGGTTGGGGCAAAGCAGCTCTGTGAACTTAGATGTGGGATCACCCTTGCTGCTGTTGTTAAGAGCTTTGGGGCAGAGCACGGGAGGATTTCAGTCGCAGCATCTCAGTGTCTCCCGGTGAGATGCCCATTCACAGAGACGCAATTCCTCAGCGTGGTCTGACCTCTGTGGGCTCCACTGAAGAGGGCTGAGGGTGTGCAGTGGAGGGATGCTCTAGGCTGTGTAAGTACTTTTGATTCAAAGTGATGGTTGCCCAGTGGTAGCTAGCACAAGGGACTACCTGGCATCAAACTCCCCATGGAAAATGTTGTCTGGCCACCATAGGCTTGGCTGTCCCTGGGGGTGCTGTGGAAGGAGGGTGACTGAAGGCATGCATTCAGTCCATGGGGACCTGTCCTTGGCCTCAGTGGGTGCCCCAGACTCCCTGGTATGGCAGGGGCACAGCCACTCCGAAAGGGTCACTGCCTTCCACTGCTCTGCTGGCAGCTCTGCTGGCTGTGCACCGGGGACGCGGGAGGAAGATGAGCTAATGGTTTTAGTTGACAAGGCTGTCTTAATACCTGTGTGGATCTATAGGCAGAGTTGCCTGAGGAAAAATGAAAAATTAATGGGGACATTTTCACCCTGGTTGGCTCACATGCCATTTTAATCCTGCTGCCAACATGATGGGCGCTTCTGCCTGAAAAGAAGTCTTGAGTGAAATCCAAATCATTTGACAAGGAGCAAAACCAGCTACTGATGGGGCCTGGGGCAATAAGTCAGTTTGTAAACACTCTGCACTTTGAGGAAGGTCTCTACACAGATTTTGTTTCTACGGTGGCTCAGGCCAAGGTCTAAGCACCTCTGAAGTGTGTACTGTCTTCAGTGGAAGGCAGTCTTTGCTGCAAATGGGGAGAAATGGGGTGGTAGTGGGGAACAGGCATAGCATAGTGGGGAAGCCTGTTTTGTTCCAAATGATTAAGGGTTGGTCTGTGTGCAGACTAGCACCCGTGTAATGGAAGGTATGATTTGTTGAAGTGTGCGAATCTTTTTTTGGTTCCTTTGGTTGAAACTTAGGATGTCAGTGTTTAGGTGGTAGGTAGCATGCACAGTGACAGCTAATGTCAAGGGAAGTATCATAAAAGCAAGGGCTGCTGGATTTTAGACAGAAATGCTGAACACTGTGGTGAGCTCAAAACCTGGGATGAAATAGAGAATTAATTACTTCTGGGGAGATGGCAGTGGGATGTACAGGTGCAAGAAAGTTAGTTAGAGCCAGAACTGTAAAATGAAAGAGTATTCAGGGTTTGTCCAGGCCACATGGTTCAGGTTACAACACCAGCTCCCAGGGATCTCTACCTGGGACTGTGGGGTGAGCAACCAGTGAGCGCACCCCAGGGCTCAGGATGAGAAGGGACCGGCTGCTCTCCATGTAGTTGTCCAGCAGTTGCTCTGTTATTACAACTCATTCTTTGTAAGCCAGGCAAAAGGACTCATCCTCTTTCCAGAGAGATCAAGCCTGAAATGTAAAAATAGTCCGATTTGGACTGGAGCTTAAACCTAAAGTGATTACATGACTTCTATTAAAGCAAAAAGCAAACAAACAAACCCTATTTTCCTCCCGTGATTACATAACTCACAAATCAGATGAACGGGCAGTCCTCAAAGCCATTGCCAGAGGAAAGCACCTGTACAACTCAAACCCAGTGGCTGCATGCTGTGGTGACTGGTGCTCCAGTGGAGGCTGAGCCTCGGAAGCGTGGCTCTTGCCGTGCGTATACCTTGCAGCTTGCTGCTCCTACTTTGCAAGGGCATGTGGGGCAGCAGCATGGGCAGCAGGGAAGCTGTGTATTGTACTGGGAGAGGTATGAATAGCAGAAGACGTTATGTTCCCAGATCCTGTCTACTCACACAGTGCAACGTAAACAGTCCTGAAGAGGTGTATGGACAGTTGATCTGAATGTCAGACCAGGATTTCACTGCAAAAAGCTTCAGTGAAAACTTGTGTAAATCAGTACCTGCTTGGGGTCCTGCTATGGAGATTTCCCATGGTACAGGGAAGTTTACTTAAGTGACGCTTACTTACCCCAAATGATGGTTTTCCTGAATCAACAGCAGCTGAGAGATGGCTGCATGCTGTGGCTCGTGTTCTGGGTAATTTCTCAGGTGCCTTTGTCCTCGTTGCAGGTCATCAGTCAGTCTCTCAGCTGGAAGTTGCTGTTGAGTATGCTACGTGTTTTTGCAAACGTTGAGGATGAAGGATATGATCTTTCATCTTTCTGACACATAGCTTGAGGGCTTTGCATTTTTCCTGGCCTGAAATCTTTCTGGAAACCTGGCTTGTGCAAGGTCATCATACAGTGGCAGATCTGAGTGCAAATCTTGGAACTCAAGGTCCTCGTGGACATAGGCTGGGGGTCCAGCACGTCCCTGGCCCTGACATGTGGTAAGATGATGGTGGAGGAAGTGAATGATTTCCCATCAGCTTCCTTTGCCTGCTGCTCTGTGTGAAGTGTTGATGCAGGGGACGGCATGGCAAAATGTGGTCTTTAAATGCTGGTGTGGGGAAGATAGGCCTGTAGGGGACAATGGATAAGTCAGGAGTGTGTAGGTAAGGCATGGAGGTGTCATCTCTTTAGAGTTATGGGCAGGACCAGGATGACCCCTCGCTCACACTGCTGAGTAGGTAGACATTATCTTGCAGGAGGGGAACCAGCACTTGGGTTTTAACCTGGGCCTCTAGCAAGGACTGAGCTCACATGCCGGGTCCAAAATACAGCCATGGAAGAGCTGAGGATAACCCTGCAGTGAAGGGACTCGGTTGGGGGGAGGTAAGGAGCACCGGGCTCTCCTAAGCAGCTGGGCTACTGAGCCTGAGGGACTGAAATAGGAAGCTGAGTAGTCCAACATGCAGCCTTGCATGTTGGTGATGGCAAGAGCTCTTTCCCCTATGCTGCTGTCCCTTCATAGGGTCTCTTTCTTGCACTTCAGCCTCTTGGAGTCGTACACTTGAGCTGTTTGCTTTGCACAAAGGTTGTCAATATTTCACTCCCAAGAAAGGGTATGACTGTCCCCTGTCTGGGGAGAGTCCACAGCCAGAACTGGGTAGAAACAGGGGCTTGTGCTCCTATATGTGAGAGCATAGGGCATCCTGCCTCCTGCAAAATGGCCAGTGCCTGATTTTTTTATAGGAAGGCCCCCCCACCAGCCCCACTTGCCTACATGTCACAGGATAGACAGAGGAGGGCAAAGCTTTCTTTGTCTGCCTTGGAGAGGGTTTTGAAGCAGCCTAAGGTATGCAATAGTAAATTACTAATGAATTTCCTCTGTACATTTGTGTGCATCGATATATGTATGTGTTGATTTGTGCACGTCATCTATTTCTCATCATCAGTCCTCCCAGTCAGGTTGCTGCCCCAGTTTGTTGCTGAAGCTGGGTGATTATTCCGTGGTCAGAGTGGGCTGAAGGTGGAAATTATTTTACTCAGAGAAACTCCTTTACCAAAAACAGCACTTCTGCAGACCTTTTCCAGGACATGGGGGTTTTTTGCCTCCTTCTGTGAGGTCTTACCATCCCCTGTGCAGATGATATTTCCAGACAAGATCTGTTACTATATTCTGCTTTGTGCTCTGCTTTGCCCCTCTTGATCTCCTCTCAGATCAGCTGTCTTCTTCCTTCTTCCCCTCCCATTAGGCCATTACCTGATCTCCTCTTAGTGCTACAGCCATCCTTATGACCCTAGCTGCTGCCACGCTCTCAGAATTTTCAGCAATACTGACAAATCTCAGCTTCTCTTATTTTTTTACCCCTTCCTTTCAAGCATACCTCAGAGACAGAGCTGGATGTTCGGGGATGTGGTGAGGGGCTCCCGAGTTCACAGCAGGTTTTCTGCAATGGGTTGCAAAAGGCAGTGGTTGCTCTTGGAGGGCCGAGCAGACCAGTTAGTCCAGAGAAGGGTGACCTAAACCCCAAAATGTAACTGCTGGCATAGTTAACTCCTTAATCACCGAGCAATAATATCCAGCTAATGTGTGAATACCACAACTCTTAATTGCCTCCAATGTATTACTGAAGTGTGAAGAGCCCTGTTGTCTCATGCTCAGCTGCTACAGTCTCCTGACAGTTCCTCTGCTTCGGAGACTTCTTCTAAGGTTGTTGATAGTTACGTGGGGGGAGGAATATAGGAAGGAGCTGAATTAAAGTGCATTTTATGTAAAAGCAGTTAACATAGATACCACATCCCTGAGTGTGTGATTCACATTGCATTCAATTTGCTAAAAACTTGCATATAGGTGACACAGCTGCTGCCCCTGTCAGCATGTCAGTCTCTGGCTCTCAGTTGCTGCCGAGTACACTGGGTCTGTCCGATCCAGTTGGGCACCTTTAAGACACAAGGTTGGTAAGGCTTTGAAGTCTCCATAGGTATCGGTTTCTCTAGTCAACTAGATTGCTCCAGCAATCTGTATTGATTGCATTTACATTATATTAGCAAAAGTTGGGGGTTTTGTTCCTGAATAGCTCTACCTAAACATATACCTTCTTCTACCAAATGATGCATGCCTCATTCTCTTTGTCTCAGAAATGCACTGCACAAGTGACACCTTGAGTGTGCTGTTCCAGGTTACTGGAAGGCTTTGTCCTTTTCCTGTTACCCTGTATTTCTTGATTGCTCTGTTACAGATATGAAAGTGCCTTTCATTATGTTAGACCTGCACCGGCCGCTAGGTAGTGGAGCAGATCCATTGCTCTGCTGAGTCTGATACATCACACAGAAATTATATCTAGAGTTACCTCCTTACAGCTTTATAGCATTTTTTTTCCTTTTTTTTTCCTGTTCACATTCTCATTGGGTTTCTGCATCAATGGTCTGTCCCATGGTAATTCAGAGCACCTGGATCAAAAGGGCTTCAACCACAAGTGAGCTCTGTCTCTCGCAGAGCAGGTGAAACATGGGATTCTGGTCTGAACCGTGATGGGGCATAGGACCATACTCAGAGCTCCCCGTGAAAGGTGAAGCACTGAAGCCCAGATCTGAGACTGAACTCCCTCAAGGCTCCTGGATTGAGGGCTCCAGCCCACCAAATTGGCCCCTTCATCAGCCCTCCCCAGTGTGTCAAGTCTGATCAGTCTCATCACCTCTGTAGTCCCGCCGCCTTGCACACTGTGCTACCATCCTGCCCGTGCCGTGTGCTTTGCTCATCACGGTGCTGTGCTGTGCTGCAAGAGATGCACATAGGGTAGTCCTCTGACCTGTTCTCGTGTGCTCTGCACTAGAAATGCCTCATCTGCTCAGGCAGACGGTGGGTTTCCTTTTTTTCTAGTACAACATTGGTGTCATAAAAGACTAAGTGACTCAGTTCAGTGGTGTAGAAAAATGGAGTCTGTGTTTTTTGTCTAGTGGCTGTTGCTTTTTAGTTTTATCTGAGACTCATTCCTCCTCTGTGTCCCCCCCGAGTCTCCCAATTCCTCCCACTCCAAGCCATGCACAGCCAGGGGCCCTTACCCTTGCTCCTGCATTTCTCCCAGAGCTTCCCTCCCTGCTCCTCCTTGGGCTTACAATTAGACCTGCTGGTCGCTTGGTCATGGGACTTCACCCAGTGTCCGGGGCAGGGTGCTTGAGGACGGTGATTCCTTTTCCAGCTGTGACTGTCTGAGAAGTTTGACCATCTCCCAGGCTTTAACACGTTCATCCACCAGCCCCTGGCTGCCCTTGTCTCCACGCCCTCTGTGAGCCCTGGACAGCTCTTCCCGCTCGGCAGTGGCTCCTGGGGTGCCGTGCAGATACCCAGCCTCTGAGCCTGCACGGACGTGGCAGAGCTTGTACACATAGTCTCACTTTACCTGTGATGTGGCACCAGTCTTTCCCTTTGGGAGCCGTGTCCCAGGAGTAATGCTGACTCTGCTGGCCCAGGGCCTGAGAGGAGCCCCCGCGACAGGTCCAGGCCACCCGCCCCATGAGCGCAGAGCAGGCAATGCGTACGACGTGTGAGCAGTGCCTGCCAGCGCTGCTGAAGGGCTCCTGGCACACTTGGCCAGACTTGCATGTTGTAGCTGAGTCCATATTTGCCGTGTCTTTTGAAACCTTTTGGGAAGGGCAGAATGAAACTTGTTGGGTTTAGCAGTGAGCTGTCTCGGCCCTTCCTTCTGCTCAGGGCAGGAGTGAATTCCATGTATTTTTATCTCCACTTGGGTGCTGAATTACATGTCTTTATTTGGCTTGCCGTCTTCATCCCTCTGCCAGGATGCCTCTGGCTGTACCTGGTTATATCCAGCCCTTAGGCATGTGTGCAGGGATTCTTGCGAGGGTGTTGGCCACCCTCTCCTTCTCCACCTGTTATGAAGATTTGGGGATGGGGTGGGGATAAAGACTTGGGCAGCAGTTGTGCCTGGTGGATAGAGTTAATCCCTGGAGTCTTGAGTGTCTCCTGTTTTGCTGGCCCATCTGGTTTCCTGCCTCCAGCCCCTGCCCCGGTGGGGTAGAGTTACTGAAGATGCAGGGGGGCGGGAGCCACAGGGGGAGCGTGTCTATTCTGAGGAGCCGTGTTTGGTTACAGCTCTGAACCCGTGGCATGCCAGAGACGCTCTGGTGTTGCTGGCAGGGAGCCATGTGATACCGGGGCAGGGGGGTAGGAGCTGCAAGATGGGAGCAGGACACAATGGCCAAGGATCTGCAGGGCTCCTTGAGCCATTTTTCTACCCAGATGATAACAGAGATCATCTGGGTAAAATGTGTCAGTTCAAGACCAGGAAGTAGTGGCACTGAAAGAGCACAGAGCAGTTCATTTAATAACCTTAAATTATTCCTTTTCCTGAACTCCCTGTTTCTGTGCCTCCTTGGCAATGAGGGAGAGGATACAGATCTGGTTTTTGTGTGGATAGCCATGGTGAAGTGACTTGTCTGAGTATGGGGGGGGGGGGAGGGATTGCAGCGCAGGGATGACCAAAGCCACAGTCACAGATGACCTGGTAGATCTGTAACTTATCTGCTAGACGGTAATGCATGTTGCAGAGGTTGCTTGTAGATACTGAGTTGTTCTGAATATCTCTACAGATAATGATCAGGCATCATTCAGATGCAAAGTGCTGTTCAACACACTTTGTAAGTCTCTAAGGTACAGAAGCTCAGTTTGGAAATAGACACAGGACACTTCATGACCTCAGGGACAGGGCATAAGGCAGGGATGTGAGTAGCAAGTGTACTCAGCTTGGGCTTACTCTGTGCTTGCCGGCAGTGTTTTGGTGAATGAGGACAGCGCTGCACATACATGTGTGGCTAACATCACTGTGCAGTATGTGGGCATGCCTAGAAGGAGCTTGCTTACACTGATCTGCATCTGTGCCTACCTGGTACCTGATACTTACCCCTCTTTTATAGACCTTTAAAGAAAATGCTATTTTCACCTGCTGACACAAAAAGAAAAACTCATTTGGGAACTTGGCTGCCTGCAGGTTCCTGTCCCACTTCCCCAGCACTTACGCAACGGTATCTCCTTCTGCTGACATCCTCAGGATCGAGTACCACAGTATTTGCAGAGAGTCCACACATCTTCATGCACCCCACGCCCTGCCAAAGCTTTCCATTCCCCCCTCCCCCAACTGGTAACACTCAGCTCCTTCCTACACCTCTTGTGATCTTTAGAAATATCCTTTACTTCTCCTCTCCTTCCTATTTGCTTGACCAGGTACTGGTCTGGCAAGTACTTGACTTTGGGATCTATGTGTGCTGATTGACTGCCTGGCAGGTGAAACCAGGCAGCTGTCTGTCGAGTTGTTACAACAGTTTGTCACAACACAAATTTACTCATCCCTTCAATGTCACAAAACTTACAGGAACCTAAATCTTGGAGGTGTCTACTGCTTTGTTAAATTTTCTGACCAGCAGGTTTGAAAACTGTGTGGGTGACAAAATACTGACATACACCCACACAAACTTACAGTGTGATCTCAATAAATGACGTAAGTGTTGCATATATAAAGAGCAATCATAGCTTTTTGGCTTAAAAGGAAGTCCACCTCTCTAATTTCATTACCAATCAAGTTTTGTCATTTTTCCTTCTGAATTATCCATGCAAACTCTCTTGGTGTTTTCTGAGCTTCTCTGTGGTGGATATTTAGTGGGCAGTTATGCTCAGAGCAGAGTCCCAGGTCTCGGGGCTGCTGTGGTCCTCTGACTTGGAGAATACCCCAGGCATCATGTCTGTAGGTCGCTAGAGTCCCGATGATAGGCCAGCCCCCTACCCATTTCCCAGGCACATACCCTGTATGTGGATACTCTGAAGTCCATGGCAAAATATCTGTGCCTGCTTGTTTTTGTTCCCTGCTTGGCACTGTGTGTGAAATTCATGTTTGAGAGGGATGTCGGAGAGCTGTATGGGAAAGCGTAGCACTGTTTCATGAATAAAAGGGTATTTACAAAACAACAGTGTTTGTTACAGCTACATGCAGACTTTATACCAAGACAGTGATGCCAGCATTCCTAAGTATCAGCAAGCAGAAAGACTATTCACAGGCATAGTCAGCTGATTAATTTATTCACTGACAATAATTCTTATGGACAAGCATTCTGGAAAATAGTATTTAGGAAATAAAATCAGTAGTCCTTTTTAAGAATTCCAGAGCTATTACGGAAGGGAAGGGAAGTAAAGTCGCTTCATACTTTTCATTATGTGATATTTGATAAAGCACAGAGGAATCATATTCTCTCAGTTTGAGCATATATTGCTACAGTAATCAGAGCTAGTGCCTGCTGTCTTGCAGATATTACTGATTGTGCTGCTTCAACTGGTAGGTTTAGCTCTTACTATGTCTTTGCCTGCAGTCTATCAAAGTTCCATATTTTTTTTCCTCCAGATTTTCCCCCTATCACTCTATGTCTGTATCATCGCTATGAGCTTTTTTCCTGCAGGATGCTCCTCTGGTGTCCCCTGTTCTCTCAAATTTCCGTCCTTAGTCTTAAAACTTTCTTGCTTTAGCCCCTCATTCATGCTTTCCCCTTTTTGTATTCTTTCCCCCAAGCCCCCCACCAGCTCTCCATCCAAATAGTTTATTACAGCCTCAGTTGCCACTTCTGCCTGTAGATATCTCACTTTACAGTTTCTTCTGTTCATGGTGGGTTTTCTTTTCAGTCTTGCTAGAGGTGTGCTTCCTTGCCCTCCTCGTTTTCCAGGTTTGTGCTACACTTCTTGTGCCTTGTTTTGGCTTGTTTAAGACCTCCGTGGAACCATCTTTTACTCTTAATGTTACCAAAGATCAGCGGCTCCCTGGGGTCTGTAAGTGCTACTGTAGTACAAACACATATATAAAATTTATCATCTTGCTAGGGCAGAGTACTCATGTCCTAACCTAGCAATTTCCTTGCTCCTAGTGCGTGGGTTTTTCAAATGATGTGATAAGAGAAGTATATTGTAGTCACTTAGCAACCAGAACTGGCTTTTGAAAGCAAAAATTTTGGTTTTGTTTTGTAAGTTTGGTTTCTAGAATCTTAAAATTAACAATTGTGTGCTTGCGAAATCAGTGAAGTGGTTGCAGAACGAAGGTACCCTGTTGGTTTATGTACTCGCTTGCTCTCCCTAGGTATAGATGGGCCAGCCTATTTTCTTGTCTTGCACCTGATTTTCAGGAGAGTTGTTGAGCTCCACTTGCGGTCAGTGGGAACTTCGGTGCACAAAAAATCTGGAAATCAGTTCCTCTGCTGCAGACACAGGCTGTCTCCGATACATCCCCAGCTGTGAAAAGTTCCAACTGCCCTTTATTCAACAGCCAGCCCTTCCAGCTTTGTCCCTGGCAAATTCTGCAATGCAGTTCCGAGTGATCAATGCAAAAGTCTTTGGCACACGAAAACTAAAAGTGTGGGGACAGCACAAAGTAAATTGAATTGCAAAATAAAGGAGCACAGGCAATTCTCCTGATTGCGTTATTCAGCTTCACATTTCTTTAATTAAAACCCGGCATTTTCTAATTAAAACGCAGCCCCTGCAGAATTTCCCGGTTGCCGCCTGCGAGGGGGGAGGCGGGGGGCCGGGCTCGCTGCAGCGGCCGCCGGGGGGTGGCCCCCTCCTTCGGCGGCGATGCTGAGGGACAGCCGGGGGACACCCTGCCCGTGGGGGGGGGGGGGGGGGCCGGGGGCGGGGGGACACGCACCCCGCTTCCGTGGCGGAGCACTGCCCTCTAAAGCCGTTCCCTGGTAGCGGAGGGGGGAGCCCCTCCGAGGGTTCTGGCTGAGGGAAGAAGCCCCCCCGGAGGGTGCCGGCTGAGGGAAGAAGCCCCCCCGAGGGTGCCGGCTGAGGGAAGAAGCCCCCCCGGAGGGTGCCGGCTGAGGGAAGAAGCCCCCCCGAGGGTGCCGGCTGAGGGAAGAAGCCCCCCCGGAGGGTGCCGGCTGAGGGAAGAAGCCCCCCCGGAGGGTGCCGGCTGAGGGAAGAAGCCCCCCCGGAGGGTGCCGGCTGAGGGAAGAAGCCCCCCCGAGAGTGCCGGCTGAGGGAAGAAGCCCCCCCGGAGGGTGCCGGCTGAGGGACGAAGACCTATGGGCGCCCTGTCGAGGCTTAGGGGAGAAGAGGGCCTTTTTTCTGTCCCGCCGGGGAGGGGAGTGGGGGAGCCCAGGGCGCTGGTCTGGGGGACGCCCCGAGCTCAGCCCTGATGCCGGAGCCGCAGTTTCGCCTCTCGACCCACTTGGTGTGCCTGCTGCTGCAGCCGGGGGGGGGGCCGGCCTCGTCGAGGGGCTGCTGCCATGCCTTCTGTACCCAGGCGACTTGTGCTTTTCTTTTCGGAAGTCAGTTGCTTCCAAAATTTGCTGTAAATGAGCTTCGGGCCAGAAATACTGCCCCGGGGTTTTCTGTTCAGCTGTGACCTGTCTTAGGTGAGGCCATGGCTTGAGCTGCTGTGGAGACAACGCTGCCCTTTGTCAGCACTGCCCTTTTTCCTTTCCCTGCGCTTCAGAGAGTCGTGTCCAAGCTGTGTGTTGCAGTTATGTCAGAGATGTCCAAAATTACGGTATCTTGCAGATCTTGGGCGGGGGGGGGGGGAGCAGGCTTCCATTGCTTGAGCCTGTGTCTGAACAGGGGAGCAAGGTTTGCTCCTTCTGCCTCCTAGAAATGAATGCCTGGAGGTAGATTAGCCTTTGCTTTCTTCGCCAAGGTGGCATTGGGAAGGGGTTCCTGCAGCCCTGACTGTGGGATCACCTTTTTTTTTAATTGTACTTCCCCATAGAGAAATCCCTGCACCAGAAAGTGGTGGTGTTTTAGACGCTGGCCCATGGAAGCCGGGCTGCAGCACAGTAGAGGCTCAGCGCAGGCATGGTGCTAGCAAGCAAGGGCTGGAGGAATGCTGTGGAGGTAGGGTGCTGCTGTGTCTCGTGCGTGGGGTGACCTCTCTGTGGCCCAGGCAGGAGACTGGTGCGGGGCAGAAAGCTTCTGCCCAATAATGGAGTTCACTGTTTTCCTGACCTGGGGGCAATTGGGTAGGAAGCTTGGCTGGGAATGGCTCATCATAAGACTGTCATCAGTTGGTTTAAGTCAATACCAATTACAAGGTTATTAATTAAAAAAATGTGACTGCTGTGTATAATGATTGTAACCCTTTATTTTCCAGGCAGCCACACTGCATACATCTAGTATGAATTAGACTGCACTGACTGGTAAAGGCTCCCTTAAACTTGTCTTTTAAGTGTCGTAATAGCATCTTTTTAAAGGTTAGGACTGATTTTTCTTCAGAATCTGCTTTCTCTTGCCTTCAGGAATCTTCTCTGTCTTGAGACTCCCTATTCATTCATTTCCCGCTGTCTGAGAAAACATTAAAAGTCTCTTAAATGCAGCCCATCATGAAAGGGTGAATGTTCAATCAGGCATGGAAACCTGCCTGATGTCATCTCTCATTCCCAAGAAAGTTTTCTGGTGCTCCACTAAATGTTCCCATGCTTTCATCTGTGGGAAAGAGATACTGGAGTAGTCACCATCCTTTGCTGGCACCAAGATAAGAGCTTGGTGCTAATATTATTGCGTGTGACTTGTCTCCTGGGGTCAGCCTCCCGACTGTCTGGTTGTCATATTCTGGAGGATGGAGTTTGGGGCTGGTCCACATGAGGACAGGAGTGTTTACTCAATCAATTACTGTTAGACCTGCACCTCTAATGGGTTTCCAGGGTGACCTGGTGGATCCCTTTCCATGTTCGCAGAGGGGCACCATCTGCAGGGGGAGAGGGGAGTAAAGGAAGGTGGTGAAAGGGCTACTACCTGCGTGGACAGATGCTGCAGTTTGCGTCGTGAAGCATGACTTTAATCTGGCAGTGCCTTATTTCTGTTCTGCATCTGAGGCACAAGACCAAAGAGCTGCCTGGCTTTGGTTTATGGTTCACCAGCCAAACTTACAGACAGCTCCAAAATGGGTGTACCCCAGCCTCCAAACCTGTCTCCCTATACGTCTAAGGCAAACTGGGTAGCCTTACAGTGCCATGCAGCTGTGCCCAGCAAAAGTGCGATCCCCGCCCTTGCTGACACACAACTTGAAGGATTTGGAGGCATGAATCCTCCTCAGGGATGCACGTAGCCCTGGCTCCATCACCATTGGGCAGGACAGATGTGAATCCATGTGCATTGGTGACGCAGGCAAACTGGATTTGGCCGGCTGCCAGAACTTTGAATGTTCATTTTGGGGGAGGGAAAGAGGACAGAAGAGGGGAAAACCTGCCCTCTGCTTGTTCCTGGTGCTGAGGTACTTGGGGAGGAAGGGGAGGCTGTGAGCCGGGGTAGGGCTGCTGCTTTGCCAGGAGATCCTTTCCCTGTTTGATGGCAAAGACATAATATCAACGGGGCCAAAGCACAGGAGCCCGGCTGGAGCTGTTTGTCCTTTTGCTGCATCTGACAGATTTGCGTGCGCCTGTGTGTGTGTCGCTTTGTTTTTCCACCCTGTGTTTTTTAGTAATAATCCCCTCCAAGGTTACAGAGATATCATTTGTCAGGCAAGCCGACAGAGCTCTTTCTTACTATGGGATTACATAAGAGAACACAGGCTTTATTACCATTTTAGGACGTATTAGCATTGTGGATTATTTCCATAGAGACCGAGCACAGAGGCAGCCTTCACTCCGGGCTCCCTCATCCTTCCTCCCTCTCCTCTTACTTTTTAAAAATAATATTCATTAGCAAACAAACAAGTGGGAAGCGTCCCGTGAAGTCTGGTCTGTGATCAATGGTGTATGTGGAGGGCTGACACAAGTGCCAAGTGTGCACCGCAAGCCTGCAGACAGAAGGAGTGATTTAGAAAAGATGATGCAGAGCAGCAAGAAAGCAGACATGCCTTCTTTATTACTGCTCATCCATGTGCCTTCTTGGGAGGCTAGGGAGAGCTGCTGCTCCTGCCTTGGTCATTCATTGCCTGTTGGATTGTGGCAGGGCAGGTCAATGCTTCATGTCTCAATTTAACAGTCTGTAAAATGGGGAGTTTAATTATACTGGGGTATCCTGTTGGCTAGAGTAACTCACGAGACTATGATTTATTCACAGCATCTTTCCTGTGACGAAGGCCAGAAACAGCTGTCTTGTGTTGGCTGTGCATCTTTTGAGCTGCCGGTAGAGTAGGAAAGGATTGTGGAACATTGCTGTAAATAGGTGAAACTGCACCTTACTCACTTGGAAAAGCATCTTGCCATATGTTTAAGACCTGCATTTCTGACATGCGCTGTAACTGCTATTGTGGGATCTCCTCCACAGTTGGACTAGCAGGGGATATTTTAGGTCTTTCTCCTTTTCCATTAAAACTTGCAGAGAGCAGAGGTATTATTCCTCAGCAGGTCTAGGGGAACTGCTGAACTGTGAAATCTGGAAACTGGTTTCCTCCTCTTGGCTGTGCCTTTGCTACAGCACAATGTATTGCCATTTCTCATGGTCTGGCAAACACGGTAGGGCAAATTTTTGGCCTCCACCTGTGCTGGGGGTGTCCATTACATGAAGCAGTTCATCGTAAGTCTCAAGCTGCATTGTGCAGAGCTGATAGTGGAGATGATAGACCTGACTGCCAAGACTGATGCCAGTTTACCAATGAGTGACTAGGCTCCAGGTCTGGAAGAGAGTCTTTTGTTTCACCTCTTGCTTGATCTCTCAGGACTCCTAAGTCATCTAATTAGTGTTTCTTCTCCTGATGTTGCTCATATGTTATCTGTAACATGAAAGTTGTACTAGATCCTGAGTAACTCCCAGCTTAGGGAAGACCTGCAGTGTTTACCCTGCAGTCATATGTCACAACTATCCCCCAGGGACAGTCTTACAAGAGAGCAGTCAGACAGCTAACCACATCCAGGAAAGAGCCTGTTGCTCTATTTCTTGAATGCTTCTGTTCAGGCCTGTGCCCTGATGGGAGCTGCA
The DNA here is from genome assembly GCF_030936135.1 of Gavia stellata. Classification (NCBI taxonomy): domain Eukaryota; kingdom Metazoa; phylum Chordata; class Aves; order Gaviiformes; family Gaviidae; genus Gavia; species Gavia stellata. The sequence goes on along the minus strand of NC_082594.1, from coordinate 128,851,879 downwards.
TGTGCATGCGTCTCCCCTACCAGTGAAACTCACAGGCTGCATGCAGCAAATGTACTCCAATGGCAAAACAGGCCTCTGCAGAAGAGATACTTTCTGCAGGAGGAGCAAGAGCTAACCAAAAAGTCACCGCAGATCAGACATTCATGAGTGACTTGTGGAAGAAAGACTCATGGTTGTTGGAGATGGGTGGGAAGATGCTATTCAGTTCTGCAACTGCTGCGGTGGGAACTCAGATGGGTTACTGGACATCTGAGAAGCCACATACTAGACAGTTGTAGGAAAACCGGCTTTGTATATTCTGCTGCTCAGGAAGCATTTTGTTCCTCTTTGAAAGAATAAGTTTAACCAGAGCACTGAGGAAGTAGCTGTCCTGTTGTGACCCTGGCAATTGCATTGTTTCTGCGATTTACCAGCGCAATGCGTGATCACTAATAGTATCCTTACCTGGGATGCTAAACTGAAAACACTGAGCTTTACATATAGGCTATCTGCACCCAAGTTTTGGCATTTTTGCTGCCATTTCAAAAAATAAAGTATATTTTCTGCTCGTGAATATTCTTTTTGCTGTTCTAGACAAGTGGGTCCAAGAGACAGAAAAAAAAGTGAAGCTCTCGTATTTGTGATCCGCCCAGACTTACCACTTTTGTGTTCTCTCTTGTGCTGGTCTCACGTTTTCTTCTCGACAAAAAAGGCCTAAAAGTCTTCAAAGCCCCTGAGAGAGATGCAAGTTTCTAGCTAAAGACCAGTGGCTGTGTAGGTAACAATACTTTGCTCACACATGTGGGTGGGCTGGGATCTTTTTTTAAGATTATTAGCTGGATTCCTCATCCAGTCGTAGGACACTGGCTAGCCACAGAAAGTGCCCTATGATCTCTACTTTCCATAGGGGAGACCAGATGTGATGTTTTAAAGACTGATCCCAGTCTTTACAGAAGTCCATTTCTAGAAGTTGTCTGTAATCAAAGATGTCTTATCCTACCCAAAGTGGGCTACTACAGCAGACCCCAACGACATAAACCTGTGGGAAACAGCCTAAGGAAAAGCTATCCAGGCTGGAATAAAAATCCACTGAGAACTCTTTAACACATATATCAGCAATATATATCCTTACTGCCCGCCCTATTTACTGCTGCTTGTGGAGTCAACAGTGAAAAGATTTGCATATGTCAGAACATGAAGCCATCGCTCCTGGTGGCTGGAAACCTAACTCAGAGATCTGCCTTTCCCTCAGCTGAAAACAAGACAGTGAGGAAGAGCTTTCTTAGGTTAAATTTGCTACAGTTCAAATAAGACTTGTTCTAAGATGTTTCTTATCAGCTTGCTGAAATCACTAGGGAATCCCTTAAACATCAGGTCCTAGACACACTGATCTGCTCTCTTAGGGCATGTGCTTTTTTTCCTGGCAGCTACACCAGCATCCGTATGCTACAACACCTTGGTCTGTTTCTTGAAGATTTGGGGTAATTGCGGGTGGACTGCAAGTGTTTGTGCCTTGGACTGATGACTGAATGAGCAAATCTGCAGGCTTATGCAAGTAGTGGGGCTTGCTGTATTTCTCATGCAAACACACACGATATGCATTCTTCCAGGGGCCTCAGGGAAGGGCACACATCTGAATGCTGGACTGTCTGTGGCAATAATTAGTATCTATTTATCACAGCTACTGTGACAGCAGGGTAGTAGATAAATAAAATGGAGAAGGCCCTTCTTTGTACCACATCAGTTCCAGGAGTGCCTTCACCTCATACTTGCTCATTCATGTGGCACAAATCAGTTTTGCTTGATGCTTAGCTGGATTGCATCTGCAGAACTACAGGGAGATGAGCAGGCATCATTTCTGTCTCTTGTGGTCCTCAAACCGGCCTTTAGCTAGGTTCTGACTGCAGACTCTCAAGCGTCCGCAGCTGCTGAAGATGCAGGAAGACATCCATCTCAAAGCTTACTTACCTTGTGTCTTGCCTTAGGCCTCTGCAAACTCCGGTGCAGTGGAAGCCCTGCAAAAATGATGGTCAGTGATGGAGGGTGACCACTTGCAGGGACCCTGTTAACGTCTGTCAGAGCCTCCCCAAAGCAGCAGCCCTGTGCACACAAGCTACTTACTGCATTGGGAGCCAAAGGTGTAACTTAATTCTTGCTTCTCTGTGCTTCTCTTTGAGAGATCCTTCACGAAAGTAAGTGTGCATCAGACCTGCTGCATCAATGGCTGTTTTGTGAGTGGAAATAGCAGAGTAAAGCTTATGTGTCCTAGCTGCAAGCAGCCTTGCACAGCACAAGGACAATATTGTTCTTTTTTTAATAACGTGTCAGACCATTCCTGTACGGGGCTGAAGGTCTAAGACGACTATGGTAAGAGCTAAATTTCTCTTTTTGTGCTCTCACAGTTTTTCTGAATGAAAAAAAGAGAACTTGTTGAAGGGCACCCAGTCATGCAACAGTCCTATGGGCACTGTGTTGGTGTGACCTCTGTGTGGCTCACAGTATACCTTCCAACCTAGGAGAAGCCTTGTCTAAAATGAAATTCCGTATCTACTTACTCTGTGTGGTCCTGTCTTCATCCACAAAGGGACACCTCTCAGGGACCTTGTCAGCCAGCTGTGGAGCAATTTTGCACGTCTGTTCCAAAGGGCTGTGGCTCTGATACCAAACTCCTCATGCCTGCATTGTATTGAGACCCTGGTGTTCTTAAAAATTGTCTTTGTTAGACACTTGTCCTTACTTAGTGTAGGATTTAAGCGTTATATGTATGGTGTATTTATACTCACCATACCTCTAAAAGCTGCTTTATTGTCATAGGTGTTTGTCCTTCAGTCTGTAAAATGAAGATAATTATTCAACAGTGGGCAAATTATATGGACTGTGGTAGTGTGAATTTCCCTCTGCATGGATTTGTGTCTGTATTGAGATCCTCTGAGTTGTGCCTGAGTTTGATGCCTTGGGAAGGCAGTGTGACTGCTCTTCCAAGTGACTTCCAGGGACACATGTATTGCTTGTAGTATAGAAAGGAGGATCCAGAAGCTGAGCCTTCAGTCTCAGAAAAGCACCCTTACCACAGAGCTGTCCTCCCTTGCCAGGTACACTGGCACCAATATTTCTGTTCGTGGAACCCAGTTTGTCTTGCAGCAAGGAGGAAAACACCCTTTAACTTATAAATTGAGCACATTTAATGGGGAGCAGCACAGGAGGAGTCATTATTAATAATTATTTGCATAACAAGAGCCTTTCTTCCACAGATCTCGCAAAGCTGGGCAAACATGAATTAATTCAACCTGAAACTACCCACGTGGGAGGATGCAAAGTATCATTATCCACATGAACAGTTTCTCTGCATGATTTTACTAATTATAGTATAGTACTTAGGTGTTGTTATATGTGCTATGTAAGACGGTAAATAACATTTACAGAGAGGAACAACGGGCATTTCTTACCAAGTAAGACTCTCTTTCCAGCACTCACACTATACTGTCTCCAGCAATGGGGAGAGTTATTCCAGCAGAAGGTGGAGGAAATAGGTCATCAATGGGCAGCATGGCCAGAGCTATAAATAGATGAAATGCCTTGCCTGAACCCTGCAGAAATGGGCCTGTTGAAGAGCTTGATCTAGATAATAACTCAAGTTCCACACCCTCCACTGTTACAGAGCAGCTTCTGCCTTTCTCTCTTGTGTGGAGGAATCCCATTCCTGATCCTAGCACAGCCTTCCCAGTAAGGCTGAGCTGTTTCAGTAGCCCTGCCTTAAGATGTTACCAGGCTGGTCCAGTGCGGTGTGGGAGCACCTTCTGCTTTGTGATGCTTTGAGCATTAGGGAAACAGCTACTGCCTCAAAGCCCTGGGGAAGGGGCACTGAAATACTCACAGCCGCCCAGGAGCCTGCAGGTACTCCTCTTTCCTGGCATGTGAGACTTCCAGCAAGGCCTTTGCCATCCTTTTTCCCCGCTAAGCTCACAGAAAAGAGCTGGCTCTAGGTTTTCCTGAGGACAGCCCAGCAACTGGGCATGGCGGTGTCTGGAATAAATATAGTTTTGGAGGAGAGTTCATTTCCCCTGAATTAATGCAGCCTGACACAGAGCACAGGAGCATGTGCCATCTGGTCAGATCTGCCTTGATTTTGTGAACAAGGGGGAGGGCAACTGATACTTTTATGACTGCAGTTGCTGCATGGGCGAAAACAGTAATCCCCTAGGTACTGAAAATGCGAGATGCTAATCTGAAATTAAAATGGGTAAACATGCATAGGCCCAGTAAGGTCATGAAGGTCAAAACCTTGCTTTCTAAGGAAATGAACCTTTTTATCTTGAGAAGCCCTGGGCACAGCCATGTAGTCCATCAATTTAATAGGAGGCGGTGGGGTAGCATGCTGCTCTTTTATTTCACAGCCAAGCTTGTTCCCTGTACGTGTAAAGTGTAATGTAACTTCCTTCCTTCATCCTATGATGTATGTGTGTTCTTTGCAGAGATTTCACTCCTACATTACCCATCCATGCCCCCTGCCCCACCTCGGGCCCTGTTTTGCCATTGCCTTCTGATGCCGCTGTATAAATTGGGCCTGACGGTGGCCCTCTCATTCCTCCTCAGCTAGAGAGCAGGCACCTAATTCCACTCTTGCCTGTAGTCCTGCTGAGCATGTAACGAAATGGCCGAATTCCGCCGACTCTCCCCAAGAGGGGGGCCAAAACCATTCAGCAGTATGTCATAACTCAAGCTGTGACGGTGAGGAACCTGGAGGAGATCCTCATCTCTTTCCTTGCACTGCCCGTGGGACCAGGGCTTGCATGTTCACGAGCAGCGGGTGAGGATTCTGCACAAGCTGCCAGAGAGTTCACGACAGCCATGTATACCCCACGGCGATGGCTAGGAAGTCACGGTTGGCCATGGCTTTGGTATAGGACAGGCTCTTAAGGCAAGCCGTGCTGGCCTTAATTTAGCAGATAATGGCTGAGTAACCCAGAGGCATGTGTAAGACAGGAACAGAAACAGTTTGCCTTGTTTTCCTAACAAAATTGCTCTCTGGCTGAGTGCCTTCCAGATTTTCAGCCATCATCCTGTAGTACAAAATAGCAGCGAGGGCTCTGAAGCTTCTCTGCAGATCAGGCAAAGCAGGCCTGCAGTGCCATGAATAGCAAAGGGGAGAGCAGGGAGGTGGTAAAAAGCTGCTTTCATATGCAGCAAAGCAGTGGGGGAATCTGTTGGGGTGCTGGGTGAGATGCAGGTAATAAGTAATAACCTCCTCATACCTCCCTGAGGTTTGTAGTGCCTGTGCTGCTCAGAGGTAAAACCTGTGATCCTTTCACGTATCCTTAGGATGAAACAGTCTTGGGCTAACAGAGGGTAACAAAATCGGGGTGTGGGAACAACAGAAGTGGTTGCACGCCCAAAGCCTTTGTCATCCGGGAATTCGTTTTGCTGAAACAGCACCACAGCTCCCACCTAAGAGGGTAATTCGTCTGCTGCAATTAGGTCTTCCCTTGCTGCTGTGAGTTCAGCCCTTCAGTGGGCAGTGGTTGGGTGCACAGAGCCAGCATGCAGTATTTGGTGTCAAGGTGAGCAGTGATTCATGGGGAAGTGAGGGCTACAGGAAGGACAAAAATCGGGAGGCACGATTTCTGTGCAGTTCGTTCAATGAGAATATTGCGGCTCTTGTGCCCAGGAAAGATGCATGTGGAGAAGATGTTTCCTTGCAGTGGATTGGTTGTCCTTTTTATTCTGATGAAAAGCAGGAGCAATACCTTGATGCATTCCTCCCATTCTCAGATGCAGTAAAACTTGCCTGGCTTTTTAGGGGGAGGCACATTACAATGCTTGAGTGAAAGATGCTATAAAAAAAGGGTGAATGTTTATCTGGCCTGCAAAGCCCAGCTAAAGTGTCAAGGTTTAGGTTTAATTCATGACAAGGAGATCCTGACTCAGAAATTTCCATCAGTTTCATGAGCGCTGAGCTCTGATCATCTATGCAAGGGGCACATTTCAGTAAGGATACTGTATTTATTCTTCACCCCCCCAAGCCTTTTCTCTTGGAAAGGAAATACCTCCAAAACCAGGGAACTTTAAACATTTCTTCTCTTTTACCTTTTCTCTTTTGCTTCCAACCTTGTTTTTGTTTCTGGACCAGAATGCCTGATAAAATCATGCAAAGGTCTTTTATTTATATTTGGCTAGGAGCTGACCAGATGCCCCAGCCTGTGAAATAATCACCATCTGTTGATTATAATCGCAAGGCAAAAGCCAAAAGCCTGGAAGGTTTTTTCAGTGATGTATTCAAAGAACTGCAGCTTGACTTTTCTGAATAAAAACAAAAGCTTCTCCTTTGGGTCAGACCTTTTTTTTTTCTTTTTAATACCTCCCCACATGCCCAATGTCTATGAATAGCTCTGCTACTCATTCCCTCCTTATCATGAGCAATTTGGCTTTGCACTTTGGTTTTTTTCATTGCTGTCTGAGAAGGTGGCACCATTGCTGTGCCCTGGTGCATTGCATCCATCCTCTGCGTCTCGGCATTTCCGTGGGGAGCACGGTTGTCTGAACTCCCGTATGCAGTGAGTTTCTTCTCTGCCTCTTTTTGTCTCTCTGACATCTTGCCATTCTCACATCCGTCAAAGATGTCGCTGGAGAAGAAGGACAATGGTGAATACTGCAGGTGCAGTGAGAATCAATAATTTATTTAATCATAAATTAATAAATAATGATGATGCTTTTGGGGGGGAAGGAAAAGAAAGAACATTAATAAAGTGGTTTCCAGATCAATTTCACAACTCTGAGAGAGTGAAGAAAGGTTCTAGAGGGCCTGAACTTGATAATTGTCATGGTCTGTAGGATTCCCTCGCTACTGTCATTCCTGCTTCTTGGATTTAATTCCGTGATACAGCTGTTATCTGACCCCTCTCCTGTGGAACTTGGAGGCTGCAGAACTTCGGTATTTGCACGATGCAGAGCTAAATGCCTCTGGGTGGGGCAAGTGAGCTGTATAGAAGTTTTTATGTTTGCTGAATAAAAACATTGGAGTTCCTGAAGTGCTTCTGCCAGACGTTAAGAGGAAGGTAGGTCTCCAGTCCTAGTCCCCAAACAGCTGAGCTTCCTTCTCTGGGACTATGGGGTGCAACTGAATATTGTTGTGACCTGGGAACACTTAGCGCCCTGCTGCATCTGGCCCTGCCCAAAATACATGGTGGGGAATGCATGTATGCATCCCATCTGCTTGAGTCTAGAGCATAGGAAGGCAGGGCAAGCCAGGATCTAGCTGTCAGAAAATGAGGAATGAATATAATAAAGATATTAAGTGTATTAACCTCCAGAAGACACCTCTCAGGCAGGCGATGCCTATTTATTTCAGTAAGTAGACAAAGACTCTGAAAGCCCCTATCACAGCACTCCTTCATCCTGCGGTAATAGGCATAACGGGCGGCCAAATTTGTCACATGAGTTACCACCAAGCTTTCCAGTACTTTTGTCTCTAGCGTGCTCTGTCCTTCCCTGTGCCTGCAGTAGTGCAGACCTTTCACAGCAGCTTAGATGAAGGTCCCCAGGGCTGCCGAGCACTGTTACTCTTGTTTTCTCCTTCATTGGCTCTTAAGTAACAGACATGGACATCTCCTGACTTGGGGGTTGGATTTGTCTTTTTGAAAATATGTAGGACCCAGACGATGTTCCTCCCTGGAATTAGTGCTCTGTGGGTGTACCTGCAGTTTGGGCTGCCTTAAATTTCGATGAAAGACAAGAATTTTCATTTTCGTTGTTGTCCAGGAGAAGAGGTCAGGTCTGTTCATACAGCCTGGTAGTGCTTAGAGGCATTCAGGAACTGTGTCTCTCTCCCAGCCTTTCTTGCCATCTGCAGGCATCTGGAAACATGACCTCCCTAGGGACAGGAGGTCTCCATTATGTATTTGTCTGTCACTGTATTAATAATCATAATGAATAGTGGAATTAGAGCTTTAGTATCTCCTTTACATAACTACACATGTTGCTAATGGACATAAGACTAGCCAGAACTGCTGGAAACACTGGGCAACGCTGTTTTGCCTCAGCAGTGGTTTGAATTCTGCCTGGTGCTCATATGCTTGGTAAAGCATCTGCTTTTCCTAAAAGGAAGGAAAAAATCAATGCAACCAAGAGTGCTGCTGGAGCTTGGGAGCTGAGATCTCAGACAGTGCAAAGACTGGGAGAGAGGGAAAAGATCTCCAAAATACTCTCTCTGGATGCTCTCGCAGTACATGCTTTCTGTGTCCATTCTTTCCTTTCTGTTGAGTTACTTCTAATTTTCACTGATGCAGAAGGAGAACCAGGCCAACTTATTTCCTGACATAAGGTCTATTCTTTTTTTTTTCTTTTCTTTCTAGGTTAATCTCATAACTCCTAGTTATTGCCTCCTCCCACTCTGCACTATTCACGTGCATCAAGTATATTTTACAGTATACTTCCCTGGGGTTGTTCCTTTATAAGCTGTACACATTTAACCCTTCTTAGTCTTCTTCATAAATTCTTCCAGGTGTGTTTGTCAATTGTCTCTGATTTTTTCTAGTTTGCTGCTCATTTATTGCTGATGAGATAAAACTGTTGGAATGAACAAAACTGACTCTGTGGGCTGGTTGCATTGAAATGGTACAGAAACTCTTTCCTCCCTCCCTTTGCTGTGATGGGATGCCCCTCTGTTCACAACCCAAAATTGCAAGAGCCTGTTTTGCTAATATAGCACATCAAGATTTTTTATTTGCTATTTGCTGTAACCTCAAGTCTTGGAGAAGAAATCAGCTTTTGTGCTTTCTCCCTCCTTCTGAGTATCCATCTTTTGGATTATTGCTCTCCAGGGTCATTACCTGCATTTTTCTATTTTATTGGGTTCAGCTTGTGGCTTTGATGAGTCTAGATTCAATCATCCTCTGCCCACTAATGCTACTCTCTGCTTTAACTTTCGGACCATTGCCCACACATACTTAATTTTAAGGAGCTCTGTGTTCGTCGAGGGCCTGTTTCTTTGTCTTCCATTATATTTGCAATATTTCTGTAGGGTGTCAGCTGCAAATTTCATAGACAGTTAGTATTGGTTTCCTGTGACACTGGTTTAATAAGACCAACACAGATGCAAACCCTTTGGCACATCATTTGTCATTTCCCAGTCCAACAAAGCATATTTTCTTTTGGTACCTCTGGCCAGTTTTTTGACCTGTGGGCTGTTGGTTCTGGTCAAACTGACGCAGTGGGGCAAGGCCAAATCCTTCAAATTCATAAAGCTTCAGATTCTCTTTACTGCCTTTCCTATGGGTGCTAGTTCTGCACGTGTCTTAAAAAGCAAAAGACTTTCACTTGTGTATTGCATATGATTTTATTCTTTAGCTTCTTAATGACCCTTCATATTTGTTTCATTATTTCACTAGGGATAGAGACTGACTTGAAATTAAACATTGCCACTTCTACTCCTTTTTGAAAATCTTTAGTATGTTTGCTTTTTGGTCAGTTTTGTGGAACCTCCCTAGCTCAAGGCAAATTGTCAGATTTTTTGTCACTGGGATAATAAATTTGTCAATGCCTTGCCATAATAAATTAGTCTCCTGATCCTGCATACATTTATGCAGGTACTTATGGGTAAATGTTTAGCCCTGTATTAATTCTGTTGAAGTGAAAAACACTTTTAAAAAATGTCTGTCTTTTCTGGATTAAATTCGAGGATGTCATTTGCTTTATTTGGTTTGTGGACATACTATGCTTCAAGTTCTTTTTGCTTCTGCCTTTTTAAACTTGCTTTTTTAACTCCTTTCTAGTCCAAACTTCCTCTCTTTATTCTTCTGGCTACAGACAGATTTTAAAAAGCTGCTCAGCCATTTCTGAACCATTAATTTCATCCTCATCCTCATTTATTAATGAACCTACAGTCTTTCTGGTCCTTCTCCTCCTCCTGATGAATTTGTAAATCCCTTCTTATTCCCTTCAGTGCCTTAGGCAACATAAATTCATTTGCTTTTTTCCCCTTGCCCTTATCTTTTCCCTACAACCTTAACTGACTCTCTATATTCTTATTTAGTCACAATCTCCACTTCTGTTTGCAGCGCAGGACTTTTCTTGTAATTTTCTTAATGAAAAGGCATCAGTAGGGAAACGTTGTGCTGTCTAGTGCAATACGATCTGAAGCATTTCATTTAAAAGTTGTGTGTGGTGGAGCCTTCTCAGGGAGAATTTATGTTAGGAACTGTCACCATGTGGCAAAGCCGGCACTTTAGTTTTAGCATGTCTTTGGCTTAATTTTTAAAGCTCTTACCATGACTTGAGCAGGTCACGACGAGCAGCTAAGCAAATGGGAATTCCTCTTCTTTCTGAGTGGTTTCATCAACTATGCTGTGTTGGCTGTTCATTATGAGAGCTGCTCTCCTTCCTTGGTAGGAGATATAGAAAAACCTCCCTTTTTAGGAGGAGGTCTTCTAACCTGAAGAGGGTGGTGGGCATCTGTGAGTGTTTCAGCCACATGTTGCTCAGGCGAAGGCAGAGGAGGAAACCCAGCCTGACAGAATGAGCGACTGTAAGATGGGAGAGGGGGAAGGAGGTCTTTCCATCCTTCCAGGCTCCCCTTCAAGACGAGTTGGCAACACTGCCACGCTTGAAGGCAGGCATGGTCTTTGAGCTCCATCAGCATTTTAGGCAGGCAGAAATGTGCCATGACCACCATGGTTGTTGCTAGAAGAGATGGCAAACCTGCCCTTGGGGAGCAAGGCTGGAGATTGGCTGGCGGAGGGGTTGCTTCACAAGGTCTGGAAACAAACTTGGAGGCTAAATTTGGAGGCTCATTAGAGAAGACCTATTCAGCCAAGGCTGATCTTGTGACCTGAAAAAATGCCTCAGCTCATGTGAATCTGACTGTGCCACTGACCTGCCCTGAGACCTCGGGGTCTCTCCTACATTCAGTTTCCCCATCTATAAAATGGGCAGAGTGATACAGGGTTGCGGGTGTTTGGCCAACTATTCACTGTGAAATGCTCCGAGAACCTGGGCTGAAACAGCAATGTTTCTTTCTTGTAAGGAGTCAGTGTGAAGGTTTCCATGAGGCAGGGCAGGAAGAAGTGGGTTGTGTTTAGTGGTTCCCACCACCTTTTTTGGGGATGCTTTTACCCACCTTTCTCCCTGTCTTCCTTCCTGTGTGGGTGCCATGGAGAACAGCTACAGATAAGCAAAGCGTAATGAGGTCACGAGTTCTTAGAATCGTATCAGCCATTGCTTCTTCCCGTATCACTTTTGGCATCCTTCCACATGTCCTGAAGATGGACAACTCAGAGGTCATGCAAAGTCCTGTGGAGGTGAAAGAATAAACACAAAATATGCTTAAAAATAAAGGTTACCTCCATAGACCCATACTTCCCTCCTTCTCCTGTGCCCTATAGTGTTGTGCTACATGATGGCAGGGAGTCTGCCAGAACTCTGGTCAGTACCCTGGATGTTTGCTCAGAGGAAATGTCTTTTTGTTTACATGGGGGAGACAGAGGCTTAGAGAAGAAACCTGGCACAGAGCAGTTGGGATTTGGTTAATCTGCTTAGAAATACATTAATCGGAGGATCAGATGCTGTCAACAATACTCTTTCCCCTCACTCTCTTCCCTCTTTCAGTACCTTCCTCATCACTGGGTCCTACTCCTCACCCTTCTCCATGTGTTCCTCCTCTCCCCTGCTGTGAAAGTCAGGGAGTAATGAAGGACAAGGCGATTAAACCAAAATTAACAAAATATAAATCCTCGATCTAAATGAAAATTAAAAATGGATCTTTGGCTGTTTATTTGCTTCCCTAAAAAATAGCCTTGTACCTCAGCCAAATTGAGCGTAGCCAGGATTTCCCTGGAACGTTCTGGGGAAAATGGGCAGCTCCCAAAAGATGATCAAATAGTGGAAATAGTGGCTGCCTGCTTCCCCCCCTGCCCCCAACTCCATCCATCTCCCCTCCCCACTTCCACTGGAGCCTGCAGGAGAACCTGTGGGGCCACACTGAGACACATAGCATTATAGTGGCATTATCACAGTGACTGGAGAAAGCACTAGTCCAAACCACTAGCCCTCATTGCCTTCAGCAGGAACTACTGGTACTTGGCTTCTGGCTAACATCTCTTGTCTAAAGATGGGCATCTGTACCTGTCAACAGTCATAATTTGGTGGGTGCTATGATTAAAACTGGAGCCAGGCAGTCCAGTTTCTCTTTTGTGCAGTTGGGACAATAATACTCACAAGGATATTACCTGTACGGGGAGAGAAGCTCTGAAAGAAGGTGTTACTATTAGTGGCATATTCTTCAACATCGTTACTTTCCTGCCTGGCCTCTGGTGAATTAGAAAGGGGGCTCAAAGGCGGCATCCTGTGGCTACATGGAGCTGAGGTTGAGGCCGAGTTTGCTGCTCTCTGAGCTTGTTGTTGCAGAATAACTGTTGTGAGAGAAGTATTTGTTCTACATGTGCCATCTTCTTCTAACATTTTTTAAAATTAATTTTTCAAGAAAAAACACAAGAAGTATTGCAGTGAACAAGATATCGGTACCAACTGGGGGGGTAAAGAAAGAGGGAGATAGCTACTGCCTTATACTCTTAATGTTTGCTTTGCACACACAGTGTTTTATATTCCTGGGGTTTTTTTCAGCTGTGTGGCACTTGGTTTCATTCTGTGTTATGAAGCTATAATCATAAGCAATGCAGGATGTGCGGTGTGGCTTAGTTAATTTCAAGGGAAACCTTTAACTTCAGGGATCTCCTGACCTTTGAGCCATTGCTTTAACAGCATTACAGTTGCATTAATTTTGGAGATTTTGCAATCCCATGTTAATCCAAATTCCATTGAAGTCAATACACAGACACCCACTGTATTAAGCTGGGGTTGGTTCAAGTCATTACTCCTCAAATTGTGCTGAGAGAAGGATGGGGATAAAAAGGAGGATGCAGCGGTATATCAGAGCTCAGCTTCTTTTTTTGTGCTTTTATGGGTGAAGTAAAGGCTGGCTAAGAAAGAAATTGGGGACTAAATGTTTTTTAGAGGAGGAATTTTTTTTTGTGGGGAACAGGAGGCATGAGTGTAATGCAAGGCTGCAGTCTAAGGGTGCAGCAGTACTTGCCCCAAATGGGAACAACAGTGTACTTTGGCTGGAGAGTCCTCAGTGCATCTTCCCTTCCACAGGAAGGTGTGTCCTTGTGCCAGTTTCCCTCCTCTGCTTTCTTCTGCTTGACCACTGCACTGAAGAAAAAGTGAGAACCTGTTTCTGGTTCTCTTCAACCTGCTTTAGAGGAAGATCCAGAGGAAAGAGTGCTGTTCCCCTGTTTATGCATATACGTGAGCAGATGCACTTGGCTATTTGAGGACATACGGACCCCTTTAATGTCGGTGCACTCCATCTTTGCTTGGCATGCCTCCTGTATTCCCCCAGCCACTGTAGTGCACTGTGACCCAGATGCCCAGTGTCTAAGTGTGGCTGCCAGGGTGGGCAGCAGTGCCTGCTGCCTGTGCCCTGTGGGTCCTTTGCAGGCCTCCTTTCCCTAATGAATTTGTAGCGCTGATCTTGTGACCCGTACTGTAGCATAAAGCCTTGCTGTTCTGGGGCAGTATCTTCAAAAGACCTGGGCTTGAGCATTGGCCCTGCAACCAACAAGTGGTCATAAGACCTTCCAGAAGACTGTATCCAGATGTTGTGCCTGAAAGGCAGAAATGCTGAGTTAACATGTTCACAGATTCCTGCATCTTGGCTTCCTCCCAGCAAGTGGGAGGTAGAGAGCCAATAAACCTCACAGAGATGTGTGCCTTTGACAGCAGCCCCGTGTACACGAAGTGCTCTATTGCTCCTGGCCAGGAGCTGGGGCTCTGATACCTGCTGGATGATGTTAAAGCACTGAATCAGTGCCTTTAGGAATTTTTGTCTGCCTGGGCAAAGGAAGGTGTGATGGCATTGCTGCATCCATTCTGTTCAGCATGAGTAAAAGTCAGAGGGAAGATATGGTAGCACAGATCTCGCTGTGAGCTGCTGTCAGGAAAGTACACAATGTCCTTTCCAGCATGATATCCCTGCTGGTTTTAGCATGCTAGCTGGATTAAACTTAGTATAGACACATGTACTCATACTGTGTCTGAGTTTTCCTTTTGCTGAGGACACATACTTGTGGGTTTGGGGCTAGCCTGTATCTCCAAAATGTTGTGTGGAGCTGGTCCAGGTTTTTCCTTCAGCTGTATGTGTTGATGAAAAATGGCTTTTTAATGAAAGACTGTTTTTTTCACAGACGCTTCCTTTACATTCTTGTCTTAATTTCACTTTTTCTATGGAAAATGGTCAGGGTAGGAGAAGGAAGTGGGACAGGTGGTGTTTAATTTTTTTCTGACACAGCTTTCAATTTTCACGGAGAGGAAAAGGGAGGGAAAAGAGGACTGGGAAGAAGTCAAGGGAGGAAAGGAAACTTTTTTTGTTGCTTTTTCATCTAAGTTTGGTGCTGGAAAGCTCTTATCTACCTTTCTGCTTGTTTTCCTCATCATCCCATTATTTCCTGTGTTCCTTTCTCAGAGTTTTTCTCATCCCAGGCAGTTCCTTTCCCAAGAACATAAATGGCCACAAGTACTGATACTTGCATGGAAGGTTGGAAACGAAACTTGCAGGAAAATGCACTGACTCAGGTAGAAACATGCTTGGTATCAGCCCTGCAAGCTAAGCTGGTGACCTCTTCTTGCACTTTGAATCTGGTCACCAGCCTGGCAAGCTGCTGAGCCAAGAGCTGGTGGATGGGCCTTTGCTGGTGTCAGCCTGGTAAGCCAAAGCCCAAGAGAGCATCAGAGCATCCGCGCCCCCCCCCGCCTCTCATCACTTATGCCTTCGGGAAAGCGGGCAAGCTTGAGCAAGCAGAGCTGCCCCTCCTGTCCTGGAACAAGCAGGAGATTTTCCCCCTTCTCTTCCTCCCTGCATGTAGAGAAAGGCGGTCATTGCCTATCAAGTCTGCTGGCTTGAGAAGTGAGGAGGACTTTAAATGGGAATGGTGCCAGGAAGGGACATTTAAGACATGTCATGCTCCAGTCCTCCCCGGCAGGAGGTTTTGTATCCATGGTTGTTCTCTGCCCAAGATTAGCCACTGCTTTTTCCATTCTCTTAACAACAGTGGCTTTGCTGGGATTTGCCTCAGGCCCATCTAGCCCCATAACTGGGCTACTGGTTGGAATTTGGATTGCAGAAGATACTCAGAGAAAGATGTTCAAGGAGGCATCTTTTCCCATGTATCTCCTCCCTGGAGAGTCATGAAGACCGAGACCAAGGAAGAGTTGCTTGCCACCAACGTCTTCCCCTGCCCAGGGTGTCGCCACTGGCTTCCTTGCTCATAGTCAAGATCTAAAATGGCACAGCTCAGCCTGATGTGCTCCATCTCCAGGCTCAATGCTGTAAGTTGGAGTGGATAGTGGGTTGCTGGACAGAGAAGGGGTGTTGGAAGCACTGGGGAAATTGCATCTCCCACTGTGGCTACATACAACACATGCACTATTGCTGAGCAAGCTGTAGGTCCCTGGCGTGAAGTGGGCTTCCTACATGCCCTTTTTTTTTTTTCCTGTGGCCTCCTTCACCTCTCCTGGAGCTTGTCCCTGCAGTTGAAGCATGTAAAAAGGTAGGACTGCAGAAGCTTGAGAAGATCTTGGGGCATCTTTTTAGGCCAGTGATATGTGGACTGTGGTCTGCAAGACTAAGTTGATCACTATGTAGGTAAACTGTATTAAATAGTAGCTTTTACAAACTCAGTGGTTTCATGCAGCTGCTCTCCAAAATTCAGACAGTGGATAGCACGCCAAATGTTCAGGCACCACTGATCTGGTCTGTGTGCTCAGGCAAACTACCTGGTTAAGTCTCAGTCAGCCCTACACCCTGCCTTTAAAAGCTGCCCAAGGTGGAGTTTTCACAGCCTTCCCCGAGGAGTTTGTTTCAGAGCTTTGCTGTTGTTATAGCTAGATAGCTAGTCAGAGATCTCGCTGCAAATTTTGTTGTTAATAAAGATGATTGGTGGGAAAAAGAGAACTATTTTTCTCATGCAAATTAAAAACATACTACATTTGTCTTTTAGCATTTTTCTATCTATTTTTCTTCTATGTATTTTCTGTCCTTTTGATGTATGTCCCTATCTCTTTCTAATTTCCTACATTCCTTCCTCCATTATGATCGCTTTCTCCTTTCACAGGGGACAGAAAGAAGCGTCTGCCATGTTTTATGGGTTCCCACTTAATTCTGCCTGATCCCCCATTGTTAGAAGGCTCCTTCCCCTCTGGTTCCTTTCCATCTGGTATGGCAGATCTCTGCAGAGGGGTCCTGTGATTTTGGGATGCTTCCTAGGCCACCAGCGCCTCTGGCCCCATCTCCCTACTCTTTTAACCCAAACAGGTCGTGCTCGGATGCTAATGTTATGACTCTCTTCTTCTAGTGTGATGGTGCCTGGAGCTTTCAAATATGTTCATTAATTAAGCCTCCTGGGATGCATTCCCTGCTGACCACTCTGTGTATGTACATGGAGGCAGCGGAGGGGAGGAGAGGGGAGAGGGCATGCCTGTGCTGGAGCATATGCTGTGCATCATGCTGGTTCGCAGGCTCACATTAACGGGCATTCATTAAAGTCTCAGCCCCCTGCAGAAGTCGAGAGGGCCTGGGATGCCTTGGAGGGGCAAAGAGATGCAATCGGGTTTGACAGGATTTACACCACAAATTAAGTGCTGAGTGTTAACGTTTGACACTCCAGCTCCATGGAGCTTTTGGGTAGCCCCTCACAGAGAAATCTGTCAGAAACACAAGCACCCAGAAAGCAGCGGGGGAACCACCCTGCCATCTCCTGTTTTTCACTTCTTGGAGGATGCAAAACACCGAATCAGTGCTGTATGGCCTTGCCAGCTCCAGTGAGCACCCTGACTCCATTGCCCTGGGGAGGAAGGTGCTGTCATGGCAGAAAGCTTGCCACACCCCCCACATTTGCTGTCTCGCTGGCACAGGGCTGGAGGTATGGCCTGCAAATTGAGCGCAGGTCCCAGGAAGTGAGGAGCCATATGATGCCCTTCAACTTGGGGGCATGATTTTTCCCCTTAGCCCCTTCCTGTGGTTTGTATAACCATGGCCAGCTGCACTGTTGCAATGGTGGGCACAACCACACTGCTTCGAACGATGTCTTCTTGGGTCTCAGTGGTGGGGGACAATATTGACGTTGGAGAGGAGATTTGTGAGGGTCACTGACAGGGCTGCAGGAGACAGGGTAGGTGAGTGGATGCCCAAGGCTCTTCTCTCTCTGCTAGGTTGCTAGTCATGATTTTAGATGTAATGGGGGTGTGGAAGCAGCAACACTGTTCCTCTTGATCAATTAAAAGTATGAACCAAAACCATTTAATTACTTTGAGCCAGGGACGTTCATGCTGAAAGACTAATGGAAGCTTATTCTCATTTGTTAGACTTCCACTCTCCAAAGGTAGCTGTATTTTCTTCAGCTGTCCTCTGTGGTTATAGATTGTTGCTGCATGTGCTGCATGTGCTGTCTGAAGCAATGCTGTCTTCCAGCCTAGCAGAAGTGCTTTCCCCCACTGCTGTATCTTCCTGCTTCCTAGAGCTTGGAAAAGACTTTAACATTATGTGACATGAATAAAAGAAACACATATCAGTAGGTCCTACGATAATGAGAGCTGGGCAAGCCATTATAAAAAGCTTTTCCTTTGCTGAAAGTCTTCCCTGGATGGGCAGCAGCCTTCTGCCAGTCTCAGTACAGCACAGCATCCCACAATACCACCTTGTCATTAAAGCTGAATTCCTTCCCTGTGATCCATGTTTACTGTGCACATAATTAGCATCCCTGTGGCAGCCTCAAAAGACAATTCCTTCTGAGCTTCTGTTGTTCTAGGATTTATCCAATGTCGTGCTGGACTTTCTCAAACTCTTTGTTCCTCCTGCACAAAGACTACTCTTGTCCTGCTGTACTGTCCTTTAGCCATTGCACATCGTGCTTAGAGGTAGCCATAATACCTGTGGAGAGATGGGGCTCTTGCAGAAGCATCCAGTGGGCAGCCTTTCCATCTGTCTCTGTGGGGTGTGTTTTAAGCCATGCCGATTTAACTCCACAATCTTTCTTCAGCTGGCCTTCAAGTGTATACGGTTGAGTTTATTGCTCTCTGCTTTTCAAGAAATGTTTTTCCCAGGGTCATATTCTAGCTTACATTCTATTGCTTTGACTATTTATTACTTTCAACCTGCATGTAGACCTCAGGGTATGGTTTCTGCTCCTTCCATCAGTCTTTCTGCTTGTTTACCTGCCTTCCCTCAATATCACATGCCCAAGCACCACAAAGCACTGGTGCAGGGTGGGTGAGGGGACACTGCCCCTGTTCACAGCCAGGCAAATGGAGGCAGGGAGAGAGAGAAAGGCTGCAGTCAGATGTACTGCCCTGACTGCTGCTGAAGTGGATGGAGAGGTCAGAGGCTGTCCCTGCTGCCCTTCCCCTGCCAGTGGTTACCGTCAGTTCAGGTTGCCAGCATGGCTGCCTGCATTCTTGATCTTTAACCTGATCCTCTCAGCATGACCTATAGCAGAAAAAAATTTGCTCTTACCCACTAATGAGGATCTTTTTGCCATAGCAGTGTAGGAGAGCTATTATACCAGCAGTTATGCTGGCAGATCTGAGGGAGAAGAGGGTGGGATGAGGAGTGGGAGTGATGCTTACCTGCATCCCTGGGAGCACCCAGCCAGAGGAGCAGGTCTGGCTTCAGCATAAGTTACTACCCATCTTCTTCCAGCAAGTCCAAGCTGCAGAGGATTCAAACCCACAAACAGATTTCTCCGTGGTAGACCAGGCCTTGGTTCTGTAAATTTTAGCCTTTTGACTTTAGGCTTTTTTATTTTAGATATTTTTTTATGAAGTCCAAGAAGTAGCCTGCAACCCCTGAAAGGTCTGTGCACCAGATGCTGGAAACCTGTCCATCACTAGTCAAAACAATCTTTATGTTTACATGAGTGTGTGCAATAGCCTCTCCCTCATGTTGTTGCTTCTGAATGGGGAGAACTGGTGTGAGTACTCGCAGAAGGCAAGGAAACCTGGTCGGGTGAATACTGTCGAAGTAGATTCAGTCTTGTTATTCAAGCAGATGTTCATGAATATATTTTGCCATACTTGCAGTCTTAATTGTAATCTGACTTCATGGGCACATGAGCTTAAAAGTCGAAGACTGAATTTATGGAAGGAGATATGATCTGGGAGATGAACTACCAAGCTGGGCTCTGGAAAGTGAGGGTTCATGTCTAGCTCTGCACAAGCATGGGCAAGTCACCTGGCCTTATTGCTCCTTGCTTCCCCTGGGTCCTGGGGGTACTCAGATCCTGCTGCGGGGACATATCTGCATCCTGAGCAGGACTGTTTGTTTGCTGGATTGTGTCTTCATTCATAATTGTTGCTTTCCTTACTTTCCACTCTTGGCAAATATAGTGGAGATTTGCCACCTTTTTTTCCCTCCTGCCTATCACTCCCCTGTCCCTGAGACAAGGGATCTCCTCCGCTCCTCTTCTGCTTTCTCAGCTTCCATAGGAAGCTGTCTAAACCTTTCCTGGTGGGGCCCCTCCTGCAAAGCCAGGTCTCTGTGAAGTTTTGGTAATACAGTGACTTCACTGCCTCGTGAACAAGAGGAGAATCTGGGAAAGAAGCCAAAGCGTAATTCTACTACAGACATTATTATTATTCCTCTTAGCAAATACGGCAGGAAAAGTTACAATAACCAAGGGAAAGATAAGTGCAACTTGTACGTGTTTACTCTCTTCTGTATGTTTTTTCTTTTCTTTCTTTTCCTCCATGATGACAAGTATCTCTTTAAAGTTAGGGACAGATTGCATCCTTCTCGCCCGGAGCCCAGTGGCGTTGCCCATTGCATAGTGCACTGTATTCACTCTCACACAGTACCTTTTGCACAGCAGGCAGCAGTCGCAACTGCAGATGAGAGGTCCTCTCCTCGATGGCATTTGGAGGGGTCAGAGAGGCATTGGCACATCCCTGAGGGGGGACACCCACTCCAAGAGTTTTGCTCACTGCCCAGGTACTTTCTTCACCCAGGATGTGCGTGGGTAGTGCTCACCTCGGCTGGCACAGTGGTTCATGTGGCATAGACCCAGCTGGCTGCAAGCGAGGGCAGCCTCCTGGGGATGGTCTCAGGTGGAGGATTTGGAAGGACCCGCGAGTGGAGGAAAGGGGTAGGAGAGAGGCTACTTCGTGATGTTAACTGCTAGTGCAACTGTGCTGAGGTGGCTGTTAAAAACATTGATGCTTAAAAAGAAAGTTTTACCCCTTATGGTAAATGACGTGGTAACACAGACTCTAGAGATGTAAAACTCCTGCTCGGCCTACTGCAGCATTGTAAGACTGCAGCTGGTAAGAGAGCAAATGGCTCCAAAAATACTTGTAAAAACCGCAACACCTCTGTACATGCTGCCTGGTTCCTTGGTCTCCCCCCGCTCCACCCCAGGCAAACAAAAATGGAACACAAAAAATGTAAGTAAAGGTGAGGGGTCAGCCTCATGCTCAGTGTTTCTAAATAAGAACCTTTGTGGCAAGGTGGCACAGGGCAGTTTGGGAACAATTCTTCCTTTGATGATGCAAAATATTGCGGTGAGTCCTCTGAAGAAGGTCCTCTGCCACAGTTAGTTGTGGCAGCCCCAGACCATGTTGGGCACAGACGGTCCTTTCCTTGGGGCTGTGCATCCCTCATCGCTTTGTTGAAACTGGGTGTGTTTGCAGGCACCACCAAGCTCAACACTGGGGCAGAATTTGGTGCAAGTCCTCCCCAGCATTGCCAAGGCACTCAGACGAAGGTTGAGGGCAGTGATGGTTTTGATGCCTGTGGCGATAGGATCTGGTTTCGAAAAGGTGCAGCTGGGCACGTTGAGTCAAACTGTGATCTTGCACCGCTGCTAACCCCTACTAAACAGGGGAGTGCTGTTCGGAAGTGTGCCGCTTGTTGCTGTTGGCTCCGGATTTGCTCCCCAAGACCACAGAGTGAGTGGCAGTACTCTGAAACAGGACCCAGAGACCCCCAGCATGAGCCTTTCCCAGCTCTTGGGAACTACAACAAGGCTTCTCTGAGCTTAAAGGATAAATGGGGAGAGCACTGAATGCCTCCTCTTGTCTTCAACAGAAAGGAAAGAGTTTGGAGAGTCTTCTTTATGCAGAGTAGCACTGATCTGAGCTTTTGATAATGCAATGAACTTGTAAGTGTTCCAAACTGTGAGATTTTTGAATGAATTTTTAAATCCAGGGTTTAACATTAAAGATTATCATATATGTTTTGAATTTCAAAAAGGGAATTTACCCCCAAATGGCTAAGACTTCCTTCAGTGGCTTCTTATGGTTTTGTTCTGTTTTACATTTTTTTTGCACCTGGGTGCATTAAAGCAAAATCAAAAGAAAATGAAAGCCCAGCATCCACACTGTGCTTGGGGAATTTTCAACTTGTTGTTAAACCAGTGTCCAACTGGGCTCTTTCATATTAATGCCACTCTGTGAGCTCTTAAGAGGTGGCAGGAGCAACAACATCTGTGTGAAAAACTGAGCCAGCTGTGCAGAAAAAAAAAGAATCTTTCTTAGTTCAGAGCAGTTGTGTACTTTGCTGCTTGGGCGTAAGCAGCTTCTTGCATCTCTTATGGACGGAAAATTTGCAAAGTGTTTTCCTGAGACTCTTAACTCTAAAAGACAAGGGAAGCCTGTAGCAGCTTTATGTTTGCAAAAGTTAGCAGCTCTTGTAAAAAGGAATTTAGGACATCAGCGGAAGGGAAGAAGAGGGCGCAAGCATAAAATTAGAAAGAACTGTGAGGCTTCATCACCCCGAGTTTATGCTCAGGACTTGGCATCAGAAAAGAAGGTGTTAAGGAGGGAGGCATGTTGTCATGCGCAGTAACAGCAGCAGCTGCATTCGCAAAACCTCTTTCCTGCGTTTCGAGCTTGTTATGACAATACTCTATGGTTTTTTTGAAAACCTGCTTAAAAGGTTTGAAGCATTTTGTGAACATCTGACAGTTCCTTAAGGGTCGTGCTTCATGCCTCCCAACCTAGAGCCCTTTGGCGCAGGGCCTCTTGCAGAAAGCGTTTGCTCTTACAATCATGTTGGCCTCCAACAAAGCTGAACGTAGTGAACCTTCTTGTTTTTTTTTTCTTCTTTATAAGAAATGTGTGTGTTAATTAGAAATCAATACTAATACTTGGCACAGTGGTGGAGAGTGTGATTAATAGGCAGAGCAAGGCCCATGAATCTGGTGCCGAAGTCCTATTCCTGTCTCGCCATTGACTTGCTGCGTGGTGTTTAGGTGAGTTATACTCTCTCTCCGTCTTGGTTTTCCTCACTGCAAAATGGAGACTCTCTGCATTGCCCCAGTGCCTTACCTGCTAGCATATTTTAGAGCTACCTGTGCAACTTTCTGCACTGGAGCTTTTCTAGCATGATGCTGGATACCCAGCTAGACAGCTGGAGGGCTGGGACCAGCTGGTGATGAGGATGCCCACCATTTGTCACAAGTAAGGCCCAGTGAACTCATCTTGGACACTTAGAGCTGCAGATGCCTCAACCCTGGGTACACTGTGAGCAGGGAGAACCTCCCAGCTTTAGGATTGGTTTCCCTTTGCAACCTGTGCTGGCACGTACTCACACATCAAAAGGGCATACAGCAGACGGACAGTAGATTTGGATTAATCTGGCTGTACACATTTTATGTATTGGTCCTGCTTCCATCATGCGATGTGGGAATGATTAGCCCAAATGGTTGGAGAGTGAGGAACTGGAAATTTCCTTTGGGAAAAGATACTGTTCACATGATGTTGAAAGGCCATAGTGTATTAAGTGTGTGTGTAACACAGTCCCATTACTGAATAAAATTGCATAAAGTCAGAATTTATGTAATATCTAAATATATGGCAAAAGTTTAAATGGATTGAAATAAAGTGTTTTTACCTTATTGAACTGAAGTGTGCCAATATTACCATAATTAAATGGGAAATTCGAAGCAATTCATTTTGACTTTGACTTCACTCACTGAAAATGTCATCAAAGTTGATATTCTTACAACCTATTTTGATTTTATTGAAAACTTTTTTTTTCTCCAGTGGAAAATTGTCCTTTTACAACCTCTTTCAGAGACAGCTCAACTCAAAATCTGAAACATTCAATTATTGACCTGACATTTGCCAGAGCAGAAGACAAATTTGGATTTTCCTTTCTTTTCAATTTAAACGAAATAGACCTTGCCTTTTTTGTTTCTCTGCTGTTTGTTTAGTTTTAATTATTTTAATAATTTTACATCCAAAGTAGTTTGGGATTAACAAAGTTTAAGATATGGAAGTCTAATATCTTTGAACATTTTCATGAAAGCTAGTTTCAACCTGACTGCTTCTGGAGGCTGGAAATTATGCTTTTATGCTTTTATCAGGCTTGTTTTGAGCATCATGTATGAGACAGGGAAGTTTCGCTGTGATTGTGCATGTTCTCACTTAAAGGCTCTCTCTCATACCAGCGGGCTGCAGCAGTTTCATTATCAAAATGGATGCAAATGTGATTAGACCATTAAGCCCCGATGTGGCAAGATATTTAAACATGTGCTTAATTTTTAAACATCAAGTGTGTTTCCAGTGACTTAACTGCCTTTAGTGGAATTGCTAGGACATATCAAATCAGCCTGGGCATCAGTGTCTGCCCAAGCGGCTGTGGGCACTCCATGCAGTATTGTAATGCCATGCAGGTGGCAGCGTAGGTGAAATAGGACTGACAGCTGAGTCACGGAGCAGGAAAGATTTTAGGGGAGCTCAAAGGCATAGTGAACACCGAAGAACATCTGCCAAATATCCTTTCACTTGCAAAGCTTGTGTACTGCATAGGATGAGAGCACTTCATACATGAGATGCAAAACTGGGGTGGAAAGCAGATAGCCAACTTGTTGGCATTACCTCAGCCAAAAGTTGTGGGTTGCTGTACCAGATCCTTTAAGAATCTGATACTCACCTTGTGACAGTCCTTCCTGACTTCCAGGAGAATGGGATCTGTCTGTAAATGAAAACTTTTCTTCTCAGAAATGGCTGTTTTCTGTCTCCTCAGGGATTGTTTTTATTTTAAATTATTTAATTTTGTTTTGCTTTTTCTTAGGCACCCCATTGTTGAAGTATGGGTATGAGCCCATCATAACCAGCCATGGGTTGATGATGGTGCTGGAATATCCTGGTAATGTGGAGAGGCCAATAAGGTGGGCACCCCAGGAAGTACTGGGGGGGGCGGGCTCCCCTGCCTTTGGCGTGGAGATGTGGGGCCATTTTGGGGGGACTTATTTCCTACCCCCAAGCCCCACTCTTCATGGCTCACTGCACTTCCTTAAGCCCAATCCCAGCTCCCACGCTGCTACTGCAGCCCCACATTCCTCTCCCCCAACCTCTCCTTCCTGGGGCTGCCCTCGGTCCCTCTCCAACCTGATCTAGGTATGGCCCAGGCTGGCCCAGCCTTCCCTCTCCCCCTTGCAGGATAGCTTTCTCACATAGGAAATCCCAGCTCCTTGGAGTCCTCGTTGCTGACCCAAGCCTTGCCGTGGCCTCAGTGGCTTTTTGTCATACATGCACCCCCGTGTGCGTGGGTATACTCCAGTTTGTGGTGGAGCCCATCAACATTTGGGTGGGTGGATGCATCGTGTTCCTGTTATCTTGCTGCCTCATCATTGCTGGAAGATGCAGCAGCACCAACAAGGCCTGGGTTTCATGTGGCTACCTGAGGTTCCTGAAGGACTCCCAGACAATGTCAGTGGTGTCTGCAGGGAGGGAGCCACGCAGCAGCATGTCCCTGCATCTTCACCCAGCCTGTGCCTAACAGGGCAAGCACTGTCCCTTTTCTGTCCATCACCCTCTGATCTTCCTCCTTTTGGAGGAGGATGAACATAGCTATTGGTGCTTTGGGTAAAAGTAGTTGAACCATAGGTTGGGACTATTTGTACTGGAATTCGACCTAATGCTAGTTGTATCGGAATAAGTGAAAAAGCCACTCAGGTGTGAGCTTGCAGTCGATGTTTCAATGGCTTTTTTCCTGTAATGGGGGCAGGAGGTGGAGGGATATGCAGAACAAATATCTCTCGATGCATTCTGTGTTAAAGTGTCAAAAGTCACAGATGAGCCTGTTCCCCTCCCCCCATCCCCACCTCTTTTCCCATGCAGCAGCACCCTGAGCTCCTGCCTCTCCCCACCACACAAAAATCACATCTTCCAGCCTGCCCATCCATTCATCCTGCCTTCCCCTGTGCCAGCTCCCCTTACCAGTCTTTAATCTTATTCCTTATGGGCTCTGCCCTTCCCACTCAATATACCATCGGATATATTTAAACCTTGAGTAGTTTTCCCTTATTAAGCAGTTTATCACTATGTTGTGCCTTTTTTTTTAACCAGGAGCGAAGGAAGAAATTTATTCTTTTGACTATAAATCATTACAAAGCTGCTGGGCCGTTAATGTATTTTTTTATGGCTTGGCAAACAGAAAATAAGAGGGAGTGTCTTAGTAGAGCTTTGCCGACCTGTTTTAATTTCAGCTTCCTAATCCTCACTCTCTGATCCCCAGTCCTGGGAGCAGTTACATTTCTCTTGCAGAGGCACCAGTGAATACCTTCTCCCAAAGGAGGCAACTTTGCTGTGTCAGCAATATCACATGCTGTTGCCAGCATTTGGCACTGATCCACAGCGCGACACATCTCTGCTGACTGGGCTGTGCTGGGAGAATACTAGCAAAGAAATGGGATTGCTTTTAGATCCTGAGAAGAGCTCTAATTAGACTCCTGCTCTGAGTTAAGCAAGTTACATACAGCTCTCATCTCATCCCATGCAGCCTGATCCTGTACTTTGCATGTTGTGGGCTCAGCTGGCCTCAGGTGTGGTTAGAGAAACCCGTGGGGATGCTTGAGGATGCATTCAGAGACAGTGACTGGCTATGGCGGTGCTTCCCAAATGGTAAGACCTGTCTGCTGTGAGTTTTTGCAACCTGCTTCAGGAAAATGAACCAAGATATGCCTTCGCTGCTCTCAGTCAGCTCCATGCCTTTTTCCCTCTTTTAGGAAACATAGATACAAATCTTTGCTGTAAAAGGTGTGTTTTCCTTTCTGATGTGCTGTGACAGGCACCGAGATAATTAAGAGGAGCTATGTGGGAGTTTTATGTTGGCATCTGAGCTAGACGAATGGGAACGCCTGCAACTCTGAGCTGTTGTTGCAGGCTCTTTGCAAACTCAAGCTTAGTGTCCCACCTTAAATATGCTTGCACAAACATTTGATAAGCTTTCATTCCCAAGTCACTTCAGCTAAAGTAACTGGCCATGGTCATTTAAAATGTTCCCATCCCCCTAGACATTCATTACTGTTGGATGATGCCTCCACTGTAGCAGTGAGCAGAACAGGACAGCATGTCTGCAACGTAGCTTTCCCCTTTCACAACAAAGCAAGTTAGCCTGTCCTTACATCTTCCTCAGCAGGTTATGCTAATTAATGCCTGGTTGTGACATGAAGGCACAGCTTCCTTTCTGCTTTTACTGTTTTTTGGGCAATAACCTCGTGCTGAGCAACAAGGCAAATAGCAGAGGATTACAACATCTTAACTTACTGCAGCAGGATTCCCCAGAGCTGATCTATCACAGGACTAGGGATGAAGGAGAAGGGACTGGGTTTGCCAGTCTCAGCTTTGTAGAAGACAAAGAATAGGGAGATATCTTTCCGTGCCCAGCTAAACTTTCAGTTTCCTCCTTGCCTGTGCCTGTCATTTGGAAAATGCTGCTTCAAACATCTCTGGAGGACTTTAGGAAGGAAAGAAACAACTGGAACCCTGTTGCAAGGATACACTGTCCTGTTTGTA
Source organism: Gavia stellata (assembly GCF_030936135.1). Classification (NCBI taxonomy): domain Eukaryota; kingdom Metazoa; phylum Chordata; class Aves; order Gaviiformes; family Gaviidae; genus Gavia; species Gavia stellata. The sequence goes on along the minus strand of NC_082594.1, from coordinate 128,825,059 downwards.
CCTTGGGTATGCTGCCTTATTGTGGCCTTCAGCCATCTTCTGTAGATAGACTGTGTGCTCCTGATTTGCTCACCAGAGTCCTGGGGGGATGAGTCATTGATGACTCTGATGCTGGGCACAGCCAGGAATGGGCAAAGGTGACACCAAATAGTCCCACCGAGTGGGCTGAATTAGGCTTACCCACTCCTCCCCTCTTCCACTTCAGGGTAGAAATGAGTGAGCACTTAAGTTCCTGATGCCCTTTGGGTCCCCTCTGGTCTTGCTTGTCTGCTAAAGCAAAAAATCCCCTAACCTCAGTAGTGCAGCTGCTGCTTGAGGCCTCTGCAAATGCTGCGCATTCAAGGACGGCCAGCTTAGATCGCAGCAGTATCTGTTTCCGCATGCATTGGAGGGAAGGGTTAAACTTTCCATAATGTACCTAATTGTGCAACACTATACCATGGAGAGGGGGATTAACACATGCCCCAGAGCACAGCAATTGATTGCTTTTATCCTAGCTAATGTCATTGTAGATGCTATTTGTTTCCTATCAAGGTCCCTTCCTATTTTTATAATCTCGTTATAATACAATACAGTTGTCTTTTTTCCTCTAACTTGCATGCATACTGCATCTGAGGCAGCAGAGATGCAAGGCAACCATCCCCAGCTAGCAGGAGCTGCGAAGAAGGTGGCTCTCCTGGCAGCTCCAGCCAGGCTGGACAGAGACACAGAAGAGAAGCCAGTACTGGAAACACAGCAGGAGTCCAGAACTAGAAAGGACCATTTGGATCACTGGGGCTCTGACTCTGCTATTACCATGGCATCTGTAAACCAGATTTGAGTTCTTGTTCCCACTTTGTACATGTTAGCAAGCTGCTCTTAACACTATGCTCTTCTTACAGTTCAAAAACCTCTTTTGCGTTTCAAGACTGTGACTAATTAAAGAAAAGCATTAAGATCTGTTGGAAGAGCACTGTTCAGGTTACACAGAGAGCTCAACATAATGTGATCCCTGCTACATGGAGAGCACAGCCCCTCTCGATTTCCCTAGCAAGTCTGAATGCTCAGCAGTTCAGCAAATCAAACCCTTGAGGTCTAAGCCTGAGCAAATGAGGATCTCACACTAATAGGGACTCTCTGAGGATAACTGGAGCTGACTGACTTGCTCAGCAGGACCCAGGGAGTCTGTGCCAGAAATGGGTAAGTAATCAAATTCCTCACTTACGAGATCCCCTTTTCCACCCCTGCAAGAGCCACTCCAGCTTCCCAAGGACATGGGAGGGAACTGACACCATTATTGAAGGATATATAGCTGAAACCTTTCCTGTCCTTTTTTGGTTTTAAAGTCCAGTTTTCATCCCCCTACAGCTGCAGGTTGGTAAGGTCAGGGGCAGAGAGATGTGCTCCATGTCATCTCAATCAGATAATTGTGTGAAATCCTCCTCCCATCTGGCCTACAGGGAAAGACCTATTTCGAAAAGGGAGGATGGCAGGGGTGGTAGTGACCACCATTCACCAGGCCAACAGCTGAGGCCAGAGCAGAGTGGGTCAGCAAGAAGTTTCAGTGTTAGCTTTTTGTCTAGTTCAGTTGAGGGTATAAATGGTAAGGGAGAAAGGTCAGTGTGATCAGCATAGATTTACAGGTAGCCAATGTCCCTGATCAGCTGGTCTAGTTCTTGGCAAGAAATGCTGCAGGTCTCAAGTGCAAGACCCTGAAACTGTGTTTTCTCCCTGGATTTGTGTCTGCTAGCCCTCATATCCTACACAGTGGGCAGCAATCCTGAGATTGCTTTACTGTGGTAAAAATGAATCTATTTACTGGGGATGATCTATGCTGGAGGGGTGACTAGATACCACCAGTTGTGCCTGATGATTTCTCCAGGGACAAAGGTGCTTAGAGGTTAACTTGGCTTTTTTTTTTTACCTGCATTTAACAGAGAGAGTAACATTGTATACACCTCAGAATAAATGTTAGTGTCAGTGTAGGTTTAACACCTATGTTACGAAGATCTTGCTCTAAAACCCTGATAGATGTGATAGTTTTCCTGCTGTTTATTCCAGTCTGTCCTGTAGAGCCAGCAAGGACAGGAAAGAAAGAGTTGGAGATTATTTTGCCTTATGCACTGTCAGGTTAAGACCCCATTGCTAGAACTGTGAGCCAGAAAGAGCCAGCATAAGCCTTATTTTGGGATGTTGTCCCTGTTCAAATAAAGGGAATGGTCTTACTCCCAATAAATTCTCAGTCTGGTGTCTGAGATATTCAAAGTTTGATGCAGCTGTTTCAGACAATAAAATGGCCAAACTCTGTCTGACTGCAACTACTCCTTTTAGCTCTCAGCTATGTGCTTGCCCATCATGGTGGTGGGGATAGTGCAGAAAGAGCTGGACAGGGTGAGGGAAAGGGTCAAGGTTGGCAAGTGTGACTTGCATGGCTGAGTTGCAGAGAGGGAAGGGCAGGGGCCCAGAGGCACCACTGGTGAGAGTTCTGGGAATTACAAGAAAGCAGGGGCTGCTGAGTATTGGACTGGACTGCTAAGCTGTGCTGCATAGTATAGACATTTTCTGGGGCTTTAAAGACTTAAATTAGACAAACTTCTGTTGGGAGTGGCTTAGACAGTGTTGATTGTGTCTTGAGGAGCTATGCTAGAAAGTCTCTGTTCCTCTTTTCTGACAGAAGCGTGGTATTTTCTTGGGTGGCCTCACTATGCCCCACAGGGTCTCTGGGAAGGCTCCCTCTAGTACCTGTATAACATGTGCCCACAAACTGGGGCACAGAGGCAATCACCCTGCGGATGTCTGGACCAAAGTTTGCCTTGTCCTTGCTGTGACCTGGCAGAAGGGCTACAATGTGGTGGAGCCCTCCCTTCTTCTCACCACTGCTCCCAGCTCCCAGTATAATTTTTTGAAGGAGGTCTCTACTAAGCATTGTCCCCAGGAAAGTTTGTGCTAGAGCACATTGGTCCCGGGATACATTCTACTATGACAGTGTGCATTTGTCCCAGATGCCTGCCATGAAGAATGACTTTGGAGGCTAGAAGTTTTTCTATGGTAGAATATCCTTAGTGAACTGGGAACAATTCAGCCTGTGCTCCATTGGAGTGCTTGGTGACGGTGGTTTCACAAGCAGGGTGGAGTGTACTGCAAGCTGCCTCCAGACAGTAGGCTGGGTAAATGCAGCTTTTCATTAGATAGATTCTGAACTAGCAACTGTAGCACATCTACTGGTGGCAACTAAGCTGGCAACTAAGCACCACACAGTCGCTCACTCACTCCCGCCCTGCCCCAGAGGGATGGGGGAGAGAATAGGAAAAGTAAAAGTGAGAAAGCTTGTGGGTTGAGATAAAAACAGTTTAATAAGTGAAATGAAATAAAATAAAATAATAATAATGATAATAATAATAATTGCAATGAAAAGGAAAACAACAACAACAAAAAACAAGAAAGGCAAGTGATGCAAATGAAAACAATTGCTCACCACCCTCCGACCGATGCCCAGTCCAAGCAGCGGTCCCCCAGACAGCTTTCCCCCTAGTTTATATACTGAGCATGACATCATATGGTATGGAATATCCCTTTGGTCAGTTGTGGTCAGCTGTTCCGGCTGTGTCCCCTCCCAACTTCTTGTGCACCCCCAGCCTCCCCACTGGTGGGGTTGTGTGAGAAACAGAAAAGGCCTTGACTCTGTGTAAGCACTGCTCAGCAGTAACTAAAACATCCCTGTGTATCAACACTGTTTTCAGTACAAATCCAAAACACAGCCCCATACTAGCTACTATGAAGAAAATTAACTCTATCCCAGCCAAAACCAGCACAGACCCGTATTCAGCCAGCTTGTTGAGCAGCCTGTTTGGACGCTGTCATATTATGCTGGATAACACCATTGTTATCACTGCTTGCAACTGCAAGTCAGGCTCCTTCAGGGGCTTTTGAGTGGTTGATGCACTAGCAGGTCCTGTGGCAGAAGTACTCCCTGCATCTGTTACGGTATCCTCCAGCTGTGAGTGACTCCTTCCTGCGCTGCAGGTTTTGCTACTGCTCAGTGTGTTGAGTCGGCAATGTACCTCAGCTCATTTGGGGTGGGACACATTTCTCTTCTTTAGCACAGAAGGCTGCTTTGGTCCCAGACTCAGAGATGTGAGGCAGGCCAAAGGCACAGTGACTTGTGTTTTCCTTTCATCTCAGGAAAAAGACTGCTCTGCTGTTTCTCCCTCCATTGCCTGCAGTTGCCAGATTGAACAGTGTGTTCCTACCCTGTTCTTGAAACTTTTGAGTGACCTCATCTTTGCCTTTCTAACCAGGGACCCAAAAATGTCATACTGCCAAAGGCCTCTTCCCCAGCACATGGCAACAGAATTGCTAATTGCACTGGGACGGGGGAGCCATTCCCTAGGTCTCAGATGCAAGCTGATACAGCTTGAAGCTTTATTCTTATTTTTTCCCCCAGCCACACACGTTTCTGCATGCTTCCCCTGGAGGTCTGGAGATGCAGAATGCATGCAACTGAGTGTTTTTTTCATCCCTTTCACAATTCCCTCCCTCCTTTCTCCCCTGGCCATTTGCTTCTCTGCCTTGTCAGCACTGCAGGGTGAACCTGTACCTTGGCCTCTGTGTATGCAAAGTCCTGCTAGCCCAGCCTCCCACACTGTTGAGTATCAGAGATTTCTGCTAGCAGGTGCCAGAGGATGCTGACTTGCCAACAGTTCTTGGGGGTACTTGCAAAGTAGAGAGCTTGACTTCCATGGTATGAATGACCTTCCAAAGAAACTACTGTTTTTCTGTGGTCCTGGGAGATCAACACTCCTAAGCTAAATACAGTGGGGGGAGGACCCTCTGTGCGCTATACTGCAACCCCGCCAGTGATACCCAGATATGTCGCTGAGCATGGTTGCCTCTGAAAACCAAGCGCTGGGGATGATCTAGCAGTAGAGGGTGATGTGCCCTTAGCACAAGTTCAACAGCGTGATCAGAGCGCTTCCTGATGGCACAGCCTCTGAGGCTCTTGTGGTCTGTGACTATCTGTCATCATGGTACTATGGACTGGTGGTTGTGCATCAGCTGTTTGCATTATAATCTGGCCTATTGATGTGAAGTGAAGGTGGTGGAAGTCCTAATTTCACTCATGGGACTGTCAGCAGAGGTGATTTGCTGGTCTTGCTGGTGATCTCTGGCAGTGGGCGGGAGCTGGGAACATTTTCTCTCAACTTAGAATGAGTCAAAGTGCTAAGATGTGCCCATGTCTTTCAGCTTTACTGCATCTGATATATTCTGAAGCTTCTCAGGCTTGTAATCCTTGTAGGGCAGCTAGCAAACATGTGATAGCATCTGCCTCCTCCTCATACCCAGCAGGGAGGCAAATGCTGGTTGCGGGCCTGGGTCCTACATGCTCGTGTCATCCTGTATGAACTATCTACATAGAGTCCTTCATGGATGTAGGGGAGGGTGCTGACTGTGCTACTTGGAAAAGCAGTAGCAACCCATCAAAAATGAAATCAGAGTGATCTGTTGCCAGAAGAGTTACTTGGTCCTGAAAACATGAAGGAACTCTGAAAGAGTCTCTGTAGCCGAAACATTGTTCTGCTGGCTGGTTGCCTGATAGGCGACAAAAAAATGGATCATCTGTTCTAATTAGTGATGGGAGCTCACTGCATCGGGATCAAAGGAGAAAGCTGTTTGCAGAATCAAGCTAAGATCAAAGCGTCCTATGTACAGGAAGGGCCCATTCCTCTTTCCGCTGACAGTGGTGGACCCTGCTTGTCCTCTAGGCATGCTGCTTATGGGGATGCTTAATTACTAAGTAAGGAGGAGACTGCACACAGAAAAGAGGGTGTAATGGCTGTTGTAATCCAATTCTAAGAGATGATTTGGTAGTGATCGGTTCTTGTTGTCTCTCACAAATCATTAAACGTCTCTGAGTGCTTAGAAAAGGTCTGGATTGTGTACCTTTGCAAAAGGAGACTCTTTACAACATCCTTTGTTTGATTTTTTTCTGACCTTTTTATGTGTAATTTGACTTAATAGACTCGGATGTATGCGTACGTGTACATCTATATTTGCATTTATACCTGCTCAAGGGAATTCAAGTCCTCATTCCTTAGGCTGCATTGAAAAATCCTTATCCCAATAGATATGCTAAATTTCCTCTCTCCCTCCCCTGTATCCCTCCTTTTGCATTAATGCAAAGCCACATTTTTGCAACTCCTAATTTTGAAATGTTTAAACATTTAACATTTGGTTGAGTTTTCCTACTAGGTGTGTTCCTGACCGTACAGGTTTAAAAGTGTATGTGTCTTTGTGTGCATCCACCTGTGTTTTGGCCTATGAATATTGGTGCGGAAGGATGCAGTCATGTAGATCCGTGCATAGATGGACAAGGGCATGTGTAACGGTGTTACGTTTTCTAGTAGTCTGAGTTATAAAGAAAGACGCTGTAGCTTCTGGAGAGGATTTGATGTTTGCTCTTTCACCTGCCTCCCTGGAAGAGGAGTCAGACTGTAGTAATGTCCACCTGGTGCTGTGTTAACACACCAGCATACCTCCGTGTTTATGGTGGTGGAAGAGGACTTTGCTACATTTGGTCTCCTAACTCCCCTGTCGCCTTGTTTAAGCTTGTAAGTCAGAAGCGGTTGTGTGTTTTCCCCAGCTGTAGCCCTGCAGGTGCCACCTAGCTTAACAAAATGAGTCCTTGTCTTTATGTGCCACCTGCCTTGTATGTATCCTGGGCCAAAGAGCAGCTGACAGGCCTTGGGATGCATGGGGCAAAACCAAGTCTGAGGAGCTGGCTTGCCCAGTGGTTTAACAAGATAGAGAGACAGGACAGCATGGCTGGGGTGTGGGGGTGGTGTGTGTGCTCATGTTGCATGCCCAGGTTCAAAGGAGCTCCCCTTGGCAAGAGAAATGGATGGGGATCTCAGCTCTTCCTTAGTGCCCCCCTCACAGAAAACACTCCATGGCATTCAAATCAAAAAGGATGCAGTGGTGCCTTGAAAGGGGGAGGAGATTACAGGGGCTGTACGTTGTTGCAGGGCTAGTGTGGAGCACTTGCAGAGTAAAGGGAATATTATTTAATTTTTAAATTATGCATAATTGGTTGGGAAATTCTCAAGTGTCTTGAAAATTATTTTTACAGTAGAAATTATGCATGTTCTATTTTAGTGCTTTATTATTCTGCAGGATGTTTACAATCAACTAATAGTAAATATTACAAGTAGCAAGAGGGTGGTTATGTATGAAAATCACATAATCTTGATGATTGAGTTATTGATGTAACTAACCCTACAATGCAAACCGTAAACTCTAACTTTTCCAGTACATTTGCTGTTAGTGAATACTCTTACTTAAGTATTACTTTTCCTGAATGACAAGAATTTGACTACATGGGTTTTTCTTGGAGGGGAAAGTGGAGGCGATAAGGGATCAGCTGAAGAACACATGTTGCTATTCCAAATCAGATGAGTGCTTGGTTTTCCTCTCATGGAGACCATCTCATTAAGTCTACACTGAACATGGCAGAAGAGTTTTCTGCACCACATTGGAGAGAGAGGTTAATCCAATAAATGTCAAAGTTATTGTGACTCCCTGCACACTGTTTAGCACATGGATGATGCTAGACTGGATGAGTAGTCATGGTAAGGTAGCTTTCATATTTAGGCCTGCAGAAAAGAGGATCCCTTGTCAGTGTCACATTCAGTAAGAGACATCTCCAAAATTGACATAGATCACTTCTGGGGTTTTTTTTTTGGCTACTGCCACTGCCTGGTCAGCCATAAGCAAATGAGGAGACCGAAACCATTCCCAGTCTGTTGAACACAGATGCAACTGGAAGGCAGATACCTTGTAATAAAGGTGATGCTTATTACTGGCTGTTCAAATTATTTACTTCCTCTTGCTGCTGACAGCCCTGCATAGAAGATTGATGGATTAAGGTTTCACCAGCTGTTCCTCATCTAGGCACCAAACTCTTTGAGCTGTTAGCACCACAGATGAACTGTTTTCCTAAGAATTTCCAAAATGTTCCTTATTTTTAAACATGTTCTGAGCCTGTGAGGAAAGTCAGAGTGTGGATTTTTGTTTGATTTTTTTTTTCTGCAAAGTAAGAAAGTCATGAATTTCACTTGGAGAGATTAAAATACTGTCTGGCTGTGTTCTTAAGCACTTCTGAGCCTCCCCAAACTACCTAGGGCTTTGGAGGTGGGAGATATGGAGGAGGGAGTGCAAGTCCAGAGCAGGTTGCTGAGGATTTGCAAGCTGGGGTATTGCAGCTCCAGAGCAGTCAGAACTCATCATAGTCCATTCAGGTGCTAGAAACTTTGGATGTGTAGCATCTGAGGCTCAGCATTTCCAGGCGTACCCCATGTCTCCGTTAGGTAGGCTGGGAAGGATCCCAGCAGAAAAGTGCATGGGAGACCACTCACTTTTTTTTTTTTCAGAAATTAGCCTGTTCGGTTTCTCTGAGGTTCAGATAGAAACTTGTTCTCATGGAGCATTTCACCTTCAGCAAAACAGTTCCTCGTGGCAGAAAATAGAAACTTTGCTGGCAGCCCTTCCTGGAGTCAGCAAGAGAACAGGGCACTCCACAGACTACACCTGGGTGCTAGCAATATTGATAATGCCTTTGATCTTGAAAACTCCTTGCCTTCTCCAGCAGCCTCCCTTATGCTTTCAACAAGAAGATAGTGAGCTGTCATATATAGAGTTTTTTTTTTTTTAGTCAATATTTTGATTTTTGTGGAGAAAAATGCTTTAAAGAATTTTAGTGCTGCTCAAAATGGTGGTGGTGAGTCCTTGGTTAGTTTCATTTGACAAGATTTTTGGCAGTAGGAATGGACATCTTTCCCTGTGTGATTTGCAGTCTGAAAACTGCAGCCTTGAACTGCTGTGCCAGGAAGCTGGGGCATATCAGGCTTTGAGCCCTGTCCAGCCTGTGTGGAATGTAAAGAATTGAATGGTGGAAAATAAATCAGATTTTATGAGATCTTCCATTGTCAGTAGTCATTTTTCACCAGCTAGATAGAAATACCTGGACTGGAAAATATTTAGATTTTTACCCCTTTAAATTAAAAAATATCACTAAAATGTTTCTGCTCATGCTTGACATTATGAGGGGTAGAAGTTGGGGGGGAGAGCTGTTTTTCTTCTTACCCCTTGGTGAAGACTTTTAGAATGCAGTGTCCTTTTCTGTTTCCATGATTTTTGGTATCACTGAGATCGATGAGTTTGAAAACATATTTCATTATCTCTTAGACACAGCTTGGCTGCTCTTCTGGCTCTTTCCCTGTCACCAAAACAAAAACCTGTTGTTTTCAGAGGCTCTGAAACTAGAGTGCTCTCACTTAAAACGGCAACCTATCTGCATTTGCCTGTGAAAAATGTCTGCATGAGAGCAGCCTGATCTGTTGAGGGAGGAATATAATCCTTCTTAGCCTGAAGTAATTAGTAAGACACAGCTGTGTAAGAACAGGATGCTGCTGTCATGACCTGCATGTGTATGGGTCCACCTGCAGTGCTTGAACTGGGTGTCCTTCTCTTTCCAGGTCTGGTGTGTCCTCTGGAGGTGTCAGTCAGCTCAGGGAGTATCCAGGTTGCCCGAGGCCAGACAGCAGTATTGCCCTGCACCTTCACCACTAATGCTGCTCTCACTAACCTTAATGTCATCTGGATGGTCATTCCTCTTTCTAATGCCAACCAGCCTCAACAGGTAGGTGTTTTCTTACTGGACCATGCATTTCCTTGTGACTTTCTTTTTCCCTCACCCTTTTCACGCTGATCTGGATGCAGTCCCTTTACAATGCTGAGTCTCTGGTTGTCCCAGAACATTCCTGTCATTGCTGAACATGCCCTCTGGATCTTACATGAATCTGATTTCTTTAATGCTTTGTCAACTGGTGCACATTGTGTCCTTGACTGCCTTGGCTGGCTGTGCAACCAGGGCAGGTGTATGTGATACTCTATGGCTGCCCTGGATCTCTGGTGGTTTCTGTGTTCAAAACGGAACAGGAGATGTAATCCAGGTTTTGCTGTGCCAGATAAAGGATTTGGAAAATCTGGGAGTAGTTGCAGGCTTAAACCTGTGAGACCTATGTAAAATGTGCTAGAACACATGGCCTCTCATCGACTCATCTCCCCTTTTACTTCCTCTCTTACCTTTTCACTATCTGTTGCTTATGCAAGGCCATTCTTATGATCATTAGCAAATGAGAGTCTATTGTGGTGGGCACAAGAATCATAACGTGAGATCTGGCGGCCTGTTTTTTTGCCCATATACTCCGACAGCAGAAGAATGCCATTGGTCTGAAATGCATTTGTCTTGGGTCACACTGCCCCCATCACGTTTGCTGTTCAGTTTTGAGAACCTGAACTGCAGAGTACTTGATCCTCAGGGACTTGGTCTGAGTACAGACTGCTATATTAGCTGTCTGACTGGTACAGATTGTGCAGATTCAAGGGTTGTGTTTCCTGTCATTCAGTTCATCCCAGTGATCTTCAGTAAGTAGTGTCAAATCATGGCAGGATCTTACTGGCTGAGACTCAATATGATACTGTCCACTGGGCGGATGCTTTTCAGTAAAGTACTCACTGACCTGCAGAGAGTCTCTGCCTTTCTACATTGATCCTGTCCAGATGGGTAATGACTATTATATGAAGCAGGCTGGTATTGCCAATCCACCTTTGTCAGAAGACTTGGGTATCTATCTGGTCTGTTACCTTTGTGAATATTTTTATTGACATAAACCAGGCTACAGAGTGTGTTCTTCTTTTAGAGAAAAGACCTCTGCTAGAATGGGTCTGCCTGGGACAACTGTATATTGAGTGCTGGTTATTCTTTAGGAAGTGGTCCTTTTGGCTTTGGAAGCCTATGTTTTGCTTGCTTCCTCCTTACACAGTTCCTGAAGTGTTGTTTTAGCCTTCCTTTCTTTTTCAGGTTATTCTCTACCAAGGGGGACAGATCTTTGGTGGTGCACCCCAGTTCTATGGGCGAGTGGGGTTTGCTGTGACAATGCCAACCACCAGTGCCTCCATCTTCATCAACAACACTCAGCTATCAGATACTGGCACATACCAGTGTTTGGTCAACAATCTTCCCGATCGAGGCGTCAGGAATATTGGAGTCATTGGACTTACAGTCTTGGGTGTGTTTATTGGGATTATGGGGGGGAGGGGAGGAGCCAGGGACAAGGGGATCCTCTGTGCATGATACTGCATCTATGATGCAGAGCAATATGGTAGTATATGCCTTGCAGCCCATGGACATCCTGTGGTGAAGGATGGACTGCCTTGTGGGTTTGGGAGTTTGTAGGGTATATAGCCTTCATATGCAGGTAGCATATAATGGAGTTTTAAAATATGGTGGAGAGAAACCTTTTGTATGAACATGGTGATGTGGAGTTCCAAAGAAGCATGAATAAAGTATAGCATCCTGGAGAGCTGAAGGAACCATAAGAGTTTTGTGCATAGTAACAGGACAAGAGAATGAATTTAGATCTTTGTTTCCTTTTCATGAAAGCAATTAGTACTGGATGTTCCCTGGGATGTTAAGTACTCCAGAGTGTGTGCCATTATAAGGATATGGAAGCAAAACCCAACTACAGCAAATTCTGTGTGCAACTCTGTGAGCTCTCACCACCCTTGCTATCTCAAACACAGAAATGTTCGCTGCCTTTTTCTTTAGGGAGTGATCTAAATGTACTGGGTCCTGTGGAAGTCAGCAGTAGTTTGTAACCTTGATGGGCTGGTGGGTCAGGAATCTTTGTCAGACCACCCTCCCATCCCCCACACCTCCCCAAACCTTGATGTTTTTTGTCTGCTGCCTTCCTCTTCTCCCCTTGTCAGCTCATGTAGGTGTCCTTGCTTTCCCCTGCAGCATGTGGCCAGAAACAGCCTGCATTCCACTGTTTGGTCATATTTCCTGATCTGCTGTCACTTTTCCCTCTTCTCTCGCAGTTCCTCCTTCTGCCCCACTTTGCAGAATCCAGGGGTCCCTGGACGTGGGCAGCGATATCACACTGACCTGCAGCTCTGAAGAAGGAATCCCCCAGCCAACATACCTCTGGGAGAAACTGGACAATGTTCCCAAGTTACCCCCAACTGCCACACAAGGTGCTTGTTCTGTAGATTATCCTCTTATTTCCCAGGTGACAGCCTGGGCTTTCCTTTGTCGCTTTATTGGAACGAAGATTCCTAGAGCCCATGGTGAACTAGGTACCCTCCAGTGGCCACTTAAATTTTCATGGATTTTTGGTACAGAAACATGTTCCCCGTTGATGAACAAGGATCTGGTTGAATGTGGTGGTGGGGGAGAGAGAGCGTGGTTGCCAGGTATGTGGCTGGAGATTTCAGCTGCCGACTCACATGCGTTTTAAACCAAATGAAAGCATCACAGTTTGGTAATTGGGAGAAGGGAGGCAGAATCATCACAGGAAAATACTGCCAGCTTCTCACACTGAAGTCAGTGTTTTCTGATAAGTTATTGCCAGAGTTGCCTTTCAGATGTGTGTGAAAGCAAGGTTCTGGTACGACTCGGTATTGCCCAGCCCCAAGTCCCATGCATAAGATTGCTTAGCCTACATGTCCTGACCAAGAAGTGATGATACCTGTACTTTTGCCCTTTATCTTGCTGTATTTTAAAAATACGCAAGCATTTAAGTTTTACATAATTTGGGAATGAAGAAAATTGGCACAGTGGGGGTGGGGGGGAGGGAGCCCAGGGATGGGAAAGCAGGGGGGCGGTTCTGCAGGGCAGGATTGAATTTACTGTGTAGATCTGGACATAGACAGTTGCACATCTCTCATTTCCTCTCTTTTCTCACACAATGCTGAGAGTCCCACGCTTTCATTTGCAGAAATTCATCTATAAGAAGAAAAAGAAGCATCTAGTGTAAGCTTCTTAAGACATGGTCTTGTGTGTGTGCACGGTACTTCCATCTCAAGGTTATTTCCTAATTTATTTCTCTCTTAAGGGTCTCACACCAAAATTCTCTATTTGCTGACTTTGCCTTTTCATGGTTTTCCTCATGGGAGGGAGGGATTTAAATCCTTCTTTTCTCTCTGACTAGACCAAGTCCAGGGCACTGTCACTCTCCCGAAATATCAGCACTGTGTCCTCAGGTCTTTACCAATGTGTGGCTTCAAATGCCATTGGAACGAGCACTTGCCTTCTGGACCTGCAAGTCATTGCACGTAAGTATTTTTGCCAAGGGAGGCTTGGCCACCTGCTTCTATCTTGTGACAGTAAATAGTGAAACAATTTTTGCTGTGAGCCACCATGTGCCTCTCTATCAGAAGATCATTGTGCCCTGGAATTGAGAGTTTGCCTTCTCCCCTCGCAAGCCATGGGAGCTTCAAATGCTCATGGATGGCCACAGCCCACTCCTGAATTCTTCTCCATTCTCTGTTAATTGTTCCCACAGCCCACCCCCGGAGCATTGGCCTGATTGCAGGAGCAGTGGCCACAGGTGCTGTTGTGCTCGTTGTTTGCATTGTGTTAGTGGCTGTGGCACTGTTTTACTGGAAAAATAAGCACAAAGAAGATGAGGAGGAGGAGATTCCCAATGAGATAAGGTAAGGGCAAGAGAAAGGTGGTGGCAGGGGACCTCTGATTGCCCAGCAAAAGCAGCGGTTGGTAGGAAGGCAATCAGAATTCTCACTCTTGCTAATCCTGATTATGTTCCCCTTGGCCATGGGAAGATGTGCGTATCTGTCCAGAAAAAGGAGGGAGCAAATGACGAACAGTAATGACAGATTTTTTTTCAGTATTGCCTTTATTGAGAGCTTTGGTTTGATGTTGCTAGCTCACTAAGAGAGTGACTGTACCTGGTGGGGATCTTGACCCACAATACCAGACAGTGGTAGCTGAAAAGCTCTGGAGATACAACTGTAATCTTCTCTGGTGTTACAGCTACAGGGTTTCCCTCTGGTAGCCTTCTGCAGCTCCCCTGAGGATCAGCTTCATTGGTTGAACAGGTACAATCACACTGACTGCCTGCATAGTACCAGGGGCTGTGACAACCACTGGTTTTACCCCCTAGAAACAGGAGCATGTGTCATTTGCCTCAGTGGTAGGAACATGGAGCAATTAATGTTGTCAGAGGTGGGTCCTGCAAAGAGCGCTGAGCGAACAGGCCAAGGAGTAATGCTGGTTCTTGTTGGTGCTGTCCTTCACCTTGAATCGATAGTGTTGACCCCACCAGGGTGTAGCGGGGGGTGGGGGGGGGTTGGGCAAGCAGGGCAGCATCCTCCATATGCCCTCACATGCTCTCCTTCCCAGGGAGGATGACCTGCCACCCAAATGCTCCTCCACTGCAAAGACATTCCACGCCGATGCATCCTCTTCGGAGAACGACACCCTCACATCCTCCAACACCTACAACAGCCGCTACTGGAATGACCCCAAAGCCAACAACACTACAGACTCCTTCACCCGCTTCAGCAATAGCAATGACGCCCACCAGCCCCCCTTCTCCCGCTCGGGGAGCACGAGCATCCGCCCCGTCTATGCCAATGGTGGCCACCCATCCCCAGCTCCTCCTAAGACACTGGTGGTGACGGCTAGCACGGCGCTGTCCCCTCAGGAGGTGATCCGGAGCAACGGCTCAGTGACCAGGAAGCCACGGCCGCCGCACACCCACTCCTATGCTGTCAGCCAGGCCACACTGGAGCGGATCGGGGCTGTCCCCGTCATGGTGCCCGCCCAGAGTCGGGCTGGCTCCCTTGTGTAGGGCCATGCCAGCAGCCAAGAGCCGAGCAAGGGGCCTCTCGTGCCTGGTGTGGAGAAGAGACCCTACTCCTTCCTGAAAGGCAGCAATGTGGCGGGGGGGACACACACATGAGCCTCTCCTCGCTGCCCTCCCTTTCTGAGTCTGCTGCTGGCCAGTGGGACAACCCCAGCTGTGCTGCAGCCCCCGCAGCTGTTGGGGCTCCTCACACAGCTGGATGCTGCAGATGTGCCAAGAGTGGGGGAGCAGGAAGGTTGGGATACACTCCCAGCTGCTGGGCCCTGGCCAGGACTTGTGCTTGGTTCTGACCTTGGGGGGGACTTCTGCTTTTGTTGCCCGTTGGTTTTGTGGAGGGTTGATTCCATCCATTTGGGTCTTTCAGGGAGGTTTGGGAGATATGTATTTTTTCCATTGTTGTTGCTGTCTTACTTCCACGAAAATGACAGCCTGTGTTGGGGCAAGGAGGGCTGAGCAGGGAGGGGTGCTGAGGCAGGGTATGTCTTAACATGGTGGCCCCAGCCCCCTCCCCGGTGGCCCCAGCCCCCTCCCCATGGCCCCAGCCCCGCTGCCAGATGAGGGAGGGCAGTGCACTGGGCTGGGTGTGAGGAGGCCCTGGCCATGTTGGAGGGGCAAGATGGAGGCACAGCCATCAGCCTGGCCAAGGGTATGGCTGCACGAGGGTGGACAGGGGAGTGTTTGTCTTTATTTGTTGCAGTTCTTCCCCAACCCCAACACACACACAGACACACACAGGTCCTCCTCAGACTGGATGTTTTTCCTGCACTAGCTTGGGGTGCTGCCACAGCCCTGTTCACTTCTGTGGAGGATGCAGCCATATGAGCATCTTTCCCCATGGTGCTCGATGCAGGCGGAGTGTGCATCGCTGCTGCTGTAGGGCACACATTTTTTTTTTTTCTTTGGTGTTGCTGGAATTTATTCAGGAGGCAGAGAGGAGCAGGGTGGCGTGGCAGAGCAGCAGGAAGTTCCAGAGGCGTCTGCTGCTCATGGCTGTTCTGATTCAAGGCTAGTGGCTTCAAACCCTACAGATTTGGTGCTTGCACGGTCAGTTTTCCTCATCGGGCTGTCCAGGGCTGGCACGGCACGTGTTGTGCTGAAGGCTGTCACACAGAGGCATCACAGTTTTCATTCCCGCTCTCCCACGTGCACAGTCTTCCCAGCTGCTGAGGTTGGCAGGATTCATTTCCAAATCTCTTTCCGTAGAAAGAGTGAAAGCAGGATCTTAATGGAGGAGGTGAGCCTGTGTAAGCCCACATGCTAGGTCTCTGCCTTCCTACTTCCTGGGACCAGGTACTGGTGGCATCTGCCAGTGGCTCTGCCATTTACTCGCAGTCAGGGAGGTGGTCGTGGCTGTCACCTATACTTTTTCTATTGCAACTAAATAGCCTTAATCAAAGCCAGGAGTTGAAACTGCTGAAGGAGCCTGGTGCCATTTGGAGGACTGGACTGAGGGCTGGGACTTACCTTCCTAGAGAGCACTGGCTCGAAGGGGCCATGCCTGGATGGATATCTCAGCCCTCATGCATAACAATAACATATGTAAAGCACATGTAAAGACAGTGGTCACCTCCAAAAGCAGCAGAGCCCTCCTAGGTCTGCTCTTGGAAAAGCAATGGGAGTCACAGGTGACTATTCATAGCTCTCACATTGGAAAAAGCCTCTGTTTAAGCCAACAGACTCTTCCTGATCCCCACTTGCCTTGTCCCGGCACAACTTTATTTTCCCCAGCAGTGCACAAACCTTGGGCAGGGCCTTCTGCCTGAGTGGTACCTTTCAAATGTTAGCCCAGACTCTGAGGAAGAAGGGCAGAGGTGAGGGCTGGGTTCCCACATGGGCACGATGGAGTTTTGGGAGATTGGGGGCTCCCAGGCAGCACTAGGTTTGAAGCTTGACTGAGATTTTTGTGCCTTCTTTGGTTAAAATAAAAAAGAAAAGAAAAAGGAGAAAAAAATCCAACCTCCCTTCCTTTCCCCTCCTACAGAAGTCTGTCCAGAATTGGTGCAACCCCCCCATGGCAGTGCAGGCAGGTGGTTGTTCCATGTGTACACACGTTTCACTGAGCAGTCCTCTTTCCTGCCTGTCTGCTCACTTTGCTGCTGGGTGGTAGTTTTGATGGGGGAGGAAAAGTGGCTTTAGAAACACTAATGTGAGTGGGGAAAAAAAAATCAAAGAAAAGCCCAGACATATTCTCTCTCCTTTTATAACAGCCCTTGTGCAACATTTGCAGGAACACTGCCCTCAGCAGGTGCCCTCTTCTACTGAGAAAGCTCTTCTGGGTCCTACCCTCCATGAAACTGCTCCTCTTTCTTTATTCTTTCTAATTGTCTAAAATTCAATAAAAATTTATTCATATAAAAAGGACTTCTTACTGCCTTCTGTTGTTCCCCACCCCCCCAATTCTGTAATTACAATGAATTTGCCTGTTCATACTCATCCTTCATACGAGTGGCGGTAAGCAGTGACTGTGCAACCAAGACCTGCATGTTATTAGGACAGCCAGTTTGGTAGTGAACCCTGGTACTATAGGCTTGTTTTTCTCATTCAAAATAGCCTGAGACGTTGCCCTTGAAGGTACAGTTTCTCAGGCTTGCAAGGTCTCTGCTTGTCTGGACAAAGGTGAGTTTTATTTTCTGTCATTTGGCATGGGAAATCCTTTGCTACTTTGAGTGATGTGGGAATTTTTTCTTTCTTTAAAATTGCTTAACTTTTTGCTAATTTTTTGGTTTTCCAGTCTGAAACATGGCATGTTCAACCCAGAGCTACAATCTAAGGCAGTCACCAATAAGTTCCTCACTGACTTTCCAGGGCGTCAGAATAAGTTTGATGGGAGAAACTGTTGGGAAGTTAACAAAAGTGCTGCTACACATAGACCAAGCATGACAAATTTCAGTGTCTGAGCATTCACACTTCCAGGGCATAAGGGGCCTGGGAAGAACACACTTAGTTCATATCAACAGCTGCTAGCAGCAAGTTATTATTAGTTAGGGCAACATGATGTTTTGCCAAAGATTTTGCACTTTTTTTCTCCATATTTCATTTTCCCTGTTTCTGCTCTAAAATCTCCCAGATATTCTGAAAATGTTTGTTAAAACCAGAAACCTACAAATTCAACAGCAGTGCTACTTCAGCCTTGCTGTACATGCTACATGTTCTCATTCCATTGTATTTTTCAACACCTAGTTTAAAATACTCCTGTAAATGTATTTTCAGCTATAGGCCTTACAGTCAATGAGATCACTGCATTGTCATTTTTGGAAAGTTGCTGTAGGAATCTTACTGTTTGCATTTTTCTTCTTTTGATTATGCAACCTTGATGTGACATTAATAGCATCTTTGCATTTTTATTCCCGTGATAGCCCTGTCAGTATCCTGCTATACTATCCATTCCTTGCCACTGGCTTGCCCCTTATGTCATTCTTCTGCATGTCTCTGTCTACTGATATAGAGCAGAGTTTCCTAAGATAAAGAATAATTTACTAGGTTTCTGCGGCACCTAGTATGCTGGAGTTTTAGCCTGTAAATTCTACCTAGTGAGGCATTGCTGCAATACAAATATCAAGCCAAAAATAATACCATTTAGAGATTTTGATAGTGCTCCAGAGTGATTGTTTATCATTAAAAAGCAAACAAAGGTTAAAGCTATTATAGTTGTAAGTGGAAGTCGCTACTGAAATGCTTGAGTTTGCTGACAGCCTTCGACCCCAGTTGTGTAGTAAGGATTGTCCACCACAGTGGGTGCCACGGATGTTACTTTAAATGTTAGTACGTATCAGTTATATCACCTTCCACCAAAGAATATTGGAAGGAAACTTTCTAGCACAAGGATTAAGTGGACATATGAGTGCTGACACAGAGAAATAACCATAAGAAGATGGTTTACACTTTAAAAGTAAACATCTTTTTAGAGGTTGGTGTATATAAGAGCTCAAATTAAAACATTTAGGAAATATGGTCTGTACACTGCCAGAAGGTTGTGGGTTTTTTTTTAACTTGCACAGCTTTTGGACTTGGATTTTCTTCACTAAAAAAAAAATATATATATAAAAGTACCCAGACGCATGCACTTCAACAAACTCTTGCCAGAACACAGATGTGTTTCCACCAGAAGCCAGTCTACCAGACAGAGTGCAGTGCAAGACTGCCTGGCTTCCCCATGAGGACCTGGGATGCTCAGGAGATGAATCCTTCATCTGTCATGGTTTAGGTCTTCGTGAAGAGTACCTCAAATAAGGGTAGCCTCAGATGACAGCCAGGACTGAGGTAACTGGGTGATCGCTTTGCTACTGGGCAGAGGAAATCAAACTGAAATTTTTTTGATCCCCCAGGAAGGACAGATACTGGGGGAATTTTCATGATAAATTTTTGGTTTCATCAAAAACATTGGTAAGTTTTTGCAGGTTACCGGATTTGTCTTGGAAGCAACGTTTTGCATACCAGCTTCATCTACTTCAGACACTTAAGTGCCTTTCTATGTCTGCGCTGTAATTGGGATCTTCTGAGCCATGGTGCTGCTTGTTTGTGAGCAAGTGGATGAGTCTGTGAATATGTGTGTGCCAAGAAGCGCACCCAAAATGGTTCAGCAGATTCTGTTAAGAGGGTCTTGAACATTTCTAAGACAGAGGGCAAGGAAAACTGAGAAAGCAGATCCCTTTCACATGTTGGCTTCAGAGCAAACACGCCAAGCCCTCCTATTAACTCACATGGCCTCTGGTAAAGAGAGACCTGGAGCAGAGCTGTTGTGAAGTGTTTTTATGACAGAGTTACCCTTCTCCCTGTACTTTTTCCAAGTGCTGCTGGCCATCCTGCCTGCAGCTTGCTGTCCTGATGCCAGCTGAGCCAGAGTACCCTGCACCATGCCCTTGTTACAGCTCTGCTCTTGTGAGTAAAGCTAGACCTGCTGATGAGGATCATGAATATGGGTGTTGAGAAAGGGAATTCAGTGTCACTGAGCTATGTCTCTCCTCAGGTTGGGAGTAGGTGAATGTCAGGGAAAAACAAGGCTTAAAAGGAGGAAGAATGGAAAGCTATGGCACTTTTTTTTTCAGCCTGCTTTCTTCAATGTCTGCCTCTGTGCACTGCAGGTTCCGGGAGGATATTACTGATAATTACCGACTCTGTGATATCTTAAGGAAGTGGGGGCACATGCAAGACATTTCCTGAGCCTGACACTAGCCCAGAGCTCTTGTTGATAGTTGGTGGGCAGCGCAGAGAAAGTTTTCATTAGGTCACCTACAATTTTGCTTTCCCTGTGGTCAAGGCTCCCTTGCTTTAGAGAGAACTGCTAATGTGTAGGAATGAGACAGTGCGAATGGCTAAGGATCAGATTCTTACTAAGCCTTCTAATACCATTTTCTTCTTGTTGTTTGTTCCTGATTTCCTCCTTTCCCTCTCTTCCTCTGTAACATATTTGAATGAGAAGGTAGGTTAGCAGGAAATTTAATCTATCCATGTAAAAAAAAAAAAAACAAACAAAACCAACCCCCTGAAACAAATAGCAGCAAACAAGACAGGAGATTAATATGCAGCTTGTATGGCTGGCTGGCAAGTGATTCCGTAGTACTGGATGTAGTCAGGGCCATCTCCTGGATTTGGTCATATTAAATCTTACTTGGGAAGGGATTATGACTTGCTTCCATGTGATACGCTCTAATGGGAAAACTGGTGTGGTGCATGTGCACAGAGAAACGTTGGGTAAGGGGCCTGATAAAGTAAAGCCCAGAGGCTCTGTTGTTTAGCTCGCTTTTATTTAAAGCAACCATGTTTGGTGCAGGGGCTGAGCTACATACACAGCCTGCCTTCCAGCTTCCTAGATACTATCAATAACTGCAGAATTTCTCTGAGGTAGTTATTTTTCTTGAAGGATCTCAAGACACTTTGGCAAGCTAAGAATAGCAATCACCAGGTCATTTTTCCATGTGGATATTTGAGATGGCAAATAGCTGCGTGATTTGGTTTGCAGCAACAGTACTTTAAACTGTGGCAGTTTCTAAGGCTGCACAGTAACCTAGAGACTTTTTTTCAGTGCTCTGCATCGCTGATACAGCATTTCCACTTGTGATCCTCTCCTGTCTTCTTAGACTGAGGCTTGTGGTACAGGCATGTATGCTCCTGTGACCCACATGAAGTACCAAAGGCAGCAGAGGCTACAATTAGCTCAGTAGAGGCACAGTGTGGCATTAGACTCTCAAAATTAAGATGCATCATTAGGGCTAGAAACTATGACAGAAGTGTGCCATGAACATCATTTGTGCTTCTTCCTTTTGGCTGTGGCTTGCTGCTGGGACAAGTACGCACAAAACCAAAGACTACTCTTTTTTTTTGTGACAGAAACCACAGAAATGGGTGAACAGGGTGAAAAAGCACATGGACACCTCCCCCATTAGCTCTTTCCTGGGTGCACTCACTCAGTGGCTGCAGAACACAGTTTGTTCCTGCTATACTTGAACACAATCTCCATGTTCACTGTTTTCTTGCTCATCTTCCTTGTGTATGAACGCATTCTCCACACACCCTTGCATGGTCAGGGATACCAGAAAAATGGTTGAAAGCAGGCATGACTGTAAAGCCCCCACGCCTTTGCGCAGCCTAGTCACCTAGAGAACATATCTATCATCTCATTTGTTTTTGAGGCTAACCTGTTGCACATCTCTCAGATAACACTGGGTTTTGCCTCTCCTCCTGTCCTTCCACAATTTGCACGCTGGCTTAGGGCAAGTTAGTTACTTCTGGAAAAGTAAATAAGGGGGTTTAGGGTTACTGTCCAAAGAGCGGCTGAACACTTGGCATTTATTCACTCTGTGTCCAGTTCTGGGTTACAAAGCTCGCTTTTTTTTTTTTTTTTTTTTTTTTTTTTGTGGCTGTAAGATGACATCCTCTGGAGGGATGAAGAACTACATCGGCTCCTGTTACCCACTTCTTCAGCTTGTCTGCACCAGGCTTCACATCCTTACTAGCTCATAGGTTGTTTTCTTTTCCTTGCGGTCCTGCAAAGAATAAAGTGCTCTGTGCTTTGATCATGAACAGCACTTTTTTTTTTCTACTACGATTGTTACTTAGGATCTGCCCTCAGTACTGTAGTGTCTGCTCCACTGTAGTGGGAAAGCTTGAGTGCTTTGTCTCTGTCTCAGAAGCAAATGGTTTTCACCATGACCTGCCTTTAGCTTCCCAGCTCCTCCTCTTGTTATGAAGTCTGTGATTCAAACACACGGGGAATGGGCTGGTGAATGTGCAAGCCTGGGGATCAGATGGGCCACAAATAGTTAGTATAAAGAGCTGCTGCTTCCTTATTTAACTGTAACTACCAGTGCAACTGACTTCTCCTTATGGGCTCTCAACTGACTTAAATTTGTCCTTCTGTCATGGTGTTGAGAGCAGCTGCCTGGCTGAGTTTTCTAGCTCCTCCACACTGGAGCAATGCTTCAGAGGTTAGAAAACACACAGCAGAAGAGCCAGTGCAAAATAAGTATGTATCCACCAGAAAGCTGTGGGGATCCAAGGCTTCAGTGACTTTGTGAAACCAGCTCCCATGTCCCTGTTCAGTAATGGGCCCAGATTAGTTGCAACATCAAGGACATCTACAATTTGGCTTCGGGTAAGAGAACAAAGTACCAGTAGGCTCCTGGAATATTAGAAATCAGTGTTTCGTTCCAGAGCTCTGTTTACCAAAAGGTGGTCTATGAAATGGTCCAAACAACAGTTCTAAGACCAACTGCTCCACGAATACTGTTTGCCTTTGAAATGCAGCTTATAATAATCATTTCTGTGTCATACCCTCATTTGAATTCTTGTGGGTCAAGTCAAGAACATAGAGCCCTTGGGGCTCTTCTGGTAGTCTTTTAGCTGGGCTTTGATATAAATATTGTACGCCCAGCACACACCAGATAGATACACAGTAGGTCAAACCTTTCTTTCAACTGACACAAAGTTCCTTGTCCACTGCCTGGGAGGGAGCTGTCGTGCCTGATGTCTCTGTCTTATTTCTGAGCATGGATTTCAAGGTCTGCATTAAAATTGATTAAATAATTCTCTGTCAGTTTTAAAGTATTTTTTGATGGCTACAAAGAATTCTTGGCTTGTAGATTTTTGTTTTCTTTTCTTTTACAAAGTTTTTTTTAAGTTTTCAGTGATTGTCTGTCTTGTAGATGTAATGGCCATGCATCTTTGCATCATATTTCAGTTCTCGTAAACTTAAGTCTCAGCATTAGACTTGTGTTATTCAGAGCTGTTGCTTGTTAGAGTGAATCACATAGGGAAGGCAATAGCCTTCATACAAATACAACTGCTACACAAGGTAGCAAGGTAGTAGCAGCAGAGAACAGTGACTAGGTGCTAGGTTGTTTAGAACATGCCCACTAAGATTCTTCTGAAAGTATTATTGTCTCTTCGGGTTTTTTTGTTGTTCATTTAAAGCTTCTGCTGGTGTTTCTGCTGCTAAGCTATACTTAATAAACAGGAAGAGTGTCCTTTTTCATACTAACAACTAACAACTTACCTTTAACACTCGCTACTGTTAAGGCTACTGAAGTCACTGGGAATAGCTCCCCTCCTGCATTCCCCCCACAAGGCTTTAGCAGCAATAGGATCACAGACAAAATGAAAATGTGGCATGGCTTAGAGAAGTAAAGACAAAACTCTGTTACCTTGTCTCCCTCTGAGAGTGGAATGCAATGAGATGGAGTTGTTAACTTAGGGCAATGATTGAGTTAACTTAGGGCAAAGCCTGATGTGTGCATTTGGGGCAGAAGGCAGTGTAGTTCAATTTAGTGAAATGAATTAAGTTAGTATTAAGTTAAATTCTGGCAAGGGTGGACAGCAGAGGTGTCACCCTCCATCTGCAGCGTGTCATGCTTTTATCTCTCACTGTCTGCTCCGCCTCTTCCTCATTCTCCTCCTCCTCCTTATCTTCATCTTATTCCTTGTCACGGTTTTGTGTCATGCTGCCTAGTCCTCCTCATCATCTGTTGTCTCCTGCTGCTTCCTCCTCCTCCTCCTCCTCTTCCTCCTCCTACCCTTTGCCCTAAGCCTGCTGCTCACAGGTGGTAACCGGCCTTTCAAAATCCTGTTGGAAGGAGCCAGATGAGGGACCTGTGGCCAAGCAGGGGGACAGGGAGAACCCCTGGACAGGCCTGGGGACCTGTGGCAAACCTGCCTTCAGATTAGCTCTTCCCAGCAGCACCTGGGAGACCACAATTTCATGGTCGCTACAGCAAAGGCTGACACTGGTTTTCACATCCTTGACTAGCTTTTCCTCTTTTGGGAATAGCAGGTCCAGGTGAGCGTCAGACTGGGTGACCGATATGGCAGCTGTGCTTGTCCACAAAACCTGAGAGAAACTTCCTGGGCTGTTTGCATCTTGCTGTATTACCCAACCTTTGCATAGTGGGGAGACTGATTCCCCCATAAAAGCTGAGGTCTGTGATCCACAGATTTCCTCAGGTCAGTTAGCAAAGACATTGTTCATTGCTCACCCTGACTGGGTGACCTGTAACTCTGTCCTGGGTCTGGCTGGGATGGAGTTAATTCTCTTCACAGCAGCATGTAGGGTGCTGTGCTTTGGATCTGTTACTAAACCACACTGATAACACACCAGTGTTTGGCTGTTGCTGAACAGTCCTTGCAGAGCATGAAGGCTTTTTCGCTCTCACACTCTGCCCCCACAGCAAGTACGCTGGGGGTACGCAAGCAGTTGGCAGGGGCACAGCTGGGACAGCTGACCCTAACTGACCAAAGCAATACTCTGTACCATATGATGTCATGCTCAGCAAAAAAACCTCAAGGAAAGATAGAGGAAGGGGAGACATTCATGGTCATGGTATTTGTCTTCCCAAATAACTGATACACATGATGCTTTCCTGGCAATGGCTAAACATCTGCCTGTCAATGGGAAGTAGTGAATGAATTCCTCATATTGCTTTGCTTTCACACACAGCTTTTGCTTCACTGATTAAACTGTCTTTGTCTTGACCCATCAGCTTACTTGTTTATGCACTTCTGATTCTCTCCCCTGTTGCCTTGGGGTTTTAGTGGGGAAGTGAGCAAGTGATTCTGGGTGTTTAGCTGCTGGCCAGACACAAACCACAACAAACTCTTACCCCAGTGTCATCCTTTCTCGCCTCTCCTCTGACCCACACACAAGCTCTCACCTAAGCCGTTGCCTGTCCCATAGAGGACCTCCACATATCTGAACTGTCCTGACGTCACACAGGGCATCCCCCATTTCTCATTTTACCTGTTGGTCTCTCATCAAGACGCTGTATCTCCATCCACCACAAAAACCATGGGAGCTGTCCTTCCCCACCTCAGCTCTTATTCCACTCATGTCACAGCTCTGGGATGGCACAGGGAGCTCCTGCTGTCTGTGCCACAGCCTGTGGGCTTTGGTGCCCATTTGGACTGCAGAACCTCAGATGGGGCACCAGGGCCAAGGAAAGACTTGTCACATGGAAACCTGGGAGCCAGAGGTTGGACCCCTTGTGCGGAAAGGCTTTGCTTCCCAGCAGAGGCATGCTGGAGTGGGTGGCAGGTGGCAACATACTCATGAATGAAGATCCCACAAGGAGAGCAAAAGCTGCAGTCCCCAAGGCCAGAGAGAAACAGGCCTGGGCTGTGCAGCCCTGGCAGGAGAGGGCTTTGCTCTCCCAGGTGACTCTGCAGCACCGTGGGCTCTGTGACAGAGGTGAAGCTGATCTCCAAGAAGGACAAGCTGCTGCTGCTGAGAAAGTCCCTGGGGGAGGACAGCCTGTGATCCAGCCACACAGTGGACATCATGCTGGGTGCTGACCGGCTAGATAGCAGCTCTGCAGAGAAGTACCTTGGGGTGCCAGAGGAGAAGCAGCTGAGCTTGAGCCATCAGTGCACCCCTGGGGCAAAGGCCAAGAGCCTCCTGGGCTGCATTATGGAAAGCATTGCTGGCAGATGGAGGGAGGTGATCCTTCCCCTGTGGCCCCTATGTGAGGCCACATCTGGAGTGCTATGTCCAGTGCTGGGCTCCTCAGTGCAAGAAAGCTGTTGACCTACTAAAGCAAGTCCAGCAAAGGGCCACAAAGCTGGTTTAACGGGCTGGAGCATCTTTCATAGCAGGAAATGCTGCGAGTTGTGGGACTTTCCAGTCTGGAGAAGAAAAAGCTCAGGGGGACCTTATCAATGTGTATAAATACCTGATGGGAGGGAATGAAGGCAAAGGAGCCGAATTCTTCTCAGCAGTTCCCAGTGACAAGACAAGGGGTGATGGACACAGCTAAGAACACCTAAATTTCCATCTGAAAGTAAGAAAACACTTTGTCTGTGAGAGTGGTGAAACACGAGAACAGGTTACCCAGAGAGGTGTTGGAGTCTCCATCCATGGAGATATTCCAAACCCACCTAGACAGCTGCTGAGCAACCTGCTCTAGCTGACCCTGCCCCAGCTGGGGGGGCTGGGCTAGATGACCTCCAGAAGTCCCTCCCAACCTCAACATTTCTGTGATTCTGTGAGTACGAAGGATAAAAGTAAGACTGAAAGAAAGTAACACTACGTAGCCTCGACCAGAAATATGGTGGGATGCTGAGTAGAGGACCTATGCAGGAGAAGGGAAAAAGTGTAAGGAAGAAGGGGTGGCAGAGACATTCTGTACTAACTGTAACCCCCCTCCATTCAGCACCTCCCCTATACCTCTCGGAGTCAGGGTGGGTAGAAAAATTGGGAATGGTGGAATAATCTGAGGCTGGGAAAAAGGAGTGGGGTGGGGGAATAGTCTTTAATATTTTTGTTACAGTTTCTCGCTATCCATATCTATTTTAATTGGCAATAAATTAAATTGATCTTCCCCAAGGCAGCTCTTCTTTGCACATGACAGTAATTAGTAAGTGATCTCCCTCTCTTCATCTTGATCCAGGAGCTATTCCATCTTATTTTCTCCCTTTGTCCTTCTGAGTTGGGCATGTGAGTGAACAGCTGGGTGGGCATCTGGCTGCTGGCCATGGCTAGCCCACTGCAGGACCACCACATCAGGGCTGCTGCGTCCAGTTTGGGGCTTCCCAGCACTAGACAGACCCTGACAGACTGGAGCAAGTCCTGCAGAGGCCAGAAGGATGGTTGGGGCCTGGAGCACGTTTTGGACAAGGAGAGGCTGAGAGAGCTGGGTTTTGAGAAATCGTTCAGAGGGAAACACTGGAGGAAGGACCCAGGCTAATTGGTGGCATCTCAGTCAATGGAGATGTTCAGTATTTGTCAGGACAAGGCCATGAGCACCTGATCTAGCTGGGGCTGTCTGAGAATGGGCTTGGCTGAGAGACCAGCTGTGGCAAGAGCTATGGGACTTGTGTGTAATGAGTATCGGAAGGACACTGGGTTTTTTTTTTTTTTTTTATTAATAATGGCAGTGGAATTTGGTACCACAGAGCTGTGAAGGAGGATGAGGGTGACCATGCAGCAAAGGTCCCTTCCTCATGGCTGAGGTGTATGGCCAGTGTTGGAAATGGCTGGTGTGTGGGACAGTCAGGGAAAATCACCCTGGGATATATTCCCTGTGGTGTCCAGGGAAAAAGGCACAGACTGGGCCCCCCTCTTCTGCACCTTTCGTGCCTTGCTTCCTTCACCATGTCACTTGGCTCTGCATTGTGAACACCCTGCTGTGTGCCTCCACCCTGAACACTCACACAGCTGAGCTCTACACTGGTGTTTTTTCTCTCCCGGCCACGTTCCAACCCACCCCAACCCCACCCCAGCATTCCCTAAATCTCCTCCCCTCTTCCCAGTACTATGGCACAGTCTGGGCTGGCCCCATGGCACTGCCTGTAGCAGGGTGCTGCAGAGCTCTGGGCACTCACCCCACAGCCCCAGACCCTCTGAAGGGCACAGCAGCTCCTGGGGGGCAGAGAGGGGGGTTCAGGATCCCCATCAGTCCCAGGGCTTGACCTGGTCCTAAGGGCACAAGGAAACAGAGGCCACTCACTCTGGCTCTCCTGTGTTCATATTGTAGATGATCCCCAACCCTGAATACATTTTCCCCCTCCTCTGCCCCCACCAGCCCCATGCTCCAGGACAGCATGACAGTCCTGGCCCCGGAGCTCCTCAGCCAGCTCTTGCATCTCTCCAGGCTCCCTTCCCTGTGTCAGCTGGGTTCCCACTGCCTCTCCTGAAATTGCAGAGTCTTCATTTCCCTGTGAATACCTGGAATTCACTCTTTACTTTTGCATGATTCCACCTGGACAATCTCTCACTTTGTGGAGCTCCAGTCACACCCCAGGCACACACTTTCCATGGGGAACCACTGGGATATCCAGGCAGCTACAGATTCCCCTCCTGGAAGATGTCTTCTGCCCTGTCACATGTGGGAAAGAACTGGGTACGTACCTCAGTGACCATTCACCATCTCCACTGTCACTAGGCACCAAGAGATGAGTCCTAAAGCCAATCCTCTAGCAGGTCACAACATGGCAATGAGCTTTTTCGTCTTGAAACCATGGAGCAATGGGCCCTTTTGAGGTGCAACATCTCAGGCCTCTTCCTGACACAAGGTTTGGAAAAACAGCCCAACCATCAGGCAGTGCATGGGCAAGACCCCTTTTTATTACAGAGATGCTATGAGGGAGTCAGCCTGGACCCAGTGTTACACAGACACATTTTTATACGGGCTCCAGGTGAGACAGAGTAGGTTCATGCTGCACATGAAGTACAGGAAACCAAATATTGGTCTATGAACATAAAACCCCAAACAATAATGATACTAAAACAAAGCATCGGCCTGTATGGGAGTCATTTGTGGAGAATGACTGGAAGTTTATCAGTATTGAAAAATTTCCATGAAATCACCTTCTTCAGGGCATCTCTTACAGAGATCGTTTAGGAACCTCTGCCTGCTTCATTTTCACGTTCCCTCTGAAATAGCAGAAAACTGAAAACAGGGGTTCAGAAAGGCAGCTTTTGTCTCAAGCAGCAACTTCCTTGAACTTCCCTTTGGAAAGTCTTTTCTGGAAACATCGGTGGATGAGCTGGAGCAGGAATCTTGCAGAGCAGAAATATATGAATCTCAGAGCTTTGTCCAAACCTGACAGATCCATCTCCATTCCCACCTATCCAAACACCATAAAACTGAAAGCATTAACTCAGGAATGCACAGACCAATGTGGGCAGCCCCAGCCTTGAACTTCCCCTGGAAAAGTCTCCTGGGAAATGCCTTGGGGGTCATCTGGATATGTGAGTTTTCTGAATTCTCGCTCCTGCAGCATGTCTGGTTTTAGTTTCCTCTCATTGCCTGATCATATCCCTGCTGCCTGGACATTTTCCTCCTGGGAGGTTTTTTCTGTCCCATGTCTTTTCCCTGTCAGCACTCATAGACTCCATCCCAAACTCCGTGCACTGACCTTGGCCCTACAGAAACCTGCCTATTTGCAGGGCACTGGCTGGGCTCATGTTCCTGAGTAACTGAGGTGCACCGACTGTGAAAAGCTCTTTATCTTTAATGTAACCCCAACCTTGATCTTCCTTTTGAAAGTCCCCTGGGAAATGTCCTGGGGGAGATCTGGAGTTATGAGTGGCCTGACCCATGCAACACCCTCTTGACATCAGAAGGACCCTGCCCGGCCAGGAATTGCTCCTTCTACCCACCGCTTCTCCCTGCAGCGCAGTGGGGAGCTCCCCGGGCAGACTGAGTACTGACCCTGGCAGGCGGCAGAGTCCCTGACCCAGCACACAGCCCCTGGGGTGCAGGGACCCTGCTCAGAAGGACAGCCCTGGGCACCCCTGGCTGCACACCCACCTTCACACCCCTGCAGCCATCCCTGGGAGAAGACAGCCATCATGCCTTATGCCTCTGACAGTGCAGCTGGGAATTTCTGCTCTGGAGCAAGTCCTTCTCCACGCTATGGAAACTGTAGATTCCTTCTGACAGATCGTACAGGCTGTGGGATGTGCCAGCTCTAGGACATCCCTCCGGGAACACCAGATTCAATGCCCTCTAGCCAGAGACTTACCATGTAGAGGACTGAAGAATTTACTGCCAGTGAGGTCTCAGCATTCTCACACTCCAGACTGCCTTTAACTTCTCTCTACCTCGCTCCTCTCCTCTCAGTGCCTGCAGGCAGTGCCCTCAGCCCTGCTGCGCTTTGCAGAGGAGCTGCTCCTGGGCAGAGCTGTCTCTCTGCAGTGCTGCCCGCTTGCCATGAGCTCCCTCCATCCCAGGAGCTCAGCCCAGCTCAGCAGCAGAGGACCAGCCCAAGGCGGAACTTTCTCTGCCCCCTCTGGGCTCCCTCCAGGTGTCCCTGGGTCTCCAGGGGAACCTGCTGTGAAACAGGCTGAAGGAATCACTCATGTTCCCTCCCGCAGCTGGGGAGAGACACTTTGCTTTCACATATCAGAAAAATAACAAGGCTTAAGGATCATATTTTCTTGTCCCGTCAAATAGCAGGACACACAGACAGGGACAGGGAGTAATCTCTTTTATCCCTCCTGCTGAGGGAAGGGATTCAGCTGAGTCAATCGAGGCATCTCATTCTGGGTCTGTAATCCTGGGGCTGGAAGGGAACTCAGCTCCCTCCCCTGCCTGCCACAAACCTCCAGGAGGTGGGATTCCTCTGGCCTCACTTCAGGTGTGCACAAAATGGGCACCTGCATGCGAGCTGTTTGTCTCAGCTCCCATGCTAATTACTGGAGATGGAGCCCAGGAGTGAAGTGTTCAGATGCAAACACCCGGTGACATCTGAGGTGCCAGAGCTGCTCCAAGAGGCATGGAGGTAACTACATGTTCTAATGTGTCAGCTCTGAGAGACAGGGTGGGACCTGGAGCTTCATTTCTGAGCATGGGGATGATTTCCTTTGGACAACTGAGATGAGGACAGATGCACACATTTAGTCCAAGCCCTGACCACAGTACCTGCGAAGCGGGAGCCTTTCTTTCATGGGTGTCTCAGGGCTCTTGCTGGGGGCAGAGAGGTGTGAGGGTTTGCCATGCTGAGTGCGGGTCAGTGGTAGGACACCTTCCAGGCTCTGTCAGGGGTGAGGAGGCAACAAAGCACTGGGCCTGTAAGGAACTGGTGTCCTGATGCGGGCCTGTGCCCAAGAAACAGCAGCTCTAGCCAAGAGAACAAGGACCTCAGTTCTGGGTCCTAGCCCTACCAGAGCACTTGGCCATCCCCACCACAGGCTGTCCTGCACTGTCCTATGTCTGTGCCTGTTTCTCTGCAGATTTTAACCACTACCACTGCTTCCCCAACTCATTCTCATCCCATGATACCCCAGGGTTTACTGATGACTCTCTGTCCTCACTGTTCTTCAAACATCAAGCTGTAGTTTTCTGAGGGTTTGCCAATGTCTCTGAGTTCCCCACAACTTTACTGCTTCCCATCAGCAGGCCAACATTTAGCCATTTTCAGGAAAGCAGGGCTCCATCATGCAATGGTTACTTGGGAAGTCAAATGCCATAACTCTGAACAGCTCTTTGGGTTTCAGCTCCTCAAAGTCGCAGCCACCCGGGAGGCTTCAGTAGAGACCCCCAGAAGCCTCTTTCCCACCAGCCTTTCCATGAGCCTGGGCCTTGCTTGTGCCCTACGAGAAGACATTAAGCTGTTGTTGAAGGTAACTACATCATAGGCTCATAGGCCAATTCAGGGTAGAAAGGAGCTCAGGAGGTCTCTAGTCAAAAATCCAGCTCAAAGTGGGGCCAGCTCTGAGGTCAGACCAGGTTGCTCAGGAAATGTCAGCATCCAGAGAAAGAGTTTACACATGAACCAGTCATCTAAGCTACCACTACAGAAATGGAGATGAGGCATTTGACCAACTCCGTGAACACACCTATGGGTATGCCATGCCTCCTGAGATCCCTGGGAAAATCCCCCTTCTTGTCCAGAGGACTGTGACTCTTCTGCAATTTTCCTGGCATATCTCCAGACCAAGGGGTGCTTTAGGCTGTAAACAGAATTGAAACAAAGCCTCTGACATGGGTACTGTCCAACTTAAGTGTTAAAAGAGAAGGAGATGGAGGGATCTCAGACCTTCCAGGTTCCTGCAGAAGATTCAATGCTGCTGAGAAAGCAGCTGAAGATAACAATTTTGAACAAGCATAGGCTTTAGATCATTTCACTTGTGAAGGTTCTGCTCCCCCATTTCAATCCCTGACACCCAGAAAGCTCACATGCTCTTCCTTCCTCTTTTCCCAAAACCCTCATCAAGTGACGGGAAGAAAGGCAGCAGTAAGGCCCTAGGCCTCTGGGAATCAGCTGGGGTCTGACACTTGGAGGGCAACGACGTGGCATTCAGTGGCCAGGCAAAGCAAGAAGGTGCCAGCAGTCTGGCAGATCTTGGGACAGCTTCCTAGCAGAGCTGCCAGCTGGGCCAACAAGAGTTGGCTCACCTGGACCTGGTCCTGACCAACAAGAAGGATCTGCTCAGGATGTGATAATCAGTGTCAGCCTTGGCTGTCGTGAGCAGGAAATAGTAGGGTATCAGACGCCAAAGAGCAGTGAGGAAGGCCAGCAGCAGAGCACCGACCTGGGCCTCCAGAGGAGAAGACTTTGACTTATGCTGACACGCGGAAACAAACTTCACAACTCACAAAGCGTTATAAAGCAGGCGTGCTTATTGCGGCACCAGGTGCAAGGGGATTTCTCCACAAAGCTTGCACACAGGGTTAAAATCATGACAGGTATTTAAAACAGTTAACAAAGTTAGTTACGCCTACTGGTTCTACCCCTTAATTAACTATTGGTTAATACTTTTCTTACTTCATCTTAAAGTTACAGTTCTCTTTTAATTCACCACGCATGCTCAGAGAATAGGGGGCTTAATTGGGTTGGGGCTTTTCTAGCTAGGACGTATGTTCCTTAGTATTGTAATGAGATTATAATGAGACAAGTTAACTCTAGGGCACTATTTTGGCAGTCCATTCTATTTTATTACGATCCGTCCTTGTGCTAATCGTTATTGCTAGTTAGCAGAGAGTTAGTGAAGACAGTCTTTATCTCTAATATGTCTAAGTGCCAGATGCAGTTGTTATGAAGTATCTTCTTTACATTCTTCTTAGTGCTTTTAACCCTTGTTTTTCAAGACGTCCTGTAACAATTCAGGGAACTGATACTGGTGGTGCCATGAGAAGCAGCTCTGAAGGGTCAAGGAACTCAGGAAATTTGATAGACCTTACAGGACAGCCTTCTCCAAGCACATGAATGACCTCCCCTAATACCCCTGAAAAGAATCAACCATCTCAGGAGGCTGCTTGTCTGACCTGACTGAGCTCCAGGACAAAAAGGCAGCACGCAGGAGGTGGAAGCAGGGGAAGCTGCAAAGGCAGAATTTAGAAACCTTACCCCAGGACGTAGGGATGATGCCAGAGCCAAAGTTCCTGCAGTCTAGACACTTGCAGGGGGGCATATGGGCAGTGAGATAAGTTGATACTACTCCATTAACAGTAGAAGAATAGACAGGGATAATATGGACCTGCTGCTGAATTTAGTAAGAGTAGGAACAGACAGGGCTGCGGTACTTAATGGGTTCTTTGCCTCTGTCTTCACCAGCAAGGTCTCCCAGGCCTTTGTGAGTGAAGGCAGCACTCTGGACAACAACCAGCAGTGGCTGGGGTCAAGCCAGGGATTACGTGAGCAGACTCAAGACACCATTACCAAAACAGAGATGGGTCATTTGACCAGCTCCCTGAACACAAGGTGTCAGTATGCCATGACTCCTCAGATTCCTGGAAACACCCACCTTTTGGTCCAAAGGAATTTGATTCCTCTTCTGTCCTGGCCTATCTCATGACCTATGTTGTGCTTTAGGCTATAAATAGAATCAAAGGATTTCCTCTACCTGGGGTAATTTCACTTTCAATGCTGAAATACGGGGCAGATGGAGGGAGCTCAGCACTTCTAGGCTCTCTGCTGCAGGACTAGGAATTCAGAGACTGGAAATGCAGGTAATGGTCTTGTACCAGTGTACCTCACATAAAAATTTGGCCTGCTTTGTTCTTTTCACCTCTCTGGGATGTAATCCTTGGCATTTTTTTTGGAAAAAAAACCCCTTTTCACAGACACCCCCAATAATGGGATTAAAATACGAAGAGTGGAAATGATTTAGGAGCAATACTTTCAGAGAGGTGTTAGCAATGAGAGAAGAAGCACTGCTCTAAAAACTTTATGCCAGAGGTTACATGGTGTGAAGTTATAGTTATCTTGTCAAGTAAGACTGAATGACAGGAATAAAATTAAGTTTACCAAAATCAAGAAGGAAAACAAATTATTTTAGAGCATGTTACTGTTACTGTTTTTAGTGAAAGTGGCAATAAGTCCATGGTGTGGTTGGTCGACCCCAGCTGGCAGCTCAGCTCCCTGCCACTCACTCACTCCCCCCTCTCCAGAGAGACAGAGAAGAGAATTGGAAAAGCAAAGTTAGAAAACCTCATGTGTCAAGGTAAAGACAATTCAGTAACGAAGAAAAGCAGTGTGGGCAAACAAAGCAAAGTAAGGACTTCAGTCATTCACTA
The DNA here is from genome assembly GCF_030936135.1 of Gavia stellata. Lineage (NCBI taxonomy): Eukaryota > Metazoa > Chordata > Aves > Gaviiformes > Gaviidae > Gavia > Gavia stellata. Next base: position 128,790,906 of record NC_082594.1, on the reverse strand, counting down.
CTTCCCACTGGCAGGCAAGTGTTTAGCTATTTCCAGGAAAGCAGGGCCTCAGCACAAGTAACCGTTACTTGAGAGGACAAACATCGTAACTCCAAATGTCCCCCCTTCCTTCTTCTTCCCCCAGATTTTATTGCTGAACGTGATGTCATATGGTATGGAATATCCCACTGGTCAGTTGGGGTCAGCTGTCCTGGCTGTGTCCCCTCCCAACTTCTTGCCTGCCTGTGACAGAGAGAAAGACTTCACTGTCAGGTTCAAATTAACAATTTATTTGAACTTCACTCACAGGTCCAATACACCACTATTGCAGGTTTTTATGGCTACAATGGAGGAATGCACTATTGCAATTAAATACACAATTCGCAAGCACTAGATATTAATACCTAAAAAAAAAAAAGAGTGCACTAATCACGATCTTAAAGCATGCCAAATACCATACGTATGTTTCTTAATCACTTACCCTCTCTCTCAGGTAAGGCCTCTTAATCCCTGGGAAGTTACCTTGTACAGCATCCTGGACAAGGGGGAAAGAATCTCCTACAGGCCAGCTGTATCCTTGGAAAAAAGACTCTCCCCATTTTTCTGCCCAAACCTTCTGTTTTTTATTCCCTGATTTGATGGGTGGGGGCAGGCTTATGCACAAATGTTTATCTCTGGTGCCTTGATGGCTCGGCTCCTTAGTCTGTATGGTAATTTAGTGATGTCTAGCACACAAAGTTACTGAATAGTGGTGGAATGGTACTCGGGGCATTTTGTTTGTTAAGGGATCATTCACGGCTCCATTCAGGTTTCGGCAGTGTTCAGGCAATCCCGGGCTGAGCCGTTTCCACAGCTCCCCCCAGGTCATCTCTGCATAGATAAGGGTTTGTCAAGGTGAGACAAAGCTGAGTCGAATCACAACTCCCTGCATCTCGCCTTTGTGCTCCGAAACTGGTTTAGCCAGGTGATCCCATACACTGCCCCCAACCTACTCGCTGGCGGGGCAGCGTGAGAAGCAGAAAAGTTCTTGATGTGGTGTAAGCAGTGTTCAGCAATAAGTAAAACATTGGTGCGTGTTATAAACACTGTTTTGATCACAAATCCAAAACATGGAAGAATTCGGGCTCCTATGAAAAATATTTCCTCTACCCCAGCCACACTCAGTGCACCAAAACTACCCTGCCCACGACCATCCTGTTAGCAGTTCTGTCTCATTCCCTGCCAAATGCATAACAACCATCTGCACTACAAATGTGCGAAACAAATTAACTCCTCCCAGAGCCTTGCACAAGCATTTAGACTTCAAAAGAGCACAGAGGTGCCTCAGCGAGGTCCTCCCTTCATACATCTTGATGTTCTTCCTCAGCTGGTGTTTCTAGGACCCATGAATGCTGAATGGAGAAACACGGTCATCCCCCAGGGATGAGATAGAAAGCCTTGAGAGCTTCTTAACTTTCCAGTTAGTGATCAGGCAGTGATTGGCAGTGTGCAGGGATGTAAGAGAGGGTGGAGGGAAGTCAGCAAGAAACAAAGTGATGGTTGAGGGCTTTAGTAAATCCTGTCAACCATGTCTGAGCCCAGAAATGAAAAGCCATTGGTGGAGAAAGAGTAGGTGTGTCCCGGGAATGTGGCTGAAGGCCCCTGCCCAAATCAGGGGTGACAGAGAAGTTTCCATCATGGGAGCATGCTTCAGCTTGGGAGATGGGAAATGCGCACTGCTGGGGGTGGCTGGGCATTGCTAATCATGTCCCATGAGCTGGCCTGTCTCTCCTCCCCTCCTCAGCCCCCACGTGTGGATGGACCTCAGGAAACATCCACGAGGCTGGAGAACACATGAGACTCCTGGTGTGACGGCCCATCACTGACACGGAAGAGGGAAGGGTTTGTAAGATCCATGGGAGTGCAGGGAGAGACCGCTGTGTGCATAGCAGTGGGTGTGTTAGAGGCAGAAAGATGACCTAAAAGACCATGGGGTGGCCATGCTTATGTGGAATAGCTTAAGTTTTTATTTTAGGGCAGCAGTGCACTGTTGGGATATGGATCTGAATTGAAGATGCAAGTTAAGTTTGGGCCTGGGACATCTTAGGTGATTGAGGACTGGTTAGCAAGGCTATGAAAGAAGCTGGATGGGTTGTGGGGAACTCACAGGCATTGCCAAATCCCAAGAAAACCACAGCTTTGTGGTTAAAGCAACAGCCCTTGGCACCTACCCATGTACCCCACCACACCCCCCACTCACACTGACCCTAGGCAGAGCCCTGAGCAATGCGTGAAGGACCAGGCCTCCTTTGCCAGGCCCTGGGGGTCAGGGCTTGGCCACTGTGGTCATAAACAAACAGCAAGGGCTTACATGGCATCAGAGCCACCTCCACAGTGTCTTTGCCACCTGCAACCAGTGCCTTCATGTTTTTGTTTAACCAGCCTCCAGGGGTGGGCACGTCCATTGGCTCTTCCCTTCACGGCTTTGTCAGTGATGCCCTCAGTGATGCTCCCCATGCCTTCAGAAACTTGGTTTTCATTTCTGACTTGCAATTCTTTAGAGGCTTTTCCAAGCTTGCAGTATCTGCAGTTCAGGAACTTGGCACCAGAGGGCTCATTACCATGCAAAACGCCCTAACAAAGAAAGTCTCCTTGCTTAATTTTCCTTTAAGTCTTCAAGTCTGGTGTGGGTAATTAGAGACCTTTCAGGAGCATAGTCAAACAGAGGAGGTTTCAGTGATAATCACAAATAAAACAGAATTCCTTTTCTTTCCCAGCTTTTTTTTTTTTTTTCCCATTTATAAAAATAAGTGATATCAGCTTTCTGCAATTCATCTTGATCCAGAGTGTCTCCTGAATAAAAACTGAATATGTAGGAAAAGATCCTTTCTGTCAAACACCATTTAGACAATCAGCGTCCCCCCACCCCATTCTACTCACCATATACCCTGCCATTTTGATCATCACCACCTGGGACCTGCATCACGCTTTCCCAAATCCAAGCTTTTTCCACTAAAGGCTGTAGCTCAATGATCCAGCTCATTTGTACCAATTCCCTCCTGCTTTCTTTGGAGAACCAGCTGCACACAGTCACAGAAGGATGTTTCTTACTTGACAAGAAAAAGAAAGAAGGAAAGAAGGAAAGAAGGAAAGAAACCGTTCAGTAAAAAATAAAACACATTCCTCAGCTGTATATGAAGTCTAAGTTGCATCCACTGAAGTCCACTTTCCACTGTGGTAACCTTAGGAGAAAACCTTCAGTGAGATATACAGAAAAGGACAGGTAGAAACAAAACTGAGGAGCTAGCTGAAGAGACCCTCAGGCAGACTGCTGAAAGACAAGGCAAGCTTTAAACTGCCTGAAGCTCAGGGCAGCACCTGGGTAGCTGACAGGTGTCTGAATGGACAGAGACCCACAGGAGGAGGAAAGCTGGATGGACACTGGAAAGTGCATGCGTCCAGGCAGGCTGCTGAAAAGATGCCTTTAGAAGTGGTCAGTTCAAGCAGGACATGGGGAAACATGTGAAAGAGAGCTGAGAGTCAATACGCAGTATACTAGGCAGAGCAGTGCTGTGGATGTAATGGGGGAGAATGATGGTTCTACTCCTGAGTGTAGTACAGAGGCTGAAATGTCTATGCTGGCATCACGGGTCAACATTGCCTGTGGATGAAAAGAGTAGTTTCTACCCAGGGACCCAATTTCTCTTTTGGCTCTTTCCAGGAAGCTCTTGATCCAGAACAGTGTCTTTCCTCATTGCTCTCCAAAAGTGTTTAATTTCCTTTATTGACCGTGTAAACCATCCATTAAAAGCCTCATTTTGTTGGTCTTGCTAATCCTGTGGGACTCGTCATATAGATCCAAGACATCCAGAACAGCATTTAAGTGCCTCAGTTCCCACACATTAAGAATTCATTCACTACTTCCCATTGGTAGGAAGATGTTTAGCCATTTCCAGGACAGCTTCCAGAGTTTCATCCCATGTAATGGTGACTTGGCAAGACAAATGGCATAACCACAAACATCCCCCCTTCCTCTTCCTTTCCCTGAGCTTTTATTGCTGAGCATGATTTCATATGGTATGGTGTAACCTTTTTGGTCAGTTGGGGTCAGCTGTCCCGGCTGTGTCCCCTCCCAGCTTCTTGCCCAACCCAAGCCCACTTGCTGGTGCGACAGCATGAGCAACAGAGAATGCCTTCATGTTGTGTAAGCACTGTTCAGCAATAGCTAAAACATCGGCCTGTTATCAATACTGTTTTAATCACAACCCAAAATATGGAATCTTACTGGGCTGCTGTGGAGACAATTAACTCCATCCCAGATAGCCAGGGTAGGCTGGACTTCTTGGAAAGTGTGAGGATGATAACAGAGAAGAACTTGAGAGGGGGAAAAGGGAACCAGGAAAGGAAAGGTGAGGCCAAGGATGTCATTGGTGCTGTTTGGGGTGCCTGTGATGCCGCCCTGTACCTCATGTGAATTATTTCCACAGTCCGAGGGAACCTGAGTGCTTTCGCTAATGTTGCAGACATGAAGGGGAAGGAATGAAAGTGTCATCCAGGCTGGAAGGGACCTTGGAAGATGTCTGTAGAACATCCAACTCAAAGCAGGGTCACATCGGGTTTGTCACAGTTTTATCTAGATAGGTCTGAGAAACTTCCAGGGATAGAGGCAGCTCACAGTCTCCAGGCCCTTTCCTGACCCGGCTCCAGTTTGCCAACGTCTCTCTGGCATTGTGGGGCACCAAAACCTGGGTAAGAATTCTGGATGTGGTGAAACAAGTGCTAAGCAGAGGGAGACAATCACTTCCCCTGACTCTGCTCCTGCTCCTACACCCCAGCCAACACTGTTGGCCTTCTTTGATGATGGCTCACATTTTGCCTAATGCAACCTAAGGACCCACCCAGGCAGTCCCTGCCCTATGTCACTGCAGAGTTTTAGTCCACTTCAGGGGCAGGACTTTGAATTTGTCCTTATTGGCTATCGTGAGGTTCCTATTGGTCCATCCCTCCAGCCTGTCTATGTCCTTTGGGATGGCCACCCTGCCCTCCAGTGTAGTGTCTGCTCTCCTCAATGTCGTCTCTGCTACAAATGTTATGAATAATCCCTCTCTCATTTCCTCCAGGTCATTAAAAAGATGTTAAACAGGCCAGGTTGCCAGATAGACCCCTGCAGGACCCTACTAGCTAGATGCCTCCAGGATGACTACCACGCATTGACCACGTACCTCTGAGCCTACCTGTCCAGCTGGTTTTTACCCATCCACCTATCCACCCATGCAGATCATAATATCCTAACATTGAATATTGTGGGGGATGATGCTGAAAGCCTTGCTGACCTCCAGGTAGAAGACAACCACTGCTCTCCCCTGTACAGCAATCCTCTCCTTTCTTCAGAAAGAGCAAAGAGGCTGGCCAGGCACAGTCTCCCCTGGGTAAATCCCACCACCTTCCTTTCAGACACCTAGAAATGAGATGTGAGTGGACATGCTCAGGGGCACAGCCTTCTGTTCCCCTGCTCATCCTTTGGGCATTTTTGAAAGGTGTGTACAATGTTTGGGTGCTGCCAGTCATCAGGAAGTTCCGCAGTTTCCTTGAGCACTCAAGGATGATGGAGAGTGGCCTCCCTGTGATACTGGCCTGCTCGATCAGGTCCCTGGGATGCCACCCCTCCTGTACCATAGACTGGTAAGGATTGCGTTTGCCCAGGTAACTCCTGACTTTATCCACATCCACTGCTGGTTGTTCTCCTCCAGAGTCCTGCCTGGGGGCACAAAAGCTTGGGAGACCTTGCTGGGGAAGGCTAAGTCAAAGAGGATATAGAGTATCTCAGATCTATCTACACCTGCTCTTACTAAGTTTAGCAGTGGCCACACATTATCTTTGTTTTTCTCTAAAACTCTTTCTTGAAGTACTAACAGCTGCTCCTGATGCCCTTGAACCTCTTCAAAGGTCCACACTAGCCATCCCTATTTCTAAATTCCTCCTTGAGGCCTTGCATCCACCTCTGGAATGCTTCCTTTTTTCTATGCAACTTCTTAATGAGTTCCTTCTTTAGCCAAGCTCCTCTCCTGAAATGTCTGGTTGTTTTCCTGCTTATCGGTCTGGACATGCCTTGTGCTTGGAAGATGCTTTCCTGAAAGACCAGCTGTACTGCACGCTGCTGCCCTTGAGTGCTGCTGCCCATGGGCCTAGCCCTAAAAGTCCCCTGAAGAGGCTAAAATCTTCCCCCACTATTTCACGGTCACTACAGCCAAGGCTCACACTGGTTTTCACATCCCTCATCAGCACTGCCTCTTTTGCAGGGACCAGATTCAGGCAAACATCACCTTTGTTGGCCTGGCACCTGTGCAAAGAAATGGTCCCAGGAGACCCCAGACACCAGCTGAACAGTCTGCATCCTGCTGTGCTCCCCTTCCAGTGAGTGTCAGGGTCATTACAGTCCCCAACAAGACCTGGGGTCATGGATCTGGAGACTTCCATGGCTTGCTTAAATAAGCCTTTCTCCTCTGCCTTATCCTGATTGCAGGTTCTGAGGGCCTGTGGTGGAGGTGAAGATGATCTCCAGGAAGACAAGGTACTGCTGAAAATGTCCTTGGCTTTGGAGATGCTGTAATCCAGGAACACTGTGATAATCATTCACCTCTTCCTTGATTGTATCATCAAAGGGCTGAGCAAAGGCTTGTTGAAAGAAGTACCAAGAGAGTTTGGGAGAAGCCAAATGATTGGAGTCCCCAGTGCGATGGGCTTCCTGTTCATGAGCTGCTTTGCATCAGCTGGATGAACTCGGGTCAGACCTTGCCTCACTGCAGGGATGGGATTCAGTCGCTCGCCAACGGAAACTGAATCTGCCTGAGATGCCACCTGGGCTTGCACAAAGGAACCGAACCTGTCTGCAACGCTGTCTGGGGTGTCTGTCCCACATCCCCTCTGAACCGGAATGGCTTTCCCATAGGTCCTGTGCTGTCCCTTGCAGCCACAGGCCATTGTGCTGGTGAGCCCTGTCATCTTGTGTAGCACTCCAGGCCTGTGTGTGGCCATTGAGCAGCTGCCTTGGACCAGGTTAAGCACTGGGGGGATGTCCATGAGACAACTGCCATTACAGTCAGTGGAGATCTAGGAAATACAGCTGATGGAGAAAAGAAGGAGAGGGACTTATCTCCATCTGGTCAGCTGACTACCTCTGTAGGTGCTGTGGATGTAAGGGAAAGGGAAGCTTTTAATTGTCCTAACTGTAAATACGCGCTGTCATTTCCCTCTACCAAAGGAATTCCCCTCCAGGCTCCAAGACGATGCCCCCAGATGCTGCCTTGTCTCTCAGCATTGCTCCATTAGAGCTTGCACTCACCTGCACATAGCTTGGACAAACTCTGGTGTCACCTCAAATGTTACCAGGTGTTCCCACCTGAACAACTCCCTCAATCTCCATTAACTGACATGAAAGCTGAGACAAGGAGCTCACATGCAGGTGCCTATTTTGTGCACACGTGAACAGAGGTTTGTGGTGTGCACGAGAGGAAGCTGAGTCCTCTTCTAGCCCCAGGACTTCAAACCCAGGATGGGATGCCTTGAATGACTCAGCTGCATCACTGCCCTCAGCAGGGTTAAAGGAGATCCCTCCCTGTAATTTTCTGGGTGTCCTGTCTAATGATGGCACAAGAAAAGATGATTCTCATGCCTAACTGTGTCTCTGATAGGAGAAATGACACTGCTGGAAAGAAATGTCTTACCCCAGCTGTGGGAGGGAACATGAGTGATTCCTTCAGCCTGTTTCACAGCAGGTTCCCCTGGAGCCCCAGGGACACCTGGAAGGGGCCCAGAAGGGGCAGAGAAAGTTCCGCCTTGGGTTGGTCCTCTGCTGCTGAGCTGGGCCGAGCTCCTGGGATGGAGGGAGCTCATGGCAAGCGGGCAGCGCTGCAGAGAGACAGCTCTGCCCAGGAGCAGCTCCTCTGCAAAGTGCAGCAGGGCTGAGGGTACTGCCTGCAGGCACTGAGAGGAGGGGAGCGAGGCAGAGAGAAGTTAAAGGCAGCGGGCAGTGAGAGGACAGAGGACAGCTCACTTGCGGAGAAATCATCACAGCCTTTTACATGGTAAGTCTTTGCGTGAAGGGCAATGTATCTGCAGTTCATGGAGAGATGTCTTAAAGCTGGCTCATCCCACAGCCTGTGGGATCTGTCAGGAGGACTCTCACAGTTTCTCCAGTATAGAGAAAAAGGATGTGCTTTGGAGCACGGCTTCCCTGCTGCACCATCAGAGGGACAGGGCATGATGGCTGTCTTCTCCCAGGGATGGCTGCAGGGGTGTGAAGGTGGGTGTGCAGCCAGGGGAGCCCAGGGCTGTCCTTCTGAGCAGGGTCCCTGCACCCCAGGGGCTGTGTGCTGGGTCAGGGACTCTGCCACCTGCCAGGGTCAGTACTCAGTCTGTCTGGGGAGCTCCCCACTGCACTGCAGGGAGAAGCTGTGGGTGGAAGGAGCAACCCCCAGCAGGGTAGGGCAGGGCAGGGTCCTTCTGCTATCAAGGGAGTGCTACATGGGTCAGGGCTTCTCACAGCTCCAGCTCTACCTCTTGACATTTCTAAGGGGACTTCTCAAGAAGCAGATTAACTCAGCAACAGCCTCCCCTTTCCAGCCACATCAGGTTTTCTGTGATCTGGTCTTTAGACCCTGCACAGGCAGAGATGACCCTGGGCAGTGCTCTGCCCCTGGGAGGTGTTTGCAGGCAGAGGTGAGTGCACAGCAATTGGGATGGGGTGTGTGAGCACTGACTGGGAGTTGAGCTGGGGACAGGGAGACGGCTCCTGGCAGGAGCAGCTCCAAGCAGCAGAGACACGGGCAGGGATTGAGAGGGAGTTGCTGCCAGAAATGCTGGGGAGGAGGATGTGGGCACCTCCCTGCTGTCCCTGCGGCTCAGACCCCTTCCCCTGAGCAACTGAGAGAAGGGCAACGAACGTGCTGAGGGGTCTGGAGCACAAGTCTGATGAGGAGCAGCTGAGGGAACTGGGGTTGTTCAGTCTGGAGAAGAGGAGGCTGAGGGGAGACCTTATCACTCTCTATGATTACCTGAAAGGGGGCTGCAGAGAGCTGGGTGTTGGTCTCTTCTCCCAAGTGACTAGCGACAGGACAAGAGGAAATGGCCTCAAGTTGCACCAGCGGAGGTTCAGGCTGGATATTAGGAAAAATTTCTTTACTGAGAGAGTGGTGAAGCACTGGAACAGCCTGCCCAGGCACGTGGTGGAGTCACCATCACTGGGGGTGTTCAAGGAACTTGTGGACGTGGCATTGTGGGACACTGTTTAGTTGCCATGGTGGTGTTGGGTTGATGGTTGGACTTGATGATCTTACAGACCTTTTCCAACTTCAGTGATTCTGTGATTCTGTGAACTCCTCCCTGGTCTCCTTTCCCAGCCTAAGCAGAGCCCCTGCCCTCAAGCCCATTGGGTCTTGGGCAGGCATTGCCCCTGCAGCAGCCAGAGCCCAGAGAAGGACAAACCCCTGATTTCCAGCTGTCTTGGCGTGTCCCTCCTCCCTTGGCAGGAGCATGGTGGCATTTCACTGCCATCCCCTCCTGCCTGCGCTGCCCTCGCTCTCACCTCTGGATCTCCTGAGTCAGTGCAGGGAGTGGGGGTGGCAGGTTCAGCTCCCGTTCAGATGCTGACCCATTGGGTCCTGCTATGCAGATGTGTCTATGGGAGCAAAGAGCCCAAGTCTCCTCCGGGCAACTTTAGGACATTAAGATCTTTCCCTGGGGTGTCCTGATAGGCTGCTGAGTGCCCTCCAGAATGGCACAGCCCTCCCATAGGATCTCTGTGCTACTTAGGATCCCCATGGAGAATGCACCTCGGTGCCAAGGCCATGGAAATGCTGCTGGGCAGCTGCGTGTGGGCAGCTGCAATGATCCCTCTGTGTCCCAGTCTGGGAGGGGAGAGATGAGATCCTCCTTAGGTGCCCTGAGAAAAGGCGCGGAGTCTGTCATCTGCTCTTTGAACCTGTGTTCCTCTGCTCTCAGCACTGTCCAGTTTCTTTTTAGGGGAACACCTGAGTGTGATCATCCTCCAGCTCCAAGCTGCCAGCACAGGGCAGCTGAGAACAGGAGTGGTGGGCAGAGCAGAACTCCTCTCTCTGCACAAAGCGACCGCCCCTTTGCCTCTCAGGACCCACTGGATTTCTGTGGGAGTGCATTAGAAATGTCAGCGATTTCAACCAGCCAAACCCACTCCTCAATGAGGAAAGTGCAACTAGAACAAGATAAACAAAACAAAATCCCCTCAACTCTGACCTGCAGTTGGGCAAATTGCAAACAATTCCAAAAGCTCTTCGGTATATCACGAGTGCATTTAATTTGCTGTTACCCTGCGTTCCTTGTTGCCTCTCACTGCACAGCAAGAAGGACTCCTCAGGAGCCCATTACAGAGTCCCTGCTCCTAATGGTCCCCTCAGGCAGCAAAACCCAGAGGTCAAGTGAGGGAGCTGCAGAGAGGTCTTCCTGAGAAAAGAGTCTGAGTGTGGCATTGCAATGAGACATGCAATATGTTTTGCTTAGAGAAGTCTGGCTTAACTGAGTACTGCCTTTTCCTCCTCAACAGAAAACCATACCCAGAGGCATGAAACGTCCAACCACAGCTCCATCACCCAGTTCCTCCTCCCGGCATTTGCAGACACGCGAGAGCTGCAGCTCTTGCACTTCTGGCTCTTCCTGGGCATCTACCTGGCTGCCCTCCTAGGAAATGGCCTCATCATCACCACCATAGCCTGCGACCACCGCCTCCACAACTGCATGTACTTCTTCCTCTTCAACCTCTCCCTCCTTGACCTGGGCTCCATCTCCACCACTCTCCCCAAAGCCATGTCCAATTCCCTCTGGGACACCAGGGCCATCTCCTACCAATGGTTTGTGGCCCAGCTCTTTTCCTTTTTCTTTATGTCTGTTGAGTATTTTCTTCTCACTGTCATGGCCTACGACCACTATGTTGCCATCTGCAAACCCCTGCACTACGGGACGCTCCTGGGCAGCAGAGCTAGTGTCCACATGGCAGCAGCTGTCTGGGGCAGTGGTGGTCTCTATGCTGTCCTGCACACAGCCAATACATTTTCACTACCACTCTGCCAAGGCAATGCTGTGGACCAGTTCTTCTGTCAAATCCCCTAGATCCTCAAGCTCTCCTGCTCACACTCCTACCTTAGGGAAGTTGGGCTTCTTGTGGTTGATGCCTGTTTAGCATTTGGGTGTTTTGTTTCCATCATGCTGTCCTGTGTGCAGATCTTGAGGGCCGTGTTGAGGATCCCCTCTGAGCAGGGATGGCACAAAGCCTATTCCACCTGCCTCCCTCACCTGGTTGTGGTCTCCCTGTTTATCAGCACTGGCATGTTTGCCTACCTGAAGCCCCCTTCCATCTCCTTCCCCAGTCTCAAGCTGGTGCTGGTAGTGCTGTACTCGTTAGTAGTTGCTGTACTCCTAGATGCCCAAGAAGAGCCAGAAGTGCAAGAGCTGCAGCTCTCGCGTGTCTGCAAATGCCGGGAGGAGGAACTGGGTGATGGAGCTGCTGTTGGACATTTTCTTCCTCTGGGCACAGGGACCTGTTCCAGGAGGAAAGCACATAAGTTAGCATAGATTTATCTGAACAAAATCTGATCAGTTTCTCATTGAAACATCCAAAATTTCCTTTCTCCTTTCAGGAAGACCGTTTGCAGGTTCCTTTCATGAGCTGTCATTGGTGCTGGCTGAGGGTGCCCCTTGGGAGGAGAGGGCTCTCCTGTGGGGTCTGCAGAATTCAGTCCTGCCCTACACCAATAGGTAAACAGGAACACGAGGTGACTTCAGATTAAATCCACTTTTCATATCAAAGAGCTATACAGCATTGTCCCTCCCTATTCACCTGACAGGAGAGCAGAGCTGAGAGGGTTTTGTTTTGTGTATTTTGTTCTAGTTGGCCCACCACAGCTGAGGAGTTTGAGGGCTTTAAACTAGATTTGAAGGGGGAAGGGGATGAAACCAGGCTCCCTAGAGATGAGCCTAGGGCCGGCGTGCCAATGTTGGGGGTGAAATTGATAGCCCAGCTCAAGTGCATCTACTCCAATGCATGCAGCATGGGCAGCAAACAGGAGGAGCTGGAAGCCATTGTGCAGCAGGACAGCTATGATGTAGTCGCCATCACAGAAACATGGTGGGACGACTGGCATGACTGAAGTGCTGCGATGGATGGCTATAAACTCTTCAGGAGGGATAGACAAGGAAGGAGAGGCGGTGGGGTGGCTCTGTAAGTTAAGGTGTGTTTTGATTGTATAGAGCTCAACGATTGTGATGACAAGGATGAATGCTTATGGGTAAGGATAAGGGGGAAGGCTAACAAGTCAGATATCCTGCTGGGGGTCTGTTATAGACCGCCGAAACAGGATGAAGAAGCTGATGAAGCATTCTACAAGCAACTGGCAAAAGTCTAACAGTCACAAGCCCTTGTTATTGTGGGAGACTTCAACTTACCAGATGTCTGCTGCAAATATAACACAGCAGAAAAAAAACAGTCCTGGAGGTTCCTGGAGTGTGTGAAAGATAACTTCCTGACACAGCAGGTTCATTTTAGACGTTAACAGTGAGAGATGAAGAGCACCAACAGGTTTCAGTGATGGCAGCTTTAAATAGGAGCAATTGCTGGACGTTTGCAATTTCAGTGTTGAGCTCTGGCCAGATTTAGCAGGAGACTGAGTGTATATTAGAAGTTTTAGTAGTCTAAACAAGTTCAGAGCTTAAGTGTTTGTGGTTCATTTTAGAGGTTACCAGTGGAGGTCAGGGCCAGAAACAGCTTTCGGCGCTGGCACCTTTAGAGTAGGATTAATTGCTGGACATTTGCAATTTCAGTGTTGAGCTCTGACGAGAATTAGCAACACCAAGCCATCATACGTCTGGACCTTTGAGTATCTGAACAAGTTCGGAGCCCACTTGTTTGCGGTTCGTTTTAGAGTTTACCAGTGGGAGGTGATTGCCAGCAACAGCTTTCAGTGCAGGCACCTTTAGAGTAGGAGCAATTGCTGGACAACTGCAATTTCGGTGTTGAGCTCTGGCCACATTGAGCAGGAGAGCAAGTGTATGTTGGAACTTTTAGTAGTCTAAACAAGTTCAGAGCCCAAATGTTTGTGGTTCATTTTAGAGGTTACCAGTGGGAGGTGGGGGCCAACATCAGCTTTTGGTGCTGGAACCCTCAGAGTAGGAAAAATCGCTGGACGTTCGAAATTTCGGAGTTGAGCTCTGACGAGAATTAGTGAGAGCAAGCGATCATACGTCTGGACCTTTGAGTGTCTAAACAAGTTCAGAGGCCAAGTGTTTGTGGTTCGTTTGAGAGGTTACCAGTGGGAGATGAAGACCAGCAAGAGCTTTCAGGGCTGGCACCTTTAGTGTAGGAGCAATCGCTGGACGTTCTAAATTTCAGGGTTGAGCTCTGACGTGAATTAATGTGAGGAAGCAATGATACGTCTGGACCTTTGAGTGTCTAAACAAGTTCAGAGGCCAAGTGTTTGTCATTCGTTTTAGAGGTTAGCAGTGGGAGATGAGGAGTAGCAACAGCTTTCAGTGCTGGCACCTTCAGTGTAGGAGCAATCGCTGGACGTTTGCAATTACGGTGTTAAGCTCTCATGACAATATGTGAGAGCAAGCGATCACACGTACGGACCTTTGAGTGTCATAAGAGTTTCAGAGCCCAAGTGTTTGTGTTCATTTTAGAGGTTACAGTGGCTCATTAGGACCAGCAACAGCTTTCAGTGCTGGCACCTTTAGACTAGGAGCAATCGCTGGTCGTTTGCAATTTCGGTGTTGAGCTCTGGCCAGATTAAGAAGGAGAGTGAGTGTATATTTTAACTTTTACTAGCCTAAAAAAGTCCATAGCCCAAGTGTTTGGGGTTCATTTTAGAGGCTACCAGTGGGAGTTGAGGGACAGCAACTGTTTTCAGTGCTGGCAACTTTAGAATAGGTGCAGTTGCTTTACGTTTGCAATTTCGGTGTTGATCTCTGATGACAAATAGCAATAGCAAGGGATCATAAGTCTCGACCTTTGCGAGTCTACAAAGTTTCAGAGGCCAAGTGTTTGTTTTGAGTTTAGGGTTTACCAGTTGCTGATGAGGACTAGCAACAGCTTTCAGGGCTGGCACCATTAGTGTAGGAGCAATTGCTGGACGTTCGCAATTTCAGTGTTGAGCTCTGGCCAGATTGAGCAGGACAGCAAGTGTATGTTGGAACTCTTAGTAGTCTAAACAAGATGAACTTGGTAACTCTAAAGGTGGCAACGCTGAAAGCTGTTGCTGATCGTCTTCTCCAGTGGGTAACCTCTCAAATGAATTACAAACACTTGAGCTCTAAACATGTTTATACTACTAGAATTTTCAACGTACACTCGCTCTCCTGCTCAATGTGGCCACAGCCCAACACCAAAATGCAAACGTTCAACGATTGCTGCTAGTCTAAAATTGCCAGCACTGAAAGCTGTACGGGTCCACATCTCCCACTGATAACCTCTCAAACGAACCACAAACACTTGGCCTCTGAACTTGTTTAGGCTGCTAAAAGTTCCAACGTACACTTGCTCTCCTGCTCAATCTGGGCAGAGATCAATATTGAAATTTCGAACGTCCAGCGATTGCTCCAACACTAAATGGCCCAGCCCTAAAGCTGTTGCTGTTCCTCATCTCCCACTGGTAACCTCTCAAAGGAACCACAAACCCCTGGCCTCTGAAATTGTTTAGACACTCAATGCTCCAGACGTATCATCGCTACCTCTCGCTAATTCACGTCAGAGCTCAACACTGATATTGCGAACGTCAAGCGATTGCTCCTACACTAAAGGTGCCAGCCCTGAAAGCTCTTGCTAGTCCTCATCTCCCACTGGCAACCTCCCAAACCAACCACAAACACTTGGCCTCTGAACTTGTTTATTCTCTCAAAGGTCCAGACGTATCATCGCTTCCTCTCGCTAATTCACGTCAGAGCTCAACACTGAAATTGGGAACGTCCAGCGATTGCTCCTACATTTAAGGTTCCAGCCCTAAAAGCTGTTGCTGGTCCTCATCTCCCACTGGTAACCTCTCAAACGAACCACAAACACTTGGCCTCTGAACTTGTTTATGCTGCTAAAAGTTCCAACGAACACTGGGTCTCGTGCTCAATCCGGACAGAGGTCAACACCGATACTGAGAATGTCTGGCGATTGCTCCTACACTAAAGGGGCCAGCTCTGAAAGCTCTTGCTGGTCCTCATCTCCCACTGGTAACCTCTCAAACGAACCACAAACACTTGGCCTCTGAACTTCTTTAGACACTCAAAGGTCCAGACGTATCATCGCTTCCTCTCGCTAATTCACGTCAGAGCTCAACACTGAAACTGCGAACGTCCAGCGATTGCTCCTACACTAAAGGTGCCAGCCCTGAAAGCCTTTGCTGGTCCTCATCTCCCACTGGTAACCTCCCAAACGAACCACAAACACTTGGGCTCTGAACTTGTTTAGGCTGCTAAAAGTTCCAGCATATACTTGCTCCCCTGCTCAATCTGGCCAGAGCTCAACACTGTTATTGCGAACGTCCAGCGATAGCTCCTACACTAAAGGGGCCAGCCCTGAAAGCTGTTGCCGATCCTCATCTCCCACTGGTAACCTCTCAAACAAACCACAAACACTTGGCCTCTGAACTTGTTTAGGCTGCTAATGCTTCCAACGTACACTGGCTCTCCTGCTCAACCTGGCGAGAGCT
This sequence comes from Gavia stellata, assembly GCF_030936135.1. Lineage (NCBI taxonomy): Eukaryota > Metazoa > Chordata > Aves > Gaviiformes > Gaviidae > Gavia > Gavia stellata. The sequence goes on along the minus strand of NC_082594.1, from coordinate 128,775,229 downwards.
CAAAACCGATATTGAGAATGTCTGGCGATTGCTCCTACACTAAAGGTGCCAGCCCTGAAAGCTGTTGCTGGTTCTCATCTCCCACTGGTAACCTCTCAAACGAAGCACAAACACTTGGGCTCTGAACTTGTTTGGACACTCAAAGGTCCAGACGTATCATAGTTTACTCTCGCTAATTCACGTCAGTGCTCAACACCGAAATTGCGAACGTCCAGCGATTGCTCCTACACTAAAGGGGCCAGCCCTGAAAGCCTTTGCTGGTCCTCATCTCCCACTGGTAAACTCTCAAACGAACCACAAACACTTGGCCTCTGAACTTTTTTAGGCTGCTACAAGTCCCAAAATACACTGGCTCTCGTGCTCAACCTGGCCAGGACTCAACACCGACATTGCGAACGTCCTGCGATTGCTCCTACACTTAAGGTGCCAACCCTGAAAGCTGTTGCCGATCCTCATCTCCCACTGGTAACCTCCCAAACGAACCACAAACACTTGGGCTCTGAACTTGTTTAGGCTGCTAGAAGTTCCAACGTAGACTGGCTCTCCTGCTCAGTCTGGCTAGAGCTCAACACCAATATTGAGAACGTCTGGCAATTGCTCCTACACTAAAGGTGCCAGCCCTGAAAGCTCTTTCTGGTCCTCATCTCCCACTGGTAACCTCTCAAACAAACCACAAACACTTGGCCTCTGAACTTGTTTAGGCTGCTCTAAGTTCCAGCATACACTTGCTCTCCTGCTCAATCTGTCCAGAGGTCAACACCGACATTGAGAACATCTGGCGATTGCTGCTACCCTAAAGGCGCCTTCCCTGAAAGCTGTTGCCGGTCCTCATCTCCCACTGGTTACCTCTCAAACAAACCACAAACACCTGGCCTCTGAACTTGTTTAGACACTCAAAGGTCCAGACGTATCATCGCTTCCTCTCGCTAATTCACGTCTGAGCTCAATACTGAAATTGCGAACATCCAGCGATTGGTCCTACACTAAAGTAGCCAGCCCTGCAAGCTGTTGCTGGTCCTCATCTCCCACTGAGAACCTCTCAAACGAACCACAAACACTTGGCCTCTGAACTTGTTTAGGTTACTGAAAGGTCCAACGTACACTGCCCCTCCTGCTCAACCTAGCCAGAACTCAACAGCGATGTTGCGAACGTCCAGCGATTGCTCCTACACTAAAGGTGCCAGCCCTGGAAAGCTGTTGCTGTTCCTCATCTCCCACTGGTAACCTCTAAAAGGAACCACAAACACTTGCGCTCTGAACTTGTTTAGACACTCAAAGGTCCAGACGTATCATCGCTGCCTCTCGCCAATAAACGTCAGAGCTCAACAATGAAATTGTGAACGTCCAGCGATTGCTCCTACACTAAAGGGGCCAGATAGGAAAGCTGTTGCTGGTCCTCATCTCCCACTGGTAACCCCTCAAACGAAGCACAAGCACTTGGGCTCTCAAGTTGCTGAGACACTCAAACGTCCAGATGCATGATCGTTTCATCTCGCTAATTCACGTCAGGGCGAAACACTGAAATTGCGAACATCCAGCGATTGCTCCTACACTAAAGGGGCCAGCCCCGAAAGCTGTTGCTGGTCCTCATCTCCCACTGGTAACCTCTCAAACGAACCACAAACACTTGGGCTCTGAACTTGTTTAGACACTGAAAGGTCCAGACGTATCATCGCTTCCTCTCGCTTATTCACCTCAGAGCTCAACACCGATGTTGCGAACGTCCAGCGATTGCTCCTACACTAAAGGTGCCAGCCCTGGAAGCTCTTGCTGGTCCTCATCTCACACTGCTAAACTCTAAAAAACAAACCACAAACACTTGGCTCTGAACTTGTATATATACTGAAAGGTCCAGATGCATGATAACTTCCTCTCACTTATTCACGTCAGAGCTCAACACCGAAATTGCGAACGTCCAGCCATTGCTCCTACACTAAAGGGGCCAGCCCCGAAAGCTCTTGCTGGTCCTCATCTCCCACTGAGAACCTCTCAAACGAACCACAAACACTTGGCCTCTGAACTTGTTTAGGTTACTGAAAGGTCCAACGTACACTGCCCCTCCTGCTCAACCTAGCCAGAACTCAACAGCGATGTTGTGAACGTCCAGCGATTGCTCCTACACTAAAGGTGCCAGCCCTGAAAGCTCTTGCTGGTCCTCATCTCCCACTGGTTACCTCTCAAACGAACCACAAACACTTGGGCTCTGAACTTGTTTAGGCTGCTAAAAATTCCAACGTACACTTGCTCCCCTGCTCCATCTGGCCAGACCTCAACACTGAAATGGCGAACGTCCAGCGATTGCCCTTACACTAAATGTGCCAGCCCGGAAAGCTTTTGCTGGTCCTCATCTCCCACTGGTAACCTCTCAAACGAACCACAAACACTTGGCCTCTGAACTTCTTTAGATACTCCAAGGTCCAGACGCATCATCGCTTCATCTCGCTAATTCACATCAGAGCTCAACACTGAAATAGCGAACGTCCAGAGATTGCTCCTACTCTGAAGTTGCCAGCACTGAAAGCTGTTGCTGGTCCTCATGTCCCACTGGTAACCTCTCAAACGAACCACAAACACTTGGGCTCTGAACTTGTTTAGGCTGCTAAAAGTTCCAACATACAGTGGCTATCCTGCTCAATCTGGCCAGAACTCAACACCGATAATGCGAACGTCCGGCGATTGCTCCTACACTAAAGGTGCCAGCCCTGAAAGCTCTTGCTGGTCCTCATCTCCCACTGGTAACCTCTCAAACGAACCACAAACACTTGGGCTCTGAACTTGTTTAGGTTACTGAAAGTTCCAATGTACACTGGCTCTCCTGCTCAACCTGCTATCGTCCGGTGATTGCTCCTACACTAAAGGTGCCAGCCCAGAAAGCTGTTGCTGGTCCTCATCTCACACTGGTAACCTCTCAAACGAACCACAAACACTTCGGCTCTGAAAATGTTTAGATACTCAAAGGTCCAGACATATCATCGCTTCCTCTAGCTATTTTAATTCAGAGCTCTACACCGATATTGCGAACGTCCAGCGATTGCTCCTACACTAAAGGTGCCAGCCCTGAAAGCTCTTGCTGGTCCTCATCTCCCACTGGTAACCTCTCAAACGAACCACAAACACTTGGCCTCTGAAATTGTTTACACACTCAAAGGTCCAGAAGTATCATCGCTTCCTCTCGCTTATTCACGTCAGAGCTCAACACCGAAATTGCGAACGTCCAGCGATTGCTCCTACACTAAAGGTGCCAGCCCTGAAAGCTCTTGCTGGTCCTCATCTCCCACTGGTAACCTCTCAAACGAACCACAAACACTTGACCTCTGAACTTGTTTAGACACTCAAAGGTCCAGACGTATCATCGCTTCCTCTCGCTAATTCACGTCAGAGCTCAACACCGAAATTGCGAAAGTCCAGCGATTGCTCCTACACTAAAGGTGTCAGCCCTGAAGGCTGTTGCTGGTCCTCATCTCCCACTGGTAACCTCTCAAACGAACCACAAACACTTGGCCTCTGAACTTGTTTAGACACTCAAAGGTCCAGACGTATCATCGTTTCCTCTCGCAAATTCACGTCAGAGCTCAACACCGAAATTGCGAACGTCCAGCGATTGCTCCTACACTAAAGGTGCCATCCCTGAAAGCTCTTGCTGGTCCTCACCTCACACTGGTAAACTCTCAAACGAACCACAAACACTTGGGCTCTGAACTTGTTTAGACACTCAAAGGTCCAGACGTATCATCGCTTCCTCTCGCTTATTCACGTCAGAGCTCAACACCGAAATTGCGAACGTCCAGCAATTGCTCCTACACTAAAGGTGCCAGCCCTGAAAGCTCTTGCTGGTCCTCATCTCCCACTGGTAACCTCTCAAACGAACCACAAACACTTGGGCTGTGAACTTGTTTAGACACTCAAAGGTCCAGACGTATCATCGCTTCCTCTCGCTAATTCACGTCAGAGCTCAACACCGAAATTGCGAATGTCCAGCGATTGCTCCTACACTAAAGGTGCCAGCCCTGAAAGCTCTTGCTGGTCCTCATCTCCCACTGGTAACCTCTCAAACGAACCACAAACACTTGGCCTCTGAACTTGTTTAGACACTCAAAGGTCCAGACGTATCATCGCTTCCTCTCGCTAATTCACGTCAGAGCTCAACACCGAAATTGCGAATGTCCAGCGATTGCTCCTACACTAAAGGTGCCCGCCCTGAAAGCTGTTGCTGGTCCTCATGTCCCACTGGTAACCTCTCAAACGAACCACAAACACTTCGGCTGTGAACTTGTTTATTCTCTCAAAGGTCCAGACGTATCATCGCTTCCTCTCGCTTATTCACTTCAGAGCTCAACACCGAAATTGCGAACGTCCAGCGATTGCTCCTACACTAAAGGTGCCAGCCCTGAAAGTTCTTGCTGGTCCTCATCTCCCACTGGTAACCTCTCAAACGAACCACAAACACTTGGGCTGTGAACTTGTTTAGACACTCAAAGGTCCAGACGTATCATCGCTTCCTCTCGCTTATTCACGTCAGAGCTCAACACCGAAATTGCGAACGTCCAGCGCTTGCTCCTACACTAAAGGTGCCAGCCCTGAAAGCTCTTGCTGGTCCTCATCTCCCACTGGTAACCTCTCAAATGAACCACAAACACTTGGGCTCTGAACTTGTTTAGATACTCAAAGGTCCAGACGTGTGATCTCTTCCTCTCGCTAATTCACGTCAGAGCTCAACACCGAAATTGCGAATGTCCAGCGATTGCTCCTACACTAAAGGTGCCAGCCCTGAAAGCTGTTGCTGGTCCTCATCTCCCACTGGTAACCTCTCAAACAAACCACAAACACTTGGCCTCTGAACTTGTTTATTCTCTCAAAGGTCCAGACGTATCATCGCTTCCTCTCGCTAATTCACGTCAGAGCTCAACACCGAAATTGCGAACGTCCAGCGATTGCTCCTACACTAAAGGTGCCAGCCCTGAAAGCTCTTGCTGGTCCTCATCTCACACTGCTAAACTCTAAAAAACAAACCACAAACACTTGGCCTCTGAACTTGTTTATATACTCAAAGGTCCAGATGTATCATCGCTTCCTCTCGCTTATTCATGTCAGAGCTCAACACCGAAATTGTGAACGTCCAGCGATTGCTCCTACACTAAAGGTGCCAGCCCTGAAAGCTCTTGCTGGTCCTCATCTCCCGCTAAGAACCTCTCAAACGAACCACAAACACTTGGGCTGTGAACTTGTTTAGACACTCAAAGGTCCAGACGTATCATTGCTTCCTCTCGCTAATTCACGTCAGAGCTCAACTCCGAAATGGCGAACGTCCAGCGATTGCTCCTACACTAAAGGTGCCAGCCCTGAAAGCTGTTGCTGGTCCTCATCTCCCACTGGTAACCTCTCAAACGAACCACAAACACTTGGGCTCTGAACTAGTTTATTCTCTCAAAGGTCCAGACGTGTCATCGCTTCCTCTCGCTTATTCACGTCAGAGCTCAACACCGAAATTGCGAACGTCCAGCGATTGCTCCTACACTAAAGGTGCCATCCCTGAAAGCTCTTGCTGGTCCTCATCTCCCACTGAGAACCTCTCAAACGAACCACAAACATTTGGGCTGTGAACTTGTTTAGACACTCAAAGGTCCAGAGGTATCATCGCTTCCTCTCGGATATTCACCTCAGAGCTCAACACTGAAATTGCGAACGTCCAGCGATTGCTCCTACACTAAAGGTGCCAGCCCTGAAAGCTCTTGCTGGTCCTCATCTCCCACTGGTAACCTCTCAAACAAACCACAAACACTTGGCCTCTGAACTTGTTTAGACACTCAAAGGTCCAGACGTATCATCGCTTCCTCTCGCTTATTCACGTCAGAGCTCAACACCGACATTGCGAACGTCCAGCGATTAGTCCTACACTAAAGGTGCCAGCCCTGAAAGCTGTTGCTGGTCCTCGTCTCCCACTGAGAACCTCTCAAACGAACCACAAACACTTGGCCTCTGAACTTGTTTAGACACTCAAAGGTCCAGACGTATCATCTCATCCTCTCGGTTATTCACGTCAGAGCTCAACACCGAAATTGCGAATGTCCAGCGATTGCTCCTACACTAAAGGTGCCAGCCCTGAAAGCTGTTGCTGGTCCTCATCTCCCACTGAGAACCTCTCAAACGAACCACAAACACTTGGCCTCTGAACTTGTTTAGACACTCAAAGGTACAGACGTATCATCGTTTCCTCTCGCTAATTCACGTCAGAGCTCAACACCGAAATTGCGAACGTCCAGCGATTGCTCCTACACTAAAGGTGCCAGCCCTGAAAGCTCTTGCTGGTCCTCATCTCACACTGGTAAACTCTCAAACGAACCACAAACACTTGGCTACTGAACTCCTTTAGACACTCAAAGGTCCAGACGTATCATCGCTTCCTCTCGCTTATTCACGTCAGAGCTCAACACCGAAATTGCGAACGTCCAGCGATTGCTCCTACACTAAAGGTGCCCGCCCTGAAAGCTGTTGCTGGTCCTCATGTCCCACTGGTAACCTCTCAAACGAACCACAAACACTTCGGCTGTGAACTTGTTTATTCTCTCAAAGGTCCAGACGTATCATCGCTTCCTCTCGCTTATTCACTTCAGAGCTCAACACCGAAATTGCGAATGTCCAGCGATTGCTCCTACACTAAAGGTGCCAGCCCTGAAAGCTCTTGCTGGTCCTCATCTCCCACTGGTAACCTCTCAAACAAACCACAAACACTTGGCCTCTGAACTTGTTTATTCTCTCAAAGGTCCAGACGTATCATCGCTTCCTCTCGCTAATTCACGTCAGAGCTCAACACCGAAATTGCGAACGTCCAGCGATTGCTCCTACACTAAAGGTGCCAGCCCTGAAAGCTCTTGCTGGTCCTCATCTCACACTGCTAAACTCTAAAAAACAAACCACAAACACTTGGCCTCTGAACTTGTTTATATACTCAAAGGTCCAGATGTATCATCGCTTCCTCTCGCTTATTCATGTCAGAGCTCAACACCGAAATTGTGAACGTCCAGCGATTGCTCCTACACTAAAGGTGCCAGCCCTGAAAGCTCTTGCTGGTCCTCATCTCCCGCTAAGAACCTCTCAAACGAACCACAAACACTTGGGCTGTGAACTTGTTTAGACACTCAAAGGTCCAGACGTATCATTGCTTCCTCTCGCTAATTCACGTCAGAGCTCAACTCCGAAATGGCGAACGTCCAGCGATTGCTCCTACACTAAAGGTGCCAGCCCTGAAAGCTGTTGCTGGTCCTCATCTCCCACTGGTAACCTCTCAAACGAACCACAAACACTTGGGCTCTGAACTAGTTTATTCTCTCAAAGGTCCAGACGTGTCATCGCTTCCTCTCGCTTATTCACGTCAGAGCTCAACACCGAAATTGCGAACGTCCAGCGATTGCTCCTACACTAAAGGTGCCAGCCCTGAAAGCTCTTGCTGGTCCTCATCTCCCACTGAGAACCTCTCAAACGAACCACAAACATTTGGGCTGTGAACTTGTTTAGACACTCAAAGGTCCAGAGGTATCATCGCTTCCTCTCGGATATTCACCTCAGAGCTCAACACTGAAATTGCGAACGTCCAGCGATTGCTCCTACACTAAAGGTGCCAGCCCTGAAAGCTCTTGCTGGTCCTCATCTCCCACTGGTAACCTCTCAAACAAACCACAAACACTTGGCCTCTGAACTTGTTTAGACACTCAAAGGTCCAGACGTATCATCGCTTCCTCTCGCTTATTCACGTCAGAGCTCAACACCGACATTGCGAACGTCCAGCGATTAGTCCTACACTAAAGGTGCCAGCCCTGAAAGCTGTTGCTGGTCCTCGTCTCCCACTGAGAACCTCTCAAACGAACCACAAACACTTGGCCTCTGAACTTGTTTAGACACTCAAAGGTCCAGACGTATCATCTCATCCTCTCGGTTATTCACGTCAGAGCTCAACACCGAAATTGCGAATGTCCAGCGATTGCTCCTACACTAAAGGTGCCAGCCCTGAAAGCTGTTGCTGGTCCTCATCTCCCACTGAGAACCTCTCAAACGAACCACAAACACTTGGCCTCTGAACTTGTTTAGACACTCAAAGGTACAGACGTATCATCGTTTCCTCTCGCTAATTCACGTCAGAGCTCAACACCGAAATTGCGAACGTCCAGCGATTGCTCCTACACTAAAGGTGCCATCCCTGAAAGCTCTTGCTGGTCCTCATCTCACACTGGTAAACTCTCAAACGAACCACAAACACTTGGCTACTGAACTCCTTTAGACACTCAAAGGTCCAGACGTATCATCGCTTCCTCTCGCTTATTCACGTCAGAGCTCAACACCGAAATTGCGAACGTCCAGCGATTGCTCCTACACTAAAGGTGCCAGCCCTGAAAGCTCTTGCTGGTCCTCATCTCCCACTGGTAACCTCTCAAACGAACCACAAACACTTGGCCTCTGAACTTGTTTAGACACTCAAAGGTCCAGACGTATCATCGCTTCCTCTCGCTAATTCACGTCAGAGCTCAACACCGAAATTGCGAATGTCCAGCGATTGCTCCTACACTAAAGGTGCCAGCCCTGAAAGCTCTTGCTGGTCCTCATCTCCCACTGGTAACCTCTCAAACGAACCACAAACACTTCGGCTGTGAACTTGTTTATTCTCTCAAGGGTCCAAACGTATCATCGCTTCCTCTCGCTTATTCACTTCAGAGCTCAACACCGAAATTGCGAACGTCCAGCGATTGCTCCTACACTAAAGGTGCCAGCCCTGAAAGCTCTTGCTGGTCCTTATCTCCCACTGGTAACCTCTCAAACGAACCACAAACACTTGGCCTCTGAACTTGTTTAGACACTCAAAGGTCCAGACGGATCATCGCTTCCTCTCGCTTATTCACGTCAGAGCTCAACACCGAAATTGCGGAAGTCCAGCGATTGCTCCTACACTAAAGGTGCCAGCCCTGAAAGTTCTTGCTGGTCCTCATCTCCCACTGGTAACCTCTCAAACGAACCACAAACACTTGGGCTGTGAACTTGTTTAGACACTCAAAGGTCCAGACGTATCATCGCTTCCTCTCGCTTATTCACTTCAGAGCTCAACACCGAAATTGCGAACGTCCAGCGATTGCTCCTACACTAAAGGTGCCAGCCCTGAAAGCTCTTGCTGGTCTTCATCTCCCACTGGTAACCTCTCAAACGAACCACAAACACTTGGCCTCTGAACTTGTTTAGACACTCAAAGGTCCAGACGTATCATCGCTTCCTCTCGCTTATTCACGTCAGAGCTCAACACCGACATTGCGAACGTCCAGCGACTGCTCCTACACTAAAGGTGCCAGCCCTGAAAGCTGTTGCTGGTCCTCGTCTCCCACTGGTAACCTCTCAAACGAACCACAAACACTTGGCCTCTGAACTTGTTTAGACACTCAAAGGTCCAGACGTATCATCGCTTCCTCTCGCTTATTCACATCAGAGCTCAACACCGAAATTGCGAACGTCCAGCGATTGCTCCTACACTAAAGGTGCCATCCCTGAAACCTCTTGCTGGTCCTCATCTCCCACTGGTAACCTCTCAAACGAACCACAAACACTTGACCTCTGAACTTGTTTAGACACTCAAAGGTCCAGACGTATCATCGATTCCTCTCGCTAATTCACGTCAGAGCTCAACACCGAAATTGCGAAAGTCCAGCGATTGCTCCTACACTAAAGGTGCCAGCCCTGAAGGCTCTTGCTGGTCCTCATCTCCCACTGGTAACCTCTCAAACGAACCACAAACACTTGGCCTCTGAACTTGTTTAGACACTCAAAGGTCCAGACGTATCATCGTTTCCTCTCGCTAATTCACGTCAGAGCTCAACACCGAAATTGCGAACGTCCAGCGATTGCTCCTACACTAAAGGTGCCATCCCTGAAAGCTCTTGCTGGTCCTCACCTCACACTGGTAACCTCTCAAACGAACCACAAACACTTGGCTACTGAACTCCTTTAGACACTCAAAGGTCCAGACGTATCATCGCTTCCTCTCGATAATTCACGTCAGAGCTCAACACCGAAATTGCGAATGTCCAGCGATTGCTCCTACACTAAAGGTGCCAGCCCTGAAAGCTCTTGCTGGTCCTCATCTCCCACTGGTAACCTCTCAAACGAACCACAAACACTTGGCCTCTGAACTTGTTTAGACACTCAAAGGTCCAGACGTATCATCGCTTCCTCTCGCTAATTCACGTCAGAGCTCAACACCGAAATTGCGAATGTCCAGCGATTGCTCCTACACTAAAGGTGCCCGCCCTGAAAGCTCTTGCTGGTCCTCATCTCCCACTGGTAACCTCTCAAACGAACCACAAACACTTCGGCTGTGAACTTGTTTAGACACTCAAAGGTCCAGACGTATCATCGCTTCCTCTCGCTTATTCACGTCAGAGCTCAACACCGAAATTGCGAACGTCCAGCGATTGCTCCTACACTAAAGGTGCCAGCCTTGAAAGCTCTTGCTGGTCTTCATCTCCCACTGGTAACCTCTCAAACGAACCACAAATACTTGGGCTCTGAACTTGTTTAGATACTCAAAGGTCCAGACGTGTGATCTCTTCCTCTCGCTAATTCACGTCAGAGCTCAACACCGAAATTGCGAATGTCCAGCGATTGCTCCTACACTAAAGGTGCTAGCCCTGAAAGCTCTTGCTGGTCCTCATCTCACACTGATAAACTCTAAAAAACAAACCATAAACACTTGGCCTCTGAACTTGTTTATATACTCAAAGGTCCAGATGTATAATAACTTCCTCTCGCTTATTCACGTCAGAGCTCAACACCGAAATTGCGAACGTGCAGCGATTGCTCCTACACTAAAGGTGCCAGCCCTGAAAGCTGTTGCTGGTCCTCATCTCCCACTGGTAACCTCTCAATCGAACCACAAACACTTGGCCTGTGAACTTGTTTAGACACTGAAAGGTCCAGACGTATCATCGCTTCCTCTCGCTTATTCACGTCAGAGCTCAACACCGAAATTGCGAACAACCAGCGATTGCTCCTACAATAAAGGTGCCAGCCCTGAAAGCTCTTGCTGGTCCTCATCTCCCACTGGTTACCTCTCAAACGAACCACAAACACTTGGCCTCTGAACTTGTTTAATCTCTCAAAGGTCCAGACGTATCATCGCTTCCTCTCGCTAATTCACGTCAGAGCTCAACACTGAAATTGCAAACGTCCAGCGATTGCTCCTACACTAAAGGTGCCAGCCCTGAAAGCTCTTGCTGGTCCTCATCTCCCACTGGTAACCTCTCAAACGAACCACAAACACTTGGCCTATGAACTTGTTTAGTCTCTCAAACGTCCACACGTATCATAGCTTCCTCTCGCTTATTCATGTCAGAGCTCAACACCGAAATTGTGAACGTCCAGCGATTGCTTCTATACTAAAGGTGCCAGCCCTGAAAGCTCTTGCTGGTCCTCATCTCCCACTGGTGTTCTACCTCTCAAACGAAGCACAAACACTTGGGCTCTGAACTTGTTTCGTCTCTCAGAGGTCAAGACGTATCATCGCTTCCTCTCGCTTATTCATGTCAGAGCTCAACACCGAAATTGCGAACGTCCAGCGATTGCTCCTACACTAAAGGTGCCAGCCCTGAAAGCTCTTGCTGGTCCTCATCTCCCGCTAAGAACCTCTCAAACGAACCACAAACACTTGGGCTGTGAACTTGTTTAGACACTCAAAGGTCCAGACGTATCATTGCTTCCTCTCGCTAATTCACGTCAGAGCTCAACTCCGAAATGGCGAACGTCCAGCGATTGCTCCTACACTAAAGGTGCCAGCCCTGAAAGCTGTTGCTGGTCCTCATCTCCCACTGGTAACCTCTCAAACGAACCACAAACACTTGGCCTCTGAACTTGTTTAGACACTCAAAGGTCCAGACGTATCATCGCTTCCTCTCGCTTATTCACGTCAGAGCTCAACACCGACATTGCGAACGTCCAGCGACTGCTCCTACACTAAAGGTGCCAGCCCTGAAAGCTGTTGCTGTGGTCCTCATCTCCCACTGGTAACCTCTCAAACGAACCACAAACACTTGGCCTCTGAACTTGTTTAGACACTCAAAGGTCCAGACGTATCATCGCTTCCTCTCGCTAATTCACGTCAGAGCTCAACACCGAAATTGCGAATGTCCAGCGATTGCTCCTACACTAAAGGTGCCCGCCCTGAAAGCTCTTGCTGGTCCTCATCTCCCACTGGTAACCTCTCAAACGAACCACAAACACTTCGGCTGTGAACTTGTTTATTCTCTCAAAGGTCCAAACGTATCATCGCTTCCTCTCGCTTATTCACTTCAGAGCTCAACACCGAAATTGCGAACGTCCAGCGATTGCTCCTACACTAAAGGTGCCAGCCCTGAAAGCTCTTGCTGGTCCTTATCTCCCACTGGTAACCTCTCAAACGAACCACAAACACTTGGCCTCTGAACTTGTTTAGACACTCAAAGGTCCAGACGGATCATCGCTTCCTCTCGCTTATTCACGTCAGAGCTCAACACCGAAATTGCGAAAGTCCAGCGATTGCTCCTACACTAAAGGTGCCAGCCCTGAAAGTTCTTGCTGGTCCTCATCTCCCACTGGTAACCTCTCAAACGAACCACAAACACTTGGGCTGTGAACTTGTTTAGACACTCAAAGGTCCAGACGTATCATCGCTTCCTCTCGCTTATTCACTTCAGAGCTCAACACCGAAATTGCGAACGTCCAGCGATTGCTCCTACACTAAAGGTGCCAGCCCTGAAAGCTCTTGCTGGTCTTCATCTCCCACTGGTAACCTCTCAAACGAACCACAAACACTTGGCCTCTGAACTTGTTTAGACACTCAAAGGTCCAGACGTATCATCGCTTCCTCTCGCTTATTCACGTCAGAGCTCAACACCGACATTGCGAACGTCCAGCGACTGCTCCTACACTAAAGGTGCCAGCCCTGAAAGCTGTTGCTGGTCCTCGTCTCCCACTGGTAACCTCTCAAACGAACCACAAACACTTGGGCTCTGAACTTGTTTAGACACTCAAAGGTCCAGACGTATCATCGCTTCCTCTCGCTTATTCACATCAGAGCTCAACACCGAAATTGCGAACGTCCAGCGATTGCTCCTACACTAAAGGTGCCAGCCCTGAAAGCTCTTGCTGGTCCTCATCTCCCACTGGTAACCTCTCAAACGAACCACAAACACTTGGCCTCTGAACTTGTTTAGACACTCAAAGGTCCAGACGTATCATCGATTCCTCTCGCTAATTCACGTCAGAGCTCAACACCGAAATTGCGAAAGTCCAGCGATTGCTCCTACACTAAAGGTGCCAGCCCTGAAGGCTCTTGCTGGTCCTCATCTCCCACTGGTAACCTCTCAAACGAACCACAAACACTTGGCCTCTGAACTTGTTTAGACACTCAAAGGTCCAGACGTATCATCGTTTCCTCTCGCTAATTCACGTCAGAGCTCAACACCGAAATTGCGAACGTCCAGCGATTGCTCCTACACTAAAGGTGCCATCCCTGAAAGCTCTTGCTGGTCCTCACCTCACACTGGTAACCTCTCAAACGAACCACAAACACTTGGCTACTGAACTCCTTTAGACACTCAAAGGTCCAGACGTATCATCGCTTCCTCTCGCTTATTCACGTCAGAGCTCAACACCGAAATTGCGAACGTCCAGCGATTGCTCCTACACTAAAGGTGCCAGCCCTGAAAGCTCTTGCTGGTCCTCATCTCCCACTGGTAACCTCTCAAACGAACCACAAGCACTTGGCCTCTGAACTTGTTTAGACACTCAAAGGTCCAGACGTATCATCGCTTCCTCTCGCTAATTCACGTCAGAGCTCAACACCGAAATTGCGAATGTCCAGCGATTGCTCCTACACTAAAGGTGCCCGCCATGAAAGCTCTTGCTGGTCCTCATCTCCCACTGGTAACCTCTCAAACGAACCACAAACACTTCGGCTGTGAACTTGTTTAGACACTCAAAGGTCCAGACGTATCATCGCTTCCTCTCGCTTATTCACGTCAGAGCTCAACACCGAAATTGCGAATGTCCAGCGATTGCTCCTACACTAAAGGTGCTAGCCCTGAAAGCTCTTGCTGGTCCTCATCTCACACTGCTAAACTCTAAAAAACAAACCACAAACACTTGGCCTCTGAACTTGTTTATATACTCAAAGGTCCAGATGTATAATAACTTCCTCTCGCTTATTCACGTCAGAGCTGAACACCGAAATTGCGAACGTGCAGCGATTGCTCCTACACTAAAGGTGCCAGCCCTGAAAGCTGTTGCTGGTCCTCATCTCCCACTGGTAACCTCTCAAACGAACCACAAACACTTGGCCTGTGAACTTGTTTAGACACTGAAAGGTCCAGACGTATCATCGCTTCCTCTCGCTTATTCACGTCAGAGCTCAACACCGAAATTGCGAACAACCAGCGATTGCTCCTACAATAAAGGTGCCAGCCCTGAAAGCTCTTGCTGGTCCTCATCTCCCGCTAAGAACCTCTCAAACGAACCACAAACACTTGGCCTCTGAACTTGTTTAGACACTCAAAGGTCCAGACGTATCATCGCTTCCTCTCGCTTATTCACGTCAGAGCTCAACACCGAAATTGCGAACGTCCAGCGATTGCTCCTACACTAAAGGTGCCAGCCCTGGAAGCTCTTGCTGGTCCTCATCTCACACTGCTAAACTCTAAAAAACAAACCACAAACACTTGGCTCTGAACTTGTATATATACTCAAAGGTCCAGATGTATGATAACTTCCTCTCACTTATTCACGTCAGAGCTCAACACCGAAATTGCGAACGTGCAGCGATTGCTCCTACACTAAAGGTGCCAGCCCTGAAAGCTCTTGCTGGTCCTCATGTCCCACTGGTAACCTCTCAAACGAACCACAAACACTTGGCCTCTGAACTTGTTTAGACACTCAAAGGTCCAGACGTATCATCGCTTCCTCTCGCTTATTCACGTCAGAGCTCAACACCGAAATTGCGAACATCCAGTGATTGCTCCTACACTAAAGGTGCCAGCGCTGAAAGTTGTTACTGGTCCTCATCTCCCACTGGTAACCTCTCAAACGAACCACAAACACTTGGGCTCTGAACTTTTTTATTCTCTCAAAGCTCCAGACGTATCATCGCTTCCTCTCGCTTATTCACGTCAGAGCTCAACACCGAAATTGCGAACATCCAGCGATTGCTCCTACACTAAAGGTGCCAGCCCTGAAAGCTCTTGCTGGTCCTCATCTCCCACTGCTAACCACTAAAAAAAAAACCACAAACACTTGGCTCTGAACTTGTATATATACTCAAAGGTCCAGACGTATGGTCACTTCCTTGCGCTAATTCACACCAGACCTCAACACCGATATGGTGAACGTCCAGCGATTGTTCCTACAGTAAAGGTGCCAGCCCTGAAAGTTTTTGCTGGTCCTCATCTCCCGCTGGGAACCTCTAAAACGAACCACAAACACTTGGGCTCTGAACTTGTTTAGATACTCAAAGGTCCAGACGTGTGATCACTTCCTACACTAAAGGTGCCAGCGCTGAAAGTTGTTACTGGTCCTCATCTCCCACTGGTAACCTCTCAAACGAACCACAAACACTTGGGCTCTGAACTTTTTTATTCTCTCAAAGCTCCAGACGTATCATCGCTTCCTCTCGCTAATTCACGTCAGAGCTCAACATCGAAATTGCGAACGTCCAGCGATTGCTCCTACACTAAAGGTGCCAGCTCTGAAAGCTGTTGCTGGTCCTCATCTCCCACTGGTAACCTACCTCTCAAACGAACCACAAACACTTGGGCTGTGAACTTGTTTAGACACTCAAATGTCCAGACATATCATCGCTTCCTCTCGCTTATTCACGTCAGAGCTCAACACCGAAATTGCGAACGTCCAGCGATTGCTCCTACACTAAAGGTGCCAGCCCTGAAAGCTCTTGCTGGTCCTCATCTCCCACTGGTGACATGTCAAACGAACCACAAACACTTGGCCTCTGAGCTTGTTTAGACACTCAAAGGTCCAGACGTATCATCGCTTCCTCTCGCTAATTCACGTCAGAGCTCAACACTGAAATTGCGAACGTCCAGCGATTGCTCCTACACTAAAGGTGCCAGCCCTGAAAGCTCTTGCTGGTCCTCATCTCACACTGCTAAACTCTCAAACGAACCACAAGCACTTGGCCTCTGAACTTGTTTAGACACTCAAAGGTCCAGACGTATCATCGCTTCCTCTCGCTTATTCACGTCAGAGCTCAACACCGAAATTGCGAACGTCCAGCGATTGCTCCTACACTAAAGGTGCCCGCCCTGAAAGCTCTTGCTGGTCCTCATCTCCCACTGGTAACCTCTCAAACGAACCACAAACACTTGGGCTCTGAACTTGTTTAGACACTCAAAGGTCCAGACGTATCATCGCTTCCTCCCGCTTATTCACTTTAGAGCTCAACACCGAAATTGCGAACGTCCAGCGATTGCTCCTACACTAAAGGTGCCAGCCCTGAAAGCTCTTGCTGGTCCTTATCTCCCACTGGTAACCTCTCAAACGAACCACAAACACTTGGCCTCTGAACTTGTTTAGACACTCAAAGGTCCAGACGTATCATCGCTTCCTCTCGCTTATACACGTCAGAGCTCAACATTGAAATTGTGAACGTCCAGCGATTGCTCCTACACTAAAGGTGCCAGCCCTGAAAGCTCTTGCTGGTCCTCATCTCCCACTGGTAACCTCTCAAACGAACCACAAACACTTGGCCGATGAACTTGTTTAGACACTCAAAGGTCCAGACGTATCATTGCTTCCTCTCGCTTATTCACGTCAGAGCTCAACACCGAAATTCCGAACATCCAGCGATTGCTCCTACACTAAAGGTGCCAGCCCTGAAAGCTGTTGCTGGTCCTCATCTCCCACTGGTAACCTCTCAAACAAACCACAAACACTTGGACTCTGAACTTGTTTATTCTCTCAAAGGTCCAGACGTATCATCGCTTCCTCTCGCTAATTCACGTCAGAGCTCAACACCGAAATTGCGAACGTCCAGCGATTGCTCCTACACTAAAGGTGCCAGCCCTGAAAGCTCTTGCTGGTCCTCATCTCACACTGCTAAACTCTAAAAAACAAACCACAAACACTTGGCCTCTGAACTTGTTTATATACTCAAAGGTCCAGATGTATCATCGCTTCCTCTCGCTTATTCATGTCAGAGCTCAACACCGAAATTGTGAACGTCCAGCGATTGCTTCTATACTAAAGGTGCCAGCCCTGAAAGCTCTTGCTGGTCCTCATCTCCCACTGGTAACCTACCTCTCAAACGAACCACAAACACTTGGGCTCTGAGCTTGTTTCGTCTCTCAGAGGTCAAGACGTATCATCGCTTCCTCTCGCTTATTCATGTCAGAGCTCAACACCGAAATTGCGAACGTCCAGCGATTGCTCCTACACTAAAGGTGCCAGCCCTGAAAGCTCTTGCTGGTCCTCATCTCCCACTGGTAACCTCTCAAACGAACCACAAACACTTGGCCTCTGAACTTGTTTAGACACTCAAAGGTCCAGACGTATCATCGCTTCCTCTCGCTTATTCACGTCAGAGCTCAACACCGAAATTGCGAACGTCCAGCGATTGCTCCTACACTAAAGGTGCCAGCCCTGAAAGGTCTTGCTGGTCCTCATCTCCCACTGGTAACCTCTCAAACGAACCACAAACACTTCGGCTGTGAACTTGTTTAGACACTCAAAGGTCCAGACGTATCATCGCTTCCTCTCGCTAATTCACGTCAGAGCTCAACTCCGAAATGGCGAACGTCCAGCGATTGCTCCTACACTAAAGGTGCCAGCCCTGAAAGCTGTTGCTGGTCCTCATCTCCCACTGGTAACCTCTCAAACGAACCACAAACACTTGGGCTCTGAACTTGTTTATTCTCTCAAAGGTCCAGACGTGTCATCGCTTCCTCTCGCTTATTCACGTCAGAGCTCAACACCGAAATTGCGAACGTCCAGCGATTGCTCCTACACTAAAGGTGCCAGCCCTGAAAGCTCTTGCTGGTCCTCATCTCCCACTGAGAACCTCTCAAACGAACCACAAACATTTGGGCTGTGAACTTGTTTAGACACTCAAAGGTCCAGAGGTATCATCGCTTCCTCTCGCTAATTCACGTCAGAGCTCAACACCGAAATTGCGAACGTCCAGCGATTGCTCCTACACTAAAGGTGCCAGCCCTGAAAGCTCTTGCTGGTCCTCATCTCCCACTGGTAACCTCTCAAACAAACCACAAACACTTGGCCTCTGAACTTGTTTAGACACTCAAAGGTCCAGACGTATCATCGCTCCCTCTCGCTTATTCACGTCAGAGCTCAACACCGACATTGCGAACGTCCAGCGATTAGTCCTACACTAAAGGTGCCAGCCCTGAAAGCTGTTGCTGGTCCTCGTCTCCCACTGAGAACCTCTCAAACGAACCACAAACACTTGGCCTCTGAACTTGTTTAGACACTCAAAGGTCCAGACGTATCATCTCATCCTCTCGGTTATTCACGTCAGAGCTCAACACCGAAATTGCGAACGTCCAGCGATTGCTCCTACACTAAAGGTGCCAGCCCTGAAAGCTGTTGCTGGTCCTCATCTCCCACTGAGAACCTCTCAAACGAACCACAAACACTTGGCCTCTGAACTTGTTTAGACACTCAAAGGTGCAGACGTATCATCTCATCCTCTCGGTTATTCACGTCAGAGCTCAACACCGAAATTGCGAACGTCCAGCGATTGCTCCTACACTAAAGGTGCCAGCCCTGAAAGCTGTTGCTGGTCCTCATCTCCCACTGGTAACCTCTCAAACGAACCACAAACACTTGGCCTCTGAACTTGTTTAGACACTCAAAGGTCCAGACGTATCATTGCTTCCTCTCGCTTATTCACGTCAGAGCTCAACACCGAAATTACGAACGTCCAGCGCTTGCTCCTACACTGAAGGTGCCAGCCCTGAAAGCTCTTGCTAGTCCTCATCTCCCACTGGTAACCTCTCAAACGAACCACAAACACTTGGCCTCTGAACTTGTTTAGACACTCAGAGGTCCAGACGTATCATCTCTTCCTCTCTCTTATTCACGTCAGAGCTCAACACTGAAATTGTGAACGTCAAGCGATTGCTCCTAAACTAAATGTTGCAGCCCTGAAAGCTGCTGCTGGTCCTCATCTCCCACTAAGAATCTCTCAAACGAACCACAAACACTTGGCCTCTGAACTTGTTTATTCTCTCAAAGGTCCAGACATATCATTGCTTCCTCTCGCTTATTCACGTCAGAGCTCAACACCGAAATTGCGAACGTCCAGCGATTGCTCCTACACTAAAGGTGCCAGCCCTGTAACCTCTTGCTGGCCCTCATCTCCCACTGGTTACCTCTCAAACGAACCACAAACACTTGGCCTCTGAACTTGTTTAGTCTCTCAAAGGTCCAGACGTATCAACGCTTCCTCTCGCTTATTCACGTCTGAGCTCAACACTGAAATTGCGAACGTCCAGCGATTGCTCCTACACTAAAGGTGCCAGACCTGTAACTTCTTGCTGGTCCTCATCTCCCACTGGTAACCTCTCAAACTAACCACAAACACTTGGCCTCTGAACTTGTTTAGACACTCAAAGGTCCAGACGTATCATCGCTTCCTCTTGGTTATTCACGTCAGAGCTCAACACCGAAATTGCGAACGTCCAGCGACTGCTCCTACACTAAAGGTGCCAGCCCTGAAAGCTCTTGCTGGTCCTCATCTCCCACTGGTAACCTCTCAAACGAACCACAAACACTTGGGCTCTGAACTTGTTTAGTCTCTCAAAGGTCCAGACGTATCATCGCTTCCTCTCGCTAATTCACGTCAGAGCTCAACACCGACATTGTGAACGTCCAGCGATTGCTCCTACACTAAAGGTGCCAGCCCTGAAAGCTCTTGCTGGTCCTCATCTCTCACTGAGAACCTCTCAAACAAACCACAAACACTTGGCCTCTGAACTTGTTTAGACACTCAAAGGTCCAGACGTATCATCGCTTCCTCTCGCTTATTCACGTCAGAGCTCAACACCGAAATTGCGAACGTCCAGCGATTGCTCCTACACTAAAGGTGCCAGCCCTGAAACCTCTTGCTGGTCCTCATCTCCCACTGGTAACCTCTCAAACGAACCACAAACACTTGGCCTCTGAACTTGTTTAGACACTCAAAGGTCCAGACGTATCATCGCTTCCTCTCGCTTATTCACGTCAGAGCTCAACACCGAAATTGCGAACGTCCAGCGATTGCTCCTACACTAAAGGTGCCAGCCCTGAAAGGTCTTGCTGGTCCTCATCTCCCACTGGTAACCTCTCAAACGAACCACAAACACTTCGGCTGTGAACTTGTTTAGACACTCAAAGGTCCAGACGTATCATCGCTTCCTCTCGCTAATTCACGTCAGAGCTCAACTCCGAAATGGCGAACGTCCAGCGATTGCTCCTACACTAAAGGTGCCAGCCCTGAAAGCTGTTGCTGGTCCTCATGTCCCACTGGTAACCTCTCAAACGAACCACAAACACTTGGGCTCTGAACTTGTTTATTCTCTCAAAGGTCCAGACGTGTCATCGCTTCCTCTCGCTTATTCACGTCAGAGCTCAACACCGAAATTGCGAACGTCCAGCGATTGCTCCTACACTAAAGGTGCCAGCCCTGAAAGCTCTTGCTGGTCCTCATCTCCCACTGAGAACCTCTCAAACGAACCACAAACATTTGGGCTGTGAACTTGTTTAGACACTCAAAGGTCCAGAGGTATCATCGCTTCCTCTCGCTAATTCACGTCAGAGCTCAACACCGAAATTGCGAACGTCCAGCGATTGCTCCTACACTAAAGGTGCCAGCCCTGAAAGCTCTTGCTGGTCCTCATCTCCCACTGGTAACCTCTCAAACAAACCACAAACACTTGGCCTCTGAACTTGTTTAGACACTCAAAGGTCCAGACGTATCATCGCTTCCTCTCGCTTATTCACGTCAGAGCTCAACACCGACATTGCGAACGTCCAGCGATTAGTCCTACACTAAAGGTGCCAGCCCTGAAAGCTGTTGCTGGTCCTCGTCTCCCACTGAGAACCTCTCAAACGAACCACAAACACTTGGCCTCTGAACTTGTTTAGACACTCAAAGGTCCAGACGTATCATCTCATCCTCTCGGTTATTCACGTCAGAGCTCAACACCGAAATTGCGAACGTCCAGCTATTGCTCCTACACTAAAGGTGCCAGCCCTGAAAGCTGTTGCTGGTCCTCATCTCCCACTGAGAACCTCTCAAACGAACCACAAACACTTGGCCTCTGAACTTGTTTAGACACTCAAAGGTGCAGACGTATCATCTCATCCTCTCGGTTATTCACGTCAGAGCTCAACACCGAAATTGCGAACGTCCAGCGATTGCTCCTACACTAAAGGTGCCAGCCCTGAAAGCTGTTGCTGGTCCTCATCTCCCACTGGTAACCTCTCAAACGAACCACAAACACTTGGCCTCTGAACTTGTTTAGACACTCAAAGGTCCAGACGTATCATTGCTTCCTCTCGCTTATTCACGTCAGAGCTCAACACCGAAATTGCGAACGTCCAGCGATTGCTCCTACACTAAAGGTGCCAGCCCTGAAAGCTCTTGCTGGTCCTCATCTCCCACTGAGAACCTCTCAAACGAACCACAAACATTTGGCCTCTGAACTTGTTTAGACACTCAAAGGTCCAGAGGTATCATCGCTTCCTCTCGCTAATTCACGTCAGAGCTCAACACCGAAATTGCGAACGTCCAGCGATTGCTCCTACACTAAAGGTGCCAGCCCTGAAAGCTCTTGCTGGTCCTCATCTCCCACTGGTAACCTCTCAAACAAACCACAAACACTTGGCCTCTGAACTTGTTTAGACACTCAAAGGTCCAGACGTATCATCGCTTCCTCTCGCTTATTCACGTCAGAGCTCAACACCGACATTGCGAACGTCCAGCGATTAGTCCTACACTAAAGGTGCCAGCCCTGAAAGCTGTTGCTGGTCCTCGTCTCCCACTGAGAACCTCTCAAACGAACCACAAACACTTGGCCTCTGAACTTGTTTAGACACTCAAAGGTCCAGACGTATCATCTCATCCTCTCGGTTATTCACGTCAGAGCTCAACACCGAAATTGCGAACGTCCAGCTATTGCTCCTACACTAAAGGTGCCAGCCCTGAAAGCTGTTGCTGGTCCTCATCTCCCACTGAGAACCTCTCAAACGAACCACAAACACTTGGCCTCTGAACTTGTTTAGACACTCAAAGGTGCAGACGTATCATCTCATCCTCTCGGTTATTCACGTCAGAGCTCAACACCGAAATTGCGAACGTCCAGCGATTGCTCCTACACTAAAGGTGCCAGCCCTGAAAGCTGTTGCTGGTCCTCATCTCCCACTGGTAACCTCTCAAACGAACCACAAACACTTGGCCTCTGAACTTGTTTAGACACTGAAAGGTCCAGACGTATCATTGCTTCCTCTCGCTTATTCACGTCAGAGCTCAACACCGAAATTACGAACGTCCAGCGCTTGCTCCTACACTGAAGGTGCCAGCCCTGAAAGCTCTTGCTAGTCCTCATCTCCCACTGGTAACCTCTCAAACGAACCACAAACACTTGGCCTCTGAACTTGTTTAGACACTCAGAGGTCCAGACGTATCATCTCTTCCTCTCTCTTATTCACGTCAGAGCTCAACACTGAAATTGTGAACGTCAAGCGATTGCTCCTAAACTAAATGTTGCAGCCCTGAAAGCTGCTGCTGGTCCTCATCTCCCACTAAGAATCTCTCAAACGAACCACAAACACTTGGCCTCTGAACTTGTTTATTCTCTCAAAGGTCCAGACATATCATTGCTTCCTCTCGCTTATTCACGTCAGAGCTCAACACCGAAATTGCGAACGTCCAGCGATTGCTCCTACACTAAAGGTTGCCAGCCCTGTAACCTCTTGCTGGCCCTCATCTCCCACTGGTTACCTCTCAAACGAACCACAAACACTTGGCCTCTGAACTTGTTTAGTCTCTCAAAGGTCCAGACGTATCACCGCTTCCTCTCGCTTATTCACGTCTGAGCTCAACACTGAAATTGCGAACGTCCAGCGATTGCTCCTACACTAAAGGTGCCAGACCTGTAACTTCTTGCTGGTCCTCATCTCCCACTGGTAACCTCTCAAACTAACCACAAACACTTGGCCTCTGAACTTGTTTAGACACTCAAAGGTCCAGACGTATCATCGCTTCCTCTTGGTTATTCACGTCAGAGCTCAACACCGAAATTGCGAACGTCCAGCGACTGCTCCTACACTAAAGGTGCCAGCCCTGAAAGCTCTTGCTGGTCCTCATCTCCCACTGGTAACCTCTCAAACGAACCACAAACACTTGGGCTCTGAACTTGTTTAGTCTCTCAAAGGTCCAGACGTATCATCGCTTCCTCTCGCTAATTCACGTCAGAGCTCAACACCGACATTGTGAACGTCCAGCGATTGCTCCTACACTAAAGGTGCCAGCCCTGAAAGCTCTTGCTGGTCCTCATCTCCCACTGAGAACCTCTCAAACAAACCACAAACACTTGGCCTCTGAACTTGTTTAGACACTCAAAGGTCCAGACGTATCATCGCTTCCTCTCGCTTATTCACGTCAGAGCTCAACACCGAAATTGCGAACGTCCAGCGATTGCTCCTACACTAAAGGTGCCAGCCCTGAAACCTCTTGCTGGTCCTCATCTCCCACTGACAACTTCTAAAGCGAACCACAAACACTTGGCCTCTGAACTTGTTAGACACTCAAAGGTCCAGACGTATCATCGCTTCCTCTCGCTAATTCAAGTCAGAGCTCAACACCGAAATTGCGAATGTCCAGCGATTGCTCCTACACTAAAGGTGCCAGCCCTGAAAGCTCTTGCTGGTCCTCATCTCCCACTGAGAACCTCTCAAACGAACCACAAACATTTGGGCTGTGAACTTGTTTAGACACTCAAAGGTCCAGAGGTATCATCGCTTCCTCCCGCTTATTCACCTCAGAGCTCAACACCGAAATTGCGAACGTCCAGCGATTGCTCCTACACTAAAGGTGCCAGCCCTGAAAGTTGTTGCTGGTCCTCATCTCCCACTGGTAACCTCTCAAACAAACCACAAACACTTGGCCTCTGAACTTGTTTAGACACTCAAAGGTCCAGACGTATCATCGCTTTCTCTCTCTAATTCACGTCAGAGCTCAACACCGACATTGCGAACGTCCAGCGATTGCTCCTACACTAAAGGTGCCAGCCCTGAAAGCTCTTGCTGGTCCTCATCTCCCACTGAGAACCTCTCAAACGAGCCACAAACACTTGGCCTCTGAACTTGTTTAGCACTCAAAGGTCCAGACGTATCATCTCATCCTCTCGGTTATTCACGTCAGAGCTCAACACCGAAATTGCGAACGTCCAGCGATTGCTCCTACACTAAAGGTGCCAGCCCTGAAAGCTCTTGCTGGTCCTCATCTCCCACTGGTAACCTCTCAAACGAACCACAAACACTTGGCCTCTGAACTTGTTTAGACACTCAAAGGTCCAGACGTATCATCGTTTCCTCTCGCTAATTCATGTCAGAGCTCAACACCGAAATTGCGAACGTCCAGCGATTGCTCCTACACTAAAGGTGCCAGCCCTGAAAGCTCTTGCTGGTCCTCATCTCCACGGGTAACCTCTCAAACGAACCACAAACACTTGGCCTCTGAACTTGTTTAGACACTCAAAGGTCCAGACGTATCATCGCTTCCTCTCGCTAATTCACGTCAGAGCTCAACACCGAAATTGCGAACGTCCAGCGATTGCTCCTACACTAAAGGTGCCAGCCCTGAAAGCTCTTGCTGGTCCTCATCTCCCACTAAGAACCTCTCAAACGAACCACAAGCACTTGGCCTCTGAACTTGTTTAGACACTGAAAGGTCCAGACGTATCATCGCTTCCTCTCGCTTATTCACGTCAGAGCTCAACACCGAAATTGCGAACGTCCAGCGATTGCTCCTACACTAAAGGGGCCAGCCCTGAAAGCTCTTGCTGGTCCTCATCTCCCACTGGTTACCTCTCAAACGAACCACAAACACTTGGCCTCTGAACTTGTTTAGACACTCAAAGGTCCAGACGTATCATCGCTTCCTCTCGCTAATTCACGTCAGAGCTCAACACCGAAATTGCGAACGTCCAGCGATTGCTCCTACACTAAAGGTGCCAGCCCTGAAAGCTCTTGCTGGTCCTCATCTCCCACTGGTAACCTACCTCTCAAACGAACCACAAACAGTTGGGCTCTGAACTTGTTTCGTCTCTCAAAGGTCCAGACGTATCATCGCTTCCTCTCGCTTATTCATGTCAGAGCTCAACACCGAAATTGCGAACGTCCAGCGATTGCTCCTACACTAAAGGTGCCAGCCCTGAAAGCTCTTGCTGGTCCTCATCTCCCACTAAGAACCTCTCAAACGAACCACAAACACTTGGCCTCTGAACTTGTTTAGACACTCAAAGGTCCAGACGTATCATCGCTTCCTCTCGCTTATTCACGTCAGAGCTCAACACCGAAATTGCGAACGTCCAGCGATTGCTCCTACACTAAAGGTGCCAGCCCTGAAAGCTCTTGCTGGTCCTCATCTCCCACTGGTAACCTCTCAAACGAACCACAAACACTTGGCCTGTGAACTTGTTTAGACACTGAAAGGTCCAGACGTATCACCGCTTCCTCTCGCTTATTCACGTCAGAGCTCAACACCGAAATTGCGAACGTCCAGCGATTGCTCCTACACTAAAGGTGCCAGCCCTGAAAGCTGTTGCTGGTCCTCATCTCCCACTCAGAACCTCTCAAACGAACCACAAACACTTGGGCTCTGAACTTGTTTCGTCTCTCAAAGGTCCAGAGGTATCATCGCTTCCTCTCGCTAATTCACGTCAGAGCTCAACACCGAAATTGCGAACGTCCAGCGATTGCTCCTACACTAAAGGTGCCAGCCCTGAAAGCTCTTGCTGGTCCTCATCTCCCACTGGTAACCTCTCAAACGAACCACAAACACTTGGCCTCTGAACTTGTTTAGACACTCAAAGGTCCAGACGTATCATCGCTTCCTCTCGCTAATTCACGTCAGAGCTCAACTCCGAAATTGCGAACGTCCAGCGATTGCTCCTACACTAAAGGTGCCAGCCCTGAAAGCTGTTGCTGGTCCTCATCTCCCACTGGTAACCTCTCAAACGAACCACAGTCACTTGGCCTCTGAACTTGTTTAGACACTCAAAGGTCCAGACGTATCATCACTACCTCTCGCTTATTCACGTCAGAGCTCAACACCGAAATTGCGAACGTCCAGCGCTTGCTCCTACACTGAAGGTGCCAGCCCTGAAAGCTCTTGCTGGTCCTCATCTCCCACTGGTAACCTCTCAACGAACCACAAACACTTGGCCTCTGAACTTGTTTAGACACGCAAAGGTCCAGACGTATCATCGCTTCCTCTCGCTAATTCACGTCAGAGCTCAACACCGACATTGCGAACGTCCAGCGATTGCTCCTACACTAAAGGTGCCAGCGCTGAAAGCTCTTGCTGGTCCTCATCTCCCACTGGTAACCTCTCAAACGAACCACAAACACTTGGCCTCTGAACTTGTTTAGACACTCAAAGGTCCAGACGTATCATCGCTTCCTCTCGCTAATTCACGTCAGAGCTCAACACCGAAATTACGAACATCCAGCGATAGCTCCTACACTAAAGGTGCCAGCCCTGAAAGCTCTTCCTGGTCCTCATCTCCCACTGGTATCCTCTCAAACGAGCCACAAACACTTGGCCTCTGAACTTGTTTAGGACACTCAAAGGTCCAGACGTATCATCTCTTCCTCTCTCTTATTCACGTCAGAGCTCAACACTGAAATTGTGAACGTCCAGCGATTGCTCCTAAACTAAATGTTGCAGCCCTGAAAGCTGCTGCTGGTCCTCATCTCCCACTAAGAACCTCTCAAACTAACCACAAACACTTGGCCTCTGAACTTGTTTATTGTCTCAAACGTGCACACGTATCATCGCTTTCTCTCGTTTATTCACGTCAGAGCTCAACACCGAAATTGCGAACGTCCAGCGATTGCTCCTACACTAAAGGTGCCAGCCCTGAAAGTTGTTGCTGGTCCTCATCTCCCACTGGTAACCTCTAAAGCGAACCACAAGCACTTGGCCTCTGAACTTGTTTAGACACTCAAAGGTCCAGACGTATCATCTCTTCCTCTCGCTAATTCACGTCGGAGCTCAACACCGACATTGCGAACGTCCAGCGATTGCTCCTACACTAAAGGTGCCAGCCCTGAAAGCTCTTGCTGGTCCTCATCTCCCACTGGTAACCTCTCAAACGAACCCACAAACACTTGGCCTCTGAACTTGCGTAGAAACGCAAAGGTCCAGACGTATCATCGCTTCCTCTCGCTAATTCACTTCAGACCTCAACACCGAAATTGCGAACGTCCAGCGATTGCTCCTACACTAAAGGTGCCAGCCCTGAAAGCTCTTGCTGGTCCTCATCTCCCACTGGTAACCTCTCAAACGAACCACAAACACTTGGCCTCTGAACTTGTTTCGTCTCTCAAAGGTCCAGACGTATCATCGCTTCCTCTCGCTTATTCACGTCAGAGCTCAACACCGAAATTGCGAACGTCCAGCGATTGCTCCTACGCTAAAGGTGCCAGCCCTGAAAGCTCTTGCTGGTCCTCATCTCCCACTGACAACCTCTAAAGCGAACCACAAACACTTGGCCTCTGAACTTGTTTAGACACTCAAATGTCCAGACGTATCATCACTTCGTCTCGCTTATTCACGTCAGAGCTCAACACCGAAATTGCGAACGTCCAGCGATTGCTCCTACACTAAAGGTGCCAGCCCTGAAAGCTCTTGCTGGTCCTCATCTCCCACTGGTAACCTCACAAACGAACCACAAACACTTGGGCTCTGAACTTGTTTATTCTCTCAAAGGTCCAGACGTATCATCGCTTCCTCTCGTTTATTCACGTCAGAGCTCAACACCGACATTGCGAACGTCCAGCGACTGCTCCTACACTAAAGGTGCCAGCCCTGAAAGCTCTTGCTGGTCCTCATCTCCCACGGATAACCTCTCAAACGAACCACAAACACTTGGCCTCTGAACATGTTTAGACACTCAAAGGTCCAGACGTATCATCGCTTCCTCTCGCTAATTCACGTCAGATCTCAACACCGAAATTGCGAACGTCCAGCGATTGCTCCTACACTAAAGGTGCCATCCCTGGAAGCTCTTGCTGGTCCTAATCTCCCCACTGGTATCCTCTCAAAGGAACCACAAACACTTGGGCTCTGAACTTGTTTATTCTCTCAAAGGTCCAGACGTATCATCGCTTCCTCTCGCTAATTCATGTCCGACCTCAACACCGAAATTGCGAACGTCCAGCGATTGCTCCTACACTAAAGGTGCCAGACCTGAAAGCTCTTGCTGGTCCTCATCTCCCACTGGTTACCTCACAAACGAACCACAAACACTTGGCCTATGAACTTGTTTATTCTCTCAAACGTCCACACGTATCAAACGCTTCCTCTCGTTTATTCACGTCAGAGCTCAACACCGAAATTGCGAACGTCCAGCGACTGCTCCTACACTAAAGGTGCCAGCCCTGAAAGCTCTTGCTGGTCCTCATCTCCCACTGGTAACCTCTCAAACGAACCACAAACACTTGGCCTCTGAACTTGTTTAGACACTCAAAGGTCCAGACGTATCACCGCTTCCTCTCGCTTATTCACGTCAGAGCTCAACACCCGAAATTGCGAACGTCCAGCGATTGCTCCTACACTAAAGGTGCCAGCCCTGAAAGCTGTTGCTGGTCCTCATCTCCCACTGAGAACCTCTCAAACGAACCACAAACACTTGGGCTCTGAACTTGTTTCGTCTCTCAAAGGTCCAGAGGTATCATCGCTTCCTCTCGCTAATTCACGTCAGAGCTCAACACCGAAATTGTGAACGTGCAGCGATTGCTCCTACACTAAAGGTGCCAGCCCTGAAAGCTCTTGCTGGTCCTCATCTCCCACTGGTAACCTCTCAAACGAACCACAAACACTTGGCCTCTGAACTTGTTTAGACACTCAAAGGTCCAGACGTATCATCGCTTCCTCTCGCTAATTCACGTCAGAGCTCAACTCCGAAATTGCGAACGTCCAGCGATTGCTCCTACACTAAAGGTGCCAGCCCTGAAAGCTGTTGCTGGTCCTCATCTCCCACTGGTAACCTCTCAAACGAACCACAGTCACTTGGCCTCTGAACTTGTTTAGACACTCAAAGGTCCAGACGTATCATCACTACCTCTCGCTTATTCACGTCAGAGCTCAACACCGAAATTGCGAACGTCCAGCGCTTGCTCCTACACTGAAGGTGCCAGCCCTGAAAGCTCTTGCTGGTCCTCATCTCCCACTGGTAACCTCTCAAACGAACCACAAACACTTGGCCTCTGAACTTGTTTAGACACGCAAAGGTCCAGACGTATCATCGCTTCCTCTCGCTAATTCACGTCAGAGCTCAACACCGACATTGCGAACGTCCAGCGATTGCTCCTACACTAAAGGTGCCAGCCCTGAAAGCTCTTGCTGGTCCTCATCTCCCACTGGTAACCTCTCAAACGAACCCACAAACACTTGGCCTCTGAACTTGTTTAGACACTCAAAGGTCCAGACGTATCATCGCTTCCTCTCGCTAATTCACGTCAGAGCTCAACACCGAAATTACGAACATCCAGCGATTGCTCCTACACTAAAGGTGCCAGCCCTGAAAGCTCTTCCTGGTCCTCATCTCCCACTGGTATCCTCTCAAACGAACCACAAACACTTGGCCTCTGAACTTGTTTATTCTCTCAAAGGTCCAGACGTATCATCGCTTCCTCTCGCTTATTCACGTCAGAGCTCAACACCGAAATTGCGAACGTCCAGCGATTGCTCCTACACTAAAGGTGCCAGCCCTGAAAGCTCTTGCTAGTCCTCATCTCCCACTGGTAACCTCTCAAACGAGCCACAAACACTTGGCCTCTGAACTTGTTTAGACACTCAAAGGTCCAGACGTATCATCTCTTCCTCTCTCTTATTCACATCAGAGCTCAACACTGAAATTGTGAACGTCCAGCGATTGCTCCTAAACTAAATGTTGCAGCCCTGAAAGCTGCTGCTGGTCCTCATCTCCCACTAAGAACCTCTCAAACTAACCACAAACACTTGGCCTCTGAACTTGTTTATTGTCTCAAACGTGCACACGTATCATCGCTTCCTCTCGTTTATTCACGTCAGAGCTCAACACCGAAATTGCGAACGTCCCAGCGACTGCTCCTACACTAAAGGTGCCAGGCCTGAAAGCTCTTGCTGGCCCTCATCTCCCACTGATAACCTCTCAAACGAAGCACAAACACTTGGCCTCTGAACATGTTTAGACACTCAAAGGTCCAGACGTATCATCGCTTCCTCTCGCTAATTCACGTCAGAGCTCAACACTGAAATTGCGAACGTCCAGCGATTGCTCCTACACTAAAGGTGCCAGCCCTGAAAGTTGTTGCTGGTCCTCATCTCCCACTGGTAACCTCTAAAGCGAACCACAAGCACTTGGCCTCTGAACTTGTTTAGACACTCAAAGGTCCAGACGTATCATCTCTTCCTCTCGCTAATTCACGTCGGAGCTCAACACCGACATTGCGAACGTCCAGCGCTTGCTCCTACACTAAAGGTGCCAGCCCTGAAAGCTCTTGCTGGTCCTCATCTCCCACTGGTAACCTCTCAAACGAACCACAAACACTTGGCCTCTGAACTTGCGTAGAAACGCAAAGGTCCAGACGTATCATCGCTTCCTCTCGCTAATTCACTTCAGACCTCAACACCGAAATTGCGAACGTCCAGCGATTGCTCCTACACTAAAGGTGCCAGCCCTGAAAGCTGTTGCTGGTCCTCATCTCCCACTGGTAACCTCTCAAACGAACCACAAACACTTGGCCTCTGAACTTGTTTCGTCTCTCAAAGGTCCAGACGTATCATCGCTTCCTCTCGCTTATTCACGTCAGAGCTCAACACCGAAATTGCGAACGTCCAGCGATTGCTCCTACGCTAAAGGTGCCAGCCCTGAAAGCTCTTGCTGGTCCTCATCTCCCACTGACAACCTCTAAAGCGAACCACAAACACTTGGCCTCTGAACTTGTTTAGACACTCAAATGTCCAGACGTATCATCACTTCCTCTCGCTTACTCACGTCAGAGCTCAACACCGAAATTGCGAACGTCCAGCGATTGCTCCTACACTAAAGGTGCCAGCCCTGAAAGCTCTTGCTGGTCCTAATCTCCCCACTGGTATCCTCTCAAACGAACCACAAACACTTGGGCTCTGAACTTGTTTATTCTCTCAAAGGTCCAGACGTATCATCGCTTCCTCTCGCTAATTCATGTCCGACCTCAACACCGAAATTGCGAACGTCCAGCGATTGCTCCTACACTAAAGGTGCCAGCCCTGAAAGCTCTTGCTGGTCCTCATCTCCCACTGGTTACCTCACAAACGAACCACAAACACTTGGCCTCTGAACTTGTTTATTCTCTCAAACGTCCACACGTATCAACGCTTCCTCTCGTTTATTCACGTCAGAGCTCAACACCGAAATTGCGAACGTCCAGCGACTGCTCCTACACTAAAGGTGCCAGCCCTGAAAGCTCTTGCTGGTCCTCATCTCCCACTGGTAACCTCTCAAACGAACCACAAACACTTGGCCTCTGAACTTGTTTAGACACTCAAAGGTCCAGACGTATCACCGCTTCCTCTCGCTTATTCACGTCAGAGCTCAACACCGAAATTGCGAACGTCCAGCGATTGCTCCTACACTAAAGGTGCCAGCCCTGAAAGCTGTTGCTGGTCCTCATCTCCCACTGAGAACCTCTCAAACGAACCACAAACACTTGGGCTCTGAACTTGTTTCGTCTCTCAAAGGTCCAGAGGTATCATCGCTTCCTCTCGCTAATTCACGTCAGAGCTCAACACCGAAATTGTGAACGTGCAGCGATTGCTCCTACACTAAAGGTGCCAGCCCTGAAAGCTCTTGCTGGTCCTCATCTCCCACTGGTAACCTCTCAAACGAACCACAAACACTTGGCCTCTGAACTTGTTTAGACACTCAAAGGTCCAGACGTATCATCGCTTCCTCTCGCTAATTCACGTCAGAGCTCAACACCGAAATTGCGAACGTCCAGCGATTGCTCCTACACTAAAGGTGCCAGCCCTGAAAGCTGTTGCTGGTCCTCATCTCCCACTGGTAACCTCTCAAACGAACCACAAACACTTGGCCTCTGAACTTTTTTAGACACTCAAAGGTCCAGACGTATCATCACTACCTCTCGCTTATTCACGTCAGAGCTCAACACCGAAATTGCGAACGTCCAGCGCTTGCTCCTACACTGAAGGTGCCAGCCCTGAAAGCTCTTGCTGGTCCTCATCTCCCACTGGTAACCTCTCAAACGAACCACAAACACTTGGCCTCTGAACTTGTTTAGACACTCAAAGGTCCAGACGTATCATCGCTTCCTCTCGCTAATTCACGTCAGAGCTCAACACCGAAATTACGAACATCCAGCGATTGCTCCTACACTAAAGGTGCCAGCCCTGAAAGCTGTTGCTGGTCCTCATCTCCCACTGGTATCCTCTCAAACGAACCACAAACACTTGGCCTCTGAACTTGTTTATTCTCTCAAAGGTCCAGACGTATCATCGCTTCCTCTCGCTTATTCACGTCAGAGCTCAACACCGAAATTGCGAACGTCCAGCGATTGCTCCTACACTAAAGGTGCCAGCCCTGAAAGCTCTTGCTAGTCCTCATCTCCCACTGGTAACCTCTCAAACGAACCACAAACACTTGGCCTCTGAACTTGTTTAGACACTCAAAGGTCCAGACGTATCATCGCTTCCTCTCGCTAATTCACGTCAGAGCTCAACACCGAAATTACGAACATCCAGCGATTGCTCCTACACTAAAGGTGCCAGCCCTGAAAGCTGTTGCTGGTCCTCATCTCCCACTGGTATCCTCTCAAACGAACCACAAACACTTGGCCTCTGAACTTGTTTATTCTCTCAAAGGTCCAGACGTATCATCGCTTCCTCTCGCTTATTCACGTCAGAGCTCAACACCGAAATTGCGAACGTCCAGCGATTGCTCCTACACTAAAGGTGCCAGCCCTGAAAGCTCTTGCTAGTCCTCATCTCCCACTGGTAACCTCTCAAACGAGCCACAAACACTTGGCCTCTGAACTTGTTTAGACACTCAAAGGTCCAGACGTATCATCTCTTCCTCTCTCTTATTCACCTCAGAGCTCAACACCGAAATTGCGAACGTCCAGCGATTGCTCCTACACTAAAGGTGCCAGCCCTGAAAGCTCTTGCTGGTCCTCATCTCCCACGGATAACCTCTCAAACGAACCACAAACACTTGGCCTCTGAACATGTTTAGACACTCAAAGGTCCAGACGTATCATCGCTTCCTCTCGCTAATTCACGTCAGATCTCAACACCGAAATTGCGAACGTCCAGCGATTGCTCCTACACTAAAGGTGCCATCCCTGGAAGCTCTTGCTGGTCCTAATCTCCCCACTGGTATCCTCTCAAACGAACCACAAACACTTGGGCTCTGAACTTGTTTATTCTCTCAAAGGTCCAGACGTATCATCGCTTCCTCTCGCTAATTCATGTCCGACCTCAACACCGAAATTGCGAACGTCCAGCGATTGCTCCTACACTAAAGGTGCCAGACCTGAAAGCTCTTGCTGGTCCTCATCTCCCACTGGTTACCTCACAAACGAACCACAAACACTTGGCCTCTGAACTTGTTTATTCTCTCAAACGTCCACACGTATCAACGCTTCCTCTCGTTTATTCACGTCAGAGCTCAACACCGAAATTGCGAACGTCCAGCGACTGCTCCTACACTAAAGGTGCCAGCCCTGAAAGCTCTTGCTGGTCCTCATCTCCCACTGGTAACCTCTCAAACGAACCACAAACACTTGGGCTCTGAACTTGTTTAGACACTCAAATGTCCACACGTATCATCACTTCGTCTCGCTAATTCACGTCAGAGCTCAACACCGAAATTGCGAACGTCCAGCGATTGCTCCTACAGTAAAGGTGCCAGCCCTGAAAGCTCTTGCTGGTCCTCATCTCCCACGGGTAACCTCTCAAACGAACCACAAACACTTGGCCTCTGAACTTGTTTAGACACTCAAAGGTCCAGACGTATCATCGCTTCCTCTCGCTAATTCACGTCAGAGCTCAACACCGAAATTGCGAACGTCCAGCGATTGCTCCTACACAAAAGGTGCCAGTCCTAAAAGCTCTTGCTGGTCCTCATCTCCCACTGATAACCTCTCAAACGAACCAAAAACACTTGGCCTCTGAACATGTTTAGACACTCAAAGGTCCAGACGTATCATCGCTTCCTCTCGCTAATTCACGTCAGAGCTCAACACCGAAATTGCGAACGTCCAGCGATTGCTCCTACACTAAAGGTGCCATCCCTGGAAGCTCTTGCTGGTCCTAATCTCCCCACTGGTATCCTCTCAAACGAACCACAAACACTTGGGCTCTGAACTTGTTTATTCTCTCAAAGGTCCAGACGTATCATCGCTTCCTCTCGCTAATTCATGTCCGACCTCAACACCGAAATTGCGAACGTTGCAGCGATTGCTCCTACACTAAAGGTGCCAGACCTGAAACCTCTTGCTGGTCCCTCATCTCCCACTGGTACCTCTCAAACGAACCACAAACACTTGGCCTCTGAACTTGTTTAGACACTCAAAGGTCCAGATGTATCACTGCTTCCTCTCGTTTATTCACGTCAGAGCTCAACACTGAAATTGCGAACGTCCAGCGATTGCTCCTACACTAAAGGTGCCAGCCCTGAAAGCTCTTGCTGGTCCTCATCTCCCACTGGTTACCTCACAAACGAACCACAAACACTTGGCCTCTGAACTTGTTTATTCTCTCAAACGTCCACACGTATCATCGCTTCCTCTCGTTTATTCACGTCAGAGCTCAACAACCGAAATTGCGAACGTCCAGCGACTGCTCCTACACTAAAGGTGCCAGCCCTGAAAGCTCTTGCTGGTCCTCATCTCCCACTGGTAACCTCTCAAACGAACCACAAACACTTGGCCTCTGAACTTGTTTAGACACTCAAAGGTCCAGACGTATCATCTCTTCCTCTCGCTTATTCACGTCAGAGCTCAACACTGAAATTGCGAATGTCCAGCGATTGCTCCTACACTAAAGGTGCCAGCCCTGAAAGCTCTTGCTGGTCCTCATCTCCCACTGGTAACCTCTCAAATGAACCACAAACACTTGGCCTGTGAACTTGCGAAGAAACGCAAAGGTCCAGACGTATCATCGCTTCCTCTCGCTAATTCATGTCAGACCTCAACACCGAAATTGCGAACGTCCAGCGATTGCTCCTACACTAAAGGGTGCCAGCCCTGAAAGCTCTTGCTGGTCCTCATCTCCCACTGGTAACCTCTCAAACTAACCACAAACACTTGGCCTCTGAACCTGTTTCGTCTCTCAAAGGTCCAGATGTATCATCGCTTCCTCTCGCTTATTCACGTCAGAGCTCAACACCGAAATTGCGAACGTCCAGCGATTGCTCCTACGCTAAAGGTGCCAGCCCTGATAGCTGTTGCTGGTCCTCATCTCCCAATGACAACCTCACAAACGAACCACAAACACTTGGCCTCTGAACTTGTTTAGACACTCAAATGTCCACACGTATCATCACTTCGTCTCGCTAATTCACGTCAGAGATCAACACCGAAATTGCGAACGTCCAGCGACTGCTCCTACACTAAAGGTGCCAGCCCTGAAAGCTCTTGCTGGTCCTCATCTCCCACGGATTAACCTCTCAAACGAACCACAAACACTTGGCCTCTGAACATGTTTAGACACTCAAAGGTCCAGACGTATCATCGCTTCCTCTCGCTAATTCACATCAGAGCTCAACACTGAAATTGCGAACGTCCAGCGATTGCTCCTACACAAAAGGTGCCAGCCCTGAAAGTTGTTGCTGGTCCTCATCTCCCACTGGTAACCTCTAAAGCGAACCACAAGCACTTGGCCTCTGAACTTGTTTAGACACTCAAAGGTCCAGACGTATCATCGCTTCCTCTCGATAATTCACGTCGGAGCTCAACACCGAAATTGCGAACGTCCAGCGATTGCTCCTACACTAAAGGTGCCAGACCTGAAACCTCTTGCTGGTCCTCATCTCCCACTGGTAACCTCTCAAACGAACCACAAACACTTGGCCTCTGAACTTGCGTAGAAACGCTAAGGTCCAGACGTATCATCGCTTCCTCTCGCTAATTCATGTCAGACCTCAACACCGAAATTTCGAACGTCCCAGCGATTGCTCCTACACTAAAGGTGCCAGCCCTGAAAGCTCTTGCTGGTCCTCTTCTCCCACTGGTTTCCTCTCAAACGAACCACAAACACTTGGCCTCTGAACTTGTTTAGTCTCTCAAAGGTCCAGACGTATCACTGCTTCCTCTCGCTTATTCACGTCAGAGCTCAACACTGAAATTGCAAACGTCCAGCGATTGCTCCTACACTAAAGGTGCCAGCCCTGAAAGCTCTTGCTGGTCCTCATCTCCCACTGGTAACCTCTCAAACGAACCACAAACACTTGGACTCTGAACTTGTTATGACACTCAAAGGTCCAGACGTATCATCGCTTCCTCTCGCTTATTCACGTCAGAGCTCAACACCGAAATTGCGAACGTCCAGCGATTGCTCCTACACTAAAGGTGCCAGCCCTGAAAGCTGTTGCTGGTCCTCATCTCCCACTGGTAACCTCTCAAACGAACCACAAACACTTGGCCTCTGAACTTGTTTAGACACTCAAAGGTCCAGACGTATCATCGCTTCCTCTCGCTAATTCACGTCAGAGCTCAACACTGAAATTGCGAACGTCCAGCGATTGCTCCTACACTAAAGGTGCCAGCCCTGAAAGCTCTTCCTGGTCCTCATCTCCCACTGGTTACCTCTCAAACGAACCACAAACACTTGGCCTCTGAACTTGTTTAGACACTCAAAGGTCCAGACGTATCATCGCTTCCTCTCGCTTGTTTCACGTCAGAGCTCAACACCGATATTGCGAACGTCCAGCGATTGCTCCTACACTAAAGGTGTCAGCCCTGAAAGCTGTTGCTGGTCCTCATCTCCCACTGACAACCTCTAAAGCGAACCACAAACACTTGGCCTCTGAACTTGTTTAGACACTCAAATGTCCACACCTATCAACACTTCGTCTCGCTAATTCACGTCAGAGCTCAACACCGAAATTGCGAACGTCCAGCGATTGCTCCTACACTAAAGGTGCCAGCCCTGAAAGCTCTTGCTGGTCCTCATCTCCCACTGGTAACCTCTAAAGCGAACCACAAGCACTTGGCCTCTGAACTTGTTTAGACACTCAAAGGTCCAGACGTATCATCTCTTCCTCTCACTAATTCACGTCGGAGCTCAACACCGATATTGCGAACGTCCAGCGATTGCTCCTACACTAAAGGTGCCAGCCCTGAAAGCTCTTGCTGGTCCTCATCTCCCACTGGTAACCTCTCAAACGAACCAAAAACACTTGGCCTCTGAACTTGTTTAGACACTGAAAGGTCCAGACGTATCATCGCTTCCTCTCGCTAATTCACGTCAGAGCTCAACACCGAAATTGCGAACGTCCAGCGATTGCTCCTACACTAAAGGTGCCAGCCCTGAAAGCTCTTGCTGGTCCTCATCTCACACTGGTTTCCTCTCAAACGAACCACAAACACTTGGCCTCTGAACTTGTTTAGTCTCTCAAAGGTCCAGACGTATCACTGCTTCCTCTCGCTTATTCACGTCAGAGCTCAACACTGAAATTGCGAACATCCAGCGATTGCTCCTACACTAAAGGTGCCAGCCCTGAAAGCTCTTGCTGGTCCTCATCTCCCACTGGTAACCTCTCAAACGAACCACAAACACTTGGCCCTCTGAACTTGTTTAGACACTCAAAGGTCCAGACGTATCATCGCTTCCTCTCGCTAATTCACGTCAGAGCTCAACACCGAAATTGCGAACGTCCAGCGATTGCTCCTACACTAAAGGTGCCAGCCCTGAAAGCTCTTGCTGGTCCTCATCTCCCACTGGTATCCTCTCAAACAAACCACAAACACTTGGCCTCTGAACATGTTTAGACACTCAAAGGTCCAGACGTATCATCGCTTCCTCTCGCTAATTCACGTCAGAGCTCAACACTGAAATTGCGAACGTCCAGCGATTGCTCCTACGCTAAAGGTGCCAGCCCTGAAAGCTCTTGCTGGTCCTCATCTCCCACTGGCTACCTCTCAAACGAACCACAAACACTTGGCCTCTGACACTTGTTTAGACACTCAAAGGTCCAGACGTATCATCGCTTCCTCTCGCTTATTCACGTCAGAGCTCAACACCGAAATTGCGAACGTCCAGCGATTGCTCCTACACTAAAGGTGTCAGCCCTGAAAGCTCTTGCTGGTCCTCATCTCCCACTGGTAACCTCTCAAACTAACCATAAACACTTGGCCTCTGAACTTGTTTCGTCTCTCAAAGGTCCAGACGTATCATCGCTTCCTCTCGCTTATTCACGTCAGAGCTCAACACCGAAATTGCGAACGTCCAGCGATTGCTCCTACGCTAAAGGTGCCAGCCCCTGAAAGCTGTTGCTGGTCCTCATCTCCCAATGACAACCCTCACAAACGAACCACAAACACTTGCCTCTGAACTTGTTTAGACACTCAAATGTCCACACGTATCATCACTTCGTCTCGCTAATTCACGTCAGAGCTCAACACCGAAATTGCGAACGTCCAGCGATTGCTCCTACACTAAAGGTGCCAGCCCTGAAAGCTCTTGCTGGTCCTCATCTCCCACTGGTAACCTCACAAGCGAACCACAAACACTTGGCCTCTGAACTTGTTTATTCTCTCAAAGGTCCAGACGTATCATCGCTTCCTCTCGTTTATTCACGTCAGAGCTCAACACCGACATTGCGAACGTCCAGCGACTGCTCCTACACTAAAGGTGCCAGCTCTGAAAGCTCTTGCTGGTCCTCATCTCCCACGGATAACCTCTCAAACGAACCACAAACACTTGGCCTCTGAACATGTTTAGACACTCAAAGGTCCAGACGTATCATCGCTTCCTCTCGCTAATTCACATCAGAGCTCAACACTGAAATTGCGAACGTCCAGCGATTGCTCCTACACAAAAGGTGCCAGCCCTGAAAGTTGTTGCTGGTCCTCATCTCCCACTGGTAACCTCTAAAGCGAACCACAAGCACTTGGCCTCTGAACTTGTTTAGACACTCAAAGGTCCCAGACGTATCATCTCTTCCTCTCGATAATTCACGTCGGAGCTCAACACCGAAATTGCGAACGTCCAACGATTGCTCCTACACTAAAGGTGCCAGCCCTGAAAGCTCTTGCTGGTCCTCATCTCCCCACTGGTAACCTCTCAAACGAACCACAAACACTTGGCCTCTGAACTTGCGTAGAAACGCAAAGGTCCAGACGTATCATCGCTTCCTCTCGCTAATTCATGTCAGACCTCAACAACCGAAATTGCGAACGTCCAGCGATTGCTCCTACACTAAAGGTGCCAGCCCTGAAAGCTCTTGCTGGTCCTCTTCTCCCACTGGTTTCCTCTCAAACGAACCACAAACACTTGGCCTCTGAACTTGTTTAGTCTCTCAAAGGTCCAGACGTATCACTGCTTCCTCTCGCTTATTCACGTCAGAGCTCAACACTGAAATTGCAAACGTCCAGCGATTGCTCCTACACTAAAGGTGCCAGCCCTGAAAGCTCTTGCTGGTCCTCATCTCCCACTGGTAACCTCTCAAACGAACCACAAACACTTGGACTCTGAACTTGTTTAGACACTCAAAGGTCCAGACGTATCATCGCTTCCTCTTGGTTATTCACGTCAGAGCTCAACACCGAAATTGCGAACGTCCAGCGATTGCTCCTACACTAAAGGTGCCAGCCCTGAAAGCTCTTGCTGGTCCTCATCTCCCACTGGTAACCTCTCAAACGAACCACAAACACTTGGCCTCTGAACTTGTTTAGACACTCAAAGGTCCAGACGTATCATCGCTTCCTCTCGCTAATTCACGTCAGAGCTCAACACTGAAATTGCGAACGTCCAGCGATTGCTCCTACACTAAAGGTGCCAGCCCTGAAAGCTCTTCCTGGTCCTCATCTCCCACTGGTTACCTCTCAAACGAACCACAAACACTTGGCCTCTGAACTTGTTTAGACACTCAAAGGTCCAGACGTATCATCGCTTCCTCTCGCTTGTTCACGTCAGAGCTCAACACCGAAATTGCGAACGTCCAGCGATTGCTCCTACACTAAAGGTGTCAGCCCTGAAAGCTGTTGCTGGTCCTCATCTCCCACTGACAACCTCTAAAGCGAACCACAAACACTTGGCCTCTGAACTTGTTTAGACACTCAAATGTCCACACCTATCAACACTTCGTCTCGCTAATTCACGTCAGAGCTCAACACCGAAATTGCGAACGTCCAGCGATTGCTCCTACACTAAAGGTGCCAGCCCTGAAAGCTCTTGCTGGTCCTCATCTCCCACTGGTAACCTCTAAAGCGAACCACAAGCACTTGGCCTCTGAACTTGTTTAGACACTCAAAGGTCCAGACGTATCATCTCTTCCTCTCACTAATTCACGTCGGAGCTCAACACCGATATTGCGAACGTCCAGCGATTGCTCCTACACTAAAGGTGCCAGCCCTGAAAGCTCTTGCTGGTCCTCATCTCCCACTGGTAACCTCTCAAACGAACCACAAACACTTGGCCTCTGAAATTGTTTAGTCTCTCAAAGGTCCAGACGTATCATCACTTCCTCTCGCTAATTCACGTCAGAGCTCAAACACCGAAATTGCAAACGTCCAGCGATTGCTCCTACACTAAAGGTGCCAGCCCTGAAAGCTCTTGCTGGTCCTCATCTCACACTGGTTTCCTCTCAAACGAACCACAAACACTTGGCCTCTGAACTTGTTTAGTCTCTCAAAGGTCCACACGTATCACTGCTTCCTCTCGCTTATTCACGTCAGAGCTCAACACCGAAATTGCGAACGTCCAGCGATTGCTCCTACACTAAAGGTGCCAGCCCTGAAAGCTCTTGCTGGTCCTCATCTCCCACTGGTAACCTCTGAAAGGAACCACAAACACTTGGCCTCTGAACTTGTTTAGACACTCAAAGGTCCAGACGTATCATCACTTCCTCTCGCTAATTCACGTCAGAGCTCAACACCGAAATTGCGAACGTCCAGCGATTGCTCCTACACTAAAGGTGCCAGCCCTGAAAGCTCTTGCTGGTCCTCATCTCCCACTGGTATCCTCTCAAACAAACCACAAACACTTGGCCTCTGAACATGTTTAGACACTCAAAGGTCCAGACGTATCATCGCTTCCTCTCGCTAATTCACGTCAGAGCTCAACACTGAAATTGCGAACGTCCAGCGATTGCTCCTACGCTAAAGGTGCCAGCCCTGAAAGCTCTTGCTGGTCCTCATCTCCCACTGGTTACCTCTCAAACGAACCACAAACACTTGGCCTCTGAACTTGTTTAGACACTCAAAGGTCCAGACGTATCATCGCTTCCTCTCGCTTATTCACGTCAGAGCTCAACACCGAAATTGCAAACGTCCAGCGATTGCTCCTACACTAAAGGTGTCAGCCCTGAAAGCTGTTGCTGGTCCTCATCTCCCACTGACAACCTCTAAAGCGAACCACAAACACTTGGCCTCTGAACTTGTTTAGACACTCAAATGTCCACACGTATCATTACTTCGTCTCGCTTATTCACGTCAGAGCTCAACACCGAAATTGCGAACGTCCAGCGATTGCTCCTACGCTAAAGGTGTCAGCCCTGAAAGCTGTTGCTGGTCCTCATCTCCCACTGACAACCTCTAAAGCGAACCACAAACACTTGGCCTCTGAACTTGTTTAGACACTCAAATGTCCACACGTATCATCACTTCGTCTCGCTAATTCACGTCAGAGCTCAACACCGAAATTGCGAACGTCCAGCGATTGCTCCTACACTAAAGGTGCCAGCCTGAAAGCTCTTGCTGGTCCTCATCTCCCACTGGTAACCTCTAAAGCGAACCACAAGCACTTGGCCTCTGAACTTGTTTAGACACTCAAAGGTCCAGACGTATCATCTCTTCCTCTCACTAATTCACGTCGGAGCTCAACACCGATATTGCGAACGTCCAGCGATTGCTCCTACACTAAAGGTGCCAGCCCTGAAAGCTCTTGCTGGTCCTCATCTCCCACTGGTAACCTCTCAAACGAACCACAAACACTTGGCCTCTGAAATTGTTTAGTCTCTCAAAGGTCCAGACGTATCATCACTTCCTCTCGCTAATTCACGTCAGAGCTCAACACCGAAATTGCGAACGGTCCAGCGATTGCTCCTACACTAAAGGTGCCAGCCCTGAAAGCTCTTGCTGGTCCTCATCTCACACTGGTTTCCTCTCAAACGAACCACAAACACTTGGCCTCTGAACTTGTTTAGTCTCTCAAAGGTCCACACGTATCACTGCTTCCTCTCGCTTATTCACGTCAGAGCTCAACACCGAAATTGCGAACGTCCAGCGATTGCTCCTACACTAAAGGTGCCAGCCCTGAAAGCTCTTGCTGGTCCTCATCTCCCACTGGTAACCTCTGAAAGGAACCACAAACACTTGGCCTCTGAACTTGTTTAGACACTCAAAGGTCCAGACGTATCATCACTTCCTCTCGCTAATTCACGTCAGAGCTCAACACCGAAATTGCGAACGTCCAGCGATTGCTCCTACACTAAAGGTGCCAGCCCTGAAAGCTCTTGCTGGTCCTCATCTCCCACTGGTATCCTCTCAAACAAACCACAAACACTTGGCCTCTGAACATGTTTAGACACTCAAAGGTCCAGACGTATCATCGCTTCCTCTCGGTAATTCACGTCAGAGCTCAACACTGAAATTGCGAACGTCCAGCGATTGCTCCTACGCTAAAGGTGCCAGCCCTGAAAGCTCTTGCTGGTCCTCATCTCCCACTGGTTACCTCTCAAACGAACCACAAACACTTGGCCTCTGAACTTGTTTAGACACTCAAAGGTCCAGACGTATCATCGCTTCCCTCTCGCTTATTCACGTCAGAGCTCAACACCGAAATTGCGAACGTCCAGCGATTGCTCCTACACTAAAGGTGTCAGCCCTGAAAGCTGTTGCTGGTCCTCATCTCCCCACTGACAACCTCTAAAGCGAACCACAAACACTTGGCCTCTGAACTTGTTTAGACACTCAAATGTCCACACGTATCACTGCTTCCTCTCGCTTATTCACGTCAGAGCTCAACACCGAAATTGCGAACGTCCAGCGATTGCTCCTACGCTAAAGGTGTCAGCCCTGAAAGCTGTTGCTGGTCCTCATCTCCCACTGACAACCTCTAAAGCGAACCACAAACACTTGGCCTCTGAACTTGTTTAGACACTCAAATGTCCACACGTATCATCACTTCGTCTCGCTAATTCACGTCAGAGCTCAACACCGAAATTGCGAACGTCCAGCGATTGCTCCTACACTAAAGGTGCCAGCCCTGAAAGCTCTTGCTGGTCCTCATCTCCCACGGGTAACCTCTCAAACGAACCACAAACACTTGGCCTCTGAACTTGTTTAGACACTCAAAGGTCCAGACGTATCATCTCTTCCTCTCACTAATTCACGTCGGAGCTCAACACCGATATTGCGAACGTCCAGCGATTGCTCCTACACTAAAGGTGCCAGCCCTGAAAGCTCTTGCTGGTCCTCATCTCCCACTGGTAACCTCTCAAACGAACCACAAACACTTGGCCTCTGAAATTGTTTAGTCTCTCAAAGGTCCAGACGTATCATCACTTCCTCTCGCTAATTCACGTCAGAGCTCAACACCGAAATTGCGAACGTCCAGCGATTGCTCCTACACTAAAGGTGCCAGCCCTGAAAGCTCTTGCTGGTCCTCATCTCACACTGGTTTCCTCTCAAACGAACCACAAACACTTGGCCTCTGAACTTGTTTAGTCTCTCAAAGGTCCACACGTATCACTGCTTCCTCTCGCTTATTCACGTCAGAGCTCAACACCGAAATTGCGAACGTCCAGCGATTGCTCCTACACTAAAGGTGCCAGCCCTGAAAGCTCTTGCTGGTCCTCATCTCCCACTGGTAACCTCTGAAAGGAACCACAAACACTTGGCCTCTGAACTTGTTTAGACACTCAAAGGTCCAGACGGTATCATCACTTCCTCTCGCTAATTCACGTCAGAGCTCAACAC
This sequence comes from Gavia stellata, assembly GCF_030936135.1. Classification (NCBI taxonomy): domain Eukaryota; kingdom Metazoa; phylum Chordata; class Aves; order Gaviiformes; family Gaviidae; genus Gavia; species Gavia stellata. The sequence goes on along the minus strand of NC_082594.1, from coordinate 128,730,805 downwards.
CGAAATTGCGAACGTCCAGCGATTGCTCCTACACTAAAGGTGCCAGCCCTGAAAGCTCTTGCTGGTCCTCATCTCCACTGGTATCCTCTCAAACAAACCACAAACACTTGGCCTCTGAACATGTTTAGACACTCAAAGGTCCAGACGTATCATCGCTTCCTCTCGCTAATTCACGTCAGAGCTCAACACTGAAATTGCGAACGTCCAGCGATTGCTCCTACACTAAAGGTGCCAGCCCTGAAAGCTCTTGCTGGTCCTCATCTCCCACTGGTTACCTCTCAAACGAACCACAAACACTTGGCCTCTGAACTTGTATAGACACTCAAAGGTCCAGACGTATCATCGCTTCCTCTCGCTTATTCACGTCAGAGCTCAACACCGAAATTGCGAACAACACTAAAGGTGTCAGCCCTGAAAGCTGTTGCTGGTCCTCATCTCCCACTGACAACCTCTAAAGCGAACCACAAACACTTGGCCTCTGAACTTGTTTAGACACTCAAATGTCCACACGTATCATCACTTCGTCTCGCTTATTCACGTCAGAGCTCAACACCGAAATTGCGAACGTCCAGCGATTGCTCCTACGCTAAAGGTGTCAGCCCTGAAAGCTGTTGCTGGTCCTCATCTCCCACTGACAACCTCTAAAGCGAACCACAAACACTTGGCCTCTGAACTTGTTTAGACACTCAAATGTCCACACGTATCATCACTTCGTCTCGCTAATTCACGTCAGACCTCAACACCGAAATTGCGAACGTCCAGCGATTGCTCCTACACTAAAGGTGCCAGCCCTGAAAGCTCTTGCTGGTCCTCATCTCCCACGGGTAACCTCTCAAACGAACCACAAACACTTGGCCTCTGAACTTGTTTAGACACTCAAAGGTCCAGACGTATCATCGCTTCCTCTCGCTAATTCACGTCAGAGCTCAACACCGAAATTGCGAACGTCCAGCGATTGCTCCTACACTAAAGGTGCTAGCCGTGAAAGCTCTTTCTGGTCCTAATCTCCCCACTGGTATCCTCTCAAACAAACCACAAACACTTGGCCTCTGAACTTGTTTAGACACTCCAAGGTCCAGACGTATCATCGCTTCCTCTCGCTAATTCACGTCAGAGCTCAACACCGAAATTGCGAACGTCCAGCGATTGCTCCTACACTAAAGGTGCCAGACCTGAAACCTCTTGCTGGTCCTCATCTCCCACTGGTTACCTCTCAAACGAACCACAAACACTTGGCCTCTGAACTTGTTTAGTCTCTCAAAGGTCCAGATGTATCACTGCTTCCTCTCGCTTATTCACGTCAGAGCTCAACACTGAAATTGCGAACGTCCAGCGATTGCTCCTACACTAAAGGTGCCAGCCCTGAAAGCTCTTGCTGGTCCTCATCTCCCACTGGTAACCTCTCAAACGAACCACAAACACTTGGCCTCTGAACTTGTTTAGACACTCAAAGGTCCAGACGTATCATCGCTTCCTCTCGCTAATTCACGTCAGAGCTCAACACCGAAATTGCGAACGTCCAGCGATTGCTCCTACGCTAAAGGTGCCAGCCCTGAAAGCTCTTGCTGGTCCTCATCTCCCACTGGTTACCTCTCAAACGAACCACAAACACTTGGCCTATGAACTTGTTTAGTCTATCTCAAACGTCCACACGTATCATCGCTTCCTCTCGCTTATTCACGTCAGAGCTCAACACTGAAATTGCGAACGTCCAGCGATTGCTCCTACACTAAAGGTGCCAGCCCTGAAAGCTCTTGCTGGTCCTCATCTCCCACTGGTAACCTCTCAAACGAACCACAAACACTTGGCCTCTGAACTTGTTTAGACACTCAAAGGTCCAGACGTATCATCGCTTCCTCTCGCTAATTCACGTCAGAGCTCAACACCGAAATTGCGAACGTCCAGCGATTGCTCCTACGCTAAAGGTGCCAGCCCTGAAAGCTCTTGCTGGTCCTCATCTCCCACTGGTTACCTCTCAAACGAACCACAAACACTTGGCCTCTGAACTTGTTTAATCTCTCAAAGGTCCAGACGTATCATCGCTTCCTCTCGCTAATTCACGTCAGAGCTCAACACTGAAATTGCAAACGTCCAGCGATTGCTCCTACACTAAAGGTGCCAGCCCTGAAAGCTCTTGCTGGTCCTCATCTCCCACTGGTAACCTCTCAAACGAACCACAAACACTTGGCCTATGAACTTGTTTAGTCTCTCAAACGTCCACACGTATCATAGCTTCCTCTCGCTAATTCACGTCAGAGCTCAACACCGAAATTGCGAACGTCCAGCGATTGCTCCTACACTAAAGGTGCCAGCCCTGAAAGCTCTTGCTGGTCCTCATCTCCCACTGGTAACCTCTCAAACGAACCACAAACACTTGGCCTCTGAACTTGTTTAGACACTCAAAGGTCCAGACGTATCATCGCTTCCTCTCGCTAATTCACGGTCAGAGCTCAACACCGAAATTGCGAACGTCCAGCGATTGCTCCTACACTAAAGGTGCCAGCCCTGAAAGCTCTTGCTGGTCCTCATCTCCCACTGGTAACCTCTCAAACGAACCACAAACACTTGGCCTCTGAACTTGTTTAGACACTCAAAGGTCCAGACGTATCATCGCTTCCTCTCGCTTATTCACGTCAGAGCTCAACACCGAAATTGCGAACGTCCAGCGATTGCTCCTACACTAAAGGTGTCAGCCCTGAAAGCTGTTGCTGGTCCTCATCTCCCACTGACAACCTCTAAAGCGAACCACAAACACTTGGCCTCTGAACTTGTTTAGACACTCAAATGTCCACACGTATCATCACTTCGTCTCGCTAATTCACGTCAGAGCTCAACACCGAAATTGCGAACGTCCAGCGATTGCTCCTACACTAAAGGTGCCAGCCCTGAAAGCTCTTGCTGGTCCTCATTTCCCACGGGTAACCTCTCAAACGAACCACAAACACTTGGCCTCTGAACTTGTTTAGACACTCAAAGGTCCAGACGTATCATCGCTTCCTCTCGCTAATTCACGTCAGAGCTCAACACTGAAATTGCGAACGTCCAGCGATTGCTCCTACGCTAAAGGTGCCAGCCCTGAAAGCTCTTGCTGGTCCTCATCTCCCACTGGTTACCTCTCAAACGAACCACAAACACTTGGCCTCTGAACTTGTTTAGACACTCAAAGGTCCAGACGTATCATCGCTTCCTCTCGCTTATTCACGTCAGAGCTCAACACCGAAATTGCGAACGTCCAGCGATTGCTCCTACACTAAAGGTGTCAGCCTGAAAGCTGTTGCTGGTCCTCATCTCCACTGACAACCTCTAAAGCGAACAACAAACACTTGGCCTCTGAACTTGTTTAGACACTCAAATGTCCACACGTATCATCACTTCGTCTCGCTTATTCACGTCAGAGCTCAACACCGAAATTGCGAACGTCCAGCGATTGCTCCTACGCTAAAGGTGTCAGCCCTGAAAGCTGTTGCTGGTCCTCATCTCCCACTGACAACCTCTAAAGCGAACCACAAACACTTGGCCTCTGAACTTGTTTAGACACTCAAATGTCCACACGTATCATCACTTCGTCTCGCTAATTCACGTCAGAGCTCAACACCGAAATTGCGAACGTCCAGCGATTGCTCCTACACTAAAGGTGCCAGCCCTGAAAGCTCTTGCTGGTCCTCATCTCCCACCTGGTAACCTCTCAAACGAACCACAAACACTTGGCCTCTGAACTTGTTTAGACACTCAAAGGTCCAGACGTATCATCGCTTCCTCTCGCTAATTCACGTCAGAGCTCAACACCGAAATTGCGAACGTCCAGCGATTGCTCCTACACTAAAGGTGCTAGCCGTGAAAGCTCTTTCTGGTCCTAATCTCCCCACTGGTATCCTCTCAAACAAACCACAAACACTTGGCCTCTGAACTTGTTTAGACTCTCCAAGGTCCAGACGTATCATCGCTTCCTCTCGCTAATTCACGTCAGAGCTCAACACCGAAATTGCGAACGTCCAGCGATTGCTCCTACACTAAAGTTGCCAGACCTGAAACCTCTTGCTGGTCCTCATCTCCCACTGGTACCTCTCAAACGAACCACAAACACTTGGCCTCTGAACTTGTTTAGTCTCTCAAAGGTCCAGATGTATCACTGCTTCCTCTCGCTTATTCACGTCAGAGCTCAACACTGAAATTGCGAACGTCCAGCGATTGCTCTACACTAAAGGTGCCAGCCCTGAAAGCTCTTGCTGGTCCTCATCTCCCACTGGTAACCTCTCAAACGAACCACAAACACTTGGCCTCTGAACTTGTTTAGACACTCAAAGGTCCAGACGTATCATCGCTTCCTCTCGCTAATTCACGTCAGAGCTCAACACCGAAATTGCGAACGTCCAGCGATTGCTCCTACGCTAAAGGTGCCAGCCCTGAAAGCTCTTGCTGGTCCTCATCTCCCACTGGTTACCTCTCAAACGAACCACAAACACTTGGACTCTGAACTTGTTTAATCTCTCAAAGGTCCAGACGTATCATCGCTTCCTCTCGCTAATTCACGTCAGAGCTCAACACTGAAATTGCAAACGTCCAGCGATTGCCTCCTACACTAAAGGTGCCAGCCCTGAAAGCTCTTGCTGGTCCTCATCTCCCACTGGTAACCTCTCAAACGAACCACAAACACTTGGCCTATGAACTTGTTTAGTCTCTCAAACGTCCACACGTATCATCGCTTCCTCTCGCTTATTCACGTCAGAGCTCAACACTGAAATTGCAAACGTCCAGCGATTGCTCCTACACTAAAGGTGCCAGCCCTGAAAGCTCTTGCTGGTCTCATCTCCCACTGGTAACCTCTCAAACGAACCACAAACACTTGGCCTATGAACTTGTTTAGTCTCTCAAACGTCCACACGTATCATCGCTTCCTCTCGCTTATTCACGTCAGAGCTCAACACCGAAATTGCGAACGTCAGCGATTGCTCCTACACTAAAGGTGCCAGCCCTGAAAGCTCTTGCTGGTCCTCATCTCCCACTGGTAACCTCTCAAACGAACCACAAACACTTGGCCTCTGAACTTGTTTAGACACTCAAAGGTCCAGACGTATCATCGCTTCTCTTGCTAATTCATGTCAGAGCTCAACACCGAAATTGCGAACGTCCAGCGATTGCTCCTACACTAAAGGTGCCAGCCCTGAAAGCTCTTGCTGGTCCTCATCTCCCACTGGTATCCTCTCAAACAAACCACAAACACTTGGCCTCTGAACATGTTTAGACACTCAAAGGTCCAGACGTATCATCGCTTCCTCTCGCTTATTCACGTCAGAGCTCAACACCGAAATTGCGAACGTCCAGCGATTGCTCCTACACTAAAGGTGTCAGCCCTGAAAGCTGTTGCTGGTCCTCATCTCCCACTGACAACCTCTAAAGCGAACCACAAACACTTGGCCTCTGAACTTGTTTAGACACTCAAATGTCCACACGTATCATCACTTCGTCTCGCTAATTCACGTCAGAGCTCAACACCGAAATTGCGAACGTCCAGCGATTGCTCCTACACTAAAGGTGCCAGCCCTGAAAGCTCTTGCTGGTCCTCATTTCCCACGGGTAACCTCTCAAACGAACCACAAACACTTGGCCTCTGAACTTGTTTAGACACTCAAAGGTCCAGACGTATCATCGCTTCCTCTCGCTAATTCACGTCAGAGCTCAACACCGAAATTGCGAACGTCCAGCGATTGCTCCTACACTAAAGGTGGCAGTCCTAAAAGCTCTTGCTGGTCCTCATCTCCCACTGAAAACCTCTCAAACGAACCAAAAACACTTGGCCTCTGAACATGTTTAGACACTCAAAGGTCCAGACGTATCATCGCTTCCTCTCGCTAATTCACGTCAGAGCTCAACACCGAAATTGCGAACGTCCAGCGATTGCTCCTACACTAAAGGTGCCATCCCTGGAAGCTCTTGCTGGTCCTAATCTCCCCACTGGTATCCTCTCAAACGAACCACAAACACTTGGCCTCTGAACTTGTTTATTCTCTCAAAGGTCCAGACGTATCATCGCTTCCTCTCGCTAATTCATGTCCGACCTCAACACCGAAATTGCGAACGTCCAGCGATTGCTCCTACACTAAAGGTGCCAGACCTGAAACCTCTTGCTGGTCCTCATCTCCCACTGGTTACCTCTCAAACGAACCACAAACACTTGGCCTCTGAACTTGTTTAGTCTCTCAAAGGTCCAGATGTATCACTGCTTCCTCTCGCTTATTCACGTCAGAGCTCAACACTGAAATTGCGAACGTCCAGCGATTGCTCCTACACTAAAGGTGCCAGCCCTGAAAGCTCTTGCTGGTCCTCATCTCCCACTGGTACCCTCTCAAACGAACCACAAACAGTTGGCCTCTGAACTTGTTTAGACACTCAAAGGTCCAGACGTATCATCGCTTCCTCTCGCTAATTCACGTCAGAGCTCAACACCGAAATTGCGAACGTCCAGCGATTGCTCCTACGCTAAAGGTGCCAGCCCTGAAAGCTCTTGCTGGTCCTCATCTCCCACTGGTTACCTCTCAAACGAACCACAAACACTTGGCCTCTGAACTTGTTTAATCTCTCAAAGGTCCAGACGTATCATCGCTTCCTCTCGCTAATTCACGTCAGAGCTCAACACTGAAATTGCAAACGTCCAGCGATTGCTCCTACACTAAAGGTGCCAGCCCTGAAAGCTGTTGCTGGTCCTCATCTCCCACTGAGAACCTCTCAAACGAACCACAAACACTTGGGCTCTGAACTTGTTTCGTCTCTCAAAGGTCCAGACGTATCATCGCTTCCTCTCGCTAATTCACGTCAGAGCTCAACACCGAAATTGCGAACGTCCAGCGATTGCTCCTACACTAAAGGTGCCAGCCCTGAAAGCTCTTGCTGGTCCTCATCTCCCACTGGTAACCTCTCAAACGAACCACAAACACTTGGCCTCTGAACTTGTTTAGACACTCAAAGGTCCAGACGTATCATCGCTTCCTCTCGCTAATTCACGTCAGAGCTCAACACTGAAATTGCGAACGTCCAGCGATTGCTCCTACACTAAAGGTGCCAGCCCCGAAAGCTCTTGCTGGTCCTCATCTCCCACTGGTAACCTCTCAAACGAACCACAAACACTTGGGCTCTGAACTTGTTTAGTCTCTCAAAGGTCCAGACGTATCATCGCTTCCTCTTGCTTATTCACGTCAGAGATCAACACCGAAATTGCGAACGTCCAGCGATTGCTCCTACACTAAAGGGGCCAGCCCTGAAAGCTCTTGCTGGTCCTCATCTCCCACTGATAACCTCTAAAGCGAACCACAAACACTTGGCCTCTGAACTTGTTTAGACACTCAAAGGTCCAGACGTATCATCGCTTCCTCTCGATAATTCACGTCAGAGCTCAACACCGAAATTGCGAACGTCCAGCGATTGCTCCTACACTAAAGGTGCCAGCCCTGAAAGCTCTTGCTGGTCCTCATCTCCCACTGGTAACCTCTCAAACGAACCACAAACACTTGGCCTCTGAACTTGTTTATTCTCTCAAAGGTCCAGACGTATCATCGCTTCCTCTCGCTAATTCACGTCAGAGCCCAACACTGAAATTGCAAATGTCCAGAGATTGCTCCTACACTAAAGGTGCCAGCCCTGAAAGCTCTTGCTGGTCCTCATCTCCCACTGGTAACCTCTCAAACGAACCACAAACACTTGGCCTCTGAACTTGTTTAGTCTCTCAAACGTCCACACGTATCATCGCTTCCTCTCGCTAATTCACGTCAGAGCTCAACACCGAAATTGCGAACGTCCAGCGATTGCTCCTACACTAAAGGTGCCAGCCCTGAAAGCTCTTGCTGGTCCTCATCTCCCACTGGTAACCTCTCAAACGAACCACAAACACTTGGCCTCTGAAATTGTTTAGTCTCTCAAAGGTCCAGACGTATCATCGCTTCCTCTCGCTAATTCACGTCAGAGCTCAACACCGAAATTGCAAACATCCAGTGATTGCTCCTACACTAAAGGTGCCAGCCCTGAAAGTTGTTGCTGGTCCTCATCTCCCACTGGTAACCTCTCAAACGAACCACAAACACTTGGGCTGTGAACTTGTTTATTCTCTCAAAGGTCCAGACGTATCTTCGCTTCCTCTCGCTTATTCACGTCAGAGCTCAAAACCGAAATTGCGAACGTCCAGCGATTGCTCCTACACTAAAGGTGCCAGCCCTGAAAGCTCTTGCTGGTCCTCATCTCCCACTATTAACCTCTCAAACGAACCACAAACACTTGGCCTCTGAACTTGTTTAGTCTCTCAAAGGTCCAGACGTATCACTGCTTCCTCTCGCTTATTCACGTCAGAGCTCAACACTGAAATTGCGAACGTCCAGCGATTGCTCCTACACTAAAGGTGCCAGCCCTGAAAGCTCTTGCTGGTCCTCATCTCCCACTGGTAACCTCTCAAACGAACCACAAACACTTGGCCTCTGAACTTGTTTAGACACTCAAAGGTCCAGACGTATCATCGCTTCCTCTCGCTAATTCACGTCAGAGCTCAACACCGAAATTGCGAACGTCCAGCGATTGCTCCTACGCTAAAGGTGCCAGCCCTGAAAGCTCTTGCTGGTCCTCATCTCCCACTGGTATCCTCTCAAACAAACCACAAACACTTGGCCTCTGAACATGTTTAGACACTCAAAGGTCCAGACGTATCATCGCTTCCTCTCGCTAATTCACGTCAGAGCTCAACACCGAAATTGCGAACGTCCAGCGATTGCTCCTACACTAAAGGTGTCAGCCCTGAAAGCTGTTGCTGGTCCTCATCTCCCACTGACAACCTCTAAAGCGAACCACAAACACTTGGCCTCTGAACTTGTTTAGACACTCAAATGTCCACACGTATCATCGCTTCCTCTCGCTTATTCACGTCAGAGCTCAACACCGAAATTGCGAACGTCCAGCGATTGCTCCTACACTAAAGGTGCCAGCCCTGAAAGCTCTTGCTGGTCCTCATCTCCCACGGGTAACCTCTCAAACGAACCACAAACACTTGGCCTCTGAACTTGTTTAGACACTCAAAGGTCCAGACGTATCATCGCTTCCTCTCGCTAATTCACGTCAGAGCTCAACACCGAAATTGCGAACGTCCAGCGATTGCTCCTACACTAAAGGTGCCAGTCCTAAAAGCTCTTGCTGGTCCTCATCTCCCACTGATAACCTCTCAAACGAACCACAAACACTTGGCCTCTGAACATGTTTAGACACTCAAAGGTCCAGACGTATCATCGCTTCCTCTCGCTAATTCACGTCAGAGCTCAACACAGAAATTGCGAACGTCCAGCGATTGCTCCTACACTAAAGGTGCCATCCCTGGAAGCTCTTGCTGGTCCTAATCTCCCCACTGGTATCCTCTCAAACGAACCACAAACACTTGGGCTCTGAACTTGTTTATTCTCTCAAAGGTCCAGACGTATCACCGGTTCCTCTCGCTAATTCATGTCCGACCTCAACACCGAAATTGCGAACGTCCAGCGATTGCTCCTACACTAAAGGTGCCAGACCTGAAACCTCTTGCTGGTCCTCATCTCCCACTGGTTACCTCTCAAACGAACCACAAACACTTGGCCTCTGAACTTGTTTAGTCTCTCAAAGGTCCAGACGTATCACTGCTTCCTCTCGCTTATTCACGTCAGAGCTCAACACTGAAATTGCGAACGTCCAGCGATTGCTCCTACACTAAAGGTGCCAGCCCTGAAAGCTCTTGCTGGTCCTCATCTCCCACTGGTAACCTCTCAAACGAACCACAAACACTTGGCCTCTGAACTTGTTTAGACACTCAAAGGTCCAGACGTATCATCGCTTCCTCTCGCTAATTCACGTCAGAGCTCAACACCGAAATTGCGAACGTCCAGCGATTGCTCCTACGCTAAAGGTGCCAGCCCTGAAAGCTCTTGCTGGTCCTCATCTCCCACTGGTTACCTCTCAAACGAACCACAAACACTTGGCCTCTGAACTTGTTTAATCTCTCAAAGGTCCAGACGTATCATCGCTTCCTCTCGCTAATTCACGTCAGAGCTCAACACTGAAATTGCAAACGTCCAGCGATTGCTCCTACACTAAAGGTGCCAGCCCTGAAAGCTCTTGCTGGTCCTCATCTCCCACTGGTAACCTCTCAAACGAACCACAAACACTTGGCCTCTGAACTTGTTTAGTCTCTCAAACGTCCACACGTATCATCGCTTCCTCTCGCTTATTCACGTCAGAGCTCAACACCGAAATTGCAAACGTCCAGCGATTGCTCCTACACTAAAGGTGCCAGCCCTGAAAGCTCTTGCTGGTCCTCATCTCCCACTGGTAACCTCTCAAACGAACCACAAACACTTGGCCTCTGAACTTGTTTAGACACTCAAAGGTCCAGACGTATCATCGCTTCCTCTCGCTAATTCACGTCAGAGCTCAACACTGAAATTGCAAACGTCCAGCGATTGCTCCTACACTAAAGGTGCCAGCCCTGAAAGCTCTTGCTGGTCCTCATCTCCCACTGGTATCCTCTCAAACAAACCACAAACACTTGGCCTCTGAACATGTTTAGACACTCAAAGGTCCAGACGTATCATCGCTTCCTCTCGCTTATTCACGTCAGAGCTCAACACCGAAATTGCGAACGTCCAGCGATTGCTCCTACGCTAAAGGTGTCAGCCCTGAAAGCTGTTGCTGGTCCTCATCTCCCACTGACAACCTCTAAAGCGAACCACAAACACTTGGCCTCTGAACTTGTTTAGTCTCTCAAAGGTCCAGACGTATCATCGCTTCCTCTCGCTAATTCACGTCAGAGCTCAACACCGAAATTGCGAACGTCCAGCGATTGCTCCTACACTAAAGGTGCCGTCCCTGGAAGCTCTTGCTGGTCCTAATCTCCCCACTGGTATCCTCTCAAACGAACCACAAACACTTGGGCTCTGAACTTGTTTATTCTCTCAAAGGTCCAGACGTATCATCGCTTCCTCTCGCTAATTCATGTCCGACCTCAACACCGAAATTGCGAACGTCCAGCGATTGCTCCTACACTAAAGGTGCCAGCCCTGAAAGCTCTTGCTGGTCCTCATCTCCCACTGGTTACCTCTCAAACGAACCACAAACACTTGGCCTCTGAACTTGTTTAGTCTCTCAAAGGTCCAGATGTATCACTGCTTCCTCTCGCTTATTCACGTCAGAGCTCAACACTGAAATTGCGAACGTCCAGCGATTGCTCCTACACTAAAGGTGCCAGCCCTGAAAGCTCTTGCTGGTCCTCATCTCCCACTGGTAACCTCTCAAACGAACCACAAACACTTGGCCTCTGAACTTGTTTAGACACTCAAAGGTCCAGACGTATCATCGCTTCCTCTCGCTAATTCACGTCAGAGCTCAACACCGAAATTGCGAACGTCCAGCGATTGCTCCTACGCTAAAGGTGCCAGCCCTGAAAGCTCTTGCTGGTCCTCATCTCCCACTGGTTACCTCTCAAATGAACCACAAACACTTGGCCTCTGAACTTGTTTAATCTCTCAAAGGTCCAGACGTATCATCGCTTCCTCTCGCTAATTCACGTCAGAGCTCAACACTGAAATTGCAAACGTCCAGCGATTGCTCCTACACTAAAGGTGCCAGCCCTGAAAGCTCTTGCTGGTCCTCATCTCCCACTGGTAACCTCTCAAACGAACCACAAACACTTGGCCTATGAACTTGTTTAGTTTCTCAAACGTCCACACGTATCATCGCTTCCTCTCGCTTATTCACGTCAGAGCTCAACACCGAAATTGCGAACGTCCAGCGATTGCTCCTACACTAAAGGTGCCAGCCCTGAAAGCTCTTGCTGGTCCTCATCTCCCACTGAGAACCTCTCAAACGAACCACAAACACTTGGCCTCTGAACTTGTTTAGACACTCAAAGGTCCAGACGTATCATCGCTTCCTCTCGCTAATTCACGTCAGAGCTCAACACTGAAATTGCGAACGTCCAGCGATTGCTCCTACACTAAAGGTGTCAGCCCTGAAAGCTGTTGCTGGTCCTCATCTCCCACTGACAACCTCTAAAGCGAACCACAAACACTTGGCCTCTGAACTTGTTTAGACACTCAAATGTCCACACGTATCATCACTTCGTCTCGCTAATTCACGTCAGAGCTCAACACCGAAATTGCGAACGTCCAGCGATTGCTCCTACACTAAAGGTGCCAGCCCTGAAAGCTCTTGCTGGTCCTCATTTCCCACGGGTAACCTCTCAAACGAACCACAAACACTTGGCCTCTGAACTTGTTTAGACACTCAAAGGTCCAGACGTATCATCGCTTCCTCTCGCTAATTCACGTCAGAGCTCAACACCGAAATTGCGAACGTCCAGCGATTGCTCCTACACTAAAGGTGCCAGTCCTAAAAGCTCTTGCTGGTCCTCATCTCCCACTGATAACCTCTCAAACGAACCAAAAACACTTGGCCTCTGAACATGTTTAGACACTCAAAGGTCCAGACGTATCATCGCTTCCTCTCGCTAATTCATGTCAGAGCTCAACACCGAAATTGCGAACGTCCAGCGATTGCTCCTACACTAAAGGTGCCATCCCTGGAAGCTCTTGCTGGTCCTAATCTCCCCACTGGTATCCTCTCAAACGAACCACAAACACTTGGCCTCTGAACTTGTTTAGTCTCTCAAAGGTCCAGATGTATCACCGCTTCCTCTCGCTAATTCATGTCCGACCTCAACACCGAAATTGCGAACGTCCAGCGATTGCTCCTACACTAAAGGTGCCAGACCTGAAAGCTCTTGCTGGTCCTCATCTCCCACTGGTTACCTCTCAAACGAACCACAAACACTTGGCCTCTGAACTTGTTTAGTCTCTCAAAGGTCCAGATGTATCACTGCTTCCTCTCGCTTATTCACGTCAGAGCTCAACACTGAAATTGCGAACGTCCAGCGATTGCTCCTACACTAAAGGTGCCAGCCCTGAAAGCTCTTGCTGGTCCTCATCTCCCACTGGTAACCTCTCAAACGAACCACAAACACTTGGCCTCTGAACTTGTTTAGACACTCAAAGGTCCAGACGTATCATCGCTTCCTCTCGCTAATTCACGTCAGAGCTCAACACCGAAATTGCGAACGTCCAGCGATTGCTCCTACGCTAAAGGTGCCAGCCCTGAAAGCTCTTGCTGGTCCTCATCTCCCACTGGTTACCTCTCAAACGAACCACAAACACTTGGCCTCTGAACTTGTTTAATCTCTCAAAGGTCCAGACGTATCATCGCTTCCTCTCGCTAATTCACGTCAGAGCTCAACACTGAAATTGCAAACGTCCAGCGATTGCTCCTACACTAAAGGTGCCAGCCCTGAAAGCTCTTGCTGGTCCTCATCTCCCACTGGTAACCTCTCAAACGAACCACAAACACTTGGCCTCTGAACTTGTTTAGACACTCAAAGGTCCAGACGTATCATCGCTTCTTCTCGCTTATTCACGTCAGAGCTCAACACCGAAATTGCGAACGTCCAGCGATTGCTCCTACACTAAAGGTGCCAGACCTGAAAGCTCTTGCTGGTCCTCATCTCCCACTGGTAACCTCTCAAACGAACCACAAACACTTGGCCTCTGAACTTGTTTAGACACTCAAAGGTCCAGACGTATCATCGCTTCCTCTCGCTAATTCACGTCAGAGCTCAACACTGAAATTGCGAACGTCCAGCGATTGCTCCTACACTAAAGGTGCCAGCCCTGAAAGCTCTTGCTGGTCCTCATCTCCCACTGGTATCCTCTCAAACAAACCACAAACACTTGGCCTCTGAACATGTTTAGACACTCAAAGGTCCAGACGTATCATCGCTTCCTCTCGCTTATTCACGTCAGAGCTCAACACCGAAATTGCGAACGTCCAGCGATTGCTCCTACACTAAAGGTGTCAGCCCTGAAAGCTGTTGCTGGTCCTCATCTCCCACTGACAACCTCTAAAGCGAACCACAAACACTTGGCCTCTGAACTTGTTTAGACACTCAAATGTCCACACGTATCATCACTTCGTCTCGCTAATTCACGTCAGAGCTCAACACCGAAATTGCGAACGTCCAGCGATTGCTCCTACACTAAAGGTGCCAGCCCCGAAAGCTCTTGCTGGTCCTCATCTCCCACTGGTAACCTCTCAAACGAACCACAAACACTTGGCCTCTGAACTTGTTTAGACACTCAAAGGTCCAGACGTATCATCGCTTCCTCTCGCTAATTCACGTCAGAGCTCAACACCGAAATTGCGAACGTCCAGCGATTGCTCCTACACTAAAGGTGCCATCCCTGGAAGCTCTTGCTGGTCCTAATCTCCCCACTGGTATCCTCTCAAACGAACCACAAACACTTGGGCTCTGAACTTGTTTATTCTCTCAAAGGTCCAGACGTATCATCGCTTCCTCTCGCTAATTCATGTCCGACCTCAACACCGAAATTGCGAACGTCCAGCGATTGCTCCTACACTAAAGGTGCCAGCCCTGAAAGCTCTTGCTGGTCCTCATCTCCCACTGGTTACCTCTCAAACGAACCACAAACACTTGGCCTCTGAACTTGTTTAGACACTCAAAGGTCCAGACGTATCATCGCTTCCTCTCGCTAATTCACGTCAGAGCTCAACACCGAAATTGCGAACGTCCAGCGATTGCTCCTACGCTAAAGGTGCCAGCCCTGAAAGCTCTTGCTGGTCCTCATCTCCCACTGGTTACCTCTCAAACGAACCACAAACACTTGGCCTCTGAACTTGTTTAATCTCTCAAAGGTCCAGACGTATCATCGCTTCCTCTCGCTAATTCACGTCAGAGCTCAACACTGAAATTGCAAACGTCCAGCGATTGCTCCTACACTAAAGGTGCCAGCCCTGAAAGCTCTTGCTGGTCCTCATCTCCCACCGGTAACCTCTCAAACGAACCACAAACACTTGGCCTATGAACTTGTTTAGTCTCTCAAACGTCCACACGTATCATCGCTTCCTCTCGCTTATTCACGTCAGAGCTCAACACCGAAATTGCGAACGTCCAGCGATTGCTCCTACACTAAAGGTGCCAGCCCTGAAAGCTCTTGCTGGTCCTCATCTCCCACTGGTAACCTCTCAAACGAACCACAAACACTTGGCCTCTGAACTTGTTTAGACACTCAAAGGTCCAGACGTATCATCGCTTCCTCTCGCTAATTCACGTCAGAGCTCAACACTGAAATTGCGAACGTCCAGCGATTGCTCCTACACTAAAGGTGTCAGCCCTGAAAGCTGTTGCTGGTCCTCATCTCCCACTGACAACCTCTAAAGCGAACCACAAACACTTGGCCTCTGAACTTGTTTAGACACTCAAATGTCCACACGTATCATCACTTCGTCTCGCTAATTCACGTCAGAGCTCAACACCGAAATTGCGAACGTCCAGCGATTGCTCCTACACTAAAGGTGCCAGCCCTGAAAGCTCTTGCTGGTCCTCATTTCCCACGGGTAACCTCTCAAACGAACCACAAACACTTGGCCTCTGAACTTGTTTAGACACTCAAAGGTCCAGACGTATCATCGCTTCCTCTCGCTAATTCACGTCAGAGCTCAACACCGAAATTGCGAACGTCCAGCGATTGCTCCTACACTAAAGGTGCCAGTCCTAAAAGCTCTTGCTGGTCCTCATCTCCCACTGATAACCTCTCAAACGAACCAAAAACACTTGGCCTCTGAACATGTTTAGACACTCAAAGGTCCAGACGTATCATCGCTTCCTCTCGCTAATTCACGTCAGAGCTCAACACCGAAATTGCGAACGTCCAGCGATTGCTCCTACACTAAAGGTGCCATCCCTGGAAGCTCTTGCTGGTCCTAATCTCCCCACTGGTATCCTCTCAAACGAACCACAAACACTTGGGCTCTGAACTTGTTTATTCTCTCAAAGGTCCAGACGTATCATCGCTTCCTCTCGCTAATTCATGTCCGAACTCAACACCGAAATTGCGAACGTCCAGCGATTGCTCCTACACTAAAGGTGCCAGCCCTGAAAGCTCTTGCTGGTCCTCATCTCCCACTGGTAACCTCTCAAACGAACCACAAACACTTGGCCTCTGAACTTGTTTAGACACTCAAAGGTCCAGATGTATCACTGCTTCCTCTCGCTTATTCACGTCAGAGCTCAACACTGAAATTGCGAACGTCCAGCGATTGCTCCTACACTAAAGGTGCCAGACCTGAAACCTCTTGCTGGTCCTCATCTCCCACTGGTAACCTCTCAAACGAACCACAAACACTTGGCCTCTGAACTTGTTTAGACACTCAAAGGTCCAGATGTATCACTGCTTCCTCTCGCTTATTCACGTCAGAGCTCAACACTGAAATTGCGAACGTCCAGCGATTGCTCCTACACTAAAGGTGCCAGCCCTGAAAGCTCTTGCTGGTCCTCATCTCCCACTAGTAACCTCTCAAACGAACCACAAACACTTGGCCTCTGAACTTGTTTAGACACTCAAAGGTCCAGACGTATCATCGCTTCCTCTCGCTAATTCACGTCAGAGCTCAACACCGAAATTGCGAACGTCCAGCGATTGCTCCTACACTAAAGGTGCCAGCCCTGAAAGCTCTTGCTGGTCCTCATCTCCCACTGGTAACCTCTCAAACGAACCACAAACACTTGGCCTCTGAACTTGCGTAGAAACGCAAAGGTCCAGACGTATCATCGCTTCCTCTCGCTAATTCACGTCAGAGCTCAACACTGAAATTGCGAACGTCCAGCGATTGCTCCTACACTAAAGGTGCCAGCCCCGAAAGCTCTTGCTGGTCCTCATCTCCCACTGGTAACCTCTCAAACGAACCACAAACACTTGGCCTCTGAACTTGTTTAGTCTCTCAAAGGTCCAGACGTATCATCGCTTCCTCTTCCTTATTCACGTCAGAGATCAACACCGAAATTGCGAACGTCCAGCGATTGCTCCTACACTAAAGGGGCCAGCCCTGAAAGCTCTTGCTGGTCCTCATCTCCCACTGACAACCTCTAAAGCGAACCACAAACACTTGGCCTCTGAACTTGTTTAGACACTCAAATGTCCACACGTATCATCGCTTCCTCTCGCTAATTCACGTCAGAGCTCAACACCGAAATTGCGAACGTCCAGCGATTGCTCCTACACTAAAGGTGCCAGCCCTGAAAGCTCTTGCTGGTCCTCATCTCCCACGGGTAACCTCTCAAACGAACCACAAACACTTGGCCTCTGAACTTGTTTAGACACTCAAAGGTCCAGACGTATCATCGCTTCCTCTCGCTAATTCACGTCAGAGCTCAACACCGAAATTGCGAACGTCCAGCGATTGCTCCTACACTAAAGGTGCCAGTCCTAAAAGCTCTTGCTGGTCCTCATCTCCCACTGATAACCTCTCAAACGAACCACAAACACTTGGCCTCTGAACATGTTTAGACACGCAAAGGTCCAGACGTATCATCGCTTCCTCTCGCTAATTCACGTCAGAGCTCAACACCGAAATTGTGAACGTCCAGCGATTGCTCCTACACTAAAGATGCCATCCCTGGAAGCTCTTGCTGGTCCTAATCTCCCCACTGGTATCCTCTCAAACGACCCACAAACACTTGGGCTCTGAACTTGTTTATTCTCTCAAAGGTCCAGACGTATCACCGCTTCCTCTCGCTAATTCATGTCCGACCTCAACACCGAAATTGCGAACGTCCAGCGATTGCTCCTACACTAAAGGTGCCAGACCTGAAAGCTCTTGCTGGTCCTCATCTCCCACTGGTTACCTCTCAAACGAACCACAAACACTTGGCCTCTGAACTTGTTTAGTCTCTCAAAGGTCCAGATGTATCACTGCTTCCTCTCGCTTATTCACGTCAGAGCTCAACACTGAAATTGCGAACGTCCAGCGATTGCTCCTACACTAAAGGTGCCAGCCCTGAAAGCTCTTGCTGGTCCTCATCTCCCACTGGTAACCTCTCAAACGAACCACAAACACTTGGCCTCTGAACTTGTTTAGACACTCAAAGGTCCAGACGTATCATCGCTTCCTCTCGCTAATTCACGTCAGAGCTCAACACCGAAATTGCGAACGTCCAGCGATTGCTCCTACGCTAAAGGTGCCAGCCCTGAAAGCTCTTGCTGGTCCTCATCTCCCACTGGTTACCTCTCAAACGAACCACAAACACTTGGCCTCTGAACTTGTTTAGTCTCTCAAAGGTCCAGACGTATCATCGCTTCCTCTTGCTTATTCACGTCAGAGATCAACACCGAAATTGCGAACATCCAGCGATTGCTCCTACACTAAAGGGGCCAGCCCTGAAAGCTCTTGCTGGTCCTCATCTCCCACTGATAACCTCTAAAGCGAACCACAAACACTTGGCCTCTGAACTTGTTTAGACACTCAAAGGTCCAGACGTATCATCGCTTCCTCTCGCTAATTCACGTCAGAGCTCAACACCGAAATTGCGAACGTCCAGCGATTGCTCCTACACTAAAGGTGCCAGCCCTGAAAGCTCTTGCTGGTCCTCATCTCCCACTGGTAACCTCTCAAACGAACCACAAACACTTGGCCTCTGAACTTGTTTAGACACTCAAAGGTCCAGACGTATCATCGCTTCCTCTCGCTAATTCACGTCAGAGCTCAACACCGAAATTGCGAACGTCCAGCGATTGCTCCTACAGTAAAGGTGCCAGACCTGAAACCTCTTGCTGGTCCTCATCTCCCACTGGTTACCTCTCAAACGAACCACAAACACTTGGCCTCTGAACTTGTTTAGTCCTCTCAAAGGTCCAGATGTATCACTGCTTCCTCTCGCTTATTCACGTCAGAGCTCAACACTGAAATTGCGAACGTCCAGCGATTGCTCCTACACTAAAGGTGCCAGCCCTGAAAGCTCTTGCTGGTCCTCATCTCCCACTGGTAACCTCTCAAACGAACCACAAACACTTGGCCTCTGAACTTGTTTAGACACTCAAAGGTCCAGACGTATCATCGCTTCCTCTCGCTAATTCACGTCAGAGCTCAACACCGAAATTGCGAACGTCCAGCGATTGCTCCTACGCTAAAGGTGCCAGCCCTGAAAGCTCTTGCTGGTCCTCATCTCCCACTGGTTACCTCTCAAACGAACCACAAACACTTGGCCTCTGAACTTGTTTAATCTCTCAAAGGTCCAGACGTACCATCGCTTCCTCTCGCTAATTCACGTCAGAGCTCAACACTGAAATTGCAAACGTCCAGCGATTGCTCCTACACTAAAGGTGCCAGCCCTGAAAGCTCTTGCTGGTCCTCATCTCCCACTGGTAACCTCTCAAACGAACCACAAACACTTGGCCTCTGAACTTGTTTAGTCTCTCAAAGGTCCAGACGTATCATCGCTTCCTCTTCCTTATTCACGTCAGAGATCAACACCGAAATTGCGAACGTCCAGCGATTGCTCCTACACTAAAGGGGCCAGCCCTGAAAGCTCTTGCTGGTCCTCATCTCCCACTGACAACCTCTAAAGCGAACCACAAACACTTGGCCTCTGAACTTGTTTAGACACTCAAATGTCCACACGTATCATCGCTTCCTCTCGCTAATTCACGTCAGAGCTCAACACCGAAATTGCGAACGTCCAGCGATTGCTCCTACACTAAAGGTGCCAGCCCTGAAAGCTCTTGCTGGTCCTCATCTCCCACGGGTAACCTCTCAAACGAACCACAAACACTTGGCCTCTGAACTTGTTTAGACACTCAAAGGTCCAGACGTATCATCGCTTCCTCTCGCTAATTCACGTCAGAGCTCAACACCGAAATTGCGAACGTCCAGCGATTGCTCCTACACTAAAGGTGCCAGTCCTAAAAGCTCTTGCTGGTCCTCATCTCCCACTGATAACCTCTCAAACGAACCACAAACACTTGGCCTCTGAACATGTTTAGACACGCAAAGGTCCAGACGTATCATCGCTTCCTCTCGCTAATTCACGTCAGAGCTCAACACCGAAATTGTGAACGTCCAGCGATTGCTCCTACACTAAAGATGCCATCCCTGGAAGCTCTTGCTGGTCCTAATCTCCCCACTGGTATCCTCTCAAACGACCCACAAACACTTGGGCTCTGAACTTGTTTATTCTCTCAAAGGTCCAGACGTATCACCGCTTCCTCTCGCTAATTCATGTCCGACCTCAACACCGAAATTGCGAACGTCCAGCGATTGCTCCTACACTAAAGGTGCCAGACCTGAAAGCTCTTGCTGGTCCTCATCTCCCACTGGTTACCTCTCAAACGAACCACAAACACTTGGCCTCTGAACTTGTTTAGTCTCTCAAAGGTCCAGATGTATCACTGCTTCCTCTCGCTTATTCACGTCAGAGCTCAACACTGAAATTGCGAACGTCCAGCGATTGCTCCTACACTAAAGGTGCCAGCCCTGAAAGCTCTTGCTGGTCCTCATCTCCCACTGGTAACCTCTCAAACGAACCACAAACACTTGGCCTCTGAACTTGTTTAGACACTCAAAGGTCCAGACGTATCATCGCTTCCTCTCGCTAATTCACGTCAGAGCTCAACACCGAAATTGCGAACGTCCAGCGATTGCTCCTACGCTAAAGGTGCCAGCCCTGAAAGCTCTTGCTGGTCCTCATCTCCCACTGGTTACCTCTCAAACGAACCACAAACACTTGGCCTCTGAACTTGTTTAATCTCTCAAAGGTCCAGACGTATCATCGCTTCCTCTCGCTAATTCACGTCAGAGCTCAACACTGAAATTGCAAACGTCCAGCGATTGCTCCTACACTAAAGGTGCCAGCCCTGAAAGCTCTTGCTGGTCCTCATCTCCCACTGGTAACCTCTCAAACGAACCACAAACACTTGGCCTATGAACTTGTTTAGTCTCTCAAACGTCCACACGTATCATCGCTTCCTCTCGCTTATTCACGTCAGAGCTCAACACCGAAATTGCGAACGTCCAGCGATTGCTCCTACACTAAAGGTGCCAGCCCTGAAAGCTCTTGCTGGTCCTCATCTCCCACTGGTAACCTCTCAAACGAACCACAAACACTTGGCCTCTGAACTTGTTTAGACACTCAAAGGTCCAGACGTATCATCGCTTCCTCTCGCTAATTCACGTCAGAGCTCAACACTGAAATTGCGAACGTCCAGCGATTGCTCCTACACTAAAGGTGCCAGCCCTGAAAGCTCTTGCTGGTCCTCATCTCCCACTGGTATCCTCTCAAACAAACCACAAACACTTGGCCTCTGAACATGTTTAGACACTCAAAGGTCCAGACGTATCATCGCTTCCTCTCGCTTATTCACGTCAGAGCTCAACACCGAAATTGCGAACGTCCAGCGATTGCTCCTACGCTAAAGGTGTCAGCCCTGAAAGCTGTTGCTGGTCCTCATCTCCCACTGACAACCTCTAAAGCGAACAACAAACACTTGGCCTCTGAACTTGTTTAGACACTCAAATGTCCACACGTATCATCACTTCGTCTCGCTAATTCACGTCAGAGCTCAACACCGAAATTGCGAACGTCCAGCGATTGCTCCTACACTAAAGGTGCCAGCCCTGAAAGCTCTTGCTGGTCCTCATCTCCCACTGGTAACCTCTCAAACGAACCACAAACACTTGGCCTCTGAACTTGTTTAGACACTCAAAGGTCCAGACGTATCATCGCTTCCTCTCGCTAATTCACGTCAGAGCTCAACACCGAAATTGCGAACGTCCAGCGATTGCTCCTACACTAAAGGTGCCAGCCCTGGAAGCTCTTGCTGGTCCTAATCTCCCCACTGGTATCCTCTCAAACGAACCACAAACACTTGGGCTCTGAACTTGTTTATTCTCTCAAAGGTCCAGACGTATCATCGCTTCCTCTCGCTAATTCATGTCCGACCTCAACACTGAAATTGCGAACGTCCAGCGATTGCTCCTACACTAAAGGTGCCAGCCCTGAAAGCTCTTGCTGGTCCTCATCTCCCACTGGTTACCTCTCAAACGAACCACAAACACTTGGCCTCTGAACTTGTTTAGACACTCAAAGGTCCAGACGTATCATCGCTTCCTCTCGCTTATTCACGTCAGAGCTCAACACCGAAATTGCGAACGTCCAGCGATTGCTCCTACGCTAAAGGTGCCAGCCCTGAAAGCTCTTGCTGGTCCTCATCTCCCACTGGTTACCTCTCAAACGAACCACAAACACTTGGCCTCTGAACTTGTTTAGACACTCAAAGGTCCAGACGTATCATCGCTTCCTCTCGCTAATTCACGTCAGAGCTCAACACTGAAATTGCAAACGTCCAGCGATTGCTCCTACACTAAAGGTGCCAGCCCTGAAAGCTCTTGCTGGTCCTCATCTCCCACTGGTAACCTCTCAAACGAACCACAAACACTTGGCCTATGAACTTGTTTAGTCTCTCAAACGTCCAGACGTATCATCGCTTCCTCTCGCTTATTCACGTCAGAGCTCAACACTGAAATTGCGAACGTCCAGCGATTGCTCCTACACTAAAGGTGCCAGCCCTGAAAGCTCTTGCTGGTCCTCATCTCCCACTGGTAACCTCTCAAACGAACCACAAACACTTGGCCTCTGAACTTGTTTAGACACTCAAAGGTCCAGACGTATCATCGCTTCCTCTCGCTAATTCACGTCAGAGCTCAACACTGAAATAGCGAACGTCCAGCGATTGCTCCTACACTAAAGGTGCCAGCCCTGAAAGCTCTTGCTGGTCCTCATCTCCCACTGGTATCCTCTCAAACAAACCACAAACACTTGGCCTCTGAACATGTTTAGACACTCAAAGGTCCAGACGTACCATCGCTTCCTCTCGCTTATTCACGTCAGAGCTCAACACCGAAATTGCGAACGTCCAGCGATTGCTCCTACGCTAAAGGTGTCAGCCCTGAAAGCTGTTGCTGGTCCTCATCTCCCACTGACAACCTCTAAAGCGAACCACAAACACTTGGCCTCTGAACTTGTTTAGACACTCAAATGTCCACACGTATCATCACTTCGTCTCGCTAATTCACGTCAGAGCTCAACACCGAAATTGCGAACGTCCAGCGATTGCTCCTACACTAAAGGTGCCAGCCCTGAAAGCTCTTGCTGGTCCTCATTTCCCACGGGTAACCTCTCAAACGAACCACAAACACTTGGCCTCTGAACTTGTTTAGACACTCAAAGGTCCAGACGTGTCATCGCTTCCTCTCGCTAATTCACGTCAGAGCTCAACACCGAAATTGCGAACGTCCAGTGATTGCTCCTACACTAAAGGTGCCAGTCCTAAAAGCTCTTGCTGGTCCTCATCTCCCACTGATAACCTCTCAAACGAACCAAAAACACTTGGCCTCTGAACATGTTTAGACACTCAAAGGTCCAGACGTATCATCGCTTCCTCTCGCTAATTCACGTCAGAGCTCAACACCGAAATTGCGAACGTCCAGCGATTGCTCCTACACTAAAGGTGCCAGCCCTGGAAGCTCTTGCTGGTCCTAATCTCCCCACTGGTATCCTCTCAAACGAACCACAAACACTTGGCCTCTGAACTTGTTTATTCTCTCAAAGGTCCAGACGTATCATCGCTTCCTCTCGCTAATTCATGTCCGAACTCAACACCGAAATTGCGAACGTCCAGCGATTGCTCCTACACTAAAGGTGCCAGACCTGAAACCTCTTGCTGGTCCTCATCTCCCACTGGTTACCTCTCAAACGAACCACAAACACTTGGCCTCTGAACTTGTTTAGTCTCTCAAAGGTCCAGATGTATCACTGCTTCCTCTCGCTTATTCACGTCAGAGCTCAACACTGAAATTGCGAACGTCCAGCGATTGCTCCTACACTAAAGGTGCCAGCCCTGAAAGCTCTTGCTGGTCCTCATCTCCCACTGGTAACCTCTCAAACGAACCACAAACACTTGGCCTCTGAACTTGTTTAGACACTCAAAGGTCCAGACGTATCATCGCTTCCTCTCGCTAATTCACGTCAGAGCTCAACACCGAAATTGCGAACGTCCAGCGATTGCTCCTACGCTAAAGGTGCCAGCCCTGAAAGCTCTTGCTGGTCCTCATCTCCCACTGGTTACCTCTCAAACGAACCACAAACACTTGGCCTCTGAACTTGTTTAATCTCTCAAAGGTCCAGACGTACCATCGCTTCCTCTCGCTAATTCACGTCAGAGCTCAACACTGAAATTGCAAACGTCCAGCGATTGCTCCTACACTAAAGGTGCCAGCCCTGAAAGCTCTTGCTGGTCCTCATCTCCCACTGGTAACCTCTCAAACGAACCACAAACACTTGGCCTATGAACTTGTTTAGTCTCTCAAACGTCCACACGTATCATCGCTTCCTCTCGCTAATTCACGTCAGAGCTCAACACCGAAATTGCGAACGTCCAGCGATTGCTCCTACACTAAAGGTGCCAGCCCTGAAAGCTCTTGCTGGTCCTCATCTCCCACTGGTAACCTCTCAAACGAACCACAAACACTTGGCCTCTGAACTTGTTTAGACACTCAAAGGTCCAGACGTATCATCGCTTCCTCTCGCTAATTCACGTCAGAGCTCAACACTGAAATTGCGAACGTCCAGCGATTGCTCCTACACTAAAGGTGCCAGCCCCGAAAGCTCTTGCTGGTCCTCATCTCCCACTGGTAACCTCTCAAACGAACCACAAACACTTGGCCTCTGAACTTGTTTAGTCTCTCAAAGGTCCAGACGTATCATCGCTTCCTCTTGCTTATTCACGTCAGAGATCAACACCGAAATTGCAACATCCAGCGATTGCTCCTACACTAAAGGGGCCAGCCCTGAAAGCTCTTGCTGGTCCTCATCTCCCACTGATAACCTCTAAAGCGAACCACAAACACTTGGCCTCTGAACTTGTTTAGACACTCAAAGGTCCAGACGTATCATCGCTTCCTCTCGCTAATTCACGTCAGAGCTCAACACCGAAATTGCGAACGTCCAGCGATTGCTCCTACACTAAGGTGCCAGCCCTGAAAGCTCTTGCTGGTCCTCATCTCCCACTGGTAACCTCTCAAACGAACCCACAAACACTTGGCCTCTGAACTTGTTTAGACACTCAAAGGTCCAGACGTATCATCGCTTCCTCTCGCTAATTCACGTCAGAGCTCAACACCGAAATTGCGAACGTCCAGCGATTGCTCCTACAGTAAAGGTGCCAGACCTGAAACCTCTTGCTGGTCCTCATCTCCCACTGGTTACCTCTCAAACGAACCACAAACACTTGGCCTCTGAACTTGTTTAGTCTCTCAAAGGTCCAGATGTATCACTGCTTCCTCTCGCTTATTCACGTCAGAGCTCAACACTGAAATTGCGAACGTCCAGCGATTGCTCCTACACTAAAGGTGCCAGCCCTGAAAGCTCTTGCTGGTCCTCATCTCCCACTGGTAACCTCTCAAACGAACCACAAACACTTGGCCTCTGAACTTGTTTAGACACTCAAAGGTCCAGACGTATCATCGCTTCCTCTCGCTAATTCACGTCAGAGCTCAACACCGAAATTGCGAACGTCCAGCGATTGCTCCTACGCTAAAGGTGCCAGCCCTGAAAGCTCTTGCTGAGTCCTCATCTCCCACTGGTTACCTCTCAAACGAACCACAAACACTTGGCCTCTGAACTTGTTTAATCTCTCAAAGGTCCAGACGTACCATCGCTTCCTCTCGCTAATTCACAGTCAGAGCTCAACACTGAAATTGCAAACGTCCAGCGATTGCTCCTACACTAAAGGTGCCAGCCCTGAAAGCTCTTGCTGGTCCTCATCTCCCACTGGTAACCTCTCAAACGAACCACAAACACTTGGCCTATGAACTTGTTTAGTCTCTCAAACGTCCACACGTATCATCGCTTCCTCTCGCTAATTCACGTCAGAGCTCAACACCGAAATTGCGAACGTCCAGCGATTGCTCCTACACTAAAGGTGCCAGCCCTGAAAGCTCTTGCTGGTCCTCATCTCCCACTGGTAACCTCTCAAACGAACCACAAACACTTGGCCTCTGAACTTGTTTAGACACTCAAAGGTCCAGACGTATCATCGCTTCCTCTCGCTTATTCACGTCAGAGCTCAACACTGAAATTGCGAACGTCCAGCGATTGCTCCTACACTAAAGGTGCCAGCCCCGAAAGCTCTTGCTGGTCCTCATCTCCCACTGGTAACCTCTCAAACGAACCACAAACACTTGGCCTCTGAACTTGTTTAGTCTCTCAAAGGTCCAGACGTATCATCGCTTCCTCTCGCTTATTCACGTCAGAGATCAACACCGAAATTGCGAACGTCCAGCGATTGCTCCTACACTAAAGGGGCCAGCCCTGAAAGCTCTTGCTGGTCCTCATCTCCCACTGATAACCTCTCAAACGAACCACAAACACTTGGCCTCTGAACTTGTTTAGTCTCTCAAACGTCCACACGTATCATCGCTTCCTCTCGCTAATTCACGTCAGAGCTCAAGACCGAAATTGCGAACGTCAGCGATTGCTCCTACACTAAAGGTGCCAGCCCTGAAAGCTCTTGCTGGTCCTCATCTCCCACTGGTAACCTCTCAAACGAACCACAAACACTTGGCCTCTGAACTTGTTTAGTCTCTCAAAGGTCCAGACGTATCATCGCTTCCTCTCGCTAATTCACGTCAGAGCTCAACACCGAAATTGCGAACGTCCAGCGATTGCTCCTACACTAAAGGTGCCAGCCCCTGAAAGCTCTTGTTGGTCCTCATCTCCCACTGGTAACCTCTCAAACGAACCACAAACACTTGGGCTGTGAAATTGTTTATTCTCTCAAAGGTCCAGACGTATCATCGCTTCCTCTCGCTAATTCACGTCAGAGCTCAAAACCGAAATTGCGAACGTCCAAGCGATTGCTCCTACACTAAAGGTGCCAGCCCTGAAAGCTCTTGCTGGTCCTCATCTCCCACTGGTAACCTCTCAAACGAACCACAAACACTTGGCCTCTGAACTTGTTTATTCTCTCAAAGGTCCAGACGTATCATCGCTTCCTCTCGCTTATTCACGTCAGAGCCCAACACTGAAATTGCAAATGTCCAGCGATTGCTCCTAAACTAAAGGTGCCAGCCCTGAAAGCTCTTGCTGGTCCTCATCTCCCACTGGTAACCTCTCAACGAACCACAAACAATTGGCCTCTGAAATTGTTTAGTCTCTCAATGGTCCAGACGTATCATCGCTTCCTCTCGATAATTCACGTCAGAGCTCAACACCGAAATTGCGAACATCCAGTGATTGCTCCTACACTAAAGGTGCCAGCCCTGAAAGTTGTTGCTGGTCCTCATCTCCCACTGGTAACCTCTCAAACGAACCACAAACACTTGGGCTGTGAACTTATTTATTCTCTCAAAGGTCAGACGTATCATCGCTTCCTCTCGCTTATTCACGTCAGAGCTCAACACCGAAATTGCGAACGTCCAGCGCTTGCTCCTACACTAAAGGTGCCAGCCCTGATAGCTGTTGCTGGTCCTCATCTCCCACGGATAACCTCTCAAACGAACCACAAACACTTGGCCTATGAACTTGTTTAGACACTCAAAGGTCCAGACGTATCATCGCTTCCTCTCGCTAATTCACGTCAGAGCTCAACACCGAAATTGCGAACGTCCAGCGATTGCTCCTACACTAAAGGTGCCAGCCCTGAAAGCTCTTGCTGGTCCTCATCTCCCACGGGTAACCTCTCAAACGAACCATAAACACTTGGCCTCTGAAATTGTTTAGACCACTCAAAGGTCCAGACGTATCATCGCTTCCTCTCGCTTATTCACGTCAGAGCTCAACACCGAAATTGCGAACGTCCAGCGCTTGCTCCTACACTAAAGGTGCCAGCCCTGATAGCTGTTGCTGGTCCTCATCTCCCACGGATAACCTCTCAAACGAACCACAAACACTTGGCCTATGAACTTGTTTAGACACTCAAAGGTCCAGACGTATCATCGCTTCCTCTCGCTAATTCACGTCAGAGCTCAACACCGAAATTGCGAACGTCCAGCGATTGCTCCTACACTAAAGGTGCCAGCCCTGAAAGCTCTTGCTGGTCCTCATCTCCACGGGTAACCTCTCAAACGAACCATAAACACTTGGCCTCTGAAATTGTTTAGACACTCAAAGGTCCAGACGTATCATCGCTTCCTCTCGCTAATTCACGTCAGAGCTCAACACCGAAATTGCAAACGTCCAGCGATTGCTCCTACGCTAAGGTGCCAGCCCTGAAAGCTCTTGCTGGTCCTCATCTCCACTGGTAACCTCTCAAACGAACCACAAACACTTGGCCTCTGAACTTGTTTAGACACTCAAAGGTCCAGACGTATCATCACTTCCTCTCGCTAATTCACGTCAGAGCTCAACACTGAAATTGCGAACGTCCAGTGATTGCTCCTACACTAAAGGTGCCAGCCCTGAAAGCTCTTGCTGGTCCTCATCTCCCACTGGTATCCTCTCAAACAAACCACAAACTCTTGGCCTCTGAACATGTTTAGACACTCAAAGGTCCAGACGTATCATCGCTTCCTCTCGCTAATTCACGTCAGAGCTCAACACCGAAATTGCAAACGTCCAGCGATTGCTCCTACGCTAAAGGTGCCAGCCCTGAAAGCTCTTGCTGGTCCTCATCTCCCACTGGTAACCTCTCAAACGAACCACAAACACTTGGCCTCTGAACTTGTTTAGACACTCAAATGTCCACACGTATCATCACTTCGTCTCGCTAATTCACGTCAGAGCTCAACACCGAAATTGCGAACGTCCAGCGATTGCTCCTACACTAAAGGTGCCAGCCCTGAAAGCTCTTGCTGGTCCTCATCTCCCACTGGTAACCTCTCAAACGAACCACAACACTTGGCCTCTGAACTTGTTTAGACACTCAAAGGTCCAGACGTATCATCGCTTCCTCTCGCTAATTCACGTCAGAGCTCAACACTGAAATTGCGAACGTCCAGCGATTGCTCCTACACTAAAGGTGCCAGCCCCGAAAGCTCTTGCTGGTCCTCATCTCCCACTGGTAACCTCTCAAACGAACCACAAACACTTGGCCTCTGAACTTGTTTAGTCTCTCAAAGGTCCAGACGTATCATCGCTTCCTCTCGCTTATTCACGTCAGAGATCAACACCGAAATTGCGAACGTCCAGCGATTGCTCCTACACTAAAGGGGCCAGCCCTGAAAGCTCTTGCTGGTCCTCATCTCCCACTGATAACCTCTCAAAACGAACCACAAACACTTGGCCTCTGAACTTGTTTAGTCTCTCAAACGTCCACACGTATCATCGCTTCCTCTCGCTAATTCACGTCAGAGCTCAAGACCGAAATTGCGAACGTCCAGCGATTGCTCCTACACTAAAGGTGCCAGCCCTGAAAGCTCTTGCTGGTCCTCATCTCCCACTGGTAACCTCTCAAACGAACCACAAACACTTGGCCTCTGAACTTGTTTAGTCTCTCAAAGGTCCAGACGTATCATCGCTTCCTCTCGCTAATTCACGTCAGAGCTCAACACCGAAATTGCGAACGTCCAGCGATTGCTCCTACACTAAAGGTGCCAGCCCTGAAAGCTCTTGTTGGTCCTCATCTCCCACTGGTAACCTCTCAAACGAACCACAAACACTTGGGCTGTGAAATTGTTTATTCTCTCAAAGGTCCAGACGTATCATCGCTTCCTCTCGCTAATTCACGTCAGAGCTCAAACCGAAATTGCGAACGTCCAGCGATTGCTCTACACTAAAGGTGCCAGCCCTGAAAGCTCTTGCTGGTCCTCATCTCCCACTGGTAACCTCTCAAACGAACCACAAACACTTGGCCTCTGAACTTGTTTATTCTCTCAAAGGTCCAGACGTATCATCGCTTCCTCTCGCTTATTCACGTCAGAGCCCAACACTGAAATTGCAAATGTCCAGCGATTGCTCCTAAACTAAAGGTGCCAGCCCTGAAAGCTCTTGCTGGTCCTCATCTCCCACTGGTAACCTCTCAAACGAACCACAAACAATTGGCCTCTGAAATTGTTTAGTCTCTCAATGGTCCAGACGTATCATCGCTTCCTCTCGATAATTCACGTCAGAGCTCAACACCGAAATTGCGAACATCCAGTGATTGCTCCTACACTAAAGGTGCCAGCCCTGAAAGTTGTTGCTGGTCCTCATCTCCCACTGGTAACCTCTCAAACGAACCACAAACACTTGGGCTGTGAACTTATTTATTCTCTCAAAGGTCCAGACGTATCATCGCTTCCTCTCGCTTATTCACGTCAGAGCTCAACACCGAAATTGCGAACGTCCAGCGCTTGCTCCTACACTAAAGGTGCCAGCCCTGATAGCTGTTGCTGGTCCTCATCTCCCACGGATAACCTCTCAAACGAACCACAAACACTTGGCCTATGAACTTGTTTAGACACTCAAAGGTCCAGACGTATCATCGCTTCCTCTCGCTAATTCACGTCAGAGCTCAACACCGAAATTGCGAACGTCCAGCGATTGCTCCTACACTAAAGGTGCCAGCCCTGAAAGCTCTTGCTGGTCCTCATCTCCCACGGGTAACCTCTCAAACGAACCATAAACACTTGGCCTCTGAAATTGTTTAGACACTCAAAGGTCCAGACGTATCATCGCTTCCTCTCGCTTATTCACGTCAGAGCTCAACACCGAAATTGCGAACGTCCAGCGCTTGCTCCTACACTAAAGGTGCCAGCCCTGATAGCTGTTGCTGGTCCTCATCTCCCACGGATAACCTCTCAAACGAACCACAAACACTTGGCCTATGAACTTGTTTAGACACTCAAAGGTCCAGACGTATCATCGCTTCCTCTCGCTAATTCACGTCAGAGCTCAACACCGAAATTGCGAACGTCCAGCGATTGCTCCCTACACTAAAGGTGCCAGCCCTGAAAGCTCTTGCTGGTCCTCATCTCCCACGGGTAACCTCTCAAACGAACCATAAACACTTGGCCTCTGAAATTGTTTAGACACTCAAAGGTCCAGACGTATCATCGCTTCCTCTCGCTAATTCACGTCAGAGCTCAACACCGAAATTGCAAACGTCCAGCGATTGCTCCTACGCTAAAGGTGCCAGCCCTGAAAGCTCTTGCTGGTCCTCATCTCCCACTGGTAACCTCTCAAACGAACCACAAACACTTGGCCTCTGAACTTGTTTAGACACTCAAAGGTCCAACGTATCATCACTTCCTCTCGCTAATTCACGTCAGAGCTCAACACTGAAATTGCGAACGTCCAGTGATTGCTCCTACACTAAAGGTGCCAGCCCTGAAAGCTCTTGCTGGTCCTCATCTCCCACTGGTATCCTCTCAAACAAACACAAACTCTTGGCCTCTGAACATGTTTAGACACTCAAAGGTCCAGACGTATCATCGCTTCCTCTCGCTATTCACGTCAGAGCTCAACACCGAAATTGCAAACGTCCAGCGATTGCTCCTACGCTAAAGGTGCCAGCCCTGAAAGCTCTTGCTGGTCCTCATCTCCCACTGGTAACCTCTCAAACGAACCACAAACACTTGGCCTCTGAACTTGTTTAGACACTCAAATGTCCACACGTATCATCACTTCGTCTCGCTAATTCACGTCAGAGCTCAACACCGAAATTGCGAACGTCCAGCGATTGCTCCTACACTAAAGGTGCCAGCCCTGAAAGCTCTTGCTGGTCCTCATCTCCCACTGGTAACCTCTCAAACGAACCACAAACACTTGGCCTCTGAACTTGTTTAGACACTCAAAGGTCCAGACGTATCATCGCTTCCTCCGCTAATTCACGTCAGAGCTCAACACTGAAATTGCGAACGTCCAGCGATTGCTCCTACACTAAAGGTGCCAGCCCTGAAGCTCTTGCTGGTCCTCATCTCCCACTGGTATCCTCTCAAACAAACCACAAACACTTGGCCTCTGAACATGTTTAGACACTCAAAGGTCCAGACGTATCATCGCTTCCTCTCGCTAATTCACGTCAGAGCTCAACACCGAAATTGCAAACGTCCAGCGATTGCTCCTACGCTAAAGGTGCCAGCCCTGAAAGCTCTTGCTGGTCCTCATCTCCCACTGGTAACCTCTCAAACGAACCACAAACACTTGGCCTCTGAACTTGTTTAGACACTCAAATGTCCACACGTATCATCACTTCGTCTCGCTAATTCACGTCAGAGCTCAACACCGAAATTGCGAACGTCCAGCGATTGCTCCTACACTAAAGGTGCCAGCCCTGAAAGCTCTTGCTGGTCCTCATCTCCCACGGGTAACCTCTCAAACGAACCACAAACACCTGGCCTCTGAACTTGTTTAGACACTCAAAAGGTCCAGACGTATCATCGCTTCCTCTCGCTAATTCACGTCAGAGCTCAACACCGAAATTGCGAACGTCCAGCGATTTGCTCCTACACTAAAGGTGCCAGTCCTAAAAGCTCTTGCTGGTCCTCATCTCCCACTGATAACCTCTCAAACGAACCAAAACACTTGGCCTCTGAACATGTTTAGACACTCAAAGGTCCAGACGTATCATCGCTTCCTCTCGCTAATTCACGTCAGAGCTCAACACCGAAATTGCGAACGTCCAGCGATTGCTCCTACACTAAAGGTGCCATCCCTGGAAGCTCTTGCTGGTCCTAATCTCCCCACTGGTATCCTCTCAAACAAACCACAAACACTTGGGCTCTGAACTTGTTTATTCTCTCAAAGGTCCAGACGTATCATCGCTTCCTCTCGCTAATTCATGTCCGACCTCAACACCGAAATTGCGAACGTCCAGCGATTGCTCCTACACTAAAGGTGCCAGACCTGAAACCTCTTGCTGGTCCTCATCTCCCACTGGTTACCTCTCAAACGAACCACAAACACTTGGCCTCTGAACTTGTTTAGTCTCTCAAAGGTCCAGATGTATCACTGCTTCCTCTCGCTTATTCACGTCAGAGCTCAACACTGAAATTGCGAACGTCCAGCGATTGCTCCTACACTAAAGGTGCCAGCCCTGAAAGCTCTTGCTGGTCCTCATCTCCCACTGGTAACCTCTCAACGAACCACAAACACTTGGCCTCTGAACTTGTTCAGACCCTCAAAGGTCCAGACGTATCATCGCTTCCTCTCAGCTAATTCACGTCAGAGCTCAACACCGACATTGCAAACGTCCAGCGATTGCTCCTACACTAAAGGTGCCAGTCCTGAAAGCTCTTGCTGGTCCTCATCTCCCACTGATAACCTCTCAAACGAACCACAAACACTTGGCCTCTGAACTTGTTTAGACACTCAAAGGTCCAGACGTATCATCGCTTCCTCTCGCTTATTCATGTCAGAGCTCAACACCGAAATTGCGAACATCCAGTGATTGCTCCTACACTAAAGGTGCCAGCCCTGAAAGTTGTTACTGGTCCTCATCTCCCACTGGTAACCTCTCAAACGAACCACAAACACTTGGGCTGTGAACTTTTTTATTCTCTCAAAGCTCCAGACGTATCATCGCTTCCTCTCGCATATTCACGTCAGAGCTCAACACCGAAATTGCGAACATCCAGCGATTGCTCCTACACTAAAGGTGCCAGCCCTGAAAGCTCTTGCTGGTCCTCATCTCCCACTGGTAACCTCTAAAGCGAACCACAAACACTTGGGCTCTGAACTTGTTTATTCTCTCAAAGGTCCAGACGTATCATCGCTTCCTCTCGCTAATTCATGTCAGACCTCAACACCGAAATTGCGAACGTCCAGCGATTGCTCCTACACTAAAGGTGCCAGCCCTGAAAGCTCTTGCGGTTTCTTCATCTCCCACTGGTAACCTCTGAAATGAACCACAAACACTTGGCCTCTGAACTTGTTCAGACCCTCAAAGGTCCAGACGTATCATCGCTTCCTCTCGCTTATTCACGTCAGAGCTCAACACCGAAATTGCGAACGTCCAGCGATTGCTCCTACACTAAAGGTGCCAGCCCTGAAAGCTCTTGCTGGTCCTAATCTCCCCACTGGTAACCTCTCAAACGAAGCACAAACACTTGGCCTCTGAACTTGTTTAGACACTCAAAGGTCCAGACGTATCATCGCTTCCTCTCGTTTATTCACGTCAGAGCTCAACACCGAAATTGCGAACGTCCAGCGATTGCTCCTACACTAAAGGTGCCAGCCCTGAAAGCTCTTGCTGGTCCTTATCTCCACTGGTAACCTCTCAAACGAACCACAAACACTTGGCCTCTGAGCTTGTTTAGTCTCTCAAAGGTCCAGAAGTATCATCGCTTCCTCTCGCTAATTCACGTCAGAGCTCAACACCGAAATTGCGAACGTCCAGCGATTGCTCCTACGCTAAAGGTGCCAGCCCTGAAAGCTCTTGCTGGTCCTCATCTCCCACTGACAATCTCTAAAGCGAACCACAAACACTTGGCCTCTGAACTTGTTTAGACACTCAAATGTCCACACGTATCATCACTTCGTCTCGCTAATTCACGTCAGAGCTCAACACCGAAATTGCGAACGTCCAGCGATTGCTCCTACACTAAAGGTGCCAGCCCTGAAAGCTCTTGCTGGTCCTCATCTCCCACTGGTAACCTCTCAAACGAACCACAAACACTTGGCCTCTGAACTTGTTTAGACACTCAAAGGTCCAGACGTATCATCGCTTCCTCTCGCTTATTCACGTCAGAGCTCAACACCGAAATTGCGAACGTCCAGGGATTGCTCCTACACTAAAGGTGCCAGCCGTGAAAGCTGTTGCGGGTTCTTCATCTCCCACTGGTAACCTCTGAAACGAAGCACAAACACTTGGCCTCTGAACTTGTTCAGACCCTCAAAGGTCCAGACGTATCATCGCTTCCTCTCGCTTATTCACGTCAGAGCTCAACACCGAAATTGCGAATGTCCAGCGATTGCTCCTACACTAAAGGTGCCAGCCCTGAAAGTTGTTGCTGGTCCTCATCTCCCACTTGTAACCTCTCAAACAAACCACAAACACTTGGCCTCTGAACTTGTTTAGACACTGAAAGGTCCAGACGTATCATCGCTTCCTCTCGCTAATTCACGTCAGAGCTCAACACCGAAATTGCGAAGGTCCAGCGATTGCTCCTACACTAAAGGTGCCAGCCCTGAAAGCTCTTGCTGGGCCTCATCTCCCACTGGTAACCTCTCAAACGAACCACAAACACTTGGCCTCTGAACTCGCGTAGAAACGCCAAGGTCCAGACGTATCATCGCTTCCTCTCGCTTATTCACGTCAGAGCTCAACACCGAAATTGTGAACGTCCAGCGATTGCTCCTACACTAAAGGTGCCAGCCCTGAAAGCTCTTGCTGGTCCTCATCTCCCACTGGTAACCTCTCAAACGAACCACAAACACTTGGCCTCAGAACTTGTTTATTCTCTCAAAGGTCCAGACGTATCATCGCTTCCTCTCGCTAATTCACGTCAGAGCTCAACACCGAAATTGCGAACATCCAGTGATTGCTCCTACACTAAAGGGGCCAGCCCTGAAAGTTGTTACTGGTCCTCATCTCCCACTGGTAACCTCTCAAACGAACCACAAACACTTGGGCTGTGAACTTTTTTATTCTCTCAAAGCTCCAGACGTATCATCGCTTCCTCTCGCTTATTCACGTCAGAGCTCAACACCGAAATTGCGAACATCCAGCGATTGCTCCTACACTAAAGGTGCCAGCCCTGAAAGTTGTTGCTGTTCCTCATCTCCCACTGGTAACCTCTAAAGCTAACCACAAGCACTTGGCCTCTGAACTTGTTTAGACACTCAAAGGTCCAGACGTATCATCGCTTCCTCTCGCTAATTCATGTCAGAGCTCAACACCGAAATTGCGAATGTCCAGCGATTGCTCCTACACTAAAGGTGCCAGCCCTGAAAGTTGTTGCTGGTCCTCATCTCCCACTTGTAACCTCTCAAACAAACCACAAACACTTGGCCTCTGAACTTGTTTAGACACTGAAAGGTCCAGACGTATCATCGCTTCCTCTCGCTAATTCACGTCAGAGCTCAACACCGAAATTGCGAACATCCAGTGATTGCTCCTACACTAAAGGTGCCAGCCCTGAAAGTTGTTACTGGTCCTCATCTCCCACTGGTAACCTCTCAAACGAACCACAAACACTTGGGCTGTGAACTTTTTTATTCTCTCAAAGCTCCAGACGTATCATCGCTTCCTCTCGCTTATTCACGTCAGAGCTCAACACCGAGATTGTGAACGTCCAGCGATTGCTCCTACAATAAAGGTGCCAGCCCTGAAAGCTGTTGCTGGTCCTCATCTCCCACTGGTAACCTCTCAAACGAACCACAAACACTTGGGCTCTGAACTTGTTTAGACACTCAAAGGTCCAGACGTATCATCGCTTCCTATCGCTAATTCACGTCAGAGCTCAACACCGAAATTGCGAACGTCCAGCGATTGCTCCTACACTAAAGGTGCCAGCCCTGAAAGCTCTTGCTGGTCCTCATCTCCCACTGGTAACCTCTCAAACGAACCACAAACACTTGGGCTCTGAACTTGTTTAGACACTCAAAGGTCCAGACGTATCATCGCTTCCTCTCGTTTATTCACGTCAGAGCTCAACACCGAAATTGTGAACGTCCAGCGATTGCTCCTACACTAAAGGTGCCAGCCCTGAAAGTTGTTGCTGTTCCTCATCTCCCACTGGTAACCTCTCAAACGATCCACAAACACTTGGCCTCTGAACTTGTTTAGACACTCAAAGGTCCAGACGTATCATAGTTTCCTCTCGCTAATTCACGTCAGTGCTCAACACCGAAGTTGCGAACGTCCAGCGATTGCTCCTACACTAAAGGTGCCAGCCCTGAAAGCTCTTGCTGGTCCTCATCTCCCACTGGTAACCTCTCAAACGAACCACAAACACTTGGCCTCTGAACTTGTTTAGACACTCAAAGGTCCAGACGTATCATCGCTTCCTATCGCTAATTCACGTCAGAGATCAACACCGAAATTGCGAACGTCCAGCGATTGCTCCTACACTAAAGGTGCCAGCCCTGAAAGCTCTTGCTGGTCCTCATCTCCCACTGGTAACCTCTCAAACGAACCACAAACACTTGGGCTCTGAACTTGTTTATTCTCTCAAAGGTCCAGACGTATCATCGCTTCCTCTCGTTTATTCACGTCAGAGCTCAACACCGAAATTGTGAACGTCCAGCGATTGCTCCTACACTAAAGGTGCCAGCCCTGAAAGTTGTTGCTGTTCCTCATCTCCCACTGGTAACCTCTCAAACGAACCACAAACACTTGGCCTCTGAACTTGTTTAGACACTCAAAGGTCCAGACGTATCATAGTTTCCTCTCGCTAATTCACGTCAGTGCTCAACACCGAAGCTGCGAACGTCCAGCGATTGCTCCTACACTAAAGGTGCCAGCCCTGAAAGCTCTTGCTGGTCCTCATCTCCCACTGGTAACCTCTCAAACGAACCACAAACACTTGGCCTCTGAACTTGTTTAGTCTCTCAGGGGTCCAGATGTATCATCGCTTCCTCTCGCTTATTCACGTCAGAGCTCAACACTGAAATTGCGAACGTCCAGCGGTTGCTCCTACACTAAAGGTGCCAGCCCTGAAAGCTCTTGCTGGTCCTCATCTCCCACTGGTAACCTCTCAAACGAACCACAAACACTTGGGCTGTGAACTTTTTTATTCTCTCAAAGCTCCAGACGTATCATCGCTTCCTCTCGCTTATTCACGTCAGAGCTCAACACTGAAATTGCGAACGTCCAGCGATTGCTCCTACACTAAAGGTGCCAGCCCTGAAAGCTCTTGCTGGTCCTCTTCTCCCACTGGTAACATGTCAAACGAACCACAAACACTTGGCCTCTGAACTTGTTTAGACACTCCAAGGTCCAGACGTATCATCGCTTCCTCTCGCTAATTCACGTCAGAGCTCAACACCGAAATTGCGAACGTCCAGCGATTGCTCCTACACTAAAGGTGCCAGCCCTGAAAGTTGTTGCTGGTCCCCATCTCCCACTTGTAACCTCTCAAACAAACCACAAACACTTGGCCTCTGAACTTGTTTAGACACTGAAAGGTCCAGACGTATCATCGCTTCCTCTCGCTAATTCACGTCAGAGCTCAACACCGAAATTGCGAACATCCAGTGATTGCTCCTACACTAAAGGTGCCAGCCCTGAAAGTTGTTACTGGTCCTCATCTCCCACTGGTAACCTCTCAAACGAACCACAAACACTTGGGCTGTGAACTTTTTTATTCTCTCAAAGGTCCAGACGTATCATCGCTTCCTCTCGCTTATTCACGTCAGAGCTCAACACCGAAATTGCGAACGTCCAGCGATTGCTCCTACACTGAAGGTGCCAGCCCTGAAAGCTGTTGCTGGTCCTCATCTCCCACTGGTAACCTCTCAAACGAACCACAAACACTTGGCCTCTGAACTTGTTTAGACACTCAAAGGTCCAGACGTATCATCGCTTCCTCTCGCTAATTCACGTCAGAGCTCAACACCGAAATTGCGAACGTCCAGCGATTGCTCCTACACTAAAGGTGCCAGCCCTGAAAGCTCTTGCTGGTCCTCATCTCCCACTGGTAACCTCTCAAACGAACCACAAACACTTGGCCTCTGAACTTGTTTATTCTCTCAAAGGTCCAGACGTATCATCGCTTCCTCTCGTTTATTCACGTCAGAGCTCAACACCGAAATTGCGAACGTCCAGCGATTGCTCCTACACTAAAGGGGCCAGCCCTGAAAGTTGTTGCTGTTCCTCATCTCCCACTGGTAACCTCTCAAACGAACCACAAACACTTGGCCTCTGAACTTGTTTAGACACTCAAAGGTCCAGACGTATCATAGTTTCCTCTCGCTAATTCACGTCAGAGCTCAACACCGAAATTGCGAACGTCCAGCGATTGCTCCTACACTAAAGGTGCCAGCCCTGAAAGCTCTTGCTGGTCC
The DNA here is from genome assembly GCF_030936135.1 of Gavia stellata. Taxonomy (NCBI): domain Eukaryota; kingdom Metazoa; phylum Chordata; class Aves; order Gaviiformes; family Gaviidae; genus Gavia; species Gavia stellata. The sequence continues at coordinate 128,691,987 of NC_082594.1, read as the reverse complement.
ACATCTCCCATTGGTAACCTCTCAAACGAACCACAAACACTTGGCCTCTGAACTTGTTTAGTGCCTCAAAGGTCCAGACGTATCATCGCTTCCTCTCGCTTATTCACGTCAGAGCTCAACACCGAAATTGCGAACGTCCAGCGATTGCTCCTACGCTAAAGGTGCCAGCCCTGAAAGCTCTTGCTGGTCCTCATCTCCCACTGGTTACCTCTCAAACGAACCACAAACACTTGGCCTCTGAACTTGTTTAGACACTCAAAGATCCAGAATTATCATCGCTTCCTCTCGCTAATTCACGTCAGAGCTCAACACCGAAATTGCGAACGTCCAGCGACTGCTCCTACACTAAAGGTGCCAGCCCTGAAAGCTCTTGCTGGTCCTCATCTCCCACTGGTAACCTCTCAAACGAACCACAAACACTTGGCCTCTGAGCTTGTTTAGTCTCTCAAACGTCCACACGTATCATCACTTCGTCTCGCTAATTCACGTCAGAGCTCAACACCGAAGTTGCGAACGTCCAGCGATTGCTCCTACACTAAAGGTGCCAGCCCTGAAAGCTCTTGCTGGTCCTCATCTCCCACTGGTAACCTCTCAAACGAACCACAAACACTTGGCCTCTGAGCTTGTTTAGTCTCTCAAACGTCCACACGTATCATCGCTTCCTCTCGCTTATTCACGTCAGAGCTCAACACCGAAATTGCGAACGTCCAGCGATTGCTCCTACACTAAAGGTGCCAGCCCTGAAAGCTCTTGCTGGTCCTCATCTCCCACTGACAACCTCTAAAGCGAACCACAAACAGTTGGCCTATGAACTTGTTTAGACACTCAAATGTCCACACGTATCATCACTTCGTCTCGCTAATTCACGTCAGAGCTCAACACCGAAATTGCGAATGTCCAGTGATTGCTCCTACACTAAAGGTGCCAGCACTGAAAGCTCTTGCTGGTCCTCATCTCCCACTGGTAACCTCTCAAACGAACCACAGTCACTTGGCCTCTGAACTTGTTTAGACACTCAAAGGTCCAGACGTATCATCGCTTCCTCTCGCTTATTCACGTCAGAGCTCAACACCGAAATTGCGAACGTCCAGCGATTGCTCCTACACTAAAGGTGCTAGCCCTGAAAGCTCTTGCTGGTCCTAATCTCCCCACTGGTATCCTCTCAAATGAACCACAAACACTTGCGCTCTGAACTTGTTTATTCTCTCAAAGGTCCAGACGTATCATCGCTTCCTCTCGCTAATTCACGTCAGACCTCAACACCGAAATTGCGAACGTCCAGCGATTGCTCCTACACTAAAGGTGCCAGCCCTGAAAGCTGTTGCGGGTTCTTCATCTCCCACTGGTAACCTCTGAAACGAAGCACAAACACTTGGCCTCTGAACTTGTTCAGACCCTCAAAGGTCCAGACGTATCATCGCTTCCTCTCGCTTATTCACGTCAGAGCTCAACACCGAAATTGTGAACGTCCAGCGATTGCTCCTACACTAAAGGTGCTAGCCCTGAAAGCTCTTGCTGGTCCTAATCTCCCCACTGGTAACCTCTCAAACGAACCACAAACACTTGGCCTCTGAACTTGTTTAGACACTCAAAGGTCCAGACGTATCATCGCTTCCTCTCGTTTATTCACGTCAGAGCTCAACACCGAAATTGCGAACGTCCAGCGATTGCTCCTACACTAAAGGTGCCAGCCCTGAAAGTTGTTGCTGTTCCTCATCTCCCACTGGTAACCTCTCAAACGAACCACAAACACTTGGCCTCTGAACTTGTTTAGTGTCTCAAAGGTCCAGACGTATCATCGCTTCCTCTCGCTTATTCACGTCAGAGCTCAACACCGAAATTGCGAAGGTCCAGCGATTGCTCCTACGCTAAAGGTGCCAGCCCTGAAAGCTCTTGCTGGTCCTCATCTCCCACTGGTAACCTCTCAAACGAACCACAAACACTTGGCCTCTGAACTTGTTTAGACACTCAAAGGTCCAGAATTATCATCGCTTCCTCTCGCTAATTCACGTCAGAGCTCAACACCGAAATTGCGAACGTCCAGCGACTGCTCCTACGCTAAAGGTGCCAGCCCTGAAAGCTCTTGCTGGTCCTCATCTCCCACTGGTAACCTCTCAAACGAACCACAAACACTTGGCCTCTGAGCTTGTTTAGTCTCTCAAACGTCCACACGTATCATCACTTCGTCTCGCTAATTCACGTCAGAGGTCAACACCGAAATTGCGAACGTCCAGCGATTGCTCCTACACTAAAGGTGCCAGCCCTGAAAGCTCTTGCTGGTCCTCATCTCCCACTGGTAACCTCTCAAACGAACTGCAAACACTTGGCCTCTGAACTTGCGTAGAAACGCGAAGGTCCAGATGTATCATCGCTTCTTCTCGCTTATTCACGTCAGAGCTCAAAACCGAAATTGTGAACGTCCAGCGATTGCTCCTACACTAAAGGTGCCAGCCCTGAAAGCTGTTGCGCGTTCTTCATCTCCCACTGGTAACCTCTCAAACGAACCACAAACACTTGGCCTCTGAACTTGTTCAGACCGTCAAAGGTCCAGACGTATCATCGCTTCCTCTCGCTAATTCACGTCAGATCTCAACACTGAAATTGCGAAGGTCCAGCGATTGCTCCTACACTAAAGGTGCCAGCCCTGAAAGCTCTTGCTGGTCCTCATCTCCCACTGAGAACCTCTCAAACGAACCACAAACACTTGGCCTCTGAGCTTGTTTAGTCTCTCAAACGTCCACACGTATCATCGCTTCCTCTCGCTTATTCACGTCAGAGCTCAACACCGAAATTGCGAACGTCCAGCGATTGCTCCTACACTAAAGGTGCCAGCCCTGAAAGCTCTTGCTGGTCCTCATCTCCCACTGACAACCTCTAAAGCGAACCACAAACACTTGACCTCTGAACTTGTTTAGACACTCAAATGTCCACACGTATCATCACTTCGTCTCGCTAATTCACGTCAGAGCTCAACACCGAAATTGCGAATGTCCAGTGATTGCTCCTACACTAAAGGTGCCAGCACTGAAAGCTCTTGCTGGTCCTCATCTCCCACTGGTAACCTCTCAAACGAACCACAGTCACTTGGCCTCTGAACTTGTTTAGACACTCAAAGGTCCAGACGTATCATCGCTTCCTCTCGCTTATTCACGTCAGAGCTCAACACCGACATTGCGAACGTCCAGCGATTGCTCCTACACTAAAGGTGCTAGCCCTGAAAGCTCTTGCTGGTCCTAATCTCCCTACTGGTAACCTCTCAAACGAACCACAAACACTTGGCCTCTGAAATTGTTTATTCTCTCCAAGGTCCAGACGTATCATCGCTTCCTCTCGCTAATTCATGTCAGACCTCAACACCGAAATTGCGAACGTCCAGCGATTGCTCCTACACTAAAGGTGCCAGCCCTGAAAGCTGTTGCGGGTTCTTCATCTCCCACTGGTAACCTCTGAAACGAAGCACAAACACTTGGCCTCTGAACTTGTTCAGACCCTCAAAGGTCCAGACGTATCATCGCTTCCTCTCGCTTATTCACGTCAGAGCTCAACACCGAAATTGTGAACGTCCAGCGATTGCTCCTACACTAAAGGTGCTAGCCCTGAAAGCTCTTGCTGGTCCTCATCTCCCACTGGTAACCTCTCAAACGAACCACAAACACTTGGCCTCTGAACTTGTTTAGACACTCAAAGGTCCAGACGTATCATCGCTTCCTCTCGTTTATTCACGTCAGAGCTCAACACCGAAATTGCGAACGTCCAGCGATTGCTCCTACACTAAAGGTGCCAGCCCTGAAAGTTGTTGCTGTTCCTCATCTCCCACTGGTAACCTCTCAAACGAACCACAAACACTTGGGCTGTGAACTTTTTTATTCTCTCAAAGGTCCAGACGTATCATCGCTTCCTCTCGCTTATTCACGTCAGAGCTCAACACCGAAATTGCGAACGTCCAGCGATTGCTCCTACACTAAAGGTGCCAGCCCTGAAAGCTGTTGCTAGTCCTCATCTCCCACTGGTAACCTCTCAAACGAACCACAAACACTTGGCCTCTGAACTTGTTTAGACACTCAAAGGTCCAGACGTATCATCGCTTCCTCTCGCTTATTCATGTCAGAGCTCAACACCGAAATTGCGAACGTCCAGCGATTGCTCCTACACTAAAGGTGCCAGCCCTGAAAGCTCTTGCTGGTCCTCATCTCCCACTGGTAACCTCTCAAACGAACCACAAACACTTGGCCTCTGAACTTGTTTATTCTCTCAAAGGTCCAGACGTATCATCGCTTCCTCTCGTTTATTCACGTCAGAGCTCAACACCGAAATTGCGAACGTCCAGCGATTGCTCCTACACTAAAGGGGCCAGCCCTGAAAGCTCTTGCTGGTCCTCATCTCCCACTGGTTACCTCTCAAACGAACCACAAACACTTGGCCTCTGAACTTGTTTAGACACTCAAAGATCCAGAATTATCATCGCTTCCTCTCGCTAATTCACGTCAGAGCTCAACACCGAAATTGCGAACGTCCAGCGACTGCTCCTACACTAAAGGTGCCAGCCCTGAAGGCTGTTGCTGGTCCTCATCTCCCACTGGTAACCTCTCAAACGAACCACAAACACTTGGCCTCTGAGCTTGTTTAGTCTCTCAAACGTCCACACGTATCATCACTTCGTCTCGCTAATTCACGTCAGAGCTCAACACCGAAGTTGCGAACGTCCAGCGATTGCTCCTACACTAAAGGTGCCAGCCCTGAAAGCTCTTGCTGGTCCTCATCTCCCACTGGTAACCTCTCAAACGAACCACAAACACTTGGCCTCTGAGCTTGTTTAGTCTCTCAAACGTCCACACGTATCATCGCTTCCTCTCGCTTATTCACGTCAGAGCTCAACACCGAAATTGCGAACGTCCAGCGATTGCTCCTACACTAAAGGTGCCAGCCCTGAAAGCTCTTGCTGGTCCTCATCTCCCACTGACAACCTCTAAAGCGAACCACAAACAGTTGGCCTCTGAACTTGTTTAGACACTCAAATGTCCACACGTATCATCACTTCGTCTCGCTAATTCACGTCAGAGCTCAACACCGAAATTGCGAATGTCCAGTGATTGCTCCTACACTAAAGGTGCCAGCACTGAAAGCTCTTGCTGGTCCTCATCTCCCACTGGTAACCTCTCAAACGAACCACAGTCACTTGGCCTCTGAACTTGTTTAGACACTCAAAGGTCCAGACGTATCATCGCTTCCTCTCGCTTATTCACGTCAGAGCTCAACACCGAAATTGCGAACGTCCAGCGATTGCTCCTACACTAAAGGTGCTAGCCCTGAAAGCTCTTGCTGGTCCTAATCTCCCCACTGGTATCCTCTCAAACGAACCACAAACACTTGCGCTCTGAACTTGTTTATTCTCTCAAAGGTCCAGACGTATCATCGCTTCCTCTCGCTAATTCACGTCAGAGGTCAACACCGAAATTGCGAACGTCCAGCGATTGCGCCTACACTAAAGGTGCCAGCCCTGAAAGCTGTTGCGGGTTCTTCATCTCCCACTGGTAACCTCTGAAACGAAGCACAAACACTTGGCCTCTGAACTTGTTCAGACCCTCAAAGGTCCAGACGTATCATCGCTTCCTCTCGCTTATTCACGTCAGAGCTCAACACCGAAATTGTGAACGTCCAGCGATTGCTCCTACACTAAAGGTGCTAGCCCTGAAAGCTCTTGCTGGTCCTCATCTCCCACTGGTAACCTCTCAAACGAACCACAAACACTTGGCCTCTGAACTTGTTTAGACACTCAAAGGTCCAGACGTATCATCGCTTCCTCTCGTTTATTCACGTCAGAGCTCAACACCGAAATTGCGAACGTCCAGCGATTGCTCCTACACTAAAGGTGCCAGCCCTGAAAGTTGTTGCTGTTCCTCATCTCCCACTGGTAACCTCTCAAACGAACCACAAACACTTGGGCTGTGAACTTTTTTATTCTCTCAAAGGTCCAGACGTATCATCGCTTCCTCTCGCTTATTCACGTCAGAGCTCAACACCGAAATTGCGAACGTCCAGCGATTGCTCCTACACTAAAGGTGCCAGCCCTGAAAGCTGTTGCTAGTCCTCATCTCCCACTGGTAACCTCTCAAACGAACCACAAACACTTGGCCTCTGAACTTGTTTAGACACTCAAAGGTCCAGACGTATCATCGCTTCCTCTCGCTTATTCATGTCAGAGCTCAACACCGAAATTGCGAACGTCCAGCGATTGCTCCTACACTAAAGGTGCCAGCCCTGAAAGCTCTTGCTGGTCCTCATCTCCCACTGGTAACCTCTCAAACGAACCACAAACACTTGGCCTCTGAACTTGTTTATTCTCTCAAAGGTCCAGACGTATCATCGCTTCCTCTCGTTTATTCACGTCAGAGCTCAACACCGAAATTGCGAACGTCCAGCGATTGCTCCTACACTAAAGGGGCCAGCCCTGAAAGCTCTTGCTGGTCCTCATCTCCCACTGGTTACCTCTCAAACGAACCACAAACACTTGGCCTCTGAACTTGTTTAGACACTCAAAGATCCAGAATTATCATCGCTTCCTCTCGCTAATTCACGTCAGAGCTCAACACCGAAATTGCGAACGTCCAGCGACTGCTCCTACACTAAAGGTGCCAGCCCTGAAGGCTGTTGCTGGTCCTCATCTCCCACTGGTAACCTCTCAAACGAACCACAAACACTTGGCCTCTGAGCTTGTTTAGTCTCTCAAACGTCCACACGTATCATCACTTCGTCTCGCTAATTCACGTCAGAGCTCAACACCGAAGTTGCGAACGTCCAGCGATTGCTCCTACACTAAAGGTGCCAGCCCTGAAAGCTCTTGCTGGTCCTCATCTCCCACTGGTAACCTCTCAAACGAACCACAAACACTTGGCCTCTGAGCTTGTTTAGTCTCTCAAACGTCCACACGTATCATCGCTTCCTCTCGCTTATTCACGTCAGAGCTCAACACCGAAATTGCGAACGTCCAGCGATTGCTCCTACACTAAAGGTGCCAGCCCTGAAAGCTCTTGCTGGTCCTCATCTCCCACTGACAACCTCTAAAGCGAACCACAAACAGTTGGCCTCTGAACTTGTTTAGACACTCAAATGTCCACACGTATCATCACTTCGTCTCGCTAATTCACGTCAGAGCTCAACACCGAAATTGCGAATGTCCAGTGATTGCTCCTACACTAAAGGTGCCAGCACTGAAAGCTCTTGCTGGTCCTCATCTCCCACTGGTAACCTCTCAAACGAACCACAGTCACTTGGCCTCTGAACTTGTTTAGACACTCAAAGGTCCAGACGTATCATCGCTTCCTCTCGCTTATTCACGTCAGAGCTCAACACCGAAATTGCGAACGTCCAGCGATTGCTCCTACACTAAAGGTGCTAGCCCTGAAAGCTCTTGCTGGTCCTAATCTCCCCACTGGTATCCTCTCAAACGAACCACAAACACTTGCGCTCTGAACTTGTTTATTCTCTCAAAGGTCCAGACGTATCATCGCTTCCTCTCGCTAATTCACGTCAGAGGTCAACACCGAAATTGCGAACGTCCAGCGATTGCGCCTACACTAAAGGTGCCAGCCCTGAAAGCTGTTGCGGGTTCTTCATCTCCCACTGGTAACCTCTGAAACGAAGCACAAACACTTGGCCTCTGAACTTGTTCAGACCCTCAAAGGTCCAGACGTATCATCGCTTCCTCTCGCTTATTCACGTCAGAGCTCAACACCGAAATTGTGAACGTCCAGCGATTGCTCCTACACTAAAGGTGCTAGCCCTGAAAGCTCTTGCTGGTCCTAATCTCCCCACTGGTAACCTCTCAAACGAACCACAAACACTTGGCCTCTGAACTTGTTTAGACACTCAAAGGTCCAGACGTATCATCGCTTCCTCTCGTTTATTCACGTCAGAGCTCAACACCGAAATTGCGAACGTCCAGCGATTGCTCCTACACTAAAGGTGCCAGCCCTGAAAGTTGTTGCTGTTCCTCATCTCCCACTGGTAACCTCTCAAACGAACCACAAACACTTGGCCTCTGAACTTGTTTAGTGTCTCAAAGGTCCAGACGTATCATCGCTTCCTCTCGCTTATTCACGTCAGAGCTCAACACCGAAATTGCGAACGTCCAGCGATTGCTCCTACGCTAAAGGTGCCAGCCCTGAAAGCTCTTGCTGGTCCTCATCTCCCACTGGTTACCTCTCAAACGAACCACAAACACTTGGCCTCTGAACTTGTTTAGACACTCAAAGGTCCAGAATTATCATTGCTTCCTCTCGCTAATTCACGTCAGAGCTCAACACCGAAATTGCGAACGTCCAGCGACTGCTCCTACACTAAAGGTGCCAGCCCTGAAATCTCTTGCTGGTCCTCATCTCCCACTGGTAACCTCTCAGACGAACCACAAACACTTGGCCTCTGAGCTTGTTTAGTCTCTCAAACGTCCACACGTATCATCACTTCGTCTCGCTAATTCACGTCAGAGGTCAACACCGAAATTGCGAACGTCCAGCGATTGCTCCTACACTAAAGGTGCCAGCCCTGAAAGCTCTTGCTGGTCCACATCTCCCATTGGTAACCTCTCAAACGAACCACAAACACTTGGCCTCTGAACTTGTTTAGTGCCTCAAAGGTCCAGACGTATCACCGCTTCCTCTCGCTTATTCACGTCAGAGCTCAACACCGAAATTGCGAACGTCCAGCGATTGCTCCTACGCTAAAGGTGCCAGCCCTGAAAGCTCTTGCTGGTCCTCATCTCCCACTGGTTACCTCTCAAACGAACCACAAACACTTGGCCTCTGAACTTGTTTAGACACTCAAAGATCCAGAATTATCATCGCTTCCTCTCGCTAATTCACGTCAGAGCTCAACACCGAAATTGCGAACGTCCAGCGACTGCTCCTACACTAAAGGTGCCAGCCCTGAAAGCTGTTGCTGGTCCTCATCTCCCACTGGTAACCTCTCAAACGAACCACAAACACTTGGCCTCTGAGCTTGTTTAGTCTCTCAAACGTCCACACGTATCATCACTTCGTCTCGCTAATTCACGTCAGAGCTCAACACCGAAATTGCGAACGTCCAGCGATTGCTCCTACACTAAAGGTGCCAGCCCTGAAAGCTCTTGCTGGTCCTCATCTCCCACTGACAACCTCTAAAGCGAACCACAAACAGTTGGCCTCTGAACTTGTTTAGACACTCAAATGTCCACACGTATCATCACTTCGTCTCGCTAATTCACGTCAGAGCTCAACACCGAAATTGCGAATGTCCAGTGATTGCTCCTACACTAAAGGTGCCAGCACTGAAAGCTCTTGCTGGTCCTCATCTCCCACTGGTAACCTCTCAAACGAACCACAGTCACTTGGCCTCTGAACTTGTTTAGACACTCAAAGGTCCAGACGTATCATCGCTTCCTCTCGCTTATTCACGTAAGAGCTCAACACCGAAATTGCGAACGTCCAGCGATTGCTCCTACACTAAAGGTGCTAGCCCTGAAAGCTCTTGCTGGTCCTAATCTCCCCACTGGTATCCTCTCAAACGAACCACAAACACTTGCGCTCTGAACTTGTTTATTCTCTCAAAGGTCCAGACGTATCATCGCTTCCTCTCGCTAATTCACGTCAGACCTCAACACCGAAATTGCGAACGTCCAGCGATTGCTCCTACACTAAAGGTGCCAGCCCTGAAAGCTGTTGCGGGTTCTTCATCTCCCACTGGTAACCTCTGAAACGAAGCACAAACACTTGGCCTCTGAACTTGTTCAGACCCTCAAAGGTCCAGACGTATCATCGCTTCCTCTCGCTTATTCACGTCAGAGCTCAACACCGAAATTGTGAACGTCCAGCGATTGCTCCTACACTAAAGGTGCTAGCCCTGAAAGCTCTTGCTGGTCCTAATCTCCCCACTGGTAACCTCTCAAACGAACCACAAACACTTGGCCTCTGAACTTGTTTAGACACTCAAAGGTCCAGACGTATCATCGCTTCCTCTCGTTTATTCACGTCAGAGCTCAACACCGAAATTGCGAACGTCCAGCGATTGCTCCTACACTAAAGGTGCCAGCCCTGAAAGTTGTTGCTGTTCCTCATCTCCCACTGGTAACCTCTCAAACGAACCACAAACACTTGGCCTCTGAACTTGTTTAGTGTCTCAAAGGTCCAGACGTATCATCGCTTCCTCTCGCTTATTCACGTCAGAGCTCAACACCGAAATTGCGAAGGTCCAGCGATTGCTCCTACGCTAAAGGTGCCAGCCCTGAAAGCTCTTGCTGGTCCTCATCTCCCACTGGTAACCTCTCAAACGAACCACAAACACTTGGCCTCTGAACTTGTTTAGACCGTCAAAGGTCCAGAATTATCATCGCTTCCTCTCGCTTATTCACGTCAGAGCTCAACACCGAAATTGCGAACGTCCAGCGACTGCTCCTACACTAAAGGTGCCAGCCCTGAAAGCTCTTGCTGGTCCTCATCTCCCACTGGTAACCTCTCAAACGAACCACAAACACTTGGCCTCTGAGCTTGTTTAGTCTCTCAAACGTCCACACGTATCATCACTTCCTCTCGCTAATTCACGTCAGAGGTCAACACCGAAATTGCGAACGTCCAGCGATTGCTCCTACACTAAAGGTGCCAGCCCTGAAAGCTCTTGCTGGTCCTCATCTCCCACTGGTAACCTCTCAAACGAACTGCAAACACTTGGCCTCTGAACTTGCGTAGAAACGCGAAGGTCCAGATGTATCATCGCTTCTTCTCGCTTATTCACGTCAGAGCTCAAAACCGAAATTGTGAACGTCCAGCGATTGCTCCTACACTAAAGGTGCCAGCCCTGAAAGCTGTTGCGCGTTCTTCATCTCCCACTGGTAACCTCTCAAACGAACCACAAACACTTGGCCTCTGAACTTGTTCAGACCGTCAAAGGTCCAGACGTATCATCGCTTCCTCTCGCTAATTCACGTCAGATCTCAACACTGAAATTGCGAAGGTCCAGCGATTGCTCCTACACTAAAGGTGCCAGCCCTGAAAGCTCTTGCTGGTCCTCATCTCCCACTGAGAACCTCTCAAACGAACCACAAACACTTGGCCTCTGAGCTTGTTTAGTCTCTCAAACGTCCACACGTATCATCGCTTCCTCTCGCTTATTCACGTCAGAGCTCAACACCGAAATTGCGAACGTCCAGCGATTGCTCCTACACTAAAGGTGCCAGCCCTGAAAGCTCTTGCTGGTCCTCATCTCCCACTGACAACCTCTAAAGCGAACCACAAACACTTGGCCTCTGAACTTGTTTAGACACTCAAATGTCCACACGTATCATCACTTCGTCTCGCTAATTCACGTCAGAGCTCAACACCGAAATTGCGAATGTCCAGTGATTGCTCCTACACTAAAGGTGCCAGCACTGAAAGCTCTTGCTGGTCCTCATCTCCCACTGGTAACCTCTCAAACGAACCACAGTCACTTGGCCTCTGAACTTGTTTAGACACTCAAAGGTCCAGACGTATCATCGCTTCCTCTCGCTTATTCACGTCAGAGCTCAACACCGACATTGCGAACGTCCAGCGATTGCTCCTACACTAAAGGTGCTAGCCCTGAAAGCTCTTGCTGGTCCTAATCTCCCCACTGGTATCCTCTCAAACGAACCACAAACACTTGGCCTCTGAAATTGTTTATTCTCTCCAAGGTCCAGACGTATCATCACTTCGTCTCGCTAATTCATGTCAGACCTCAACACCGAAATTGCGAACGTCCAGCGATTGCTCCTACACTAAAGGTGCCAGCCCTGAAAGCTGTTGCGGGTTCTTCATCTCCCACTGGTAACCTCTGAAACGAAGCACAAACACTTGGCCTCTGAACTTGTTCAGACCCTCAAAGGTCCAGACGTATCATCGCTTCCTCTCGCTTATTCACGTCAGAGCTCAACACCGAAATTGTGAACGTCCAGCGATTGCTCCTACACTAAAGGTGCTAGCCCTGAAAGCTCTTGCTGGTCCTCATCTCCCACTGGTAACCTCTCAAACGAACCACAAACACTTGGCCTCTGAACTTGTTTAGACACTCAAAGGTCCAGACGTATCATAGTTTCCTCTCGTTTATTCACGTCAGAGCTCAACACCGAAATTGCGAACGTCCAGCGATTGCTCCTACACTAAAGGTGCCAGCCCTGAAAGTTGTTGCTGTTCCTCATCTCCCACTGGTAACCTCTCAAACGAACCACAAACACTTGGCCTCTGAACTTGTTTAGTGTCTCAAAGGTCCAGACGTATCATCGCTTCCTCTCGCTTATTCACGTCAGAGCTCAACACCGAAATTGCGAACGTCCAGCGATTGCTCCTACGCTAAAGGTGCCAGCCCTGAAAGCTCTTGCTGGTCCTCATCTCCCACTGAGAACCTCTCAAACGAACCACAAACACTTGGCCTCTGAACTTGTTTAGACACTCAAAGGTCCAGAATTATCATCGCTTCCTCTCGCTAATTCACGTCAGAGCTCAACACCGAAATTGCGAACGTCCAGCGACTGCTCCTACACTAAAGGTGCCAGCCCTGAAAGCTCTTGCTGGTCCTCATCTCCCACTGGTAACCTCTCAAACGAACTGCAAACACTTGGCCTCTGAACTTGCGTAGAAACGCGAAGGTCCAGATGTATCATCGCTTCTTCTCGCTTATTCACGTCAGAGCTCAAAACCGAAATTGTGAACGTCCAGCGATTGCTCCTACACTAAAGGTGCCAGCCCTGAAAGCTGTTGCGCGTTCTTCATCTCCCACTGGTAACCTCTCAAACGATCCACAAACACTTGGCCTCTGAACTTGTTCAGACCCTCAAAGGTCCAGACGTATCATCGCTTCCTCTCGCTTATTCACGTCAGAGCTCAACACCGACATTGCGAACGTCCAGCGATTGCTCCTACACTAAAGGTGCTAGCCCTGAAAGCTCTTGCTGGTCCTAATCTCCCCACTGGTATCCTCTCAAACGAACCACAAACACTTGGCCTCTGAAATTGTTTAGTCTCTCAAAGGTCCGGACGTATCATCACTTCCTCTCGCTAATTCATGACAGACCTCAACACCGAAATTGCGAACGTCCAGCGATTGCTCCTACACTAAAGGTGCCAGCCCTGAAAGCTGTTGCGGGTTCTTCATCTCCCACTGGTAACCTCTGAAACGAAGCACAAACACTTGGCCTCTGAACTTGTTCAGACCCTCAAAGGTCCAGACGTATCACCGCTTCCTCTCGCTTATTCACGTCAGAGCTCAACACCGAAATTGCGAACGTCCAGCGATTGCTCCTACGCTAAAGGTGCCAGCCCTGAAAGCTCTTGCTGGTCCTCATCTCCCACTGGTTACCTCTCAAACGAACCACAAACACTTGGCCTCTGAACTTGTTTAGACACTCAAAGATCCAGAATTATCATCGCTTCCTCTCGCTAATTCACGTCAGAGCTCAACACCGAAATTGCGAACGTCCAGCGACTGCTCCTACACTAAAGGTGCCAGCCCTGAAAGCTGTTGCTGGTCCTCATCTCCCACTGGTAACCTCTCAAACGAACCACAAACACTTGGCCTCTGAGCTTGTTTAGTCTCTCAAACGTCCACACGTATCATCACTTCGTCTCGCTAATTCACGTCAGAGCTCAACACCGAAATTGCGAACGTCCAGCGATTGCTCCTACACTAAAGGTGCCAGCCCTGAAAGCTCTTGCTGGTCCTCATCTCCCACTGACAACCTCTAAAGCGAACCACAAACAGTTGGCCTCTGAACTTGTTTAGACACTCAAATGTCCACACGTATCATCACTTCGTCTCGCTAATTCACGTCAGAGCTCAACACCGAAATTGCGAATGTCCAGTGATTGCTCCTACACTAAAGGTGCCAGCACTGAAAGCTCTTGCTGGTCCTCATCTCCCACTGGTAACCTCTCAAACGAACCACAGTCACTTGGCCTCTGAACTTGTTTAGACACTCAAAGGTCCAGACGTATCATCGCTTCCTCTCGCTTATTCACGTAAGAGCTCAACACCGAAATTGCGAACGTCCAGCGATTGCTCCTACACTAAAGGTGCTAGCCCTGAAAGCTCTTGCTGGTCCTAATCTCCCCACTGGTATCCTCTCAAACGAACCACAAACACTTGCGCTCTGAACTTGTTTATTCTCTCAAAGGTCCAGACGTATCATCGCTTCCTCTCGCTAATTCACGTCAGACCTCAACACCGAAATTGCGAACGTCCAGCGATTGCTCCTACACTAAAGGTGCCAGCCCTGAAAGCTGTTGCGGGTTCTTCATCTCCCACTGGTAACCTCTGAAACGAAGCACAAACACTTGGCCTCTGAACTTGTTCAGACCCTCAAAGGTCCAGACGTATCATCGCTTCCTCTCGCTTATTCACGTCAGAGCTCAACACCGAAATTGTGAACGTCCAGCGATTGCTCCTACACTAAAGGTGCTAGCCCTGAAAGCTCTTGCTGGTCCTAATCTCCCCACTGGTAACCTCTCAAACGAACCACAAACACTTGGCCTCTGAACTTGTTTAGACACTCAAAGGTCCAGACGTATCATCGCTTCCTCTCGTTTATTCACGTCAGAGCTCAACACCGAAATTGCGAACGTCCAGCGATTGCTCCTACACTAAAGGTGCCAGCCCTGAAAGTTGTTGCTGTTCCTCATCTCCCACTGGTAACCTCTCAAACGAACCACAAACACTTGGCCTCTGAACTTGTTTAGTGTCTCAAAGGTCCAGACGTATCATCGCTTCCTCTCGCTTATTCACGTCAGAGCTCAACACCGAAATTGCGAAGGTCCAGCGATTGCTCCTACGCTAAAGGTGCCAGCCCTGAAAGCTCTTGCTGGTCCTCATCTCCCACTGGTAACCTCTCAAACGAACCACAAACACTTGGCCTCTGAACTTGTTTAGACCGTCAAAGGTCCAGAATTATCATCGCTTCCTCTCGCTTATTCACGTCAGAGCTCAACACCGAAATTGCGAACGTCCAGCGACTGCTCCTACACTAAAGGTGCCAGCCCTGAAAGCTCTTGCTGGTCCTCATCTCCCACTGGTAACCTCTCAAACGAACCACAAACACTTGGCCTCTGAGCTTGTTTAGTCTCTCAAACGTCCACACGTATCATCACTTCCTCTCGCTAATTCACGTCAGAGGTCAACACCGAAATTGCGAACGTCCAGCGATTGCTCCTACACTAAAGGTGCCAGCCCTGAAAGCTCTTGCTGGTCCTCATCTCCCACTGGTAACCTCTCAAACGAACTGCAAACACTTGGCCTCTGAACTTGCGTAGAAACGCGAAGGTCCAGATGTATCATCGCTTCTTCTCGCTTATTCACGTCAGAGCTCAAAACCGAAATTGTGAACGTCCAGCGATTGCTCCTACACTAAAGGTGCCAGCCCTGAAAGCTGTTGCGCGTTCTTCATCTCCCACTGGTAACCTCTCAAACGAACCACAAACACTTGGCCTCTGAACTTGTTCAGACCCTCAAAGGTCCAGACGTATCATCGCTTCCTCTCGCTAATTCACGTCAGATCTCAACACTGAAATTGCGAAGGTCCAGCGATTGCTCCTACACTAAAGGTGCCAGCCCTGAAAGCTCTTGCTGGTCCTCATCTCCCACTGAGAACCTCTCAAACGAACCACAAACACTTGGCCTCTGAGCTTGTTTAGTCTCTCAAACGTCCACACGTATCATCGCTTCCTCTCGCTTATTCACGTCAGAGCTCAACACCGAAATTGCGAACGTCCAGCGATTGCTCCTACACTAAAGGTGCCAGCCCTGAAAGCTCTTGCTGGTCCTCATCTCCCACTGACAACCTCTAAAGCGAACCACAAACACTTGGCCTCTGAACTTGTTTAGACACTCAAATGTCCACACGTATCATCACTTCGTCTCGCTAATTCACGTCAGAGCTCAACACCGAAATTGCGAATGTCCAGTGATTGCTCCTACACTAAAGGTGCCAGCACTGAAAGCTCTTGCTGGTCCTCATCTCCCACTGGTAACCTCTCAAACGAACCACAGTCACTTGGCCTCTGAACTTGTTTAGACACTCAAAGGTCCAGACGTATCATCGCTTCCTCTCGCTTATTCACGTCAGAGCTCAACACCGACATTGCGAACGTCCAGCGATTGCTCCTACACTAAAGGTGCTAGCCCTGAAAGCTCTTGCTGGTCCTAATCTCCCCACTGGTATCCTCTCAAACGAACCACAAACACTTGGCCTCTGAAATTGTTTATTCTCTCCAAGGTCCAGACGTATCATCACTTCGTCTCGCTAATTCATGTCAGACCTCAACACCGAAATTGCGAACGTCCAGCGATTGCTCCTACACTAAAGGTGCCAGCCCTGAAAGCTGTTGCGGGTTCTTCATCTCCCACTGGTAACCTCTGAAACGAAGCACAAACACTTGGCCTCTGAACTTGTTCAGACCCTCAAAGGTCCAGACGTATCATCGCTTCCTCTCGCTTATTCACGTCAGAGCTCAACACCGAAATTGTGAACGTCCAGCGATTGCTCCTACACTAAAGGTGCTAGCCCTGAAAGCTCTTGCTGGTCCTCATCTCCCACTGGTAACCTCTCAAACGAACCACAAACACTTGGCCTCTGAACTTGTTTAGACACTCAAAGGTCCAGACGTATCATAGTTTCCTCTCGTTTATTCACGTCAGAGCTCAACACCGAAATTGCGAACGTCCAGCGATTGCTCCTACACTAAAGGTGCCAGCCCTGAAAGTTGTTGCTGTTCCTCATCTCCCACTGGTAACCTCTCAAACGAACCACAAACACTTGGCCTCTGAACTTGTTTAGTGTCTCAAAGGTCCAGACGTATCATCGCTTCCTCTCGCTTATTCACGTCAGAGCTCAACACCGAAATTGCGAACGTCCAGCGATTGCTCCTACGCTAAAGGTGCCAGCCCTGAAAGCTCTTGCTGGTCCTCATCTCCCACTGAGAACCTCTCAAACGAACCACAAACACTTGGCCTCTGAACTTGTTTAGACACTCAAAGGTCCAGAATTATCATCGCTTCCTCTCGCTAATTCACGTCAGAGCTCAACACCGAAATTGCGAACGTCCAGCGACTGCTCCTACACTAAAGGTGCCAGCCCTGAAAGCTCTTGCTGGTCCTCATCTCCCACTGGTAACCTCTCAAACGAACTGCAAACACTTGGCCTCTGAACTTGCGTAGAAACGCGAAGGTCCAGATGTATCATCGCTTCTTCTCGCTTATTCACGTCAGAGCTCAAAACCGAAATTGTGAACGTCCAGCGATTGCTCCTACACTAAAGGTGCCAGCCCTGAAAGCTGTTGCGCGTTCTTCATCTCCCACTGGTAACCTCTCAAACGATCCACAAACACTTGGCCTCTGAACTTGTTCAGACCCTCAAAGGTCCAGACGTATCATCGCTTCCTCTCGCTTATTCACGTCAGAGCTCAACACCGACATTGCGAACGTCCAGCGATTGCTCCTACACTAAAGGTGCTAGCCCTGAAAGCTCTTGCTGGTCCTAATCTCCCCACTGGTATCCTCTCAAACGAACCACAAACACTTGGCCTCTGAAATTGTTTAGTCTCTCAAAGGTCCGGACGTATCATCACTTCCTCTCGCTAATTCACATCAGAGCTCAACACCGAAATTGCGAACGTCCAGCGATTGCTCCTACACTAAAGGTGCCAGCCCTGAAAGCTGTTGCGGGTTCTTCATCTCCCACTGGTAACCTCTGAAACGAAGCACAAACACTTGGCCTCTGAACTTGTTCAGACACTCAAAGGTCCAGACGTATCATCGCTTCCTCTCGCTTATTCACGTCAGAGCTCAACACCGAAATTGTGAACGTCCAGCGATTGCTCCTACACTAAAGGTGCTAGCCCTGAAAGCTCTTGCTGGTCCTAATCTCCCCACTGGTAACCTCTCAAACGAACCACAAACACTTGGCCTCTGAACTTGTTTAGACACTCAAAGGTCGAGACGTATCATAGTTTCCTCTCGCTAATTCACGTCAGAGCTCAACACCGAAATTGCGAACGTCCAGCGATTGCTCCTACGCTAAAGGTGCCAGCCCTGAAAGCTCTTGCTGGTCCTCATCTCCCACTGGTAACCTCTCAAACGAACCACAAACACTTGGCCTCTGAACTTGTTTAGTGCCTCAAAGGTCCAGACGTATCACCGCTTCCTCTCGTTTATTCATGTCCGACCTCAACACCGAAATTGCGAACGTCCAGCGATTGCTCCTACGCTAAAGGTGCCAGCCCTGAAAGCTCTTGCTGGTCCTCATCTCCCACTGGTTACCTCTCAAACGAACCACAAACACTTGGCCTCTGAACTTGTTTAATCTCTCAAAGGTCCAGAATTATCATCGCTTCCTCTCGCTAATTCACGTCAGAGCTCAACACCGAAATTGCGAACGTCCAGCGACTGCTCCTACACTAAAGGTGCCAGCCCTGAAAGCTCTTGCTGGTCCTCATCTCCCACTGGTAACCTCTCAAACGAACCACAAACACTTGGCCTCTGAGCTTGTTTAGTCTCTCAAACGTCA